>NC_081828.1:71987324-73190538 GCF_030867095.1 Alligator mississippiensis
TGCCATTCATTTGCATTGGTCTTAACTGACAGCTTTTCTATTTCAGGAACTCTTGCATCTCAACAGCTGTCTCAATGGATTGGACTGAGCGTGGACTACCAGACTTCTTCTTCAGTTACAGGTGAGTACCATGTCAATCTCTCTCTCAAGGGTTAGGCCCTCTATTAGTGCAGTTACTTAAAAGAAAATAGAGCAACAAAAGGAAAAGAAGCCCAACTGGGCTAGTGTCCCAGATCCACCCCTGTTCCTGAGATATATCTCCCTATCTGGGGGGATTTCTTCTTTCTATAAGAGTGTTAGGGCACTTCTGGCTTCCTGACTCAATGCCACACTGGCCTGTATAGGCTAAGGCACAGCAAACTAAAATGAAAGGGAGAAAAAGAAATTGACATTATGTCTGGACCTTGAACCTGGGCTCAGCCATTCTCTTTCTGGCAGGCCTTTCCTTACCAGTGGTTCTTCCCTGCCTCTTGCACCACTCTGCTCAGCAGTCTCTCTCCTGCTGGCATCTCCTGGCTTAATTGAGTTCTTTAGAGTGCCTCAGCCAGCTGGCTACTGGCTTGCTGTTGATGCAGCTGTCCCACCCGCTTTCTTGGATCTTGGGACCCTAAGACTCTGTTCCTAGCTCTCTGCACTGTTCCTCTCTTCCCACTTCCAGGTCTCCACTTTTGTTTTCATTTCTCTGGGGCCAGTCTAGCCTCACAGAGCAGCTGCTCCAGGACCATGGCTCCCAAGGGACTCCTTTCTCCTTCACCAGCTCCTGCCAGCTCTTGGTAAGTAATTCCCGTGTTTCTTCCTCTGCACAGACTGTTGTCTAGAACATTAGAATCAGTATACAAATATGGCTTCTGGAGCAATTAGTCCCTGGATTGTACATACATTAACACCTGAAACTAGCTTTAAGCACACTTTAGGTGGCTTAAAGTTACACCAATCCAGGGCAGGTTTATCTCTGATCCATGTTACCCAGCTCATGTTCCATTAATGTATGACCACTCCCTACCAGTGAGCCATCCAAGTTGCAGTCCACCAGCATCCCAAGATGCAGTGTTCCCTACTCCACCCTCTTGTTATGCATGGACAAGATTTCCACCCCAAGAATTCTACTTTCCAGGGGGAAGTTTTGGTACCAAGCCAACTCCTCCTCTTCCCTCCCTGCCCCCACCTCCCACCCCCAGGAGTATGAACTTCACACACCCAGGACTCCAACCCCATGCTCAGCCTGCAGAACACATGCCATAGAATTATAGGATCATAGAAAATAAAAGTTGGAAGGGACCTCAGGAAGCCTAGTCCAACCCACTTCTCAAAGCAGAACCACCTCCAAACATACCATATCATCCAAGGCTTTCTATAGTTGGGCCTTAAAAACCACCATCCCATTAACTCTCTGCTTCCCAGCTTCATGTTCCTCTTCTTCCTCCCACAACCCATCTCTCATAGAGCAGGGATACAAGCCTATACTGACTCACCAGCCCTGTAGTGGCAACTTACAACTCTAACTCCTAGTCAGGCCCCTGTTCACCAGCCCTCTGGGGGCAAGTCTCAACTGTGCAGTGAGGGACAGTCAAGAAACGATTTTAGCCTTAAGATGTAACTGCTCCAAACTTGAGCTAGCACTAACTGGGTGCATCTATCTGAGCCATTTACTGTGGAGCTGCTTAATTAGCTCCACAGTGAAGTCTCAACATCTACATGTGCTGCCCAATTAGGCTGTAGGAAACTGACTCTGACACAGGTTAGTACTTGTAAATTCTTTAGTGCACAGCAACACATCTGTAGATGCTGACAGGATTTGCTGGGCCATGAGGGTGTTTCAGTGTGGGTCTTCCTGCTGGCTAGCCCTGCACTGGAGCACCCTTGTGTCCCAGCCAGCCCCTATGCAGCATATTGAGCTGGATTGGAGCAGCCCCAACCTGGCAGGCTAACACCTGGGACACTTTGCCACCTGGGGCTACTTCTGGGCACACGTGAATATATGGTATCTGGGAGCAATAAACTCTGGCACAATAAGCACCAGAGTTTGTTTGTTTTTGCATAAATTTTACATGTAGATGTACCCACGCTGATCAACATTTCAGCAGCTCAAAGTGCTATGTATAAGAAAGCCCTAACAGAAATTTGAGCAAAGGTTAGAAAATCTTTTTTAAAGAGTTTCAGGTCATTTGCCAGAGAACTATTAGATAAAGGATTAAGTTCTGAACCTCTTCTTAAAAAAATATATATCTTATTGGGGCTACTTCTGGTCAGAATGTGGTTAGAATCAGGCTTGAGATTGTTGACCTTCATAGTCATTAATTCTTGAGGTTAACAGTACACAAAGGAATACATACTTATAAATAATTCAGCTAAGGGGTAAAGATTTGATCAAGTGTCTAGAAAATAATATTCATCATTCTTTACATTTGCACTCCAAGGACACCTGAAATGCACCTAATAAATATGCACACATTAGAACATTATTAAGAACATTATAGATTTGCCAACAGAACCCTGCAACACAATATCATAACATTTATTACTGAATATGTATTTTCTAAAGAAACAAATTGCCACATATGGCTTGGGTTTTAATGATCACAGCTTGAATAACAGTGTGAGCAAGCTGTTGTCCTTAAATAATGAAACTTGTACCATCTCAGATACATTACTGAAATTTTAGGAATCTATAGTGTAAAGTTACAGAGTATAGCAATTTGTTTCCCCTTCCTGTCAGGTAATGCAATTGTTGGTACCATCACGTGACCTAGACCCTTCCTAGCATACATGAACCACAGATAGACAAAGGATCTTCTAAATATATATCCTTTATATGAGGTGGCTTGCTTGCAAAGGTGTTGTCTTTCTATACACATGCAGTATGCATGTATATGCAACTTTATCTATAAAAGTAAATAAAATATGGACTAATATTAAGGTATTGCTTTCAAAATTGATACTGTCAAGGTTTTCTCTGCTTTCAGTGCAGTGTAGACAGCTTAGTTAATTAAAAACAAATCATTAAATCCTTACTAGTTTGCCTGGTATGCTTATTTTGGTACTTGTCCTTCCTTTCTGCCATCTGTCTATATATGTATTAATTTCTCCATTATTCTCCTTTTTGCTGTTGACACAATATATTATCTTGCCCTCCCTACAAGTTTTCTGGTATCTTTGGAGGACATTTATGTAAACTCTAACAAAGATTAGATATGATGATGATGTAAGCTTATGGGATAAAACTGTTTTGGTCTAGTGTTGACTACAGTAAGGAAGTAGAAATCGCTCACAAGTATTAAAAAAACAGGGTCAACAGTTTTAAACCTTTTGCTAATTTAATATAATCAGATTTTGCCCACTGTATTACTTTATTCTCTGAAAATGACTGTGACAGGAATGATAGTCATATCATTCATATAGGAATTTTGAGAGAAAATATATTCCAAAATGCAAATTCAAATGGTAAGTCTGTCTTCTTGATAAGTAGTACAGCTCTGTCAAACCACTTAAACAGAACTGAGGCATCTGATTCTTTCATGTAACAGAAATAGTTGCATTATGGTAAATCTATAGCTAGTTAGGAAGGGCCAGCTATTGCTTCTGAAGCTACCTGAAATGGTCTGCTCATATGAGCAACAGAAATAGGATTTGATGCTAAATGTCAAGTTTCTAATTATAAACTTGATTTAATAAAACCTTCTGCCTTTACAGTAAAGTTTATACAAAGCCTGGTTATAAATTGTATTCAGTTTTATTAATCCTCCTGAAGACTATTTAATGATTAAACCACACACTAACCCCCCAAAATTATTGTATAAATAGTGTCTTTATAATAGTCATGTTTAGAGGAAAGATGCAAGTCTGTATTGTCCAGATACTGTTTTCTTGTGTGTGTGTTCTGAAAATTAGCAAGCTTATTAAAAATGTTTTTCTAACTTTTTCATGTTCTTACATGGTGTAAAAATAAACTGATATAGTAAATTGCAAAGCATGTTGTTAGTTTTTTCTTGAACAATGTGCAGTTTGAGATTAGCCACTTTTACATCTTCAAATTACATTTATTTAGAGCTTTTGTTATTGGTCTCCTTCCTGAAAAAGTGATGAAGCAGGGCTCTTCTCATTTTTCATGCTCATAAACTATGCTTCAACTGAGTTAGGTTTCTACCTATGGCTTCCACTATAGGTATATTTGGAACCTGAGATTTGAGGAACTGCTTGTATAATTCTTACTGGTTCCCTAGAGCATCTTTTAAAATAAGATAAGTGATAATATGATGTGCTGTAATTTAGATGTTGTATAACCTCAGATTCAAGAACAGAAATGTCATTGAACCTTTTTGCATTCTCGCTTTAACAAGAACTTGTGGTAGTAAGGCAGCTTGATCTTTAACCCCCATAGAATAACTAAGGGACTGTAAGCTGGTCACCCAGCAAGCTTTCTTACTGAGACCCATCAGCACCATGTCCAGAGTTATCAGCCAGTTTCTTTTACAGGAGACAGCCTTGTTTCTACAGTACAAGGAATGTAACAAATCAAGCCAGTGTGCCAACAAACAAACCCAAACTTGCACTTTTTTTTTTTTTTTTTTTTTTTTTCAGACCTTGGGAGGAAGGACACAAGCTTGATGCTGGTCTCTGAGCACCAGCACCAGCACCACCTCTTCTCTCTCTCTCTCTCTCTCTCTCTCTCTCTCTCTCTCTCTCTCTCTCTCTCTCGCATTCTGGTCTCAGATTTTTAACCCTCTTGTGTGGCTCCACCCTCATTGCCTGATTGGAGACCTGGGAGGTCAGCTAATCTACAAACTACTGCCTATCCACAGCTGGTGTTCCAGCCCTTGCAGGCTGTATTTCCTTTCAGACTCAAACCAGAGTTTCTCACATCACCAACTAAATTACTTAGCCACTGGGTTATTAGCTCTTCAATGGATGAAAACCTAAGTACGTGTTGAAATAGTCCTCAGTTCATCTGGAGGCAAAATAGGACATTGTTTTTGAAATTGTGAAAATATTTTATTATATATTTTTATTTATTTGATGACTATGCTACTCACCCCCCCAAAATACTCTGTGCAGTTTACAATAACTAAATACAAGCTAAATCATAAAAACAGATAAAATATTCAAATACAATCTGAAATGATAAAACAATTCCCCAAACATTATCTGCAAACTTAATACCACCTGCTAAACACCTGCCCAAATAAGAAAGCTTTACAATGTTGCTAAAAGAAGTCTGAACACTAGAAAGTTCCAGCAGTCTATTACCCATTTTTAATGAAATATATGTATTTCAAACTGGTTCATCAGCACTAAGACTAGAAAACTTGACAGTATCTTGGCTAAAGTTGGCACAGTTTGTTAAAAACAAAACTCAGGTCCTCAGCTAGTGAATGATCAAAATACTTCTTCAGGCTAACAGTTGATATTTTAAAAAGACTCTGGATGACAAGGAGGTTGAGTTCTTTATTGAGGCTAAATGGGAGGCCCATTGAACCAATTCAATATTATAAAAATAAACTTTGGAGGGAGGGGGAGGTTCTGTGGAGAGAGTTCAAGGGCCTGTAAATCTAAGACTATCTCAGCAGAGCTTTGAGACTAAAATATCCCAGACATAACTATGCACACAACTGACAAGCCTCTTTAAATGAAGATAAGGCTTGCCACCTTTCAAATCTCCAGTGAACCTTACTGTGCTGCTAGACTTCAAGATCAAAGAAGGGTAACTGTTTTCCTTTGTGCATGAGTTAGGTATAGACTCATAGGAAAAAAAAAATGAACAAAAATAAAATTTAATTTTCTCTTACCTTCTGTTTCAAATAATTAGAGTAAATATTCCATATCTCCTTGGTATGATGTTTCATCTTTCAGAAATTTAAAAAGTCTCAAGACAGCTCTAGAATCACAAATGCTGAAGTTACTCCGTGCATCAAAAGCAAAAATATTACCTGTGGGTGCCCACTTCTTACAAGATAATCACTCTCCTCCAATCTCTGAGTTCTAATGTTCAAAGGAAATTTACAAAACACCTTTCATAGATGAGCCTATGAACTTCACTTCATAAATCTACTAGATACAAAAAAAATCATGAATGTAATATAGACATTAGGTTTATTACAAATTTCAACCTCTCTCTCTCTCTCTCTCATATATATGAAACTTGTATGTAGACTTGATCCAAAAATTGTACTGAAATGTTTATTACTTGGAAAATGCCAACTAGTTGAAACCAAAACAGTGTGGACACACATTAATTTTTTTTATACAACTTGTCTGGAAAGTTTCCTACGTCCAGGATAGAATTTCTAGTCAAAATGAGATGGACAGCCTACCTCAAGGTAGTCAGCATTAGTAATTTGGCTTCTGGGAAACCCAGGTCACAATTTTGACTAGGAATGTGATCCTGAGTTTCCTAATCCCAAGGAGAACTACCAGACAACTGGCCGAGGATTGGGTGGGTTTCAGTTTTTCTTTTTTCTTTTTTTAAGATCTCATTCCAAGGCAGGACATAAAAATTGAAACCACATTTATTTAAATGAAATTAGATTCTTGTTTTTCAGATAGCCATAATTTACATCCATGTGTTCACCCTAATTTGTTGGATTTTTTTTTTCTTCTCTTGAAGTATAAGCATCTTGACAAATGTAGAGAAAGAGAAAAGGTGGAAGAGGTCAAAACATAAATAATTTTTGTTTAAAAAAAATGAGATTCTCCAATATGGGCCAAAATAACTGATTTTAGTTGCTCAGGCAGATATCTAGTAACTTCTCTTGGGGATATGGTACACAGAATAGTACTAAAAAGCAGTGTATGTGGAAACACTACTTATTGTTATGTCAAAGCTGAACACATAAAATATGGATCTTTAATTGAAAATAACACCAGTGTATCCAGCTAAAAATATCCTATTAAAAAAACTGTTAAATATGCAACCTGATTTTTTTATATTTAAAAAAAAAAAAAAGGACTTTTTTTCTATAAAAAACTGGAACCTTAAGAAAAAGCAGTTCTCATGGCAAATTCCTACCAATAAAATATTCATGGGAATATAAAGATGGTCCAAAATGTAATAGGCCTGTTTCATTGTTTCATAGGGACTGTGTGTGCACTTTCCCCCTTCTTGCACAATAGTGAAAGTAGATGAGGAAGGCAGGGTGGGATTGGCCCTCTTGCTGAGGGTCTCGGCTTCCCTCTGTCAGCCTCTGTGGGTACGTCCACACACGCAAGCATGTGTGCTTGCAGCAGCTCAAATAGAAGTGGTCAAATTTGAGCTGGGGCTTTTTACCTCAGCACACATGCCCAGACATACACTTTGTTGTGGAGCAAATTGTGCCCCTTGGGGCAAAATAACCCTGCCTGGCTCCTCCCAGATCAGCAGCCAGAGGGAGCTAGAGCCCAGGGCCAGCACCTGTGCAGTATAAAAACCTGCCCTGGCCAACAGTTTAGGGTTACTTGCTCTCAGGAGCTTCTGGGGGAAGAGCCTCTGGGAGGAAGTTGGCCATGCCCCTTCCTGTCCCAAGCTGCTGCTGGTTGCTGCAAACTTGGTCTTAGGGGCTTCTGGGGAGAAGATGGCCAGGTCCTTTCCTGCTTTTGGCTACTGCTAGTTGCTGGCTTGGTCTCAGAGATTTTGGAAGTAAGTTGGCCATACCCCTTCCTGCCTTGGGCTGCTGCTGCTGTTGCTACCCCTGCCATGGGGGGGGGGGGTCCTCTGCTGCATGCTGCTGTCCCCCCTCCATACCAACACCACACCCCAGCACTGCACCTTAGCTTCTGTGCCCCTGTTCTGGCCTGCTTTCCAGGCTGTTGCCAAGCTACAATCAGGTGACAGCCTGGGGAGGAAGCCTTTGCTGACTGTGGGCCCCTCCCCCACCATCACTGCCAGAGCCTAAAGGTGCCTTGTCTGCCCCAGCCAATCCCATATTCACCTCCACTTTCACCCAAAGCACACCCTGAGTGTCTCAACTGGACAGCTCCTACCATCACTGCTGCTGTTGCTGCAGCTGCTGTGGTTCTGCTGCTGCCCCCTCTTAGGAGAGAAGGAGATTCCCTGATGCACTACCTTGCACCACCTGACACCACACCTACACTGGATTACTCCCAAATTGACTGATTTCTCCTGCCCTCCTCCACAGCTACCTCCCTGCATATGATCCTGCTTTGTTTTTGTGCCTGTTGCTCTGCTGCTGAGCACCTGGCTGGAGGCGTGAGGGGATCCTGGATAGATCTTCAACAAACAAAACCCCTTCACCACTCCAGCCATCTTTTACATCTGCTTCAGCAACCTTCCCTATGTGTTCTTGCCCTTGCATGGTAAGTCCTGTGGTCCACTACCCCTGCCCTTATGTTTATTGTGTGGCTGAGTAAACCAGTTCAAGTTTCCCCAGCCCTTGTGTGTGTATGTGTATGTTCCTCCTCCCCCACATTCTTAAAGCATAGCCCTCCTGGGTTTTTCAGCCCCCTTCCTCCCTAATCCCCCTTCTTCCCCGCAACCCCAGCCTGCCCCTACTAGATTCCCCAGCCCCATTGGATATTTTGTTTTTTTTTCTTTATTGTCTTCCTTGCCCTCATGTGAAACAATGGGAGGGCAGGAACCTTCTGAGGGACAGATGCCCCAACTATGGGGGTGGATCCCAGCCAAGATCCAAGGGGATGCATGCTCCATACAGTGACCACCCTGGAGGCAGAGTCTGACCAACCTCCTCTGGGAGTGGAGAAACCTGCAACTGCTACAGCAGGGGCAGACAGGACTCTGATAGGGAGCTAACAGGGCCAGGGGTCTCCCCTGATGAGCCCCCCACCCTGCCCCGGAGGGGTTCCCAAACCCCCTCTCCCATCATCAGGGACCAAGGGCAAGGGAAGTGGGAAGGGCTCCTCCACAGCTGAGGGGTGGGAAAAGCTGCCCCCAGGCCTAGACCACCAGCACCTGAGGGGACCAGATGCACTACACCAACCAGCACACCCAGTCAGTCTGTCTCTGGCTCTAGCCCTGACCCCACCAATGCAGCTGTGAGGAGACCTAAAGCTAGGGGGCTTGATCCTTCATCACTGGCCCTTCCAGCTTGGGTGATGGGGCCCTTTTTCTGGCACTCACCCACAGGCATGGGATGAAGTGCCAAATGCCCAAGTGGGAGAACCTGCACTTTGACACCTGGGTGCAGGCCCTGGCTCAGGTAGTGGGGGCTCCCAAGATCATGGCAGCCTCCCGTTTGCATGGCAAGGGGGTCTTTTTCCTTGCCTCAGAGACCACCCCACAAAAGGCGGTGGAGAGGGGCCTCGTGGTGGAGGGGAAATACATCTCCCTCGAACCTCTAGAAGGACCAAGGTGGTCCTCAGCTCTGACCCTCCCTATATCCCCAATTGGGCCCTGCTCCCTGAGCTCCAAACCTTGGGGAAAGTAATCTCCCTGGTGGTGGCCCTTTCACTGGGTTGATGCTGATGAGACCCCAGCCCCACCACGTATGTTCTATCCATCGCCAGGTTATGATCCAGCTGGTGGCAGAAATGCAGCTGGTGGCTGAGGGGTATCTGGCAATTCCTTTTTAGGGATCCCT
Organism: Alligator mississippiensis; assembly: GCF_030867095.1. Lineage (NCBI taxonomy): Eukaryota > Metazoa > Chordata > Crocodylia > Alligatoridae > Alligator > Alligator mississippiensis. The sequence goes on from NC_081828.1 coordinate 71,996,852, forward strand.
GGTGAGGATTTTCCATACAATGGGGGACCTGCAGTGCTTCCAGTGCTGTGCCCTGGGACACTTATGTCATGAGTGAACCATGGGCCAGGTGGGGAGGGTATCTGCGAGTCCCACTGGCAAGAGGGGTGCCCCTACCACCAACACCCCTCCCCCCTCATGCCCCCCTTGTATCACAGCCACAACTATGAGCCCCCCCCCCATGAGCTCAAGGGACCCTGCTGGAGTCTTAGTAGAATGGGGGGTTCAGATGATGCCTAAGGAGCCTGCTGAGCCCCAGGACGAGGAGGAAGACCCCCAATAACCAGCAGGCTTCCTGGAGCCTGCACACCTCTTGGTCCCGGTGGTCCCCAAGGGGGGGACTTGCATTTCTTGACCATGACTACACCCGCTAGTCTGCAAGCAAGGCACAGCAAGCCTTGGACCACTGGGCAGATTTTGACAGCGTCCTCACCACTGTGAGGGCACTGGAGGGGGAAGGCAAGGGGCCCAAAAGCTGCAACACCCAGATCTATAGGTGGGCCTGCAGTTTATAGACACCCTCTATACATATGGGAGGGTGAGCTGGCGGGACCCACAATGTCCAAGATGTACGAGGCCCCTGCTGAACCATCTACTCCACTCCCCCAGTCATGAAATCATTTAAGATTGTGACCCTCAATGTCCACAGCTGCAGGAAGGGTCTCTGAAGATGTCAGGTGCTCTCCTTCCTTTAGGAGGGAGGGTACTGTATGGTATTCTTGCAGGAGACCCTGATGAATCCAGCTAATGAGCCTAATTGGTGCCTGGAGTGGGGAGGCAGGGTCTTCTTAGTCACCTCTTGCAGGGTGGCTACCTTGTTCACCTGCACCCTTTCTCCAGGACATTAAGGTGGTGCTGGGTACAGGTGCAGGGGCTGGTCCTGAACCTTCTAAATGTGTACGCCCCTGCAAGGGACCCAGAGTTGGCAGATTTCTTCCACCAGGTGGCCACATACATTGGCACCCTCAACCCTTGCGAGTGCCTGGTCCTTGGGGGGCACTTTAACATTACCCTACATGTGCAAGACCAGCAAGGCAGGGAGCAGAACCAGGCTGCCATGGGTGTCTTTGGGGAGATTCTGATACACTACTCCCTGGTGGATATCTAGAGTTTCTGTTGCCCTACCCACCCCCTGCCCTCACCTATGTGAGGGTGGGGGAGGAGCAGGCATGCAACTCCTGGTTGGACTGGGTTTATATCTCTTTGCTGAACTTTGCCTGGGTCCACTTCTCTGGCATCCAGCTGACCCCTTTCAGTGATTATCACCTTATCTGGGCCCAGGCCACACTAGGGCCTGGGCATCTGGGGTCAGCCTACTGGCATTTCAGTGCAAGTCTGCTGGAGGATGTGGGCTTCAGGGAGGCCTTCCAGGAGTTCTGGCTGGCCTGGTGGGAGCAACGGGCAGCTTTCCCCTCAGCTCAGAGATGGCAGGATGTGGGAAAGGTTCACACCCAGCTTTTTTTCTGTAGCTACACCAGAGGGGCACACCCGGCAGAGGAAGGTGGTCTGGGAGCAGCTCGAGTGGGAAGTGCTAGAGCTGGAGAGGTGCCTGACCCAACCAACCCATTCCTCTGTGGAGAGTGTTGGGAGAGGTGGAAAGATCTTCGTTCCCTAGATGAACACCATGCCCATGGTGCATTTGTCCACTCATACATCCAGCTCCTTCCAGAGATGGACCATGGCTCCCACTTCTTCTATGCCCTGGAAAGGAGGCAGGGGGAGGGGGCCAGAAGTACATTACCTGCCTTCTGGCAGGTGATGGCACCCTCCTCAGAGATCCAGGTGAGATGCATCAGTGCACATGGGCCTTCTATGAAGAGCTCTTCTCTCTGGATCCGACTGATGCCGAGGCCTGTCTGACCCTGTGGGAGGGATTCCTGCAGGTCAGCATGGGTGACCAGGACCAGCTGGAAGCTCCTCTTGCTTGGCCTGAGTTTTTTACCACCCTCTGCCTGATGCCTGGCAACAAGATGCCAAGCATTGATAGGCACAGAGTTTTAGCGGGCACTCTGGGATGTCCTTGGCCTGGACCTTGCCATGGTCTGGGCCAAATCTGAGGGAAGTGGGGAGCAACCCCATTGTGCTAGAGGGCCATGCTGACCCTCCTGCCAAAGAAAGGGGAATCCCATGACCTGAGGAACTGGCGTTCCACGTCCCTCCTCTGCATGGACTACAAGGTGGCAGCAAAAGCCATCTCGCTGCACCTGTGGTCTGTGCTGATGGATGCGATTCATCCCAACCAGACATACGGTGCCTGGATATTCCATCTTTAACAACCTGTATCTGGTTCAGGACCTTCTGAAGCTAGCGCACCGGTGGAGGGTGAGGGGGGCTGTCTTTCACCCTCCTATCCCTGGACCAGGAGAAGGCATTTGCCAGAGTGGATCACAGGTACCCCACAGGCATGCTGTGGGCCTTTGGCTTTGAGCCCCGCTTCATGCAGGTTCTCCAGGTGCTGTACACCTCCACAGAGTGTTTGGTCAAGCTCAACTTGATCCTGATGGAGCCCATCCCATTCAGGAGAGGTGTGTATCAAAGCTGCCCGCTTTGGGGGCAGCTGTATGTCTTGGCCCTTGAGCCCTTCCTCGTTCTCTTGCGGAAGCAGGTGGCAGGGTTGATGCTCCGGGAGCCAGCGGTGCAGCTGTTTCTGTCAGTGTATGCTGATGATGTACTCCTCATAGTCCAGGACTCTAGTTACCTGGCGCAGGTGAAGGCCTGCCAGGCAGTGTACTTGGTGGCCTCCTCTGCCCGAGTTAACTGGGTCAACAGCTTTGGCCTGGTAGTGGGTAATGTGTGGCAGGTGGACTCACTCCCACCCACAGTCCTACTGGAGCATGGGCTCTCTGCTCTACTTGGGTTCTATCTGTCCCCCACAGACCCCTCCCCGATGGAGAACTGGCACCAGCTGGAGGCAAGGGTGGTGGAGCAGCTCTGGGCATGGGCAGGGCTCCTGAGATGTTTCTCCTTGCATAGGGAAGTGATGGTGCTGAACCAGCTGGTCCTGTCCATGCTCTGGCACTGCTTACACACCCTGCCTGTGCCCCCTGAGGTGCTGGTGGGACTCCAGAGACAGGTGCTGGATTTTTTTCTGGCCAGGACGGCACTGGGTCACTGCAGAGGTCCTGAGCCTCCCCTTGCAGGAGAGCAGCCAAGGCCTGGTTTGCCTGCATAGCCAGGTCCTGCTATTCCACCTCCAGGCCCTGCAGTAACTGCTATACTGTGTTGGTAGCCATGCAGCATGGGGCCACCTGTCACGTGCTTTTCTCTACCACTTCCGGTGGCTCTGATATGACTGGTAGTTCCTTAGCCTGTAGGGCTTCTCTCTGCAGGGCCTGCAAGAGCTGCCAGACTTCTACCAGGACCTCCCCCGGTCCTGGAGGCTGGTCTCTGTCTCCAGCTCCCCCACAACAGTCACTCAGGGTGCCAACCTGCTCATCGAGCCCCTCCTTTGGAAACCCCAGCTGGAGGTGCTGACAGCAGAGGCACCCTGGTTGCGACAGAGGTTGATCCTGGCTGGTGTCCCCCATATTGGAGACCTCCTGGACTCGGATAGGTGGGAGTGGGTGGACCCCGCTGCGCTGGCCTTGTGCATGGGTCTACCCACAACACGTGCAACCTGCCATCTGGTCCAGGAGGTGAAATCTGCCCTACCTCCCAATGCTCTTGCTTTTGTTGACCAGGTCCTGCATGGTGGTGGTCCCTGCCCTGCTGTGTCCTCCAGCCCACCAAAGTTTGTTGTGGGGTCAGCACCTGTCCCAGCCTTATGGTGCTCCCCACTCATGGTGCCCACTCCCCACCTGAGCCAGCTGGAGGACACCAGACTGGTCTTCTTTTCCACCATCCATCACTGCCACCTTTACATGCTTGCACACCACACTGTCCATCATACCGCCCTCGTGTCCTGCCCAGACGCCAAGTGGCAGGACCTGCTTGGTGAGGGCATAGCTGGGGCACCCCAGTTGGCTGAGTCTGTATTCCACCCTCATCCCACAAACCTTTGGGGACCTCAGCTGGTGGCTTCTCCATGAAACTGTCACCATGGATGTGTATGTGTCAAGCTTCATGGGCAACTGGGTCTCCTACCCCTTCTGCGGGCAGAGGGAGACCCTGGAGCACATGACCCTTGAGTGCACTAGGCTGCAGCCCCTCCACTTCCACCTCCAGAACCTCCTCCTGAGGTTCTGGTTGAATTTCACCCCCCACCTTTTTGTTTTTGGTCACCCTATCTGCAGCTCTACCAAGACCCAGGACCTCCTGCTCAACCTCCTCCTGGCCCTGGCAAAGTGGGCTATGTACCTGACCAGGAAGGAGGCTCTGGCTGGGGAGGTCCCCAGAGACTGTGGGGCTGCTTTTCTCTCAGTAGTCCATGCATGATACCTGGCAAAGCACCAGTGGGTAGCGTCCACTGGTTCCTTGTTCACCTTTGAGGACAGTGCATGTGGCCTGGGGGGGGACTCTGCTTGGTGTCCCCCTCAGGCACATTTATTTTCATATTTTGACCATTTAACCTATACGACACTCCTGTCCTGTTTTTTCATTAGTTCTCCCAAGTATTTTGTTGTGTCATCCATCCATTTGCCCCACACAATAGGGGCTATTAGTTAGCCATGTGGGCCTCAGGGCCCACAATAATTGGGTGATACAAATAGTCAGGAGCTTCTGGGGCCCAGATGACTGGTACCTAGGGATACTACCCCTTGTTCCAGATGACATGCTGAAGCAGCCCTGAGTGTCCCCTCCACCCCGTATCCACTGCAGTAGTCTGGCAGTGGGAGTTGCTGCCTGGTTGTGACATGCTGTGCACCTGCCAGACCAGGATGGGGACTGCATAGCCAGTAAAGGCATCTGTCCATCTGGGCCAGCTGCTAGTGGGATGTGGCTACAGAGTTGGCTTCTGTGCGGCACCACTTCCGTGTGTCCCCCTACCCGGCCATCTGGGTAGCTATCGCCCAAAAGATGTTTGCAGTGCCTGCTTTGAACTGTCAAAGCATTTCCTCCTTTTCACAGTTGGGCTGGAGGTCAGCCACCTCCAGTTGGGTCCAAGGTGCCAGCTCTGAGCAGGCTCCTCTGTCTGGGTCCTGGGACCACTATATTTAGAGACAGAGTGACAGTGATCAGTTGGGCAATGTTTTATTGATATATCTACAGTGTTAAAGCAATTTGGAAGTCTTTTTTGGTGCCTGGATATCCAGGGGTCTAGTTTTGCCCCCACACTACAAATTTGCAGCAATGGGAACTTTTTTTGTTCCTGCATGTGCCTCTTGCAGCATCTCAAAGGGCTTTGAGGCACATGTGCATTCATTTGGACATGTACTCTGGGGCCTACCAGAGCCCAGTACAGTGTCAGAGTGGGCAAAATTCAGTCTTAATTGAGTTCTGTCATTGCTGCCACCACCAATAGTAAGAAGCAGCCATTTATCATGGTGCTAATAGTGTCATGGTTGCAGGTTCAATCCCTGGTTAGACTAGATCTCCTGAGGTCCCTTCCTGCCTTATTAATCTATGAACTGTTTTGATCTCACCTAAATTTGTTTATACAGTAAAAGCTGTGCTATCCAGCAACTTAGAAGCCAGCATGCTCCACTGACTGGCATGCCAGCTTGTAAGATAAAGTGAAACTGGAAGTGCACGCCATGGCACTTCTGGTTTGTCTGAGCCCCCGTGGCCTGGGGCAAAGCAGCCTGCGCTGCCATGCCCCCATGGCCCGGGGACATAACAGGAAGTGCAGGGCCATGCAGGGCCCACCTCCCTGTCCCACAGGGCCCATGGGATGGGCAGCGATGCTGTGGGAGGGGTAAAGGGATGCCCCAGATGTGATGGGAGAAGTGGCAGCTGAGGCCGCTCAATTAACTGGCATAGTTTGTTATCTGGCATCCCCCATTCCCAGGGGATGCTGGATAACAGAGCTTTTACTGTAGTTAAAAGACAGCAGTCTCAGAACAAATAAATCAACTGTCTTTGAGACAAATTTTTTTTACAATATCAGCTGTCCCCTTTGAAGAATATTAATTTATAGAGAAGTTCATGAAGAGCCTAGAACCACCTCTGCTCTATTCTATTGTTTGTTTTTTGCTTAGGAAATCAAGGACATATCTAGAATGAAAAAAGTTAGGTCTCCCATGGTCTAACTTTGTGTCCCTCTCTGCATTTCAGTAATAGTGAATTCACATTGTCTAATACCTTACAGCCTGGTAATAATTTCTGACTGGAGATTTGATGCGGTCATAGGTTAATCTTTGGAAACTGTTGAATAAATGTGGAACATGGCAATACCTAAAACAAACAAACAAACTGAGAGGGATATAAATTAAAGTATTCCTTTCCCTGTGCCTACACTGCTGTTGATTTAGAAGTCAAGAAAGCTTGCAGGGGAAAGAGCTTAAAGATGAAAATAAGAAGGTGAGCTTGCCCATGCTAATGATTGTTGTACTGGATCTCAAGATATTGCAGTGCAGGAGCAAATGAGGCCAAGAAAATACAAGTATATGAGGAAGGAGTATCTCAAAGGAAACCTATGGCCAGCCATGAGACTGTGTATAGGCATGGATGGAGCTAGGATTTTAAAAAGGGGAGTGCAGATAGTGTGCCACACCATCATATAGAACATATTTTCTCAAGGAGAAACTAGAAGCTTTGCTAATATGCTGGGGGTGGGGGGGGGGGAGTGGGGGAGGGAAGAGGAGAGGAGAGGAGAGGAGTAGGATATCAATATAATTTAAGATCAAAATGAAAACAAATATAATTATAGGAATGTACACAGATTTACTAGATGATATATAAAGTTTAAAAAACTCAACAAAATAGACAAAAATGGTCATTACAGTTACATATCAATCTGAATAAGAGATGTACACAATCTAACCTGTCATTTACTGTTACTCATTTCTACAGTTGAATAAATAGTATTGCATCTGAGTTAAGGTTTTTGTTAGCTCTAAAACCAATCTGGAGGGCTGTAAAATTGAAGATAGACATTACTTGGAATAGCTAACAGACAGCTAAATTACAGAAGAAAGGATATTTTGAAAAGTAGGACATCAATGCCATTTAAAAGGCTTTTTAAAGATAATTAACACATGTGGAGTAGACAGAGATTAGCAAGAATCAAACTCTTTCAGCAGTACTTGAATGGAAATACTACTGCCCCTTCTGAGGATTTAATTTTGAAGTTTGGGTGAAGCAATAAATCAAATGTGGGGTGCAGTTACATCACTGCACCCCTGCCCCTTATCCACCCTGGTATATAGGTGCTGTATAACAAGCTGTGGCAGAGGAATGACCCATTTTTTGTGTCGTGGGTTCAGTTACTTTAGTCAGAGCCACTGTAACAAAGAGCTTTCTTTATTAATACTAACAGCACATGCCACACACAGTCATCTTGCTTTCTCTTTCCAACTCTATTCCAACTTCACCTAGATCTTAAGGACATAATACAACCCTCACAATATTGGTGGTTCTTATCTGTATTCCATTGTTAAGCCATCACTTAGCTCCCCATTGAGAACAGTCACCAGACTGTAGTATTAGACCCCAAATTTAGTCTAGCCTCTGACTCTTTAGTGTTTTCTCTGTCACACAGTCCTAAGGAAAGAACCTCACCTGGAGTAAGGAATCTATCATGTGTACCAGGCTACAAAACTTAGCAGATTTGCAAGTTTTTCCAGTAGCCAAAGCACACTGTGACCATTCACCAGAGCTTTTATCTATGTGGAGCCTACAATTAACATCTTAGCCTGTTATGGGGTTTGGGACAGTTAGGACAACTAATAGACTATGTAAGAGTATTTCTAATCCACAAGTCTTTTACTCCTGGACAAAGCATGCGAGATGTTAATTTTTAATGGTCCTTTACTGCTTCTTCCTTCTAGAAAAAGCACATAGACAGTAGGCCCTTGCTGACTTGTTACAAGAAAGTTAATGCTGATACTATGATAGTCCACAATGACAGGCATTATAATCATTGTTCACCATTCATAAAAAGCAGCTGGAAATCATAAATTTAGACAGATTTATCAAGCTGTTAAAATCATCATTTGAGCTGACTCATCTAAATGACCTGACCCCGCCCCTCCCCGAATGGTGTACAGCCCCTGACACTGGCAGCAGCAGCAGGCACTGGGCCCTTGGTGTTCTTGTAGCCCACGCAGGCACTGCCACCTGGCTATGCACAGCTCCAGTCAGAACTGCACATGGTGGCAAGAAGCCCAACCAGGACAGCTCACCTCTACCATGGGGTGCTCCCTGCAGTACATGTGCAGCTCCCAGCACTGATGCACCACCAGAGGCAAGCCGCATGTGATAGACATTGCTGCCTTCTCTGTTCCTTGCTGCCATGGAAGCAGGAGGTGGGCTCCTTGACACTTCCAGCAGAGTCCTGGCAGTGGTACATAGAAGTAGGGAGTGGGGAAGGCAGCCAGCTCCATCACATGGAGCTTCCCCTCGATGGCACACAAGTGCTGTGGGGAGCCCACATAATAGAGGTAGGTCAGCCTGGCTGCAATCCTTGCCAGCATGTACAGCTCTTGCTGGAGCCATGTGCCAGTGGGTGGCAGTGCCTGCATGGGCCACAAACACCCTGAGGGCCCACCACCTACAGTTGCTTCTACCGCCACTGGCAGAGGCTGTGTGCCATGGGGGTTGGAGTGTGTGGAAAGACCCCCACACTCCCTACACCCTCCCTCAGATCCACATCCTACCCACCTGAGCTCCATACTCCTGCTGCCCCCCTGCACATGGGCTCTCTGCTCCCACCAGCCCTAGCCCCATGCTCCCTGCCCCCACCCCTGCTGCAGCTCCCTGCCTCCCCCACCACTGCCTGGAGTAAGCCCTGTAGTAGGGAGATGAAGAAGAGCCATTGGAGGCTGGTGAAGTCAAGCAGGTCACCCCATAGCTGCAGCAGTGGCAGCAGCAGCCTCACTGTGTGCTGGCTGGGCTGGGCCCTTCCATGCACAAGGGTGAGAGCAAGGCACGTGGGCTGGGTGGGGCATATTTACTTGGTGGACACCCATGGGCTGGATGAACTTGCATGGTGGGCAAGTGGATGCAGCCCACAAGCTTTAGTTTGCCTGCCCCTGCTCTAGAGACCTTTTGCAGCTTCCTTTAAGAGCACTTGGGGAAACTTCAGAAAGCTATCTCTAGATCCATCAGCTGCCATGTTCCACGGTGAGACACTATGTGGAGCAGAAAGCACTAGAAAGTGGGTGAGATGAGGGGAAATTTGTGTGCTTCCCTTTTACTATCAGGAAACAGATGGAAGGGAGACTTCTTCGTTTTGAACGGGCTTGTGTACCTCCTCCCTTTGAGGGATCCTTGTCCATGGTTCCATTTCCATTGTGTGATATGAAAGACTACCCCTTAGTCTCATCACAGACTTTAGCTTTATGCTTACAATCTATGAGACCAGGAAGATGCTTGAAAACCATTAGGAAATTAATATAATTTTATTAATGCTGATGCTACCGCTTTATGTTTCATGGTTATAGTTTGGCACTAAGCAAAGTTGCACACTGTTCTATCCTCACAACCTATCACATGTCTCTTACCCAATACAAATCTCTAGTAAGAGTTGGGATGTCAAGCACATACTATGAAATCATAAGCTCTGTTCAGTGGATGAAAACTTTTTTTGTAAAACTGGCTTTGTATAGTAGAGAATACAGATTTAATGTAGGCTATTCTTTGCAGGTCTACTAATTACCTGAAACCTTGGGTATGGTATGTTTCTTCTAGAAGGTCAAGATGGTTAATTACTAGCTTGTTATTATATGCCTTATGAGTTGGCATTGTTTAACTTTTTTCTATTCGTCTCTTTTTTATAAAGAGACAAATATGTCAGGGCAGTAGTATATTAGATAATAAGACAGAACTGCCTCTAGTTACTTATCACACGAAACTGATCTTTGCAGCTGGGGATTTATTCATAATCTTTTTTTTTTCCTAAAAATTATTTGAAATAAAAGAAATAGAAGGCCCTGAAAGTGTGATGGGCCATAACAAGCTTTCAAGGCTTCAAGAAACAGAGGAAGTCAGATTAGCTCAGTCAGTTGTTGTTTTTGTTTTATTTTCTACATGATATATCACAGCAAAAGATAAAATATACCACAATAAAGATAATTTCCCTGTACCTTGAACCTAAATCCCCTAGCTAAGATGCATATAAGTAATTGTATTCCATAACCAATTAAAAGCCAAACATTATAATAAGAAGAAGTAGGAAATAAAAAAGATGCCAGCAAACGATATTACAAACAGTTTTGCACTGTTACCTTCCAGTGGGTTTTGATTTGGTAAACACTACAATGATAACAAATTGAACTACTTAGTTGTTAAATAAAAAATGTGAAAAACTATGCAAGGTAATTCTAATAAAAATATAGGGTGCTGTGTACCTAAGCCCTTTGAAATCTCTTTGCTACTAGAAATAATTATAATTGTGGCAGGCTGGCCAGTGGGCTTACTGGCAGCTGGCTTGATGGCTTGAGCTGGATGGCTCAAGGCCATTTCCCTCCCCAATGATCAGAAGGTAGAAGGAAGGCTTGGCATGCCCTAGCCTAGGGGAGAAGTGAAGAAGAGAACCTGAGAGGGAACTAACCCCTCAGGATTTCCTGTTGGTCTATTTTCAATCTTGGGGTGGAGCCTTCAGAAGGGATAAAAGCCTGCATGACCAGTACATGGGCAGCTTCAATGAGGGATGATGAAGCAGGGATGCAGAAGAGCTGGTAGAGATGACCTGTGGGGCAGAGCAGTTGCCCCAGATGCTCCCTGAAGGTGCCTCCATTGAACTGGAAGCAGCAAGAGGCTATGTACCTGCTCCACCATGGAGGGAGCCACCACATAGGTGCACACATTGGTGCATGGAAAATCCAGGAGTAGACAGGACCTCATCAGACATGCATGAGACAGCATGGGTCTCCAACCCTGCAGAAGGCTGGGGTCCTCGGTGCACAGGTCGGTCCATAGGGCCAGAGAGCTGAAGAGACCTTGGCAGTTGCACGAGGCAGTGTGGGTCCCCAGCTTTGCATGAGACAGGAACCCTTGATGCACAGGTTGGTGCTCAGGGCTGGAGAGCAGAAGGGACCTTGGCAGCTGTACAGGACAGCATAATTCCCCAACCCTGCAAGCATCAGAGGTCCCACAAGGCATGAATCGGTGCATGGGGCCTGAAGAGAGCTGAAGAAATCCCCGCAGGCCCATGAGGCAGCATGGGCCCACATCCCTGCAGGTGGCAGAGACCCCGGGGCACCAGAGGGTGTGCAGAAGGTCCGGGACAGTGGGTAGGCCCTGGTAGCTGCATGAGGCAGCTCAGGCCTTTCCACTGCGAGCAGCAGCTGGACAAAGTAGCAGTCCCCAGTAAAGCGGGAGCTTCAACCAGTTCCACCGACCATGAGAGAGAGACGAGGCAAGACCCACCGGAGAGGTGAAGAGTCATGAGTGCCCAGGTAAGTGGGATCAGGGTCCCAACAGGGGACAGACAAAAGTCGCCACAGGGGAGGACGGCCTATGGTTTCAAAGGAGGTTTCATCCCCCCCCAGGACTCCAGCTAGTCAAAGGGACTAGCTGCAGTTAGTGTTGTCTCCTTGGGTTACCTGTTTTCCCTTTGTATTACTCCTCTATGCAGCATGATTACTGTGTCATTGTTGGTTCCAGATGTAACTGTTAAGGTTTATATAATTGTTTAAGGTTGCCCTGGGTCCGTATATATGCAGGGTGGGCCGTTAATTGCATCTTTCACTGTAAATTTATTTAATTTAGTATTGTATTATAAGAAGTTTATGTATTGTCCTGTTCTGTTTGCTAATTGCTCAGTTGCAAAAACACTGTGGAAGGTCTAATAAGTATCACTTTGAATTCTAGTGATAGGCAGCAGATAAGGTACAGCAGTCTGAGGAGCAATGAACCAAATATTTGTAGTTGCTATGCCTATCTGTAGGTTAGTATTGCTGTACCCTTGCTTATGTAATCTCTAACCATTGTTTATTTATCATTGGGTTACATTCAGTGAGCCACTGCTTAACCTGGTGCCACTGTTATTTGTTCCCTTGCCTGGGAGTCAAGGTGTACATTGATAAAGTGCTTCTGCCTGTCATATCCACTTATTTCTGCCTGTGATATGAGTAATAAGATTTACTGCCTTAGTAATCTACATTTGTAAATAGTCCTCAGATACATAGATATGGATAGATATATATCTATATGGATATAGATATTGACATCAATATAGATAAAATGCTTCATGTACTCAGGATAGTTAATACTACAATTATACCTCAGCAGTCTCCTTACAAAGCTGTGTATCTAGTATTGGCCCCTGTAAGTGGGAGATTTCCAAAGAAAAAGTAGATTCAAAGGTAACAGTTTGATATTAAACTATCCCTTCAATTGGTCCTTGTAACAGGGAGCCTTCTTGGAGCTGATTTCCTAGTGGCCCGCCCATCTGTTTCTGGGCTAACTGCCCACCTTCTTGCCCACCATGCCTTGTTGTTAATGAATAAATTGATGTTAATTAGGTGGGAGGCTGCCCATTTCTTGCCCCGATGCCAGGGGGCACTATCTGCGGCTCCGTTCCTCCCCTACACCACAGCCCAAGCCTCGTAGATGGCATCCGGCTGTTATCAACATCACCAGCCCCACTCTGGGCCCCAGAATCCTACTAGTTGAACCCCACTTAGATCCTTCCATTCAGGCAGCCTATTTTGCCTTCATTCCTGGCTAGATAGCTTCATGAGCTGCTCCCCCTTATGGGTGCGGGCCCCCTCTGGGACCTTTGGCTCCACTAGCCCTGGCCCACCTCCAAGCCAGTTGGAATCCCAGGACCTCAGCTCTTGGGCGTTCCTTGCAGTGGGCCCCTGGCCCTTCAACCCTTCCAGTCCTGGTCCCAGCTTGGACCAGTCAGGGGATGTCAAGAAAGGTTGAGTCTATGGCCCGACTCTCTCTCTCTGGGGTCCACCTTCCAGACCCTACAAAGGGGGTAACCCACCCGGTTGTGGGGGCTAGAGGTTAAGGCACTCCAACCCGCCTTTCATCAGGGTGGTAACTGGCCTAACATTTCCTGGGGGCTCCCACACCACTGAGAGCCCCACCAGGACAACCACTCCCAGCAGGGTGCAGTTTTAAGTCATGCCCAGGCCCAGGAGCCTCCTGACCATCCCCTACAGCTCCTCCCTTACCTCCAGAGGTTACCTGCAGCCAGGCAATGTTGTTGCCTGTCCTTCTAGGCAGCAAAATGCCCTGTTTATATGGGCAGCCCTGAATCTAAAATGGCTGCCCTAATCAGGCACCTGCCGGCTCCTGTCTTCTGACTCTTAAAGTGGCAGGCACAAACAATGCCCTGCCACAGTCCTGTAAATACATTTATGTAAATAGTTAAATTCTACTGGGTGACCACAGTCTCTGCTCTGCTCTGTAGGGGAGGGTGGTGAATTGCCTTAGGCTAAGCAGCCACGCTCCTGCAGCACACACACATCTCCTGACATCCCTAAATTGGAGAGGGGGTACCAGCCACGTACCACCCAGGTTACATAATGAAATTTATATGAAATTAACATGGTTAGAATCCAGGGTCTCATACATCCCAAGAACACTGCTCCTATCCTAAATATTTGGTTCATTTCTCCTCAGACTGCTGTACCTGATCTGCTGCCTTATCCTTTTAATACAAGAAACAAACTCCACTTGCTGTAATCCAGTCATCTTCAATGTTCCTATGTCTCTTCATATCCCTCTTTAAGAAGGGGATCAGATTCAACCTAGGACCATCCCTACTCTGGTGTGTGTGTGTATGTATGGTACATCCAAACACTATATAGACTAAAGAGAAATGCACTGAACAGGGAACCAAGAGACCCAAAGTCCAAATCTTACCTCTGACTTCATAATTCTATGCACCTCATATCTTCTATTGTACAGCCAATGGTCACAAGAAAACCATGGGTAAAATATTACACACATAACCCTCATTTTATAAATAAATTAGTACAAAAAATGTCACAGTCTTTTCATGGCTCACAGTCTTTTCAAGAAGAGGTAGGAATATAACTTACGTTTTTTCTATTTGGTGAAAACTTTTGAAAACCAGCACTTACCACTAACTGTCTAGTGTTAAGGAAAAGTTTCTCCTATGATTAGTCTATATTTCTCCATCAAGGCTTTGGGTTTTTTTTCTAAAGTATCTATTCCTGCTTTGCTGTTGGACACTGGTGCTACCATTCAGCGGTGCTATGTAGCAGCAATTCATAAACTGCGTATTAGTGCCATATGAAGTTGCTTCTGATTCACAAACCAGCCTATACAAGCTTAGTCCTGGCCCAGACTGATGTGATGAACTCACCTGCAGGACAGGCTTCAGTTAGATTTTTGAACCATAAAATGATGTGTAAAAGTGAGGACACATCAGAAATAAAGGCTAGGAGTTCAGGAATCTAATAAGATTGTAGAAGTAGATAGTGAGCACATCTATGTGTGCTATTAATGCATTGTAAGTTTACTGCATAGTAAAATACTGGAAAGTAAGCTTTCCATCACAGGGCATCTACATGTGCACCTATCAGGAGAAAATTTGCTCTGGATGGCCACCTCCAGATGAGCATAGATGTTTGGTTCCCTGGGAACAAGTAGCAGCTGCCTACCTTGCACCGCAGATACTTGTCCCCAGGGAATGCCCACGCTGCATGCTTTGGCATGCAGCTAATTACCCCAGGGGTGGTAGGGGAGGCTGGGACCAACACTGTACTGGCCCCAGCAGTCTTACCTGGGGTCCTGGGAGCCTCCCAGGGCTGCAGCCATAGTGATTCTGCTAGGTGGAGTCTGGGTGCCAGCTGCAGCACAGCTCTGGGTGGCCCAGCTCTGCTCTTCAGCAGCATGCACTGCCAATGCGTACACTGCGCTGGGTCAAAAAAACTTGCAGAAAACCCCCCCAAGAGCAGCCCACTCATAGGCAGTTCACCCTTGCAGCACAGAGAACACTCAACTGTGTGGTATGTGGCACTGCAAATGTGTTTGTGGTGTCACATACTGCATGGCTGCACTCTTCTGGATCTGCCCAATGGGAGCAAATTTGCTTCCTTGGGAGCAGTTCAGTGCAGGGCTACTCCAGCCCTCCTGTGCCCCATTACAGCAGCCAGGGGGAGCTGCAGGCTCCCACAGGTGCCAGCCTCTGTCTGGCAGGAGGCACTAGGGTTGGGGGAAGCTGTTTTGCCTCAGGGCCAGCTACTTCCCAACCCCATGTCCTGATCCATGGATTGGGGCATGGGGCTGGGAAGCAGCAGCTGCGGGAGGGGACATATTCCCTCCCCATGCCCCAATCTAGTGATCAGAGCATGGAGCCGGGAAGCAGCTCCCCAAAGCAAGGGACAGTTTCCTAAGCCTCTGTTGTCTGGACTGAGCAGGAGTAATTTGCTCTTGGTTAGTAGTCTGTATGTAAACTACTACATGGTAGTTACTGCCCAGTTAATCTATTACCTGTATTTACAAGTACTAGGCAACTGTGCATTAGACTAATCTACTGCATAGTAAAAGCTGTGCACATGTAGAGAGTGACACTTTATGCTCAGTAGATTAGTTTACTACACAGTAAAATGTCTTATGTAGAATAGGGAGGCTGTTGCCAGAAGTTAGCAATTGGACTTAAGCAGCCAACAGAAGAACTTTTGTTGGATTGTGCTGTAATGGAGCCTATTTTCCTGGAAGTGCTGGTATTGACAGTTAAAGTGATATGTTAGGACAAGATTAAAGTGAAGCTTCAGAGAGCTTTTAGTTCTTAGTATCTCTGCATAGAATAAAAAGACTGGGCTTGTTCTAATCCAAAATGTTAAGATGTCAATGCAAGAATTCTTCCTGAATACTGAAGGATTTAGCTCCACTATGACTGAACAAGTTCAAAGCCTCTCTGTTCATTTTAGGGAACAGGATGTTTTTGCTTGCTTACCGGGGCTTTTGTTGTTGTTGTTATTGATGCTGTTGTTCCCTTGTTTATTTCCCCACATCATCTTCTATTTCTGATTTGTTAATAAAATCGATCTTCCCTCAGGACAAAATGAAGGAATCTGGTAATGCCTTCAGTCCTTTATTGAGACAATAACTGTGTGTTCATCTTAAAGTTTGAAAGTAGGACTTTGCAGGCATTATTAATTTCCATAGTAATAGTGTATTGTGACAAATATTCATTTTGTTCTGGATCATATATTTAGTGTCCATCCAACTAAAAGCAAAAATAAAATTGTTTTTAATACAAATTAAATGAACTAATTTACTGTGTAGTCAGTGTGCCGTGAGGTATATACAAAATTGAGTGGAAGGGAAAATGGGAATATAACAAATATCCCATAATATTACTAAAGTACATGCAGAATAGATCATGAATTTCACTTCCTTTCCAGGATGTAAGACTTTGATATATTTCTCCAATTAGGTTATGCTATATGAATGTGGTCTAAGTTACCAAAACTTGTGTTCTGTGTTAGTTACTGTGCTTCTGGGAATCATATGCACAGAGGAGTGGAAGGAATCCCCTGAGTCCTTGATTTCACTCCCTGCTATTGCAGTCAACCATGCTATACAAAGGCATGTAACATGGCAAATTTTGCCCATAAAATTCCTAGGGAAAGGCTGAAATCTGTTATCTTTCTTTGATAGGATATTGAGTTAATCTTGTGCAGACTAACTATGAGGTTAATCTTCGGTACATGTCTGTTGAGTTTTCTCTCACTTCCTATTTATTCCATGTCTGTAACTTATTCTTTCCTTCACAATTTGTTCCATGCAGTTGAAATAAGACTAAGGATGGTGTCATATGTGCACCTTTATACTTACTGGCTAGAAACAGACATTACACATAAACCAGTTTAAATGATCAGAAATTGTAACAAAATAGACATTCAGTGCACATAAACCAGTTCCAAAATGGCCCAAACCAGTTTGAGATGAATGTAGTGTCAGACTGAACTGATTGAGCTCAAACCAGTTTTTACAATGTCTGTCCTAGCCCCCTTCCTGGTTTAACTTAAGTCAGAGTCCCCCAGCATCCCAGCATGTTGTCTGGACTGGGCTCTGTGCTCCAGTGCAAGGGGGCTGGCCCCGGCCCTCTGCTCCCCAGCTGAGGAGGGTCAAGCAGGGACAGGCAAGGGTGGGGGTCTGGCCAGAGACGGGTTTAATTTCCCCCTCCCTGTCTTGCTAGCAGGGATCCAAGCTGGGTCTGCTGGGCACTCCCCCCTCACTGCTGCAGCAGTGGGCTGGCATAGCCCCTGAGGCAGAGAGGGTAAGGAGGGGGGTTATTTTCTCCTCTACCCCCACTGTCCCCAGGAGACCATAACCAGGTAAGCCCACCCTGACAGCCACCACTGCTGTGTTCACTCCCTGCTTCGAACCCCTCCACCAGATACCAGAGGGAGAGGGACAGGAGTTGGCCCTGGGCACATAGCAAGTGGTGGCAGTGCCAGCGGCGGCCAGGGTGGACAGACCCTGCTTCATTGCCCGAGGGGCAGAGGAGAGAATTGCTCCGCTCCCTACCTGCTGCCTAATGGGCCCTGCCAGCCATTGTCTAGCCTGCCCTGCTCCCACCTAGCTGCTGTAGCAGTGTGGGGCGAGTGACCATGATGGGGGCATAGCCCTTCTCATGGTTTTCCCAAGTGGAAGCTGTGGACCGCACCAGTGGCAGTGGTGGCTTGAAGGGCTCTGGCCCCATTTGAGCCCTGGTACTGCAGTGTGCATGCCACCACAGCTCTGCCTGACCCACAGCAGGCCTCCCCCACACTGGGAAGGGGTTCATGCTCCCCAACACTCTGACAGGGATTGCTGACACATTAAGGGCCCTGTCCCCTTACTGCTGCAGCAGACAGGTGGAGGCACAGCCAGATGCCGGCCGGCAGACCCCTTAGGTGGGGGGCAGGGACAGGGGTTATTCCCCCTCTCTTCAGTGGGTGGTGGAGAGGCCTGGCTGTGCCTGCGGGCAGTCCGTGATCGCCACTGGCTGCTGCTGCCGGCGGCTGCAAGTGGTCACCGACTCCTGGTCAGTGCTTGCCACCCCTCCCCCTGCCACTGACCATGCTGGTGTTGTCTGCACTTAGCACCACTGGGTTCCTGCTGCTATGCTGCCACTGCCACCAGTGCAGCCCTGCCCCCCCAGCCACTGGGGGCATGCACTGTTCATATTTAAATCACTCAGAAGTCATCTTTAAACCATCTGTTATTCCTCAAAAGTAAGGTAAAATGTTGGGCACCACTGCATAAGTTTATATATATACACACACACACACACATACACGGACATGCACCTTTTACCTTACTTTTTCTAGATTAAAATTGATGATACACTGCATCCCCAATGAGCTACTGTGAAGTATAGGCAATGTCATGGTTTATTCCCACTGATGCTACGTTGCTGTAGTGACTAGCTAGGTCACTGTAGCTCATCACTACAGTGACTCAGCATCTCATGTAGAGTGTCTTATGTAGCATCACATGCCCAGTACGTACCCATCTGAAAGCTGTCAGCAACTCCCAGCAAGAAACCAGACAATTAAGTGTGCTTACCATCGAGGAATATGGACTGCTCTTTTAGCATCAATGCAAAATTAAATGCAAAATTCCCTGTCTTCTACTCTCTTTGTATCTTTCCTGGTGTCACTAACTCTTGCTTTGTTAAAGTCAATATAACCTTTGCCATTGATTTCAGTGGTGTGAGAATTCTATCCCTAAACTTCCGTTAAGAAAATTAGAAGAAACAGGGATAAAAGTGATGCATTTGTTATAAGATTAAAGGAAAACAGAAGACATCTAAAAAGATTTAAGAACTGACTGGATGAATTGTGGACTGTTTGAAAAACGCTTCTTTGAGAAACTTGGATTTATTTAATGTTTGTAAAGAAGTATGGAAAAACACATTTACAATATGTGTGTTTAATTTCCTTTTTTCAAAGTGGTATTGGAGGATGCTTTCTT
The DNA here is from genome assembly GCF_030867095.1 of Alligator mississippiensis. Lineage (NCBI taxonomy): Eukaryota > Metazoa > Chordata > Crocodylia > Alligatoridae > Alligator > Alligator mississippiensis. Next base: position 72,015,803 of record NC_081828.1, read on the forward strand.
GTCAAGAAGTATGAGGAATATACGTGTCAACGAAGGTTCTTTATATTTTGACAAACCTATGGAAAGAAGAAGCATAAAAGCTCAGTAGCAAAATGAAACTTGAACTTTGACTAGGAATGCAAATTTGATACTCCGCATGAACAGACATCTTGTTTGACTGGAAATGATTGTGCCTCCAATTTCTTGTCAAACATGTTAGTTTCTTGATGTCAGAGAGTGCTGTTCCACTTCTGATATTTCAGCATCAGTCTTTTGCTATTACAAAGCTGGTGCCGTTGGCTGTCAAGACTTTACAGTTTCAATTGGCAGACTTATCTGTCTTCTGCAGGATTAGACAGAAATATGTCTCATTCAGATGATGCTCCAGCCTAAGGCTGCACCAGCCCCAGGAAATTTGAGTACATTAGCTTCAAAGAAACTGTCTGCAACCCCTTCTGACAGCATACTGCAAAGTATCCTCCAATCCATTCCTCAAGCTGTTTTCTCCATCTCTTAAATATTTACTTTTTGGACTGCTTCATGATCTGTTTTGGCTCTATTAAAACAGTTAAATTTTGTAAAAGAAAGTGTTAATCTATCCTTTCTGAGCCAATTAATTTTGCAATTAATTTCAAGTAATGGTGTTATAATAGATAACTAATGCAGGATAAAATAGTCCAAAGAGTTTTGCAGGAAAAAGATTCAGATATGTCAAACTTATTTTATAAAAATTTGTACCAAAATTGAGAATGCATCTTGACAAGCTTACTTTCAAAACAATCAACACATGCTTTATGTTGGGGTAATGGCCCAGAGGGGTAATGAGAATACTGTCTCTCCATTGGTTTTATGAGTTTGACTTTCTTCAGGCGCAGGTTCTTCTGTTGAAATGTTCTTATGTTAATACTGCAAAACAACTTCAAAATATAGTTGCCTTCATTACTTTGTATACATGGAATTATGTTTGCTTGTTTATATGTACATGCACCCACAACTGCACATATATAGTCTTGAGTGAGCATTTTATAGTCTAGAAAACAACATCTCACATAACAATCATAGTTTGCATGTAAAATATTACTCCATAAATTGTGTTTGTTTTCTTTGGGCTAAGCTATGTCATTCTTCAAACGGTCTAGTGTTACATACTGTAACATTTAGTTCCTTATAAAGTACTTGTTATCAATGACTGCATTGCTTAAAATCCCCATTTTCCTAATAGTAAAATGGTCTGCCTTCCATTTTATGTCATTTAAAATTATACATGTTTCAACAGTGACAAATCCCAGTTGAGTCATATGAACATAGATAAAAATTGAAAAAATGAAGTCAATAATATTACCAAAAACTTGGTATTTAGGGTATAATAGGAGGATTAATGCTGCACAGATGTTCTGCAGAAACAAGATCTGCCCTTCAACGTGAATAAGAATATTACCTGTTTTATTAATCTGAGTATATGCAAAAGGCAGGAGTACATGGTGTATGACCTTGAATGCATCGCAGGAGAACATGCTAGTTTTAAAATCCCAGTTCTGACCATATATTCAGAATGAAAAACCGTGATAGAAACAAAGAGGTCTATCTATGCCATATCTGTCTGTTTTTCCTTTCAGTACTTTGAGTAAGAAATTATCTGGGATGAGGAATGGAGAGGGATGAGTGGGTAAGAGGGAATGAAGGGGTGGGATTATATTATTCAAAAGGGAACACATTCAAATTTGCAAAGCTGCCATAAACAAGTACATAAACTTCACTACATGCCTGTCTGGCCACTATAAAAATATTTCCAAGAAAAAGGGTAAGAAACTAGGGCCCAGTCCTCTTCCCACTGTGAAGTGGCAAGATGGTTTTGGCAAAATGAGACCCCCACAACTGCCTATAAATAAAACATTTCTCCTTTCAGATGTTTACACATGAAATAAATCTCACTTTGAGAGAAAAAGTAATATGCAATATCTTGGCTATTTTTTTTTTTTTTTTTTTTTAATTTCAAATAGAGGTAGATTCCACTCTGGATACAAAAAGATGGTGAGGTTGAAAGAGGTGCTTGTGATGTCTAAAATGAAGTAATAACTGGACCCACCTACATGTGCTATTAATGCTATAAAGGATTACTGCAGAGTAAAATACTGTGCAGTAAGCCTTCCCTGAGAGCATGTCTGCACGTGCTCCCTGTTGGAAGCAAATCTGCTCCTACCCTGCTCTGGCTCCCTGCAGCAGCCAGGGCAAGTTCCAGGATCCATACACATGGGGAGGGGTCCTGATGTGCATGAGACCGGGAGACAGCTGCCACTACAGAACTGTCTTGGCCCCATGCCCAGTGGGGCTTTCCCATGCAGCTGGGTGCTAGCCAGGAGTTGTCCCACTTATAAGGCAGCTCCTGGCCAGCACCTGGCTGCTCAGGGAAACAGAGAGCTCCCCAGTCCAGGCACTTCTTGGCTCCTGGCTCTGAGAAGCACTAGGACAGGGGGTGAAGGGTAGAGAGCTACTCCATCCTGGTACTGCTTGGCTCCTGAGTGTAGCCAGGAGCTGAGCAGTGCCAGAAGTAGGGAAGTTCCCTGTCCCCTGTAGCCCTGTGGTGTTGGGAGTGACCTGGAGCAAGTTTGCTTCTGGTAAGCATCTATACATGTGTATTTCAGGTAAACATATTTACTGCACAGTAAATGGTAGCACATGTAGATGGTTATGCTTTACTGTGCATTAGATTAGTCTACAGCACAATAAAGTGTCTCATGTAGACATACTCACTAAGAATGAAAAAGAGATGCGTCTCTTGTTCCTTACCACTAACACCCTTTACTCTTTTGTTTTGGCAGAAAGCCAACAAGCAGCACACTTGGTTGTGTTGGGTTAAACACAAAAGGGAGTCTGTTCATGTGGTGCACGTGACCTGATCAAGAATGAAGCACTGTAGAATGCTGTTCTCCAGTGATCATGGGCGATCTGATGTTGATTTGAACATCAGAGCTTTAAAACTCCTGAAATCATCTGCAGCATATTCTTTCTTGCAGCTTGGGGCTGAATAGGATTCTTCCTAAATGTGGAGCTCTGGCCTGCTCTGGGTCATGCAGAATCTGGGTTCAGGCATGTGAACTGAGAGCAGAAAGCCTGACTCTCTCAGTGCTCTTGTTCCTGAGCCCAACTAGTGTGAAGAAAAAAAGACAGTTTGATTTCAATAGACAGGGAACAAAAGCCAAACCAGATGTCTGAATTGGGATGACTAGAACCAAAAATTAGTGAGAGAAGTGGCGATAGGACACTGGAACTAGAAGCAAGGTGTTAAGAAACTGGAGAAGAAGGGAAGAGGAAAAAAATGATAAGATATGAAATTGAGAGGGGAGATGTGAAATGCTTGGATAAGAAAACAGACATGGAGTGGAGTGGAAAACTAGACAAGATCGTCAGGAAAAATAGCATGTGATCATGTAATTAAGGGCAGTATCATAATGCATGTGCAAGAGAAGTCTGAATTCAGGTTGTATATCGAGTTTAAATTTGGTAATTTCCAACAGTTAAATGATAGGCCTAGCAACCATAGTAATGCTTATTGTAGGAAATGTAGTAAAACTATCCCCTTGTCTACATCACCATCTTCTTGCCTGTTGTTTTAGTGCCAGTTCAACATTTCTGATGGTAATAGATGGAAGTGCTAGTGTATGTAGTACTTCCAAGCACTTCCTTAAAATCCAGGTCATCCATGCACAAAGTCTCATTGACTAGTAGAATATCAGGATGTCAAGAACTTGCAGAACCAGATATGGGCTCTGTCAATGCATATCCCAAATGAGGCTTTTTTTCATAGATAATATACAATATAGATATAGCTATACTGTCAGTTTCCGGTATTTTCCCCTTCCTGGATGCTCACTGGCCATTGGATTGGCCTTACACACTAGTTTACTGAATTTCAAGGTGCCTTTATATTGTGCTGGGGGGTGGGGGTAGCATATGCTGTGGGGGAGGGAGAGGAGCTGTTGCCAAAAGCTAAATTACATCATCACCCAAAAATAAAGCAACTGCAAAAAGTGCTAAGAAAGGTCTGGGACACATTTTTCCTTCTATTATGGAAATCTATTCTTGTTTCAATAACAGATAAACTAATGGATAATTGATAAATTCCTGAGCCATAGAGGTACTATATCTTAACTGTTATTAACACTTGTTCAACACTATCCATGCTCAGGGGTGGCAAGAGGAAGAAAAATACAAATACAGCCCAAATATTCACTTTTCTAATCTCATCTGGAAAGAAATAAAGATCCTTTGATTGTGCCAAATCACAGTTAAACCTTCTTTCAAGTTAACATGAAATATGAGATGGTTCTGATTAGTGTTTTACCATTTTGTAGGAAGGTTTTCAATGAAAATATTTCCCCAGATGTGTACTCTGTGCTTTTTTGAATGGAAACATTTACAATATTATCTAGACCTTCTTTTGTCCTTTGTCAGTATTTTAATATTGGTAATCTTTTGACTTGCCGAGCACCATATAGTTCTATAGGGAATAATTTAACCCAGCTAGGCCATCTGAAAACAGGTTTTTCATGCTCACTTCCCCTTGATACTTTGTAATTATGTTCAGTAATTAATGCCATTTTAATTGAAACTTTATAAATTCTTCCTCATATGTACCAGGGTACAACTTAAACATAATATGGCAACCTAAACTTAATATGCCACCCGCCCCACCACCACCTCCACTTCAGCCTGTAATAGTTACAGCTGTACAACTTAACGGTCTGTTTCTGGTAGGTGCCAAATAGGCTCAGCTCCTATTTGTTTTGCTCAGTACTATATATAGTTAGCCTCCCAGGATCTGGCCAGAATTGCATCTCTTCAAACAGGTCTTCAAAATGCATTTAACATCATGCTTTACACATCTGCTGCCTCTTATATCTGTAATACTTGATGCTACAGAAGCATCTCTGATTGTACAAATGAACAGGAAAAACCTTGAAATAAGAGCTATGTATCACAATAAAATAACTCAATGTTGACGTAAACTCCAGCTGTTAAAAATTGTTACCAGTAGTGCCATTAAAGTGCCAGTTCAACAGGTACTTAAATATGTGTTCAAGTAGCACCTGATTTTAACTAGTCCTGTAATTATGTGATTTGCAGTACTGGGACAAGGGTCTATGAAGAACTTAGGGCTTTATTATACATTAATTTTAGGAGGGTCCTGGAACTCTCAACCCCTGGATGTCCATACATTAACACGTGAAACTACTTTTAAGCACCTTTTAGATGGTTTAAAGTTACTCTATTCCAGGGAAGGTCTATCTGTGATATGTGTTACTCAGTGGGAACATCTACATGTGTCCCTATGGTAGACACTGCACTGTCATTTAATACTTCCTTTTAGAAGTACTAAGTGATGGCACATTAACAGCCTGTACTACACCATGTATGCCAGACATGGTTATTTTTAGCTGGTAAGTCACCATAGCAACATTGTCTATAGCAGTGACTATAACTAGGGAGTGTGTTCTTACAGCAATGTAGTTGCAGCATCATGGTTTGTGACTGCCGACACTACATCACCATAGTGAATTGCTATAGCGATGTAGCATCATATGTAGACATGCCCGGTATGTCTTCCACTAACATCTGGTCACTCTAGACTACATGTTAGTGTAACACCTGTGTTCCCCTCCCCTGCCAGCCTGGATCACGCCTGCCTTCCTCCACCACTGTCTCCTCACAGCCTGAATCAGTCCCTTGCCCACCTACCCCCAGATCAGGCCCACCATGCACACCCCTCCAGCACCCCAGATCCCCACTCACCCCTGCTCCCTTTCCTACAGCCCTCACCTTACTTGTAGATGCTCACACTGCTCTGCATGGCTGCCAGCATTCCTGCCACTGCTCCCAACCCAACCCAGAGAGTGGCAGCAGTGCTGGCCACAGTAGTGGTATGGAGGCAGGTTCTCCTCCCCTTCCTGCTTGCCTAACACAGAGAGTGTGGGCAGTCACAAGTAAGCAGGGGAACACAGGGGACATGGGTAAGCTATGATGGAGGAGAGGGGGAGAGCTACAGGGACAGAGAAGGTGGAAAAGGAAACTGAGAGAGTACAATGGGGTGGAGGGGGGCAGCAGGGAGACTGGAATGGGAGCAGGGGGAATTCTACCCTTTCAGCCGTGAACATGAGGCTGCTCCAAACTTGAGCTAACACTAACACCAATCAACATTTGAGGAGCTTAAAATGTAATGTGTCACAAAGTCCTTAGGCTCCTGTGAGTGAGGAGCTGCAACATCTTATCTGTAGGTGCCTTGCTTCCAGGATATTAATCCAACATCCTGGATTAAGTGCCAACATTTCCTGGATTGTTCGTGGGGAAGAGTTAGATGCCTCAGGTGGACAATCCAAAAACAGGTCTGGGATCAGCATATTTTATTAGCTATTTCTGGGCAGCTCTGTGTTCAGCCTGCAGGATTTTTGATTGCTCCAGAGCTTAGGTGCATCACTAAAGATTTAGAGTTTGGAAGCTTTGCTTGAGGTTAAGGACCTATGACTGTTCTTTTAAAATATTGTGTTCTTTTGCACACAACACACTTTCCTACCCAAAAATAATTGCCTCTTCCCCCAAACTGAGGTTTGACTATTAAGCAGGGAAGCTGAATTTCTGTCTCCTGCTTTGATTCCTGCTCCACAGTGAAATAACTGTGGCATAATTATTGAGGCAGCTGAAGCAGTGAGTTGACATAATGGCTCATTGTTCACTCCACAGGTGTTAACAATGATCTCCTTTTTTATGGACTTGTTGTGCCACTAATCAGGCTAATCTTTCTTAAGGCAATTTTGTTGTCTACTAGCTGCTCATGGTCTTTCTCCTCCTATTTCACAGCCCTGAACACACTTTACATCTTTTAAAAATCATAGATTCACCCATGGAGACCAGTCTTCAGTAGCACAGGTTTCAGCTTTAGTTAAGTAGGAAGGGGAGGGTGAATCAGCTGAAGATTAGGCTCTATCCCTGCTGTGTGCATCCATAACTCTGAAAAATCTTTTGTTCTTCATCATGTCTTTGAAAACCAAAGTGTGTGTTATATTCTGGGGTGTGTTGTATGTGACAAAATATGGTATTTGTGCTTTTTTATGTGGTGAGAGAAGGAAAGTGATTACTTCTTAAAAAACCCTATTAGTTTACTGTTTAATAATATGTAATAGAGGTTAGATGACTTACTTTGGAAGTGGGGTACCTGGTTTATTTGGCCCTTCCCAGCCAGACAGAATTCAAGCTCATGTCTCTTTTAGTAGAGCTTGTTATCCAGTCAATTATGGAGGGACTCATTCTCCATCCATCTTGTGCCACTGTGTAAATATGAATTATGTTGGCACAAAAGGCGAGAGTACAAAAGGGAGTGTAACTGTAAACTAATGGTTGAAGAACTCACCTAGGGCTCTTGGGTTCTGCTTCCTATTTTCTGGATTATTTCAGTTTTTTATCCAATGGCATAATATAAACTGGAACAAGAACTTGATTCATTGCTGCGTTGTCACAGTAATGGAAATAATTCTGTTTTTAAAGAAGGCTTCATATGAAAAACTCAGGCATATTTTTTTTTTTAATGCAGTTGATTGAGTTGTACGAAGCTTTGGTTGCTAATTCAATTTGGAGCAGATTTGGCCCAATTTGGTGGACAAATATCCAAATCCAAATGGAATCAAGAGACCCATTAATCTCTCTGAATTGAATCAGGAGCCTCCAATTCAATTCAGAGAGATTCGATGATTCAGCCATAGACACAGCTTTATATGTTTTTTCTAAATACCTCAAGGTACCAGACGTGGCTCATGAATGCTGAGATGGTGGGGAAGATGGAGCATCACACAGGAGTATGGGGGGGGGGGTTGGGGGGTGTCTTACACATGCATGATGGTTGACCCAGAAGTGGACCAGAAGTACTTCTGGGTCCACCACAGACTGTGCAGTGACTGGTGCCTCCTGGGTCTGGGGGAGCACCCAAGGTCCCCCCACAGCCAATCACTGAGCCAGGGGAGGATATGGGAGGGTCCCCCATGTGCTCAGCGGCGGGCCCAGAAGTAACTGGAAGTACTACTGGTCTACTTCCAGGTCCACCACTGAGCATGCTCCACCATGCTCCTGTAGGACGCTCCATCTGCTCCACCAACTCAGTATTCACGAGCTGTGCCTGGTAACTTGAGGTATGTAGACAAAACATATAAAGATGTGTCTATGACTGAATCACTGATTCTCTGAATCAGAATCTAAGCTTCAGATTTAGATTCGGCTGAATTGAATTGGGACAGTGATCCAAATCAGCGAATCGAATCACTGGCCCCTGAATCGGGCCAAATCTGAATCAAATACTGCCCACTTCACACACCCCTACAAAGGGAGGCAATTTAATCCTGATTTAAAAAGAAAAGTACAGAGACATGTCACCATAGTCAGCAATCCCTTGATTCGAAGATAATCTCTACCACAGGTAATTGTTGGGTGATGAGATAACTTGAGGATTCAGTTCTTGAGGCAGAGATCCATCCATAGAAGTTACAGGTCTTTTTGCAAGGGAGATTAGGCTGTAGGCTGTGATTCCTCTTGTTTTCCTTCCTTCGCTTTCTCTTCTCTGTTTTGAGGGCAAGATTCTTTCCCTTGAAACAGGTTGCCACTTGGTTGAAGTTGTGGCACCACTGGGGTCAATTGGCAGCCATCTCCTCTCAGCTTGATGTTGGCATCCATTTTCTTGAGGTTTGCCTTCAATGGGTGTATCCAGACAAGCACACACATGAGTTTCCCTGGGAACAAATAGCAGTGTCACTTAGTTGTACCACTACTACTTGCCCCTGGGGAACACCTGCACGTGCACTCTGGCACATGGCAAGTTGCCCTGAGTGGGGTAGGCACCTGTGCTGGTCCCAGCAGCCTTAACTGGGGTCCTGGGGGCCAGTGGCAGCAGTCCTGCAGCAGTGATCTGGCCAGCATCCAGAGTGTAGCTCTGACTAACCAGGCTCTGGTTTCAAGCAGCGCACACTGCTGCCACATGTGCTATGCTGCTTTTTTCTAGCATGAATTGTTTTTTCACTGGAATCTCCCAGTATCAAAACCCCTCAGCCTGTGCTGCAAATTAGCAGTGCAGGGAATGACTGCATGTGTGGTATATTTAGTGTGCAGTGCCACACACAGTTCTCCAGTGCTACATACCACAAATGCACATTTGTCTGAACACACCCAATAAGTCCTTATACTGTTTCTCACCACCATGAGTGCTCAGGCTCTTACTCATCTGGGAGGAGAGCACTTGTTTAGGGAGTTGTGTCAGGCACCCACACACAATGTCCAGTTCACTGAAGTTGGTGCTTGGAGATCTCCCACTCAGTGCTGATAACATTGGCTTCAGCAACGATGCTGGCAGTTGTTCAGTGATCTTCCCATTTGATGTGGTGGATGGCTGGAGGCATTGCTGGTGATTCCTCTCTAGGCTCTGGAAAGAACAATGGTAAGACACCCATATTTCACATCTGTAGAGGATGGTGGAGTTGATGACTACATAGTAGACCTGGTTCTTGGTGTCTTGATGAATAAACACATGCCCAAGCAATTTCCCAAAGGAGGTACTTGTACACCAGATCTTGTGTTGGATCTCCTCATCAATGTTCACTCTCTGAAAGAGGTGGCTAATTAGGTTGGAGAAGTGCAAAGAGACGCAGAGTGGTTTCAAAATCACAACAGGCATTTTTACACATGGTCCCACAGTGGTAGAAGGGTGAACTTTAATTAGAGCAGCTTGAGAGCCATTCTTATTAAAGAGTCCACAGCATCTTGTGTATTCAGTATCCACATGCTTCAAAATGGTAGTGCTGGGTGCTTTAATTAAAGCTTGTTCGATGATGTTTTGTTAAAGCACCCCGGCTGCCATTTTAAAGCATGGACACACTGACTACGTGAGACATGGAGGCTGCTGGAGCATACCTATTAGCACTGTCTAGCAGACACAATTAAATGAGTCTGTTCTGATGCACTATAATTACAGTGCATCAGAGCAATGTCCCTGTAGGTCTACAGTATCTTTAAGGAGACCAGTATCTTTAAGGAAAATAGAAAGAAGCTCATGGTCAATGATCTGAATACAACTATTCTCTTGGAGTCTCAGGAATTGTAAAATTTTCTGATGCCACTGTAGTTTGTCATTTAAATCTTTGTTCAAAACCAAATGTACTTGCAAGTAATATAGTCACTTGTGTCTGTCTCCACTCATTTCTTTCCTAGAGGAAAGAACAACTCAGTATTGGGATCTGGTCTAAGCTCCCCTTCTCTGTGACTCAGGAACCATGAAAAGTTTCTCACTGAATCCTAATCTTCTGGCTCTCAACTGAATGCTCACAAAATAATGGCACCTTACAGAACAAAAGAAAAAGATGCAGGGCTGAGCATCCAAACTGTGCTCAGGACAGGAAGGAAGAGAGGTAGTGCTTCCACATTTCCATATGCCTGAGAGCATCACGTTGACTAGACTAGTTCCCTACTCATTGGCTCCCTCCAGTCAGGGATTTTTGGAGTGGTTTGTTTCCCAAATTTAGCCTACACGTTCCCTCATTGCTGTAATAGGTCTGTAATGTTTTGTATGAGGATTGAAGGTACTGGACGATATGCAGCTGATATATGTCAACTTCACATTACCCAAGCATTCCCCTGTGAATCAAGACATGCTCTGGTTACTTTCTATAATAATTATGACCAGGGGTCCAGGTTTTCCCTTTCCCAGGTAAAAAATATGGATTTTCCCATTGAAGCAGAAAACTGCAGGTTTCCTCCTTTGCAAACAGCTCTATGCAAGCTGGCAGAGTTCCAGCCTACAACAGCTGCTTGAAAAAAGGATAGAAACCCTAAACTGTCTGAAGGGAAAGAGGGTGGGGTGGGGTGGGGCCTGAGAATCTGAGTCAGCCTGGGCTGGCTCAGACTCACTTTCTCTCCTTCAGCCTTTGTGTCAATAGGGCCTGAGGGGCCTGGGAGTCTGGGGCAGGGGGCAGCCGGGTCTTAGGGGAGCAGGCTCCTGTGGGGTAGAAATGAGGGGCACTGGCAGGACTGGGGGAGCCTTGTGGGTTGGGTGTGGGTCATGCTGCCAGGGCTAGGGGGTCCTGCAGAGACAGCCAGGAAGGTGGATGGGGGAAGTACAAGGGGGTGTGGGTGACATTGCCAGGGCTGGGGGGAGGGGGGGCTGCAGGAAGAGTTCTCAGGGCTGGTGGGAGCCAGGGCAGGGATGTGTGGGTGGGGGCTGGAAAAGTGGGGAAGGGTCTGCGGGCACTTTCAGGCTGGCATGGGGGGGGACCCAGGTAGCATCCCCACACTGGGGCCCAAACCTATGGTGCAGGTTGTGGCAGAGGTAAGGACAAGATCCACCCCTCCCCACTATGCAAGGGGATGAGCATCCCAGCCCCACACCCAATGGCCCTCAGGCCCCCAAGCACAGCCCTTACTACACACAGGAGGCACCCAGTCATGCCCCTCAGGGGCCTCTGCCCTCCCCACCACACTTCCCTCAGAGGTGTCTGCCCCCACACCTCCCTCAGGGCTCCCACAAATACCCTGTCTCAGGGGCTCCTGCCCCACTACACAACTATCCATCTTTTATTAAAAGCCAGTTACAGAATTTGACACCTGCTCAGTTGCCCTATAAGTGCAAATGTTGTGGGGTGGGTTTACTTTAGAGTAAATTACTCTACAGTAAACCCACACTGAGAAGGTATCTACATGTGCAGGGATGTGGGAAAAATATTTGCTGCTCCTGGCAGCAGACTGCTTCTCCCCACTCCAGCCCTACACAAGCCCCCTGCAGCAGCTCTAGGCTCCCCCTGGCTGCTAGCCCAAGGGCTGGCAGAGAGCACAGAGCCAGGAGATGGTTGTCTCCTGGTGGGGGCTAGAAGATTTCTCAATGCCCCTGAGAGGTGCCTGCTGCCAAGGCAGGTTCTGCCACTGGCAGCAGGGAGCTCCTGGTCCTGGCCCTCCAATTGGGGGCAAGGGGCTTGGAATGGCTTCAGGTGAGGGGCAGCAGGGGAGCCCACCTGCTAGATGCCCCACTGGTGGATCAGGGCCGGGGCTGGGACCTGCCTTTCCCCTAAAGCTCTTTCCAAGCCTCATGCCTCAATCACCCAATTGGGGCACAGGGCTGACACCTGCCTCTGATCAGGACAGTTCCTGTCCAGCCCTGGGAAGCATGGGGAAGTTGTCACATGAAGACTAGAGGTCACTGAGGACTGCCAGAACAGGACAATCCCTATCCACCTTCAGTCTGTACGTGCAGACTTCTCCAATTCCTGGCCAGGAATTGTCCCAGTCAGGAACAGGTCCCAGACAGCTCCAGGCTGGGCAGGGAACTCTCCCCATGCAGAGAAATCCCAGGCACAGTGCCACAATTGTGGAGTAGGAGCTGGGAGACTATCTCCCAGCCCCAGCTCTGTGATCATGGTGGGGGGGCAGGGGGCTAATTGTTATCTCCCAGCCCCTGCTTCACAACCATGGAGAAAGGGTGAGGATACATTTGAACAATCATCTCCCAGTCCCCACTCTGTGATTTTGGAACTGGAGCTGGGAGCCCACCCTGACAGATAATTTCAGTTAACCTGTGGTAACCGTGGATCATTGAAATTGATGAAGCTGCCTGCTGGCTCACAGCACAGGGCTTTGCCAGTGCTGGCTAGGTCGGGGGCTTGTCTGAGGCCATACACTGATCTACATTGTTTCCCAAAGGGACAGGGAGACTGGGCTCACATGGATGGGCTTGTCACTGGCCAGGAAAGGTGAACCTGCCAACTGGGGTTGGGGGGAATGTAAAAGCTATAGCTACAGTCCCCAGGTGTTTCCACTGAGCAATCTGGGGTGGAAGATACAGTACTCACAACCAACTAGGCTCAGCAAAGCCCTATGCGCTTAGCTAGTAGGGCAGCTTCACCAATTTCAATGACCTGGTTACTGGTGGTTAATAAAAAATTTCCTGCACTGATCTAGGCAGCCTGAAGCCTGGTCAGCCAGGTTGCAGGGCATGGGGAAGTCAGGGATGGGGGGGCAAATATTCCACCCCCAGGATCAGTTTACTTCAGTCTACACATGCAAAGAAGCAGGAGAAGATTTGGTGCAAATGGCAGCAAACTACTTCTGCTTCCTGGGACCCTGCAATGGACCCCTGTGGCCACCAGCTCTAGCCTCCCCTGGGTGCTAGCCATGGGGCTGGCAGGGAGCACTGAGCCAGGAGACAGGTATCTCCCGGACAGGCCTGGGACATTGCACCCTGCCCTCAGAGGGCTGTCTGCTTCTGGGGTGGGGAAAATGTCCCCCTGTCCTGGTAGCAGGGAGCTTTTGGCCCTGGTTTCCCTATTGGGGGCAGGGGACTTGGAAATTGCTGCAGAGGAGGGACAGGTCCCAACACCCTGCCCCATCTGCTGATGGGGTAGCTCACAGTCAGCTTGCTCTTAGCTGCCCCACTGGCAAGTTGGTTCAGAGGGCTAAGACCTATCCCACCCCCGCAGCTCTTTCCAAGCCCCATGCCTCAATCACCTGATCAGGGCATGGGGGTGGAACCTGCCCCTGACCGGGACATTTCCCATCCCCCGCTCTGCAATCATGGGGCAAAGACTGAGGAGCCTGTTCTCTGTTCAGCTCCATGATCACAGAGCTGGGCAGGGAGCTTGTTCCTCACTCAGCTCCATGTACATGGACCTCAGGGGGAACAGGCTGCAGAGTGTGTTCCCCACTCAGCTTTGTGAGTGCAGAGCTGGGTGGAGAACAAGCTCCCCAGTCCCACCAGCAGGGAGCTTCCAGTGCCAGCTCTGCAGCTGTGGGGCTGGCGCTGGGAGACCCTTGTCTCCCAGCCTGAGCTCCACCTTCACAGGCAGCAGGCAACTCCCAGGGGCAGGGGGCAATCTCCCACCCCCTGGTGGCCAGCTGACCGGGAACAGATTTGCTCCCAGTCAGACATCTACACAAGTGCTACTGCACCATGACTAATTGTGAGTAAATTTGCTATTTGCATTTTCAGGTAGCAAATTTACTCATGCTTAACAAGGCTTACTGTACAGCAAGCATGTGTATGTGTAGACACACATGCTTACTGCGTAGTAAACTATGCTACTCCACAGTAAAGCATCTTTTGTAGACATGCCTCGTAAGCATCTGCACATGTAGACATTGATGCTAACTGTGCCGTAATTTGCTCTAATCTAAGTGAAACATCTCATGTAGATTCACCCACTATTCTCGAGATGGGAATAAACCTTGCACTTTTTGTCAACCTACCTTTTCTTTTAGAGACCTGAAAAGGATTTGAGCTTTCAGTAATTGTTACTTATTTTCTTTCTCACTTCTCCAGTGTTGCAATGGTACTTCGCTGAGTGCTTTAAAGGTCTGACTCTTTCATTAAGGTTAGTTTTACACAGAAGCTCTCATTAAAGTCGTAGCAATGTAGTCTGTGTATAACCAATAGTAAAGCAATGTAGAGAGAACAATACTCTTTTAATGCTTTCATTGTTAACGTTTAATTCACTACCTACTACTTGAAAAAGTTATATTACTCTTAAACAGGTACTACTGTTGCCATTATAATACTTTTTGATGGCTGTTGCTCCAAGAGAATTTTTAGGAACCATACATTATATATACATTGGCATGGCTGTGCATAAAAATACAATCACTAGATTTATGGAGTTGCCTGCTTACTACTTTCCTTTTGTACGTCAGAAACCAGATAATGAAAAATTAAAGGTGTGTACAGTAAAGCTGTTAACTCTATTAATGTTGTATGTCTAAGCAGTTTGATCTATCATACAAATATCAAGATGAAAGGATAATTTCTGTCCTCCTAGTAACTCCTTCCAAGCTCCTTTTTATTACTCGTACAGAATTACAAGGCTTTTATTTGGAGATCTTTTTTTAGGAAGCAGCCCCAGGTTACATGCATATTGGATTAGTGCATATCAAAGAGATTAAAATAGGTATGTTATACAGCCTTGTTACACCTTATACTGTGAGTCGCACAAATGTTGATCAGCATTAGTGCTAGTTTGGAGTTTGAGCAGTCACGCCATGAGTCTAGAAAACTTCTCTGACTGTCCCACACATACACAGCTGTGACTAGAGGCCTGGTGAGCAGGGACAACACTAGAATCTGTGGCTGTGAGTTGCTACTACAGGGCAGGTGAGCCAGGGCAGGCTTCTATCCCTGAGGTATGGGCAGGAATGTGAGAGAAGGGTTGCAGGGGAGGAAGTGGGGTGGGGGAACATGTAACTGGGAGGAGGAAAGAAAATAGGGGTTGAGGATGGATAATAAAATGAAGGAAGTCAGCCGCTGTTAAGGATAACATTAAAAACTGTAAGAAAAAAAGAATAAAAAAGAAAATAAAGGGGAAGTAAATTAAAGAAGGTCTCATGTTTTGATTCATTGGGACTGGGGTGTGGGGAGTGCTTGTTGTTTCCAGGGGAGGTTGGGAGCAGTGAGGGAATGTACTTTTGCAGGAGCTACTGCCCCTGCCCCTGCCCTAGGAAAAATGCCCGAGCTTATGAGGACCCGATCAGGCCCCAAAACCTTGTTCCCCACACCTAGAGCATGGGGCTTGCCAAAGCCCAGCCAGGTCTGGGGGCTCTTGGAAGCTGGCCGTGCTTTCCTCTGCTCCCCAGGGCTTGGAGGCACAGCATGGGGTCCAATAGTGGCCATCTGTCAGATAGGTTCAGCGCTGGCAGAGAAAAATTCTCTAGTCTGCTGTTCCTGAACTGGAGGCCTGGAGACCGGGGGAAATAGAAAAGCTGCAACTCCAGTGCCTGGGCCACTCCACTAAGCAGGTGAGGGATTGGAAAGCCTGATCCAGCTACCATCTTGGTTTCCCCCATCCACTCCCACAGCCTTCACACCCAGACTGGTCACCTACAGTGGTGTGGGAAATTATCAATTTAACCACCTGTAACTACAGGTCATTGAAAGGGATTGGGATGCTGCTTGGCTCAGAATGCAGGGCTTTGCCAAGCCTAGCCAGGTCTAGGATATGTCTGGGGCTGGACACCACTCTCCCCTGCTCCCTGGGGTGGGGGTGAGTTCAGGATGGGCTTGGTGCTGTCTGGGAAAGGTGCCATATCTGGATGGGGACTGAGGGGTAGGGAAAAACTGTGGCTCTAGTTCCTGGGCTGCTCCACTGAAGCCTGAGGTAGAAGAGCCTAATCCACCCCCCACCCCAACATGTTTCTCCCCCCTGCAGCAGCCCTGTCCCCTATCCCAGATTGGTCTGTACTCTGTGACCTGGACAGCCAGCCTTCAGGTTGTCTGGAGCAGCATGGGAAGATTTCAATCAACCTTTGGTAACCATGGGTCTTTGAAATTGATGAAGCTGCCTGCTGGCTCACAGCACAGGGCTTTGCCAAGGCTGGCTGGGTCTGGGGCTTGTCTGGGGTCTGCTCCATCTTGCTCCCCAGAGGGGCAGGGAGGCTGGATTCACCTGGATTGGCTTGTCACTGGCCAGGAAAGGTGGACCTGCCAGCTGGGGGTGGGGGGAATGAAAAAGCTATAGCTACAGTCCCCAGGTGTCTCCACTGAGCAGTCTGGCATGGAAGATTTGCCCCTCCCCCCTCCCAAACCCTGACTTGTCCATGCCCTGCAACCTGAACAGTGGAACAGCAAAGACTCCAGCCTCAGCTTTCCCGGCCCCCATTTCCCCGCACCAGATGTCCCCAGCCAAAGGAGCCAGTGGAGAACACATATTCCCAGCAGCCCCCATCTTGTCCTGGTGAACAATCACTGTCTGACATCCTCTGAGCCCTGGAGAGTAAGGGAGAGCCCAAGAATGGGGTTCATCATCCCAAGCCACCCCATCTGTGAAGGGTGGGCAGGCTCACCTATCCCTGTCAGCACCAAGGGAGCAAGGGAGAGTGATAAATGGCCCCAGATAGCCCACAGACCTATGGGACTGTGCCCAGGCAACGGTGGGTTAGGATGCGGATGTCCTATGAATGAAATAATTTACCCTTGAATAGGCCTGGCTGGCTGGCAATGGAATGCATAGGCATGCCACTTATTGACACCACTTTTGCACTGTGCACAGCACACTGCCTTCAGCTTCCTGGTCAATTGCTGGTGTGGGGGAGCGGGCAATCAGTCAGCCTCACTTGTAATCCCAGCTCCTACCTAGCCCAGAGTGCAAAGGTGCCCACTGTTAAACTAATATCCTTCACCAAAGCCCCGAGGCCATCCCCAAGCTCCTATTCATCACCCTCCAAAGCTTCCAAATACCACACCAGTCCAACGTCAGCCACCCTCTCCCCCACCTAAACCCCAACTTACTGGAGAGGTTTCCTGCAGGATGCTCAATTTCTGTGTCATATGAGTTGCCACCATCCTGTCTTGGGTCTACTTCCTGGGTTTCCTAAGTTCCAGGTTCAGTTATGGGCTCAGGAAGTCACAGAGGACATCAGATCCTCAGAAGTTTCTTGGGGGACAGGAAATAGCTGCTAGAAGGAGGCTGTCTTGTTGACTTGACACATGCCAGACCAACACTCGGGTTCTCAATATTGTGCTGTTATACAGGAGGGCATGATGCACAATTATATACGCACACACAAACTACACAAACACTCTATGGGTTCATACACACATGCACGTATACAAACACAAACACGCACTTCCATTGCTGTGTGCTAACACTAAAGGGCATTTGGGGTAACTTGGGCTTGGGGTTACATGGGGTCACAGTGCTGGTGTTACTTGGGGTCAAGGTACCCTGGGGTTATTCGGGGTCAAGGTTACTTAGGATCACTCCGTGTCCTGGGGTTACTTAGGATCACCTGGTGCTCTGGGATTATTCAGGGTCACCTGGTGCTGGGGTGGAAGCGAGGGAAAAAGCTGGGGGTTTGGAGGTGGCAGAGAGGGAGCTGAGATGGCAGAGAGAGAGAGAATGAAGGTCAGAGAGGCAGAGAGCAGAGATTGGAGCAGGGTGGGGTCAGTAAGACAAAAACCCAACTCAGGATTCCAAAATAAGTTTTATTAAACAGGCAACACATTACACAGCCCCACAAAATTATTGGTTCCCACACACATGCACAAATGCTCACATACGCACAACCCGCACAGTAGTAGCAGAAGAGAAAAAGGCTTGATGGAGGAATTGAAGTCAAGATATGTAGGGACAGAGTCCAGGTCCTTTGCTTGGGGAAGGAAGGTGGGTGATAGCTACCTATCCTGGGCTGTGAGTTGATCCTTGATGGTCAGTCGGGGTCTTCTCCAGCAAGGTGCTGTCCAGAGGGGGAGTCGCTGGCAGTTCCTCTGGGTGGATAGGTGGCATGGCGTAGTGATGGTCCAGATGGAGAGGGCATCCCAAAGAGGTCGCACTCTACCACCCCTTTTATAGGGGTGGGCTACCTGTGTCTCCTATGGGAAAGACATGTCCAGGCAAGGCCAGTCCTACTCAGATGAATACGTGCAGATCCAGGTGTCCTCATTGTCTGGTGGGATACAGTGGTGGGGTTGCTGGTTTCTGTACGTTCTTTATCTTTCAAATACTGGATTTTGTCTCTGTTCCTAAGTGAGGTCTGTGGTTCCTGGGTGAGTCAATGCAAGGCAATGGTCTGGTTGCTGAGTTGATGGTCTGGTCGTTGAGTTGATGGTCCAGTCATTACTCATCATTCAGTAGAGGCCTGCCACCATTATGCCTCAAGCACCTTCATTCATTCCCATTCATTCAGAAACCAATTTACATGAGACTGGTTAGACATAAGTCACAGTTACAACATACTATACAATAGGTTATACCCGGGCAGGGGACACAAGATGGAGGCTTGACATACAAAATGGAAACTTGACATTACTTGACATTACTTTACAGACACAGGCCTAAATCATATAAATTCAATATAAAACATTAAAAATCAATACAAACATATTAGGAACATAATATAATACAATATAAAACAGTAAAAAAATGAATACACACATAATAGAACACTATTTACAATATAAAAGGGGCTTGTTACTAAAGGGAGTATTAAGAACTTATCTCGGTTTACCTAGTACTACTTGTAATTACTTATAAGGGATAGAGAGGGCAGAGAGAAAGTCAGAATGGTTGGGGAAGGGGAGGGAATGTATTTTTAAGTTAAAAAGAAAAATAAAAACCTGGGGGTTTTGCTGCAGTCTCACTGACATCCCCCTCTTGCTCTTCACAGTGAACTAACCCTAAGGCTGTGCAGTGGACTGTATGGTAAGGAAACACAGTATAATCCCACTCAAGGATGTCTGCAAGCTCTTCATGGAAGGGAAGGAGGGCCCTGACTGCCCTGGGCACCCTATTGGCATCCCTGCACTTCACACAGAGGGATTTCTGGGATGTTATCTTGGTCCTGACCTGGAGCCAGTCTTGCTGATGCCCTCATGCCACCATATGTACTGCAATCCTCTCATAAATGCCCTGATTCAGCCACTTTTCCTTAGTTCCTTTTGATGTAGCTGCAGTGGTCCTCCTCTCCTCTCCTCATTTTGCTATGACCTCACCGTGGCTGTAATTAGATACCCACCTCATGGGGTCCAAGGGGAGCATCCTTTGGCTCATGCTGGCTGAGTGAGTTAGGGGTTGATGGAGGAAAAAGTTTGTGTTTGCTAGCTGGCTAGCTGTTGTGCTCTGCAGGCTGTTTGTATGGGACTACACCCTGGTGGGAAGGTCATTCCCCTGGGGGCAGAGGGGGAGTTGGCTTGGTGCCAGAACTACTCCCTGGGCAGTAAAGCTCAGGGGGTGAAAAGTAGTCTACACAGAACAGGAGGATGGAGGAGGAGCCACTACATCCTGGGATATTGGAAGACTTAACTTAAGCAGCACATCTGTGGGGAGTGGCCATGCCTTAATGGAATAGGATTTGAATAATGCAATCAGAGATAATCCTGCCCTGAAGTGGCGTCATTTTGAGCTGCATAAGGAGTGCTTAAAATCACCTTAAGTTGTTAATGTGAAGACAATCCAAGGGTTAAGAGTTCCAGGAACTGCCCAAAATTACTGTGTAACAAGGCTCATAAAGATAAGGTTTTTCTTCTGTTACTTGCTAAAAATTGCATTAAAAAGACCCTGCAGAGAAGACAGAAAAGGGCTCAGAGAAACAAAACTAGAAGCAGCAGCTCATAGAAAATTGTAGAATGTCTGACATATTTCTGACAATATACATTAGTGCTTTGTTTCTTGGTTTGATGTATGTTTTATGTACTCATGAAGAGACAAAGTTAGGCATTACCAGATGCATCTACATGAGATGCTATGTCACCACAGAGATGAGCTATGGTGATGTAGCTCATTGCTATGGTAAAATAGCATCAGTGGGCACAAACAGTGATGCCAATGCTACTGCTCAGTGTATCACAGGCTAGCTAGGCACTGTGAGTACATCAATTTAGTCGCAGACTGACTGGGTGCTACAACTGTATTAGCCACTGGGCTGTTTGGTTTGGGATCAAGGAGGCAGTGTCGGGAGTAAAGCAATGGTAAATTTATTATAGCTTACACACACACAACAGTTAACAGAAAGATAAATGCGACAAGCAGATAATGCAGTATTAACGAGCTAATAGTAAATAATAACAATAGATAATAACAACAGATAGATCAATCTGTCGCAGGCCAACTGGGTACTGTGAGGGTATCAGCCACTGGGATGTTTGAAACAACAAATAGACAGACATGGGTTGGCAACTTATCGATAGTCCTTCAATGCCAGGTGCACGCCAGGTGATTCCAGCGAAGTCAGGCTTCCCCGAATGACGCCGCTGTCAGAGGGATTACCGGAGAAGATCCCTTGATTAGGATCGGATCTTCACTCACACGGGGAGTCCAGGGTCTGGGCGTGGAACAGCAATGACCATTCTGTTCCCTCCTTCCTGCTGGTCACCTGATGCACGTGCTTTTTATACTTAGTCTTATACTAATCTGTTGGCTTTAGAGCAACTCACAATCTTGCCCTATAGCTGTTACCCTACGGGATTAAAAGGTGTTAAAAATTATTATAAAAGGTTACTACCCAAACTTGGGTTTATCCAATAAGCAAATTACAATGCAGCATCTTTAGGTTTGAAATTAACATTATTCAACCCCTTTAGATTCCTCTGGCTATGCTTTTTTGAGACGTGCTTTCCTGGAATGTGCTGGGTATGCCAGACGGTTGAATCCAGTTTTTATCAACAAGGCTGAACTCTGAGTAAAAAAAAGAACTGTTAGGTCAGCTAATCTTACAGCTATAGCTTTGTCTTTGAGGCCTAGTTAGTTTCACGAACAGTTACATTTGCGGGTAAAAATTGACCAGCTTTATATTAGACAAAAATTCCAAATGCCTCTAAGAAGCACATATTTATTGCTTATTAATTTCTTTGGTTCTGGCCATCACAGCAGTGGCTCATTGCTACTGCATAATAGGGTCAGAAATGACCCATACACCATTGGGACTGTGCAATAATGGCTGTTATTACGCAGTCATTTAGTATTTTCTGGGTGTATCTACATGAGTCGCTACATCACTGCGGTGATGTAGCATTGGTGGACACGAACTGTCATGCCAACGCTACTGCGCGGTTGCAACAAGAGGTACACAATAGCTCATCGCTACTGTTCAGTAGGGTCAGAAATGATCCATGTGCTGCTGGAACTGCACAATAATGGCTGTTACTGCAGTCAGTACTTGCTTTAACTGCACATTCAGTGGCACATGTAGACACGCCCATCATGTGAGAACAGAAACTGCTTACACATTATCTACTCATTTTAGTTTTGTTAAATTATAACTAAATTATACAGTTACTTTCCGGTGCAATTTTTCTCAGATGCTTCACTGACAGATCTGATATGAGCGTATAGGTGACTAAATCTCTTGAGAGATTCAAAACCTTAATGCAATCAGGAAAATAATTTTGGGGGAAACCATCTATTTTTAAATTTTGCTTTTTGGCTTGAACTCTGAAAAATTAAAGGCCTCATCTGATTTTATTTTTTGTTATCATTCTTGCATTTTTCTAACAAAGTTGTCAACGTGTCTGCCCTTGGGACTGATTTTTCCCGTGATTCCCGCGTGCCATGACTTTGATCTTTGCTAATTTCTGGGGAGGAAGAGATCTTAAATGTCAGTACCCGTGGGAAGAAACACGCTTTCTTGATATCAGGTTAACGAGCCTTTTATTGCTTACAGCTGGTTTTACTTTGACCCTGAATGCCTGGCCCGAGGGCCAATTACTGGGATCCACCAAGAAATTACTTGGGGATGGTTACATGCTGAGGGTTAACAGTTAACTGTCCATCTGCCGCTAATTATCCACCCCCAAACTGGGTATGGTATATCTGTATATATATATTATAGGGTTTATTGTTTTGTAAACTTGTACATAGATTATATATATATATATATATATATATATATATATATATATATATATATATATATATATATATGTCCTTACCCTTTAATGGTTTTGTTGTGATAATAAATCTGTATATAGTTAAGTAATTGATTGACTAGATGTGACTGTATAGGGAACGGAGGTGGCCATTGGGCTGTTGTGTCCCTCCACAGCACACTGCCCTGCCAATAATTCCCTCAACTGGAGAGGGAAGTACAAACCCATGTACACCCGGCCTACACCTACAAAACTCCTGATCTGCCCTGCCCCACACATCAGTGTTAGGGTAAAATTTGGATTTTGGGGAGCACTGGATTTGCACTTGAATACAAAGGGTTTTTCCTGTGTCTCAGCAAAAGCTGCTGGTCACAAGGCAGGATAATATATTAAGACTAACCTTGCAAATGCTTAGACAAGCAGTTTTCTAAACAAAGTCATAGTGTTAGAGTCCATTGTGTAAAAAGAACAAAATTCAGTCCACCAGCTATCATCAGGAGATAAAGCAGAAGAAAGGCCTTGGAGATGGTGCTGAAGTCAGCAAAGAACCAGGGATTGACCGAGAGTACCCGAGTTCATGGCCTTATGCATGCACTCTTAGCAGAGAGGCATGTAAATGAAGGAAATGCATAGGCAATTCCATGCTAATGAAGTAAACAGTAAACAGAGGTGGAGCTTGTGATGGGAGGAGAAATGGGTGGAACAAAAGGAGGGATGAGGACAGGAGAATGTTAATTAGTACGAACCAAGGTGTATAAAATGTGAAAACAACTATTGTTCAGGGCAGGTCCCTTGTTTGTTGGTTTTTTTGGGACCTGGTCCAAAGCTATCTCCATTCTGAATAAAGCTGTTATGAGCAATGTGTGCTGGCGTTTGCTCCCTGCTTGCTCTGGCTAATGAGTAACAAGATCCATGGGCAATTGGACCGTCGTCTCCTTAGTTCTGGGGTGCCTTATAGAGTCAGGGTCTAACAATCAGGTATTCCTTCCAGTTGAAAGGAATATGTCATTGTTACAGTTAACTGTGACTTTGATCCCTTCTTGAGTCTCTTGGAGGCCATAGTCCACATGACATGCCTCCTCTCACCTCCCCCAGGATTGAGTCCCTCAATTCATCCCATCCACAGAATTGATTTCAGATCAGCACAACACCCTGTATACTAGCTGCTGTTTCATGCATAGAGATCTGTGAAATAATAAAGGGACTCCACTTGGATTACAAGAACTTGGATCTTTATCGCAAGACCTGTGTGCTCAGTGCTGTTGCTTGAAGCCACGTGGTGCATTGTGCGCTCAGCTATTGGAAAATTCTCCAAGCACATGGAGATTTCTGGTGTCATCCTACAAATCACCCCCACCACAACTTGTGTTCCAGCCTGAAGGAACGTGATAGCTTAGGAAGGTCCAACTTCTCCAAACCTATCCTCAAGGCCTTTCTACCATATCCGTTTGTCTCCCTGCAAATAGACCCTGGCAACTGTCTCCACTTCTCTAAGGTTTGCTTTTTTGATCCACCTGTTCTTAGTGGGAATGTCTACACATGCATTAATGTGATGTAATTATGGAGCATTAAGTTTAATATCTGTTGTGGTGGCTAGAACCAGAGGGGTTACTATCATGAGCAATAAATATATGCTCTTGGAGACATCCAGGCAATTGTCTAGCAGTTAAGATTAGCTAATGCAAAGCTTGCAAGTTGAAATTTGTCTGTCACAATTTAACCAAAGTGTTGAATCTAACTGTTTGCACTGATCATGGGATTGACTGGGCCCCAAAATAAGCAAAACTACAAGATTAGCTGATCTAACAGGTTTTTTAAAGGTCAGCCATAACAAGAACTGACCATCTAATATAATTAGCACATTCCAAGGAATCCAAGGAATAAGAAACCAAGGGGTTGAGCTTGGGCAGAGTAATGCTAATTTCAAACTTCAAAGTAATGTGATGCAACTTACTTACTTGGGTGAACCCGAGTTTGGGCGGTAAATTTTTATGATAATTTTTAACACCTTTTAATCCCATAGGGTAACAGCTATAGGGCAAAATTGTGAGTGGCTCTAAAGCCAACAGATTAGCATAAGATAAGTCATAAAGGAAGGTGCATGTCAAGTGACCAGTTAGAAGGATGGGACAGAAGGGCCGTCACTGTACCAAGCCTGGACCCAGGACTCCTAGTGTGAGCGAGGACCAGATCCTGACCAAGGGACTTTCCTGTTGACTGCTCGTACAGCGTTGATTGAGGACACCTGACTTCGCTGGAACAACGTGGCATGCACCTGGCATAGAGGGACTGCTGATAAGTTGCCAACCCCATGTGGGAACTCTGTCATTTTGTCTATCTGTTGTTATTATTTACTATTAGCTCTTTATTATTGTACTATTTGTTTGTTGCATTAACCTTTCTGTTAACTGTTGTATGCTAAACTATAAGTAAATTTGCCTTTACTTCACTCCTGACTCACCTCCTTGATCCCAAACCCAGCAGCCTAATGGGTGATATACTCACAGCACCTAGCTGGCCTGTGACAATCTGTAAAAACAGATATTAAACTTAATGAGCCATAATTGGCGCTACTGCCCAGAAGCACCAACACCCATTTTTTATGTGATGCTAATGCTTCATAGATTCATAGATTGTAGAGTTGGAAGGGACCACAAAGGATTATCCTGTCCGTCCCCCTGCCCCTGGCAGGAA
The DNA here is from genome assembly GCF_030867095.1 of Alligator mississippiensis. Taxonomy (NCBI): domain Eukaryota; kingdom Metazoa; phylum Chordata; order Crocodylia; family Alligatoridae; genus Alligator; species Alligator mississippiensis. Next base: position 72,040,836 of record NC_081828.1, read on the forward strand.
AGAGGACCAAGGTCAGATGACTCCAGCCAGGTGCCTATCTAGCCTCCTCTTGAAGACCTCTAAGTTAGGTGATAGTACCACTTCTCTTGGAAGCCCATTCCAGATTCTGGCCACCCTTACTGTAAAAAATTTCTTTCATAGATTTCATAGACATTAGGGTGGGAAGGGACCTCAGAAGATCATTGAGTCCGGCCCCCTGCCCAAAGGGCAGGAAGTCAGCAGGAGTCATAGGATCCCAGCAAGATAGACATCCAAATGTCTCTTGAAGGCGTTCAAGGTAGGTGCTTGAACCACCTCTGGCAGCAGTCTATTCCAAACCTTGGGGGATCTCTCTCTAATAAAGAGTATCCCAAGAGATACTCTTTCTATTATTAGAGGGGAAAGAAGGGAGGAGAATTCTTACCTGCTTTAGGTACTTAACTTGAAAGTCTAGCTACTGCTTTTGGAAATTAGTTTATTGGAAATTAGTTCATATTCTAAGGATGTATGGCTTCAACGTAAAGATCTCCCCATTTCTAATTTGGGTGATTACATTAGACCAGTGCCATAACAAGCAGAGTTTGGACACCTGGCAAACCCTATTGGAGAGGGTAGGGACAGTGGGCATATGGCTCCTAGACTAGAAGGACAGGGCATCTTGCAGGTTCCAAGTGCAGGGTTATGGGTAGGGGGGGGGTGGCAGCACCCTGGTCCATGCCAAGAACCCCTGCACAGTCCTGGTTGAGCTGCTGCTGCTGTATATGCCCTACCCACCATGGCTGTTTCTTTTAAAACAACAGCAACTGGGCACGGTTTCAGAGTTCGTGGCATGGGTATGCTGCTGGGCCACAGACTCCACAGGAATGTGGGGGCAATTCTGTTGCCCCTCCTAATTTGGCATGGGAGGCAGGGTCCCCTCTCAGCCATTCCTAGTTATGCTGTTGCATAAGATCATTTTTATCAGTGCAGACAAAGACTTAAGAAAGGAGGCTGAAATATACTCAAATCCACAGAGCCGTATTGAAATTAGAAGAAAATTATTTTAAATATGTGTTAGCTAACACATGCTAACATTTTTTTTTTTTAACAACCTGATGTATACAGGGCAGTCTGTCATTTTAATACATGAGTGAAAGTGAAGTTTAGTTCATTTATGAATTGGTTTATATGATGCTTTTGCTGGAATCAGATTTAATAGTTCAGGAGGACATTTCCAGTCCAGTTTTCATAGGTGGTTAAGGGATTGGGCTGAGGTTGAAAACAGTTTCTCTCTGGTACATGCTTCTCATAAAATCTTGACAAGCCACATCAGTTTTCTGTGCTTCAGCCCTATTTGAAAAGTCAGGATATCTGTACTCCCTCCTTTCCCTTCCCACCCCTCTGCACTGCCTTCCAACCTATCCCCCCATTGGATATTGCCAGCCTTTATTAATGAATGTTCATGGGATACTGTACAGATGTACAGACAGGACAGTATACATTCTTGAATCTTATCTGGTGTAGCAATAGAAGGTCAGTAACAAATGATTGTGAACATATTTGTCAGCGATTTGGATGACGGGGTGAAAAGCAACCTGTTTAAATTTGCTGATGATACCAAAATTTGGGGTGAGGTGGGCACGCGAGTAGGGAGGGAAAGACTGCAGCAAGACCTGGATAGTTTGCAGGGGTGGGATAATAAAAACAGGATGGGTTTCAATACTGACAAGTGCAGGCTGCTACACTTGGGCAGTAGTAACCAGGAGAACACTTATAAGATGGGAAACCCCCTTCTTGAGAGCACAGAGGCAGAAAGGGATCTTGGAGTCATTATTGACTTCAAGATGAACATGGGCTGACAATGTGACGTCACGGTTGGCAGGGCTAACTGGACCTTATCGTGCATCCACAGGTGCATCTCAAGTAGGGCCAAGGAGGTGATCCTCCCCCTCTACACGACACTGGTCAGGCCACAGCTGGAGTACTGTGTCCAGTTCTGGGCACCCCACTTCAAGAGGGATGTGGACAACATTGAGAGGGTCCAGAGGAGGGCCACCCACGTGATCCGGGGACAGCAGGGCAGACCCTACAATGAGAGGCTATGGGACCTGAACCTGTTCAGCCTTCACAAGAGAAGGCTGAGGGGAGACCTGGTGACCATCTATAAACTCACTAGGGGGGATCAGAAGGGTTTTGGGGAGACCTTGTTTCCCCTAGCGCCCCCCAGGATAACAAGGAATAATGGCTACAAGTTGTTGGAGAGTAGGTTTAGATTAGACATCCGTAGGAACTACTTCACAGTTAGGGCGGCTAGGACCTGGAACCAACTTCCAAGGGAAGTGGTGCTGGCTCCTACCCTGGGGGTCTTTAAGAAGCAGCTTGATGCCTACCTGGCTGGGGTCATTTGAGCCCAGTTTCCCTCCTGCCCAGGCAGGGGATTGGACTTGAAGATCTACAAGGTCCCTTCCGACCCTACTTCTATGATTCTATGATAAATTCAACTTCTGCTCTACTAAATGGAGGAAAACAAACCAGAAAAAATATATATTTTTTTTTACAAAATGTAACCATTAACACATATCAGCTGAAAAGAAATGTTCTGATTTTATAAAATCCAACATTTAGTTGGTATTCTTGTTGGCAAGACCTTAAAAAGCCGCATCTTTATTTGCTTTCATATCAAGGGTTAAATATTCTTATAGAGGTGGATATTCTAAATTGTCAAGGTTAAGAATCAGTATTGTTTATTTTCTCAAATCAACTTTATTTTAATCTAGTAATTAAGCTTTCTAATGTTATTCCATGTAACACCATCTTTAGGAAAGAGGGAAGAATTTGAGCTAAGTTCTTCACATGGTGGAACACATGAAACGCTGAATGTACTGATTACAGGCTAAAAAATAGCCTTTCATTTCATCTGATGCTATAGACTGGTGAGACTTTAAAATATCCACTCTCATTACTCTGGAAATAGTTACAGCATTAAGGATGCTTCAAAAGAAAGGAAAGTTTCTTGAAAATCTTGCCTATTCCATAGTTATTAATATAGAAAAGGAATGGCAGTCTTGTTTATGTAAATCCATCTCAAATATGGTTTCCATTATGGTCTCAAACTTCCATATCTTCATCCTCTCATTTTACATTCACACAAGCATTTGGATTACATTTTAATAATTTTTTTGGAAATTGTACATCCATACTTTGACCTGATAAATGCTTGTACCTCATGGTATGTTACTTGTTTATCAAGTGTTTAATCATTTTCACACATCATTGCTAATTCTGAGGTACCTGAATACGTCAGGCTTTATGGATGAAACTTGCAGGTGCCAGTCTTTTAGCAATACAGAAATAAAAGAGTCACTAGCAAACTATGGGTCTGATTTGGATATCACTTCACATAAACTTCACAGTGGTGTAACTTTAAATGTTTTTTGCTTCAACTGGTTAACCTTAGCATTAGCTTCACAGCAACCATACAGCAAATTGAATACATTTTTCACTACAGACAATTCTAATGTATTCCCTTTGTTTACTTAGATAACTTTCCTGGTGAGATTTTCTCCTGTACCATAAACCTTTCCCAGAGTCCATGATCTGTTTTCCTTAAAAGTTCATTTGTTCTATTTATTCTTATCATCCCATTACTTATTCCTTACTCATATACATAGTCATAGAAAACATAAATATATTCCCAGATAATTATGTTGATTGGGGAATATTGATTTCAAGTGAGAAATGAGGACACTGAATTGAAATAATAAAGAATGGAGGGTTTTTTAGATTAATATCTAATGAAAAGGAAAGGAAGACAATCAAAAAATAAGTATCAACAACATAGAATACTAAATGGGATGCTTTAAAAAGTTTTCCAGATCTTCATGGTTTTCATTTCTTATTTAATGAAGTGGCTATGCAGATCTAGCAGTCATTTCTTTGAAGTTAGTGTATCTACATATGCATATTCTTTGACTAATATTTAGAATTGAATCCTACAGTTACTAGATAACAAATCATAAAGTCTTACTGCAGTGCCAGAATTAACTTCATACTCAGCTCCTAAAAGAAGTAATGTCACATGCTACTAATTCTTTGTGAACGGACATATATCGCTAAATAAAAGCTTGCTGACCATTTTCAAAAGTCACTGTTTGCAATCTCACTTAATGTTCATATAAACTATTTTCCATTCTATGCATTGGGGGCTATAACCTCTTTTATTTACTTTTCCCATTACTACCATCTTTGGCGACGCGATGATTAGTGTACATAGAGTGTCCTTTGGGCAAGTGACTTCATTTTGTGAGCCTTAATTTCTTTCAATTGCAAAACAATAATAAAGAACTTTGGAGAAAACTTGGAGGTTTGTCTTGCAATAGAAGAGCTAAGTAGCAGTATATTATGACAGTTGGCAAATACTATACTAGCATTTTATTTGTAATCACCATAGCCCATTGGTTGAATGCTACTGGTTTAAATCAAAATATGTTTATATTGTATGTTTACCAGGCTTGACAGTGGCATCTTCATTCATCCTAGGCTATATGGACTGTCTCTTAACTGGAAAAGGCGTAGTTAATTCCATGCAAATCTCCACGAAAGTAGACTAACTGGCAGTATCACTTTCAGTGCTAATTAGCCTGCTTAAAGGCAGGTATACTACTTCTGATTTCAGAGGTGGCCTGCACAAAGCAGCACAGCATACTTGAGGATGCTTATGTTGTGTCATGGCCTTGATTTTTAAAAAGGGAAAAAAAATCTAGGATGAAACCCTAGTCTTCCTGAAATCAAGTGGAGTTTGTTTTGTTTTATTTGTAATGTAATGGGGCCAAGTTTTTCGCCCCAAGAAGCTCTTACCAAACCTTTCAAGAGAAGTCTGACTAGAAAACAGTGTTTTATATTAGAACTATTCTTTTTTTCTTTCAAAAGCAACTTCAGTCCAAGTCCTATTAGTTTCAGTGATGGTGCTTAACTTTAACCTGGGCAAGAATGTTACTGGCAACCCCCGCTCAGCGCTCTTAATTGGTTCCTGAAAAACTGAGCATTAAATGAAACAAGCGTTAAGCAAACCTGAAAGTATTTGACAACCCAAGATAGCGACCGCAACTGTTTTTAATGACCCAAGATGGTGACCGCAAGCGTTACAATGAAACTTACTGAGTGCTAAGTGAAATCAGGTATCAAATTCAAATGAGCATTATAGTGAAATAGCACAAAGTGAAACAGCGGTAAGTGGGGTTGCCTGTATACATAATAAATTTGTCTTCCTTGGATGTGCAGATATGATAGGAGGAGGATGTGCCTAAGCAGTTTCCAACTCTGCAGTCAAACAAATGTTGGTTTAGCCCTATCTCTAGCCGATCAAATTCATTTCTCATTCCAGCCTGCTTCATAAGAAAAGTTACGGAAAGCATTGGAAAGATTTGCTATCCTTGCTTTAATATAAGGTTGGATTTTATTTTTTTACTTTACAGGAAACATGTACATGAATGGCATTATTCTTTTTCATTAAGGAGAGAATAATTATAAAGAGAAAGACAGGTGTTATAGTAATGCTTAATGCCTAAGGAGTTATAGGTCTCTTAGCAAAGTTGGGAACCTTTGGTTCAATACTGAGCATGCCTGACAATCACAATCTGCTTTGATAAATGATTAGGCATGCTGTAATACACATTTGCTTAAAGCATCTATGGTTGACTAGCATATTTGGAGCAATATATCAAGGGATTAAGTAAAAGAAAGTAATTCTTATTATAGTTTCAAAATCTAGAAAAAGGCAAATAATTTCTGACATTCAGGAAAACTTCAATGTTCTTATTGTTAATCTGTTTGCCTCAGATAACATTAGTTTTTGTTTTTGTACAACTGTGTTATATATTTTTCCTGACTAAATTCCAAACTGTAGATTATTGAAAACAAAAAAGAAAGCCTAAACTGGTTACAGCATTAAGGACAAATGGATATGACTATTTGTGAATAATATAAGTGGCAGTCACTAGTAAAAGCAATCTCACAAAGAAAGTGTGAAGCCATTCATGTATAACTTAAGAATTAATCTTTTGGAGGTAACATGGCATGGGGTTATAACTTATAACCAGAGGACCTGGCTCAATCTAATTTGCAGAACAGTAGTGGTTTTGCTCTCTACCACTGCAAAATCACAGCAGGTAATTAAATAGCGTTACATTCAGTTAACAGGCTTTGAGCTTTTGTTGCTCTAAAGGCTAGAGCTAAAAGTAACTTTTGGAACAAAATATTGTTTGATTGCATTTGGTCTGTTTGTAATGTTTGTGTTTTTTAAACAGTTCACTGCTACCACAACAATGCTTAGTGGTATAAAGATGCATGCATAAGTCACAATTGTGTAAAAACATTTGCCTACCAAGTTACATAATCTCTTTGATTTCACATCTCAAATTAATTCCACAATTCCTGCAATTAAAAACAAAAAGACAAGTATTTAATTTTGTTCAACTTGAAATTAGAATTCTGTCAAGGACTGCATGGGTATTCTAAACTGAGAGGCAGAAGGCAGGGCAATGCGATTCGCAGATTCACAGAAGTTTAAAACTAGAAGGGACACCTCAGACTAACTTGTTCAAGAGAGGCATAAGCTTTTGTAGCCTACAAGTTACTTTGTCAGATGCTGGCAACTGAGATATTAACCTGAATAACTGTAAGTGGAAAGAGGAACCAAAGGCTTAATATCTGTCTAGTATTCAATCATAAACACTGTTCAGATTTATTTTTTTTGATATGACAAAAAAATCATTTAATGTTTACTGTAGCACATACATATCTTGGCTTGTGATTCTAATTGCAAACATATTGTCAGTCATTTAAACCATGACCTAATATCGGCTGAAGACAATGGGAGTACATCCAGATAAGTTTTCATGTGTCGCTTGCAGCACCTCAAAGTTGTTTAAGGAGCCACAAACAGCATGTGGCTCAAGTGCACCCATTTGCCACACTTCTAATTTGCAGTGGGGTGCCAAAAGTTGACACTGGGAGATACACCCCCTCCCCCCCCCGGCTTGACAGCATGGCAGCAACCCCAGCCCCAACTGCCAACCCTGCCCCATTCTTTCTCTTACTGTGGGGGCCTCAATCTGTACCCTCCACTTATCTGCAGGCAGCTGGGGGAGCAGGTTTCCACTACTATCTGGGACTTTGTTGCTGGCCATGGTGATGTATACACATGGCGACCCCTACATCCCACTCTCCCCAGACCCAAGCAGCCCCTTGTAGGCTGGAACTCTGCCAACTTGCATGAAGAAACTCACCATTTACCATGTTTTTTCCTGGTGATGGAAAATCTGGATCCTGGCACAATACTGGGAATCTGGGACAAATGCCAGAGTCATTCGGCCTGGGACTAGGGCTTGATGCTCCCATTTCAGTAACATCCTACCCAATTAGGGGTGGGTGGTCACCCTAGTCTCTATTTTAAAAACAAAGTCACAGTCAATTAAAATTTCTCTCATTATTAATTACATTTTTTCTTTTCATTTTAATTATTCTAATTAAATGACTAATCCTGCAGGCACAAAAAAAGACTATCCCAGTCCACATAAAGGGGGCAAAAAAGCAAAGAAAGCCTCTTGGCTGAGCAGCTAAATCCAGGACAGCCTGGTGAGGAAAAAAGAAGCCTATAGGCTGTGGAAGCAGGGGGCAGTCGCCAAGGAGGAGTACACCTGCTTGGCCCCGAGCCTGCAGGGAAGCAGTGAGGAGAGCCAAAGCGGAGATGGAGCTTAGGCTGGCGACAAATGTCAAGGATAACAAAAAGTCATTTTTTAAGTACATAGGCAGCAAAAAGAAACTGCAGGATAACTTAGGACCCCTTCAGGATGAACAAGGACAACTGGTAACAGGATGGCTAAAGCAGAGATTCTAAATGAATTCTTTGCATCAGTGTTCCTGGACACAAATATGAATATGCATTCTATTAGGACTTTAGACAAGCCCAGGATAGATAACAACCCACCAGCAGTGCATGCAGACCTAGTAAGGGGGCACCTGGAGGGAGTGAATGTATTTAAGTCAACAGGCCCTGATGATCTTCACCCTAAGGTACTTAGGGAATTAGCGGGAGTCATAGTGAACCCGCTGGCACAACTGTTTGAGCACTCGTGGTGCTCGGGACAAGTCCCAGAGGATCAGAAAAGGGCCAATGTGGTCTCTATTTTCAAGAAGGGGAGGAAGGAGGAGCCAGGTTACTATAGGCCAGTTAGCCTCACCTCTATTTTTGGCAAGACCTTTGAGAAAGTAGTTACAGATCACATTTGTGGGGGACCAGTGGGTAAAGTAATGCTAAGGGGCAATCAGCATGGGTTCTTAGCAGGCAGATCCTGCCTGACCAACCTAGTTTCATTTTACAACGAGGTCAGAAAATGCTTGAATGAAGGAACAGAGGTAGATGTTGTTTTCCTAGACTTTAAAAGGGCCTTTGACACAGTGTCGTGCCCAAATCTTATAAATACACTAAAAAACTGCAATGTAGATTATTACACAGTCTGGTGGGTGGAAAATTGGCTTATGGGATGCACTCAGAGAGTGGTGGTAAACAGGTCGGTTTCTACCTGGAGAAATGTAGGAAGCGGAGTCCCCCAAGGCTCTATCCTGGGACCAGTACTATTCAATATTTTCATTAGTGACTTGGATGAGGGAGTAGTAAGCACCCTGTCAAAGTTTGCTGATGACACAAAACTATGGGGGGTGGTAAACACACTAGAGGGCAGGGAGCAAATCCAAGCAGCTTTGGACAGGCTAGGGAGATGGGCGGAACAGAATAGGATGAAGTTGAACAAGGATAGGTGCCATGTGTTGCACCTGGGGAGGATGAATCATCAGCACTCCTATAGTCTGGGAGGGTCCATTCCAAGCAGCACAACTGCAGAAAGGGACCTCGGAGTCATAATCAACTCCAAAATTAACATGAGTTGAAGACTGGCCTGGCAAAGGGGCTATGGTAATGACAGGGACACAGGTTTGTTAGGCCTCTGCTGTGCCAGGGGTCTACTATTTGCTTGCACCTAAAAGGGGTTAATCCATCAGAGTATTGGCCTGCGACCCAGCCTCACCCTGAGGCCCACTATTATTAATGACAAACACCGTGTAAGGGGTAATAACCAATCTGTATTAGAAGTCAAAAGTAACAATAATCATAGCAACACTTAACGGAAGGCTATATACAGAGAACGGTGGCAGGCAAGAACACTGATACCCAGGCTGCAGGGCCTGCTGTCAGGTCCCTGTCAGGCAGAGGATTTCTATCCTTTCCTCCACAAGTGGAGTACTTGGAGACCTCAAAAGGGAAGGGTGATACTTTACCCGTCCAATGGGAAATTAAGATGAGTATCTCAGGTGAGAAGTCTGGTGTCCCCACACACACAGCGCTCAGCATCCACAATCCCAATCTTCCCAGCCTCTCCAGCAGATTCAATACCATGCAAAACTCTCAGGCTCTCAGACACAGCTCACACAGCTTCTCGGTGCACGCACTCTTCACCTCATATGCACCCACACAGGCACACACACACACGTGTGCTCCTCCACACTCATGCATACTCACATGCATATACGCACACATGCATGGGCGCCAAGATGGTGCCTCACGCTGGCTTTTCTAGCAGCTGTCTCACGCCCCCTGCCAATCATACCATGGTACAATTACTGCTTGCACATCTCAATCAACCAAAGTCACTCAACAGTATCATTTTCTTGGACCACTCATATTCATTATCACTTCATAACTTATTAACATAAAGTTCCCACTCTTTTGTTATATAATAAGGTTTCAACTGTGCATGCCTCAATTTTCTAAGTAGATCATAGCCTCATAAAGGTCAGAAGTTTAGATGTTCCAGAGACTTCTAACCTTTAGCCATCCTACACATGTGTAATCACTATTATGACTAGGCCAGGACTCACACTGTTTACAGAGTCACCAATGTGATGAGGTAATAAGTATAGCTAACCACACTCTTTCTTGCATAAGTAGGTGCATCACAAACAGGTCTAGGGAGGTGCTACTTCCCCTCTATGTAGCATTGTTCAGGCCGCAGCTGGAGTACTGCATCCAGTTTTGTCGCCGCACTTCAGGAGGGATGTGAATAACCTGGAAAGGGTTCAGAGGAGGGCTACCCATCTGGTTAAAGGCCTCCAAAAAAAACCCTATGTGGACCAATTGGGAGACCTGAACCTCTTTAGCCTCCACAAGAAGAGGCTGAGAGGTGATCTTGTGGTTGCCTATAAACTCATCGGGGGGGTCAACAGGAAGTGGGGAATACAATGTTTACCAGGGTGACAGTCGGGGTAACTTGAAACAATGGACACAAGAGAGAGCAAATGAAGATGGACATCAAGAAAAAGTTCTTTACAGTGAGGGGTGCCAAAATATGGAATAGGCTTCCAAGGGAGGTGGAGTTGTAATTCAAAAGAAGATTAGACAGACACCTGGCTGGGGGTCATCTGACTCCAGCACTCTTTCCTGTCCAGGCCAGGGGGTTGGACTCAATGATCAAATAGGTCCTTTCTGACCCTAATAACTATGAAACTATTCATACCTTAGACAGATGTGACCCCTCTTGGGCCCTTACCTTTGGTTCCAGTTTCTTAGTCATTTTCTAAGTATTCTGGGGCCTCCCAAGTGCTTAACTCCAATATTTTCCATTGTATATTTCAATTCAGTACTGAATGCACTGTATATACAAATATAGATATCGTAGAAATATTTACCTCTGTATGCTATCTATGGATGTGTCTACACAAGATTCTTAACTGTGCAGTAGCGTAGTTTAGTGTGCAGTAAGCATGCACATCTACATGTGCACATGCTTACTGTACAATAAAACCCCAATTGTGAGTAAATTTAATACCTGCAAATGCACGTATCAAGTTTACCCACTATTAGTTACTGCATAGTAACGCACATGTAGACACAACCTGGGAGCAAATTTGCTTTCGGTTGCCACTAGGGGGCCAGCCTCAGCGTAGCTCCAGGGCTCCAGGCTTGGATCCTGTCCTGCCCCAGGGCTGGGCTGCCACTATAGGAGTTCCTGCCTCAGGTCTTTAAAAACCCACAGGCATTTTGAGCCCTGAGGCACACCAGCAGGCAGCCTCAGGCCACTCCAGGCCCTGACTCCCTCTCAGCAGGCCACAGGCTAGCCCCACCAGCCTGCCTGAACCACTGACACCCACATCCAGGGCTCTGCAGATGTGCCAGCTCATCCAAAGGACTCTGGACAGGACCCTCATCCTGGAATGCCTGGTCAAGGTGTCAGAGGTCCAGCTGGCAGATGCTTGAGCCTGGCATACAGTGTATGTGACCCACTAGGACAGGTGATGGGTGAAGGACGTTGCTTACAAGGATGCACAGGCACAAGGAGGCACATAACTGGGTGGACCAGGAGTTCCAGGAGCAGCTCCTGGCCATGGAGCATGAGCGGGTGGAGGCACTGTGGAAGTAGCCTGCAGTCTTGGCCGGGCAGTGCAGGCCACAGATGACAACCACTGGGTGATGGACACTGTTCTGGCCCTTGCAGTCATCTTCATGCCATTCACTGCCCAGCCCCTGAACCTAGTCCCACCCACCCCTGGCATCCATCCACCTCCCACTCACCACCACCCACCTGGGCCTGGGAGGAGGTCTTATACTGCCTCCAGCAGGCAGAAGCCGCTACCCTGGACCCCACTCTGGGTCCGGCACCACCGAGCACCCCTGCTCTCCTTGGTTCCACATGGGCACAGAGCAAGAGCTGACTGCAGTGGGGCCAGGACCTTACACCAGCCTTGCTGGCCTTGGCCACCGCCTGCTAAAGGTGGAACCACCCACAACAGGGGACCATTGGCTGCTGTCACCCCTGGAAAAGCCCCCTTCCTATCTCACTCACTGTGGCATGTGCACCCATGGGGGAATGGCCAGAGGCTGGGGTGCTTGCCATTTGTCCCCAGGCTCTGCTGCCTAGGTACCTCTGCCCCATGACATCCCACCCCAGGATGGCACACACAGAACATTGTACATAGTTTTCATGGAGAAGAAGGTTTTTTAATGTTGGTGGGTGGGGTGCGTGTTGGAGGAGCTGTTTGTTGGGAAGGGAAAGGTGCTCTGTTTGTTGGGGAAGGAGGAAAGAGGGGAGCTCTGGTTGATGTGAGGGGAATAAAAACTTGTTCTTTTGAGATGTGCCTGCAGTGAGCATAGTGCTAGGAGTGGGTGGGGGTTGGGGTGTTTGTGGATGGTGGTGCAGTTGGCCTAGAGTGGGCAGTGCTGGAGGAGATGGCTGTCCAGTGCCTTCCGCACATGGTGCCCTATCCCATACTGGCAGCTGCGCAACTCTCCTAGAGTCTTGGCTGGGAGGGGGATACCACTGCCACTGCAGGTAATGCTTCCACTGAGAGGCATCCTACATGCCTCCTCCACCCAGGCCTTGTGGAAGAGATCCTGTTGGGCATCATAGATGTTATGCAGTACACAGGCTGTGATGATGATCTGGGGGAGGTTGTTCTCGGCTAACTAGAGATGGGCAAGTGAGGGTGCACCAGCAGCCCTTGAGGCAGCCGAAGGCGCACTGCACCAGGGCAAGGGTCCATCCCAGGCAGCAGTTAATGTGGGCTTGGTGGGGGTTCAGCTATCTAGTGTAGGTCTGCATGAACCAGGGTAAGAGCAGGTAGGTGGGGTCTCCAATGAGAAGGAGTAGGATCACCACAGCACCCAGCTGCAGGATCAGCACCCCCAGTGCAGGGCACCCACTCTCCACCAGGCCAGGTAGGCTGGAGCTTTGGAGGATGTAGACATCATGAGCACAGCCCATACAGCCAGCATTCACATGTGTGAAGGCAACTCGGTGATCCACAGTGTTTTGGATCACCATGGAGTGAAAGCCCCCTGTCAAGGTGTGGGGTCCCCAGGGATGGCCGTGATGCCCCTAGGGCTCCATGACCATGCCAATTTTGCCCAACAGGCACGCTTTTCCTCACCTGCCACATCTTGCTGGTAATTATAATAAAAAGGGAGGCTGCCCTTGAGTTCATGTTTGGATATGGTCCTGATGGACCCCACTGAACCCTGTGGGTTCTTGGACCCCTTTTGGGTCCCACTCAAAATGGATGTCTCATGGGACATCCTTAGCCTTATGGGCTAGATGTGTGGCTCCAAAACTGCCCCTTTATCATGCCCCAAGCCTCACAGATGGTATTTAAACATTGTCCCTCCAAGGCCTTAGTTTAGTTCAGCCTCCTGTGATCACCAGGCTCTCCACAGCCCTTTCTCTGCACCCACACTGGCACTGGGCTCTCTGCAGCCCTATCTCTGCACCCACACTGATGCTGGAGCCTGCTCACCCACTTTGTCATTGCACACCCTGGCACTGTGCCCACTGGCACTGGGGTCTTCACACTGTAGTGTCCCCCAATGAGGCCTCCTCATCCCCAATAGTCTTGGCCTGGTCCACCGGTTTATAAACAGCAACCAAAATATAAGCCCCTGGGCTATAATATAATACAACCAGTTCAGGGTGTGCTCTCCCTTTAAAAGAGTCAAACTTCCCCCCCAGAATTAAGTGCCTTGTAGGCCAGAGTACCTGGTGAGCTCCTGGAGCCCCATTAGCCCTATGTGCAGCATATCAGGCAGCCACAGCATCTCTGGGCAATTGTCCTTTGCAGGCTCCTTCTAGAAAGCTAACTCCTGCTGGCCTCAGCCCTGGGTTTTATATGTGCCCAGGCCCTGCTTTCTTTTGGTCAGCTGTCTGGGTTCAGGTGCAGGCTAATTCTCTTGTTAGCCCACTGCCATGGTAACCTACACCTGCAGTGTTGGTTTCTGCCTGGCTCCTAGGGCCCTCTCCCTAGGCAGTTTCTGCTCTTAAAAGGAGCAGGCACTTTAGTACCCAGCAACACACCTTCCCCCTTAAGACCAAAACTCACCAGGGTGGGTCTTCAGTCTTTGTCACCCCATATTCTTCTCCTTAGGCTTCTCTTGTTCTTTCTTCTGCCACCTGACAACTCAGGAACACGGAGGCAGAGGTTTTCAGGTGCCTCCTACTCACCTTTTCCCCAAGAATACACCATGTGGGATTTGATGGGAGTTACCCCACCATGGGTATTCCCCCCACATTAGCCAACCTTGGTGTTAGACCCCGACTCCATGCACTGCCTGATGCCTAGGGAGACGAGAGTCCAATTACCCATGGATGCTGTTACTCATTAGCCAGAGCAGAACAGGGAGCAAACACTAGGACGCATTGCTCGCAACAGCTTTATTCAGAATGGAGACAACTTTGGGCTAGCTCCCACACCAATGGAATACGGAGAGGCACCCCAAACAATAGATTCTTCCTACATTTATAAACTTTGGTTTATATTCATTAACATTTACACCACCTCTGTCCTGCCTTCTGTTCCACCCATTTCTCCTCCTATCTCAAGCTCCGCCTCTGTTTACTATTTGCTTAATTAGCATGGGATCACCCGTGTACTTCATTGCTATGAGTGCATGTCCAAGGCCATGTACCTCTTCTTTTGGTCAATGGGCGGATTCTGGAGGTTTCTTTACCAGTCACCATTCACCCTTTTGCATATGTTCATCTTGGCTATATGTGATCTTTCACATTCCAATCTGTTTTATTGTCCCTGGTTGTGCCATCCTCCCCCTTTTTGGGCCTCTTTATCTTATCTCTTTCTTTGCTGTAGCTGGTTCACAGCAGACAGACTTAATTGCTGCTTTTTCTAGAAAAAATGGTTACCACAATGAAAATGGTTACTTAATATAGACAAATCTTATATATGTTTCATAGCAATTCTAATATATGGTTAAAACTACTTGCCTACGCATCTGCAAGTTTATTTTAATACATCATTTTGCCTCGTGACCAGCAGCTTTCCTGGGACACAGATCAAAGCCTTTTTCCAGCTGCAGATTCAATGCTCCCTGACAGTACGATTGATGGTCACCCTAACACTTGGTAAGGTGGAATTTCTGTCAGTCAAACTTTCCTTCTTCTATGATCAATGAAATCTTCTCTGGGACTTTACCCTGTGCTCACTCCCTTCAATCAGAGCCCTGAAGTAGGATAACCAGAGCATCCTCGCTCCCCCAAGGAGAGCTCTCATCTGTCTTTTGGGGCACATTCTTCCCTCATCTTGGGCTCATTTATGTTCAATCACTGTGTGCCTGGGTCTTCTCTGGGCAGGTTGTGGTTTCTTGCTTCTCTATGGCTCTTTGTAGGTCCATAAGCCTTCCCTTAATCTCCCACTGCATTCTTGATGCTCTCCAGGTATATTCTTCATCCCAAAATTCTATTTTTCCCCAGCCAGTGGGTCTTCCCCCACCCCCCATATAAACTCTTATGTAGGCCACACCTCAACACTTGTCACAACCAGTATCCTCAAGGTCCACCATCTAACTTGCCCTGGGAGGTTATTAACATACACCTGGGTTCTCCTTCCATGCCTTTGCCCCACTTCTCATCTAGTTATCCCTGGTTCTGAGTAACCCCCTGCTTTCTTAGTTTGGTGTGCTGTCTGTGTCTGGGATGTGATTTGCCTGTATGTGAGACTTAGTGACTCTCCCTCATTGTAAGACTTTAGACCCAGCTCTGCTTTTTCTAAGGTCTCCTTGGGTGGCTGCCCCCTCCTTCTCATCTCTGGCCCTCCAGCCTGCTTTCCCTCTATGGGCTCAACTAATCTCCATCTTCTGGAGTCTGTCTCTGACTTTCATTGCTCTAGGCCTTAAGCCACCTGTAGTCTCTGTCTCCTAGGTTTTGGATGCTTCACTCTCTGTGGGTAGCCTTGGCAAATCAGGCCCCTGGTCTTACATCTTGTGCTGGTCTGCTCCCTCTTCCATACAGTCGCTCTGTCTGCTGTATCTGCTTCAGCCAGCTGGACCCAAAATGACACTGTGAATACTCCTTTGTCATGTCTGCTAATGAGTTCCTCCAGTTTCTTAGTTGGTCCATCTTATCAAAATGGTGGCTTATCAACTGGCCCCATCTCTGATTCAGGCACCCTATGAGCACAGTCAGGCTCTCTTCCTCTCTGGTTGTAGGATCTACCCCTACAGATCCCTCCGTCATAGTGCTTTTCTCTGGTTGCACTGGTCCCATCTTATCTCTTGGATTCTCCGGGCTTAAGTATCCTGGTAGCTCCATATATTCCTTAGGCTTCAGGACCCCAGCGGCACAGCTTCTATCTGTGTCTCAATCTCCCTTAAAGACTCTTTCAATGCCTCAAGCTTGTGGAAGTGCTCTTGGTGTTCAGCTTTAGCTATGGCTATGTGTTCCACCAACTGGGCTCCCAGTACAGACATCCTCTCTCAGATTATGTCTGTACTCTTTAGTACTTGAGGCTTCCATCCTGCTTTAGCAAGCATTGCAATACATGCTGCATCTGGCACCTCAATCTCATGTGCATTCTGGGCTTTTATAGTGGTCTGGTCCATTGTCCCATAGTATTTGATTCTCTTGTTCTAGTGCTTGAACTTGTTTTCTTGCACCTGAGCCTGTAATTGCTCTTTCCTGTGCTCATTACTGACTCTTTAGCTGTGCTGCCTTCTACCCAAGTTTTCTGGGACTGTACCTGTTCCCCAAGTTTGTCCTTTTCTGCCTCCACTCTTTGCAACTGGGTCCACAACCCATCATGCTCCTCATTTATGGCTTTTACCTCATTTTCAAGGGACTGCTTCTGGTCCTGCATTGCTTTGTAATTTGCCGTATATTTTTTTCAGTTTCTCCATTTCTTTTGAAATAATGTCTTCGGCCTCCTCTGCCTGGGTATGGCTTTCAATCAGTTTGTCTCACAGCTCTTCCACAAGGTGTTCTGCTTGCATGCATCTCTGTTGCCAACTCTCCAACTCCTCATATAACTCTTCTATCTGGTCCTGGCTATGCAGTTCTTTTTGGAAGACTCCTTTAAGGTCCTTTGACACTTCCAGCCTCTATAGCACACCCTTTTGGTCCTCTGTCTGGGCTGTGCAGGCTTCAGGAGACCGGGTCATCCATGCTGTCATCTTCTTCTGCATCTTCTGCAGCTGCTCTTGCTTTTTGCTCTTCTGAGCCTCATTAGTATTGAACTGTTCAAGTGCTTGAGTCTTCTCAGCCTCCACAGCTATCAAACACCTGATTTCCTTGGACTCCCCCCCCCCCTTCTTTCTGGCTTGTACCCACAACTCTAAAGCAGAGACCTTTGCCTCTACTTGCTCCTTTTGGGACTTCATGACTTCTAACTCCCACTCTAACCAGGCTGCTTTTTCCTCTAACTCATCCACCTGTAATAGCCAGGTGAAGTTCTCTTGTTTCAGACCTTCCATGGTCTCTGCCTCAGCTATAACTAACTCCTGGCCTTATTTCTTTCCTGGTCAGGGCCTAAAGGTTTCCCCCTGTACAGTCTCTGGCAGTAGTATTTCCCCCTTCAGCTCTGCCTCCAGAGCTGTGGTGCTGCTGCTGTACTATAATTTTCTCTTGATCTATATCCTAGCCCAAAGGTTCATTTCCCTTCTCAGGGATGCAGGTTTCTTCTCCATGCAGAGCTGAGTTTCCTGGCCAATGCACCAGTTTGGTATGGTGTGGGGTCCCCAGGGATGGCTGTGGCAGCCCTAGGGCTCCATGGCCATGCCAGTTTTGCCCAATGGGCACTCTTTTCCTCACCTGCCACATCTTTCTGGTCATTGTAATAAATAGGGAGGCTGCCCTCAAGTTTGTTTTTGGACACTGTGACAGGAAAGACTTACCCCAGCCAGGAAAGGAGCAGAGTGGAGCTGGCGGGATGCCACACTGGAATAGAAGAACGGAGAAAGTGAAACTGCAGTGGGAGAAGATGCCACAGTAAAAGAAAAAATGGAAAAAGAATGACAGAGCCAGGAGAAGCCAGGGCTGGCTCCCACATTGGCGTGGGCACACTTTATGGCAGCGTACCAGGGCCAATTTACTGGCCGGCCCCTTGAGACCAGGATAAAAAGCCTGTGGAAAAACAGCTGGGAGGACTGGAAGTGAGGTCTCCAATGGGCCCAGAGCAGCCAGGAAATGTACAGAGTCCCACTGAAGGTACATGGTGGCTGCCCCAGGGAGGAGCTTTTCAAGATAGGCAGAGCCAGACAAGGTTCAGTGACTTACCCAAAGAAGCACTGTGGACATTGGACATGTCTAACCCAGACTGGATCCATGCAGGACCTGAAGGGACAAGAAGAGATGGACATCTGAGCTGTGGCAAGTATAGAGTCAAGATAGAGAGAGAGACACCAGGGAGCAAGGTAACCCAAGGTTTAGAAAACACTTGGGCAGGACAAAGTATGGTCAGGAAACACTCGGATAAGATAACATCCCAATTTGACCATCATAAATTCAAAGGGCCAAAACACCAGAGTGCATACTGTACCAGTTCTAGTAATCTGGAAACAACATCTTTGGCTGGCATTAGGTGGGGTGTAGGGGAGGTGGAGCCCCAAGGAGAAAGGACAATTGGGACGATTGAAGGAAGGTACCAGGAAGGGCAGGACAAGCTATCTTCCTCCCAACCAAAATAATTTATTCCAGTAGGACATGGCAGGAAAGATCCCCTGAGGGACCTTCCTGGATCTATCCCAGTAACAAGCCTGTCTGTTCCTTAAGCAATAGCGAAACCAGAAAAGGCCCTCCAGACATGATACATGGGTGAAGGGCATGGGAGACTACAGGCATACACAAACACACACTATATAATGTAACACGATAACTTATACAATATTTTCTAGTGATCAAGCAACTATTAGTTTTTCAGGCTGATACTTCCTTATATATATGTTATAGTGTATACGTTATAGCATGATAATGCCAAAAAGAAAATATAGTATATCAGTGTTTAATTAAAGAGCCTGAGGCATACTCAAAATCTTAACCTTGCTTTTGTGATAAATATTATAATAGAGAATATGCCTTAAAGTATGTTTGTAGTCACAGAGACCGGAGAAAACAACAGCATCAATTCAAGAGATCTATGCCTTGATGTCAGTAAAAGATAGATCTACCTGTTTTAGTGACAGGCTTTTAATGTGTTTCACTACTACTAAGATTGGAGGCTCCATAGGGTTGTAACAGTCTGATTGAATTTATTCTTCTTTGCATACTGGCAACAGAATTCTAATTGTTTACATCTTTATAAATCCATTTAAAGAAGTGGGTTTCAATAAGTATTGCTAAGGGCATTCTCTGAAGGGAATAAGGTTACATATGCCCAAATGATTATTTTATTTTGTCCAAAACACTGATTCTATTCATACTGTTTAAAAAGGGATGATCCCAACTTCAAGGCTGAGTTTGCAGGGCTGACAATTTGAAAATACCTGTTTTATTTATAAAACAAGTGCATTTAGGATAGAGATGGTTGAAATACAATATTTTCTACTATTTTTATAAAAGTTTTCAGGGTGGAACCACACTTAAAAGAATCCACTTTTCAATTACAATGTGAAAAAAAAAAATCACACAAGGTAGGAAGAAAGGATATTTGTCAATACACAATAAATAGACCCACTTGAAAATACCATTTACCGTCTTTGAAAGAGCATTTTCATGGTTTGCCTGATGATGGTGAGAGTGTAAGGAAAAGGAAGGAAATAAGAAAAAAAGAAGTACTTGAAATAAAACACATTTATTTAGTACAGCTATGATTAAAATGTACCCCAGCAAGCATCACAATCCATGAATGATTACTTTTAAAAAGAAAGTAAGACTAGATCAACTATGCATGCTGTACTGTGTATATACATGAGCTGGGGCAGATAAATCCTGAGAGATGAGAAGGTGCTTAACAATATGGGAACTTCTGATGTTAGGAAAATAATTCTGTAGCAGCTATGACATTAGGGACAGGAGATGGAGGGTGTGATGATAATATGATGTAGTTGAACAGACTTCTAATAGAAATAATAGGTACAAAAATGTAACTAGTTTTAAAATGGAGCTGGACAGGTCAGCAGAGGGATTGTGTGTGTGTGTGTGTGTGTGTGTGTGTATGTGACAGGACACTCTCCCCAGCGCCATCTTTCTGGTCATCCGTACCTTACGTGGGGCGCCCTTGGAGCCCTGTTAAAATTTTTCTGTCCTGCCCTAATCTTATCTGCCACGTCTTGGTGGAAATTATTTTTTGAGCGGGAGACTGCCTATTATATTGGGTATGTTGGGGTCTGTCCTAGGATGGCCTCACCCCTTTTCCTCTAGCTAGGCCTTCCCATCCAAACCCACTAAACAGGGTTTGACTCAGAGGCTCTAGCTTTTCCTTCCAGTGCCTGGAGGCTCATGGCCCCCTTTTCTGCTCCCTTCTGGAGGATGGCACTCCCTGGTCCAGTGGCGCAGGTGCCGGCCTCACAGCTAGAGGGTCACAGGTTCAAAACCAGGGTGTGACCCCACCAGTCCAAATAATAGAAAAAAATATATATACTTGCATCACCATCCCAAAACTGCACCCTTACTGGCACTCGGGCTCCCTGTCTCCCTCTGCACCTCACTGGTGCTGGGGTCTGTGCCCCCAAAAGCTGTGCCCTCCCTGGCACTGGGGCTCCCACTCTGGAGTGGGTCCCCAAAAATGAGGCCTCCTCCATCCCCTAATAGCCTCACCCAAACCTCCAGTCTTATTCAATAATTCCCAAAAACAAAATAATAATAACTGTATATGCTCAATCAATGAAGCAGGTCAGCTTACATGAACTCTCTTTGGGTCTCGGCTCCGCACCGCCGGCTACAATCCCTGTTGTGGATGCAGTGGTCATCTCACAGGGGCATCCATAGCTTCCCCCTTCCTGCCATGGACTGCTCCCCAACCTTCTTCCTGAAGCTCTCAGGGGCACTGCTTCCCCTTCAGCTGCTGACCTCCTTACTGCCGTTCAACTCAGGGTTTTTATAGTCCTGCCTCTTCCAGTCAACTGACTAGCCATCCCAGTTCAGCAGTTAACCCCTTCCTCACCAGCCCTCTGTGCCCAGAAGGTTCTGGCCTTATAGGGGTGCACCTTCTTCCTCATGAAAGGGTTAGGGTTCCCTGTCACAATGTGATATGGTTGCCTCCAGTAGCAAAGTGTCACAATCAAGCCTATACCATATGCTTCTTTGTTTTGTTTTGTTCTGAGGTGATAAGAAGTTTCTTTCTGTCTTTCTGTCCCCAAGAGTTTCAGACAAAGTGGAAGACTAGAGAACTACAATGCTGCGTAGGTTTAATGGCAAAGATGTGAAAGGCAAGGTTTTCTGTGGGTTAAATCTTTTATTAGACCAACTGTATGGCTGGGATAGATTTAGACAAACTTTTGAATGCAGTGCATTTTTTTGAGGTCTTCAGTGACTTGAAAAAGAATGCACAGCATTTATGACTTTGCCTGAGTGTATCCCAATCATACAGTTGATCCAATAAATGATATCACCCACAGAAATCTTTGTCTCTCAAATAAATATGATTTATTTGGAGAGGAATATTACAGAAATATTACTGAGAAGAGAACTTAAGTCCTGTGGATAGCAACCATCAGAAATTTGCTTAATATGATATGGAGAACAAAGTTTGAGAGGTAGGTAAAGGAAAGGTAAATGCATTTGAACTGAGCACAGGAATAACCCCTTTCCCTTCCCATCATCCAAGTAAGAAATCTTAGGAAATCAAATGAAAGGAGGAAATGGGAGATTAGGTACCCTATGTTAAATGTTTGCAAGAGTTGGCTGAAATACTATTACTCTTACTAATGTGGATTTTCAAGGAAGAACCAGTAAGGAAAATTGGACCTATTCCTGGAGGTTTTCAGGAAGAGTTTGTGGAGAAAAAAAATCTGAAACCATTCTCCACAATCAGATTACTATAATTCAAGCTTCATAAATACACAATACACTCTAATACATAACACACTCTGTCTTCAATGACTTCCCAGCAGCATCTTTAAAACAAATCTTTCCAAAACTTGTTAATTAGAATAGTTTTAAGCTTCTGCTGTTAAAACCAATTTCCAAGGAAGTCAGTCATCAGAATAAAATACAATTTAAAATATCACATTTCACTTATAGGAAGAAGGTTTCAAATTAATACTATGCAAATACTTAACAGTAACATGAGTCAGAGCATACCAACTCCTATTAATGTACTAGAGGTATTAATCATCTTGTAATACTGACTCTTTTGTCAGGTGATGGGGGCTTGGAAATAAAATGTAGCCAATGATTAGTACCTATGTGAGAAATAACTAAGAAACAATTGGCACAAACCTGCACTATTTTGAAATATTAGTGGAATGTATGTTTCCCTGAATTAGGTTTGCTGATGTAGAGTGCTTTCTGTCTATAAACAGCTAAATATAAACTATGGCTGATTTTGTTGTGTGTCTGTTTGAATGAGTTTTGCTGTTTAATATAAATGTAGTTCTATACTCTTGTATGATAACAGGTAAAACAGGGTGGATGACACTTCAGAAAGGACAAAGGCTATTCACACCTGAGATCAAAGCCCAAATAGTTGGGAGAAGTAAACACGGAAAAATTACATTTGAAGAACAGTGCATATTTGGTACCTAGGTAAGTCTCTAAGGCCTGACCCAGGAAGGAGAATTACTTTTTAAGAGAAACAATCTTCTACCTGAAAGAATGTATTACTCCAGTCAAAATGGGTCACTAAAGATGCCTGAATGGTTAAAGGGATGTACTTTAGAGCAGTGTTGTTCAACCTGTGGGTCATAACCCAAAAGTGGGTCACAAGAATATATGAAAGGGTCACAAACAAACTTTAAAAATAGATTAACACACTTGAAAAATGAATTCTTCTTTAAAGAAGGAAAATGTGTGAAATTGTGGCTTTTCCCTTGCAGACTGGCAGAATTCCAGCCTATGAGTGGCTGCTTAGGGCCACCCTATGCCCCACACACCCACCTCCTGCCACACACAGTGGGGGCTGGGGCCTGGGTGGTGGGCACTGGGTTGGGAATGAAGGGCACTGGTTCAGGACTTGCCATTGATGTTTACAAATGGGTCCTGGTACAAAAAGGGTTAAGAACCACTGCTTTAGAGGGAGAAGAGGTTAGATGAACAATATTTGACCTTCAGGAACTTTATAGAAGAACTAGCAAATTGTCCATCAAGAATAATGGGGCGGGGGGAGTGGACACACAATGGGAGGTAAGCTTGCTAACCCTATCCTTAACTCTAACCCTAATCGCCCCCCCCCCCCCCATGCCACTGCCACCTGCCAGGAGCGGGGGGGGGGGGGGGGGGGGGAGCTTGCCCTGCCATCATTTACAACCCCCTCCACCAGCACCCTGTGCTGCCGCCACCTCCAAGGAGCAGGGCTTGGGGAGGGACAAAGCCAGCGACACTGGCCTCACCCTGCCGCTCCATCCCCTCCATCCCTGCTATCATGGCAGTGCTCTGCCACATGGCTGCCGCCACCTCCTATCCATAATGCTTTGGGAGCACTCTGATTGGTTATTTCAGTAAGCAGAGTGCTCTAAGAGTCTTAAGGGTAGACAGACGGATGGACTAAGTCCTTTATTATATTAGAATGGAATTGACAAGATAAGGACAAGTGCTTAAACCTGGCCATAGGAGCTAGAGTTTGGCTAAAGCCTCCTGGGAATAAGGTTCTTTGATCCATCAGCAACCAGGCTAAGTTTGAGCTGCAGTCTTAGATTTAAGATGCAGGGTAAGATCAGATTGTTGTTCTAATATGTCTTTTTTTTTTTTTTTTGTTAATTCATATACATCTGTCTATATTTTAGCATATTAGTACCGATTTCTGATGTTTGTTCTTGGGGTTTTTATTTATTTTTTTTTATATTACATATAGCATTTATTTCAGTGATAACTGTGATTCTTTTTCTAACCAGACAAGGGGATGGTTCTTCTAGCTGGCAAAATTCCTCCTGATGAAAGCTGGCCAGAGGTGAGGCAGGTAAAGCTGAGGTGCCAGAGGTGCCTTTGGAGTATTTCAGTCTCTTTTCTGTAATTGAGCAGCAGACAGCAGAGAGAGGTTTGGAGCAGATGGGCAGTCCAGAAGGTATAAGAACACTCCTGGAGTTTTGTCTCAAAGGTACTCCTGGCCACATCTGGGAATGGAGATTGTCATAGTAGTATAATCCCCATGAAACTAGAATGGCAAAAAAAGAAAACTAACTTAAGAATAAATGAAACTCAAGAGTAACTAGACCACCAGCTCACAACATCTTGCTTGGTGCTAATACAAGGAATGGAACTAACTTTTCACTGGATTTGATTTGTGTGAATTAGTTATACGATATTTGCATAACACATTAGCACGTGCACTATGTGGCACAAGATGCTCTGGCACCTTAAAATGTATGTGAAAATCTGTAGATGGTTTACTTGCCACTGTTATTTGTCTACTAGCCCAGTGATTATGTATGAATACATCTTTGGTAGAATAAGATGAGCATAAGCAATTACTTATTACCAGGGATCCTGGTTTTCTGTGATTTAAAAAACAAAACAAAACACATTTTCTGACTTAAAAAAGTAACCCAAAATCCACATTTTTCCATGATAAAATGAAACACCACTAAAATATATATTTTACAAAGTAACCCAAAATCTAAATATAAAATAAGCCTAAAATATATATTTTAGTGGTGTTTCATTTTAATCATGGAAAAATATGGATTTTGGGTTACTTCTTTAAATCAGAAAATTTGGGATTTTTTTTATCAGAGAAAACCAGGATCCCTGCTTATTATTGATGAAAGAACATCATAATTATCAGGTAGCCAAGACAAAACACAGTTAGATTTTATAACCTCTTGTTGGCTATAAAGGACCAACTCACGGTATCATAATAAATTCTAGTTTATTGGATGGGATGTGAAGTTACCAATAAAATCATAAATGCAAACTTTGAGTTATGGGTAGTACTGGTCACCTTAGCGCGCACACACACACACATGCACCCACTCATTCAAACCCATGTAGTATAGTGTGTTTTGACTGCTGTAGAGATTGTGAGTGCTGGTGTCAGTATATTTACCTATCTGAGGCCCTGGAGTCTGCTGTTGATGGTCAGCTTCCTTCAAGGTAATGTCTTCTCCAGAAGGGGATTGCCTGCTAATCCTTCTGTCTTGGTAGGTCAGGTGCTGGATGAGAGAGCACCACTGAGGGTCACACTTCACTGCCTTTTATCCCTTTGTGGCTTACTTGTGTGATTCCCCCAGCATCATCTTGACTACCCAGTCTGGAGGTCCCTATCCCACATGGGTCTTAAGTAGCACCTGACAGCTGTTAGTCACAGGAGTCTCTGCCTTCTGGTACCTGAAGTTTTGGGAGTCCACCCTTAACTTATTGACTTAATGTCTGTATTGTCTTGGGTTACAGGAATAGTCCACAGATTGAATGCTCAGTTTCAGGAATAAGTTCTTTAGCTCGATTAGTTTAAAATGGAGTTCCTTTGGCCAGGCTATTGTCTACTGATGGTCATCATTCACTCGCATTCATTCAACAGATTTTATCACTTTACAATTACAATTTCCATGCAGTTTTAACAATGGTCCAGGGTGTAACATCATATACAGAGAGTACATTCCTTAAGAATAAAAAAGTATAAAATATAGAATACAAAATGCCATGGTAAAGATGAGACAGATGAAATATGAAAATGCACTTTGAGAAATATATAAAAATGCAATGTGAGGCAGTGAGGATCAAAGGCTACTGTAGACAGTAAGTGAGTTAGGTTAGCACAGGATGTAGTTACAGACTTTGCAGTAGATATTTTAGCTCTTTTGTTTTCTTTAGTGACACTGATCTTAACTGATATGTAGATGTAGTTTCTAGGTTTCTCCTACAGAAAGCCACTTCAACTTTCTAGCTTGCTCTGAGTCTTGCCACACCC
Organism: Alligator mississippiensis; assembly: GCF_030867095.1. Taxonomy (NCBI): domain Eukaryota; kingdom Metazoa; phylum Chordata; order Crocodylia; family Alligatoridae; genus Alligator; species Alligator mississippiensis. The sequence continues at coordinate 72,066,618 of NC_081828.1, forward strand.
ATGCAATGAGTGTGCTAGGTCTCTGCCAATACTTAGAAGGAAAAGAAATGGCCCAAGGGCGGGGGGGGGGGGGGGGTGTGCAGGCAAGAAGGGGCTTCTGTTATATCCATGTCCAGAAGGGAAATTTACAAAGGGGGCTTTCTGCTACACTCTCAAATACTGTCATTTCTTTGAGTATTTAATACTGTACATGATGTCATATTTGATACAAGTCATAGTTAAACAGGATGATAGTTTGTGCCTCACCTGTCATAGAAAGAGATAAGCAAAACCAGCTTCCTTTTTCTTTAACTGTTTGGCAGATAAAATGGGGGTGAAGCAATCCCAGGTGACACAAATGCATTGCTAGTCTTCAACCAGCAGTAGTTCTGAACTCCTCACCAAATGCTGCCCAACAGTTACACTGACAAACAGAGCTTGACCTGCATGCAAGCATTGCTTGCCATGCCTTTTGAGACAGCCAGTAGCCAGACTTCTCTTATACAACAAAGTCATTATGCTTGACTCTAGGAGCTTCACCAAGCCAATGCACATTTGACCCTACCCAATTTAGCCAGTGAACCAGATAATTATCCTAACCTATAGCGCCACATCCATTGTATGGTTGACTCCACCATTGAAAATTAAGTGGTGGTAATAAACTGGCAAAAAATGCAGTTGGAATAAGATGGGATTCCACAGCAAAATGTATCAATATAATTCTTCCTTGTGTGAATTCTTAGCTATTTAGAGGGTGAGGTAACAAATGGATAGAGCACACTTAACAGTTGAAACTTGATTCTGATGGCAGGGGCTCACAGTTTTGTAAACCTGGTGTGAGGTCCAAAGGAAGTGATAAGGGAATAATTCTCCATATGCCCATAGAGCAAATCTACGTATCTAGTTTAGGTACTTTGTACATAAAATTCATTCTCAAATAATTCTTTATACAAAACTTCTTCAACAACTGTAAGGTCTCTGAAGGTTTAAAGCTACAAGATGCTTCAAATTGTAACACACAATCAAATACATTGAACCATTGATCAACTTAAGCTTGTTTCATTTGTTCACACAACTTCTCCTTTTCTTCTTTCCATTGTGCTACAGTTTTTCCTTTTAATGGTTAGCTCTTTTTTGATTTTCCTGTTGATCTTCAGCCAAAATATGCACTGAATTTCTGTAAGGGTCATGTAAAACCCATTGACATCTTCAGCAAAAAGGAACCTGTCAGTTCTCTAAAAATTTGGCCCAGTTTATAGCAGCTTTTCAATTCTTTTCAACATGATTATATACTGATGAAGACATTTGAAGTTGTTTTCTGCAAGGCATTTTCTCAGAAGTCTATGACAAAATTGAGGTTAAATTATTACAAATGGTCCACTTAACTTTTGAAATCATTTGTTGAACTCAGAGTAGCTTTAGAAGGGTGTTCAAGCACATAACTTAAACACACATTAGCACGTTTGATCATTTTGCAAGTCAAGAAATGGAGATAAAACAGCATGTGATCTTGAGAAGCCATATTGCAATTGGAGAATTTTGCAGAATATCACATTTTTCATGTAAATGTCTTCCATGTTTGATAACTTCCTTGATCTTTTATCTGTATAATTTACATTTTCAGGTGTCAGAAGATTTCATTCTTGACGTTGCAACATATAGCTGGTCATGTCCAAACATAGGCTGTTATAGGTAAACACCTCCTACTCTGTCAGGTATTTGACTTTGGCTTTTGTTGATAATCATTGCAAACTCTACTCTGATAGAAAAGTGTCTCTTACATATCTTAAAAGTTAGAGCTGGAACTGATGGACATAATGTGACTCTTGGCAATACAACACATTCCCCAGCAGCCTCTCCTGTAATCACTGCTAGGTCTATAGTGTTGTTGTGAAGATTGTTTACAATGCCTCATGCTTGTGATTAAGCCAGTTTTCAAAATTGCTCCCATCTGAAGCATAAGCCTGAGGGGAGGCTAATGGTAGTATTACAAGGTAACTTTAGGGAGCTTCTGGAGCTGTTAAACCGCTGAATTGTCTGCACATTAACACCTTTAAGTGGCTTAAAGCATGCATTATTTATCCTAAATAATGGAACTCCTGTTCCATTAAGGTGTGGCTGTTCTCTACTGCTATTCCACACAAGTTAAAGTCCTCTGGCATCCCAGGATGCAGTGGTCCCTCCAAAGCCAGGGTGAATGGGAATGCTGAGGCACAGTGGGGCTGGGCATAGTGCCTCTGCCCCACTGCTCCCACCAGGCAGAACCAGCACTGCAGCCTTGGAGCACCTTGTGGCCACAGTGCCTCCCCGACTGGCTCATTGCTCCAAATGCCTACCCTGTGCACTGGCCATGGTACCTGTGGGAAACAGCAGGCTGGTGCTCACCCCTCCTGCTGACCCATGGTTGAACCTGCACCCAGCCCCACAATCCACTGCAGCACATCCTCCACCTGGTGCCTGCATCCCCAGGACTTGCACACATACCCCTGTGGGACCAGGTGGCTGGACCAGGGTAAAGCTCAGTGGCTGCAGCACTGCAGCCTGATGCCAGTTTCTGCTGACACTGCACTTCAGTGGGCTGTGCAGAGTCTGGCCACTGGCCTCCCATGCCTTGCTTGCCCAACAGTGGCCACAATAGGTGGAGAGGCTGTGTTGCTTGTAGCCATCTCCTAAGTCTGGCAGAAGTGAGAAGTCCCATCCCTGTTCCACCCCCACAAGGCAGATTCCCAGACTGCTAGCCCCAAGAAGAGTGAGTGAGCTCCAGGGTGGTGACACTTGGTCTGCTCGGTGGAAGGAAAGCCAGTCCTGCCCCTAGTTTCTAATCCTGGTCTGGGAACATGCTGGAGGCAGGAATGATGGAGAGGCAGGTACAGGACAGGACTTCCCACCCTCGCTGGGCTTGGGATGTGGCTCTGAGCAGTGCAGCATCTCCACCTGCTCTGTGCAGCCCCAGTCTGAATAAGCAGCACCAAGCCCCATGCTCCATGTCCAGAGGCACCTGGCTGATACAGTAGGTTCAGAGGCTTCAGGAGGCAGGTAGGGGGACCCAGCAGCTGGGCTGTTTACAGTGCAGCATGGAGTCAGTGAGAAATAGCCTTGGGCTTGCCACACTGCAGCCTTTCTTGGCATTTCTCCAGGCACCTGACCCTACCAGGTTAGTATTTTGGGTCCTGGAGGCCTGATCTTTTTTTGTTTTTTTCTCCAGAGCTCACCTGCCTGAACTGCTTCCAGCCAGGCTGCCAGCCAGCCTGGTGCCTCCTCAGCTCCAAGGGAGCCAATCCTTTTCAGAGCTCATGCAGTACCTTTCTGGTTGGCAGCATGGATGGGGACATTGCAGAGGGTTGGGCTGCAGAGAAAAAAAAAAAGGATCAGGCCCTTCAGAGCTCAAACAGTGAGATGGTTGGTGTGACAGAAGGAGGCACTGTGGCCTCCAGGCACTCTGGGGCTGCAGGTGGGAGTAGCCAGCTACTCCTGCCCCTAGCTCCTAATCCTGCCCCCAATCACCAAGCCTCTATAGGTAAATCACAGTGGTTACATTCCCCACAAAGCCACAGTCCTTTGTAAAGGATCAAAGATAGACCCATTTACCATCCATACTGATGTCACACAGGGCTGCATCATTACTCTAACCCCTTTTTCTATCTATCCTGCTGTGATTTTGATTCTCATCCATGACTGCCTTCCTCCCACAATTGGGGATGAGTATTGAATGTACAGTCAGATTTTCAACCTGTGGCCCTGTGGCACTTTCACAGCAAAACAAACGTTACTGAGACTGGTATCACTGATCTTCAGTATGCTGATGACTGTTATCCTGACTGTTATTCTTGTTCACACTGAAACCAATCTGCAGTCCACCTTTGACTTTTTTCAGGTGCCTATAAGAGCCTGGGACTTTCCCTTTATATTGGGAAGACCAAGGTGCTCCACCAATCTGCCCCAGCACACATTGTCCCCCTCTCCCCACAAATTACAAGTGGTGGAGAACATCAAGCTTTTCCCAAACCTTGGCAGCCACCTCTCTCAGTCAGTCAGTCTTGAAGTATAAATTGATCATAAGATTCTCTCTGCCAGTATATCCTTTGGAAAGCTGCTTTGCTGTGTCTTTGCTGACTGAGATCTGCAAATGGAAACTAAGATCCTGGTCTATAATGCAGTGGTTATCCCCATGTTCCTCTATGGGTGTGAGACATGGGTGACATATTAAGTGCCTGGAATGGCTCCACCAGTGTTACCTCAGGAAGATCCTTTGCAGTAGATGGGAAGCCCATTGCACCAATGCCAGCATCCTCTCCACAGCTAACAGGACCAGCACTGAGGCAAAGATCATGATACATCAACTCCACAGGACTGGCTACTGTGTGCAGATGACTGACAGTCATCTCTTGAAGCAAGTCTCCTTCTCTCAAACCAGTCATGGCAAGAGGACCTGTGGAGGACAGAGGAAGTGCTACAAGGACACCCTGAAAGTGTACCTTTGGAAGGATGTCATCAACCTTACAAACTGTGAAGTGCTGGCTGGTAACAGATCCCAATGGCACTGCACCATACATCAAGTGACAGCCCACTTTGAAGTGGGCTGATCACTTGCTCAGGAAGCTGAGAAATGGCAGAGGAGGAAGGAAAGTGCACAACATCCTGGCCAACAGCTGTTCCCACTCTCTCCTCCCCAAGACACCAGCTGTCATATCTGTGGAGAAACTTGCAGAGCATGGATTGGACTCTTCAGCCATCTTAAAACTCACCAGTAATCCCTGCTCCTGGCAGACATCATCCTTGTACTAAGGGATAGCTGCAGACTGAATAAATTAGCTTCTGACTCTAAGTTTACAATGCTGGTGCAAAGCTATTCAGTTATCAGTATAATCCATGCTTTAAAAAGGTCCTGCACTGATCACCTGTTACCACTTAGCTCCGTGTTCTTGGGGAACCCTGTCACAGGATGCAGCCTATATGACTCACAAAGAATTCCTCCCCCCTACCTGAACAAGAACTGATTATGAAAGACAAAGAAGATGCAGTGGAAGACACACCTAAAAACCTCCAGATAAGGGTGAGAAGAGTGAAACAACTGCCCTATGTCTCATTTGCATCCAAACTGGAACCAGATGACCATTCATTTACATGGGAAATGGAGAATAGAATGCCCAAAGCAAAGACTGCAGTGAATTCTGGGATCAGAGAAGCAGGGAAGCACTGCGTGATGGGGAATCTGTGCTCCAAATGCTAATCAACCCACATTTACACACACCCAGCTCAGCATCTATCAGACCAATTCTAATCTGGACTTACAAAGGACTCCCTCCCCCAACACACACACACTCCTCTAAGCAGAAGTAAAGTTTAATAGGAATCTCAGGCTGTAAATTCCCCGGTCCTACTATGGGAGGCCTATTTAAACTTGATTGACTAAAACTCGGTTGCCGGGTTAGGGAATGCTGATGCAAAGAGACCTAGTCGGTGGGGTATGGGTAACATTTGAACAATGGTAAAGGGTTCATCACAGTGTCCAGCCCATTGGAACCTGTTAGAAAATATTGTTAGAAAATGAATGTGACCTCTGTATGACCTTTGACCAATGCTGGCTGATGCAACCTTGCACTAAGATTGCCACTGGTCTCTCAATCTAAATGGACAAGCAAGGTGATTGGGCCCAACCATGTGGGGTGAGCAAAGTCATGCCATCTTAATAATTTTCCGCTGAGTTTTGCGCATGCGTTATGGGAAAGCTTATGTAACCAAAGTTTATAAATATATGTGTTGAGTTACAGTCGGGGTCTCTCTGCCCTTACGAGGACAGGGGACCTTCAGCTGAATAAACTGAAAAGACCACACCCTCGTCTCCCGCTTATTGGAGTCTCAGCTGGGATACGAGCCCCGTTTGGGTCAGGAGAGTCCGCAGGTGTTCCCTTACCAGATTGGGAGCCTGAACGGACAATTTATCTCACAATTTTGGCAAGCCAGCCAGGAGCACCCAGCTCGTCACTTCGCCGCTGCCGCCTAAACCCAACCTCCGGCTGGCCATAAGAGAGGTGAGTTCACCATGGGAGTCTTGGGTTGAGGCTGCAGACACGGCGGGACGATAAGGTGACTCCTTCAATTTTACAGGCATGGTGTGGTCTTTTATATGTTGTGTATGTCTTGTCTAATGTGTTATGGGCCAGTCTGTTCTCCGGTTCCTCAAACCTGGGCACACAGGCAATTTTAGTTAATTGCCCATTCGACTCTTTTGAGCCGATAAATCTATGTGGCGCATTTTATGTCTCCATTCGCGCACTGAGGAACCGTCTTTGTCTCTGATCTTTTAACTGGATAAGTCCTCCAACCTGTTTGAGGCACCCTAGAACCTGCCTTTCCAGATTGGTTAGGTCTAGGGCAGCCAAGAAAGTAGGGTCTTTGAGGAGCTTTATAGTGTATCAGGTTATCTGGGAAAAAGGACGTCCGCCAAGAGTGACGATGGGACAGAAACAGTCAATTCCCACCAGTAGTCCTCTTGGAGAATTGTTAAGTAACTGGAATAAGTTATCTGGACATGGCCAATTGAGTAAGAAGCGTGCTATAGCCTTATGCACTAGTGTCTGGCCTGGCTACACTTATAAAAACCCTGAAATCCAGTGGCCAGTATTGGGATCCCTCAGTGTAGATAAATTAAGGTACCTCAAGGGGTTCCTAGAGGAACCCCATCCCCGACAAATGGATTATTGGTATCTCTGGTGCGATTTGATGGATTTAATTCCGCAGAAAAAACGACCACTTCTGGCCACTCAACAATGTCAAACTGTGGTGTCTCCTCCCCCTTATCCTCACCCAACTGCCTCAGAAACAGATGACTGGTGGCCCACTATGCCACCACCGGTGACTAGGGGACCAGCCGCAATAAACCTGGCCGCTTTGGCCGTTGCCCTTCCAGCACCTTCTACCCCTCCATCAGGCTCATCTCCTCCTGCAACAGGAGTGTCAAGGTCTATACCTGCACCCTCGGAGCCTACTTTCAGTCCCATAGCAGGACATACTAAGCAGCGTTTAAATCAGGTCATACACATGCTCTTGCACACACGTAATCACATGTGTACACCCCCCTCATCACACATGCAGTCACGCCCACTCACAGTCCCTTACAGACATGTGCCTGCACACACACATACGCTCGCACATGCAACCACACCGTTCCACACACACGCATTGCACCCTGATGCCCCAAAACACACTGAGACATACACATGTGCCCCAACAGGTGTCTGTGACACACTTGCACACAAATGTGCACCCTCGCACACACGCATGTGCACAGTCTCTGACACGCACCCAGAGCCCAGGTGCCTGTGACACATGCGCATGCTCACACACACACACACACAAACACACACAGAACCCAGGTGTCTGACACACATGCATATGTGCTCTCGAACACACAGTCTAGCACACATGCACAGAACCCAAGTGTCTGTGGCACACAGGCAAGTACCCTGACACATTCACACACACACAACCCCACATGGGTAGATATGAATCAACTCTTAGATACGCTGTTAACCTCTGCTGAGAAATTAGATATAATAAATCAGGGGAACCAATGGCAACAGGAAGAACCAGCAGGACAAATCCCTTGGCTGGTGGTTAACCCAAATTGGGAAATAAATGGAGATAATCATGAAAGAGACAGATTACAATTGGCTAGACAGACCTTGTTAGAAGGAATAAACAGGGCAGGACGCAAAACTGCTGACTGGACCAAGGTAACTTCTGTGGTCCAAGGTCCAAATGAGCATCCACAAGATTTCTACAGCAGGCTGCTGAAAGCCATTGCAACCCATGGAGGAAGTTTCGACGTACCGGCTCCGCAAAATCAAACCATTGTAGCATCAACCTTTGTAGGGGGTTGCACATCAGATATTAAAAAATACATAGTCAAATATAACCCTGATTGGAACACGAAAACCATACAACAATTAGTAGACTTAGCTAACCATGCCTTCGACCGAAGACCAGAAGTTCAAAAGGCTGAGAAATTAAAAATGAAACAACAAGAAGCTAAATTTTTGGCTGCTGCTCTGAGCTCTCAGTTCCAGTCAAAGGGAACAAGCAGAGGAGGTTATAGGAGGTACCAAGGGAGACCTAATACCCCAAGGGATCCTGCCCCCAATGATATGTGCAATTATTGTAAACAATTGGGGCATTGGAACGAGAATGCCCAAACTGCCCTAAGGGACCTTCCCCTTATGGAGGAAGAAAGGGGGGAACCCAGGGAAACAACCGGGCTGCCAGCACCGATCCTACAGATCCCTGGATCCAGGGTTTGCAACAGGATATAGATGACTCCCAATGAAATAAGGGGGGGCTCTTCCACATGATGTATCTAGGGGAATCTTCCTCTTTTGAGTATACCTGCGCCCCTTCATCCACTTATGTACCACTTCAAATAGCAGGGAAAATTTATAAATGTCTTATAGATACGGGAGCAGATCTGTCTTCACTGGGAGAATCTCCAAAAAGGGTGGGAATTGCAGTCTCAGGATCTGAAAAGATTATGGGAGTAACTGGGAAATCTATGCGAGTGCCCCATGGCACTGAAACACAAGTGCAGATAGTACCCTTGACCATTAATCATGCTTTCCTATTAACTGAGGGAACTCCAGTGCACCTCCTTGGAAGAGATCTACTCTGTAAACTACAGGCTACCATCAAATGCTCTCCAAGCGGTATCACTCTCGCCTTGCCAGCGCATCGGATAGAGCATCTTCAGATGGCATTGTTGCCTAGCCAAGAGAATTCTCCACTCCCATTAGATTTAGACGGGTTACCGCATTCCTTGTGGGGTTGGGAAGTTATGGAGGTAGGCCTCCTGCGGTCTGCAGAGTCTATCCACATCAAGATGAAGCCTGGTCCACCACCCTCAGTCCCTCAATACCCAATACCACAAGAAGCAGTAAAGGGTCTACAACCACTCATAGATAGCTACTTGCAGCAAGGCATTTTAAGGGAATGTGCCTCACCTTGCAACACACCCCTATTGCCAGTAAAAAAACCTAAGCTTGATGTAGAAGGAAAACCTGTCTACCGTTTTGTACAGGATCTGCGAGCTATCAATAACTATGTGGTTCCCAGGCATCCAGTAGTACCTAACCCAGCCACCATAATTACTTTGATCCCAGTGACTGCCACTTAATTTACAGTTGTTGATCTTTGTGCAACTTCAGCGATGTACAGTCCTGAATCTAGCCACTTTACTTCCAAATCCTGAGGATGGGGACCCTCATCACGATTGCTGTCAGTTGGTAGAGGCCCAAGAAAAACCTCGCTCTGACTTATTAGACATCCCCTTAAGTAATCCTGATTATGTGCTTTTCACCGATGGCTCTTCATTCGTTCGAGAAGGAATTTGGCACGCAGGGTATGCAGTTGTTACCCATCATTGGGTATGGGAAGCGCAACCTCTGCCAGCAGGGACTAGCGCCCAGGCCACTGAGCTAGTGGCACTCCGACGCGCATGTGAATTGGCCACAGCCTCCCGGGTTACTATCTATACTGACTCTAAATACGCCTTTGGTATTTGCCATGCGATAGGACAGTTGTGGCGACAAATAGGTTTTATCACGTCCTCTGGTCATGTAATCAGTAATGCCACCAAAGTCCAAGAACTACTAAAGGCTATCATGTTACCAGCTGAAATAGCGGTAATACATTGTCCCGGACATTCCAGAGAAGACACCAAAATTGCTAAAGGAAACCATCTTGCAGATGCTGCTGCTAGAGCCACTGCACTACAGATTAAAGAAAGTCTCCTTGCATCTCAAGTTGTTCTTCCACCCTTGTCCGTGATTTATGACAAAGTCCCAGCGGGTGAAGTATCCATATGGGTCCAAAGGTGGGAAGCTGTGCAAGAAAAGGATGGAGTGTGGCGTGTGCCAGACAGTAGACCAATTGCTCCTTGCACCTTGCTCCGAACTCTGGCTCAGGATGCCCACAGATTCAGTCACTCGGGAAAAGGAGAAATAGCAGACCAGGTCCTATCCACCTGGTTTGCTCCAGGTATACATCTAGAAGCTGCTTGAATAACTTTGCAATGTTCAGAGTGCAGAGCCTTCAACAAATACAGAGGACACAAAAAACTACAAGGGGCCCGACGATGGGCCTATTTACCCATTGAAAAACTACAAATTGACTACATGGATTTGCCCAAGGCTGGAAATGTCAAGCACTGCCTAGTAGTGGTAGATCCAATAACAAGATGGCCAGAAGCTTTCCCCACTCGAAAAGCAGATTCAGTAGCAGTAGCTAAACACTTATTAAAAGAAATCATTGCACGTTTTGGCATTCCAGGAGAAATAAACTCTGACTGAGGAACTCACTTTACGGAAGCTGTTTTAAAAGAAGTTTACAGAGTTCTTGGAATAACAGCACACTTCCACACACCTTATCACCCCCAGTCCTCGGGTCAGGTAGAGCGTATGAATCAGAGTATAAAATCCCTTTTAGGAAAGATCTGCTCCCAAACCAACTTAAAATGGCCAGATGCTTTACCAATAGTGCTGTTCGCTATAAGAACAAACCCAAATGACCTCTCAACCTGTCCCCCTACAAGTTGTTGTTTGGTCACGCTCCTGTTATATATAAAAGATGGGAAAAACCGCATGTTAGCTTACTCGGCGGAGATGAAGCTTTAACTAGTTATGTTTTATCCTTACAGGAGTCTCTCTAGTGTTTACACAGGTCAGCTGCTTTGGTTCACCCGGTACTCCTGGACTGTAACCTTCACCCCTATCAATCAGGAAGCTGGGTTTGGGCAAAACAACATCGTTGAAAAACCGCCTTGTCTGAGCAGGTCCGTCTGAGCAGGTCCAGTCTGAGCAGGTCCGTACCAAGTTCTTCTTACTACACACACTGCTGTGAAAATCGCCGAGAAAGAAGGCTGGATTCATCACAGTCACCTCAAACCTGGCACTGCACCAAGTTCTGAAAACAAAACATCGGCAAGTAATGACCAATCAACTGCTGTTCCGCCTTTGTGGCTAAAAAGAATCGGAGAATCATGGACTGTTCAGACTCCTTAATAGGAATGATATATGTGTTAGGATTGCTTTGTATTATCTTTCTTGTTATACTTTGTGCTTGTATTTCACTGTGGAAGCAGGGAAGGTTATAAGTTAATGATGGCATTTCAGTGGGTTATCCTGACAGGATTATTGCTCTTGGCACATAGAACACACGCCTATTTATGGGAAATAGATTCATAGATTCATAGATGTTAGGGTCGGAAGGGACCTCAATAGATCATCAAGTCCGACCCCCTGCATAGGCAGGAAAGAGTGCTGGGTTTAGCTGACCCCAGCTAGATGGTTATCTAACCTCCTCTTGAAGATCCCCAGGGTAGGGGAGAGCACCACCTCCGTTGGGAGCCTGTTCCAGACCTTGGCCACTTGAACTGTGAAGAAGTTCCTCCTAATGTCCAATCTAAATCTGCTCTCTGCTAGCTTTGTGGCCATTATTTCTTGTAACCCCCGGGGGTGCCTTGGTGAATAAATACTCACGAATTCCCTTCTGTGCCCCCGTGATGAACTTATAGGCAGCCACAAGGTCTCCTCTCAACCTTCTCTTGTGGAGGCAAGGATTCATAGAAATAGAAAGCAATACAGAACAGGAAGACCAGTGGAAAGATAATACTTACCTGATTTCCACTATAGCCATAGCGCAGGCCCTAAATTTATCTAATTGCTGGATATGTGGCAAACAGCTTCCTTCCACTAACTTTCCACCCTATCCTTTAATCCCTTGGGAAGGGAATTTCTCTAATCCAGAGTGGGCTGATACGGATAGAGCTGGAATAAGTACCTAGCAGGACAATCCTTATTTTAAAGAGATAGTACTTTCAGACACCATGTTATCCACCCAGGTGTGTTGGGAAAATCCTCGTGGAATAGGAAAGAGATTTTTAGGATGGCAGCCAGGCTGTAAAATAACCATTAACGCCACACACTTAATATGGCCTAACAATACTGCAGTAGGGACCAAAGAAACTGAAAAGAAAGGATACATCCCCTGGAATGTCTCTGCCCCCTGCAGTTCCTTGCAGCGTCCTTATGTATGGCAATTTATGGAAGGCTCTATCGGATGCTCCACCCCTAATAAAACTTGGGCTTGGAGTCATGGCTGTATCATGTCTTGCATATACAGCTCCTTCACAAAACCAAGTTGTTCATATGTTAACTATACCATTTACAGAGATGGCTCAATACCTTGCCCCAGAGATCCTCACACTCGTAAGTATGCTCTAACGGGACATTTTATCATTTGCGGTACCAAGGCCTATACCAGCCTACCACAGCTCTGGGCAGGGCACTGTACTTTTGGAGGAGCCTTCCTTGAGCCTGGGGCAATCATTACCCACTCAGAACTAGCAATTGTTTGGCCAAAATGACAAAAACGGGATTGGAATAGCTTTTGGCAAGGTGCATCTCATTTCATAGGTGTTTCAACTCCCTTCTTTGGGAATTTCTATCTAGATCACCGCATCAACCAACTAGCACATGCATTGGAACTTATTGCCAATAGCACGGCAGAGGGCATTGAATTATTGCAAGAACAGGCTTCTGCCAACCGTGCTATGACTGTAGAAAATCGCTTAGCATTAGACTATTTGTTAGCTAGAGAAGGAGGGGTATGTGCTTTAATCACAGGAGGACCCTGCTGCACCTACATTCCTGACCACTCTGACAATATAACTGCTGTAGTAAAAACAATTCGAGACACAGCACTACAGGTAAACTCTTTTCAAAGTTGGTCAGTAATGGAATGGATTGCCTCAAGTCTAGGAATGTGGGGAAGGTATATCTTAGAATACATTTTATGGGGCTTAGGGATCTTCTTGGTTATTATCCTAATAATTGCTGTAATTAAAGCATGTGTAGTCGAGTTAAGCAAAAAGTAATTAATTTCAATGTTATGCAAACCTGGGAAATGGCCAGCAGGTCATAGGCCTTTAGCCATAAATTGGGATTGTTAGAAAATATTGTTAGAAAATTAATGTGACCTCTGTATGACCTTTGACCAATGCTGGCTGATGCAACCTTGCACTAAGATTGCCACTGGTCTCTCAATCTAAATGGACAAGCAAGGTGATTGGGCCCAACCATGTGGGGTGAGCAAAGTCATGCCATCTTAGTAATTTTCCTCTGAGTTTTGCGCATGCGTTATGGGAAAGCTTATGTAACCAAAGTTTATAAATATATGTGTTGAGTTACAGTCGGGGTCTCTCTGCCCTTATGAGGACAGGGGACCTTCAGCTGAATAAACTGAAAAGACCACACCCTCGTCTCCTGCTTATTGGAGTCTCAGCTGGGATACGAGCCCCTTTCGGGTCAAGAGAGTCTGCAGGTGTTCCCTTACCAGATTGGGAGCCTGAACGGACAATTTCTCTCACAAGCCCTAACCACAATTTTGTCATACTTTTCCTGGGATGATTGGTGGAAGTCCTCCCCACCAAAGGTTATGAACATTCCAATAATTGCCTTAAGTCTGTTAAAAGACTATAGTAAGATCTGGAAAGTCATGCTAAGCTTAGCCTTGTTCACAACAAGTAAAAATCCAAAATCCTGATGCTGCAAGCTATCTATTGTTTCTGAAGAAACGGTGAGATATCCCAATAGTATATCTGCTATCCAGAGGAATTTCTAGCTGGCTCCTAAGTGTCTGGGTACTCCCTAACCTTATGTTTTTCCTGATTATCAATCAGTTTCTTGAGATGTTCCAAACCAGATAACCCCTTGTCAATAGAAAAGACAATTATTTACACTATTAAGAATGCTTTGAAGAAGCTGAACTGAGGGTATAAAAATCTGTAAAAAAAGCAGCAAAGTGTGTGTGTGCTTCAAGAGGAGAAGTCTCTCTCACACCACCCGCTGTTGTCTTCCATCAAGGATTGTGCTAAGAGCTTTACCTGTCAGCATTGCAACCCAAGTGCCTTGGACTGGTGAGATCCCAGCTCTCTCTCTCTTTTCTCTTTTCTCTCTAGGCATAAATTTCTGAACCTGAACTGTATTAGTTAAGCTTGAGCTAAGTTTCCCCAAATACTTAGTGAAACCAGGGTAATACTGTAATTGTTTGTGTTTGTTTTTCCTTTGCATGTCTATCACTATTAGTACCATTATATATTTCATATACTTAGCAATAAGTAACTTTTATAGTCAAACTGGTAGTAACTGGGTACATTTTTCCTTCTCTACTTCTCCTTCCCCACTTGCTTTGCAGCAACTCTTCTTTTACCTAAGCTAAAGATCCCTGTAAAGCCCAAAATAGTGTGGGGTCTGATCATCAAGTGGCTAAAGATTGGGACGTGCTGAGTTTGAAACACATAAGGGGGTCAGCTTGTACAGGCTGATTGACCCAGTTTGGCTCAGACATGCCCTAATGAACTGAATGCTGGCCCATGAGGGTATCAGCTGGAAACCCAGCCAGATTCAGAGGTATTCTGTTTAACTGTGTGCTTGTGTCTGACTGCAGTGTATCGTTGCTCTGATGAACTGATTCTTGGCATATGAAGGTGTCAGCCTGTCCATGCTGATCAACCCAGCCGGGTCAGGCGTGTCACGTTAATCTGTGTGTGTTTGTGTGTCTGACTGATTTGTTGACTGGAGGAACCCAGCCCCATTGAAACTGAGTCCTGCAAGATAGCTCCATTGGGGGTGAGGACTTGCATAAGGGAGATATACAGCTCCTTATAGAAACATAAGTAACACAAGCAGCATATTGATAGAATTACAAAGACCCTAGAAACGTATCCCTAATAAATGAGCACACCCCAAGGTGATGGACAAACCTGGTAACACATCAGCCACTCCAGGGGCTGCTGCAGCAGGAGCTAGGGTGAGTGGGGACAGGCAGAGCACCAGGGGGTTTGGGGCATGGTGCAGCATAGTAGTGCCGGCCACTCCCGGGGCTGCTGCAGCTGGGGCTGGAGTGAGTGCCATACTCTGTGCCACCCGGAGCTCCACTAGTCTGCACTCACCCCAGCCTATGCTGGAGCAGCCCCAGGAGCAGCCGACATCAGCTGCCTGCATCAGGGCACAGCACAGCCCAGGAGCAGAGGTGAGTGCAGACAAGAGAAGCCAAGTTGTGGGGGGACAGGTGGAGCATGGTGCAGCCCAGCGGTTGCAGGCAGTTGGTGCCAGCTGCTCCCAGGCCACTGCAGCCGGGGATGGGTTGAGTGCTGCTGTTCCCTCTGCTTTGCTGTCTTGTGCAGCCCTGGGAGCGGCACCGCTCCCCCCGCCCTTCCCTAGTCCCAGCCTCACTCCCTCCCTCCATCCCTTACCACCATGGGAACCTATCCCTATTTGTTACGTTGTAAAGTGGGTTTGTTTTATGCAAATTTGATTTATGTGCTGTTCTCCGGGAATGCGTGTACTGCATAAATCGAAGAAAACCTGTATTTACAAACACTATCCTGCTGCATAGTAAATTATTTTACTCCAGTCTAACAGGAGCATACATATAGATAATGAGATGTTTACTGGCAAGGTTTTTTGAGTAGATGTGATATATTTTATTATTCACAATAATGAATCTTTACATTTTATTATCAACTGAGTAGTTGGAAAAACGTTCTTAGTGAGCTTTCGGGTGCAGTCACCCTTCATCAAGCATAGGGAGTCTCTACTGGTCTGAGACTCCAAGGAATGATAGAAGCTAAAAGTGTGGAGGGATGTCAGTGAAAATGTAAATAGGCAAGAAAAAAAGAAAAGCAGGGAAGGGAGGGGGAAGAGAGCAGGGGGAAGAAAAAGTCAAAGGGAGACAACAGAGATAGAATATAAGGTTAAAAAGAGGCAATCTGTGAAAAAGGGAATAGTTGGAGATCAGGAAAGCAGGAATGGGAGAAGCTAAAAGTGTAACAGGATGTCAGTGAAAATATAAAAAGGTAGAAGTAGGAAAACAAAAGGTAAAAGAGGGGGAAGAAAACAGGGGACAAAAACGCCGAAGAGAAAACACTATAGAGGTAACAATACAAGGTTAAAAAAGAGGCTAGCAATAAAAGGAAATGGTAGGGGACCAGGAAAAAAATTAGCGGGGTACAGAAGTGGGGGAGGGGAGGAGAGAAAAGGTGGGAGGAAGAAAGGAATGTAAGAGGTCAGGTCAGGCAGGTACTATGTGAATTAGATGTCAGGCAGGTTGCAATGTGTCATAAATCCAATATCTATATTGAGTCTATGATTTTTAGTATCCAGTAGGTTGATGAAGTGAAGTTCATATGTTCGTCTACAAAAGGTGAGTCGCGAGATGTTTACTGTGCAGCGAATTAATCTACTGTGCAGTAAACATCTCATGTAGATGCACTCCTTGTGGAAAAAAGAAGAATGAGGAAAGCAGGATCCCAAAAAACAGTAATTATAAAAAAAAAAGGAAAAAAGAAAAGAAAGGTTCACAAAATATGGATATGCAACACCCCCTTTTTCTTGGTGTGGTGCCAGGGGTGTAGGAGTAGTATACATCTCTTGTCAGTTGAACTACATTATATAGTTGGAACCCATTCCTGTTTTCAGTGAATTTCCATAATCTTCAATGAAGCCCACATTTGGCCTTTGAAATCCATGAATTTAAAAAATGTTAAACATAGCATATTTCTATGAGCACTCATTGAGGGATATCCCCCTCCCCTTCCCCTCTTTCCTTACATTTTCTAACTGGTACAACCTAAAATATTAATTTTTAGAGAAGTGGAAATCTATCCTATATGTCAAACCACACAGACATTTAATCAAATAACTTCTGCAATCCCTAATACAAATTAACCGGTGTCAGATGTTATATTTCTGTTTTGAGTGAGGACTAGAAGTGCTCATGCAGACTGACCCATGCATTTCAAGTAGCCTAAAAGACAGATTTTATGACAGTATCTGCAGGAAAGAAAGAGACAGTTGAGTGGCACACTTAAACATTTATATTAATTATGGAAATACACAATAGCATTATCAGATAAAGCCAGGAGAGTCTCAGTACATTTACAGACAATTAAAATGGACTCCCATGAAAAACATTTTTATTTACATTTTAGTACAAGTAAAAATGGATGAAGAATTCAATTCCATGTTGGAGTTTTATATCCATGGTATGTCGAAAGAAACAGTAAAATGACTATTTGTGCTTGTGAGTCCATGATGTGGGTACACATGAGAACAACTTTTGGTAGGTATTTAAAACCTGAATCTCTTCATATATATCTTGGTGCGTATCAAGCATAAATCCACTAAATTAATGGAATTACACTGGAGCTGAGCCTGGCTAAAACAAAATGAATTCATCTGCCCATAGAGTTGAATACAACTGACAAGAAAAAATTAAATTTGTCTGAAGATACTAGCAAGAATGGATGATGTTGATTTTGAGGGTTTCTATTTTTTCTTTTTTAAATGTCTGGGAATTCCAGAAGGGAGAGGTGTGGCCTTAGTGATCTTCTGCCCTACATACTAATTTGGCATACAACACATTTTGTTGATTAGTGCATGTCTGGGGCAGATAGTAAAAGAATTTGAGTGAAAGTATTCACCCAGTTTTGTACTGTTAACAGTATCAAAGTGATGTGTTTATCCTCTGACTAGCTTCAGGTAATGCAGGTAAAACAGATGCTAGTTGTATGAAGGAAAAATCTGAGATAATCATGGAGTTTCTTGTGGGGGTAGGTTGGGAGAGAGCTGCAATAAATCCACAAAGTAGTGACCGGCCTTGCAGTCCCCCAGTGAAATCAGCTGGCCACCTCCTCTAGTTGGGTGGAACCCTAACAATAATAAATTAACTGCCAAAAACACTGAAATACTGGTGTTGGTTGGAACAGTCCCATTAATCCTGGGTATTATAATATCCTGTTGTTTGCATATGGTTTGTAAAGATATAGATGCTTGTCTAGATTCTGTATACCCCTTTTTGAGCCTGTTTTTTCCTTTGAGCTAGAGTTCACCCAGTCCCAATAATTTTGTAATTATTTTGTGTGCAGCTAATGGATTTTCACATTTTTCTCTTCTCTCTTTCTGGATCTTTTCAGAATATGTACTTGATATTGCCCTATTTAGCTTTGGCGCAATAAACCATTACAGTACAGTTCACCTTAGGTCAGAAACCTTTTCCACAAGGATTTGCATACTAAGTGTACTAGGAAAGGCATTAAAACTCTTAAAAGGCAGAGTGATGAATATGTTATCAAAGGAACTTTTAACAGGAGTAGAAGGAATATATGTCCCACAGGAAGCTATTATGAGCCCCAGTAAAACTACATGCCAAAGTTTTACTTATTGAATGCAATCTAAATTGCATTGAACTCATCAAATATCAAGGGGAATACTATATTGCTGTGGTCTTGCGGTTGATCTATTCATTTGATTTCTCCAGACCTCTTTCTTTCTCCCTTCTCTGTTTATGTAAACAGTTCGGTCACAATTATCCAAACCACAATGGTCTGGAATTCTGCTATTCATAACAGGGCCATGTCCCTTGATATTTATTAATTACACTGAAAATTCTCTTGATTATCCAAACATATTCAACGCTTCCACTCCCAATGTAGTCATGCTTATGCTGTATAATTCTAAGGTTGCATTTAGTGTAGTCATCCTGTCAAATGCACACTATGTCAATAGGAGAACAGAGTGCAGTAGCATAAATAGAAGGAGAAAAAAAAACACTATTTAGTGTTTCTATCACCTGCAGTGCTTCATAGACTTGTATATATCTGTTATATTCATTAAGCCAGCTCCTCGGAAAAGCAAAATACCATCAGGTAGTGAGAGCGTAGTTGTATGATCAAGTAAAGTACTCAGTACTTAGCTTTTGTGGGACTCTACTGAGCCGCTTCAGGTTAAGTGTTTGTGCCAGAGTTAAGGACTCAATTAGTTTACACCTACTTACAATAGTATTACCATTCCTTATTGGAGATTAAAAGGGGAAGTTTAATCTGTGTAGGGTTGTAATTTCCATTAAAGGTCATTTCTTCAGTGTACACTGCTTTTAACAAAGCAATGCTAAATATTGTTCTATATGTTCTATATGAATCTATGAATCTGTGTGTGCCAGAGTAACTCTAGGGTCTGCAAAAAAGAGGGAAATGTGAAGTCTGAGGCTATTCTAGACAGCACCTTATATGTGAAATGGAGTACAGCCAGAGTTTGTGGTCTAAAGCCTACCATGTGGTACCACCCCAAACTATTTTTAGAGGGTGAATTCATAGGAAGTGTGGTTCAGTTGTTGCCATTAGCATCCATTACCCCATGCTGCATCATCACCTACGGTAAGCTGCCTTCAAACTGAATCCCAGTAGTACTGTTCCATCTATCACAGAACAGTCTATAAACCAGTCTCCCTGCTGCTTTCAGTGACACCTCATCAGTCAGCCAAAGGGTAGTTTCCTAACTTATGATAGTGCTGGTTAACATCACCCCTGAAGCTAGAAGATGCCATGAACATGCATGACTTCACTGCTCTTCTATCATTCTATTGGCCTTTATTTGCCCAAGGAGAACTGCAGATGACCATTTCTTTGTTTCTCTGCACTTTTGTTCCTGAACATAACAATAGGATGGAAAGCATACATCTTGCATTCCTCCATTTTTGGTAGTTCTCTAGTACACCATTTTTTTCTGGATTTTCAAATGTAAAAAGTTAAGGATTCATTATATTGATTAAAATAAATGTGTCTCCATAGCTGATACTATTTTACACTTTAACTACTACAAATCTTATGTAACCCTCACTGACATGCTAAGTCAGGCAATATGATGGATTCTAGGTCCTTAGGGTGCCAGGAGCCCTGGGCACCCCCTCAGGCCAGCCTGCTGACTGAGGTGTCCTTTGGGGAGGTATGTCCCGCAACCTCGTTGCCCAAAAATTTAAATTAAGTCCAACAAACAAATGGGTTTCTTTATTATACACAACTATATATAGAAAATAAATGAATAATCAAGAGAAGAAATTATGCGCGCGCGCGCACACACACACACACACACACACACACTATCAATAGTTAATAATAAAGCCAACAATTTGAATAGAATTTACAAGAGCAACAATAGATGAATAATTGCAATACACTGGGCGGTCCTACTTGTATCAAACAAACTCAATCATTACATTCACCTGGTTATAATACTTTAAAACAGTCCCCCCGGCTCCCATCAAAGTTGATTTCCCTCTGGTCACGCACCCTTTCCCATAACAATAAATGGCAATACAGCTTTAACTATGATCCACCACTAGGTAGCAGAGGTGAGGCTTCTACTGCTCTGGGGAAAGTAGACTCTTTGCTCTTTCTTGATAACTCAGCAAAAAAAAAAAAGAGTCTCCAATCAGCCATTTCAGATAAGAGGCTTCTTTTCTTTAGTTTCCTTCTGAAAAGCACATCTGAAAACACTAGGGGTTAAGTGTCCCCTCATGCACCCATGCAGATTTGGGATTCTCACAGCCCCTTCCCTCTTTGGGCTGTCTCTTTTCCAGCACCTTCACATACAGACAGTGGATTCCCTCTGCAGGTCTCTGTTCCTGCAGTACGACACTTTTCCACCCAAACACGGGACTTCCCTCTTCAGGTCCTTGACAGGAGGGGAACATCTAGCAGAAGGGGAATATTTTTAACCTCCTTCAAATTTTTTAAATATATGAGAAAGTTGAGTCTTTTGAAAAATCCATCTAAAATATGGTTCGTATACTACTAATAAATGTCAATCATTTACTCTAGATTGTGAGAATCCAAAAATGTAAATAGCTGTAACCATCTATAGAACCTTTTAAGTGCATATAATGCACTATGATTTCTGCAAAATTCCTATTACTTCTTTATAAACCTTGAATAGTCCATTTATAAATGATTTTTTAAAATAAAATTTAACAGAAAAATCATACTAAATTATAAAAAAAGCATAACCCTCAATTGTCTTCTACAAAAATGGTGCTAATGTTTACATTGTTGTTTTCACACCTTTGGGTTTGGACTATGGCTTCTTGTACTGTTCTTACTAAATCATAAACAACCAGGAGTGAGACAGAGGCTCCTGTTACTTTAAGGGGATGCTGCAACTAGCCAAGCTGCTCTGTGTGGGCCTAGCAGCTGAGCAAAAGCTTGCTGCCAGGGAGCCAACAGGCCAGAAACCACAGGGCTAGGGGCTACATCTTGGAAGTGACTATCCCAGGAGTTATTTGCAAAGCAGTAAGCTTTGGGTTTGAATTATGGGGGAGCCAGTGGGTCTGAGCCTCCTCCCCTCCCCCCATAAAAGATGAGAGCCCCCCTATAAGATTTGAAAATCATCACCTGGGGCATCTCTGATTTTATTAGGGCATCATGATGGGCAGGCTGATTTTTTTACACCTCCCCTCCACAATGAGTAAAAGTGTAATTCAAACCCTGAGTAAGTTGCACATGGGAAAGATACCTAAGTAGCCCAGAAGCAAAGAGCTATGAGCAGGTGAGCTAAGCTGTCACAGAGAAGGGCAGTAGGTCACCAGGCCAAAATGAAAACCCCTGTAGGTGACCAGGGAGCTACCTGATGGGAAGGGGTGGGGCTTTGGAGGCTGGAGACCAGGAACTCAGTCTTGTCCTGCAAGCTGCAGGAAGAGGAGCTCCTAAGGGAGGTGGCTGCAGTAGAGGGACTGACAATGCAGACCTGAACTCTTCAGGGAAGCTAATGCTGGCAAGGAGTGAGAGCTGCAGGCCATGCCAATTACTCCCAAGGCTGAGAGAGCCAGTGAGTTGGGGAGGTGGCTTGACAGTGGTAAGATGACCCAGAAGGGAACTTGGAGTATTTGAGCTTAAACTGGTTGCTTGCATTTTTGTTTGAGTTCTATACTGGAAGACTGGCTTATGGCTATGGGCAAAATGCAGAGGCCACAGAGGGGTGCCTGGAGGAGCACTCACTGACAAGCAGCTTAGCCTGGGTTCAGGGACCCAGAGGGCTGTGAGCTGGTGCAGACCAAAGCTGGGAGAGCCAAGGCCAATGGGAGTGGTCCAGCCTGGTGTCAGAGACCCCGAGAGCAGGAAACTAGTGCAATGTCAAACAGTGTATCTGAGGGGTCAGGAGAACAAGAGGGCTTGAGGGCTGGGGCATTGAGAACAGCTTGGCCTGGGATTGGGGACCCAGAGGGTTGAGGGCTAGGATAGAGGCACAGCTAGGGGCCCAGAGAGTGGAAGGCTAAGGCCACAGTAGGGAGCATTAAACCAGAGGGAGGCTGAATCCAGAGCAGGCTTAAGTTAAGGGGGCCTAAAGCCTGTAAAGGGCCTGAAGCCTAGGATCGGTGGGAGCCAGAGTAGGGCCAGGGGCCCAGAGAGAAGAGAGCCTTGCAAGAGCCCAGGGTTTGGCAAGGTAGGTGGATTGGCTGGTTAGCAGGTGCAGCCACCAGGACCAGTGGACAATTTAAAATAACATCTGCAAAGCATGGGCAGGCTACAGGGGCAGGAGGAGACCACAAATAGCCCCTAAGGCAACTGGTTTCCTAAGGCACTGATGGAGCCAGAAGGGTACCCACTTAGTGCTTGAGGTGCATCAAAGTGAGGCAGGAGTTGCATGGCCACCAAGGGGCATCAAAGCTACACCTGGGGCATGGTTCTGCCACAAGTAGATCAGGATTTGGCAAAGAGGAGTGCAGAAGAAGCCACTTGTGCAGTGTTGCATGGGTAGCTGTACTCCCCACTCTCACTGTCCATCCCCTGTACTTGCTGGGGAAGCCACTTCTGCCTGCTCCAGCCAGGCTGTGCGGAGGCTGGGCTTAGCTGGAAACACTGACAGCAGTAGCAGTGATAGGCTGGGGCCATTATTATATCTGTGCCTGCTCCTGGAGGACCAAACAGAGTGGAGGTACCCCCTGTGCATAGCTGGCAACAATGACAGTGGCAACAGCAGCAATGGGTACACTGAGGCAGTGGAGGAGTGGATTCCCACCCAACTATCACCACTGCTGCAGTCGCTGTTTGCAGTTGAGCCCAGCCCCTATTCAGCCTGATGAGTAGGCAGGAGCATCTCTGAAGCTTCCCCAGCCCAGGGAACAGTAGGAAAAGCAACAGCAGCAGACATAGGAGGGAGGAAAATGGTGGGGATGGGGGTGCATTCGAACACTAAGAGAAAAGTGGGGATTCTTATGTGCTTTGGGGATTTAAAAACATTCCGCAAAGGGCCCTGAGACAGTCCAATCTGAAAGGTGTGGAGGGATGGGGCTTACAAGGGGGGTGGGTCCTCTTTGGATCTGCCCCTGTAAACAACCTCTTATTGTTGAACTGTGACTGCCCAGGAAGAGAATATCAAATTTCCCTATATTTCAGGACAGGGAGCAGTTCAAATACAAATACTGGCTTCTCGGGGGAAGGATTCCTAAGCGGGGGGACACGACTTCAAAAGTAGAAGACTGTGTCCTGAGAAATACTGAACACCATTTTCATGGGTGAGTGAATATTTCAAGTGCTTAGTACATTTCAGGATTTGACCCAGTGCATGACCAGAACTTTTGTGGTGCCTTCACACTGGATGTCAGGATCAACTGGGCCGTGAGCAATCATTAAACAAGCTACCATAGGTAGACTGGGGTCACACCAGGTATCTGTTGCAGTCTGACTCATCAGGCCAAGGTCCAAGGCAGTATTGTGGTCAGGGTGAATGGTACATTAGAGCTGGAAGGTTCAAACAAGGCAAGGGCAGGGACTGGGAAAAAGCTGGAACTAGGCAGGAGCAAGGTTGGAGTCAGGCTGGAGGAAAGCAGGTACAAGACTGGAGTAAGGCTGGAGCAAGGTAGAGGTCTGAGAAGTGCATACAGGAGGACTGTTGCTGGGACAAGTACCACAGAAAGTAGGATGGCTTTTATAGTTTCTCTGTTAGGAGCTGCCAGTTCCCATAGATTCCTCCTGGTCACCTGGCTCCTCAATGTCCTTGTGAAAAGGAGAAGGCTGGGTGGTGCTGTTGTCTGACTAGCTGCCTGGTTGTGCCACGAACTTTGTTGCTGGCTCAGCCATTTTGGGTCCACTGGAGAACTCAAAAATAACCCACAGGAAACTTAAATGTAAGGGTTAAGATTCTAACCTCTCTGGTTCATTTCTTTTTTAAAAATAGAGAAGTAGTCAATACCTCTGATAATTCTTGCTCATATATTGTGTGTGCTTATCACTGAAAACCTGAGAGAGGATATGGCTGTTCAAACACAGGTCTGCCAGAAAGACCAAGTGGCTTAAATTCCTTATTATTGTAATTTAGAATCAATTGTGAGGCTATTCTCAGGGAAATTATCTTAGTTATTGGCATTCAAACCTGTAAAATCCCCAAAACAACACTATCAAATATATTTTCACTGCCAAATTTTCTTTAGAAATGTATGAACATTGACTGACCTTGAAAAGGAAAGGCTTTATCCTGTAACTTTACTTAAAACTCTTGTTAACTAGGAACCACAAATAGGCAGTTCAGGACAGAAACTGAATTTTCTCTCATATGCAGTGAGTCAAGGTCATGCCATGGCTATACCTATTAGGGGAAGGTATTGCTGTGACTTCCTTCATCATTCTGGGGCTAAATGAAGGGTAAATAGATTTTATGTTACCAGTCCCTTAGGCTAGGGACCGACATTACACATAAACCGGCTTAAGTGATCAGAAATGGGCTTAAAGCTGTAACAGAACAGATGTTCAGTGCACATAAACCAGTTTGAAAATGGCTGAAACTGGTTTGAGATAAACCTGGTTGAATGTAGTATCAGACTTAACTGATTTGGCTCAAACTGGTTTATGCAATGTCCCAGACCCCTTGCTGGATTAAGTTAAATCAGAGTCCCTCAGCATCCTAGCATGCTCTCTGAGCTGAGCAGGGCTCTCTGCTCCACAGCAGAACTGATCCCTCCCCTCTGCTTCCTGGCTGGAGCTCAGCACAGACTTGGACACACAGCAGGGTCTGTTGGCTTCCTTGTGCGCCCCCCCCCCCCCCCTCGCTGCTTGAGCAGAGATCCCTTCCTCCTCTCTGCCACAGCAGGGACTGTAGCCATCATGTGGTATTCTACCTAATGCTGAGAGGTGTCTGTGTGTGCGTGTCTCCAATGTCACTGGGATAGGCAGGCAGAACAGTGACTGTTTAGGGCTTTTGGAGCAAATCAACACGTCAGTCAGTAAGCTGTTTAAGAAGTTTGAATTAATGTGGAGAGAGGATATGTGTTTTGCTAATTGGGTGATAAAGACTGTTATCAGTCCCCTGGATGGCTTCCTCACCTGTCAGTTTGTTGTAGACAGTATGACAAAGTAGGGAGGGAGATTGAAAAGCTCCATATCATCAACAAATGCATGCACTGCACAACGCCCACCCCACCTTTCCTCAGAGTGCTAGCCCAGGGCTGGGGGCTGACAACACTCCCGGCCCTTGAGCAGCCAGTGCGGAAAAGCCTGGGACCATGCAGGCAGACATCCCTAATAACAAAGTCCTGCCAGGGCCTAGCCATGCTCCCCTCAGCTCAGCTCCCTGCAGAAGGGAAGGGAGGGCAGCTCTAGCACCACCCAGCTGAGCCCTGCAGGCATGTGCTTGAATTTAATCAGTCCAGAGAGAATGTCTGTCCAGTTTCAAACCAGTTCAGCCTAGTCAGGTTAGACTAGCCTGCAAAGATTTAACTAATTCAGGCTTAGGCTTTTTGAACATCTGTCCCTAGTCATTGCCATTTACAACTAAGATATTCACTTATATCTCAGTTATATCTTGGTAGGGTCAGTCACCCTACTTTCTGTTTCAAGCTCACTATGTAAATCATTGACATAAGAAGTGAAAGAAAAAATAATTAAATAGGACAAACTATCATGTTATGCAAGCCATATGAGAAAAAAAAAGTGATCATGAGAAATTTTTGTTACAGTTATCTTCAGTGGAAAAAAAAGCTTTAGATACGATTCCACTTCTCTCTCTTTTTTTTTTTTTTTTTTTTTAGAATGGTGCGTTAGACACAATCTTACAACACCTACCAAAACATACAACACATACTGCTGTCTTACTGGATAGTTATTAGGTACACCTTTCACATTTTGTTAGCAGCTTCATTTGTATGATTCATTTCATCATGATCTACCATTTTGATAGCCTTTAAAATATCTATGTATAGTAGTTAAAAATGACTGTCAAATGACTGTCAAATTAGAAATTCTGCCTTGACCTAATTCTATAATCAATTAAATCATTTGGTGTCAATTTTTTCTTGAGCATTCTTGCATATACCTTATTGGTCATGTGAGGATAGTTTGTTTAAAACTTCTTTCCTTTGTTATCATGGGAATCAGGGTAACCTTGAAAACATTTTAATAATGCTAATACTGAAGGTGTTTTGCTCTCCTCAACAGCATGTAACCCAGGACAATGGCTGTATGATACTGGTTTCCAAGATTACTTTACCATAATAAACTCAGACTAAATAATACTCTTTTCCAGACTAAAGAATCCTAGTTCTTTCAGACTTTTTTTAGAAGTAATGTTTTCCAGACCTCTAACATGGTTTTGCTCTCTGCTGAACTCTTTTTAATTTGTCCACTGCTTTCTTGAAGTGTGGGGCTCAACACTGGATATAGTAAGGGACCGTGTTTAATTTCAGAGCTTATATAGGATAAAATGCTTCTGCTGACTCTCAGGTTCTTTCCTTCTTACTGTGGTATTGCCACAGTGGTATTGGTACAGACCTGTCAGAAACTTACTTTGCACAAAAGTGAGTGCCCTCAGCAACTGAATGTCAAAGTTCAATGGATCTTAGCAGAAGGGACCTATCCTACCATACCCTACTGATGACTAGAAAATGATATTTAGAGATTTGTTTTTAGAAAGTGGCTTGTAGGTTGAGTAAATTATTGCATTAGAACAATGGTCTAGGGGATTGTCAAGGGTTAATTGGTTTCTAAATTCTGCTTGTAGTGAAAATTGACATATTCTCATCACTGTGTCAGACAAGCAGGCACATACATCCTGGGAAATTGAAAACATGTGGTAACAAAATAGGTACTGTGTTCCCTTAAAACCAATAACAAAATACAAACATGCAGACTTAGCATCAGATCACAATGACCAGCTGTAACTTGGTGAGAAATCCTTGGTTTTGGTGGAATTGTTGGCTACAAATGTCCAACTCGGGATCCTTAAAATTTTGGTTTATTAGGCGGATTGAAACACTGCAATGAAGTCAAATCATAAACCTTGGGGCTGGTCCCTCCCCCCCCCCCACACACACACACATGCACACACACAGTAGTGAGTTACAAGAGTCAGGTATACCTATCCCACAGGCGCTGGAGTCTGCCACCGATGGCCAGTCGAGGCTTCTTCCATCCTGGTGTTATCCTCCAGAAGGGAGTCGCCAGCTGGTCCTTCTGGCTGGACAAGTCGGGTGCTGGTCAAGTTGGAGATCAAGAGGGCACTGCTGAGGGTCACTTTTCACTGCTTTTTATCTGTCCTTGGCAGACTTTGGTGACTCCCCAGTTTTCAGGTTTGCCCAATCCAGGGGTCGTTGACCCTCGTGGGACTTCCCCCTCGGTGGCTACTGGATGGCATCTGTCAGTCCCAGGGATTATCCACATGTACGTGCAGGTTTGGGAGTCCGTTGATGAATTTTGAATAGGGCTCTGGGAGCGGTCGATCTGGAGATATTCAGCCCAAAAGTTGGTCCCCAGCATTGATTAACTCAGACCAGGGCTTCTAGCCCTTGATCAGTGAAGTTTAGAGAATTCCTGGTTGCTACATTGTCTCCTATTGATTTCTTCCATTGGTTGATCTGCAGGTTCCCTAGGTGCTAACTGCTGCCTGCTACTGTGTTACATATTCAATCTCTGATTCACTTGCTCTTTCAGGGGCCTGCCTGATACAGGGAAGCGGCAGTTTGATTCCTGCCCTTGTTAACATTGTTACAATGTATAACGTACTTCTGAAGCTAAACACATTTAGTTAAAAGGTGAGGAGTATAAAATATAAGCTACAAGAGTAATGCCATGGCACACAAATAGATAAAAATACCAAAATACAAGGGGAGATACAAAATGTACACATACACACTTTAAAACACAATTCCTTATCTTATATTGAAACAAAGAGGAAGGAAGAAAAGGTAGAAGAGGACAAACATATCCAAAGAGGGGAAAGCAAATGCAGGCAAGAAGAAAAGGGGGCTTTCTGCTACAGAATGACCAAATATGGAGGCCAGGAAATGACCAAATTAAAGTACTGGCAAATGACTAAAGTAAGATGTATGCATGTGATGTATTTGAGAAATTAAGGATTATGCTGACACTGTGGAACATGGACAGGAAAACTAATCAATGGTACCCAGAAATGAAGAGTCATCAGGAGAAATAGAATACAAAAGTGGGATTCCCAGGCCACCATGTGTGGACTGTGGTGCACCATTGGCTCCCTCACCCACCCTGTCAAGGAGAAGGGAGTAGCAATCAGCCCCCAACCTCAGAGACTGCTGATGTCTGACTTCAAGCATAAACCACAGGGTGGCATTCACGTATTGGCCAGATGTACTGTCTCTTTGTGAAGCTCTAGAACTGGTAAATAAGCATTATTGTGTAATCATTTTGGTTGCTTTGATCACATTAGCCTTAACTGCTGTCAATGTTATGTGTCAATTTAATTCTCCTCTTATCAAATGGAGGTGTCATGGTCGGTCATACAGAAATCTTGGACCTGCCTGGTACAAAGTATCAGAACTGGTTTGTAAATCCAATTGTCACATAGGACACTGATAGATGTACAGGCCTCTACTGTAACTCATGGCATTTGTAATAAAGCACCATGAGTTAAAGCTCCCCCCTACCCACAACAGACACTTGCCGGTTAAGTTGTGGAGATGAGAGTATAGAGCCTGCTTGCAGGAAAGCAGCCAGCTAAAGAGCTTGCCCCTTCCTCAGACAAGGATCCTCCTCTCTACCCAGCCCTCCCCACCCCCCAGCTCCAGGCCTATCAGCAGGGAGGAGGGAAGAGGAAGCCAACAGCAGTGAGCTGCTGGCTGGGGTTTCCCCAGCCTGAGCTGGCAGCAGGGGGGTGGGGAGGTCTGGGGAGGACTGTGAACACCAATCTACCTGCCCCCCACTCCAGCTCAGGCCAGGCAAATCCCAGGTAGCAGCTTGTACCTGTTGGCTTTCTCCTCCCACCTCCCTTCCTGCTGATAGCCCCAGGGGCAGGGCTTAGCTGTTGCAGCTCAACCCTGAATATATGATAAATTAACCCTGGGGAACACAAGTTCCCTAAGGTGCTCTAAAGCAGTGGTTCCCAACATTTTTTATACTGCAGCCCAGCGGGAGCAGGATGGGGCCCATGGAGCTGGCTGCCTTCCTCCTGGGGCGGCCACACCATGCAACTTTAACCCCAGAAGCTCAGCTTTAACCCTAGAAGCCCCTCACCCAGGTGGACAGATGGGGATCCAAGCGGGGGGCTCGTGCCATGACCCAGCAGTCAACCCTCCCAGTGGTTGGTAACATCTGCTCTAAAGAAGAATGCCTAACCCTCATTTGAAGCGGGTTAATTTTTCTTGTGATTAGCCACTTTAAAAGCACTCTGCAGCCCTGCATGTGTTTTCATGGCAGGCCTGCAGAGCACTTTTAAGGGGCCAATTACATGAAAACTATAACTTCTGTCTGCACCCAGAGCTGCTAGGATACTGAAATAATAGGTAACAGTTTAAAACCCTAAGACAAATAGGAGTTGAGAATATAGATTTTGGTATAATTTATTTCTAGTAGTATCCACAATGCACTTCAGGGAAAAGATAAAAGAGGAGATAATGAGTTTTTGTTAAGAAAAAAAATTAAAAAATCTTAAGATGATATCTTTAGAGTTATCTTAATTTTGGGGGGGGGGGTAAAGTTAGAACAGGCATTGTTCATCAGATCTTGTCTAACTTTGGGCCAACTATGTATTTGATCCAATAAAAGACACCGTCCTAAGAAATCCTTGCCTTGCATAATTTCTGGATCATCACTGCTACAACATCACGCTTACACTACTTTAAAAATAATTAATTTATAGTTCTCTGTCTATTCAATATTAGAGGGAAACCCTGGCCTCATGAAATTCAATGCGAGTTTTGTCAATGACTTCAATATGAGCACAATTTCACCTTTTGTGTTAAATATGTTGTTTAAATGTTATGGCACATCACTTCTGTTAATCCTAGGAAGTCTGCAGATCACAACACCAAAATCTTAAACCATTATTATTTGTTCCCTAACAAAGGATAATGCACAATATTCCATACTGGGTGACTCTTATGGGGTTGGTTTTAATACCTCTACTATATTTGCACCATGAATTAGTTATATCCAGGATTTGATTCACAGCATAGTGAAAATATACCCTTGACTTTTTTTTGAACTTCTGCAACCATTTTACAGTAATTTCCATCTCATCTACCTTTCTGTGGAGCTGGCGAATACTCATACACAAATGGTTTCATACAGACATTAACTGATCTTCATTTGACATCAGACAAAATAGGAATTACCCTTCTTTTTTAGAATGGAGAAATGAGCAGTGAAGTTAGATGACTTGATCAAAGTGAAAAAGAGAGTTTGTCAGAACAAAGTTTACTAATCAAGAGTTCCTTACTCCTACATAGAAGACAGCCTTCTCTTGATCAACACCTACTGCAGGAAAAAAAATTACCAAACACTTTCCCTGTGCATATTTGTGTATCATGTCCAACAGAATATGAAAAGTTAAACCCATCTTTGAAACTGTGAAGTAATTTTTTGTTCAACAATCAGCAATATTGGAACTATGGGAGTTTTAGTCGACAGTATTGGACAGAATCACTAAGAAAGGTTTTGAGGCATTTCACACCTCACTAGTGCTTTTCATTCCTTCATATTTTAATCCATAATATGTATTTAGAGTTACTCATTAATAAATTGTAGTCTATAGACCTCATTCTGGTCTCACTCTTGCTCCTTCTGACTCAAAGAAGTTCAGTGTAATCATTATGGTCATATGTAGAAACATATGAGGTTACAATCAGGCCCAATGTGTCTGTAAATTTGATTGAGTAGCCCATTATTAGGTTACCTATTGATATAAAACCTATTTATATGAAAAAAACAAGGCTTCTGCTAATAAACAAAAAAAAATATTGGTAGAAAACACATAGCTTTTACCTGATGAAGCTATTGAAAATGACAATATTTTACCTTTATAATATTAAAAATTATATTAATGGTATTTGATATAGGTTTCTTAAGAACTTACAGCTGTAGCATATATAGTATTTGGAGAAGCAGGGGACATTTTTTCTGCTTATAGTTTGATGCTATATTATGTTTTTATGCTTTAGAAAGGCTTCAGGGAGGAAAAACCCTAGACTTTTAAATACAGAAGCTCATAATCACCTTCTAAAACCAGCACACACTTTAGATTTCACAAAAGACAGTGTTTTGTATAGTTTTATTCACTCATTAATGCACAAGGAATTTATGTGCATTATATGAGTTAACATTAACAGGAGTTGTCCATGTAAATCTCCTATTTCAATGAGGAGTTCTCATGGAGTATAAAACAACAGTGACATTTTTATATCAGGAGAAATGCAAAAATGTCACTTTACAAACACCTGAACATTTAAAGTCAAATTGCTGAATTAGGTGTTTATGGTGCATGGCCAGAACTGCAGTTTAAAGTCCAATTTTCTTGTGATCCTAAATGTGATATTACCTAGGTTTTTATTGCGAGTATTCCAAGTATGAATAAATATAGTATTAAATATGTAAGAAATCAACACCAATCATTTCTGAAATAATCTATATACAAATCGCTACATTATGTACTTTCTAAATTTTAACAGCAGATGCATAGATATTTTACCTATCCAAATACATTAAATCATATCATAAAATCATAGAAGTAGGGTCGGAAGGGACCTTGTAGATCTTCAAGTCTGAACCCCTGCCTGGGCAGGAGGGAAACTGGGCTCAAGTGACCCCAGCCATGTAGGCATCGAGTGACTTCTTAAAGACCTCCAGGGTAGGAGCCAGCACCACTTCCCTTGGAAGTTGGTTCCAGATCCTAGCCGCCCTAACTGTGAAGTAGTTCCTATGGATGTCTAATCTAAACCTACTCTCCAACAACTTGTGGCCGTTATTCCTTGTTATCCCGGGGGGCGCTAGGGGAAACAAGGTCTCCCCCAACCCCTTCTGGTCCCCCCTAGTGAGTTTATAGATGGTCACCAGGTCCCCCCTCAGCTTTCTCTTGTGAAGGCTGAACAGGTTCAGGTCCCATAGCCTCTCATTGTAGGGTCTGCCCTGCTGTCCCCGGATCATGCGGGTGGCCCTCCTCTGGACCCTCTCAATGTTGTCCACATCCCTCTTGAAGTGGGGTGCCCAGAACTGGACACAGTACTCCAGCTGTGGTCTGACCAGTGTCACATAGAGAGGGAGGATCACCTCCCTGGCCCTACTTGAGATGCACCTGTGGATGCACGATAGGGTCCGGTTAGCCTTGTCGACCGTGACCTCGCATTGTCGGTCCATATACATCTTGGAGTCTGTGCAAGCCGGGTCAGACCCCGGGCCCTTTTCATCACTCTGCACGCGGGCTGTGACCAGCAGCCCGGGCAGGCCGGGTCGGAGAGGGAGGTCGCTGAGCTAGAATTAGGCACAGACACGTAACGGTTGATTTTAAGATTGTTTTACTTACACCGAGATGGTCGTGGTGTAGGCTGAGAACTTGCTTGAGTTGCGGTTACAACAGAAAACACGAACACACATGGAGGTTGCAAGGCTCCACGCAGACAGAACACGAACAATCACGTGGAGCTTGCTAGGCTCCACGCAGACAAACTCCGGATGTCCAGGACAAGCGCGCATTAAACTCGTCGTTACGTCTTATAGTAGGCTCTGTTCGAAGATGGGAAGAGGTGGGCGGTGGATCAGGCCGCCAAACTCCTCTGAGCGACACACAGGGTTTCTATTACCCTGCCGGCACACCCAGAGTCCCCACGAGATGGATGCAGAATCCTCTTCAGCTTGGGCGGAAACTGCTCAAGCCTCTTATACGGCTAGCAGGCCAATCGCTAGCCACCACGTGTGAATAATTTAGCACTAGCCAATTGCGGGGCACAAATTTGCATACGACAAGCGGGAAATCTTTGCACCATGCATTTCTGTGTTGCAAAGGGAAATGCACCCTGCAAAGATCGCTGCAAAGTGGCGGGAACACTCCTTTGCATGCGGGTTCTCTGCGCAGCAGAACTCCTCCGTGCAACGAAGCTGTAAACCCACGGGGATAATTCTTAGTGCCGAAGCACACACAAAAAAAATCAGACCTTTGGGTCATGACATCCCCCCTTGCTGAAGGCACAATAGAATTATACTTCAAACCTATCATCCAGGTTATTCATAGCTCTGTCAATGGTTCGCGAAACTAAACGAGCAAAAACAAAATCAGTCAACAATAAAAGTTCGTCCTCAAGGGATCGAATCAAATAATAACCGACACACACACATATACATAAAATCACATTCATAACAAAAAACTGAATGATCATGACTTCGGTGGGCGTCATGGTGGAATCGCGCGTCAGGCCTTCGTTCCTTTCGGTGATGTTGTCCCTCTCAGGGCCTCTCTCCACCACGCACTCTGAATCCCTGATCTGTAAAAGAACTCTCTCAAAATGGTTATTCACAAATCACACAGGACCGCACAATAATGCAGTCGATTAAACTGATCATCACTATCAAATACAAATATGTAAACACAATTTTATACTGGACAGCTCTCTTTCTTTTTACGCTTAGCAACTCGACGAAATCGTCGAAGAGTCATCATCGCCTTCTTCTAGATAGTGAAAACCTAACTCTTAGGCTAGCTGCCATTGTCCTGCGTCTCCTAAAATCCGAAGCTGTCTCTTATTAAGTCCAGAGTGCTGCAGGAGGTATCCAAACATGTATCGCTCCTCTTGCGTTCTCTGACGTAATACTGGACGCTCGGATTCATGGTGTTTCCTGATCTGAGCCTCAGTCGGGCGTTGATACTCCCGATCACTGGATAGTCTCGGCTCCATTAGCACAGTCTTGACAACAGATGAAGGAGACTACTCACAGGATGATCGACCAGTGGGTTCAGCACAATCCGCAAAACCACAATGTTTCTTTGCCTGTAAACCTTAAGACAACTATCTATGCTGTTGAGAGTCATTGGAATGGTTCCAGGGTCTCGCAGGTGACGGTGAGGCCACGGTCGCATTCGTTGGAGCGGTGTTAGTCCCAATGTGCATTCTCTTGGGTTCCAGGAGCAGTACGAAACTCCGATAATAGCCAGTACAAGCTGTTCTGCACCGGTGTGCTCTGGTCGTCCGTCATGCCATACGTGGGCCTTCTGTTCAATCACTCCTGCCACAAGTGCTGGAATCGGAATAGGCCAATGGACGCTAAACGCCACCATGTCGATGTTGGTGACATGTCCTCTACTCCATGAAGCTTGTCTCACCAAGAAGCTTGCTTCTTCCTGGTCCAGGAGGTCAGACCCAAGTTCCACGACTAGACGTCCTAACCACACAGCCAGAGTTTCGTTGTATCGTATCCTGGATTCTCTACACAAATTCTGCAGTTCGGCTCTGGAACGAGCGTTATAGGTGGTAGCTTGAACTGCACTCTGCGGACCGATGACTGGGCTGCTTTGTACTGCAGGCTGATCAATTTCCTCATGAGTTGTCGTTGCTGTTGCTGTTTCTGTTGGAGCTATAGTCATTGTTACAGTGGGGGTTGTTGCTGTTTCAGGCAGGAGGGGTGGATGCACTCCTCCGCTTGACTCCCCCTCCCTTTGGCAGAGGGGCGTGGTCGGCAGAACCGACGCTGCGTCGCTGGGCGGAGTCACTGGCCAAACCCTCGCGGGCTCTCCCAAAGCTCCATCACTCACTTCCGGCTTCTCCACGCGGTCTTCTCTCTGCTCGGCGCCATCTTGTTGGGGCTTTTCAAGATCCCTTTTCTCAGTCGCTTCTCCGACCGCCCGAACGGCCATATGCAGCTGGGTCTTTAAGCTTAAAGTTTCACTCATTAAATCAGCCATAGTTTGAAAGGTTGCACTTAGTTTTCCCCCCTTGTCGCACCGTAGGACCACTCTCTCATTTATGGCGCGGTCCTCCATCTCCGGGTCTTCGCGGAGCTCGGACGGACGCTCACGACCCCTTAGTCTAGGCACCACCATGCAAGGGGAAAACCAGTCAATTGGCATCGTCTCTCCCATCTCTCGGGCACACAGTGAGCAATGGACACACTCCCGGGTGGGGGTCGGGCTTACTGCACTCGCCGGGTCAACTTCGGCAAGGGTCACAGCATCGAGGGGCCTATACAGGACCCGCTCATCACCCATGATACACCCGAACGTCGCAGGGTGAAGATATATCTCTTTCCCTTCTAGGACTCTGACTTCTGGAGTTCCCTCTTCTCCCCTTAACAAAAGGTGTCCACGGACACATCTCCTGCCCGTTCCGCCCACCTGGTGGTACGCGAGGTGTGCCTCCAGTTCTGTGACGCTTGCTACGCTGCGTCTCCCACTTCTCCAAGGGCAGTTCTCAACTAATTCTAACTCTAGCAAGCCCTCTCCTGATCCCATCGGCATGTGCCGCAGTGATCCCGATCCCATCCTCGTCGCCATGTGCGAGCCGGGTCAGACCCCGGGCCCTTTTCGTCGCTCTGCACGCGGGCTGTGGCCAGCAGCCCGGACAGGCCGGGTCGGAAAGGGAGGTCGCCAAGCTAGAATTAGGCACAGACACGTAACGGTTGATTTTAAGATTGTTTTACTTACACCGAGATGGTCGTGGTGTAGGCTGAGAACTTGCTTGAGTTGCAGTTACAACAGAAAACACGAACACACGTGGAGGTTGCAAGGCTCCACGCAGACAGAACACGAACAATCACGTGGAGCTTGCTAGGCTCCACGCAGACAAACTCCGGATGTCCAGGACAAGCGCGCATTAAACTCGTCGTTACGTCTTATAGTAGGCTCCGTTCGAA
This sequence comes from Alligator mississippiensis, assembly GCF_030867095.1. Lineage (NCBI taxonomy): Eukaryota > Metazoa > Chordata > Crocodylia > Alligatoridae > Alligator > Alligator mississippiensis. The sequence continues at coordinate 72,102,553 of NC_081828.1, forward strand.
GATGGGAAGAGGTGGGCGGTGGATCAGGCTGCCAAACTCCTCTGAGTGACACACAGGGTTTCTATTACCCTGCCGCGCACACCCAGAGTCCCCACGAGATGGATGCGTAGTCCTCTTCGGCTTGGGCGGAAACTGCTCAAGCCTCTTATACGGCTAGCAGGCCAATCACTAGCCGCCACGTGTGAATAATTTAGCGCTAGCCAATTGCAGGGCACGAATTTGCATACGACGAGCGGGAAATCTTTGCACCGTGCATTTCTGTATTGCAAAGGGAAATGCACCCTGCAAAGATCGCTGCAAAGTGGCGGGAACACTCCTTTGCATGCGGGTTCTCTGCGCAGCAGAACTCCTCTGTGCAATGAAGCTGTATACCCACAGGGATAATTCTTAGTGCCGAAGCACACACAAAAAAAATCAGACCTTTGGGTCATGACAGAGTCAAGATGACATAGAGCGCCACACCCCCTCCCTTCCTTCCTTATCTATCCTGCCTGTAGAGCCTATAGCCCCTAATGCTAACTGCCCAGTCGTGGGATGAATCCCACCACGTTTCTATAAGCCCCACTACGTTTGGGTTTGAACTGGCTATTCTGAGGGTGAGTTCCTCCTGTTTGTTCCCCATACTCTGAGCTTTGGTATACAGGCATTTAAGGCCTTGCATAGCTGTGCTTGCCACCCCCTGATTAGGAAGACTATCCAGACCCCTGTTTCTTACCTGGGCACTCCTTGCATGTGTCACCTGTCTTGCTCGGGTGGTGTCTCCTCATCTTCCTGCGGCCCCCTCCCCCAGCGAGACTAGTTTAAATAATGCAGTTTTATATAGTTTTACCAATGATACAAGCCAACAGACAGGGAGAGCAATTTTGTCCTTTTTGTCTGCATTGTTATGCTGTAAAGGTGCAAAGAAATATATGAAGCATAACATTCCTAAATACATATAGAAGAAGCACCAGATCGCTGATTGACAGGATGAGGATGACAAGGAACAGATACAACTGAGAAAAGTTACATAATATTTAAATGATTTCAGGAAAGTATTGGTGCCTAAAATATAGGTTGAATCTTTCTTGGATTTTAAAAGAGAATAAGCATCTAACATTTTTCTTGTGTATATGAAAAAAGGTGTGGGTACAAGCTACTGAGAACTCAGCAAGGATTGCACATGGGCAATAGAACATGTCAGTTGAGAAATTTCCTGTAAAGCAGTAATAAAAGAACAGTAATGAGCCCTTTTATGGGAAGGCAGCAGTAGTGCCCGCTGTAGCATGGTGTAGGAGATCTGTAGAGCAAGTATTTAAACCTTCTTTAGTGCCAGAAATGCTTGCCTGTGGTGTATTTTTTGAACATTTTTAGGACTTCTGCAGCTGTATAGGGTATCTGTGGTGCCAAGCACTGAATATCCACCAGTGTGGAGGCCTTCTTGTGCAAGCTCTACAGAGAAAACACCTTCCCCAAAGCCTCTCTCTTGGTACCTGCATTTTCTTCAGCTCTGCTAGCACTTGTTGGCATCTCTCTGCTACTCCATCAACCCCTAAAAACCTTGGCTTGGAAACAATATATGTGGCAGTTTTATAACATGGAGAATTTAGATTTTTGTAGCAGCAGTGCCTAGAGGTTCCAGCTAACACCAGCACCATATTGTCTGAAGTACTATACTAAGAGAAAGTGAAGGTGTCCCTCACTTTAAAATTTTATAGTCCAAATAAACAAGACTGATAATGGGTGGAGGCAAATGATTTTTTTTTTTTTTTTTTTGCTCATGATTAAACAGCAGATCAGTGACAGATCTATGCCCAATCTAATGGACCCCACTTTCTTGCTTATACAGTAGTATGAGCCTGGTAGTTATTTGGTGATGTCTATAGTCTCATTTTTACATGATATTCAGTGAATTCTGTGGGCATTACCTTTTTATCCTATTTCATATAAAAGCCATTTTGTTAACAACTATGATGCTAAGCTTGCAGTATACGGTCTTACTGTGTACTTTAACCCAATTAATTTGGTAGAAATATGTTTTGGAGTACAAGCTACTGAGAGAAAATAGATCTATTCTTGATCAATTTTAAGATGAATTTTCCCAATCTATTTTTTCACTTTGAGATGCATCACATAATAATTGGATTTGTGATTGATTTGTTTGGATTTTTTTATGTGAAGTCCTCCTTTCAAATGTCCATAAACTTTTAAACAACATTTTTAGAAAATTGTGGAATTGTGGGTCATGATCTGGATTGGGTAGTGTTCCTATAATGATGGTTTTTTTAAGTTTTTTTTTTTTTTTTCTCAGAAGATTAAACCAGGAAAGATATAGCTTGATATTTTTACTTTTATTTCAACATGAATAAAATGAGGTCTTAAAGTCTGGCAAGATCTAATCTTTTGATGTCCCTGAAATAGAAAGACAATGGAGCTTTTCCAGAAGGAAGTCCAAAGAAATTTCTGAAAGAATCTGGGTGACCATTGAAAATGATAACCAAAAAGAAGAGACGTGAAGGAGAGAAGCTAAAGGAATAATGAGAAGGAGAGAGTGCAGTGGGAAGCTTGGGGGAGGGAGGGGAAGGAGGGAAACGTGAGCAGAAATAAACTGGGGAGATAACTGACTGCTGTTTTCAGTGTGTTTCAGTTTGCTAGATTTTTTTTTAATCATGGCCAGGATTTCAAATGGCTTATTCCTGAAATGAGACACTTCAGTCAGTGATATGATTTTCAAAGGTACTAAGAACCTGCAAGTTTGATTTCATTAAGAATTGCATGTACTTGGTGATGTCAGGCAACTCATGTAGGGTTGGAGGATAACACAGGGCCAAGCTGTGGAGCTATTTGCTGTCTTTTGCTTCACTTAGACCTATTAATTGTGCACTAAAGTACTATTAATTGTGATAATGGCTCCATATTTTGGCTCATAAAGATTATTTGACACCAGGCTCCTAACTTTAGGAAATCTTACAATTTGACTTATTTATTACCCCCCCCCCCCCCAGTAAAAAATATTTTTGTAATTATCTATTAATGAGAGGGGGAGAAAAAAAGTAAAGTCCTTCAAAAAGATACATAACTTTTCCAAAATACTATGAAATTTTGCATATGTTGAAAAGACCAGCTACATCCATAATAGTATACTGCTTGTATTTCCTCTCCAATTATGTTGTTCCAAGTGATAAATTCTGCTGTTGTTCTCAAAAACTAAAGCAACAAATAAGAATGAAACCCATGTACACAGCTTGCTACCAGGCTGATATTTGTTAAACACCAGGCAACATTCTGTCATACCCATAATGTTGTCAGCCTTTAAAAGAAGAGGTATGCAAATAAACTTTGAGATCTTTCAAGTAACTATTTGTAATTTCAATGGCTTTATATCTAGTCAATGCAAATCATCTCTCTCTCATGGATAAAAGATTTAGAGGTTTGCCAGACTGCCATGACAAGGAAAATGTATTTTACTTTTATTGCAGTCTGATTTTAGTAGGACTCTGGGCAGTTTACCATGTGACCTGAATATTTCTGATGCGTGAATTCTAACATTCACTGTAGATACTTATAAGCAATTATCCCTTTGTGGGCAAGTCTACACAAAACGCCATGGCAATGTAGTGTCAGCGGACATGAACCATGACACCTGTGCTACTGCTCAGTAGGGTTGGAAATGACCTGTGCACTGTTGGGACTGTGCAGTAATGGCAGTTACTGCTCAGCCATTTAATACTTGACAAAGCAAGTGCTAAATGACCACACAGTAACAACTGCATAGTTGGGTGCACATGTAGACATAACCCGTATGAAATAAGACCCTTATTCGACATGCATAGTTTATATAAAAATAACTAACTTGTGATTTTAAAGAGTAACTATATGTATTTTAATACACTTGAAATGCATACAATAATTTGACTACTCCACTGAGAGCTAACTCTTTGAAATGTCAAAAGTTGTTACTTAATGAGCTTAAACAGTGCCAGTTTCTGTGTGTTTTAATCCTTCTTTTTGATAGCAAAAATGCTCAAAATCGGGGTCCTGAAGTTATACACCTGTAAACAAGGGGTCTGACTTTTTCATAGAGATTAAGCACCCACATCTTCTCTTAGTGGTAATTTAGGATTATGAAAAAAAATCCAGTGTCTGGATCTTCACTAATGTTGCTTATTAACATATGAGTAACTTTCTGGAAGAATAGGAGGAATGTTACATTCCTTTACATTCACTCCAAACACTATACAGCAATGACAAAGACTTTACCTTGGTGGTTCACAACCTTGTTAGACTTGACGTGCCTCTCAGAAAAAGCCAGCTCTTAGTTTCCACTCATGTTTTGACTATGGGAAAATAATAAAGCAATTATTTTTTGCAAGAGGAAGAGCACAGCAGGTTAAAATGGTTTTGGCACTATGGATTCCTGTTTGAAATTCCCTGGGTTTATCTAATATTGTGCATCATCCCATTATACCCTTAAAAGATGTTAATGGCACCCCAGAGTGTCACAGCATGCCAGATGAGAATCTGTGTTGTAACTGAAGAAAGGTAAAACTCTGTGGATGAAGTTACACCTTACACTTAGACTGTACTGAATCTGTGGAAAGTTAAACGGGATTAAAGTTAGAATCTGCTGTGAGCAATTGCACATTAATGGTTAATACCATTTATTGCCTGCACATCTCTGACTTGCCATTATCAGGCTGGTGAGCAGGGGTACAGCTAAGAGTCAGGACACCTGGGCTCTGCCCCTGCTTGGAGTAGGGGTGGGAGCAGTGCATCCTAGGATACTGGAAAACTGCCAATTGGCAATTTTTATCCTCATGGAGTAGACTGAAGTTAACCTAACATGAGCCAGGTAGCACAGCCCAAAGTTTACCCTTGGCTGAAGTAGAGTAACTTTGAGACAGTCTGATGGCACTTAGTATGAGTTAATGAGCTTTAACATGTCAAGACTGACTTTTCAGGTGCCCATTGTATATTCCAAGTGTAATGTGCAACTTCACTTTTAATCGTAAAGTGCAAATCAAAAGAAAGATAAATATATGCTTTGCACTCCTTATAAAGGCTCCAGCAATGGAAGCACTGGATTTTATTTGAAAGACTTTCTTGGTCATCAAAATATATATAGAACTTTTGCTACAAGGAGACTGGGTTCTTTATGGATGCCAGATATATTCCCAGATTAATTGTGATGATTAAAAATCAACCATTTCAATTTAGGGGCTTTCATCACTGTTATGGTGAGGGGCTCAATCCTTTTTTCTCCCCCTGCAAAGCCTGCCCACCTCTTCTGTGGTTGGGGAGCAAACTGCTAGTGGGCTGCTCAGCCCCTGAGGTACAAGGAGCCCCAGTCCTTTCTTCTGCAGTTGCACTATCCCCTGGGGCCACCTGGCAGGCTGCTAGCAGGCCAGGGGCGGCCATAGCTTGGGCTTGGGGAACAGTTGGATTAGGCTGGGTGCTGTCTCCAAGCAGAAGCAGCCACTGGCCTGCTAGCAGCCCTCCCCAGCAGCCGGGGGGGGGGGGGGGCTGGCACCATGGAGGGAAGGACTGCCCCCCCCCCAGCTCAGGGGCTGCGCAGCCCACCAGCAGCTCACCCTGCAGCCACAAGCAGGGTCCATGTGAAGAAAAAAAAAAAAAGAGAGGATGGGGCTCATTACTTTTTTTTTGGCGGGGGGGGAGGGGGGTTCTGGAAGAGCCTGCCTGCATGAGCTGCTTGCAGGCTGAGTGGCCCCTGAGCTGTGGGGGGCCTTGGTCCTTCCCTCTACAGCAGAAGTGCCTCCTGGGGCCACCTGCGTGGGTAGCTAGTGGGCCAGGGTCTGCCCCAGCTCAGAGGCAGCACCTGCCAGACCCAACTTTTCCCTGAGCCCACCAGGGTTTCCCGCACTATTTGCACTGTCCCTGCCACCTTCCTGCCTCCTGGAACCACCTAGGAACAGCAGGGAAGTGGCAGAAGGGCAACTGGGTGTGCTGGTGCTCCGAGAATATGGTGGGGACAATACATGGCATGCTGGAAGCCATCCAAGCCTGAGTTTCCCTGAACCTGCCTGGCCTTCCAGTCCACTGTGCACCACCCTGCTGCCTTTCCCAGCTGCCAGCACATCCAGCTACCTTCCTGCCACTTCCCTGTGCTGCCCCAGTGGAAATCCAGCCCATTCATGGGCAGTCCCAGGTGGCAGGAAGGCGGTGGCGACAGTGCATGTGGTGCTGGAAGCCTTGGTGGGCTCGGGAAGAGTTGGATATGGTGGGTGCTGCCTCCAAACTGGAGCAGCCCCTGGCCTGCTACCTGCCTACCTGGGTGACCCCAGAGAGTGCTGCCACTGTGGAGGGAGGGACCAGGGCCCCCTGCAACTCAGAGGCCACTCAACCCACCGGAAGCTCAGCCCCCAGCTATAGAAGATGCGGGCAGGCTCCATGGTAAAAAAAGGATTGGACCCCTTGCCACTTCTGCCTTCAGCCCACCTCTCCTGCAGCCGGGGGATGAGCTTTCAGATTAAAGCCTCAACATTAAAATTAGCTACATTGTGAAATAAACTACAGGAGATGTGGTTTAGATTGCAACATAAACATAATAAATTCATTTAAATGGCAAAAGAACCCTGTATGTGTAATGTGTGACACAATTAAACTGCAAAAATGGGCAATTTTTGTGATGTGTATAACTGTCCACATTTACCCAAAGAACCGTGTCTGCCTACAAGGATATCTGAACTGGTTGCATCTGTAACCAAAAACCAGGCAGAAATTCAGCTACAGAAGTTTCTAGGCAGAAGAGCCTACTTTGAAGAAGTGAGAAAATACTTTAGAGAGAAAATTTGTTTCCAGATATTGGTCAGTGTTAAAAAGAAATGCCTCTTTGTGATTCTTTATTGATATCATATACACATGAAACAGCTGAGTAGCAAATAGCTAGAGCAAAGACTATTTCCCTCGATCTAATCTTCCATTTTGAGTAATAAAAAATGTAAAACAGTGCGCAAAATGATGGTATATATCTTTCTCTCTCTAAGTTTTGTTCACATAGAATGAAGAAAAAGCTATTTTTTTTCCCCTTAAAATAGCCCTTCAGTGCCTGCTGTTTGTTTGTGAATTAGTCCCTTTGGTAAACAGGAAAAATTTCTAGCAAAAAATAGCACCTTTGGAAACTGCTGCAGCAATCAAGTTTAGAAGATATTTTTTCCAGGCTTCATTAAAGTATTTGATATGGTGTCACATGAAAAATTGTTTTTTAAGGTTAATGCAAGATCTGTGAGATGGATAAGTCACTGGGAGATGAAATTGGGAACTGTGGATAGTAGAAGCATCACACTTCAGGTAGGTTAATAATAAAGATCCTCAAGGACAGATCTTGAGACCAATCATTATTACTCTCTGTACCACCATCCCTAACAAAAGTACTAGTGTGGTAATGAAATTTGCTTGTAAAACAAATTTGTGAGGCATCATCAATACACAAGACCATCAGAATATCATATAAGAAGAATTGGATGACCTTGAGGACTGAAGGAATATAAATGGAATAGACTGTACTAGTTCAAAGTGCAAGGTTATGAACATAAAGATTAATAACAAGAATTTATGCTATAAATTGGAGTCTCATTATTTGGAATTGACTTTGGAGGAAACTGCCTAATGCACATTGGTCTATCACAGGATATTTATTAACCACCAATGTATTGCACTGGTGGTAGGGGAGAAGCGTTAAGATCCTGGGATGTATCACGTGAGTTATTTCCATTAGAGATAGGGCAATATTAATACCACTGTAGAAAGTACCACTATGGCCTCATCTTGAGCACTGCGTATAGTTTTTGTCACCCATATATAAGAAAGATGAATTCAAACTAAGAAGTAAAGTGTGAAACTGAAAGTCTAGCAATGTGAAGGCTGAGAAGGAAACACAATTGCTCTCTATAAAACAGACAGCAGGGTAAACCTATTTGAAGTTATTTTGATATTTATTTTGCTCTAATATTGTTCCACTATAAAAATATTTTTCCTCACACAAATTAGTGGAGCTTTAATTTAAGGTCTTGCTGCCTATATTTCTAGTTCATCCAGTACCCATTCTTCCTCCTACCCATGTGTACCATAATACCCACATATTGCATTTGAGGACTTTACAAATGCCCACCGCCTTGAAGTTCCTCTAGTGTCAATACTTGTTATGATTGTGCGGGCCGGGTGCAAACCCGCGGCCCTGGTCGCGCTGCACGCGGGCTGTGGCCGGCAGCCCGGGCACGCCGGGTCGGAGAGGGCGGGTGCTGAGCTAGAATTAGGCACAAACGCTTAATGGTTGATTTTAAGATTGTTTACTTACATCGAGATGGTCACGGTGCAGGCTGAAAACTTGCTTGAGTTGCGGTTACAAACAGAAAACACGAACAGTCACGTGGAGTTTGCTAGGCTCCATGCAGATAGAACTCCGGATGTCCAGGACAAGCGCGCCTCAAAACTCGTTGATACGTCTTATGAAAGGTTACCGCTCGAAGACGGGAAGAGGTGGGCGGTGGATCAGGCCGCCAAACTCCTCTGAATATCACACAGGGTTTCTGTTACCCTGCCGCGTACCCAGAGTCCCCACGAGATGGATGTGGAGTCCTCTTCGGCTTGGGCGGAAACCGCTCAAGCCTCTTATAAGGCTAGCAGGCCAATCGCTAGCCGTCACGTGGGAATAATTTAGAACTAGCCAGTAGCAGGATACAAATTTGCATTCGAAGAGCGGGAACTCTTTGCACTGTGCATTTCTGTGATGCAAAGAAAATGCACCCTGCAAAGACAGCTGCAAAGTGGCGGGAACTCTCTCCCTTGCACACGGGTTCTCTGCGCAGCAAAACTCCACCTTGCAATGAAGCTGTAATCCCACGGGGATAATTCTAGTGCCGAAGCACACACACAAAATCAGACCTTTGGGTCATGACAATGATAATGTGAGAAAGTTTGTTTTCTTCCGCCCTCTTCCTTCACAGGGCAGGAAAAAAGCATGGAGTCATCTTTGTGGTTTTTGTTCGCTCCTGTCTACTACTGTTGTAGAGAATTTATTTTGAACAGGGATTTTTACATATAAAATAGAACAATTGGTGCATAAAAGATTTTGGTGTGTTTAAAGTATGGCAAAACATTTCCCCTAAAACAAGAAGCATCAAATACATTTACAACTTTTTTTGCCAGCTTTACTTGTTTGAATACTAATTTTCTTCCAAATCAGCGTATCAAATGACTTTTGAATCCAGATAATAGGTCATTTTCTCACCTTAATTAAATAAAGACATAACTATAACTCAAAAGATGACTGTTATTCACTAACATTTAAAAGACAAAGTACTGTGAGTAATGAAGGATTAGAGTTTCTTTAAAAATCAGTTTCTAATGAGCTTGTGTGCCTGGGTTTTGTATTTTAGATAAGAGGTGCCCAAAAATTTACAGTCTCTACCTGCCTTCAGAAGGAAATGCCGTATCTGGGCAAACAGTCTGCTCCATCCGTACAGAATGGAGAACACTCCATGAGTCATAATCTTTCTGGTACTCCCCCTGAAGTGCAAGATGCAGCATTCTACAAAGCACTGCGCCAAAAACACCCAATGAAGCAAGGTAGTAAGATCAATTATCTCTTGTGTGAATATTAAAAAAGTTATTGTGATTATGTCTTAAACACAGGCACCGTGACCAATGCCTCTCCTCAACTGCTTGCTCTTGTAGTCGCAATTGATGTAATTTATCTACTAGCATAATACTCTGTCCTTTCTGGCTGAATCTGTTGTGCCTAGTAAAACTTCCCTTGATACAGTTTTGTGTGCCACAAAGGCCCTTGAAACTAAATTTGATGTACTTGAGACTAATCTTGATTCTTTCAACTCTCTGGTGTGCAATTTGGGGAAACAATGGTATCTCTTAAAAATTTAGAGCAGAAAAACGGTGGATTTACAATCCCAGGGAGAGCATTGTAAAAATCTTACCAGGGTGCTTATAAAGGACATTATCACATTGAAGGATAAAGACAATGGCAAACAACCTTAAAAGCTGTAACCTGCAGGTGTTTGATCTCTTCCTTGAGGGGAACTGTGCCTTCTATCAGACTTTTTTTTTAGTTATTCGTCTATCTATAATGATAATGAAGAGCTTTACCTTATATGTTGCTATTGTTATATGGGTGTTAAATGCCCTAAAGGGAGCAAATGGCATCATGAGCATCAGTCCAGCTGGAACAGGATGAGACCAATATTGACACCTACTGTACTTCCTACTTTCTTGACAAACTCAGAAGAGAACCCCCAGTGCCAACCCCTAAAAAGCCAGAGCTGGTTGGGGATCAAGAATGAACTGCCCTTACTTGCTGAAAGGTGAACCTTTGACATTTGGAGTGTGAGACCATTAGTGGGTGGCAATTACATAATTTGGGGAGGGAGTGAGTGGGACGCTAGCCCTGAGCATCTATTCAGATTGGGTGCCAGAATGGCAGCCCCTAGAGAGATGGCACTTACACCAGTGCCATTGCAGCAGCTTGTGTTCAGGGAACCTTTGCTGAGGCTGTGAAAGTCCCTGTGTGGGGATGTAAGCACTTGCTTCTATTTCCCTCCCTTCCTTCCCACACCACCCAGAATGCCAACATTTCAATGTATACTTCCAGTGGTCAGAAACAGTGACATTGCCTCTGATCACATCATAATTAATCAATAAAGGATACTAGCCTCCAGTAAACTACATGTGAATGAATTAATTTGAAAGAAAAGAAAAACCCTACTATAGACGGTCCATGTACTTTATTCTGGCTTAATATTTATTAATAAAATAGTCTCTTCCCTTTCATTTGTTTTTTTTTTTTGCCTCACACTTTTCAGTCCTAGACTTCAACATTATTATGCAGTAACCTGTAATATTTTTCTCCTTTGAAAATATGAAACAACCTAAACATTGAGAGAACTGTTACAGATGACATTCTTAACAGAAATTACCTGCCAGTAAGTCAGGGAACAACAGGGGTTCCATTTTGGGCTTACCAGGCTACATCAGAACACTTCTATACCTAGCTGTGGCTCTATAACATCAAATATAAAGCACAATACAAAAGGTGGTAAAAGAAGAGTGGGTTTCCTTTTCCTTTATCAGTGCCATCAAATGCTTGTAACTCATAAAACCACTAAATATGGAATTAATATTTGAATCACAATAGTGCTTAGAAATCCCAGTAAAGAATTAGGGATCTATTGTTTTAATCATTTGGTAGGCAAGCAATAGAAGCAGTTCCTACCCCAGAGACTTCAGAGTTCATATACTAAGAGATCATTACATTGATACAAGAGCTTGATAATTTAAATTATTCCCATTACTATTTGAGTCTTGTCATAAGCAGAGGATGGATTTCAGGATTTGATAGCGTCCTGAACAAAGCACTAGGATTATTCTCAGCCCAATAAAGTAATATATCTACTAAGTTCTAATCAGCTAATATAACAACTCCAGTTATGTAAAAAGTATTTGTATCTTTTTTGTACTTCTAGTAACAATGAGTTATGCTATTTTCTGCACTCATAAAGTAATGCAGACTGTCCCTAAGGAGTCCTTTCAGTATTTTTCCTCTCTGTAGTTTTCTCCAAGTACTTCTATTCTATTTTTATCTTATTTTATTTTTTGCAAAAGTTTAATATTATCCATTAAGTTAATTGTTACTATATACAGATTAGTGGTGATTCTTATATAAACCACTTAAAGAAAATCCATCAAAATACAGCTCACGTTTAAATGTCTTGGAGGCACTTGAACTTAGCAACTTCTTCTTGCTTCAGCAAGTAGTCCCAAAATAAACTGTCCTTTACTGTCACCAACTATTGTTTATGTTCTTCCGTCAAATCTGATTATGAATGCACTCAATTTAGAAGCAAAGAAAAACATAAATAGTTGATCATTACTAAATGTCTTGAGGATTAATATTGTGATAGAAAGGGATTTTCCATGTTAGATTTTTGAACAGCCCATTTTCAAGAGAACTGAACTATTTTTAGATGCTTGAATTTGTTATTGTTTGTTATTCTTTACTGTTAGCTCCCCCCACCCCTTGTTTCCTGGTTATACACTGTGATGACTGCTCATTTCTCTGCATTCCCTTAGCACCCAGATGAAACACTTGTGTCATTTTTTTATTCAGAATATGATTCAGAAAATGATGCATATGTGTTCAGGTAAATAATGAAACAAGTCCAGCTAATTCTTTTACATTTGAACTCCCTAGTTTTGTTTGGAAATAATATGATATATGTAAATGGCCTTTAATGGACACTTTCACACAATGACATCTTGGTTGCTCAAACTTTCAGGTTCGTATCTTTGAAAGAAAAGTGCTGAAAAACAAAAGTTTAGTTGACTAGATTTTCTAATTAATTGGACTTAGATCTACCAAATTATCCCCATTGTAATTCAGGAAAATATGAGCAAAATAAAACAATTAAAGTTGTATACTGTTACTATTGAAAGAATTAACCCCTAAATTATAAAGTGGAGGACATGGAACGTTTAGGAGTTGATTGAAGTGGAGCTTTCTCATCCAGCTGGTCATTGGCATGGACCCTATATCTTATGTAGTAAATTAAAGCAGCCAAGCAGTAATCTTAGGTAGTGTCAAGGCCAGAACCAACCTTCAAAATGTGCTATCTGTCTTTTCTCCCACACAGAAGATAGTCCATCCTATAATAGCTACATCTGCTACCCAGTGTAATTTTTGGCATCATGAAGATTTTCAAATTGAAGGAGTACCTGGCTTAGGAACCATTAAGTTTTATTATTACTGAAACAATTCAATGTATAAATAGATCATGTAATACTAGCATACTTATGAAATATAAACAGGGTGCATCTACACATGCAGTTTATTCAAAACAAGAAACTCTGGAGCAGTTTGAGCTGGAGTAAATTACTCCTGGGTGCAGCATCTCCATATGCATATGGGATAGCAACAATTTGAGCTCAGGCAGAGCAGTTTATGTCAGGGCCACTTCTGCTGTGCTCTGCCCTGGTCTCCCTCAGGCTCTGGGTGGTGGTATTGGGCAACAATGTGACCAGCTAGGGCATGAGGAGGCTGAAAGTGTGCAGCTCTGTGGCTAGGCAGTAGGGAAAAGCCTGACTCCCTGCTAGCTGGGCTGACTGGGCACAATTTACACCTGTGGTCAGGGTTTACATGTGTGTTTAATCACAGTTACTTACTCTGCCTTAAGATAGAACTGTTGGGGACAGTACTATCTGCTGGTGGCATCAGTTATTTTACTGTGGCCTAATAGCATTGCATGTGTAGATGGTGATGCTTTACTCCTCAGCTAACTAGTCTACTGTACAGTAAAGTGTATCTATAAATGTGGCCACAGTGTCTTAATCAGTTTTAAATAAGGTATTATTTAGATCACATCTATATAAATAGAAAATGCCTATTATTTAATCAATCTTAATATGTTCCTATATAGATTAGGAGAAAGACTGCTGAAACATGCACTGCCTAAGGAGGGCACATTTTTTTTATAAGCACTTATGCTATATGTACTAGAAACACATAAAATAAGCCATTTTTGTCAGAAAGGTGAAGATATGTTCAAATATGTTTGATGATACACTAGAGAGTGGTCATGTAGAAAAGGTGGGGGGGAAAAAGTCAGTGAAAAATTATTAGGCATCTGGCTTTTCCTGTGCATGGTTGGAGTCTTCTACATGCTATTTGAGTTTTGCTACATAAAGCAGTAAGCTTCAACATTACAAATGAATTTAAGGAACATTTCCTTCAGGTTCATCCTTGAGGGATGAATAACATCAACTTGATGTGTGTGTCCTTAAAACAGGGTAACATGCGGTAATTGTATCTCTAACATTCATAGTTTGCTACAAATCACTCCTGATTTCAGTAAACAGAAGTGCTGATTCCAAGTCTGTTTTGTACACAAAGAAAGATCAGTTGAGGTATAATGATGTTTGAATGTCAACAAAAATGTACAGGAAAAGTGGTTAGCCCAGATAACTAGGTAATAGTAACTATGTATATATTATATTTTATATTCAGCTTATGAAATAAACTATGTGCTTTGACATCTATTCATACTGTACACAGTCACTATTTGTATTTGTTAGGAAGAGGCCCAAAGCAAAATCCTGAATGTGAACACCTAAACTGTTATACTTCAGATCTAAACACAGATTCATATATGAAGTGTCCAAGTGGCCTTTAATTTAATTTCTGAATTCTTGACTTAAAACCCTACCATAGAAGACTGTGAAATCCTGAACTGCTTGGAATTGAGATGGCTTGGCCCTTTCCTTTAACTTATGATTTCTAGTAGCATATCTCTACATTATTATTTAAGCCAAATGTTTGGCACTTTATTACAACAATGGTGAAAAGTTGGGGAGAGGGCATATAGAGGATGGGGCGGGGGGGGGGGGGCAGGATTCTGAAACTGAGGGTCAACAATACCATAAATCCAGAAGCCAAGCCAAGGGTTACAATACTAGCCATCAGTCCGAGTCTAATAGATAATGCCAGGGGTCAAGCAAGCCTGTGGTCAACCAAGTCTGTGGTCAAGGCCAGGCCAGAAATCAGGATCTGGGGAATCCAATAAGCAGGATACGGTAGGCATGAGTGAAGCAGGGGTCCAAGTGGAAACAAAGTTGAAGTAATGCTGGAGGCAGGGCAAGAAGATTGAAGGCTGAGGAAAGACAGGAGCAGGAGCAGTGGGGTCTAGCAAGGAGGTCTACAGAAGGATTAGCGAGAGTACTGTTGCAGGAACAAGGCCCTGCAAGAAGTGGGATGGATTTATAGCCCTTCCATCAGGGCACTATGGCTCCTATTGGTCCTCCCACATTATCTGATCCCCTGTCTTGAAAGGGCCCAAGCTGCACTGTGGAAGTTGCATGGCTTGTCTCCCAGTGGTGCTACAGGCTGGTGCTCTGCGTTTGGGTATCATAGGTTGGGGTTTGAATCTCAGGGCCCTGAAAATTAAGCCTTAAGCCTGGTCATTCCTAAATATCCTATTTCTCAGGATCCTACTTGCTACTGTTGGTGTATAAGAATGATCTATTACTAGAGATAGGTAGCCTGATAGTGGTTAGCATCCTAACTGATTACAGAATAATTAAAGTTTTGTGCTGTGCAGAAAAAAGCAAGAAGCAATTTTAAAGCTGTTCCAGTTTTTCAGTGTTGTGGCTGCTATGGTATTTCTAGCTGGAAACAGCTAAAGTACTCAGGACTGTCTCAGCTGAATCCAGAGCTGTGGATTTCAATCCATGAGAATTTTAGACTTCTTTTTATATACATAACGTAATAAAAATCATTTTGGTTTACCTATGAAAATTGTTATCCTATGCCCAACACTGTCTGAGTACTTGAGACATTTTGCTGTCTGCCTCCATAGTCCCAGCTACTTGTCTAGGAACAGGGTAGACAAATGCAATGTCTTGTAGTTTTCACTTCCAGCTAGTGTCACTTGCAGAAGTAACAGAGTTGCTGAGACTTTTGCTAGTTTTAACCTGCAAGACAAATAGCATCTTTCTTGGTGCCTGGCGCCTGGAAGAGTTGCGCTTTTTGGGCACCAATACATGAACGTGGAGACTGCTCCGATGGACTGGAATTCCAGTGTGTTGGAGCAGACTTGATAAATCTAGTCTGCCGGAGTGGCAATTGCCGTGCTTTGGCGGATTCCTGCATCTTGTGTATCAGCACCCCCCTGCTTTAAAATTTCATCAGGAGTACTTGAACTAAAGGTCAAACAAGCTTTAGTTCAAGCACCCCTGCTGACATTTAAGTGTGGGAACACTGATACAGGAAACATGGTGGCACTTTAATTAGAGCAGCAATCTGAGCCACTATATTAATAAAAGTGCTTCCCCTCCCCCATCTCTGGAGCACATGTAGAAAAGTGCCTTTTGTGTTGGCAAAATGGTTCATGTGCAGACATATTAAGATTTGGTGTTATAATATGAGAGTAATGCTGGTGCCTAAAAATTTCTCCATGTATTGGTACCAGTTGATACACTGGACTTTTCTATTACATCTTATGGTCAACCTTTGCACTAGGCAGAGTGTGGAGCAGGGATATGCAAAAAGTAAACCTTCCCCTTTGTACCCACAATGCCATCCCCTTCATGAGATGGTTTTGTATAGCTTCCAGACTAGACTTGTGGATTTATGATGCAGTTCAATCAGGCCTGGTTATAATGTAAACTATTACATGAATTATTATGAAAGATGTAACCTCATCATGTGTCTGATACCAAGAATAGGGGAAGCTAAATGGTACATGTCTCTGACTTCAAAGATAAAGAGCAATAATAGAATAGTAGTGTCTATTGTAATTTATGACTCATTTACATTAAAGGCAATTCTAATTATAAATTACTGCTTTTTTAGGTATATGGTTTGAAAGCACTATATAGCCATCAAACATTAATATTATCAGGCTCTGTAGGGATGTGTTGCTATCCAGAATTATAGACTGCAAGAACAGACTGAAGTAACAGCTCTGTTACAGAATTGGTGGAAAAAATGCTTTTATCTATTTTCTTTGCATCTTAAGTTTACCAGCCAAGGTTGCAAATATAAGACATATATTTATTGTAATTATGATCTAAGTTTAACTTCTAATCTCTGCATTCTTTCACTTTTGTAAAGTATCACTATATACTACACACTATCAAATTATCAATAGAAGTATAGTTAAATATAAGCGGAATATGAATGCACCCCCGTTTCCTGGGGGAAATAAGTGGCACTAGGTACCATCCATCACTCCTGTACAGTATGTTCACATTGTTGTGGAGACAGTAAAATTTGGATATTAAATCCTCAGTTATAAATTTCTCCATATTGTAGAACTTTGTCTTCTATGCCATGTCTGGTCCAACCCCAAAAATATACAACTATAGTTGTTCTGTACCTTATCTATTTTCCTTTATCATTTTCCAGTTCCCGGTAGATTAGAATAATCCCCCAGAAATGAATACAATCTCTCTCTCTCTTCTTTCAATCTTTTATTCTCATATTTTCATATGGCAATATCTCCCTCTAGGGAGCTTGTAATTTTTTGGGTCCGATACTACATTCATGTAAGTATACAAAAATATTGCTATTCTCTTTTTATTCAGGTTCTTCAGCTGGATTCTGTATGATAATATTTGCATGCCTTTCAAGTGCATTAAGAAACATAACTAACAAACATCAATTGTCCACACATCCTCTCCTCAGATGGGTGGAGTACAGTTTCTTTTTTTGGTAAGATATTTATTTTGTTTTAAATATGCATTACACATGTATTAGAGAAAAGAAGATGAAAGAAATATGCTTTCATACCAAGTGGAAGGTATTTAATTTTTAATTCTTAGAGGAGCCATTTTCATTGAGAAACAAAGGTTTCACTGGTGTCAATGAAGGCAGTATCATGCCTTGTACTATTATGAAGTCTGATAAATTATTGCAACTGCTGAAATACAGAAACAGAAAATCCAAACAGTAAGAAAGACAATTTTCTTTTTTTAAGTCTAAGGATATCTTTAATAATGAGACTTAAAAAAACATGCAGAATTTAACCAATACATTTTAAAAGAAAAACAGGTATTTAACATGTCATCTTTCAAAATGACTAAAAACTCTACTTGTGTGACCACTAATTCTAAATGAGATAATGTGCTATAGGGAACAATCTTTGTCTGTCAAGGAAATTGACTCAATGGCTTTACAGGCTTTTCATGACTCCTGAGTTTTGTAATACTATAGTGGAGTTATGTGTCTATTATAAATATAAGTATACCCATCACCATTTATTTGCTTTTGTGTATCTTCAAAATTCAATGTAATTACTTTTTATCATCAGCATGTTTTTAATTTTTTTTAAGGCAAAGTAGATCATAAATAAAATACCTATAAAGAAAGTACAGTCAAATACAAGAAAACATGAATCATATTTCCTCTTGATGATAATATATCATGTTTTGCAGAGTTTGCAGTTAAAGTGTTATGGGGGAACTAATCCATTCCCGGCCCTCAGAGGGTTGAATCAAAACTGGGTTTGCATTTACACCTGATAGGCAGTGCAGCTCCTATCATCCTTCTCTATCTCCTGAATAGCGAACAACAAGGCTCTTCCTGTTCAGCCAGTTTATTACTGTTAGATTGGCTTGTACACCAAGCTAATGCAAGTCACAAAGTGTAGTAAATTGGCAGCTGCTCCTTACTGATGAAAAATATAATTGCAATGTAAGGCAGAACAGGCTCTAAACTAATTTGTCCTCAGCAGAAAATAGGCATTATCAAATACAGAAAAACTATGTTAAAATAACCTTGACTACTTGCCTTGAAGACAAAAGTCCTGAAATTTTGGATTCTGTGCTACTACATGTAGGTAGTTTATATGATTAAAATTCCACTTCAGGAATGTTTTGCCTGTGTAGACATACATCACCCAGGTTGAATTTGTATATTTCAGAAGCCAGTTCATATGGCCAGGACCTGCTCACCACCTTGAGGACAAAAGTTCCCAGGAAATTGATTTCTAGAATTTGCTATCTCTTGCAAGTAATTTTAACTGCAGAGGAAGCTGTTCAGTGGTGCAAATAGCAAACTCCGTCATTGTTTTAGGACTTGATTTAAAGTTCATTGACGTCAACATGTTTTGGATTAGGTCCCAAATCTAGACATTCTCATGCATTTTCCAGAGAATTTAAATAGTTAAATGCACAAAAATGTATGACAATAAAATTCTGAGGGATGAGTTAGTGTGACTAGGATCTATAAACAAGTAAATTATCATTCAGAGCTAATGTGACCTGAGGAATACTTCTGTTTCTTCTGCTATAATTTTCTATTACCCAGTGTGAATTAGAAGTGGGCTTTGCTAGAGACAGGACTCAAATCTGACTGAGTGTTCTCTGCCATTTTAGTTAGTAATACCTTAACATTGTTTCGTCACAAACTTCACTATCATTTCCTTTCTTCAAGAAATGCCATTTTGGCTGAATAAAAAAAACTCTTTCATGAACTAGAAGGTAAATACCTGAAATGGCTTAAGGCTACACCATAAAGTGGAACATACTATTTCCAGAAGAAATGATTGAATTATAACATGTGTTCATGTGTAATGCACCAGCTTGTCTCCAACGGGCATGTTAACATTAGAGAGGAAGAAGTCAGGTGTCAAAGAGGTGAGCATGGTATGTTCTGATAGAAGGAAGCGTTCCTTCCCCAGCACCACCCAGGGAACCAAAATTTTAAGGTTTGCTTTCACATTCTTTGGGTGTTGTCCTGAAAAGGCAAAATACCCTCGAAAGCTGAACAACAGCATAGAAAACAAATTATGACATTGAGGGTATTAGTGGCAACAAATGTTTTTTCTTTAAAGATGAACAATAAGAAGTGCCACTGACATGACATCTCTTTAAAAAGATAGTAATATTTTTACCAGAATAATGCATAACCTCTTAATGTGCTGGAACAAAGAAGCCATTTTTAAAAGCAGTAAAAACCGCCATATATGAGGTAAATGTGGATTAAGTACATACGCAGTCAAGCAAATCATTCAAAAAGCAAACTATAAAAGACTTCAGAAAAAATGATGACTGGCTAATGTCAAGTATGCACATAAGTGTATTACTTGCAGCTAAAAACCAGAAATACAACCCTTAATCAATGCTGGCAATGAAAGAAAAAATGGAAAGTTGGATTAATAGAACATGTTATCAAACAACACTACTTTATTTAAAACACTCATTCATTTAAAACACTGCTGGTTGGAGACCAAGAAAATATTTTTTATTCATTACATGGAATGGGGGGGGGGGAAGGAGAATGGAGTGGTACGTGGGAGATTAAAAGGACCTGCACACTGCTTCCCTGTTTAGCAAACAGTTCTCTCTTTGGGCCTGATCCAAAGCCCATTTTCAGTTAAGAAAAAGACATTAAATTAAAAGGGTGGTAGTCCAGTATTTTAATCACTTGCCATCGCAAATACTTCTGTCTTTGCTTCTCATCTGCTTGTTTAGGTCCCAGTCCTGCGAGTAGTATTTTTGGACAATATCTCTGTAGCACCACAGAAGCCCAGTGAATACCAACAAGCATGTTTTATCCTCCCACCCTCACTTTCACGTGCCAAATCTGGAAATATGTCAGTGAAACTTCTGGGTACCCAATATAGTCTCTCTCAAGCATGTCAGGAATGGTGATTTCAAGAGCACCTGGATGAAGTATGTCTTGGGTGGCTTCAACAATGTATTTCCATTTTTGGCTCATGCAAGTTGAATCAGGTGGGAAGCATGGTCTCCAGAGCATCCCAGCCTGAGACTGCCAGGGATGTGGTGTAGACATATCCCACATGGGTGCATAAAGTTCATGGCATGAATAGGAAAAGGTGTGAGAAGCACTTAAGGCATGATTCAAGGAACATTGGTTGTAGATAACACTAAGGAATAACCAGATGCTTTTTTTTTTTTTACCTCAAAGAGCAGAATTTACACAGATTTGAGGCATTTAATTCACTAAATGAAATCTATTTTCCCACATATCCTGGATACTGCTAAAATACCAAGATTATCTGTGTGTCCCAATACCAAACTAAAAATTTCCCTGCAATCTTACACTTGGCCCATTTGTGCACCCAAAAATACTCTAGGATGGCCATTTAGGGATTTAATTTACTTACCTCCATTCCAGTCCAATTTCACTGAGATGCATACGTTTTGCAAAAGTGGCTAAAACCTTAGAGAAAAAACACAATTTACAACAGTTTGACAGTAATAAGAAGGAGGAATAGTGCTTGTCTTTCACGCAATAGCCTAGTCATTACAATCAAAATACAGGAACCTTGAATTCTCAGTCCAGATCTCCCTAAGGGTGTTGAAACCTAAATTTTCCATGTCTCAGGAACATACAATAAATATTGAGCTAGAAGCTAATTGGTGTTAAACACAATGAATCATAGAAAATTAGGGTTGGAAAGGACCTCAGGGAGCCATCTAGTCCAATCCCTTTCTCAAGGCAGGACCATCCCCAGACAGATTATCTTTGTTTAACTGGGTTTTAAACACCACCAAGGGTAGAGATTCCACCACCTCTCTGGGTAACTTGTTCTAGTGTTTTACTATCCTCTTAGTGAGAAAATTCTTCCTGATATCTAACATAAACATCCCTTGCTGCAAATTGAGGCTCTTGCTCATTGTTCTGTATCAGACACCACTGTGAACAGTCTAGCTCCATCCATTTTTGAACCTCACTTCAGGTAGTTGAAGGTTGCTATTAAATCCCCTCTCAGTCTCCTCTAGACTAAATAAGCCCAGTTCTCTCACTCTTTCCTCATGAGTCATGTCCCCCAGCCCCCTCACCATCTTGCTGCCCTCTGCTGGACCCTTTCCAATTTGTCCACAACCTTTCTGTAGTGGGGGACCCAAAACTGAACACAGTACTCCAGATGTGGCCTCATCAGTACTGAATAGAGGGGAATAATCATTTCCCTAGACCTGCTGGCAACAATCCTACTGAAGCAGCCCATTTATGCCAGTAGCCTTCTTTGCAACAAGGGCACACTGCTGGCTCATATTCTGCTTATTGTCCACTGTAACCCTCCAGGTCCTTTTCTGCAGAGCTGCTGCCAAGCCATGGGATTGTTCTGTCCTACGTCTGTCCTACTTGTTTTGTCAGGACTTTGCACTTGACCTTATTGAACCTCATGAGATTTCTTTTGGCCCAATCCTCCAATTTGTCTAGGTGGCTCTGAATCCTAGCCCTACCTTCTAATGTATCTACTACTCCTCCTAGCTTGATGTCATCTGCAAACTTGCTGAGAGTACACTCTGCCATCTTCCAGGTCATTTCATAGATTTCATAGACATTTGGGCTGGAATGACCCCAGAGGATCATCGAGTCCAGCCCCCTGCCCCAGGGGCAGGAAGTCAGCAGGGATCATAGGATCCCAGCAAGATAAGCATCCAAATGTGTCTTGAAGGTGTTCAAAGTGGTTGCTTGAACTGCCTCCGGTGGCAGTCTATTGCAAACCTTGGGGGCTTGGACAGTGAAGTTCTTTCTTATGTCCAGGCTGAATCGGTCACAGTGGAGTTTGTGACCATTTGATCTTGTCATCTCTTGGGGGGCTCTGATGAACAGACGTTCCCCCAGATCCTGATGAGCATCCCTGATAAACTTATAGGTGGCCACCAGATCACCCCTGAGCCTGCGCTTTTCCAGGCTGAATAGCCCCATGGCTCTCAGCCTCTCATCGTAAGATCTGTTTTGCTGACCTCTGATCATATGTGTGGCTCTCCTCTGCACCCTCTCAAGCTTCTCCACATCCTTTTTGAATTGTGGAGCCCAAAACTGGACGCAGTACTCCAGCTGCGGCCTCACCAAGTCTGAGTACAGTGGGAGAATGACATCCCAGGATTTGCTTGAGAAGCATCTATGGATGCAAGCCAGCGTTTTGCTCACTTTACTAGCCACAGCATCACACTGGAGGCTCATGTTCATCTTGTGGTCAACCATGACCCCCAAGTCCCTTTCATCTGTAGTGCTAACCAGCATAGCACTACCGAGCCTATAAGCATGCTGCAGGTTTTTCCTCCCAAGGTGGAGAACCTTGGTCAGTCCGCTTCTGACACCAATGTCCACATCATTGATGAAGATGTTAAATAGCATTGGCCCTAGGACAGAACCATGTGGGACCCCACTGGTCACAGCGCACCAAGATGATTGGCTCCTGTCATCCACCACCCTCTGGGTCCTACCGCAGAGCCAGTTCCCCAGCCAGCAGATCGTGGTGACATCAAGGCCACAGTTAGCCAGTTTAGCCAAGAGGTGATCGTGGGATACCAGATCGAAGGTTTTTTTAAAGTTGAGGTATACAATGTCGATCTCTTCCCCCTTGTCCAGGTGATAGGTCACCTGGTCATAAAAGGAAATGAGATTGGTCAAGCAAGACCTACCTCAAGAAACCCATGCTGGGTATCCCTCATTGATGAAGACATTTAACAAAACCAGCCCCAGGAGTGACCTCTGGGGCATTCCACTTGACTCCACATCCTCCACCCTTCCTGTTGAAACTAACCCATTGGGAATCCAAGAGGAAAAGATTCATCAGATGCAGGAAAATAAACAAGAGAGGGATGATTCTTTGGCCCAGTAAGGTGTGCATTGCTCTGGGAGAGAGGGAGTCTTTGCTTTCCCAGGAAAGTCTGCAAGGTCTTTTCATTGTAAGAAAGCAGCCTCTGGTTGGTCCTAGGTAAGCTGAGCAGGGGGTAGAGCTACTTGGCACCCCAGGTCCCGAACAATTGGACACAGCCATGGTTAGCATCATGCACCAAGGGTTACATTTAGAAATAGGTGCAGCTTAGGGGGCAGGTGCCATAACCATTAGGCTAGGTAGATTTCTATCTCTTAGCCATCTGGATGAAACTAGATCACAAGTTTGGAAGTATCTTTGGCTGTGCTAAGGCTCTCTGTTGAGAGAATAGAAAACTTTGTGCCTCCTGGGAAAAATGCTGTATTTATTCAAATCCAAGATGTGGATTTTTTATGTAGTCTACATGGGGGTGGGAAACCCTAGCTTAGGGTCATGAAGTCATAGAGAAGTAGGGCTGGAAAGGACCTCCAGAGGTGGTCAAGTCCAACTCCCTGCCTGAGGCAGGATCATCTCTATCCAAACTATAATCTTAGATTTGAATACAAGGTGACTCCAGGGTTAGGGTCAGCACCACAGCTGTTGCCACCCCCACCTGCTTCTTGAAGCCTCTGCCCACCTCATCTCTGCCCTGTGCTGCCAACCCACCTCTACCAGTGCTTTCTCACCTGCCCCCACTACCTGCTCCCCATCACCTCTGCCCCTTCATGCCACCTCTTACTCTCAGTCATAGCTCTGGCTCAGGCCTGGCCTAGGCCACAGAGCATATGCTGGCTCTGGACCCTGCCTGGCTTTGCCTGATGGCAGCCACAGCCCCAACCGCACTTGGAGTTGTGACTACTACTGCTGCTGCTAGGCTGGATGGAGCATGTGCTCTATATCCTGAGCCCGAATAGAGCTGTAGCCACAAGGAGAGTAAGTGGCAGTGCTGGGGTAAGGAGGCAGCAGTGGGGCCCAGCAGGGTGAACAAATGGGGGGTGACAGGTGGCACAGGCATTTCAGGGGGACAAGCAGAGGAAAGGGGCAAGCACTGTGGAGGTGTAGGTATAGGGGGTACAGAAAGGGGTAGACTGCAGTAGGGGCAAATCGATGAGGGACAGAAAGCAGGGGGAAAGGTGCAGGAGGTATGTGTCACAGGTTAGGCCTCTTTAGTCCCCTACATCTGACCCCTCTCACTGTCTACCCACCCACCACTTGCCCCCTGCCATTGCTTGCCTGGCTGCAGCAGTGAGCAGAGTGGTTGAATTTAAGACAACCCTCCAATAATTCATTTCTATTCATGGAAAGTTGTAACAAATTTATAATTGTTCCATGTATGGAATCTGATTATGGTGGGAGTTCATCTTAAACTCAAAGTCATCTTGGATTCAGGTAAATATGGTAGGAAACTTCCTATAAAAAACTGGAGGAGCTGTGGTTCACTTACTTAGATAAAATAGGATTGCCCCCCTGACTTATGGCTTTAGCATGGTGATTTCTTAGTAACAAAATAGGATTTGTTCCTGAGTGGGATTTTACTTTAATTAACAGTTCAAGTTATTACTTGTGAAATGAAGTCAAACTATGTTACACCATTTGCAGCGCTGTATTTTATGCATACTCATAAAGGTGGAAACGAGCAAGAGAGATGCTGTTTCCATAAAGCTGTCTGTGTCTAAGGCATCTCCTACTGCTGACTGTAATCTGCTTAATACTTAATTAATATTTGTACAGAATTGAATACATGAGGCCAAACTCTGCTCTCCATTACAATGTAATAAATTCAAAACAATTCCAGTGACTTGAATGAAGTCTCTCTGGATTTACACGTCTGAAGCAGAGAACACATTTTGGCTCCTCAAGTATCTTTTAAGTAATTAAGACATTGGCTTCTTATTTAATATCTGTATTTGTGCTTAAAACTCATTACCATTGCTGAAATCTTTGCATTCAATAAACAGAGGTTTTGTCAAGTGACCTGTAAGGGAACCTTTTTCCAGCCAAACCAATGAGAGCCATGCTGGGCATGTGTCAGCTGGAAGCTGCACTTTACATATCTTACAATAGCAACATTTTCTGTCAATGCCAGAACTGTTGCAGTGATTGATTTTTCATGCAAATGTTACATCTTTTGTAATGCCAAGTAGTGGAAAGACAATGACACCTGACTGCACAATGTTTGCCACATGCATATTCTGAACACATGGAAATGTCTGCAACTGCAGATGGCCATCTCCAGCTGCTTGTAAAGTAAGCATTTGATCATGTGAACATCAGAGAATGATCTGATAGTCTGTAATGCTTTATGATGGCACAACATCACGCTCTTCTTGCCTCATTAGGCTGGCCTTTGAAGTTTCAGTTTTGCTCAGAACCTAACAGTGGATCTATGAAAGAAATTAACCCTTGTTGGGACTTATCATAGACTCCACATTACCAGAACTGGCAATGCTTTCTACAACCAGTAACATTACTGAAATAAATGAGATTAGAACCTGCAGAAGGTTAACAGCCCCTTCACTAACTCAGCACCAGGCCAGGACCATTGTAATTAAAGATACATACGTGAGAATAGTCAGGACATAAGGCCAGATGGCACTTAACAAGGCCACAGGCTCTTGTGGTTAAAAGAAAAGCCTATGTCATTCTGGACTAGTACTACTTGCTAGTTGCATTAAGGTTATATTGAAAGATCCAAACTGACTTTTGATTCTAGACTGAATAAAGGCCTGAGGGGAAGGAATACAATATAAAAGAAAAGAATACAAAGTAATGGTCACAAACATCACCTTAAAATAGTGTGATTGTGCTACATAGATTTCCATAGTGACAAGGAAATGATTGATTGTAGGAGTCAGATCTCACTGGATCAACATTTTCATAAAGCAGAGAATCTGGACCACTGCACCACTCAATCTTCACTACTCAGGTCAGATAAAGGACCCAGCTCTGAAATAAGACATTGACCTCCTACATCTGTGACCTTCATTTCTCTTCTTGCTATAAAATAGCATTGTCCTGGAATTCAAACCTTTCCTAATCACTGGTCAAAGAGGGCCAGATTTCTTTAAAGTATTTAATTGTTTACTGGGATTTTCAAATGCGTCTGGACTTCTACCTCCTACTGGCAGTCATGCCAACAATAACCCCTAAATCAATAATCTATTTACAGAGAGAATAACTTAAAAAAAAAGAAATAAATCTATAGACTGCCACTAACTAATGTCATATATTAAGTAGGTTAGATAGTATTCTCACAGTGCTGTACAGTGAGTCAGACCATCATTAGCAAGGCTGCAAACTGTCCCCATCATCTGCCTTCCCCAGAACAGTTTTAATATTTACTATTCATCTTTTTTTCCACTTCAGCTTTTCAGTTTCAGCTCATGGTTCCTTTTTTGCTCTTACCATTTCACCATGAAAGGATTATTGTAGGTGGAAACCTTTTAAACACATCTCATTCAGATTCAGTTGAAATCCACTATTTCAGAAGCCTTTAAGCCTTTATTTAAAGCCTTTAAATTATTATCAGCTCTACACTCCTCACAGTTAGGGGCTGGGTAGACAATAAAAACTATACACTAGAGAAAAACACATAATGCCACAGACAAGCCTGCAGGGATGGAGCAGATCATAAACCTGCTTCCTCCTTTAAGTGCAGTGATTGAACTACACATTTCTTCCATTAATGGTGACTGGATTAGATGCTATTTTTTTTTTCTCCTTTAGAATTTAGGTGAAGCACCCACAGCTTCCATGGAGTTCATTTGGCACTGTGGGTGCTCAACAACTTTGGAACATCAGATTTCCATCTGTAACAGGGGGCCTGCTTGGGGTCCATCTACTGGTGGCCCCACCCACCTGTTATGAGCCAACCACCCGCCTTCTCACCTGCTATGCCTTGTTGTTAATTAATTGTTGTTAATTAAACAGGAAGCTGTCCATTTTATGCCCTGATACCAGGGGGTGCTATCTGCAGCTCCATTCTTCCCCTACACTGCAGCTGAAGCCTCGTAGATGGTATTTGTAAAATTCCTCTTTATGTTGGGGTCTCAGCCACTGTGGCTCTACCCCTTCTCTCTCTAGCTAGGCCTGTCAGTCAAAGACCCACAATCAGGGTTTGACTCCCAGGCTCTAGCTCTCAAAAAAAAAAAAAAAAAAAAACTCACTCAGGCTCCTGCACCCTCTCTGGTGCTGGGGTCAGCTCACCCCTGAATACTGTGCCCTCCCTGGCACTGGGGTCCCCACACCACAGTGGGCCCCCAATGAGGCCTCCTCTTTCCCCAAATAGCCTCGCCCAAACCACCAGTCTTAATATCCAACACAAAACATAGCCTTCTATGGCCATATAATGAAAAAATGATAATACAGAAATAAGAGAGGCAGCATGCCTGCTTACTTTAGATTATCATGAGGATGGCTCACAGCATGGCAGTCTTCCAACAGAGACTGCAGACATAGCACCATAGTCATTGGAAATCCCCATCCCTGCTGGCCTTCTCCACTTGCCATTTGTAGGATCCTTGCCTTCCTCTTCCTGTCACCTGACCAGCTGGCAGGACTTGAGCCTTAACCCTTACTTGACTGGCCAGCCATGACTGGAAGGTTCTGGGTTTAAAGGGACCACACTGTCTCTTTGTAACAGGGCTAGGGTTCCCTGTTACACCATCATTCCCCACGTAAAGCCATTCTAGAAAGACAGTGCAGAGTGCAACTGTGTATGTGGACCTGCAGTGAATCCAGTCATTCAGTTTTCCTGTAAAATCATCCTAATATTGATAAGGCAACCTAAGAATAACTATAGGTTAATGTCACAAAAGCATTCAAATTTCAAACGTTCATCCAAATCTAACAAAACTTTAAGTTGCAGGGATCAGTTTGGAACTCTATGCTGCAATTCTATTCTACATAATAGCCAAGTAAGTGGACATAGGGCATGTCTACATGTGTATTCATGTACTGTTGCTACTGTGCATTAAGTTTAGTACCTCTAATATGAGGTACTATATAAATGCACAGTAGCCAGTGCTAATGCACAGTAGGGCTGTGTGAAACAGTGGTGTTCCGCTTTGACTTGTTTTGACTTTTGAATGGAACTGTTTCATTTTGAGTTTTGTTTCACTTTGAAAGCACTGTTCTGTTTCATTTCATCGAAACAGTTTCACTGTTTTGATGCTGTTTCAACGTTTTGCCCATAGGCTATAATGGGAAAGCATGAAATAGCCTATAACTTTGTCATTTCTTGGCTGATTCTGATTAGACTTGTAGGGATGGTATCCCCATCTGAGGCCATGAAGCCTGACAAATTTCAAGGAAATAGGTACAGGCATTTCTAGGAAACTGCACCTCAAGTTGCTGACAAGCAGAAGCCAGGGAGCAGGAGCAGCATCCTGTGATCCGGCAGGCAGATCGGGGGCCTGCATCCCCAGAAGGAGTCAAGGAGAGCCCTCCCAGCCCTCCCAGGTGTGTGAGTGGGCCCCTAACCTGCCTGTCAGATGACAGGAGGCTGCTCCTGCAGCCTGGGATGCAGTGCTAAGGACCTGAGCTCAGCTGCGGGAAGCACCTCCTGCTGCTATGCTCAGTTCCCAGAGGTTCACAGCACTGGGAAACTCAGCCCAGCTGGCGGAAGTGGGAATGGTTCACAGCACTGGGAATGGAGTCCAGCAGTAGAAGGCACTTCCCCCAGCTGGGCTGAGTTTCCCAGCATGGGGAATGGAGCCCAGCTGGGAGAGGTGCCTCCCCCAGTTGGGCTGAGTTTCCTAGCATTAGGAACAGAGCTTGGTGGTGGAAGATGCTTCCCCACACTGGGTTCAGTTCCCAGTGGCTTGTAGGCCTGTGGAACTCAGCCCAGTGGGAGGCATAGCACAGTGTCAGTTCTGCCTGCCTTCTGCCACCAGGCTGAGCTCCATGGGACTGGTGGAGCTGATTGGAACACAGTCCAGCAGCAGGAGGTGAGCAGAGTTGGCATTGCACTCCAATTGGCTCCACCAGCCTCACAGAGTGCAGCCCAGTGATGGGAGGTGGGGAGAGCCAGGGCTGCACTTCCTGCCTGGCTGAGCCACATGGGGCTGCAGAGCCACTCAGAGTGCAGCCCTGGGTCTTCCCTGCCTCCCACCACCTGGCTGACTGTTTCAAAATTGGAAACATATCAAAAATTCTGTTTTGACACTGTTTTGAAGCCCTTCATTTCATTTCAATTTCACTATTTTGAGCTGGAAATGAGTCAAAACAGTATCAAAATGAAACAGCCAGCAAAGCTTCATATAACCCTAATGCACAGTAGCAATGGTGCACAATTTTTCATGATGCTTAATGTGCAGTAGACTAATTCAACTGTGCATTAGCAGTTTTTTTTTTCCCATGACACACAAATGCACATTAGAATTAGTCTCCTGCACATTAAGCATCTCATGCAGACATGCCCATAGGTGTCTAAAAGCAATTCTGTTCCACCCTGTTTGAAGCCCAAAAAAGAGTTAATACAAAATATGGGTATGTCCTTGTGGCAGGGCACTGTTGGTGCCTGCCACTTTAAGGGCCAGAATGCAACAGCCGGCAGATGCCTGATGAGGGCAGCCATTTTGAATCTAGGGCTGCCCATATAAACAAGGCAGTTCTGCTGCTGGAAACTAGACAACAACACTGTCTGACTGGAGGGCTGCTGATATCATCTGGAGGTAAGGGAGGAGTTGTAAGGGAAGGATAGGAGGCTCCTGGTCCTGGGCATGACCTAAAACTGCACCCTGC
This sequence comes from Alligator mississippiensis, assembly GCF_030867095.1. Taxonomy (NCBI): domain Eukaryota; kingdom Metazoa; phylum Chordata; order Crocodylia; family Alligatoridae; genus Alligator; species Alligator mississippiensis. The sequence goes on from NC_081828.1 coordinate 72,132,375, forward strand.
TGGGAGTGGGTGGCCTGGTAGGGCTTTCAGTGGTGCGGGAGCCCCCAGGAAATGCCAGGCCAGTTACCACCCCAGTAAAAGGGGGGTCAGGGCACCTTAACCCCCAGCCCCCACAACCAGGTGGGTTGCCCCTTGTTTGGATGGATGGATGGACCCTTGGAGAATTTCCCCTGACTGGCCCATGCTGGGGCCAGGACCGGAAGAGTCAAAGGGCCGGGGGCCCATCGCAAGGAACGCCCAAGAGCTGAGGAACTGGAGTTCTGACTGGCCTGGAGGTAGGCCAGGGCTAGAGAACTGAAGGTCCCAGTGGGGGGATCACACCCAAAGGGGAAACAGTTTAGGGAGCTATGGTGCCCAGTATGATGGTGGAAGAGACCGCCTGAGGGGAAGGAATCCAGGTCGGGTTCAATAGTAGGATTCTGGGGCCCACTGTGGGGGCCAGTGACAATAAGAACATCTAGATGCCATCTCCGAAGCTTGGGCTGCGGCGTAGGGGAGGAATGGAGCTGCAGATAGTGCCCCCTGGCATCAGGGCAGTAAATGGGCAGCCTCCTGCTTAATTAACATCCATTAATTAATTATACCAACAAGGTGTGGCAGGAGAGAATGCAGGTGGTTAGTCCAGGAACAGGTGGGCGGGCCACTGGGAAGTTGGCCCTGAGCAGGCCCTCAGTTACAGTCCTCTTTGTAGTTACTTTTTTGTCACACAATTTTAAGTGGAAGTTGGAAGTGTATTTCAAAAGTAGTTGCATTAATAGATCGTCAAAATTTGAACAGGGTGGAATAGAAAGAACCACATATAGGTGACAAAGTCTACCTAGAAGAAGAAGAATAGATGGAATAGAATCAGGCCCTGTAAGGATCAAATCTGTTTGTATGGTTTCCACTCCATGCAAAATTTCAGTATTCCATTAGAGGTGCAAAGACACAAATGTATTTAAAACAAAACAAATTCCCTGTCACCGGTATTTATTTTCTTCAAACTTTAAAAATAATTGAATTTCAGCTTAGACACTTAAACGTGGCCTAGTGTGATAACCAAAGTCACTTCCCTTCTCCTTCTCTTCAATAAAATAAAGTAAAACTATATTCACAAAATATCAGTATTATAATATTATGGTTCTCTACATCATTCCAAAACCATAGAGCAAACTTCTTCATAAACTCCATTAATTAACCATTACATTACAAAAGAATACAGCATACAGCATTTTGTAGTAAACAGAATCAGTTCAGTGATAAAAAAGCCAAACAAATGCCATCATGATTAAGCAGTGTTTAGATGGCTCACAACAAGTGACTAACACAGTGAATTTAGGTCCAGTTCTTTGGTGTTTGACAGGGAACTTAGCACGCCTGCTACTGTAAGAGGGGAAGAGGCTACGGAGAGGGCCCAGGTGGCAATCAGGGGAGTCACCAGACCAATAAGGGGCCAGGCTTAGGGATGATGTAAGCCCAGGGCCTTGGCTCGGCTGGGCAGTCTTATCCTGGCAGCTGACAGGGAAGGAGCTCCTAAGCAGGCTGCTGAGAGAGTGACTCTAGTGTGTATGGAGGTATGCAGCCTTAGGGCAGGGAGCTCAAACTTAAGGATAGTGGAAAAGAGATCATGTAGCCTGAGGGCTGTGGAACATCTGTTGCCTTGTGGAAGGGCCTAAGGGGAGGTAAGGACATCCCAGATGGCCAGAGGGAGAGAGGGACCAGAGGGGTAGAGAGCCCAGAGGGACAGCAGAGAGAGAACAGGTGCTAAAAGGTCCAGAGAGAGAATAGCAGGCTGGAGAGCCCAGGGAGTAAGTTGGGCCAGGGTACCTGTAAGTCTTACTGGCCTAGGAGCAGGGCCAGGGCCCAGAAGGGCCAAATACCATGAAAGGGCCAAGGCCAGAGAGTAGTGGAGCAGGAGAGACCATGGGTCTCAACTGGCCTAGTAGCAGGTCCAGAGCCTAAGGAGAGGGACCAAAGGCTGGGAGGGCCACTGCTGGAGACAGACAGGGTCAGGGACCTGCAGCCCAGAGAAAGATAAAGTTGGGGTTAATGGCCTAGCACTTGGAAGAGGTGGTAGAGACAGGGGTCTCATGCCTACAAGAGGGAGAAATAGGGACAGGAACCCAGAGTCGTACCCAGGATTAGCCAGTAAGGGTGAAGTACCTGGGTGTGGATGGACAGAGATAGTGGCCTGAGCCCAGGAGATGGCGGGCCTGAGCTATAGAGTGATAACATCTGCAAGGCATGGGAGTGGGTACTGGGGAGAATGGAGCCCATATAATTAGACCTTAAGATGGTGTGCAGTGACACTGACACTCATGAAGATATCTGACGTGGGAAGCTTTGAAGCAGCTCCCTTTTCTGAAAGTAGCATTTCATCAAGGTGTGACAGATGAGGAAGGGGAGATTGCCCAAAGAAAGCCAAGATGTCAAGGGCTGGCATCACCTGGACCCTGTTACAGGGTGCAAATGAACTACAGAGATCTTAGGTGAAGAATGTATGTGTACAGAAAAAATAGCTTACTCTAATCTATGCTAACCCTGCTATAACTCTCTACAAACAGTTCCCCTTCTGTATATTAGAACAGCTTCAGTGCTAAGCTAAAATGCAATGCTCAAATCAACCAAAATGCTGCCATATATTGCCATATCACTGAGGCACCCTGGCCATGTCCTATTTTGTCTGGGTATATTCTGTATCCTGCCATTGTGGTAGTAGAAAGTAGTGTGTTGTGTGACAGCCCCTACAAAGTCCTTGTACAAGTGGAAGGTCTATTTTATATTGGTGGGATTCACCAAAATCTGTTTCAGTCAAAAGTATGCTGTTTAAGTAGGGTGTGGGACAATCACAAAGTCAGGTCCAGGCCGTAGCCTAAGTTTCTGTTTGTAGGATGATCAAAAATAAATTTCCTCTTGTTTAATTATTATAATAATTTTAGGCCATTTTTCTTCCCTTTTGAAATGTTTTATTATGTCTCAAAGGTCAAATGTTGGTTAGTGCAGTGGTGTTCAACCTTTTTCCCCAGAGAGCTGGATGGGCAGTGTCCAGTCTATCTGCAGGCTGGGCCCAACAGGAAGCTCAAATCTAGTACCTGGGGTGGGAGCAGTGGGGCCCCATCTTGTGGAGGAGTGGGCACGGGGCAACCCAGTCCCCATTCAGTTGCACAGAGGAAGGGGGCATGTCCCAGTCCCAATTCATCCCTACAAGGAGAGAGGGCATGGCCCAATCCCATTTCAGCTGCATGTGGGGAGGGGTCTTGGCCTGTCCCTGATTCAACTGTGCATGGGGGGAGGGAGCATGGCCCAGCCCCGAACCAGCAATGTGGGAGAAAAGGGCATGGTCCCCCTGTTTCAGCCACATGGGGGGGGAAGGGAGCATGGCCTGCCCTCACCCTGGCAATACAGGGAGAAGGGGGCATGGCCCAGACCTGATCCATCTGGGTAAGGAGAAGTGGGTATGGCCTGTCCCTGATCTGGCTGTGTGGCATGAGGAAGGATGGGAATTTGGCAGTGGGAGAGGGTAGTGGTATTAATAGCCACTGCTCTGCCAGTGCCAAATGACCTAATCCCCAGTGAACCCCACAAGCCAGATACCATGGCTCCATGGGAAACATTTGGCCCATGGGCCAGAGGTTGAGCACTCTCAGCTTAGAGCCTTTGATAGATATGTTTACCATTAAAATTGGGATTTAATTATAATTGGTCATCTCAACCATATAGATATTGTGTCTTCTTCCTGACTGGAATGAAGAAAAGAAAGATCTCGCAAGCTGTGTGTCCCTTAAGGAGAGGAAGATAAAGAGGATTAACTTTAGGAATGCATAAATATTCTCTTTTACAGGCCCCATAGGTCATAAACACTGTTCAGCCTCTACTGTAAAGCTTACTGGTTGGTACAAGAGTTTAAATATTATTCTATTTAATTCAGACAAAATAACTTGTTCTTTCCTAATTGCAAAGGGTATGCCTTTGCACAGCTTTGTTTTTCCCTAATTGCTTTTGAGAGGAGGAACAGCTTACCCTGCTCTGTCACTCAGCATCCTATTATCTCTCATATGTACCAAATGTATTGCACTTTATTAAGCTATGCTTTTCTTTCAAATGGTGGTCTGGGTCCAAACCTTTTCAAACTTAATTGTGTAAACTAAGAATTTATCCAACTAAGAAGAATCTTTACATATCCATAAAAATATTCTTTACAAATTACCCAGATATCTCATTCAAATTAAAAGCTTTAAGAATTTATCTATATTTATTTATTTATTTCTGTTTATTAAAATCTATTTCCTCAATCTGTCAAAGAAAGAACTTAATTGTAAAATAGCTATACAAAGAAATAGTGTTCCCCACTGTGAAATTTGCTAGGAACCAAATGTAGCTATCTTCTTTTGGGAATAATTATTACAAAAAACAGTATCATTGGGCCCACATTAGTACACCTTGTTCTCCTAAAACTATTTATATGAAGTCCTGTTCTTAGCAGATTTGTACCCATACCATCATGCTCATTAGTGAAGAAATGTGCTCATTTCAAATCAAAATAAAAGCAGACAAAGGCTTTTTATTTTTTTGGATGGTCACAGTGGAAGATGGATTTGAAATTAATATAATAATTGAATATCTGATTAACAGAATATCTGCCTCTTACAGTGGTTCTACAAAAGGATGCGATCTTCATGTACAGAGTGCAGCCAGAAATGTTAATGCAGTCTTTTCCACTGTCTAATACTTTTTTTTAATCTACCCATTTTTCTTGATTTATATTTAACTATATTCTGGCCAGTTCATTATCTAGGCTAGCCAGGTTAAAAGGTCACTGTTATACTTGGAATCCATTACCAAGAGTCAGCTTACATCTATTAGAAATTAGTGAACACTATATTTATCAGATTCTTGGTGATCTGCACAACAATTACTCAGGTTCAGTAAGAGATGTGTAATATAGTAGCTGTAGTCCAGAAGAGTTGTATCCTTTTCCCAGTGAATAATTACCATGCTATCCTTGTAAATATTAATAACCCATGGCCACTGGAAAGATTGTATCCTCATGATGGAATGAAAATGTAAAGTTACACAATATATTGCATTGTTCTCCCTATAGCAATTCTTCTGTATTTCTTATGTCTTTTTTCAGAATTAGATAATACTATTCCTTAGGTTTTTGCTGTTTGATTGTGACAGCCTATGGCTTTTATTGTAACATTTCTGTTTTAAATGTGTTAATATTGTTATAAAGCTTTCTTATAAAACTAACATAAAGAGAAAGAAGGGTTAATAGGATCTCTAAGTTTATTAAGTGTTACAGCTGCCTACCTGAAGGACAAGAGAAGAGAGATCTTCAGCACCAACAAGTCTTGAATAGCCACAATGATGATTCAGATGGGAAAGAGAAGAGCTACACAACAGTGTATGGGTTCACTTGGGGACAGAAGGACTGCAAAACCCTTTGGAATGGAGCAGAAAACCTTTGGCTGGGTGGCCTTTGCACCAATACATGCCTTTGTTGAAGAGGAGCTGTCTTTTTGCTGCTTGGAACTTTGGGTTGCAGTTTTTCTCCCCAACAAGAGCTCAAGAACCTCTCTCAGGAGTGGAAATAGAAGCTAACTTACTGAGTCAGGGGCATGGCCAACTAGGGAGGGTAAGGGACTAACAGGTCTTAAAATAGGAAGGGGTCAGGGCTCTTTCTTTGCTCTAGACACCATGGCTGGCCTGGCTTCAGGGGGCATTCTCAGGCTAGAAATAGATGTTGCAAAATGAAGAGAAGTGTCATGGCACAGCTAAACCACTACACTGGGCACAACACATGTTGCCCCTTGTCTTGCCCTTTCTTGATGTTACAGGATAAGGGACAATGTGATCCCCTCACTTTCCCTACTCAGCCAAACCTGTTCCTTGTAATTGTGGGGCATGGGTCTGGTTGGGTGGAGAACCTCAACTTCTCCATTTATAGAGAAGTACCCAGAGATTCCCTAGGGTGCCTCTCTTTAAGTGGGAAAAGTGGTTGGTGCTCCAGGAACTTGAGCAGCCCTAAAACCCCCAGAGCACCTGCCCAGGGTGGTGGGAGAATGGAAACATCTCTGACTGTTCATAGCCTTCTACCACAGAGGTAATAGATGTCCACCACAATAAACTGGTAGAGTCTGTTACTATCTTTTAGTGCACCACTGATTTTCCTTTGATGTGGCTCAACAAAAGTTGTAGACAGAAGTGACATTTTTTGCTTGTTTAGGGGGTTGCCCAACTGGTTCTGGAGGATGGGGTGGGTAGATTGGAATCCCTCCCCCCCTGAGGTGGGGGGCTCCAATCCACCCATCCCCCCATTCCAGTGAAGGCTGGGGAAATCTCAACATGGACCTCCTTCCCCTGCCATCTCCCCCTCCCATCCTGAGACAGCACTGCAGGGCCAGGAAATGGGGAGGTGAAGCTAGGGGAAAAGGCTGCCTGGACAGGCTCCAAATTGGAGCTCGATCTCTCACCCTTCTAACCCAACAGCTAATGCCTCTAAGGGTCAGAAGAATCAGTCTAACTCATGGCACTTTCTTGGAATTGCCATGAGTTAGACCAGGAAGCTACACTTGTGTCTCTACCTAAAGGATATCAAAGTCTATTTTCTCACAATTTGTACCACCATGAACATTTTTATGGTAGCACAAATGAGATGTCAGGTTACATCTGTTTTCATCCCCAGGGACCAGGTGTGGCCACAGTAGTCCATAACAGGGACCTCTGGGTGGGGGGTGAGGGAGGGAAGGTCTTAGACAATCACCAAGGAGCTGATGTCTTCACCAATTGCCTTATGGTGGTGCTGATTTACAAGGGCACTCAAATGCCTTATACCTATCCCTGTTCAGAAGAGCACTTACACATGCATTTAAATATTGTCTAGCATTTTAGGACAGACTTTTTTAATCAGGTCTCTTATGAATGGTCTGTCGGGGTGTAGCCCTGGTTAAGGCTATGTACTTGGTGGCCTAGTACCTTCCTGGCCCAGACCATTGGTCTTGCAATCACTTGGCTGGAATTTGCTGCGGTGAGGCCTGACTCTCACCTACCACATCTTGATGTTATAGTGATGTTACCAATCAGGACGTGTTAGTCTCTACCACAGCTGGTCAATGGCAACCTGAACAGGGATTTCTTCTGCGGCTCCAACCTCCCCTACACTAGCTAATGTCAGCCAGATGTTATGCCACTGATTATACCTGTAGGTTTTATTGAACAGTCTGTCTTTTTCTTTCTTTCATTATAGGCTTGCAAGCATCTTGACAGAAAGTCTTGACAGAATGAAAAGGAGAGGACTACCGGGCTTCTTTTCAGCCCTAGGTAAATCTCATGGGTTGTCTTTGGAGGGCCTTATGTACCCCCACTCTCTTGGGGTGACACACCCTTTAATAATTCAAGGCAAACTGAACAAACCAAAAGAAAAATGCTGTCTGGGCTTTTTGCTTCTTTGAGCTTGATGCTCCCCGACTCCTGACCAGTTGCTCTCATCTTGCCATTGTCCAGAACTTAGCCATGGCCGTGGCCATGGCCCGTGGCTCTTTGCAGTTCCCTTTTTTCAGTCTTTGTGATTGAGGTTCTGCCTGTCTGGCCTCCTCACTCTGCTGACCCACTTGGGGCCCCAGCAATAAAAAAAAAATAATAATAATAACAAACAAAAGAACAGAAACAGCTAGCACCTTAATTGGGGCACGTCCACTTTTCCTGCAGCTGGCCTGTCTCTAGCAGAGCTCCCCCACTGCTTGCATTGCTTCTCCCAATGGCATCCTCACAGTTAGTGTCTCCCAGCTCAACAGAGCTCAGGTGAGCTCTCTTGCCAGCCCACAGGTGGCTCCCTGGGGCTTGGAGGCTCCCACCCAATGTCTCAGGCGTCAGGACACACCTTTCCTCCTCTCGGCTCCCTGCTCTCCTCCCTCGCATCTTCCAGTGCACACCTTCCACCACTCTGGGGCCACTCTAGACAAACAGAACAGCTGCTCTGAAACCGTGACTCCTGTGGCATTCTCTTTTATTATGGTGCTGCTGTCACTCACCATGCTGGCTTGTCTTCCCCTGCAGTGAGTTTTATTTGGTTTTCCTGTTCTCCTTCACATAGTCCTATTAAAACAATGAGGCAACAGATTAAGTTAAGGTGCTGCTCTCACTGAGTTTCAGAAACTGACCACTCTGATAAGAGAATATAGAGTGCCTGGAATGTATGTGACTTCCTGGCACTATGAGGGTAAGAATGAGTATTGGAGCAGTTTTGCTTTGGGATCTCAGGCTTTCAGCATCTCTGGGTGTGTCCACACATGTGCACTTGCAGCAGCTTAAATAGAAGTGGTAAAAATTTGAGCCAGGGCTTTTTGCTTCAGCGCACGTGCTCAGACATGCACTTTGGTGTGGAGCAAATTGTGCCACTTTGGGCAAAATAACCCTGCCTGGCTTCTCCCAGATCTACAGCTGGGGGAGCTGGAGTCTGGGGTCAGCACCTGTGCTGTCCCTAGCAGTATAAAAAGCTGCCCTGGAAAGTATCTCAAGGCTACTACCTCTCAGGAACTTCTGGGGCCCAGCCAATTGGTACCTGGGGACACTACCCAGGGGCCTTGGGGAGGGGCTGGTGGGGGGAGGGGCTGGCCACATCAGGGGTTGGGGGTCTCAAGGGGGCTGGCGAGGGAGGGACCAGCCACGGCAGGAGTCAAGGGCCCCGGGGGAGCTGGCAGGGGAAGGGGCCAGCCAGGGCACAGGGAGGGGACTTCGGGGGGGCTGGCAGGGGGAGGGGCCAGCCAGGGCAGGGGTTGGGAGGACTGGGGGAGTGGGCAGGGCCATCAGGGATCCCCCCCATGGTCCCCTCCCCCTTCCTCCAGCCCCCCAACCCCTTATCCACCGGCACTGGAGCCCTGGAGCCTGGCCAGCTGTGTGTTTCAGCACCAGGGTGAGGGGCCAACCATAGAGACACTCTAGCAGCCAGAGTGTCTCTGTGAAGGACCCAGCCTCTGGTTGCTTCAGGGGGACCATGCCCTGCCCCGCTTTTTTAAACTTGTTTTTAGACCCCTGGATACCCAGGGGTTTAGTTTTCTCCCCACGCTGCAAACTTGCAGTGCGGGGAACATTTTTTCATTCCTGCACGTGCCTGTTGCCCCACCTCAAAGGGGTTTGAGGGGGTCAAGAGGCACATGCACACTCATCTGGACATGCCCTGTGAGTTCTTCACATAAGTTTGTGCTTTTTTCTAGATAGCAGGGCATTTTTCAGTTTTGGGTGTGCAAATAAGAAAGTTTGGACTGAGGAGTTAGCCCTTTCTGGATTACATTTCCTTCCATTGATCATTCTACTTCCCCTTGAATATTTTACTTTGTTATAATTGTTTCATATGCTCCTATACATTACCTGCAAGATCCAGGAAGATGTGGGTATTTTTCCACTTCTCAATGCATTCTTGGGTTTTTTGTCTTCCTCTGAAGTGTCAGACTGGCTACATCTGGATATGGGGAATTGGCTGGGTTCGGTGATAGTTTCAGTGCCATGAATCTCAGGTCAGATCATCATGTTGGAAATGTTTGCCTCCTTCTGTGGGGTCTAGTCTCCTTTCCAGATCATCCAGGCATAGTTTACCTATCCAGTTCCCTGTCTAAGGTCTTCCCTGTGTCTTGTACTCTTTTTCTATGACACATTGTAGAGTTTTTTTGTTTGTTTTTTTTTAAATACCAAAGACCCTAAGTGTGTTATGGGGGTTCTTAATGGCTTTAGTGTGCACAAAAGACTAGAGTGGTTGTTTTTATAGACTTTTTTGTTTTCCTTTGCTACTATTCTGCACTCTATTTCTGTCATGTAGGCCTTTATATTTCTCTTCTTCCATGGATGTTATGACAGTGATCTCAGTAAGGAAATGCAGCTGAAGCATGAATGAGTTTTCTACTAGAAATTGTGTACTGTCTATAATTGGGAAAATGAGATATTGATTCTTATACAAGTACTCAAGTGATCTAATTAGTTGATCAAATATAGCCCTTAGCGAGTATTCCCAAGCACATTTACTTATGACACAAAGTGAAAAAGCTTTCTGATAATTAGGGAAGCTTTTAATAGAGAAAATTATTTTTCTTTCTATTCCTTATCCAGGCATCTGCTTCCTGTGCCTTTTAAAATAATGGTAAAAGAACAGAGTCTCTTTCTGAAGTGTTGGAATTCATTATTTTGCCCAGGAGTATTTAACATATCCATTACCTGAATCATAGAATCATAGAATGATAGAATCATAGAAGTAGGGTCAGAAGGGACCTTGTAGATCTTCAGGTCCGACCCCCAGCCTAGGCAGGAAGAAAACTGGGCTCAAATGACCCCAGCCAGGTAGGCATCAAGCCGCTTCTTAAAGACCCCCAGGGTAGGAGCCAGCATCACTTTCCTTGGAAGTGGGTTCCAGATCCTAGCCACCCTGACTGTGAAGTAGTTCCTATGGATGTCTAATCTAAACCTACTCTCCAACAACTTGTGGCTGTTATTCCTTGTTATCCCGCGGGGCGCCAGGGTAAACAAGGTCTCGCTCAAACCCTTCTGGTCCTCCCCAGTGAGTTTATAGATGGTCACCAGGTCTCCCCTCAGCCTTCTCTTGTGAAGGCTGAACAGGTTCAGGTCCCTTAGCCTCTCATTGTAGGGTCTGCCCTGCTGTCCCCGGATCATGCGGGTGGCCCTCCTCTGGACCCTCTCAATGTTGTCCACATCCCTCTTGAAGTGGGGTGTCCAGAACTGGACACAGTACTCCAGCTGTGGCCTGACCAGTGTCGCATAGAGGGAGAGGATCACCTCCTTGGTCCTACTTGAGATGCACCCGTGGATGCACGATAAGGTCCGGTTAGCCCTGCCGACCGTGACCTCTCATTGTCGGCCCATGTTCATCTTGGGATCAATGATGACTCCAAGATCCCTTTCTGCCTCCGTGCTCTCAAGAAGGGAGTTTCCCATCTTATAAGTGTGCTGCTGGTGCAGCATCAGCTTGATCTGAAGCTATGCAGTCTAAAATTATACATTTATATAATCATAACCATCCAGCAGACTGAAGACATATATCCTAAGAACTTAGAATGAAATATACTTATTATACTGATTTTTTTTTCATTTTCTCCAATAACCTTTGTTTCTTCAACACTTCACCATACTTTATTTCAGTGAAAAAATGTCCAAGATAGGCCTAAGAGAAAGTTGAACTCTGCAATGAAAGGAACTCACTCAAATTGAAAAGAGATTAATTAAACATTTGGCAGGAGGTACTTGGATTTAGCACAGAGGCAATGCACAAATTCTGTAAAAATTCTGAAATCCTGATATTTTTGCTTAGCTATATTATTTTTTGCATCATAGTGAAGAGGCAAGGAGTGAAAACCAAAGAGTATGTTGGGTTGCTGGAAACTTTCCTTGAGATATAGTTTTCTGACTTCACTCAACACTGAGGAGAAGATCTTTTTTTATTAAACTTGTTTATTAATGCATTCCTGAGATTAAGATGCAATAAAATATAAAAGGACACAATGAGTAAATGGAGAAGGAGAAAGCAGGAAAAGTTAATCATTATAACATGAACTATGTGAATGAGGCATATTTTAAAAGGGATGGTGTAGCTCATCAATCTACCATGCTCACCAAAAGAGGGGGTGGGGGGGAAAGAAAAAAGAATTGCAGTATTAGGTAGAAGCAAGTACAAAGTACAATGACATACCTTACAGAGATGAAAGTGTGCTTTTATCAGAAATGTTGCATGTCTTTCAGGTGCTTTAAATACTACTGTAAAGTAAGCTTTTTTTTTCTTCAGAGTTTAAATCAAATTCCTAGGGTGCAGAGATACATAACACTTAACTCATTCCAAGAATGTCACTGATTGAGAACTGATTCACACTTGTCAGTGGACAAAAGTATCAGCATGTATGCTGCAAAGTGTTCTAAGTTGAATAATCAACTTTTAGGGATTGCACTGCAAAATGCAACCAGGAGATGATAAAGCATTCAGACCATCAATCCTTCCAATACCTGGAACTTCCCCAGGATTCCACTAGAGGGGGAGGAAGACCCAGATTAGCTTGATGCCAAAGAAGAGGAAGATAGCATGGCCTTTAATTGCAATCCCCCTTTAAAAAAAAAAAAGACTTATTGAATTTAATAAAGACTGTAATTAGACTTTACCAAAATCTCCATGGTGGTATCCTCACTAGTGATGCACAGGTGGGTATGTGGGGGCAGGTTGGACCCCATAAGAGAAGGTGGACCCCACTTGGCAGGAACCCAGGCTCACTTGGGGTAGGAGTTAGAATTGAAAGACTGTTGAGGGCTGCAGGTTCTGTATGGCCACCTACTTGTGGGGACCAAGAGGTTGGGTGCTCTAGCATCCTCCCACCCCTCGCCCCATGATTGTCAGCATTTTAAACCCTTTTGCTGAAAAATGACATGTTAATTTTAGTTTTCTGGGGTTTTCAGGCTAATTTGAAGTTCAAGTAGATTGGAGAGGTTGCCAGGTTCCGGGGGAGGGGGGGAAGTCTACTCTAGCACAGAGTAGTCCTCAATGGTGCAGTGAAGTACAAGACATCAATCATTTTGAGCAAGCTTGCCTCAGTACAGAGGGGATAGATGAGAGAGACAAAGGGAAAGAAGGGTGACCCAACATCACCAGAATTGACTCCTCCTTCCCATAACTGTTTACATGTCTGTAGTCAAACATGCAGATCTTGGATTGGCCTCCTCAGTCATCTACAAATTCACTAATGACTTCCCTATGTACTGAATGTCTGTCTTCTTATTGACCCCCCTTACGGCTGCCAACATGATTCTGCACACCAGCCTGCACAGAAGCTGAATGGGCTCTCAGAAAAGCAAAGGTGACAGGTTTTGACTCTGCTGGTAGAAGTACGATGGTAGTACTACCAGTGCTGGACTTAAAGAAATGCCATGAATTCCTCTTTCCAGATAACTTCACCAATTAGCTCCCTTAGTTTGCCAAAATTTCTGCTTGGAAAGTAACTACAGACCCACTTTTGTGTCCCTATACCTGAAAGTGAATCAATTCATGAATAAGGTTATTTTCCATGGTGTCTTCATATCTCTCCAAAATGACTGTAAAATAGAATCATCTGTATTAGGAGCCACAAGGCACATGGGAGGCAGGGATCCATGGCAGGCTGAAAATGAAAATGACATACCCTTTTGGCTGTGGCTTATCTCAGCCCTACCCTCTGGCCCTGCTTGTGGGAGGTGCAAACATGGGGTGGTAGGTAACAGCGCTTTGTCCATCCCCACCGGCATGTACCCCCTAGTCCCTTCCCAAGCACTCCTGCATTAACTGATGCATCATGAGCAGAGCTAAGGAAGTGATACTTCCTCTCTATTCTACACTGATGAGACCCCAGTTGGAGTACTGTGCTCAGTTCTGGGCACCACACTTCAAAAAAGACATGGAGAATCTATCTTGAAAGGGTCCTGAAAAGGACCACAAAAATGATTAAGGGCCTGGAGGACAAGCCTTATAAGGAAAGACTAAAAAATCTAGGACTGTTCAGCCTGGGGAAGAGAAGACTGAGGGGGGACTTGGTAGCCACCTACAAGTATGTAAGGGGTGAATATTGGGAGCTGGGAGAAAAACTGTTCACTAGGGTGCCCCAGGAAGGACAAGGAGCAATGGCCATAAACTGTTATAGGATGGTTTCAGGTTGTATGTAAGGAAGAACTTCCTTATGGTAAAGTTGACCAGAATCTGGAATAGACTTCCCAAGGAGGTGGTGCAGTCCCCAACCTTGCAAGTCTTCAAGAGGAGATTGGACATACACCTTACTGGGATAATTTGTTCTTAGCTATATTCCTGCCCAGAGCAGGGGGGCTGGACTTAATTTCTATGATTCTATTAACTGTATCAAAGACCACTGAAAAATCTAATAGGATCAACAGGGTATAATGTTTTCTGTCTATCTCCTGGTGGAGATGTGAACCAAGGGCACAAGTGCAATTTCTATACTATATCCAAAATGAAAGTCAGACCGACAGATGTCCAGGAATCCAAAAGATTCCATTTGTGCCTGGAGTTGTCAGGTGGCCATCCAGTCAAAAACCTTCCCCAGAAAGGGCAGATTGTACACAGGACGGTAGCTGGTTGGAGTGTCAATGTCAAGATATGCTTTATTGAGTAGGAGCTGAACAATTGCAGAATGCCTGGCATCCTACCCGCACAAAGGAAGGTATTGAGAATCCCTGACAGAAGTCTCCACCGGCTAGCTTTTGCAAGCCATGATTGGCATGAGTCCAGTTCACAACTAGTTGCCCACATCCTTTACATTGGTGGGTGACAACAATTGAAACTGATATATGCAAACCAGACAAGATGGAGCTTCCACAGCCCTAGAGCTAGACACTGCAGCTGAAAGGGTGGTCCCCAAGTCAAGCCAAATGCAGATGACTTTGTCTGCAAAGGAGGTGGCAAACTCATCACAAAAGACTATATATGACTCAGTTTTCAGCAGAGACAGCCTGGATTTACCAGACCATTCACTACCTGAAACAGTTCTACCATATGGCAATTTACAAATGTGAACGCAGTGGAGGAAAAAAAAAACAAACATATTTTTGGCTACCACTGCCATAGCATAGTCCTTTAAAAAGGATCTGTACCATAATTCAGGGGTGACCAACCTGAAGCATGCATGCCACAAGTGTCATGGATAGACTATATATGTGGTATATGGTAGACTGGGGAGGGCACAAGCAATACAGTGGTAGATAGTGCAGTTAACAGAAAACAGCAACAGATTGTGCAGGGAGCACAGGGCAGGAAGTAGGAAACAAAGCAGTAGATCAGGCTGAAAGCATATGGCAGGGAGCAGAAATCTGAACAGCTGATTGGGCAGGCGAAGGGGATTGGCGTGGCACTCCAGGGGGCAGGGAACTAATATTGGCACTTCTGCCAAAAACATTGGTCCCCACTGCTGTATTCAATCAGTCATTGCTGTAATTAATCATGGGTTAATATCACTTCTGCCCCTACCACCTCCCCTCCCATTTCAGCTGCTTTAGCTCCCCTATTTGCCAGAGGAATTTGCGCCACCACAGGGATGGTAGTGGATGCCTGTGGGTGCATCTACACGTGCACATTTACTGCACAGTAACTGAAATTACTGCACAGTACAGGCACACGTCTACATGTGCATACCCGTACTATGCGGTAAATATGGTGACTTATGCCGACTTGAGCATAAATTTGATACCTGCATCATTCACGTATCAAATTTATGCCTGATTAGTTACTGCACAGTAATGAACATATAGATGCCTTACTGCTCAGTAGCGCTGTGTGAGTAGACTGATTTAGGACTAACTTTAGTCCCAAGTCAGTCCACACACAAAGTTAATGTGCTTTAACACCTACATGGGTAGATGCTGGCCTATTCCTACGCCCAGAGTGTCTGTCCAAAGTCAGTCTGCTATTCAAGAATTTGACCATTTTTGCAGGGAAAAATCTGTGAAACTGCTCCATGCTGCATTTTCAAGGCAACATAATGTATTAATTTGTGCATTTCTGTTTCTTTAGATCTATTTTCCATTGTTGATGTATTTATGTGCTCTGTTCAGTTTTTCCAATCTCAGGTAAAATAGGTTTATTTTTCTGTGATAATATATTAGGTACATTCTTAGGCATATTCTTCTGTTTACATTAATGATATAAGTTCTATTAAGTTTTCTTGGAACAAAATCAGCTGGTGTTTTGCAGTATTCTGAAGTAAGGTGTTTAATTTCACATAAATTTGATCTCATCATTCTTTTTACATTCAAGCTAATTTCTGTTTATTTCAGTCATTCTTGCTAAGTCAGAAGATAAAAGTGCTTATGAGCCTTTTTGGAGCATCAGGGGAAAGCCAAGTGAAGACAAAATACAAGCAGAAGTTTCCATGATATGGAGCTGGAAGATTTCTTCTTTATCATCTCGCTTGCCAAAGGGTTTGGTGATTCATCATACGGGCAAGAGGCACAGATCATGAAATCCACAGATGTTGCAGGATCTTAGACTTCAGATATTGAGAGAAAACCAGACCATTCGGGAGGGACAGGCTTCCTGGAATATGTTCATATTTCTTGGCAATGCCATTTGATCTTGAAACTTACTACCTAATCCTACTGGCCTAAGTAGGATTTTCTCAATTTATTTGCAGATGCAAATGAGTACCCTGCAGTAATGAGTTCTGGCAAGGTCATTCCAACTGGGTGTTTTCCTGCATATACATGCTGCAGAGGAACTGCACCAACAATGCTGCTTCTAACATAGGTACTTCCTTCTCAAACCTCACCAAGTACAGAAAGCATAGTTCAGAAAGAGAAGACAATATTGTTCAAGGTATAGATGCCACTTGTATATTTAAGGCTATTTGAGTAGGTATTTTACTTATTTCATCTCTTCTTCAGGACAATGTGGGCCAATTACAAAAGGGTTTTCAGCTCAAATTATGGCTTTGCTGCTAATGTGACACTGAATTTACTGGTACATTAAACATACAATGCCAAATGCATAAAATAATAATATGACAGTAAAACAATTATAGTTTTAAACACAATGGATTGCAAAAGGGTTAAAAATGTAAATTGTTTTGCATTTTTATTTGTATAGGCACCATAATGTAGCTTTTGTTGCATCACAATGCTGTTGTTTTGGGGGTTTTTTGCTTTTATTCTGAATATCAGGCATAGTTATGGCACATTAATTTTGGATTAGAGTGGTACCTATTATTGAATTTGGTGACTAATTTGGAAATATCATTCTCTGGTATCTTCAGAATGAATTAATATCATCATTTTTATGACAATCCAGCGAGACATTATACAAGCCATACATACTAAGTAAACTATATAAACACTGTACAGCTACACCTCCAGAAATGTAATATATCTCATCCAATGCACCAAATGCCCTGATGGAAAAAACATAGGAGAGACCAAACAATAACTGCGCACCAGAATGAACGCACACCGAGAATCTATCAAAGACAGAAATACCCAATTACCGGTGGGGGCACATTTCTCACAGGACGGCCACTCTCTCTCCAATTTCTCAGTCCTGATCCTCAAGGGAAACTTACACAACACTTCCCAGAGACGAGCCTACGAGCTCCATTTCATCAACCTCCTGGATACTAGAGATCATGAACTAAACATAGACATTGGATTTTTGATACATTATAATCTGCCTGACAACTGACTCCCCAACCCAGCCCAGCCCAGCCCAGCCCAGCCCCTGGCTTGTTTACTTTTCATTCCATCCAGGAAGAGCACACACCAACTGCTGGAACTTCCTTAGCCTGACGAGGGGTTTTTGAACCTGAAAGCTTGCTTAATAGCTATTCTCCAGCTATTTGGGTTGGTCTAATAAAAGATATCAAATTCACCCAAGGAACCTTGTCTGCCTATGTCCTTAGACCAACACAGCTACAACCTACACCCCTGTATTTATCCATGCACATATATATTATAGGAGTTCTCTAAAGAAAAACATGATTTTGTTCTATATCGGTGTTCCAAAAAATGAGAGTAATATGATATGGGAACGTATTCTATATACTTGATATTACAATATTTACTCAAATCTAAGATGACCCCAAATTTAAGATGACCCCCCCCAATAATTAGCATCTATATACAAAAAATATATAAATGCAGTGGCTGAGGGCAGGGGGGTTAGGTGGCTGGGGCAGTTCAGCAGCCCCTTTGCTGCTCCCCCCTCTGCTCTTCCCACTGCAGCCTTCCTGCCCCCTTTTCCACTTTCCCTACCAGCCCCAGCTACCCAATCTCTGTCTTTACCTCACACTCCCCAGTGTCTGCCTCTCCCTCCTCACAGTTTCTGCCTCTTCCCCCTTCCCCTTACTATCAGATGCTGCTTGGTCTCTATTGCTTCCTAGAGCACAACAAATAGAAATGCAGCTCCTGTTGGACCATGTAGCAACATCAGCACTGCTGATTGGCCAAGCAGGGGATGTAGTTACATGAAGTCTGTGCCTGGGACTGAATCTAGCCCAAACTGGAGCTAATCTACACCTGACAGTGATGGGAGCAGAGTGGGGGGTAAAAGCTGCAGAAGGCAAGGGTAGGAGGGTGGCAGGAGGTTGCTGTGGGTCTGACCCTGGCCCTGACCTGGGCCATAGTCAAAGTCACAGCAGACATCTGTGATCTCCCCCCAACCCCCCAACACTTTGTACCCAAATCTAAGGTGTGGATCTTTTTTCCCCATGCAATTTGCTTGTCTGTGTGGAGACTAGATATGTTTAATGAAAATGTAAACTATATCATAAGGGAGGTGAGTATCCTACCATAAGAAAAAAAAATCCCTCTAGGCATTTTCTTCTTTAGATTTTTGTATACATTATTCTGTGGAATAATGTAGACAAGTACCATCTGACAAAACCTATTTTAGAGAGCTTTCTAAAATATAAATATTGTTCATGATAAACATTGCTTGTCAAAATTGATGATTAATAACAAGAAAGATATAAATCAATCTCTAACTGTACAGCACATTCTGATTATATATAGTACATCTTCAAGCTTTGATTGAAGCCAAAATATGGTTAATACAATGTATTGGATTTATAAAATAGGAGGGAAAGGTGAGGATAGCCACAAAGTCCATAAAATTGGTGTGTGAAATCCTATGATTATAATGTAATAGTTAAAATGTGCACAAAGTAATTCAAAGAAATCCTACAGCACAGCACAAATTATATTCTGAAACAGCCAAAAAATTGCTTGCACTGGCATGTCAGAAATATGATTTACTATAGTTTTTGTTAAGTTTATGATCAGACTATTAAATGTGGTGAAGAGAAAAATATTTTCAGTATACTCAGAAGGGATCCTTCAGTAATGTACAATGATGAATACAGTGAGCTATTTTTTCCATCTGTTTACTGCTAGGAGGCTTTGAAAAAGTTACTAAGTTTTCCTCATAACCCACAGTGCAGATCAGTGTCAACATTCAATCTTGGTGGTATCTGAGCTGTTATTTAGGACAGAAAGAATCCAGGGGTAGGACTGGGTTTAATTAAACTGAATACTAAGGCAGAGCAATCCTTTTTTTCCCAGCTAGTGGGACAAAGGGAAAAAAATCTTTACTTATTACACTTTGATTAATATTTAAGAAAATGGGCTCCTTGATAAAAAAAAAAAAAAATGTTTACATATACATCATGCATTCAGTGATGCACTTAAGAAATGCCAATAGATCTTCAAAGTAGAGGCATGTTGGAGTCTATATTCCATACTAATAGTAACTGAACATGAATACTCACAATTTGTCTGACTGTCCTTTGTTTATCAAGCAGGCATGACAGTAAAGTACCGGAAGTGGTGATGAATATAGCTTAAAAAGTTACAACAGTTTTCTTCAGACTTGAGTATTTCTTATGCCTATATCAGGGCAGAGTTATTCAAAACCAGTTCAGATACTGAAACCATCCTGGCTTTCACTGAAAGCAACTCAAATCAGTCTTAAGACAGTACAACATCAAATACCTTCAGACCCCTAGACACTGCAAAGCCCTCCAAACACATCTCAGTAAGAAACTTGACAATTTTAGAATTGAAAATGATAACACTTGTGTTGAGGATGATTGGCAAACTTTAAAAGATCCATGAGGTTTGCATGGAATCCATTGGCTTTATTACCCAGTGACATCAGAACTGGTTTGATGAAAACAACGATGAGATCAAAGCCCTTCTCAATAGGAAGAGAAAAAAGCTTTCTGTGACTGGCAAAACCATCCTACATCCAGTCAGAAGCAGGAAACCTTTTGAAGGCTTAAAGCTGAAGACCAGAGGAAGATTTGAAAATTCAAAAACAAATGGTGGGAAGAGAAGGCGAAAGAAATCCAACAATTTGTTGATAATCGTGACATGCGGAGCTTCTTCAGTGCAATCAAGGCTGTGAATGAACCAAGCTCTTGTGGAATCACCCTGCTTAGATCTGAAGACAGCAGTATACTCCTCAAGGACAATGAGCCCACCAACAACTACCAGAAGGAGCACTATCAAAAGCTCCTGAACTGAAAATAGGTAGCAACTGATGAAACTATCAAGTCCATTTCACAGCATCCAGCAGGTGAAGCACTTGCCAGAACATCAATCTCAGAAGAAGTCCACCATGCAATAAGACAGATGAAGAACAATAAAGTGTCTGGCTCTGATGGCATACCAGCTGAGGTCTTCAAATTTGGTAGGGAAACGATGACCAACAAGCATCATACACTTTCTCTCACAATCTGGAACACTAAGGAAATTTCCACTGACCTAAGGAGAGCCAATATTGTCACCATTTTTTAAAAGGAAGATAAATCTAACTGTAGAAACTGCTGCGTTTTTGCCGTACTCTCCAACACTGAGAAGATCCTTGCTCAAACTCTGCTGAACAGACTGCTCCCTCTTGCCAAGGAAATCCTTTCTAAGTCTCAGTGTAGCTTCAGACCATCAAGAGGCACCACAGGCATGATTTTGTGGCCTGGCAGATCCAGGAAAAATGCCGAGGGCAACACAAGGAGCTATATATGGCCTTTATTGATTTGACCAAAGCCTTCAACTCTGTTAACCACGAGGATCTATGGAAGATCTTATTGAAGTTTTGCTGCCCAGTTAAATTTATCGCCATTGTAAAACTCCTTCATGACAAGATGACTGCATGATCGTACTAGTTCTGTTTTCCATCCTTCTTGCAGTCATCAAGATGATCATCTGTGACCATAAGCCACATAGCATTGGCATCACATACAGGATGGATGGGAACCTTTTCCATCTTTCCTTCCTCCATGACAAAAACAAAGTTACATCGGCCTCAGTTGTGAAACTTCAGTATGCTGTTGATTCTGCTGTCATTGCACATACTGAGGAGGACCTACAAATGGCCCTTAACTGCTTCTCTCAAGCATACCAGTGCCTGGGATTGACCCTTAACATCAGAAAAACAAATGTGCTTTGCCATCCTGCTCCAAGCCAAACAACTTCCCCAACAAATATCCTCATCTATGGACAGCCACTGGAGAAAGTTAAATACTTTGCTTACCTCAGCAACCTTTTCTTGTCCTTCCCTCCCTTTGTCTCATCCCTCCCCATTTTGCTCCCTGAGCGGGGTTCCCATCCCTATCCCTGTCCCCCGAGAACGGTTCCTGAGGCCACCATGGACCTAGGACGTACCAGCGGCCCATCTCATCCACCCAACTGGAAGGGGACTGTGGGCCTTGGCATCCCAGCTCCAGTCTACTGATACCTAAGAGAAAGAGCATCAGAGTGGAGCTTGCATCCTGACCAGATGCACTTTGACTCTGCTAACAGCCCTAGGATTGGTAGATATCGAATGGTTTGATTGTTTGCATTGTTACTTTTTGTTTTTACTCCTTGTCAATAAATTCCCCTATTATCGACTGGCAGGTGTTGTGGTCAGTCTGAGGGTTGTGCTTGCCTGAAACAAAGGTATAGGTTCTGGGTCCAAATCCAGTATCAAAACAATGCTATTCAGGATCTTCATATTTTCTTTCTGAGCTTTAGTTGAAAGCGAGCAGCTTTCTGCCAAATAGTATATGGTGCCCCTGCAATTATCATGTTGCTTTATTTCTCAAAAGGGAAACACTCTTTCCTTAAGTCTGTGCTTTAAAAAATTGCAAAACTGGGGAAAAACATATCTATTTTAGAGGTATGATTTAACATGAAAATTATATGTATTGTAAATGTTTTCTTGGCAATTTACTTGTCATAAATGTCTATTGTACTGCAAAAACCCCATGGGGAATTGGATGTATTTATTCTGCATGTACTTATGAATTTGTAAAGAGACACAATGACAATAAAAGTAGAAATATTATGACTAGCTGAAAATCCCCAAATACTGAGATTGGTTTTAGTTTAAATGTAACTTTACAAGGTCTGAGCTTAATCCTCATTGTAAAACTTGGATTAGATTTATATTGTATTGTTTTTTCAAAGTGATGCGAGTTCCAGACTGAATCTGAATGATGTGCAGTATTGACATAAGACATCCACAGATGGCAGAATTCATTATAGCAATTAATACAGACTGAACTCAGTTCTGGGCTGGGGAGGCTTATGCCAACATAAATCAGTGTAGGTGTAACTCATTCAGTATTGGCACATCAATTTTGATGAGGTTGTTAGGACACAACGTTCTATGCTTCATCAGAACACCTGAAGTCAGACCAGGGTGCTGGATAAAAGGGAAAAGGGGTCTTATGGAAACCTTACTAAAATTAAAAAAAAATCCTCCTAAGTAAAAGCCCCAGGAGATTGATGCATGATCTATCTTTCCTCAGTAAAAAACCCCAAAATGCAGCAGCTCCAGCCACAGGTGATGCATAAGTGCTGATGGGGGCGGGGGAAGGGAAACTCCATGCTGCTGCCACTTCTCCCACCACCCTCCCCAACGCTGCTGCCAAGCATTGGGTCTGGCTGGACTTCAGCTCCACACCCCACTGTTGGTGCAGAAATCACGCCACTGCCACCTCCCACACTGGTGCTCGGCCCTGGTTTCAGCCAGGCTTCAGCCCTGTGGCCTACTGTCAATGCAGAAATCTTGAGGGGGCACATGTCCCCCAATGTGTCTCATTCAGCTCCAGCTGACTGAAAAGGGACTGCAGTTTCATCTCTTTGAATGCATTCATGTGAACCAAGCTCTCGGTCAGTAGCAGTCATTATTTAGGATTGCCAAAACAAACAGGTGATCAGTCTAAGGATGCTTGTAGATGTGCAGGGATGCTGCTCCAACACTCTGTAATTACAGCAAGTGGTGCAGAGTCGATTAATCGAGTCTGCTAATTACTGCACTCCAGTAGCTTCTATGTCTTGTGTATTCAGCATCACTGCACATCAAAATGGTGGCAGGGGCACTTTAATGGGGGCACACTGCCATTTTGAAGCATGGGATGCTGAATACATGATATGCTATGATCTCTTTAATTAAAGTGGCTCTCAGACCTGCTCTAATTAAAAAGCCTTCCCCCACTTTCCCCCTTCCCCAGGAGCACATATAAATACACCCTAAGGGTGCATCCACACATGCAGGCACATGTGTTTACAGCAGCTCAAATAGGAGTGGCACAAATTTGAGCTGGGGATTTTTGCCTCAGTCCATGGGTCCAGACATACACTTTGGTGTGGGGCAAGGTGTGTCACTTGTTGCAAAATAACCCTGCCTGGCTCCTCCTGGATCTGCAGCAGGGGAGCTAAAGCCCAGGGCCAGCACCTGTGCTGGCCCCAGAAATATAAAAAGCTGCCCTGGAAAGCAGCTCAGGGCTACTTCCTCTCAGGAGCTTCTGGGGGGAAGTTGACCACACCCCTTCCTACCTCAGGATGTTGCTCCTGCTTTTGCTGTTGCTGCTATTACCAAGCCCCCCATGGGGGGGGTCCTCTGCCACACACTGCTACCCCGACCAGGACGGGCCCATTACATCCCCACTGCACGTCAGCACCTCACCCCAACACTGCATTCCTGCTCCAGCCCGCTGCCCAGCCTGTCGCCAAGCCAAAACCAGACGACAGCCTGGGATGGGGGCCTGTGCTACCTGTGGGTTCTTCCCCTCCCACCAGCACCACCAGTGCCTAAGGGAGCCTTGCCTGCCCCAGCTACCTTGTCAGGCCACTCCCGACCTTCACCTTCACCTGAAACACACCTTAGGTGGCTGACTTGGACAGCTGCTACTGCCACTGCCACTGCTGCTTCTGCCAGCTGTGCTGCCACTGCCCCCCCATCAGAGGGGCTTTAAATTCCCCACTGCACCTCCTTGCAGTACCGTGCACCACACCTGCACTGGATTACTTAAAGATCCTAGAACTTAAGATAATTAAATGTCTTAACTGTCTGAGAAGTATCATATTTTTGTTATATATATATATATCTATATAATAGATACAGAAAATACAGATATTTTTAGAGAGGTTCATCTGTGCAGTACTTCTTAAAGTAAGGTGAGTAATGTGGCAGGCTATATATAATACTCTTAAAATATTAGATGTAATACCTTTGCTGTCACCTCAGACTAATAAAATATTCAAACACTGGTTCTATTCTATTCTCAAATATACACGTAGGAACTTGTGAAAAAATTGAAAAAAATTAACACAGAGCATGCATACTTTTGTACAGAAGTTACGATAGTAGCAGTCTCTGGAGTCAAGGATACATGCAATCCACTTATATGACCATACTATAATTTAGGTCTCTTTCATGGACCTAAGATTCAGTAGGTGCATCTACATGTGCAATTAATGTTACATGATTAATGATGTGCTGAAGTACGCTGCTTCCAGATGCAGTGCTTACATGTGTGCCTTGGACAGCCACACTTTGAGTCAGGGTGGACCAGCCCTGGGCTGTCATCAGGCTCAGGGGGTCCACCCTGGGTTGTGGATGGCAGCGTTGGGCAGCAGAGGGGCAGGCTGGAGCACAAGAATGCCAAAATTGTGAACCATGTGGCTGACCCTCTGAGTCTGCTGCCACCCCTGGCTCTGCCCTGGTTCAAAGTGCTGTTGTCCCAGTCACCATCCACACATGCATTGCAGCACAGTATATGACTCTGCTGTAAGATAATACTGTTGGAGGCAGTACTATCCTATGGTACAGTGAATTAATTTACTGCTCCCTAATAGTGGTGCATATGTAGATGGTGATGCTCTACTGCAGAGCCAATTAGTTTACTCTGCAGTAAAGTGCATGTGTAGATGCAGCTCCTCTCTTGATAGTACTCCTGTGTTACACTTTTTTTCATTCATACAATTTATTTTCTCATTTTATTCCCATTCACACCAATGCAGTTTCAAGTCAGGACAAGGCTCCAGGGTCCATTTCTATTCCCATAGGAATAAATGCCAAAACTCTAATTTATGTGATGTGGTTCAGGATAAGCCCTTAAGTAATTGCATCTTGTCAGTAGGTCCTATAATTCAGCTGCTTTTATTTTAAGTAGTGGCATTTTACTATAAGACCAGTGGAATATCATATGGTAAAATACTTGCTATGTTTCTTAAGACCAAGGGAAATATGTTTGCCCCCTGCACATTAAGCAGCAGTGAAGCAATTGAACTTAAAGCTGACAATGAACACGGTATGTATTCATATCAGCTGAGACAGGCTTGAATCTAACAATACATAGATCTAATAAACTACATAAGTGCCCTTTCCATGAAGTTTCTTTCTAATAAAAAGGAGAGAATCACAATGCCATTTGACAGACTAGTGCCTAAATGTCACAAAGGAGGTCGAAATTAAATCATGTCTCCAGAAGTCTTTTTCCCTGGAGATCAATATGAAAGTAATGCATTTCTAAAGATATCTTTCCCCACCTCAAAATAAAGTATATCAAATATTGCAAGAAAGATTATGAAAAAATGGTAGCTGTAGGGGTGGCTACAGACATTTCAGTGCTTGTAGAGGAAACCCAGGGTTGTTAGCATATTTTTTACTTTCTTTGACAGCAAGTAAATGTTCTGTGGCAGACAAATCTACAGGAAATAAAATTTTATGATGTGCTGTAGCCATAGTGGTTATATATCTACACAGTGCTAGCAGACCATCAAAAGATGAACATTTCCAACATTTCTGAATGTGACTTGAAAGCAGCTTGATTCCTGTAATCATAAACACAGACAAGTGTACTCTGCATACTTGCACCAGATGATGTCTCTTTTCAGATTAGAGTGGTAGTGGTGTATGAGTAGTCCAGCAAAAAAGAACTGTGAGGAAAAGAGTTTCTTGCCTAAATTTTGAAAGCAAACCACTTGGTTTCACATAAAAGGAAACATTGTCAGGTGTGCTCCTGTAGCCCAGGGGTGTACAAAATATAGCCCATGGGCTGTATCCAGCCCACCAATTTCTGGCATTCAGACGGGTGGTGCAGTTGGCAGCTTCAGCTCCAGCTTCTGCTGGTGCCTTAGCCCCTGCCTGCTCAGCACTGCAGGGAAGACCCTGAGTAAGCTGCACGCAGGCCTTGGTGGCTCTGGCTTCTGTTGGAACTGTGGGGGATGCTTGATGGAAGCAGCCTTAGCTGCCCAACTGGCTCCATATGGCAGGCCCTGGGTGAGCTGCATTCGGACCCAGGTGTGCCCACTCAGGCTGGACCAGTGGCACCCCACCTGCCTGCAGCTTGCAAGCCCAGGGAAGTACCAAGGGTGCTCATGAAGAGGCCACCCCAAATTCCCAGAACCTGAGTTGGAAATGAGCTCATCATTCTCCCTATTGAGTGAGTTTGTTTCTCTTTAACCTAACTAGCCAATCACCCATCAAGAATGATGGGGGGAGTGGGTGGGGATGGAGCACTGTGCCCCCCCCCGCATCCAGACTTGCTCCTCGCTTCCCTCCTGCTACTTATGGTTTGGGCCCACTCCACCACTCCCAGCTGCAGTGGCGGGGGAGAGGAGAAGTGGGTCCAGGCCCAATATGGGGAGGACTGGGCCTGAGAGTGGGGAGAAGCCGGGCCTCTGCAACTGGCGGAGGGAACAGTGGGCCTAGGCCAACCCGGTGGCAGCAGGGGGACAGAAGGAGTAGGCTCAGGGCTGTTGCAGGGGAGGAGAGGTGAGATAGGAGTGGGTCCAGGACCGAGGCAGGGAGGAGGCTCACTCCTCCCCTCCTCCAGCTGCTGCTGTGTCGAGTTGCATTGGGCCAGGCCCACTGCTCCGCCCCCCCCCCCCCCGCAACAGGCTGACTTCTCTCCACACCTGGACTCACTCCTCCTCCCCTCCCCATGTTGGGCCCAGGCCTCCACTGCCACTGTCACAGCATGCCCACTCCTCCACCCTACATCAGGCCTGCTCCTTTCTCCACTTCCACTGTGTCCACCCTGTGGTGGTGATGACAGAATGGGGGGAGAGGCAGGCCAGCGCTGGTGGCCTCGCCCCCCCAAAGCATCCTGAACTTGCTTCCCCCCCGCTGTGCCATTGCTGCCGTCACCTCCAAGAAGCAAGGGTGGGGGCAGGCCAGCTCCAGTGACCTCGCCCTCCCCCCACTCCATCATCGCCGCCTGCAGGAAGCAGGGCAGGGGGGATGAGGCCAGCAGTGCTGGCCTTGCCCCACCACATTCCATCCGCTCTATTGCCACCGCCTCCACAGAGTGGTGGGGGAGGTGAGGCCAGCTGTGCTGGCCTCGCTCCCCCCCGCCACGCTCCATCCCCTGTGTCCCTGCCATCATGGTAAGGACAGCAGAGAGTTGGAGATGCACTATTTACCAGGGCACCCCTAGGAGTAACTAGGAATAAGGGGTACAAACTAGTGAAGAGTAGATTCAGGTTAGACATTAGGAAGAAATTTTTCACAGTAAGGGTGTCCAGAATCTGGAATGGCCTGCCAAGAGAGGTGGTGCTATCACCTAACTTGGAGGTCTTCAAGAGGAAGCTAGATAGGCACCTGGCTGGGGTCGTCTGACCTCGGTCCTTTTCCTTTCTGGGGCAGGGGGTCGAACACATGGATCCTTCAGGGTCCCTTCTGACTCTACAGTCTATGAATCTATGAATGATGGTGTGCTGCCACCTGTCCAAATACTTCTTTGCACTCTGATTGGCTGTCTGTCATCCAATCAGAGCACAAATAAAGCACTATGGACAGACAGACAGAAAGATTAAACCTTTTATAATGTTAGAATTTTCAATATACTAGAAAAAAAGACTTTATTTTGAGCTACTATGCAATTTCCTCTATATACACTACTACAAAAACATAAATCAGAACAAAAATTATTTTTTGAAATAAAATTAAAATATTTCATAGTAGATGTCTGATTATAGCATATGATTTTTTAATCTATAATTTATTAAAATGATACCTTCACCATTAATTTTGTGTCCAGCCTTCATTAGCTCACCAAAACTTTTTAAGTGGCCCTCCAGCTGAAATAATTATCCATCCCTACTGTAACTCCTCCTGTTCTTTGTCCAGTTAGGATGCTGTTTAGAAAATAAATGAGTATAGTTGCCTATTATTTTTGTGACTTCATTATGATTTAGAAGCCTATAGCCAAATTCTCTCATTTGCACTAATTTAATCCAAAATGGAGCTCTATCACGTGAAAGAATTGGTATTTAACTGCAGGTACCTTTGTCCCCTTCTACTGATGCATAGGAAGGCAGCTCAACCCAGACCAAAGTGGGCAACTTCAAAAAAGACTTTTTTTTTTCCCCCCCAGCTCCACTCAGCAGTAAAATATATAAACCAGGTAAATGGTTTGCACCACCAACAGCCTGCTTTCTTTTTCATACTATGGCTTCCTACCAAAGCTTTGATGTTTGAATTTTGGGAATCCAGTTTTGATCTCTGTCTCTGTTGAAAATAATGAATACTGTATTTCACAGTGTATAAGATGACACAATGGCATAATGTCATTGTGTATGACACAATGTTTAGCTTGACCCCTGTCCCATCCCGCTACCCACCATGGCTGGGGGTCAAGCTTCCGGAGGGCTGGGCAGCCCCTGAGCTGCAGCGCGGGGGAGGGGGATCCTTCCCTCCATGGTGGAAGCACCTCCTGGGTCTGGCTGGGCAAGCTGCTAGCTGTTGAGGTGCTGTCCAAGCTCCCAAAAGGCCCAATCCAACCACCCTGGAACCCGGATACAGTGTATAAGTTGAGGTGAAAATTTAAAGGTAATTTTTTTAGGCTCAAACCTTGACTTATATACTGTGAAATACAGTAATTGCAATGACATGACTAGTCTCTCTTTGGGTTAAAACCAAGGCAAATGGGCTCAGTGCAAGTCCCTTCATTAATTTTCTTCCTAGGAAGAACAAAGAAGTGTGCTCAGCTTCATCCAAATAATAGGGCCTCTTCAAACACAACACTAAGCGAAGCTTACTAGACATTGGCATAAAAGACTGGTGGATACTATATTTCTAAACATATCTACATTTCTCAGATTCTAAACATTTTTAGAAATGTCCCTTTTACTAAAAGCAATGGAAGAATCTAGTCGCAGCTTCAAAATTAGAGAATTTGTTCTCTGTAGCTTCAGGGGACAGAACTAGGAGCAATTTTTAGAATTAAAAAAAAAAAAAAAAAGGTTGGAAGGGACTTCAGGAGGCCATCTAATCCAACCCCCTGCTTTCATCCTCTCTGCATCCAACCTTCAAGTAGTTGAAGGCTGCTATTAAATCCTCACTCAGTCTTCTTTTCTTCTGACTAAATAAACCCAGTTCCCTCAGCCTCTCCTCATAAGTCATGTGCCCCATCCCTCTAACAATTTTCCTGCCCTCCTCTGAATACTCTTCAATTTGTTCACACCCTTTCTGTAGTGAGGGGCCTAAGACTAGACACAATACTTCAGATGTGGCTTCACCAGTCCTGAATAAAGGGGACTTAATCACTTTAAGCCTAAATAAATGTGCAGTAACAGGAGTTACTGTACAGTAGCACCGGCAAGCACCTTTTAAGTGGCACTACTATGCAGTAGCCTAATTCTACTGTGCAGTAGCATCTTGAGACAGTTTTTGACCCACAATGCTACTGAGCAATAGTATCAGGATACTGTACAGTCAGCATCTTGTGTAGATGCACCCACAGTGCAGTTAAATCATTAAATTATGAACTTTCCCTACTCTGGTCCTGTTTCTTTAGTTGCCATGGCTACAGCTGCCAATACCTACTTGTCCAGCTACTTCTCTCATCATCACAAGGCAACCAATCCTCATTTCTTTGGATGGCTTCCCTTTCCTTACTGGGGACCAGTCCTCAGCCTTCCTGCTGTTTTTGTTTTCTACAGTTTCTTAGCTCACCACCCCTGGTTAGTTTTCAAGCTTTCTCTAGTTTTTAAGAATTAGATCCACCTCTGTTTCCAGAACTTCTCTGTGTATTGTGGTGTTTTCTTCAATCTCTGGTTATACAACTCCCACTATTG
Source organism: Alligator mississippiensis (assembly GCF_030867095.1). NCBI lineage: Eukaryota > Metazoa > Chordata > Crocodylia > Alligatoridae > Alligator > Alligator mississippiensis. Next base: position 72,162,216 of record NC_081828.1, read on the forward strand.
CATCTTTGTCAATACCGCCATCATTTATGGTTACAGTATCTGCTGCCATTACCTGTTTGGCTGGCTGCCATTCCTATTGTGGCTGCCCCTGACATTGGCTTGTCTCAGAGTCTGTGGTCTTCTCTGTTACCACCAAGAGTGGTGCTCCTGTAGCTTGTTCTCTGGAATGTGCAATTGTCACCACTGGCTCTTCAGTTTTGTCCCATGGGTGAAATTTTGGTGAAGGCTGCTTCCCCTTGTTCCTATTCAGGACTTGGTCTTTACTCAAACGAAACATTCTATCTGTCTTCTCAGTTCATCCAGAGCTGTGGACAAGCTCTCCTGGGTCCTCTCCAGCTCTGTTTTCAATTGCTGGCCACCGCCCTTCAGAACTGCTACTTCTGTCTCTGTCTGAGATGATATTTCCTCTGTCCCTCTTTGGGCTTCATGGTACTTGCTGGTCATTATTTCCAGCCCACTCTCAGTCCCTTGCACCTGCCTGTTTTTAGCCCTCAACTTTCCTTACTCCAATGAAAGGAGCTCCAGTTCCTGAGTTCATTCCCCACTCAGTGGAGGCATCTACATGAGACACTTATTGCAGAGTTGCCTAAATAGCTCCATAGTAAAGTGTCTCTGTCTACACATCTGGAGCTATTAGGCCAAAGTAAACTAATTAACTCAACTGTAAGTTAATACTGCCTGATACAAGTGCTATCTTATGACAGAGTTTTTTACTCCACCACAACACACATGTACAAGGTGATGTGGCTGGCTGGGGCACAAGGGTGCTATAGTGGGGGAACTGCCTGCCAGCAACCCTGCACTGTAGCACCCTCATGCCCCAGCCAGCCCCTCTGCAGCACAGTGAGTTGGGGCAGAGTAGCCCCAGGCTGGCAGGCTGACTCCCGGGACCCCGTGCTAACTGGAGCTGTACCTCCATGGCTCAATGTATTGCAGTCCTGGGTGCATGTGTAAATGCTGTGCCTGGGAGTAAATGAACTTCAGTGTAAACTGCACCAGATTTATTGTATCATGATAATTGTACATGTAGATTTACCCAATTGCTTCTGTTCTGTCTCTTGCTTTTGATGCATAAGGTTCAGCTTCTCTTGAAGTTCCTGATTTTCCTGTGTCACCTGGGCATTTTCTTCTTGGAGCATGACAAGCTGTTCCACATAGTTGGCATTTCCTGTATTTGCCCCTTGCCTTGCTTTGACCTGTTCCACAAGCTTCTCTTTCATTATGTGGAGCTCTGTCAGTTCAAGCTTGGTGTGGGTGACCTCCCCCTGTAAGGTCCTTACCTCTCTCTGCCTCTGTTCTCACTTTTCCAGATATTTCTTTTTCAGCACTGACTGATCATCTTACTGATGGTGATGCAGGTATCCCATGGGTAATGGCTCCTCTAGCAGGACACATGAGCTAGCGAACTCCTTGTGCAGCAGGGCCAATAGCTGCTCACTCTGCCTATATTTTTCCTGCCAGTCTCTTGCCTGTTGATGAAGCTCTTTTTCATGTTTGTCTCAAGCTTTTAGCTGTTTTTTTCACAGCTCCTACACATGCCTCTACTTTATCCTTTTCCTTTGAGCCCTTAGGTCCCTCTGTGTTTGTGATAGGAGAAGACAGGATGCAGCATCAGCAAGTTCTTTCCAGAATACCAATAACTTATCTCACTTTTTACTTTTTTTTGGCTACAGCCACAATCATTTCCACAAGAAGCTTCAACTCCTTATTCCCCACAGCTTCTACAAAAATGAAACACCTCAGTTCTTTGCTTTTAACCTCCTTCTCCCCTGCCTGCAGATGCTGCTTCAGGGATGTTACCTTGGCCTATGCTTGCTAGCAGTTGTGATGCTCAATTGCAAGTTCCCTCTGTAGGTGAGATGCCCATGCTGACACCTCATCTGAGAACAATTCTGACTTGAGTAACTGGTGCCTCTGCTCCTCAGTGACCTTTGTCTCTGTCTGCCTTATCCTGATTCTTGTTTCCCTTTTTCTCAAGCCCCAGTGCAAACAGATAATCCAAAAGTTTCTGTTGCCCTTCTATCCAGCTTTGCTGGGTCCTTATACTTTGCTGTTGCAACATTCTCACTGTCTGGTCTATCTGCACTAGCACCTGTTTACTCTGTGTCTTCAGGCCTTGGTTGGTCTGAGCCTGTTTGCAGATCACTTTATTCTGGACCCTTACCTCATCTTGGAGCTGCTTTAAGAGCTGTATCACTTGCTTCACCTCCATCTTCACGCCCAAAGATATCCTTCCTAATAATATGCGTTCCCTCTACCAGGATCCTAGTCTGCCATTCCCAGTCTTACTCAGCTGGATGACCTCTCTGTGAGTCAGCCTCCTACACTGTAAATCAGTCTTCAAGTTGAGTAGGAGTTCCCAATCAGTAATTGTTCCCTTGGTCTGGGGCCCAAGGGTTCTCTTTGTGTTTCTTGAAGATGCTCTGCTCAGTACATGACTGGACTTCCCAGACAATGCACCAAATGTAGCAGGACCACACCCCAGGGAACACCATGATGCCCCCTGGTGACAATGCAGTTCCTGCCTCCCCACTTCAGCTCCTTGGGAGACCCTCCTTTTTCCTAGTCTTCCACACCTTGATGGTGTTATTATGATGTTAAAGGAGGCTGACCCAAGGTCCCAGAGTAAACCCTTGTTTTTTTTGACTGACAGGTACCACTTTTACCCAGCTCACCCCAGTCTTTTCCCTAGGTAACTATGGTGTTATGTCCCTTTAGACCTATCAGTACCTCAGGGCACCAGTTATCTTATGTTCTGCTTGTGCACTCTTTTTCCTTCTCTGTAGCCACACCCATGCCTCAAAGGTGTCACTCCAGATTTTCTCAAACTGGCTTATACAGGCTTCAGCCCTCTTATTTTTGACCTGCTGATTACTCTAGCTGCAGACTCCTAAGCCTGGGACCACTTACACTGTAGCCTGGCTCCTCCATCCCAGTCTTGTCATGCATGTGTGTGCTTTAGGCCCCTGTCTCATGCTCTGGGCCAACCCTCAGCTCTCAGGGATCCCCAACTTCAGGCTGGGCTGCTCGGGCATAGCTTTTCACTGCCTCAACCCTCATCCCTCTGGATCCCTGATCTGAGGCTGGGCTGCATGCAGACTCAGCCCTCAGCCCTTTCATCCTTGACTCCAGACCAGGGTTCTTGTGGCCTCAGCCCTCTGGGTTTCTGACCCCCAGCTAGGCCATCTGTCACAGAGTACCCCTCCAGGAAGCCCTCCATGGTCTCCAGATGTCCCTGATAGCCACAATCTGGTCCTCTGGTATTACACTCAGAATGGAGCATAAACACAAGCAAGCTGCTGAAAAACAAAAGTCTCTCACTCAAGGTTAATGTTGCCTGCAAGCCATACCTCTCTTGGAGCCCTTTTATCCCAGGTCCCCTGGGTAGCTTGGGTTCCTGCTTGCCTTGTCTCCAGTAGCCCTTGTTTCCTGGAAGCTTCTCTCCGTGCAGTGATCAGCAGTGGAGTGCCTGCTTTCCTTATGCCCTGGGCTTGTGCACCGTGAAGTCTCATCCCTTCCTATCCCATGGCTTCCCAGTTACATGCTGATGGCCAGCCTGCCCTCCTCTGCTACAGCAGCTTCAGCTGCTTGCTGCAGCAGCTAGCTGCTCTCCCCTCATAGAATGATAGAGGCCTTGACCCCTGTCACAGTGTGATATACCTTGACTCTAGTAAAGTTTAAGACACCGCCCTTCATGATGTTATCATTAGCAAGTTAGGGGAAGATTGTGTAGGTGAAATTACTCTAAGGTGGGTGCACAAGTGGATGAAATACCATACTCGCAGGCCACATCTACAAGAGATGCTGACTGTGCAGTAGCCCATGACTATTGCGCAGTAGCATCATGTGACGGAATATGTGACATGACGCTACTGTGCAGTAGTCTTAAGCTACTGAAATCAGTGTCACAAAAAAGCTGTTCAGTAGTGATACTGTGCAGTAACTCCAGTTACCATGCAGTCATTTAGTACTTGCTTATACAAGTACTAAATGACTGTGCAGTAACAACTACACAGTCAGTTTCTCATGTAGACGTGGCCAGTCAATAGTTATCAATAGTCCAGCATCAGTTTGTAAAGATAGATCAGGACTCTCTCATAGGTCTGCACTTTTAATTTTTTTCATTAATATTTTAGAAGATGGAATTAACATCTTGCATTAAACAATATGATATTTCATATATGATATTTTATATGAAAACATATGAAATTAGTGAATTAACATCAGGATAGCAAAAAAATGCAAGCACTTCAGAGGACAGGATTTAAATTCCAAATTATGTGGATACATTGGGAAAAAAGTGTGATATTAAGGGTATGCAATTCAAGAAAGATTGAAGTAGGATTGGAAGGGACCTCTGGAAGTCATCTAGTCTGGCCCCCTGATCAAGGAAGGATCATTTCTATCCAAGTCATTCCACATAAGCCCTTGTCTAAACTATTCCTAAAATGACACACACATCCCTGTTGCACAACTATAAAGCATGCTACCCAAAGACACCAAAAGCACCATAAGTTGCCACAGGTAAAGCAGATGGATGAGGGCTATTCCTCCAGTATCCTACTACTGCAAGGGTTGTTAAATTGAACTTGAGAGATCCACAGAAGAAGCCCATGCCTCCAGATATGGAAGGCAATACCCCACAGTACATACCAATCTGACAATGGGATAAAATTCCTCCCTGACCACGAATGTGATGATCTAACTGACCCTGGACAGAGTCAAGTTCCTCTAATTAGGAACCTCTAGGTTTTAGTGCCAGTAGGTCTAGACTCTTACCCAATGTCTGATTACAGTTGGGAATGAAGTGCTAGCGAACCAACTGAAGTTGGATTCAGGCAAGACAGAGACAATGGTAGTGGACAAATATCATGACTTGGGGAGTAGGGGTGGGGGGGAGGTATTAGGCCACTTCTTACTAATGCTGTTTAACCTCCCCTTGTTACTTACATGTGGGGTCTTGGGGTGTTCCTGGATCCATCCTTTGCTGCACTGGATTTTCCAGTTCTGGTTGTGGGTAGGGCTACCTTTCATCAGAAGGCTGTGATACTTCCTTTCTGATTTCAGGTCATCATCACCCATGCTTTTGTAGACTAATGCAGTATCGTCTAGGGGTTGTCTCTGAAAGCCATCAAGAAACTGCATTTTGTGTAAAATGTGGAACTCCATCTTCTTAGGAGGGTGCAGCTCCTCTTCAGTAGGAGCAGAGTATTCCAGTGCTCCAGAGTCTGCATTGGTTTCTAATAACTTTATAAAGTGCTGGTTGACATACAAAGCTCTAAGGGTATTTATACATGTAATCTGAGAGTTGGGGGGCACTTTAGTTAGAGTGGCTCTGAGAGCCATTCTACTTAAAGTGCCCAGAGCATCTCATATATCAGCACTTAAAAATAGTGGCACGGTCACTTTAACTAAAGGTTGTTCAACAAGCTTTAGTTAAAGCACCCTTGCTGCCATTTTTAAGTGCAGGGATGCTGATACACAAGACACTGGAGTCTGCTGGAGCATGGAGTATTTCTTTCAATATGAAGGTTATTATAAAGAAGGTGGTGATCAATTGCTGTCCATGTCCACTGTGTGAGTTGAAAATTAAATTACATGATTTGTGGAAAGCGGGGTTAGGTTAGATTTAGGAAAAACTTTCGACTGTTTAACTATTCTTCAAAGCTTTTCAAAAGATATCTCCATTATTACAGAATTTCAAGAATAGTTAAGCAAATAGTAGTCAGAGGGTGTCTAGGCGTATTTGATGCTGCTTCTGAAAAGAAGGTTGTACTAGATGTCCTGTTGAGTTCCCTTCCAGCTCTACATATATTATGGTTCTATGATAAATGATGACAGTAAGCAAAGGAAACCTTTTTTTATCCATTGCTAGAATACCTATTATGAAAGACAGAAACAAGGCCTTTTGCTTCAACTTCGTATTCCCCGCAATTTGACAAAGTTCATCTTGGAGCAAATATGGTTACTGAGTTTATAAACAACAGCCAAAATGAGTTTATCATGGTGACAATACATAATCCAGGATTATTAATGTACAACAGGACAATGGTTCTTTCACTCCAAAAGCAGAGGCCCTTCCCACATAAAGTGAAGGGAAATCTCTATAAACTGTACAGGAGTGTTAAGATGTCTAACTTCTTCAGGTAGTTTTGATATAAGATGACATACTCACATCAACTTGAGCAGGCCTATAATGATATAGGCTTATTATAATGAGGTGATTATAATGAGGTGATAAGGTACCATTCTTTTAAAATATACATAGAATAAGATGCTACAGGAACAGACGTGAATCAGGACATCCAAACATATTTTTCTATTCTCTTTTTATATAGCTACATTTATGGATTTTTTTATACCCCCTATGACCAGAACATTCTGTATGCATCTCCAGAGCAATTACCCTTTTCTGTTTAAAGTGCGATAAACATGGAGGGCTTATTCAGCTGTCCTCCCAGCCAATGATTTAGAAAGACTGTTATCTCTTCAGCATGCAATACTGGAGGCCTGGTATCTGCAAGTAGTCAGTATAAAAAAAGAAAGGGGTGTGTATTTTAGGAAAGGAAACCTCTTCTTTTCTCTGGCAAACAATGAAACTTGAAAGAACACCATGAGCCTTTAAATTCTAAATGTCTACATCTACACATGGCTATGGCACAGTAGCAATGAGCTACTGCTCTGTAGCTCATTGCTATGGCACTGTAGCATTGCCAGACATGAACTATGATAGTGATGCTACTGTGCAGTAGCATCTAAAAATAAGCATGTGGCAATGGGACTGCTCAGTAATGCTGGTTACTGAGCAATCATTAAGAACTTGGTTAAGCATTTAGAAATAAAAACTGGAATCTGGATTTGGCCAGACCAGGTTGGATATGGCCTTTTGCCTACACTTCAGGTTTTCAACGTTCAAAGCTAGATCTGAAATAACAGAGGAACTGGCTTGATCTGGATCTCATTAATATTTTTGTCTTAGAATCGCCTGATATTGGATATGTCCCTGAGTCCTAGCAATATTGATCTATGGTTTCCAGGGGATAAAATTACTGCTAGTCTTTAAGGAGCAGGAAGCCATCTTCAGTAAATATATTATAGGAAGAAATGTAGAATTCAAACTATAGAAAAATCAGAGTCTGCCTTCTTTTCAACACATTATTTTGTAATAGAACAGATTGAGTCATACATGTTCAGGCTGCTATGAGGATAGGGCCTGATGCCAATGCAGAGTTTAATGTCTACAATGAGGGGTCAGAGGATAAGGAGAATGGGATACTTTGGCTGATTTCCTGAAACATTTTCAGCTACCAATATTGCAAACAGCTCAGTGAAACAAGCACAATGTCTTTCAGAAATAAGACTACAGAGCATACAAAGGCCTGAAATTTCTTTAGCACTCTCAGAATAACTATCATGCCATTAGAGAAAATAACCAAGAGGAACCTTACTTTTTTTACTGACATAAATACCTGATCCTAGCTTGGAATATTTTTAATAGTAACAGGTATTTATACTGGTAGTACAAAACCTCCGAAAGAGAAAATTCTGTGAAGTTTCTCATTTTAAACTGAAACTGAGACTGTGCACAGTAATTATGATTTTTTGGGGGGTGCATGGCATTTTCTCAGCCAAGGATGCTGTTTATCCCTTTGCTCAAAGTCGGTTCAAAATCTACTGTGAAAATCTCTATGCAACTGAATGTATTAGCATTCCACTGGTTAAGTCAGAATACACCTGTACACTGACCTCTATTTTGAATCAATTTTATGGCCTTAAATGATTAAGGCTTGAAATAAATGATTGAATATGCCTTGCGAGAAAATGTGTGATGAATAAAAAGATGACAGATACTTCATTTTCCATTGAGATTTGAAAGAGATTTATCCTGCTAAGAAAAATTACTACGGTGATGATAAGGTAATAATCTGTATTTTCAATTTCAATTAACAAAGAGATTTGCTAATAGAATGCTTTTTCATGCATTTAAAATCTCTTCTAGGATACTTCTAGGGTATTTTGATCTTTTTTTGCACAGTGATATGTATATGCTGGAGCTGCTCTCTATTAAGCTAAAACATGCAATATATTATTTTCACTGTGGAAAGGGGACTATGTTGATTTCCCTGCATCCACATCAGTTAACCTGTAACTTGGAAAAAATACCTACGGTTGAAACTAAAATCTCTGCGAGAGGTATAAGACACCTAATGGACAAAAGTAGCCTGTGCTCCAACCCAGTATTGATTTTATGAGTGTCTTTCATGCCCAAATACTCAATAATTCATATGGTAAATAACTTTTTAGCTCTTCCCTTTTACTAAAAATGGAAAGATTACCTTCTTCATAAACTTGTTAAACAACAGAGGAAACCAACATCTCCTGTCTAGTTTTTAACATACAGATCTCACATAAGGTAATGCTTAAACTAGGTGTTATTCTACCATCTGGCATTCTCATTGCATGTTACAATCCTAGAATATATAGGCACTTTTCCAGGTTTTAATCTTTCTTTGTGTACATCAATACATTTTATTCTAGGTCCATTAAACTTTCAGAGGATGCATAGTTGTGGAAGTTATAATTTAGAGGCATTCCATTACTTAGACTACAGAATCTGGGAATTAGGAAATGGTCCCTTTATTGATATAGTTTGTGAGAGAAAGACAAAGGGTCTGCAGAGGTTGCCTACTGCTCCACAATAGAGTTAATTGTTTTTAGCTCTTCTTATTCGTTTTATGCCTATATTTACTGAACCTATTTATCATTACATGGTGCCAGGAGTGGAGAATGAGAAAGGACTTGAAAGAGTCTAAGTGCCAAATAAAAAAAAGCAGTTGGAAACTGAAAATAAATACAGCAACACAGCCACACAGAAGGACAAGGGCTACTGTAAGTGATCTTCCTGCACAGTTATAATCTATGTGAAAGGACAATTAGTCATGGAAGTGTTGCAATTTCCATTTGCCCTTTTGATGCCAGGCAATATAGCGAGAACTGGAAGTTGTTTAGATACAGGCTTGAGTGGTACCTAACAATCACAGGGGCAGAAGTAAAAAAATGGCAAAAGTCAAATAATTGATATTCTTCTATATTGTGGGGGGAACTTCCCTGTTTTTTTTATAACACCTTTATCTTTGAAAAAGTTCAAAATATGAAATTAAGTAAAACACTGTCCAAATTTGGGAGTGCCACATGTCAAAAAAGAATGAGACCCTTGGGAAAAAAAAACAGAGTTTTATATGCAATCAATCAAAACAACAGAACAACTTACAGATCAGTATGTTACTGAACTAAAGAAGCTGCGTAAAAATTGTGCTTTTGACAACCTGACAGAATCTCTGATTAAAGGTAGCATTATTCATGGCATTTCAGACACTGCATGACAAGAAAGTCTATTGCATGAGGAAGCCTTTTCCCTAGAAAGACTGTCCAAACACATAGGGAAGGAGAAATGGTGAAAGCCCAGGCAGCAGAACTGAATGCATCAAAGTTTGTTATCCATGCAGTAGGCATGAAAAGCTGAGGCCAGAAGAACCCACCTCGCAGGGCAGAATTTTATGCTAGTAAGAAGCCAACTCACAAAATGGAATTTTCAGAGGGAGAGAAAGAAGCAAGTAGACCTTTAGCATGTGGCAGGCAATATGTCCTCAAACTTTGTGATACACTTGGAAAGTTTTAACTGTAACAACTGTAGCATTGTGCTAAGTGCTTCATATCCCAAATACAAAAGCATCAAGGGCATACAGTTGAGAGCAAGTCAGAAAAATGTTATCTAGATACAGTAAAATTAAGCAAAACTCAGTGGGAGGAGCTGGATTTTTCAAGTCAAAGTCCAAGGAGCAATGATTTCATTTAAATTGGACACTGGAGATCAGGTTAATATTTTACCAAAGCACAAATACAGAAAATAAAAATTAAAAAAGATAAAATTCCATTCATTGTGGTACCTAAGGAGATCTGGGTCTGGACACATGAATTCTAGATTGAATACTTATTGAAGTATTCCTAGACGTTTTTTCAAATAAAAGCTGAAATCATGTTTCAAAAGAGTTACATACTGTTTTAAATGTGTTTATGTTCTAGTAATGTTGAAATGCCTCAGTTTCTCCAAGTAGCTTGTACATGGATAAAGAAGCATTAATAGAATCCTTGCTAAGTCCCAGAACATCCTACATGCGGGAGGGTATAAGATGGACTCCCAGCATCATCATAGAATTAGACAGCCTTCTTGGCTGACCCTTTAACAAGGCAGGATTGCAGGTAATACTCAGGATGCACCCAGGGGGGGAAAAAAAGAAAGAAATGTGATAATGGATAGAGCTACCAAGAAAATAGGGCAGTGTCTGGTGATCTGGACAAAGGCTGAAGAAAGAAAACAGTGGAGCAGCTTTGGGGCTTGGGCTGTTTAGATTTGAGAAAGAAGAGCTGAATTAACTTTACGGTGCTTAAAGGATGCACAGAGGCTGGAATAGGGATAAAAGAACTGCTTAATCCTTTGGATGAAGGGGACAGAGAACCTCTGGCTGGGTGACTTTTGCCCCAATAAATGCTTCTTTTGAAAAGAGCTGTCTTCTTTTCCTGCTTGGAGTTTTGGGGTTCATTGTTTTTCCCTAGGAAGAGGTAGAGTCCTTCCCTGAGGAGCTGAAAAGTAAGGTAACTCTTAGAACAGGTCCACGGATGGTCAGTGAGGGTCGGGGACAGAAATTCTAGAAGCCAGTGAATGTAATATTGCCAATGTTAACCTAGCTGCAAGCTTAGAGTGTGGCCTTGGGGAGGTTGTCATAAGGTTGCTGGTGGCTGAGCCTATCATGAATTGTGATACTGACTGGGGCAATACCTTCACATCAAAGTTTTCAATAAATTAGTAATTTTACGAGTATTTTTGTTTCATATCCATAGAGATTATTTATGTTTAGAAACATAGTATTTAGAAAGTTTACTGAAGGAGGTTTAAAGTAAGGCATGAGAAATATGTTCAAGATATGACAAATTGTTGGATGAAATTGTTCTCAAAAGCAACTCAATTAAATCAAATGCAACTCAGTGACTTGAAAATAGTATTTGGTCCAAGGTAAGTTCCTTCATTATTTATCACTAAAAATAACAAATACTTAATACATCCTGTTTCACTTTGTCATTACTGTAGGTATTTGGTGAACAAATTAAATCATTCCATACTGTTCATTATTACAATTTTACACTACGGGACTTCCTGTTAAAGCAAACCATATACATTATCCATTTACTCCGTGTCTTTCCTGTATGTTGAAAGCTGCTCATTTATCTTGCACTTGTGGTAGTCTTTTACCTGACCTACAATGCAAATTTAGTTGAGTAGAATGCTAAATAAGACCCAACAAAAAAACTTTTTTATATCTTAAGGTCATAAATATTGAACACACTTCCTGTTGATCTTGTAAAGAAGCATAATGTCTCTTATGTTTGGCTTATGAAAAGCATAGGCCTTCCAGGAAGGTTGGTGTATTAACAGAATGCTTCTTAGCACATCTGAAAAAAACTATAGACCCATTTCTAAAGATTTGATAAATACAAATAGAATATGATTCAAAATGTTGGCATCAATGCAATCCGTAATATCAACCATTCAAAAATCTTAAAAGGGCCATAGTCCTGCAAATATAAAATGACCAAGTTGTATATCCTACATTTTATGCAGTATATTTTAATAATATACAATATATTTAAAATTGCATTTGGAAATTACTGCTATTAGTTACTTTTGTGAAGTTTGGGAGACTAAGTCAGTTTTAAAGTGACCATATTTACTCAAATATAAGTTGACCCCTCCCCTCCACAATCAGCATGTGGGGAAAAACCTCATCTTACATTTCCGTACAAGGAAACCCCATTAAATACATTACCTATCGTTAAGCTGTTGACAAAAGCAGTGTATGGTCATTAATGGAAACCAACTATGAAGTTGATTAAATGTAACCGAAACAGAGCATGATTATAAATCACATGGCCTGTATTGGTCAAACATACAGATGAGAACTGAGTCTCCTCCTTCCCCAAATTCCCATTAATTCAGGGGCCAGTACACTTTAATTTCTTAATACTGCATTACTGCCTGTCACCTTCCAAGCTTGCTTATTAACATCTGGCATCGGTTTTCTCATATACATCTTGTCTTAGATCATATCATGCCTTTCCTTAGCCAACCCTTGGCCTGCAGCTACAGCTCTGCTGCCTCTCAGTTCTCATCAGCTTTTCATCCTCCTAAATATACTGGTTATCTCCATTCTTTTCTTTTCCGTTTTCATAGTTTTATAGTTGTTAGGGGCTGGAACAGACCTTACAGATCATTAGGTCCAGCCCCCCTGCAGTTGGGCAGGAAAGACTGCTGAGATCAGATGACCCCAGCAAGATGGGCATCAACATGTTTTTTGAAGATCACCAGGGTGGATGACTGTATCACCTCTGGGGGGAGCCTGTTCCAAAACCTCAGCACACTACTTGTAAAGAAGCTTTTCCTTATATCTATCCTGAAGTGATCTTCAGTCAGTTTGTGCCCATTATTTCTTGTTCTCCCCGACAGGGCCTTAGTGAATAGATGCTCCCCCAAACCCTGATGTACACCCGTGATATACTTATAGGCTGCTACAAAGTCTCCTATGAATCTTCTCATCTACAGGCTGGATAGTCCCAAATCTCTCACCCTCTCCTCATATGACCTAGTCTCTAGGCCTCGAATCATGTGCGTGGCCCTCCTTTGGACTCTCTTGAGCTTCTCCACATCCTTCCTGAAGTTCAGTGCCCAGAACTGGATGCAGTACTCCATCTGCAGTCTCATCAAGGCCTAGTAGAGTGGGAGGATGACATCCTTTGCCTTGCTCAAGATGCCTGGGTAGATGCATGCCCATGTTTAAGTAGCTCTTGCCAGCTACAGCATCGCATTGGTGGCTTATGTTCATTTTGTTGTCAATCATGACACCCAGGTCTAGCTGACTTGTGGTTCTGGAAAGCCTGTAAGTGTATTGAGCATTATTTCTCCCTAGATCAGGGGCAGGCAATTATTTTGGGTGAAGGGCTCCCTATTGAGTTTTGGCAAGCTATGAAGGGTCACATGGGTAGCCCCACCCCTTGACAGGTGCCCCACCCCCTGGTCACCATCTTGGGACCGGAAGTCCCACCCCTAACCTCTGATCATTGCCACCAGAAGTCCCTCCCCTTCCCCCCAGAAGTACTCCTTTGGGTAAGAGGTTTGCCATCTTAGAATGGGGGGGGGGGGGCGAACAAACTGTATACTAAAAATCAAACACCCATAATAATATAATTTAATTTAATTTTTAAAAATATTTTGTCCTTATTTGCATGCGTTTGTACTGTATATGTAGAAGTGATTATATAATAGCTCAAAATGCAGTCTTGAGCAGGTTCGAGGGCATGTGGGGTGTGCATGGGAGCCCCCCACATGTGCCCCCTAAACTGGTCAGCACCCACCCCTGCCCTGTAACAGCCTGAGCCCAAGAGCCCTGTGGCACCTCCCCACCACCACCAACAGTGCAGAGCCCCAGTGCACCTCGTCCCTGCTCTGCACCTCCCAGCCATGACATGTCCTGCTCCACCTGGACATGCAGCAGCAGCAGCAGCAGGGACAAGTGCACACAGCTGTGACCCTGCACACCCCATGCTGGCTTTGGGCTCAGCCATCCAGGCTGAGCAGCAGCACCAGCAGGAGTTGAACAGAAACTGCTGCTCAGTGCAGGGGAAAGCAAGCCCTCCCCCTTGCTGCTGCTGGGCAGTTTTTGGTGTGGCCACCCAGAGCCCACACTGCACTGCACTGTGCCTGGCTGCTCTGAAGCTCTGTAAGCACCACCTGTGAGCTGCCCTGTGGCTGCTCCACACTGTCACCTCTGCCACGCTGGGCAGCCCAGAGGTGATGGTGATGACAGAGCTGCAGGGCAGCCTGGTGCAGCGTGGGCTCTGAGTGGCCACACCAAAAACTGCCTGGTGGTAGCGAGGAGGAGGGGCTGCTTTCCCCTGCACTGAGAAGCAGTTTCTGCCCTGCTTCTGCTGCTGCTGGTGCTGCTGCTCACCCTGGATGGCTGAGCCTGGAGATGGCACTGGGGCCCAGGCTCAGCAGCGCGACATGGGAGGGAAAGTGCTGCTCAGGATGGGGCGAAATCAGTCCTTCCCCCTCTCATTGCCAGCACTTCTTCATGCAGCTGCTTAGAGCTCATGTGGGGCTGCCCTTTGTCTGATCTGTGCTGCCACCGCTGCCTCACAGGGCAGTCCAGCTGTTGCCATCACATGGTGGAACTCAGGGCAGCTCTGCATCAGCTCTGGTGAGCTGCAGCAGGAAGCACCAGCAGCGGGCAGGGGACGGGCCACTTTCTCCCCGTCCTGAGTAGCAATTTTTCCTGTGCTGCTGCTGCTCATCCCAGATGGGTGAGCATGGGGTGCGTGGGGTCAGGGCTGCATGAGCTGGTCCCCACCTGTACCGCAGGGCTGGGGCAGGGGAGACTGGGGGAAAGCAGACTCAGAGTGCAGTGACAGCCAGACAAGAGCACAGGGCCAACAACAGCAGGGCCCAGAACAGGGCAGTAGGAGCACAGGGACCTGGCCAGCAGGGGCTCTAAGGAACTGAGCAATTTCCTTTCTCTCTCTTCTGGTGCAGTCCAGCCCAGCTCTGTAGATCCCTGCCACCCTGCTTTGGGCCCCACCGATGCTGGCTCTGGGACACTGGTGAGGACCCTGTGCTCCCACACACCCACTCGCTTCCACTCCCCTCCACCCCCCATCACTGCTTTCCCCATTTTCCTGCCCACCATCCAGCCACTCCTGCACCATGTGTCTCCCAGCTGCACAGCCATGACCTCAGGACTCAGAAGGAGCTGCTTCAGCACTGAGAACTGGGGCTATCACCTGTGGTCCTCCCCTGCCACAGCCCCTCCCCCTCCTTCTTACCTGAATTTCCTACTTCAGTTCAGGCAGGCAAAAACAGCCCCATGGTCCAAGGCCAGAACCCTCTGCTAGGCAGAGGCTTCCAGTTGGGTGGGGGGCAGGGGGCAGGGCCAGATGGACCTTGCTGCTGCAGGGTCCTACCATGGCTTCCCTTGGGTTCTACTGCCCCTAGCTCCTGCTATCTTTGACAGGCAGCCGGGGGCAGATAAATATTAATTTTCTATTTTTTAAGGGCCCCTTGGGCTGGATAGTGTGGCCTGGTGGGCCAGATTTGACCAAGGGCCAGATTTTGCCCATCCTTGACTCAGATGGAAAACTTTACATTTCTCTGTATTAAACAATATCAGGTTGAAATCTGCCTACCTCATGAGCCTGTCCAGGTTGGCCTGTATTTCCAGCCTGTCTTTGAGTGTGACCACTCTCCCCCATAATTTGGTCTAATCAACAAACTTTGCTAGTTTGCTTTTAATACCTGAATCCAAATTGTTGATGAGCATGTTGAAGAGTGCTGGTCTTGGTACTGAACCCTGAGGGATGCCACTGGTCACCTTCCACTATGATGACTCAGTTCCGTTAATCAATACCCTTTGGGTCCTATCATGGAACCAGTTACCTGGCCATTGGGCTGTAAAGTAGTCAAGGTCGCCTTTTCATAATTTAACCATGAAGATATCATGGGAAACTAGCTCAAAGGCCTTTTGGAATTTCAAGTATATGACATCAACCTCATTTCTCCTATCCAGGTGGTGAGTTACCTGATGGTAGAAAGAAATGAGGTTGGCCTGGCACAACCTGCCCGTAATGAAGCCAAGTTGGCTATTCTTCAGAATACTGCCTTTAGTTAGCCTGCATGTGATGGATTCTTTGATAATTTTCTCCAGAATTTTACTAGGGATTGAGGTCAAACTGATTGCCCTGTAATTTCCTCCATTCTCCCTTTCTTAAAATAGGTACCACATTAACCTTTTTTCCAGCCTTCTGGGACTTATCTCAAGCCCCATGAATCTTAAAATAACTTTGTCATTGGTCACACAATAACATCGGACAGTTCTTTTAGCACTCTCAGGTGTAGTTTATTGGTTCTGCTAACTTGTAGATATTTAATAGGGCTGTGCAAAACAGGAGTGTTCTGTTTCAACCAGAGTTTCTACATTTTGACAGAACAGTGTTTGTTTGTTTTTTTACTTTTGTTTTGAGTTAAAACAGCTATTCTGTTTTGTTCCATTGAAACGTTTTGACCCTGTTTTGATGTTTCACCCATAGTATATAATGGGGAAGGTTGAAACAGGCTATCACTTTGTCATTTAAGGCCAGATTTGTATGAAACTTGCAGGAATGATAGGCAATTCTGAGGGAATGAAACATGCCAACGTTCAAGAAGATAGATGCAGGGAGTTTGGAGAAACTGCACCCCAAAATCCTGCTGCCTGATGAGAGACAGCAGTCACACAAGCAACCATGTCATGAGTTTTGCCTGTCAGCAGCTAGGGGTGAAGGGCCCCAGAACCCCCCTGTACCTATTTCCTTGACAGGTGGCAGGCTTAGTGGCCGCAGCAGAGCCTAGCAGCCAGGCCTGCAGTAGTTTCCCTGCCCCGTGCCCCAAGACAGACACATTTGCACAAGCACCCATGACACGAGTTTTGCCTGTCAGCAACCAGAGGTGCAGGGCCGCAGAACCATTGAACCTATCTCCTCACCAGCTGGCAGGCTTCATGGCCTCAGCAGGGGCTAGCTGGCCTGCAGTTTACACACTACTGCACCTTAACACATGCAGTGTCACCCACAGAATGAGTTTTGCTTGTCTGCAGCTTGAGGTGTAGTTTCCCCCAAACCCCTGCACCTACCTCCTTGAAACTTGGCAGACTTTGTGGCCTCAGTAGGGGCTAGCACACCTGAGGTTTTGACCCTGCTGTGGCTTAACATGTACACATGACACAAGTTTGGCTCTCAACACTTTAGGGTGAAGTTTCTCTGAACCCCCTGCACCTATCTTTATGAAAGTTGACATGCTTTATGCCTGCAGAGGGAGCTACCATTTTCACAAGTTTTATCCAAATCTGGCTGGAAATGACAAAATTAAAGGCTGTTTCAACCTTCCCCATTATAGCCTATGGGCGAAATGTCAAAACAGCATCGAAACGGCAAAATGCTTTGACTTGCCTCATTTTGTTTCAAGGCTGTTTCGACCATATCTGTTTCATTTCAATTTTGCTGTTTCAACCTCAAAACAGGTCAAAACAGCTTTGAAACAAAAGTGGTGGCAAAATTTTGCACAGCTCTAATATTTAGCTTTTTTTATTTCTACACCAACTAAGGGAGGGTGGTCACCCCTACCAGGATCATCCTGTATCCTGTCAAGCAGGCTAACACCCTTGAACTGGTGGAATACCAATGGGAAGTACGTATTCAGGAACTCGGTTTTGTCCTGAGCGTTAGTTATCAGCCGTCCCATTTCATTTCATTCAACATCAGGAGGCACTACTTCACAGTCAGGACGGCTAGGATATGGAACCAGCTTCCAAGCGAAGTGGTGCTGGCTCCTACCCTGAGGGTCTTTAAGAGGAGGTTAGACAAACACCTTGCTGGGATCATTTGACCCCAGTACTTTTTCCTGCCATGGCAGGGGGTCAGACTCGATGATCTGCTCAGGTCCCTTCTGACCCTACCAACTATGAAACTATGAATTTATCAGGGGCCCTATGCCTCCCTTGTTCTTTTTTCAACTTCCTATACATCCAAAGAAGGACTTTTTGTTGTCCTTGATTCCAGTTCCCAATTTGTATTCACTTTGTGCTTTTTATTTCCTGATCTGCTCCCTACAGGGGTGGGATTTTGCTGAATACTCCTCTTTGGTACTTATTCCTGACTTCCATCTCTTGTAGGCTTCTTATTTTAAATTCAGGAGGTCCATGACTTCCCTGTTGAGCTAAGGGGGTTTTGCAGATTTTTTATGCCTTTTTTGGGAAAGGGAATGGACTTTCTTTGAGCTTTTAGGATTGCTTCCTTAAGGAACAACTACTACTCTTGTACTCCCTTCCTCATTGGACCAAGGTCCCACAGGGCCTCACCAACCAATCTCCTGAGTTTGTGGAAATCAACTTTCCTAAAGTCAGGGATTTCTACCCTATTGGCCAATTTCTCTGACTTGTGGTAGATTGAGAAAGTGATCATCTCATGGTCACTGTCACCCAGTTTCCCTTCGATCCTCAGGTTATTCACTAGATCATCCCTTTTGACCAGAACCAAGTTTAGGAGTGCCTTGCCCCTGGTCTACCCATGGACTTCCTGAGTAAGATAGAGGTCCTCAATACAAGTGAGAAAGCTCTGTGAGCAATTGAATCTAGCTGAGTGTTCATCCCATGAGATGTCTGGGTAGTTGAAGTCACCTATGATGACCATGTTTCACGAGCATGCAGCCTCTGCCAGTTCTCTAGAGAATTATTGGTTGAGCTGTTGCTCTTGGTTCACAGGTCTGTAATAGACTCCTACAGTCAAATCCCCTTTTTCACGCTCTCCCTGTATCTTGACCCAGAGTGTCTCAAGTCACCCATCTTTGTTTCCAATATTTGCCTCAAGGGAGGTGTATTGTTCTTTTACATAGAGAGCACCTCCTCTGCCCTTCTTTCCAACACAATCCCTCCTATACAGGTTGTATCCCCCTATTCCTGTTGTCCAGCCATAAGTTGAGTCTCACCAGGTCTCTGTAACCCCTATAAAATCATATTGCTTGTTGGTTAGTAGGAGGGCCAGTTCCTCCTGCTTGTTACCCTCATGGGTTAGTGGGTCAGGGAGACAGATCACTCCCTCAGTTCCCCTAAGGAGGGAGTCACCTACCACAACTACTTTGCATCTCTTCTTTGAGGAGCTGGCTGCCTTCCTTCTTCCAGAGTCAGTGCTTCCATGGATGACTTTGCTGGTGCTGTGAGAAGTGCATACTTGTTTCACAGTTCCAGGGGAGGAATAACCCTGGTGTCTGCCTTGGGGCTGGAGATGACTGTCTTCCAGGCAACTCCAAGATGGGACGCGAGGTCGGTCTCATCATTGTCCTTCATTCTGATGGGCTTCTGGGCTCTTCCCTCTTTGGTCTTCAGGTGATTAATCCATCACCTGATCCTTACCTAGTTCTCTTGTGCCCTTCCAGCAATACTACTTGTTTTCTCAATCCTAAATGCAAGGTATCTTCTACAGAAAGTTCCAGTTATTGCAAGACTAGTAAGTTTCTTGCCTTCTAAAATGTCATGCAAAAGCTCACTCTATGTTGGGGACAAATAAATTTAGGGAAAGAACCTTGGCACAATTTCACTGTAGACCAAGAGGTGGACTTGCCAGCCATGAATTTTGCCAAGGTGCTTATTAGAGATTCAACCATGCAAAGAGTATAACAACAACAATTTGACAAGTATAAACACAAAGAATGCACAAATACAATTTATACTTTACCAATATTGAAGTCAAAGGAAAAAAAAACAAACAGTCCAAGTCAAGTGTAACCAGGAAGCAACTCAGGGAACCAATGCAGGGGAATCGGACTACAGCAGATGGTGTCCTGCACCTCTATGGATGAGCTACCAATCTCACTAGCACTCACAATTTACCTCCATTTATAAGCTGAATCAAAGTTCCCCAATACCATCACACACCTTCATGATCCATACAGTACACAGACAAACCCTCACAAAGTTCTCACATGTATCCACACTCCCTCACACACAGATTCAAAACACATGAAAACACAGATCCATATATACCCAGCCAAATTCTCTTACACACACACAGGGCCAGATTAACACATAGGCAAACTAGGCACATGCCTAGGGCCCTAAGCCCAGTTCTGCTTATTTTGCCATTGCAGTGCTGCTGTCACACCCCTGCAGTGCTGCCAAACTCCTTTTCCCTTCTAGGACCCTAGTGGCGGCTGTTGCTGCCCTATGCAAAGCAACTAGGTGCATGGTTTGTTTGCCCAGTGCCTACTAAAGGATTAATTTGACCCTGTACACACCAGCACCAGAGTTCTGGGATTTTATACACCACAATCACCCCACTTTCAACAGCCAATCATCTCAGGTAAAGGTCCTGTCACTCATTTCCAAACCAATCATATCACTCAGACCCCCCTCTCACAAAATACATTAATCTGTCAATCACACCCTGTTGCTCACCTTTACTTAAAAACAGACACACAACTTTCCTGCTACAGACACTCTCACAGTCATTCCACGCTGCCATAATACTTAAAAAAAAAAAAAATCTCCTTCAGGCAAAGTAAGAGGACCATTCTTCCCCTTCCTCCACCCTGGTGGCCTTCCAAAGGAAGATGTTTCTCTGTCCTTTCTCTCTAAAACACTTCTTCAATTTCCTCTAATTTCCTCTGCTACTAGGAATCCTTTCTCAGTGAGTTGCAGGAGATGTAGTAGTCACCACTGCAATCTCATCAACCTCTTTCACTTTTTCCAGGCCCTTGACTTTTCCAAACTCTGCAAAAGGCTTGCATTCTTACTTTAACATCTTCCTGCCATCTCACTCTGCTCGTATACATTTGTTTCATTGCTTCCCATTCTTCATTGTGGCTTCTATACCATCTGCATATTTGTTTATCTTCCAATAGTATTTTATTTAACTTCCAGTGACCTCTACTGGTGTTCCTTCCTCTCCCACTTCCAACACTGTCCTCAGGTGGTCAGAGAAGACCCGTATTCTGTCTGCCACTTGAACTTTCTATTCTACAGACCCAAAAATGAAGTATATACAGAACCATGAGTTCTACCACATTCATTCTAATAAATGTACTTTCAACTACAGTGGAACAGGACCCATTCCTAGTGGTGCTATGATGCCTCCCTAGCAGCTCCTGCTCACTCTGATTCCTCAGGGTGCCCTTTCTTATTGCTCTTCTGCCACACCTTGATGTTGTTCAAAAAAGGTTTGGGAGGTTGCCTTAAGTGCTCAGAGCAGATCAAGTCCTTTGCAACTTTGTCATCAGTCAACCCATTGAAGGCCCTCCAGCCCTATTGGTGCCCTAGGACACCAGGCACCTTGGCTAGGGAAAGAAGTTACACATAAACTATTTTAAATGATCAGAAACTGGTTTAAACCTGTAACAGAATAGAAGTTCAGTGCATATAAACCAGTTTCAAAATGGCCAAAACTGGTTTAACATTAACCTGGTTGAATGTAGTATGGGACTTAACTGATTTGGGTCAAAACTATTTGTGAAACTTCTGTCCCATACCCCTTCCTGCTTCAAGTTAAATCACAGTCCACCAGCATGCTTTGCAGTCCTGGGCTGGGCTATGCTGCCTGCTCCAGAGATCAGAGCCAGTCCTGCCCCTCTGCTCTCTAGCTGGAGCAGTGAGGGCTGGCTGACAAGGGGGTGGGTGTGGGACAAGCCCAGCTGGGGACGCAGCCCAGTTCCCCTCCAGGGAAACCCCAGCTGGGGCCTGGGGCCATGGAGGGGGGTTAACCACCCCTTCCCCCTGCTCACACTTAATGCTGGCTGCAATAGTGGACTACAAATCCCAGATACACCTGGAAGCAGAAAGAGGAAGTTATGAGAGCAACCCTGTAGAATCCTGCTGCTGTAATTCTGAGCTGCAAATCCCAGAGGTCGTGGGAGCCATAGGAAGAGGAAGTGAGCACACATCCAGAGAGCCATGGTTTAGCCCCTCCTCCCCTCCCCCCCCCCCCCCCGCTTCAGGCCTGTGGCTGCATTTCCTGAATCAAAGGTAAATGTCTGTTCACTTCTGTTTCAATTTAATATGCACAGCTTAGACTACCTGCAGAGACAAAATCAATTTAGCCTCGGGCTTTTTGACTGTCTGTACCTAGCTCTTAAGGGCTGTGTTTGTGGCCTCCATCCACCCCTACATTTATGCCCATGTTTCACAGATGGTGTATTTCATAGATTTCATAGACATTAGGGGCTGGAAGGGACCTCATGAGATCATCAGGTCATAGGCAGGAAGTCAGCTGGGATCAAGTGATCCCAGCAAGAAATATATCCAACAGTTTTTTAAAGGAGTCCAGAGTAGGTGCTTGCTCCACCTCTGGGGGGAGAGGGGTTCCAGACCCTGGACACACATTACTTACAGGCTGCCACCCAGTCCTCCCTGAGTCTTCTCTTCTCCAGACTGAAGAGTCCCATGTCCTCACTTCAGAGGGGCTGCCCAGACTGATCACAATGCTTGACTTTCTCAGGCCTCAAAACCTTTGTTGGGGCTTCAACCTTCTCAGCTTTGGTCCCTTTTCTCTGGCTGTGCTCCTCTCAACCTAGGTCCACTGTGCCAGACCTTGGCATCTGGACCCCAAATGTCACTCTTGTCACATTCTGGCTCAGGCTTTGGCCCTCTCAGCCTTGGCTACATGTGTCATGTGCCCCTGCCCCTGGCAGGCTCAAAACCTTGGTGTTCTCCTCAGGCTTGTTTTTGGACATCTCTTCACTCCTTACAGCCACATCCAGTCCACCAGTATAAACTAGAACAAAAAGGAAAGCAACTGCTTTAAAACAAAGACATCCCCCACCCTGAGTAAAACAAATGTCTAGCCAGCCATCCTTCCTTTGGGCTGTCCACCTCTCTGCCCTCAGGGTGTTTTGATGTCTGTCAGGGGGTTTCTGCTGCCCCTCTCTCCTGAGAGCTCCGTTCTCTGCAATGCACAGAGTCTGATTGCCTGCTTTTCTCTAGGCACTGGGCTTATCTGCCTGAGAGCCCTGCCCCCCCTTGGGTCAGGTGACTCCCTAGTTCTGCACAAGAGTTCCTCCTTATATCTAATGGGCATCCTGCTCCTCCCTGCATCAGCTTATCTCTGCTGTTTGAAGCTCTTGTCCTATGGCTGCCTGGGGGTGTGCCTTTTTCCTCTGGCTAATTGTTGTGCAGCTGGCTTTGTCTCAGTTGCCTGCCTACTTACACAGCCAGACTAGCCTGCTGTGCTTTCCCTTTTCTAGTAACAAAAGCCTTTGGCTCTCAGTTACATCCAAACACTGCCCTTTGGGTGTCCTATAATTTATGTTCTCCTAGAACCCTTGCCAGTATCCATGTGGACCTATCTAATCCTGAGGCATCACTCCCCATCCTGTCCTCCTCCTCCATATACCATTAAAATATCCAACCAGTATTAGGGTCAGTGCTCCTGATAGGAAGCCTGTCAGTTCTATAAGAGGGCATGGCATAGCATGCCTCCCACTGTGCCAGTTCATAAAGGTTCAGTAATCTAAGCATTTCCCCTCCTTTATTCCTGAACACCCCTGACACTCTTCCCCGATTATCTCCTGATAATTTATTAGTCATAGCTGTGGATCTTTAATTAGTACTGCCACACTCCTGCCCTGTTGCCATTACTCTTTATACTCTCTCTATCCTGTGATCCCACATTTCTGCAGTCATATCATGTCTGCCTCCTTCTGGGCCAAATATTAACCCATCTCTACCCATTTTGCATGGCTGTGAATGCTCCTTACATTAAAATTGATATTAACATTATGGTAGTATTTATCCAAGATGTTACCCACTACCCTCCAAGTTCAATCTATCAATTGAGGTCTAGGTATAGACATGACTCTGCTTCTGATTCCAAACTTGAGACTACTCCTTCCTTCTCCTCTTGTGTTTTTCCTCCTCAGCCTTCTCCTTTCACCATGTCCATTGCACATAAACTTTGTATTTTGTATTAGTCTAAGAATTCACCCTGGTGTGGCTTTGTTTTCCCACTGCAGGTCCTGATAAACCTGAGACCCCTTTCCTTTATGCTTTGAGGTATTTAAAGTCAACAGTCACATTCCTCAAGGGCTTTTTTGTGAGGCTAAACAAGCCATGCCTTTCTAGTCCCTTCTTGTAAGACAGGCTTTCTGATATTCTATGCATCCTATTACCCCTTCCTTTAAGCTATTCCAGTCTGCATTCTTCTTTCTTGACTATGGATAACCTGATTGCACACAGTATTTCAAATGCAGTCTTAGCAGTGCCTAGCCCAGTGGTGCAAATACTTCCCTATCTCTTTTAGAAATATGTCTCTTGATGCATCTTAGAATTTGCTTTTCCTTTTCCTTGTCTGCATCACACTGGCTGCTCATAACCATCCAGTGAACAACTAGTACATCCATGTTCTCCATCTCAGCCATTTACAACCAACGGGCTTCCTTCTTATAATAGAAATGATTTAAATAATTCCCCTGTGCATAAGTGTACATTTTGGTCCATTGAATTTAATTAACTTCCTATTATACAAGTTATAAATGCTACCTAGGTATTAGTGCTATGCTGTCTGGATTATATTCTGACCTATCTCTGTTGCCACACAACTTTGTCTTATTTTTTTTTTTATAAGCACAATCCTAATACTGGTGCTGATTTCATCAGTGAAAATAAACAAAATCAGTCCCAAGTATGTTCCTTGAAGCACTCCATTAACATGGCACGTTACCATATCTTGGCCCTATAATTATTAGTAATATTTATTCTTAATCTGTATCTTAGAAATTAGTCTCTCATCAAGATGAATTTTACAGTAGTATTTACCTTTCTGATCACTTTACAGATATTTCTAATTATATTCAGGTCTGATCTGAAAGAATCAGTGGGGCAGGTGGAGCTGGCCCAAACAGCCAGAAACTATCTGCAGCTGGGCCTGGGTGCTGGCAGGACTGGCAGTAGCTTGCAGCAGCCTGCAGGCCTGGATGGCACAGGCCTGGCAGCTATGTGGCATTGTTATGTGGCATTGTTATGACAGGCAGAGAGGTGTAGGCAGGTTGGCACAGGTATCCTGTGGGCTTTCCAGGGCGACATAGGGGCCTGGATTGTCCTCAGACTCCTTGCTAAAAGCCAATACTCAATTGTATCCAAGTAGAACTTGTCCTTCCTTTCATAAAAAGTATTTTGACTCAGATGGGTACTGTTTTATCCATGTTATAAATTATTATTTTTTTTCTCTGTCATACATAATCATGTACAGTGTCATAACACTATATATAAAAACTTTACTTTTATTTCTATCTTTCCCCTAAAATACATATCCTTCAATATCTCTGTTCTAGTAAAGATTGCTATTCTTCCAAGTTTCTGTTACCCCTATAACATCCCTTTCATGTCCAGTAGTTCAAGTTCCTTAATGTTATTGCTCATGTTACTGGCCTTTTAGCATAGAAACTTTTCATTTTTTTTCCGTTCTGCTCATACCCTGTACTTCAGTTGAACTAAGCACAGTCCTATCACTAACTGTATTGCCTTCATGACTACTGATCTCATCTATATTAGCACTTATATGGCCTGTTAGTTAAGCATTGTGGGGAAGTAGTATTCTGTGGGTATTCTCTGGGAACTGCTTTAATTAAAATGCATCCCTTCTCGCACCCCTGAGCATGTGTATAGCCAGCCCTTGTGACCAAGGGCAAGTGACTTAAAAAAAAACCTTATATTTTCTTTATATTGAAAATGGAGATGAGTGTTTCCTTAGTTCATGGAAGTGCTGTGAGGCTTAATGTTCTTGAACCATTCCTATGGAAAATCCTTTAAAAACTGAACTATCATTATTTCCTTTTTTTAAATGGCTTTTTTATTAGCTTGACTAAGGACAACATGATTTGGCCTGAAGTACTATGCTAAAAGTGCATCTTTTATTTCTGCTCATTTTGGAAGAAGAATGGAAAAAATTGGGATTATTTAATTCTCATCTGTTTACATCTACTGTAGTTTCTTAATTGTCTGGGGAGCTCATTAGCACGCCCATTAATCCATAACTCATTTTTGAGTGTTTCTTTAAAAATAAAACAATTTTAAAAACATAATAATCCATCATGTAGCGCACTGACTTCTGAACACATTCAGTAAAATAGGTTGTATCCCGATGCAGTTCAAGTTATCTAAACAGTTATATCTGAATGAGAAGGCTTAAAAACGTCCTTGACGTTTTGAAAAGTTTACATGTGTTAGGAATAATAATGTCTCTTTTTCCATTAAAGTGACTTTTTTCATTGATGGAAATGATTGCATTCAAACAACCATGCTCGACAGAAAAATAATCATATTCATATTCTGAATCTAAATAAGATACTTGTGTCATGGTTACACAGATTTACTTTTTCCCAGAAGGGGATAAAACAACATGCTATAGTACAACCCTAAGAACCTGGTTTACTGAGTCTATGGTACTTCTAAGGAATTACCAATCTAATCTTTATATAATGGAACTTCAGTAGCCATTTCATAGTTTGAGTTCCAGCAGAGTTGTCATATAAATCTGACTTTGCCCACTTAACCATCTTTAAAAAAAAAACAGTTACATTTCCCTTAAAATGTTAAGAGCTGGGCCTGAGCTTATTTGTCAATTATTGATGTCATTTATTTTAGTCCTTGAGTTACCCATATTGGGCATGTCTACATGAGATGCCTTACTGAAGACTAGAGCTAATTACTGCACAGTGGTCACATCTACACAAGATGGTTAATGTGCAGTAGCCTAATAACACTGCACAGTAACATGCCAGGCAAAAACTGTGCTAATATGCTACTGTGCAGTAGTATTAGGCTACTGCACAGTAAGCACCACTAAAAAAATGTATGCCGATGCTACTGCACAGTAATTATAGATACTGCGCATTTAGTTAGTACTTCATTATGCAAGTACTAAACTAAATGCACAGTAATTACTGTGCATTAATGAACATGTAGACATGCCCAGTAAGTGCAGATGCTTACTGTGTAGCGGTTTGCTCCAATCAAAAATAAATTTGCTATCTGTAAATGTAAGTAACAAATTTACTTGGGAGTAATTACTGCACAGTATGGCATCTGTAGAAGGCCAGCTGGGAGCAAATGTGCTCCTGGTCAGCCAGGCAGTAGGGGGCAGGAAATTGCTCCCTGAACCCCAGCAGGAGGGTTGTGGAGCCTCCAAGACCCCAGGCCTCTTGGTTGTGGAGGTGAGTCTGGGAGATTAGAATCTCCCAGCCTCTGGTCCAAAGTCCCAGAGCTGTGGCTGGGAGATAAGAATCTCTCAGCCCCCATTCCATGATCACAATCATGGAGCAGGGGGATGGGAGCTCCCTGCTGCTGAGGCAGGGGGACATTATTCCTGCCTGGGCTCCAGTGTCAGAGGCCACCCTGGCAGCAGACAGCTCCCAGGGGCAGGGAGCAATGTCCCACCCTTGCCAAGAGACAGCTGTCTCCTGGCCCCGTGCTCCCTGCCAGCTCCTGGGCTAGCACCCAGGGGGAGCCTAGAGCTCCCCATGGTTGTTACAGGGGACTGCTGCAGAGTCGGTGGAGGTGGGAGCAGACTTCTCCCACTTCCTCGCATGTGTAGACACCTGCCTGGAGTGGGTTTACTCTAGAGAAATTTTCTCTAGAATAAATTTACTCTAGAGGGAAGTACATAAATTACTCTAGAGTAAACCCACCCGGGATCATTGGCACATATAGACATGCCCATTCAGTGCAAAACTGAAGTGTCCTTCATCATTGTTGAAATGTATATTATAAATGAAAGATTACATAATGGACATCATAAAAAGAAATAGTTTTTAAGAAGAACATATCCAACAAAAGTTAATATAATAGAAAAGCTCTCTGTAAATTAAAATACAATTTTACTTGAAAGAGGATCTGACAAGCCTAGTTCGGCTCCTTTGGCCATTGATAGAAATCGAGGTGACCTTATTTAAGAAGTCATAAGTATATGAGACAAAGATCCATTCAAGCAATTTAATCTAATCTCATAGTGACTAATTTACTCTTGGATTAATCAGAGCTAATTTTGGATTACCATGCTATCATGCCAGGCTATCAAATGACTCCTTTCCAGTGTATAGGCTGCTTGTTGCTCATACTATCTAGTCAGCCTGGTCCAAGTTTATGCCTTGAGTTTTGGCCCTC
Organism: Alligator mississippiensis; assembly: GCF_030867095.1. Taxonomy (NCBI): domain Eukaryota; kingdom Metazoa; phylum Chordata; order Crocodylia; family Alligatoridae; genus Alligator; species Alligator mississippiensis. The sequence continues at coordinate 72,189,998 of NC_081828.1, forward strand.
TATGTTTATGTTCCCATAGCTCTTGAGAGGGGCTGCCATTGTGAGATGACAGTTCTTATGGAGCTATGGGGACACTGACTCTTAAGGAGCTATGGGGACACTGACTCTTAAGGATTGTTGTGCAAGCCACAGAAAGAGCCAATGCATAGCTGTCTGAGTGTGTTAGCATTGGATAACTACAAAGCTCCTAACGTAAGAGTAAATTTAGAGTACATCTATACCATGTCCTCAGCAGATGCATCTACACAAGATATTTAACTATGCAGTAGTGTAGTTTACTGTGCAGTAAGCTCATGTGTCTACACACAAATGCAGGTAGCAAATTTACTCGCAATTAGTTACTGCACAGCAATGCATGTGTAGATACAAACTGGGAGCAAATCTACTCCTAGTCAGCCCTGCCACTGGAAGGCCAGCCTGAGGATAGTCCAGGGGTGGACAAACTGGCAGATCTGGCTGGCAGCCAGACTCCATTTCCCAGCCACCCTTGCCTTCATGGCTCTGTCTGGTCTCCATGGGGACCCCAGCTGCAGCTGTGCTGTGATAGTGCAAGGTGGGGGTTGCCATGGAGACCATACCCAGACATGCTGGCAGGGTGCACAGCAGGGCAGGGGGCTGCTTTGGAGCTGCTGGGATCTTGCAGTAGGGGGAGCTTGGTCAGGGCCAAGGCAAAGCTACGATCTGCCATGTGCATGGTCTGGGCAGAGGTGCACCGGCAATGGAGTGCAGCTCTGTCCCAGCTCAGGACCATGCTGTCACCAATACCACAAGCCAGGGCAGAGCTGCATTCTGCAGCTTGCATGTTTTGGGCACGGATGTGAAGGCTGCAGATCGTGGCTCTGCGCTGCTCCAAACCAGGCTGTCACCACTGCAGCTGGTCCTGAGTTGTGATCTGCAGCCTCCATGTCCCTGCCTGGAGCATGCAGGCTGCAGATCATAGCTGTGCCCCAACTCCTTGCAGTGGTAACAGTGGTCCTGAGCTGGGGCAGAGCCATGATCCACTGCTTATGCACCCCTGCCTGGAGCATATAGGCTGCAAATCATGGCTCTGCCCTGGCCCTAGACCAAGCTGCCCCTGCTGCAACATCCCAGTGGCTCTGGAACATCCCCCTTGCCCCACTGCATGCCCTGCCAGCACAGCTGGGGCCAGTCTCCATTTACACTATCACAGTGCAGCTGTGGCTGGGGTCTCCATGGAGACTAGCCCCAGCCATGCGGGTAGGGCTTCTGGGCAATGGAGTCCACTGCCAGCTGAATCTGGCCCATGGACCAGACTTTGACCATCCCGGGCTAGTCTTAGGGTTCCAGGCTGGGAACCTCTCCTGACCTAGGGCTAGACTGTCTCTATGCCTGTGGGTGGTCACCACTCGCCACACCCCCTCCCTTGCCGCCAACATTGCTGGTGGTGTCTGTGATCCTCGTTGGCCACTGTAGATGCTGCTGGTGGCATCTGTGGGTGGTCACTGATCCCTGGTTTGTGCTCACCACTCTCCGCCCCCCCCCCCCCAGTTGCCAACACTGTTGGCAGCATCTGCAGGAGCTCTGTGCTTACTACCACAGCTCTCCTGCCACCACACTCCCACCACCACCGTTCCCCCTCAGCTGCCAGGGGCACACGTCATTCATGCCACACGCGGTAAGGACATCACCTGGCATCATATGCCATCACTGCCAGTGAGGACCAAGCACAGCTGAGGCCCAGGCCAGTCCTAGCTATGTGGTAAGGCCTGCACTGGGAGGCTGTGCTAACCCCTGCTTCTGCCCCTGCACCACCCCCCCTCTCCCCACCCAGCCTTGCTGCATGCCCCAGGCTCCCCCACCACAGCAGGCAGGGGAGCAGGAGACAGTGAAAAACTTTATTGAGCAGCCCGTATCCCTGTAGCTAGGTGATCACAGGCTTCCCACATGCCAAGGAACACTTCAGTGCTGGCATCAATGTCTTCCTTGGCTGTGGGGGCAGGGACACTTAGCACAATGACAGGTAGCCCTCCAGGCAGTGCCAGAGGTGGTAGGGCAGCCCAGGCTTGCCCCTCACCCACTGTCAAAGCTCAGGGTCACATGCCAGGTGTGCAGATGTGCCTAGAGCACCATGGCAATCAGCAGCTGCAGGGCAAACTGGGTTGGGTACTCCTTGGTCCATTCAAACAGCTTCTCACGCACCACCTATGACACATTCAACAAGCACAGCACCAGCTTGGGGGGGGGGGGGGGAGGGCTAGCCCTGGCCCTGGCCCTGGCCCTGGCCCTGGCCCTGGCCCTGGGGAAGCCCCATGCAGGGAGGGTGAGGGTATGGGCAGCTCCTTGTCTCAGTCATCCAGGAGCACTGCACCCCTGAGACTGTTGGTAAGTAGAGTGGGTAGTGGAGGGGGTCTGTTTCTTGGGGAGGGAGCTCTGTTTGATGAGAAAGGAATAAAAACTTGTTCTTGTGACATGTCTTTGCAGTGAGCATGGTGCTGGGGGTGGGTAGAGGGCTGGGGGTTGGTGGGTGGTTTTCCAGGCTGGCTACAATGGGAAGTCCAGGAAGAGGTGGTTGGCCAACACCTCTCATACCCAGTTCCCTGGCCCCTGCTGGTGGGTGTGCGGCTCACCCATGGGCTCAACTTGGGGGGGGGGGGGGCACCGCTGTCACTGCCACTGTAGATGGTGCTCCCACAGCCAAGTGTCCTTTGCTCACTGTGCCTGCTCTGCTAAGATCTGGCAGAAGAGCTTCCCCCAGGCCTCATAGATGTTATGTAGCATGCAGGCTGTGACAATGGCCCAGGGGAGATTGTCCTCAATGAACTCAAGGCAAGCAGTGAAAGTATGCCATCTTTGATGCGGCCGAAGGTGCGCTCCACCAGGGTGCGAATCCGGCCCTGGCAGTGGTTAAAGGGGGCCTCGTGGGGATGCAGATGGCTGGTGTAGGGCCACATGAACCAGGGCAGGAGTGGGTAGGTGGGGGTTCCCAATGAGAAGGGGCAGGACCACCATGGCAGTCACCTGCATGTCCAGCACCCCCCCCCCGCTCAGTGTCCACTCTGCACAGGGGCTGGAAGGGCAGAGTTTTAGAAGATACAGGCATTGTGGGCACTGCCCTGAAGGCTTTCATTCATGTTCATAAAGGTGCCACAGTGGTCCATGATGGCCTGGAGTACCATGGAGTGAAAGCCTCTCTGGCTATAGTAAGGGTGGCTCCCATGGGGCAGGCAGGTGATTGGGATGTGGATCCCATCTACAGCCCCAATGAACTCGGGAAAGCCCAGAGCATGGAGCCCCTCCACCACTGCTATGGGGTCATGCACATGAAGCACTGTGTTCCCCAACATGCCCTGGAGGGCACCACACACCTCCAAGATGGCTTCCCCAGCAGGGGCCTTGCCCACCCCCCAAAAAGATAGCCCACATAGTGATGGCTGGCTGGCATGGCCAGCTTCAGCAGAGCAACGGACATCCAAGTGTTTGGCAGGAGCGGTGGCCACATATCAGTGTCCTGCTACTCCAGGTGTGGCCGGAGCTGCTAGAGGAGGTCCTGGAAGGTTGTCTGGGTCATGTGGAAGGCATCCAGCCTGCTGGACAATGTGAAGTCACCAGTCCTGGCTCATCTGATGAGCCCAGATGCAGCAGGGCTGGAAGCCCAGGAGAAAAAAGGCAGCCCTAATGGTGGCATCCAGCAGCACATTGTCGGTATCTCTGCTGGAGTCCAGCCAGCTGGATGGGGTCTGGGTGGCAGCTATGCAGCGACAGCAGCCCTGGGATGGCACACGGAGGCTGGGCAGGCATTTGCTTCATGTGGGGAAGCCAGGCAGGTCCAGACAGCCATGGGCCAGCTGTTGGTTGGCAGGGTGGACCAGCAGGGTCAGTGTGATGGGCAGCTGAAGCCTAGGGTACTAATTGTCAGTGCTAGGGCCAGGGGCTGGAGCAGTCATGGAGCATGGTGGCAGAGTTGGTGAGGAGAGAGCTTTCACATGCTGCCCTGAGCTGTGCATGCTGCTAAAGGACAGCAAAGTGGCTGGCCAAAGAGCAAAGCAGAAAGTTCACTTTTATAGATGGCTGCTGGCAGCTGCAGCTGGAGCCTGGAGTTCCCTCTAGTGGTGGAAGGGGCCCATTACAGGGCTGCAGGAAGTGGCAGCAGTTTTGTGCTAAGAACTCCCTGCCCAGAAGTGTTTACTCGCAAGTAGTTTACTTGAAAGTAAGCTTATCTTGAATCAAATATATATGTAGATGCATCCAGCATGTCCCAGGAAGGATATTCTTGAGCCTTGTCTGCCTACCTGTTCAGGTTCATATGTACCAAACCTGTAAATACAGTACTAATGTTACTCTGGAGGCATTGCAAGCGACCGCTCTGGTTTTGAAAGTGGCTGAAAGAGTACCTTCTAGGTCATACTCTGGAGTGTCACTCTTAGGGGACAGGACATGCTGAGGATATGGTATTGACACATTCTTTAGTCCTTTATGATCCTCATAAATATTGTGGAGGGCTGAAGAACATTGATGAACATATAAGACTTCCAGGGGTACTGGGTTTTGAAGATCCTCAAAGAATCTCCTATGGAGAAATTCTCAAGTACCTAATTTCAGAGAGATAATAGATTTTTGTCCAGAAAACTTGCCTCCTGAAATGGTAAAAACTTCAGTCCAGAAACAACTGGGAAGATGTACATAATTATACAAGATTTTTTTTGTATTGAACTATGCAGAGAACCTTTTCAACACTGCAAATTCAATGTCCAGTTCTGATCACAGTTCTCTACCATTTAAGTCAGTATGACTTTTCTGCTGATTTCAGTAGGAGAAGGACCATGATCTTTCTTCCTTTTGTAACAATGCCACCAATTAACATTAAGAATGTAACAATACAATTTCTTAACTACTAAAAAGTTTATTACTTTTTGCAAACAACAAGAGTTCAGTTCTCAAAAGAGGGCTAACCTAAAATTTCGAAATGATGAAGTTCAGTCACTTTGCCATTATCACAGGAACAAAAATGCACTTTATTTTTTAGTAAAAGTAGGTGGAAATTTTACATTTTTATAATGGAAAATTGCTAAAAGGATTTTGTTGAAACTTAGTAAAATAATTTCTCTCTGGAAAAAATAGGGCAAATTTTAGCAGGGAAGAAGAATGTTTAAAGAAGTTATAGGCATATTTAAAAAAGGGTACTTATAACAATATTCCTGATGTAACTTTAACAGGTGGTGGCTACCTGGAGCCTAATATAATAAAATGTCTTATCTGACCCAAATCCAACAGCAAACAGTTCTGTTCCCTATTCCTGCATATTGGTCTGCTGGCTACAGACCTCATTTCCTTTAAAGAATATTAGTATAGAGACACCAATTACTCACCCAATCATAGATACAAAGTAAATAGTGAAGGACGTGTGCTTCAGTGTAATGACTCCATTAAGTAAACTGAAACACAAATGGCTTCTAGAAGCAAAAGGAATTTTCATAAATAAGAGAAAAGGACACGGGTTGATTGTTCTACTTTTATCATTGAGGAAAACTAGCAAGTCCTTTTTTAAGTATCATAACAAAACCAAAGCTGAGTGTAATTGAAATGTATCCCCACTTGTTTAGATGGTGTAAATCCTTATTTTGTTCATATCTATCAAAATAAAAGTATTCTTAATTCATAATTTATAAGCATAGCCACTCTAGTGAGTATGGCTGCAGGCTACTGTGACTACCTTTGCAATAGCCATAGAATGCTAAATAAAGGCTGCATTGTAACTTCCAGAGCCAAATACCCTTTTCGCTTTTATCATTTAATTTATAGAGCGCATGATTTTTGTCTTTTAATTGTCAAATGGAAGGCTCTTGCCCTCTGAAACTGGCTGTACAAGATGTTATTAGTTCTTTCCATGTACTTATGAAGATGAAAAGACTGGAAATAACACCTAGACATCTTCACTGCTCCGTGCTGACAGAGCAGAGGCAGCCTTTATCGATTGTCACGTCTAGCAGTAGTAATAAGAATGTAAACTCAATCTTGTGCTGCTTTCCATCAAAGCAATGCAAGTCAAGCTTTCCCCTCACACAGGCCTGCATTCATCTCCTTGGTTGTCAATATGTCCTGATGGAGCTTTTAGACACTTATCAATATTTAACTACCCTTCTATTGACTCAGCAATTACACGGTAATTGATTTAAGATTGATTATCATCGTGTTAACATTTTAATGTTCAAAGACTAAGATAACTAACTGAATGTGAAATTATTTTAGGTTTTTATTACATTTTTGTGCTTCTATTTACTGCACCAGACTTAAGGAGCAATGAAACATTTAATAATATTGTTTGAAGCCAAAACCTAATTTGTTATTTGCCAGAGCTAAACAATAGTTTTAGTGCTGTTCACCTTCTTTTAATGGATACTTTCAAATGAGTCCTTTCAACACTTCTTGATATTGTGAAAAGCACAATGAAATGATGGGCACTGGCTAAAAATTAAGGGAGCCATTGCACCATACACATTAACATTATCTACTTAGGACTAAGGCAATAGTGATTTAGCAGACCATAACTAAGTAGAGATAGCTTTGGTGAGTGATACTTTTGGTGAATCAGTATATTGATCTCTTGTACAGAAAGGTCTGCGGTACAGATAGAGTTCTGACAGGCTTGAGTGCTACCAGCTACAATGAATATAAATATTTAGCAAAGAAAATGTTCAAATAAAATCCCATAAAAGGGGAAAGATGGAATCTTTTTTCCAGTATGACAGTGATTAACTCAAGCCTATTGATTTTTCTAGCTGCTTACTCCTCCAGGTATTTTAGGTGAAGTGGAGTCTGTAAAATCACGATCCTTTCTGTATATGACCAGTGAATCAGGAGGTCATGCAGCCAACCTAAATGCTGGGTTTTTTATGGTACAAGGAAAGTTAAGTCACAGAGGAGGAGATTACTCTTTATGAAAGCAATTAGATGTAGAATAACAAGGATGATACAATTTTGAAATTCCCACTACTCATAGCATCTTAGCCACGCTTTCCTGTTACCATGAGAGTCCAGTTTAAGAAAACTTAACACACTTTGAGTACGTACAAGCATTACATTTAGATTGACCTAACCTTGGTTAGACCTAAATGCCCTGTCATGCAGGTGTTTGTAAGGCTTAAATCACCCATAAATGGTGTGCCCAATCCAAGTAAATTAACTTCAAGAAGTGAACTAACTATAGATCAATAAAGGGTTAACCCAGTTGATGAAGGGTTAAACCTACAATGCAATTTCCTGTATGCATTCAGGACTGGAAAAGCCCAGCTACTCTCACTAGCCCTGGTGCTGTGCTGTTCCTACCCCACAGCCCTAACTGGACTCTTTTTAGCACCTTCTCCCCCGTCCCACCTCCCAAAGCAGGCAACATACCCCTCCTGAGGACCCATCAACCCCTCTGCAAACCTACCAGCCCTCCCTGATTCTGCCCACCTCCCTCAAGTTACTTACTTTGGTTTGCCTGTGCTGCTCCTGGCAACCATTTTGGCATTGAAAGCAAGCTGCCTAAACTTAAACAAGGTGCAGAAAATGCTTGTACATGTCCTTTGAAGTTTTGTTTGGGGGGGGAAAAAAAAACTTTTTCAATAAACTGAACCAAGTGAAGCACTGAGATTTTTGCCCTGCAGCCCTTGCACACACTGGCAGTGTGAGCCAGTTTTTGTTACTGATGCAATATGTTTGCAAGTTATCTCATAGAAGGTAAAGTGTGTAGCATTGAATTCTCAGTACAAAAAGTGTAAAGAAATTTGCATGCGATGCTTAAAAAATCATTTGACAAATGGCCATACTATGTCATGGTGCAAGCTAAGAACACAGTGTACTTGCAACAGAACTGAGGGCTTTATTAATAACCCAGAAGTGACACAAATAATCAACAGTTCTGACTATGCTATCTGACTATACCTTATACTTCTAGGTAAGATAGAGAAGAGTGTAATGCTTTTTGAGAGTTTAGAGTTTTGTGAATCTTGATGAATAAAATAACATTATAATCTTCAATAAACTATCCCTCACCTGGATGTATTGGAGAAGGAGATGAAGTTTCATTTTCAGCACTGGCAGAATCAGATATTGTCATATTTATGACAATTTCTATTGCAAATATCTGCTGTGGATGTCTTCTCTTATCTGGTCCCATATTTATCATTTTGAGTATTTCTGTGTTCAGACATCAGAAATGTTGTACTTATTTCTAGGGCTGGTGTGTTCATTCATATAGAAAACTGGATTTTCATAGAAATTAAAAAATAAATTACAAAAGGTATATACTTCTCTCAAAATTTTTCATTTTTTTTTATTCCCAAATAAAACACAACAATCTGATACTCTCTGCCCTCAAATTGCTGGAACTTCTCTGCACTTGGCTTAGAGCCCAATTGTGTGTCTATGTGAGATGCTTTACTGCTCAGTAGACTAATCTACTGCACAGTAAAGCATTACTGTCTACACATACACAGCATGTAGATTAGTCTGTTGCACAATTGCCTACTAGCAAGTACAGGTAGTAGAATAACTGTGTGTAACTACTGTGCAGTAGTGCACATATAGACTGCTGACTGAGAACAAATTGCTCCCAGTCAGCCCAGATAGCAGGAGGCAGGGAAACATTCCCCTCCTCGTGGTGTTGCTGCTTCCCAGCCCCATGCCCCAATCAGTAGATTGGGGCATGGGGCTGGGAAAATGTCTCCTCCCTTAGCTGCTGCTTCCCAGCCCCATGCCCCAAACAGAAAGCAGCAGATGAAGGAGGGGACATTTTTGCATCCAATCAGGCCATGGGGCTGGGAAGCAGCGGCTGAGGAAGGGGCATTTTCCAGACCCATGTCCTAATCCACAGATCGGAGCATGGGGCTCGGAGGCAGCCTCCCCAGAGGCAGAACAGCTTCTCCCACCTGCACAAGAGACCATGGCCTGAGTCTGGTACCCCCTGCCAGCCCAGAGCTGGCACCCAGTGGAGCCTGAAGCACTCCTTGGCTGCTGTAGGAGGGGCACATGTGTAGATGTCCTGCTGGGGAAAGCTTACTGCACAGTATTTTATAGTGCATCCAAATGCACATATAGACATACCCAATGTCTCTGAAGAACACCCACATAATAAAGTTTATGTTTCTCTGCTTGGCCTCCTTTTCTCCTTCGTAGCTGAAAGTTTTCATGTGCTTGCAGACTTTCTCAGTCATAGATGCTGTCTCCTCTCTCATTCTGCCATTGTACTACAGTATGCTTGAAAAATTAACAAAAACTCCTTAATGAAGAGGATTTCTATTCATTTCCCCCCACACCTATCTTTCTCCTACAGTCTCAAATTTTCTGGAGTTTGGATCCAGTTAATTCTGGCATAGATCAGTAAGGCAGATAGATAAGTGTAACTGAAAACCTATTAGGCACTTAATTTAAAACAAGCCAATGATAACACAGGTATCCAGCTACTTCTGCATACAGTGACCAGACTTTGTAAGTCAGCACAGTCAGATTATATTCCTTAAAACACGAAAGCTTTATTACTGTTCCCTAAAATATCTGACTTTAACATGTTCATATGGCAACATAAGTTCAAAAAAGCACCTTACAGTGGGCATAGTAATGGACACTACTATCCAAATGACAGATCTGCAGAATACCAAAGTGTCTGTTATTTTCAGGATTCTATAAGTAACTCCCTTCAGTGTAAATTACTGAGAAAACAAGCCTGCTCTGTTCCTATAAATGTCTCCACATGAACAAAATCCCTTTGATTTTAAGTTGGCTTTCGTGTTTTATAGGTCTGCTCCTGTAGGGCTATTTGCAGTAGTGGGATCCCATTATAAGTAAAAAAAACCATGCCCCTTTTTTGTTTCTCTCAGAGTTTTAAAAATCAATACATTTCTGCAGTCAAGAAAAAAGAAGAGAATTACTTCTGTTGAACTGTAGGAATGTTAGAGTGAAGTAACAGGCAACATGGAAGATGGGAATCCGGCTGAATGATATTATTTCTATGTCATTATTGCACATTATTTCTATTATTATGTCATTATTGCACATAATTTCTGTGAAATAACTAGAAGTTGGCTGAATTGCATTAGTTGTATGCAAACCAGGAGGTTCTTTTGGCTTAGGTTATTTAAGACTTTGCTGCACATTACACTTCAAGATTCTAAAATGTTGATACTTGTTAGTGGTAGCTTGAATTTAGAGTAATTACACGTTCAGGCTGAAAACAGTCTCTGACTGTCCCTGAGCTGTAAAACAGTGATTTGCCAAGAGAGCTGGTAAACAGGGGCTAGACTAGGAGGTACAGCTGTGAGTTGCTGGTAGAGGGCTGGCGAGCCAGGAAAGGCTTCTGTCCCTGCTCTAGGTAAGAAAGGGTTGGAGAGATGGGTTGGTGTGGGAGGAGCATGAGGCTGGAAGGGGGAGAGTTGAATGATGTGGACTAGGTACTGAAATGGGAGGTGGAGAAGCAATGGGTGGGAATAGTAGTTGGGTCTGAGGGATGGGGTGATAAGAGGAAATCAGGCACTGAAGGATAAAATAAAAAGAAGTATAAAAAGATTTTAAACGGAAATAAAAAGTAAGTCAATTAAAACAAATCTCATGTTTCAATAAATTAGGGTTGAATTGAGGATTGGGATTATGGCTGGGATTGGGTAGTTCCAGCTCATGGGGACACTGAACCTTCCCAAGGATGGAAGCCCCAGCTCATGGGGACCCCATTGGGGCCTCCTACATTGCTTGCCAAAACTCTTATATTTTGTCAATTTTTAAATTGAATATACAATGGACAAAACACAAAAAATATGAACTATGAATGTCAGCTGAAAAAAGAGTTGCTATCTACCCACTGAGAGTACTGATGGTAATATGAATAAAACATTTTAAAATGACAAACCAGTCCACAGGTTTTCATTTCATTTCATTTCATTTCATTTCAAGATTTCATATTTTATTTAAGGTTTTTATCCATAGGTAGAAAGAATTTAGCTTCATATTAAATATTTCATTTTAATTAAAACTCAATGGGTGCATCTACATGTGCCCCAGACTGCGCAGTTGGTACTGCACAGTCATTTAGAACTTGCCCTAGCAAACACTAAATGACTGCACAGTACCTGCTGGTACTGCACAGTCCTGGTAGCACACGGGTCATTTCTGACCCTACTGCATAGTAGCAACGAGCTACTATGCAGTAGCTTGTTGCCACTGCACAGTAGCAATGGCATCACAGTTAGTGCCTATCAATGCTACGTGACTGTAGTGATAAGCTATGTCACCATAGCTCATTGCTACAGCAATGTAGTGTCTCATCTAGACTCGCCCAATGAAACTTAAAAAAAAGTAACCCCACCAAAACCCCCATAGTGAAATTGCTTTACCGCTTTTCAGTGCCAAATTAGAACAGAGGTACTGAGTATTCACAATCCCAACCAAAGTTAATAGAAAACAGAGGTATAGCAGGGCAGCTTCTCTCCCTGGAAAGTGGTTCTGCATGGGGAAACACTGACTGTTGTGTTGATGGCAGCATGATTGCCAGCTATAGTTTCATAGTTTCATAGTTTGTAGGGTTGGAAGGGACCTTGACAGATTATCAAGTCTGACTCCCTGCCATGGCAGGAAAGAGCACTGAGATCAAACTACCCCGACAAGGTGTTCATCCAGCCTTCTCTTAAAGACCCCCAGGGTAGGAGCCAGCACCACTTCTCTTGGAAGTTGGTTCCAGATCCTAGCCACCCTGACTGTGAAGTAGCGCCTCCTGATGTCTAGTCTAAATCTACCCTCTGCCAGCTTGTGACTGTTATTTCTAGTCACTCCTGGTAGTGCTCGGGGGAACAGGGACTCCCCCAGTGCCTGCTGGTCCCCCCTAACTAGTTTGTAACAGGCCACTAGATCCCCCCTCAGCCTTCTCTTATGGAGGCTGAACAGGTTCAGGTCCCTTAGCCTCTCCTCATAGGGCCTGCCCTGCTGCCCCCTGATCATGTGGTGGCCCTCCTCTGGACCCTCTCAATGCTGTCCACATCCCTCCTGAAGTGCGGCACCCAGAACTGGATGCAGTACTCCAACTGCAGCCTGACCAGTGCTGCATAGAGGGGGAGGATCACCTCCTTGGACCTGCTTGAGATGCATCTGAGGATGCATGACAAGGTGTGGTTGGCCTTCTTGACCGTGTCCCCACACTGTCAGCCCATGTTCATTTTGGCATCAATAATGATTCCAAGATCCTTTTCTGCCTCTGCACTGACGAGAAGGGAGTTCCCCAGCCTGTAGGTATGCTGCTGGTTCTTCCTCCCCAGGTGCAGCACCTTGCACTTGTCAGTGTTGAAACCCATCCTGTTCTCATCTGCCCACCCCTGTAACCTGTCTAGGTCTATGTTGCCATAGTGGCATACTCCCTTGGTGTAGTGAGCCACTATGGACAGGTAGCAGTGAAATCCACCCGTGTGCCACATGCACAGTGCAGTAACTGCCTGTACTGCACCATGCTTTAGTACTTCCAAAAGGAAGCACTAAAGCATGGCACTGTAGCAACATCATCGTACGGTGATGTGTGGATGTGCCCATAGTCACTCACTCCTTTTTAAAATTTTGGTCATAATTTCTGAGCTGTTAAATCTTGAACAAGGTTATTTTTCTTGAACCCAGGTACAGCACAATTCCCAAGGCAGGGCAACATTTCTGTGAGAATTTTTTACCTTTCTTCCAAAGGTATCTAATTCCAGTGATGAAACTTCAATATGATATCTTCTCCCTATTTGCTAGTCAGGATCAAGATTAAAATATGCTGAGCTACTACAGTCTAGTTGACTGTAATTCACTTCCCATGGTACAATAACTTCCTGAACTCTCACATGACCTAACATTGAGGTGTGATAAAATCTGGCTTCCCTATCTTAGGGCTTTCTATCACAGTAGTATCTGAATGCTTTTCATATAAAACCAGTAGCAAAGTGAAGTCTCTAGTGGACTTCATGGAATGTAAAATACTTCAGTACTGCTTCCCCGAATTATTAAATGGGAACAATAAGGATTTTTTGAAGATTAATCAGCTGTACAACACTAAAAAATGTAAAGCATGATGTAACATTATTTATTACTGCATAGTGCAATATTTCATTAAAAGAATTAGGAACACATTTACAAGCTACTGTTATATTAATATAGAACTTGAAATACAGACAACACTGCAATAGAATTATTTATTCAAACAAGTCAGAGTGTCCTTCAACCTAAGACTAAGAAAATAACTGCAGCAGGTTGTTTGTACATTGTAAGATGCTCTGAGTCTTGTGGATAAGGGAGAGGATATACATAAATGAACAAATACATAAATAAATAAAGTAGGTTCAATTTAGCCTTGTATATTCCCCTCTTATTATGACATGACTCTGCTATGCCATCAGTCCTCAGAAAGCAAATGTAAGAATGCACACTAACAGGAGGATTTAAAAGAACTTTTAAAGTGATTCTTTTATGGTGGTTCTATTTCTCATGAGCTCATGTGAGAAAAAAAAAATTGTTATAATTTATTATATGTCAGTGTTCTCCAACTCCAAATGTATCCCCACTTCAATTCAACTTCAGTATAACAGAGGATTCAGCAACAGCTGTTTTGCATGACAAATTACACTGTTACAACCAGTCTTATAATTAGGATGGAAGGTAGATATGTTAGATCCACATTTAGGAAAAGAGCAACAAAAGATTAATTGCAGTCTATTAAAATTCTAAATTCATCATCACTTGAAATTTTCTTCACTTTATGCCAGAGTGGAAGAAGTCCAATACATTTGTGAAATGAATCCAGTACGTGCTAATCTGCCATGCCGACCTCATTGAAACTTGAGGGCCCAAATGTATTATAAAGCATAATTACTTTAGAGCTAAAATCTCAAGCAAGGCTTTGAGGACCATGTCTGTGAAATGCAAATTGAAATTGCCATGGTTCGTGTATAAACAGGGAATCTAATCAAGTAGAACCCATATAAACAAGGTCTTCTTAAATAGCCCTAAGCAACAAAACATAAAAAAGTGATATTAGAGAATCCACATTTTATAATGAATTTGAATACTGCTTCTTTTTAATGAATTTTAAGGCCTTGAATGTTATGAAGGTTTCCATGTGTTTTAAGTTATGCATTTTTAATTTCTTTTATATTACCTGGCAGATGTCACAATATAATGTCATTGGAATTCTCAGCCTAATTAGGCATGCAAACATGCAATATTCTGGTAGAATATTATGAGTTGGGGTACCATTTTTTTTCATTTTTTTTATGATGATAATTAATTTAATTGCACATTAGTCCACTTATATTGTAGAATTTTTAATAATGGGATGCCAGTCATCTAAGTGTAATAAGAAAAGAGGGGATATTATTTTATTAATCTTTTTTCAGGGCTGCTGTGCAACTTCTGAGACCATTTCAGAGACTTTTAAAAGGGTAGATGATTTCTTCTTTGAAGGTAATCATAAAAAGTCTTCATTCAAAAAGTAACCTGATGAAGATGAGTGGGGTCAAAGCTGACAAAGACAAATGATTTCTCACTACTAAGAAACTGAGTCTGTGATAAAATGCTCAGTTTAAGCCAGAACTTTTGTTCTGGGGTTTGAGAAACTCATAGTTGCTTACTACATGTAAACAGAGGTTAAGGGCAAAGCAAACTCACTCTCCCCCTTGCATCTGAAGGCAGCACATACAAAAAAAATACTGACACTAGCAGTTCGCTAGTTTTCTATAATACTCATAGCTTAATTTATCCTGAAGTGATTATAGCTTGATGATCCACTAATTAGGAATGCTCATTATAATTTTCATAGGCAGTTTGTAAAGTGTTATGTCTGGGTGATTTAATGTAAGTTGTTTCATGAATACTTGCTCAAAATAACACACAAACAAAATATAAGTGTGTGGGAAAAACATGTATACCAATATAATTTCATGGCAAGGGAGTAACTGTATTTTTTAGCCATTATCATCAGGCTGATATAGAAACAAAGTGGCATCAGAAGCAATTTAAATTCAAAGTTTTAATCTTCAAAAACACATTATCCATGTTTATGTGTAAATTGTTTCTTTTTCCTCAATAACTTTTCACTGAACATATGTTCTATGTTGTTTTCTTTTAATGTTAGAATATTTCAATTTATTTTATTTGCAGAAAATTCTATGACGAAGAATTTGTTAAAGAAATTAGTTTACTGTAAACGTTTTTGGTATGTGTACCTCCTGTCCTAATAAACTTGTCATAATATGTACTAGGAGAGAGAGGCTGAAAGTGTAATTTTCACATTACTACTGTGACTTTGCTATTTGCTCCAATAAAGTTATAGTGCAGTGCAGCTATTGAATAGTTCTTGTAAGCAAGTCAGTTTGCTTTCATCTTGGTTTACATTTATAACTGGAGGATCAGGTTATGTCTACCAGGGAGTTTTGGAAGCCACACAGCAGAGTGCCAAGGCGGCACTCCATGTTTTGAGCCATGCACAGGGCAGAGGCACAGAGGGGCTGAGGCCAGGGAGCCAAAGCCCAACACAGTGGGCCAGGGCTCAGGGACTCAGTGAGAGAAATGGGACCAAGGCTGGTGACACGGAGGCTCATACAATGAGATTGGTGCCTGAGCAAGTAGTGTACCAATGGGGTTGGGGAGCCCCACAAAATCAATTATAGAGTGACACCTGCAAGACATGGGTGTAGCTATGGGGGTGGCTGGAGGCCACAAATACCTCCCCTTAGGCACAAGGTGCGAGTAAGGACATGGAATGGTGGGCAGCCAGGTCACCCAGGTTCAAGAGAAGGAGTCAAGAGAAGAGCCTCTTAGGGCTCTGTCAAGAGAAGGAGTCAAGATCCAAGGGGAGTGTGCAAAGCTGAGTATGGAGAAGCCAGGAAGCCAGGAGATCTGTCTAAAAAAACAGAACCAGAGATCCAGAGGACTGGACACAGTGCAAGGTCAGGAGGCTAGCCAGGCCAGGCATCCAGGAGATCAAACTAGAGTTGGGTAAGGGAACCAAAGGCTCAGGCCAAACTCAGGGTTCATGGACACGCCAGGTTGGATATTTGGAAGATCTGTCAGAGAGCCAGTAGCAGCACAAGCCAAGGGTGCAGCAGCCTACATACAAGTTGAGCCTTGTTGCCCAGACACTTCCTCTTTCAGGTTAGGGATTTATATCGGAAGGACTGAAGAGTCAGTTGATCATGGCTGACCACTCTTGTGGTAGCAGGTATGTGTGTGGATAGTCCCAGATGGAGAGTTCTGGCCACCTGAGACTGCCAAAGTGTGCTACTGAGTAGGTGGGATGAACAGCTGAAACTGGGATGAGCAGCTGTGCCATGGAGGCCAAGGCCCCTGATTCAAGCCCACAGCCTGGCCAAGGGTTTTTGGATAGGTTTTAATAGTGAAGCAGGATTAGACTGAATAGATTAAATTCAGGTTAGGATACCATCAATAAGATTACTCCAGGACTTTGGGGATGCATTTGGAACTGGGGAAGGGTCTATGGAGGCTCCTGAGAAACAAAAAGCTGCCTCCAGGGTGTTAAGTTGTGGTCCTGTTCAAGGTGGCAATGTTCTAGTCTTCCCTGTCTGTCCATCTGCACTTGCATCCAGCCTCATTCAGAGGAATCTTCAAGCTGAGCCTCTTAGGGCTTTGTCAAACATTCACTTGCAACAGGTAGAAAGCACTGGAATGTAGTGACCTATTAAAGTTAGTACGTATTAGGAGATAATCCTTTTCGGAAATGGAACAACTTGACAGTACTTGACATGCTAAACTGCTTGAATGTGCACCTGCTTGAGTTTAAGCTGCACTTAGTAAGTGTTAAGTTGAATGTGTGACATCACCCCTACTTTTTACAGACAGCTCATTTTTCTTTCTTTTTTGCAGACTTGAAGGACAAGAATTTTAGCCTTTTATTTATTTATTTTTTTTGAGGACTGTCATTCAGGTGTGCTTCTTGTTAAAATTCTGTCACTCCACTGAACTGATAATTTTTTTGTGTTATTGATACACATAACCCCCATTCTGGAAAACACTAACTCCTCAAATGACAGGCTGTTGGGGGACATATACTTTTGCAGAAAAAATGCATTATGTACCAAGTGTTATGTATATATGTTACGAATTCCTGCCAATAGAAGGCACTATTCTACACAGTTTTTATCCCTTTTTTCTGTCTGCTGTTTTGTTTTGAAGCCTTCAGTTAAGCCTTTTTTAGTACATGTCACAGCGGGGTCCTACAGGAGGGCTGTGATCTCCTTAAGGCCCCCTCTCCATGCCAAGTTGGCCCAAGGGCACCCTCTATTTCTTGCCCGCCACGTCTTTGATGGTTTAAATCAGTTGGGAGGCTGCCTCACGTCTTCTTGGACATGGTCCGATGTACCCTCTGGTCCTGTAGACTCCTGGACCCCTCATGGGTCTTGTCTTGCAAACGGGTGCTTCAGAGCACCCTAGCCTTATGGGCTATGCGTGGCTCCAACCACCCCTGATACCACGCCCCAAGCCTTGCAGTTGGAATGGACGTTGGACTGTCACTATCTCTCTCTTGGCATACACTGCTGCCCCCTCTTGGGGCTCTCCTTGCCCTCTCTCGGGGCCTTCTATGCACCATCGCCCTCTCTCGGGGCCTCAACATGCCCGCACTGGGCTTCTCAATAAGGCGCTCCCTTCTCCGGGGCTTGCCGTGCCCACACTTAGGGGGTGCAACACGTTTGAGAAGCCCAAGTGTGGGCGTGGAGAGTCCCAGATAGGGGGTGCAGCACGTTTGAGAAGCCCATCTGGGACTCTCCGCGCCCACACTTGGGCTTCTCAAAGTTGCCCCCTTCCTGGGGCTCTCCATGCCCACACTTGGGCTTCTCAAAAGTGCACTCCCCTCTCTGGGGCTCGCCACACCCACGCTAGGGCTTCTCAAAAAGTGCCCCTCTCTAGGGCTCGGGTCTATACACCCTGTCTGCTGCGCCCTCGTGGACACTGGGGTCCTCACACTCCGCTGTGAGGCCCCTTTGAGGATACTGCGCCCTCACTGGCGCTGGGGCCCCCACACGACTGTGGGTCCCTATGAGGCCTCTTCCAACCCCTTATAGCCTCACCCAAACCACCGGTAATACATAACAACAAAGCAAACTCGAGCCTCTTGGCTATAACTTGACTCAAAGCCTCCTGGCTAAACCACATTGCACGAACACCCTAGAGCTGCCATCCAACACTCTGCTTAAGCGGTATCTACGGTTCTTGCTGCTTCTCGCATCATGGCTGAGGGAGCTCCTGCCTCTCTGGCTGCTGGCAGGGAACTGCCAGCCTGGCCTCAGCCCTGGGCTTTATAAGAGCCAGGCCTTGCCCCTTACAGCCAGCTGACTGCTGTCAGGTGTGGGTCATTTGCTGCCTCCAGTTGCCCTGGCAACCCGCAGCTGTGCTCCTTAGCCACTGCTAAGGCTTTTCCTATAGCAGTTTTTCCTCTCTAGGAGCAGGGCACCTCAGTGCTATGCGACAGTACAATAAAGCTGACTGCCCCTGTTTCTCCCTGTCTTATCTCACTGGGACAAACAAACCTCTGAAATACACTAAACTGATGACAAGGATCTGATCCCAATGAGCAGGATGCCACCAGTTCTTTACCCTGAAATGTAAGCATCAAGTGCTCCAAGGAAGAAAAGGACATTGTGCCCCCCAGGGAGCTCAGGCTAGAAGGTTTTTGCCCTTGGTACGCTCCATGTGGTTATTCTCCAACATGGAAACCTGGGGTCTCATGGAAGAATTTGACATGTTCAGGCTATCATCCTGGGACTCATAAACCTGGGACTCTATAAGCAGATGCATAACAAATAGAACCAAGGAGGTGATACTTCTCCTCTGTGTGGCATTGGTCAGACCGCAGTTGGAGTACTGAGTCTGGTTTTGGGTGCCATATTTTAAGAAGGATGTGGATAACCTTAAGACGGTCCAGAGGAGGGCCACTCATATGGTTAAGGGTTAACAGACCAAGCCCTATGAGGAGAGACTAAGTGACCCCGACCTCTTCAGCCTCTGCAAGAGAAGGCTGAGAGGTGATCTTGTGGCTGCCTACAAATTCATTAGGGACATGCAGCAAGGAATTGGAGATGTTCTGTTCACCAGGGCACCTCTTGGGGTAACAAAGAACAATGGCTACAAACAGACAGAGAGTAGATTTAGGCTAGACCTCAGAAAAAAAAAAAACTTCTTCATGGTAAGGATGGCCAAAATTTGGAATGGGCTTCCAAGGGAGGTAGTGGTCTCCCCTAATTTGGGGGTCTTTAAGAGAAGGCTGGATAGGCATCTGGCTGAGGTCATCAGACCCCAGCACTCTTTCCTGCCCAGGCAGGGGATCGGACTCGATGATCTGTTGAGGTCCCTTCTGACCCTAGCATCTATGAATCTATAAACTGACTGGATCATTTTCTATTTAGAAGCCAATCTGGTCACTGAGGCTAACCAGAACTGTGCTATGTTACTAATTATCATTGGTTCATTGCAGTCATTTTCAGCCTTTTTAAATTCAAGGTAACCCTCCATAACTTTTCTGAATATAGTGGCATCCCATTTAAGAACCACTATTGTACTGCCTCTGCTTACTCTGGTGGTTCTTAACTGGAGTGCTGCCATCACTGCCAAAAACAGGTGAAAATACCCTGCATGCCTCGTGGGAAGTGCAGAGCCTGATTGGCTAGTGGCTGAGGCACAACCAGGCACTTCTGCCTTCCAAGAGCAGACACTCCTGCCTACATTATGTTTATCTACATCAGGTTTACTTATTTAATAAACAATTACTTGACTGAAAAGGGGAATGTTATTTCAATACTTACTACCAGAAGAATTAAAGTGTCTTCTGCTTCAAAATTGCCAAAGAATAGTGAGCAAGTCTACTAGAGAATGGTTTGAGTCACTGGGCATCAAGTTAATAGGAGTACACAATATTGCAACAGACACCTTTCCACTGCTCCTAAAGGACTTCAGTAAACTTTTTGATGATGGGCTATCTGTGTACTCAGGCGCACCTGCTTCATATATGTTGGATCTGACCATGGAACTGATTCAAATGAAGCCCCATTATTCTGTATTTTCCCTCCATCCAGAGACTGATGCACATAGAACAAGGTGTGCTTGGAAGGAATAGTAAATCTATCATGGTCCACTCCAATTGTATCTGTCATGAATCCAAGCAATCCTGTGTATGTCTGAACTATGCAACCCATACTACTGTGGATGCCTACAACTGTCCTTGAAACTACAAGACTAGTATTATACCAGGTTGGCAAAGTTCTGGCACAATTATCACAAGTATATGCTGGAGACAGATCTATGGTATCAGGAAAGGGTCCAAGACCACTTAGGCTGGTGTGACCAAAGAAAGCAGGGAACTACATTTACATTTCAAAGTAGAACTTGTAAGGGGCAAAAGCCAGGAATACCTGAGACGAGACAGAGACTTTGAATGCATGGGAGTCATGAAGGCTATGAAATAACATGAGGAACATGAAGAGAGATAAGGAGGTGCGATTTTTCTGTAAAAAACCAAGCAGAAATGAGGCCTGTGGAATCTCCTCCTCATTACCTAAGACAACCTGCCAATCCGCAGAAGGACTTTCTAATACTTGGCTGCAAAGAGACACAGTGCCTTCAGGATTACGTAAGACCTATGCAAGGCTTTAGTTGTCCTTTTGGCTTATTATGTTGAATCTTAAGTTAAATTAAATTGTGCGTTTTATTGCTGTGCCTTACTGGCCCGTGT
The DNA here is from genome assembly GCF_030867095.1 of Alligator mississippiensis. NCBI lineage: Eukaryota > Metazoa > Chordata > Crocodylia > Alligatoridae > Alligator > Alligator mississippiensis. The sequence goes on from NC_081828.1 coordinate 72,210,684, forward strand.
CTTAGCTTAGGTGAAGTTTTTCTGTTCTTTGTCATGGGCTTGAAATTGCCAGTTGCTGTGCTCAGGAAATGCTCTCTTCAGAGAACAAACTTTTCTTGTTCAAGCATTTATGAATTCAGTGCCACTACCTAAAGTCTAGTATGAAGTCTGGTAACAACCAGACCAATAATTCAGTGGCAAGACATTTTGCAGGTATATCTACCAGATGTAAGGTTGAGTTCCATGCAATAAGCCATCAACCAATCCAGGAGACATACTAGCAACAAGACCAGTTCTTAAGAATCCACCAGCTATTTTACCAGACCTTTCAAATCCTCCAGCTGCTAAAGCAATTCAAAAAGAGGTGTAAGATCCTGCTACTCTGTCTAGTGAGATTATTCCAATTTCTGAATCAAGCTATCTGAGGAGAGTCACTATCTGGCCCAACTACTTAAAGGACTATATTATCTAGGGGAAAGGGGTGTCATGTATGAGTATTATATATATACTTTATTTTCTTGCACATCATATGCTCCCAAATAAAACATGCACCTTGTTTCTAGAAGGCACCATCAATAGAAATACTTTTTTTTTTCCAGTGTCATGGCCAATAGGCCTGTGCAAAGCAGCAAGTATTCGCTTTGGCTTCAGATTTGGATTCAGGTGATTTGGAGGACAGGGAGGCATGGGGAAGAGAGGGATTGGGGCTGGGGTTGGGGCTGGGACAAGCTGCCCAGCCAGGGTGGGGGGTACGGGATTTGAGGAGGGAGCTGGGGGTTGGGATGTGGTGCCTAGTGCCCAGCAGAAGGATTATGGTAACTTTGTGTATTCCTTTTCTGCATACTCTCATTATCACACATGTCTGGAGGTTTGGAGGCTATTTGCACCTATTTTTACTGTTTGTAGTTAAGGCATTCAAATGTAAAGGGACAGGTAGATCCGATACTTGTGTAAACAAATCATCCATTTCAAAATTGTGAAGTTTTTAAACACAAATATGTTGCAAAGTGCAAGTTGCACAAAGATCACCAAAGAGTCAATGCCCACTGGGCAAGTCTACATGTGCAAATGCTGCTGGATGGGTTTACTGTGCAGTAATTTACTGTGGAATAAACCCACTCTGGGCAGGTGTCTACGGGCATGTGTAGATGACACAGGCATTAATGTAGAACACCTGAAAATTTTAACAAGGCTTTTTTTTTGGTGTGGTGCATTTGTGTTTGCATGACATGGTGTTTGTGTTTCCATGACCGGCACTTTTGAGCAAGTTAAGCCTCATGTATCATATTTCAGTAGAGGGAGTCAAATATCAATCTACTCCTGCAATGTCTTTCCTAATATATTGCAACAGGAGGTGCATGTAAACTAACTGGTCTCCCCTGTCCCAGCCCCCGGACTCTCACTGGACAGTCCGGACTCTCACTGGGAGTCTCCCCCAGGCATGGCCACCCCAAAATCCTTGTTGCTTGCACCTGCCTATGCTCAGTCGGTCTGGTCTCTCTCCATCAGTATATGATCCCAGAGACCCTATCGCAATCCCAAAGACAAGCCCCATTAATCCTCCCCTCCTGTTCCTTTCCCTTCCTATCCCACCGTGTTACTAATATATGTGGTTTTTTTTCTTTTATTTACTATAACTACTATGATAAGTATTATGATATCATAAAATGTTCAGGGGTTAGGGTAGTGGGCAGGTGTTTGTTACAGCCCAGTTGATTAGCGATTGCTGTTGATGGTGATGGTGGCCAGCTCTTCTGGCTTTTGTTTCTTTGTTTGGACTACATTTCCCAGCATTCCTGAGCTCATTGATCTTCATACAGGTTCCAAAGGGGGCTCCCACTGGAACCCTCCCATTCCCTGCCCAGGATCCACTGTCAATCTGTTTGTGTAGTGCCACATACAGCTTTTGGAAGTCTGTTGTGAAATGTTTTTTAAATGTTTATTAAATCTTTTTGAAAATGTGGGTTCCTGTTCGCCTTGGTCCTCACCCACCTACCCCGCCAAGAGATATAAACCTTCTCACCTAGGGGGGTGGGGTGATTCAGATATAGGTGACAGTTCATAATACCCTCTTACCCCAAACCACTGACATGGAAGCAGCAAACCCATGGCCCATTTCACATTTCCTCCCCATCAACCTGACCATCCTCCATTCTGCCCCCTGTCCACAACACCACATGCCCCTGTATACAAACACAGATTTAAAGTGTAAATTAATTTATTTTAACATAACCAAGACAAAGAACAGCACTCCTAGGTGTTCTTGTCAACAATATATCCTGCCAGACAATCATGCACAAGGGCTGCCTGACCAGCCTGTCTTTGAGAATTTCTCCTCGATCCCTGTGCTGCTGCCCAGACATCTCTCTGCTGTCTGACCACTGCCTGTCATGCTTCTTCTTCCCATGATTCTTTGCAAACCTCTTCAAGGCTCTCACAGATATTGTGCAGCATGCAGGCTGCCACTAGAAAGGACGTGATATTTTCTTGCTCCATCTCGAGCTGTCACGTAAGCACCCTCCATCATCCTTTCAGCCAAATGCATATTCCACGGTCATCCTGAAACTGCTCAGATGGTTGTTAAAAACCAGCTTCTGTGGGTCGGTGATATTTCCTCCATAAGGTTTCATGAGCCAGGGCTTTGGGGGGTAGGCAGCATCCAATAATATAACCGGGAGAATGGTGACACTATGGATCACTGTCTCCTTCACGCCGGGTGCATTGTGTCCTTTCTCCATGATGCCAGGCAGAGGGGTATAATATACAGGGGTGGGTGGATGAGAACAGGATGGGTTTCAATACCGATAATTGCAAGGTACTGCACATAGGGAGGAAGAGCCAGCAGCATACCTACAGCCTGGGGTACTCCCTTCTAGTCAGCACAGAGCAGAAAAAGATCTTGGAGTCATTATTGATTCCAAAATGAACATGGGCTGCGATGTGGGGATGTGGTCAGGAAGGCTAACCACACCTTGTTATGCATCCACAGATACATCACGAGGAGGTCCAAGGAAGTGATCCTCCCCCTCTAAGTGACACTGGTCAGGCCGCAGTTACTGTACTGCATCCAGTTTTGGGGGCCGCACTTCAGGAGGGATGTGGACAGCATCGAGAGGGTCCAGAGGAGGGCCACTTGCATGATCAGGGGGCAGCATGGCAGGCCCTGCAAGCGGAGGCTACGGGACCTGAACCTGTTCACCCTCCACAAGAGAAGGCTGAGAGGGGAACTGGTGGCCATCTACAAACTGGTCAAGGGGGACTAGCGGGGAATGGGAGCGTCCCTGTTCCTCCGAGCACTACTGGGAGTAATGAGGAATAACGGCCATAAGTTGACTGCGAATAGATTCACGCTAGATATCACAAAGCACTACTTCACAGTCAAGGAGGCTAGGATCTAGAACCTACTTCCAAGGTAAGTGGTGCTTGCTCCTACCCTGGGGGTCTTCAAAAGGAGGCTAGATAATCACCTAGTCAGGGTCGTTTAACCCCCGCATTCTTTCCTGCCATGGCAGGGGGTCAGACTTGATGATCTGCTCAGGTCCCTTCTGACCCTACCAACTGTGAAACTATGAAACTATAAAGCCATAAAAATAATACTATATAATATATAAAGATAAAACAAATAAAATATAAACAATTGTAAAAAACTACTATCAAAATACTATTAAAATACTCTATGAAAAATATATAAAAAATATGTACAGCTGCAGACAGGACTGAACATTTTCTTTACTGTTCTTTTTATTTTTTGGTTAATTAATGCTTGTCCCTGTCCCTGGTGATGTCCGCCCGTGAAAGTTTTCTTCATGGAGAAAGGAGACTAGGAGGAGGGTTTGGAGCACAGTCCAAAAAACAGACTCTTGCTCCCCAAACCCCAAGGTCTTTTGGACATATTACCTAAATATGACCTGTGTCACAGCATATCCTGGCCAGCAGGTCTGGCTGCCAGCATCCTGGTTTCAACATGGTTCTGAAATGGAATGTGAAGTCCAGAAGGTTTGCAATATTGAAGCAAGTCATGTAGCCGCTGACTCCAAAGTTTCAAATTAGTTGCAAAACACTTACCATTCTGGGGATGCTGATGGCACTGCCCTTGGGAGCTATGCCCACTGCAGTGGGTGCATAGGATGGGGGTTTTGGGTGGAGCGGGGGGGAGGCAGGTGGAGGGTACATGGGGAGGGCAGGAGGACATAGACTATAGATGGGGGGAGGACAAATTAAGAGGGGGTAGTATACTACTTGGAGTTCCCATTGGGGTACATAATAACCCTTCCCTGGGGGTACATAATAACCCTCCTCTGCCATTCTATAGCTACAGGACACCTGCCTATGGCCACTGTATATGAGGGAGTGGGAAGTAATGAGTGAAAGTAAAAACAAAAACAAAACACAGCAGCACCTACTGGCTAGAGGCAGGAACACAATGCCACCTGGTGGCGAAGGGAATTAATTGCAAGTCTTTGCATCAATAGCTGTGTGCGAAACAATTCCATAGCTGGGGCAGTTTAACTAAGGAGCACTGAAAAATGACACAACTCTGAGTAGTGTTAGTTTAAGGTGGTAAATGCACTTTAGAGTGGTGGGAAATCCCAGATCATGCAAACACAAACACAGTTGCATCGGCATAAATGGGAAATATCGTGTCAACTACACACACCCTACACATGCAGGCATTTGGGAGCAGATTTGCTCCCAGTTTGCTCTGCCCCCCTGCAGCATCTAGGCTAGTTTAGGGGCTGGCAGAGAGCACGGGGCCAGGAAAGCCCCTGGAGCACTGTTGCAACCCCTTGCAGCAAGGTGTAGCCAGGTCCTCTTGGGCAGGTGTGCCTACCCAGCACCTTCCACATTTGGCTAGTATAAATGGTAGAGCCCTGGATGCCATCTCTGTGTGAGTCTCCTGTCCCAGGAGACTGAACTAAGTAGTAGTCTCCCTGGAATTTTTTTTTTTTTTGGCAGTATCTGAGATGGCCTGTTAACAGTTTGTGGGTTTAGCTGATACTTAATAGTTAACTTAGTTTGGTTTTAATTTAATTTTGCTTGTAAATGGGGAATTTTGTTCACTTTAGGACACCCAGGTAAAATTTATTTTCCTAGGTTTTTTGGATAGGGGCTTGAGTCAAATAGCAAGTTGTGTAACCCCCTAAATTTGAACCTAGAACTTGTTACTGCCATCTAGTACCTGGCATAAGGCTCATATTTGGAAGCCTTCAATTACTCTTTTTTGTTCATGTAACAAAGATGGTTGCCCTGTTGCTCCCTGCATACTCTTCTTGAAATAATACATTGAAGTACACTAAAAATGTGTAATAACAAACATTTAGTAATAGTCCAGAATGTACTGGTAGTACTCTTGAGGGAGGTGGTACGGAGATCAGAGAAGGCCAATGCTGGTAGATTGAGGATGGAAAAGGAAGACTGGAGTCAAAGAAAAAGAAGGATGAAAGGTGGAAGATGGAGTTTGGCTGATATGCATATGGGAAGCTGAAAATATGGAAGAAAAAAATATTGTGAGTACAATGGAAAGTGACAGGAAGATGGATGAATGAAAGCAGGAAATTGAGAAGCAAAAGATAATTAAGAAAACATTGGAAAGTAAAAGGTCTATGGGTATGGCAAAGGAACTCTTGCCATGGCATTTATGTATTGGTACCCTTAGCCATTCACAGTCAAGTCTGCTTTCTAAATTCTCGAGTAAGTGATCCTTTCCTATGAAGGTGCACCTTAGAACCTAAGAGCATTTGTGCTTTATTGGATTATTAATTTGACAGGAAGAGTCTTGAAATTGATTTAGATTAAAAATGAAACCCAAAGTACCTTATATCAGAGCTCTTACAAAAGCAATGGCATATTTTGTCTAATATGCTTAGTGAAAGGATCCACAGATTTCCCTATTAAGATATCCAAGATAAGGGTTCTTCTATCAGACTGATCTGCTATTCTTTGTCTGCTAACAACATGCTCTAGCCATAAAAGCAAAATCACCCTTAATTTCCTCTGTTATAATAGTGTAAATCAAAAGCAGTTTCACTGGCATCAGTGGGGTTACCAAGAAGTAGCATAACTAGAGGAGGGCAAGTGGACCACCAACCCTGGGAGCCAATTATAAGGGAGTGCCAGAATACCTCTCCACCCCCAACTAATCTTTGCCAAATCAGGGGCTTCTCTGTAGTGTCCAGCCGCAGGAGCCGGGCAGTGCAGCCCTGCACCTAGCAGCGTATCTGGGGAGCAGGGAGCGAGTAGGGTGAGTGGAAGAGTGTTCCACCCCAAGGGAGTTTATGTCACAGGAGGTGCAGCCCTACACCCAATAGCATATCAGGGGTGGAGAGACATGAATGGGACACAACATGTGGCTCCTATGGAGACTACACCACAGGGTTGCTTCTGCTTGCATTTACACTACTCCACCAGTAGTAGCAGCAGCAGTGGCAGCAATATTAGCTTTCAGTAGGCACCTATACACGTGACTCTATGTTGCTGTAGCAACATGCTATGGTAACATAGTACCTGTGGTCACAAACCATGGTGCCGCAGCTAGGTTGCCATAACAACATATTCCCTCATTATAGTGCATTGCTACAGAGATATAGTGCCCCAAAATAACCATGTGTCACCCGCACAGCACGGTATGGGCTGTTACTGCACTGTCATTTAGTACTTCCAAAAGGAAGTACTAAATGATGGCACAGTAACAATGGTAGGATAGAGCACATGTAAATGCAACCAGTGTGCAGAGACCCTGGGCAGGTAAGACTTCCTATCCCCTTCCCCCTTCCCCTTGTCTACAGTGGTCAGCATACCCCTCCCTTCTCCTCCCCAACGCCCCTGCCCAGGTATTGACTGAGCCACTATGCTTCTGTACACAGGCATAAAACCGGTACAAGGGAATCAGGGAATCTATACAAGAAAATCAAGAGTCAGACCCTCTATACAAGGACATGTTATACTGGTACACTAGATAGAGTTATAATAAATAGAGAATTAGTAACAGGATGCAACACACACTAAACATCTGATTAAACAAAAAAGAAGCCAGACTGAGATTTGACACCTTAATCAAAAAGGAAATGAAAGAAAATGTTAGATTATTTTACTACATCTTACCTTTATGAAGGATTTATTTAAATCAAAGGTGTTAAATTCCTAAAGAAAAAACAGTGGTAGTCTCTTGAGGGCAGACAGGGCAAGCTGAGGGATGAGGTAGTTGATACTCTGGAGCTGCTTCAAGAGAATAAATTGAGGCAAAAGTATCTTGTCTATGCTTTTGATCTGTATAGGATTTTCAGTTTATAACAGGAGCCAGTCATTTCAGGATGAAATAATAAGGCTCCAAATGGACAATTGGTTGAAGAATCTCAGAGTTCTTCAGGTTATTAATATATTTCTGTTTTCACTGAAAATAACTTACCATAGATTTTTACAAATAAATAAGAACAACCCATTATGGTACAGTCTAAAAAAAAACTAACAAAAACTGATTATACAGAAAGTATTTTCAAAAGAAAGTTTTTACTTAAATACTAGGCCTGTTTCTGTATAATTTTTAATATCAAGATATGTATGTTCTTTCACAAGATTCAGGTTTAACAGACTTGATAGGCTTTTGTGTGTTCCATATTTGCCTCATGATCTAGATTTTAATATAACAGGTTGACCTTATTTTTATATTTATAACTTAACATAACTTGTACTTCTCATTAAAAGTTTCTCATAACTAATGGAAAATGTTCACTGTTAGCACATATGTATTTACATAGTTCTAGATAACTTGGAAGCGCTTTTTAACAGTCTGTGTTAATTTTTATATATTATACTACCCTGAATATGTTATCAAGACTAAATGAATAAACTAAATTAAAATATATAATATTATTATAAATAAAACCATATTGTCTATATATATATATATATATAATATACTAACAGCATTTACAATATTTAACTTTCATACAGTTGTATATGAATGTATATTAAAACTAACATGCCATCGGGAAATGTTCTTTTTTTTAAAGCGAAACCAGAAATAATTTTGGACCTGAGCTTGGTATATGCACAGCCTCACAACATTCAGCAGAAAGTGTTTTAAAGTAATCTTTTTCATGAATTTGGTTCCATTTTAAATGAAAAACCCTTCTAGTTTCATGTTAAGACAAGAATTAATCATTAGATCATCTACTCTGATATTCTATATATGTGTGTGTATGTATCAGAGGCCATTTTCACCCTATATTAATTCCAAAAAACATTTTCATTGAATAAAACACTTTTTTCTTCAGGAGATGAGGTAGGCTGAAAAACCAATTCTCAGCAAGAATGGTTGAAGACGACTTTTCCTCCAGCTCCTTTTGTAACCAATCTTAGACCTGTGGCATCAATGGGAATATGCAAAGTATTCAGCTCTTTCAGTGTCACTTAATTTTTTAAAAAGATAACAATCAGAAGAGTACTGTAGCAGCAAAGTGATTAGTAGGGCTGTGCGAAGCTTTGGGAGCTGATTCAATTCAGACGAGATTTGGCCCAATTCGGTGGCCGAATCTCCAAATCCAAATTGAATCAGGGGACCAATACAAAGGTCCAAATCAATTTGAAGCTCTCTGAATCAATTCGGAAAAGAATTGAAGAGCTTTGATGATTTGGGCAGTCCACACCCACTACAGCAGGGAGCTGAAGTCAGACTCAGAGTTGGCATGTAGGGGCCGGGGAAGGGGGAACTGGAGGAAGGGGGAGGGGTTCATGGGGGGAGCCCCTGCCAGGCCCCATCTTCTACTTGCTCCCTCAGCCCCCCTGCCAACTCCCACAGGCCCCGCATGGCTGCCCCGCCTGCCCCAGCTCCTAGTGCTTTAAAAAAAAGCCCCAACTCATTGGGTGTTGCCCAGCAGGGGATGATTCCCACTTCCCCCTATTGCCCCATGCTGAGTGGGGGGCTCTACACAAGCCCCCTGATGCCCCCTTCCAACCTTCCCATGGCTGCCCCACCCACCCCAGCTCCGGCCCTTTAAGAAAAAAAAAGAACCCGACCCCAAATTCATCAGCTGCTGCAGCAGCCTCAGAGCTTCAGGGGGCTCATAGAAGAACCCCCCACATGGCATGGGGCAGTGGGGGGCAGCAGGGATTGCCCCCTACCAGGCAGGGACCAATGAGTCCAGGTTTTGGGTTTTGTTTTTTTTCCTTAAAGGGCCAGAGATGGAGCAGGCAGGGCAGCTGTGAGGGGGCTGGGACAGCAGAGAGGATTTGGGGGGTTCATGCAGAGCCCGTCACACAGCGTGGGGCAGTGGGGGACAGCAGGGATGGTCCCCCCACCTGGCAGCACCCGGTGAGTTGGGGCTTTTATTTTCAAAGTGCCAGGAGCTAGGCTGGGCAGGGCAGCTATTGCTGGGGCTGGGAGAGCAGGCAGGGGATGGGCCTGGGTGATTTGGAGATTTAGAGATTCAGCAGCAGCTGAATCTCTAAATCAGATTCAGCCAAATTGATTCAGGACAGTGATTCAAATCATCAAATCGAATCACTGTCCCCCAAATCATCCGAATCTGAATCCAAAGCAAATACTAGCCACTTCGCACAGACCTAGTGACTAGGGCATAAGTATCCTATTTTTTTCTGCAATCATAAAAATGAGAGTTGGAGAAAATGTACACTAATACAAAAACCATGAAGTCTAGAAGTCTCTTTTCTAGAAACTTTAATGGGCTTTGTGATCATACCCTCAGTTATTTATTCCATCTCCCTGCTACATTTATTAGTGTTTTATGCAAATGATGCTGTAACATGGCTTGATATTCAGTCTATTCTTTTTCTCATAGCTTCTCTTAGCAATTTTTCTCATTGCTTCTCATTGCTTCTGCTTATTTTTCTCATTCCTCTTTATTCTGCAAAATAATTATTTTCCTCTCACAATGTTTCTTTCAAGTACTTGTAAATTGTTGTCATGTTTCCACTTAATTTCTGTTATAGTTAAGCTTTTTTAAATATACTTAACTCCTTTAATCTTTCCTTGAAAATCAACCATTGTCATCCAAGTCTTGACTGCCCTTTATATTTAGTTTGACAATGATTTGACAATATCCCAAGTTGTTCAGAACCAAATACAATATTCTCAATCTACTTGTACAAAAATGAGATAAAATGCATCCTAAACCATTTCAAAATATATATCACCTTTACTTATCTTTACAATAGTATTTCAAATGTCCTCAGAAAAGTACTATGGTTTATAAATCAAACTGTTTGGATTAAATCCAAAAAAAGATTTTAAGCTGCACAAAGGATTGCCTTACTGCACAGCCCTGCATTTTGCTCCCTCTATAAGGCACAGGAAAAATCACGTGCCTAAAGATGGACTCCACAGAGCCAGCCTATGCTTAGTGGGTTGAAGCCTCAGTTAGTAAAAACAAAAGGCATTAGAGACTGGTGCATGTTAATCATGACCCTTCAAAATAACCCCAAATTGGAGGGAGAGACTTTAGACTTCAGAGCACCTATGTCCTTAAGATAGGGCTGTGTGGTTTAAGCACTGTTCTCAAGCAATTGGTGGTACTGATTTTCCTTTACCCTTTTGCCCTCAAGAAAGAACACTCCATCAGGATAAGAAAGACCCGATTTGAAATCTACCATTTATAGGAGGGGACTTGTATCATGTTCATATTACAGAGTTTTCAAGTTGGGGTCTCTTAATGTCATCCATTGAAGCTGTTAAATTCTGCACAGATAACTTACTTTGTACAAGGTGTAAGAGCTTCAACCTAGTATATGTTTAAATTTGGTGATGAGGGCATTCCTTTAGGATCTGGATTATATCCCTTGAGGCAAAGGAGAAATCCCAGTCCCGGTTTCCCACATCATGCATCATCCACATCATACCACTGGACAATTTAACAAAAGGGTGGAGTATCACCACCTTCTCCATCAGCTTTGCTCTGTACAGCAGTACTATTCTCAAGGCATTGTATTGGGTATCACAAGAAGCTAGGTGGAGGTATGTGTAATTTGTGAATCTTAGGTGGGGTTTAGGAAACTTTACTGGCCAAAACATAGTCATGTAAGGACCTTAGGTGCCTCTTGGATTAAGGATTTTGAGAATCTAGGTTTTGCACTTAGACCTAAACTAAGTCTAGCAATTAGGTACAGGCAGTCCTCAGACTTACGACAGAATTGGTTCCTGAAAACCATGTCTTAAGTCAAAACATTGTAACTCAGAACCAGTTTTCCCATAGAAACAGTGTTACAAATGGGGGATATTTCCTTTATGATGGTCAATACTGTGTGCAGCTGGTAAGTGGTAGAAAGGGAGGGGGAAGGGACGGCATGTGGTGGGGCAGATGAATGCTTCCCACACTGAGGGAGGGACTGGAACTGGAGCTGGGGCTGGGGCTGGAGCTGGGACCAGGGCTAGGGCAAGCGCTGCCCAGCCAGGGCTGGATGGGCATGGGGAGGGTGGGGGCAGTGACTCCCACCACTGCATGCTGCTCATCTGGCAGCTCGACTGGTGGTTCTCACCGCTGCCCCTGCTGCTGGTCTGGGAGGGCATGGTGGAGTGGGGCATGTGCCCCTGGATCTGTGTTAGGTAATGTAGGCAGGGCCAGGGCTACACCGGGCTGCACTCCAGGTGGGCAGTGGGGGTTACAGAGAATTTTTGAGTGGCAGCAGCCCTCCCATAGCCTCCACTCTGCTGCCCACCCCGCCCTGGTCCGAGGACATACCTGCCCTACTCTCAACACCATGGCTCATCCTGGGGTCATAGGGAGGGGTGTTCCTGCCACTATGTGCCACTTGTCTGGAGGCAGTGCACTGGCTCCACCACATGCCTTCCCACCCTGGCTGGGTGAGTGGCAGGAGGGCATGGGTGGGGCATTGGGGTGAAATTGGCAGCGGAGCAGATGCTATGAGGGGGACTGCAGCCACCCAAAAAATTGCTGTAGCCCCTACTGCCCACCCAGAGCACAGCCTGGTGCAGCCTGGCCCTGCCCACCACACCCCATGCAGATCTGAAGGCACATACCCCCCATGTCCTCCCAGACCAGCGGCAGGAGCAGCAGCAGGAACTGCTGGTAGAAGCAGCGAGATTAGCAGCATGCAGTGGTGAGAGCTGCCACCCCCTCCCCTTCCCGCATCCCCTGGCCCCAGCTGGGCAGCGCTTGCCCTGGCCCCAATCCCTCTCTCACCATGGGAGGCATTGATCTGCGCCCCCTTCCCCTTCCCCCTCCCTTTCCACCACTTACCACCTACATGCAGTATCAACCATCATAAAGATGAAACCCACATTGGAATGCTGAAATGGGGTGTCAATTTATAAATGTTGTAAGTGGCGTTTGTCACAACTTAAAATATCATAAGTCATGGACTGCCTGTACTTAAGTCTTGTTTAGAATTCATCTAAAAACCAAATATGATTAGGATATGAGTAAATAAATCTTATTATCGCTTTACAAGAGATGTCTTACTGTCTTACAAAAATAGATACATTTTAAATTACTTTCACTTAAGATAATTTTATCCTTTTTAGAAGATGAGTGTCATAATCATAGTAACAGGCTGTTCTTTCACTCAAGGATGGAGAGAAAAAATGGGAAAAAATAACTTGTCAATTTTAGTGCGTTTCATTTTTATCTCAATGGGGAATTCCTGTTAGGCTGTAGGGTCAAATATATGAACAGGAAACCTGAAACTACAATTTAAGGGCTAAAAGTAGAAAGTAGAAGGTGGGAGGTGGAGAGGGGGGAGAAGGAGTAGAAACCCTTCTAATTTAAAAGGAGAATGATGAGGAAATGTTATAAATTGGTTAGTGTGCATTTCTAACTATGAGCTGAGAAAAAGTCACACTAGATATTCTAGATATTAGCTATATACTATATATAACTATATATAATGTATCATGTGCATGTATGTTTACATATCTAGCCCATTATACAGTAATTGAATAATTATATAATTTGTATTTGCACTGCATGTTTCATGCTAGATACATGACAATGTACAAATATGGGCACATACTGGATCTTGCCTGTCACAGAGAAACTCCAAGGGATTGCAGTATTCTTTCTTGCTTGTCTGAAGGCTGTGGAAATGATAAAACTCTAATTGAGGCTGAATTCATGTACAATAATAATGAATTATAGTAATAATGAAAGAAAAGGCACAAGAAGCGTGACTAACAAGTATAGGGCAGCAAGGAAAACAGCAATAGGTTACACCAACTATCAATGTATCCCTTATCACCACAGCAACTACTGGAAAACCTAAGCCTGAGACTATAAATGACCTGTTCAAAGCTGCAGATGCCATCATTGTGAGTAGATGGTCAAGAATTTTTCAGTAAAATGTGATTTTTTTCAGAAATGCTGATTTGTCATCGCCTTTATCTCCAGTGATAAGTGCACATACACTAGTGTCTTGAGCGTAGAGAAAAATATAGCCATAATAGTGGTATCGAAGATGTCACAACATAAGTGTTACGTTTACATGTTTCTCTGACTATTCAAGTGGTTTCTGCAATAGTTTCTGGAATAGTTTCTGCAACTATTCAACCTTGGTCCACTCAGGGTTAAAGTTATAGAGGCTTAGTTCACCTGCCTCATTATAAGAGCATGCAGATTTCATGGTTATATTGTAACAGCTGATGAAAGGCAATTCTCTCTCCCCTTTGAAAGTTACATCTGTCCCCAACCTCAGTCCTCTTGGTGTTAATTTTTTTGCTCTTAATCTTGCAGATATGCTGCAAAAGAACACAACTGAAATATTTCTCAGAAAACGTTGTTTCAACAAACTCTCCTTAAACCACAGGTAAAGAGAATACTTACCTGGATTGCTAGGTTACCTGTTTTTTTTGAACAACATATCTGTTCGGCCTCAGGTTTTAAGGGTCTATGTCTCTGGGGAAATTCTGCCATCTGGACTTTCCAAAACAAAGTACATTAAAAGTCTTCACTATAGAGTTGTGAGCCTGTAAGCCTTAGAAACTTCATCAATTTTCAGAATTTCTTTTTTGTGGTAAATTCCAAAATATCACTGTTTTCGTGGGAACAAGAAGTTCCAAGATTTGGTTAACTCTAAACATAGGAACTGGAATTAGAAATCAAGAGTTGCTTGCTAAGATTCTTGCACCCTTCCTTGCCTCTGAGTTAGTCCTGGACATTTAAAAATAAAAGAAGAAAACATAAAGAGTTTGTGGATACACATTTAAAAGACAGAATGCAATCACTTTTTATGGTTTCTAGTATGGTGAAGTGGGGGGCTGATTACAAATTCAGGTCTCTAGTCTACATCAGTAATATATTTTTTCTGGTAAAATATGTTAGTAACGAAAAAAAATCCTCTGTGCAGGTCAAGCCAGAATGCACAAGAGTAACAACGTGCCAGTCTCTTTTCATGTTTGATCTCTTCTTCCTTGATCATTTCTGTAATCTCTATCACTTTGCTTGTCCATTCCTCGACTTGTCGAATTGACCTTGATGTTTTATAATAGATGCCTCATATGGCCTTTGCTCTTTCCTCTGCTCTCACTTAATTTCCCTGGTTGTCCACCCTGGTAGTTTTCTCCTTTTATAGGCTATCTATTTTCCAATGTCATGTTCTTTCCTGGAACTCTTATTTAATTAAAGTTATACTGTCAACTTGAAAATTACATTTCCATCTGAAAATTTTGTGTCTATTCTTCTTACAAGAAGCTTTTGAGATTACTTTAGCTAAAAGGCAGGAGGATATTCTTTTTTCTCCACATACTTTGCTCACTTTATGCCTATAGTTTTATCAAATGTACAATGAGGTTCACTTGCAATATTAGTCTTTCTTAGGTTATGTAAAGAAGAAATCAGAAACAACAGCACTGATGAAATTAAGATGAATAGGCAGCAAGTACCAAGGAAGTGTATGCATAGAAGGGGCAGGGTCTGGGGGATTGAGCATGTTTGGTGATAGTTTTCTCAGGTCAACTTTGAAGACCCTGGTAGGAGGAAAATCCTGTATGGAAGTATTTTTAAAAGGAACCTTAAAAAGGAGGCCCCAGTGTTTAAAGTGTATTTGGTAGCTTATAGTGTTTCTTTTAAGTTTTCATTGTCTTTCATTGTGTTTGGAACCCTTTATGCTCCCTTCACTTTTTCAGTGTTGGATTCACCTAGTACAATTCTGATTTTCACAGTTTGCCTCACTGGCCTTTTTTGTTTTTAAAGCTACCTATGATCTTAACTCAGGACCATCCAACTGGTTGCAGGCCCCAGGTTCCTGCCCAGCCACTACTCCTCACAGCACTCCAGCTGCAACAACAGAAGTCTGTGGGCTTCCACTTTCTTCAACTGGAGTGCACCTCCCACTTATTCTTCCTGCCCCCATCTCAGGGGCCAGGGCAGAGTGGGAAGCTGGGGGTGAGCCCTCAAGTGGGCACAGTGCAGCAGTGGAGATGTTATCCACATAGCAAAGTGAGGAGGGGCATCCACTTGGCATGTGGTCCAGGGGGACCCATATCTTCCATTGGTATAGTCCTCTTCTGTTAGTGAGGCCTCTAGCCACTATAAATTGGATTTAAACTAGGTGACAGGGGATGTGTCTACAGCAGATAGTTACTACAGAGTTGCCTAATTATCTCCATAGAAAAGTCTCAGCATCTACATGTGTGCCTCTATTAGGGCACAGTAAACTAATAAATGCTGCCATAGAATAGCATTTGTCAACACATGACATTATTTATTATGCTACAACGCATGGGTAGATGCTGATGGGGCTGGCTGGGGTATGAGGATGCTTCAGTGAGGGGGAAGCCTGCTGGCTAGCCCTGAACTGGAGCCCCCTAATGCCCCAGCGAACCCCTCCACAGCACCTTGAGCCTGTTGGAGCTGCTGACCCCTCAGCCCCCCTGCCAGCTGGGGTTACTCTGAACCAGCTAGGTGTGTGCAGTCCTGAGCTTACATTCAAACAGCGCACCCAGGAGCAATAAACTTTGGTGCAAACTGTGCCAGAATGTATTCACATTCACATTAATTTCACATGTAGACATGCCCATAATGACTTAATTTGATTCTGATCACTGGTTCTAAGTTATTCCCCAATTTTCAACTAGTGATAAGATTTAAGGGATAGAAAACATATTAAATAACCATAGATTTTCCTAGTGGCCTTGCCTCAAGACATGTATGAGACAGTATGTTGGTAAGTGCATCTACATGAGATGTTACTGTGCAGTAACAATGAACTTGTAGCTTGTTGCTACCACACAGTAGTTTTGCTGGGCACTAATTGTGATGTGACAATACTGTGCAAAACTATCAGGAAAAAACCATGCAGTAATGATACTGTGCAGAAATGCCTGTTACTGCACAGTCATCTAATACTTTTTGACCTACTTACTTATGCAAGTACTAAATGATTGTGCGGTAACAACTGTGCAGTCTGCCTCGTATCGACGCAGCCAGTGTAATGTAGAAGATTATCCTTATGTTCCACATTAGTGGGAGAAGTTGTCAGTATGAAGATATTTAGTCTAAGTGTATTTGAGAAAAAGAAGAATGTAACTTATTTTTATGAGTAATTTATAATTTTCATAGGCGAGAAAACTGAAGAGGTGGCTAGCAAGTAAAACAAGGACTTAACTAGCCTATCTAGATTTGCATAATGGTTTTTACTATATAACTAGTGGTTTTGCTAGTGGTTATTATGATTTGACAGAATTGTAGTAACACTTAGAAACATTTTTCTAGGCAAGATAGGGAAGGAATAAAAGCTAGGGGATTAAGGATAGGCTTGAGAACTGACTCAAAAACAAGATTAACATTTTGTGAATCACCAAAGCACTTTGCAGATGTTTTAGAGTTCTCACAGTTTTCAGGAGAGTGCCCTAAACAAAAGGTTATAGAGTCATGATGTCTCTTTTGAGTCATTTATCATTTAAGAATCTTATGATAAGTGGAACATCAGCAGCCCCCCCAAAATTTGCCATAGCCCCCCCAGACCTGCCTCTCAGCACTGCTACTGCCAACCTCGAGTGCAGCATGGGCCAGCCCCGCCAGATAGATTCTAGCACCAGCCCCAGCCTGCAGCAGCAGCCTGCCCTGCCTTGCCCTGCACAGATCTAGGAGTATATGTCTCCCATATCTCCTGAGGTGCATGCAGCGGCAAGAGCTGCCACCGCCTCCCCGCACTCAACACCGTCCCAGCTGTGCAGGGCCTGCCCAAGCCCCAACCCCACTCCCTCCCCCTCCACAGCCCTTTCCCCTCCCCCTGCCCCTTCCCTCACAAACTTACCTGCTGGGGGGTCTGCGCACACAAATGTGCACATGCTCAGCACCCCCCCGCCCCCAATTTTTTTTCTCCCTCCACCTATGGCAGGGCAGTTTCCCCTGCTGCCCTGCTCTAGCTATGCCACTGGACTTCATATGTTGCACAATTGCCCTAATCATTGAGATACTGTATAACATTAAAGGGTGTCACTCCTTTCTCACTGGTTTTGTGAATGTAACCACTTTTTTTGTATGAAGTTATTCAATGGATTTGAATCAAATAGTTTCTGATTGTCTGAAATCACATTTTTTTACTAAAAAACTGCCCAAAATCCTTACCAAGCCCTCCAAGTAATCACCTACTCTGGCTGGTCTCTTATGGCTAAAAAATGAAATGTTAATCAGTAACATCTGAATGCTTCTAAGTAGGATAAATGCTGTACTGAAGGGTGTTATAAAACATTACAGTTCCTTTAGTACAAGGGTTTAGAATGCCTGACAAAAGTGAAGGCTGTTTCCATGCCTGCTTTTGAACATACTTTGATAGAGCTGCCTGTTGGAGATGAATTCATTCTGTACTAGAATATTCACCCATATACCTAACAAGTAAATGTGATGCAATATGTAATAAAGGAGACCTACAAACTTTATTGAACTAGGTCTGTTCATCCCATTATATAGTGGGAAGATATACCACTAGTTAAACAATAGTGGGGAAATACAGAGGCTTGTTGAGGAAGACATCATTATTACTTGCTAATCACTAGTGTTTTTCAAAGTGGATTCTAGTAATATAACTAAATGGGATGAGGAATACTGGGGGAGCAGTGCTGGGGGCTATCTTTGTGGGAATGATATACATAAAAATAGTGACCACTACAGTGGCCACATCTACATAAGATGCTGACTGCACAATAACTCATTAGTACTGCACATTAGTATCATGTGGCATAAAGTGTGATGTGATGCTACTGTGTAGTACTAATAAGCTACTGCACAGTCAGTGTCACCCAAAAGCTGTTCAGTGACGCTACTGCACAGTAACTCAGATTACTGCACAGTCATTTAGCACTTGTGTATGCAAGTGCTAAATGACTAAGCAGTAACTACTGTCCAGTCAGTGTCTCAAGTAGACGTAGCCAGTTGCCAACTGGCTGCACCACCATCACCAGAGCCCAGCAGGTGGCACTGCCCGATGCAAAGAGGTCCCCTGTTATGGCTCTGGTGGACTCTGCATTTTCACATTGCCCATCTACCAGTCCCTCTTACCCGGAGTCTTAATTCAAGGTTTGAACTTGCCAAGGTAGTGAAAGGAACTGAGGCACTTTCATAGTGCCACCTTCCAAACTATCAGAAGTACAAGGAGAACTGCTCAGGGCACCAGAGCACTCTATCAAACACTGCTCCTGAAAGGCCCTAATTACCCAACATGCCCTCTTGGTACCTCTTCTAAAAGTGGGAATATGCAAAGGTCACCTTGAAGAACTCCCATTACAGGTGAGTACTCTCAGCATATTTGTAGGGACAGTGTTGTGAGCTTTTCCATTTAAGTTCATTTCATATAAATTATACATATATATCACTAGGCAAACTGCTAATTTCATGAGGTAATCCCACTAAAGTCAACAGAAATACTCCCACGATGTAAATGCCATTTTAGTAGTAAATGATTAAAAGAGTGAGCCCTTATTAAATGAAGAAACCCACTGAATTTAGTGAAAAGCCCTTTATTTTTTTTTTTTTTTTTGCATAGAAAGAAGACCTAGAATAACATGACCCCAGGAAAATGAAGTAAATGTATGATCCTCATAATGAAGAATTTATATTTGTATAATTATTTGCTGTTCCAATACCCCTATTTCATATAAATATTTGCTTCCACTTCTTTCTGAGCAAAATTCTATGTAATGGGTAATTAAAGTTATTAAATGGGGTTAGATTAGCTACTGTGAGAAACATGGCAGGGTTTTTAAACATTATAAAGGGAAGTTGGGGCAAAATAATCAATTTAAGGGAACAGCAGAATTAACCCATGAATCTGTTCCACATCCTAAAAATCACCAAACTTAGTCTCTGAATTTTAAAAGAATAAATTAATTTTTATCTTATTTCAATCAGAATGCTCCCCTGCCCACTCTCATGAACTCTGTTCCACAGCCAGAAGGCTCTTTGCAGTTTATTGAGAAATGTCCAGGGGGACACACAGGGTAATACAGGGTTCTGGGTAGAAATTGCCCTGCCTTCCTTTTGTCTTTTAGGTTTTTTGTGACATCCTTAAGATGTTTTAAAATAGCATTTTAAGTGCTGTTCCAAATACAAAAACTGCTCAGGATATAGAAAGAGGTTAGAAAAGTCTTTTGACTTCAATTAAAGGACAACAATGGATAAAAATTACTGGCAGATTAATTAAACAATTCAACAAACATTAGGGGTATGTGAAAGAGGCCCTATTCAATTTGGATTTGGCCTGAATCAGGGACACTGATTCAATTCGTTGATTCCAATCACTGTCCCTGATTCAATTTGACCGAATCTGAAGATTCAATGCTGATTAGGAGAATCAGTGATTTGGGCATAGGCACAGCTTTGAAAGTTTTTTCTACATACCTTGAGGTAGCAGGCATGGCTCATGATCGCTGCAATGCTGGGGCACATGGAGCATCCCACAGGAGTGCAGGAGGGCCCTCCACATGCTCAGTGGCTAACCCAGAATTGGACCGGAATTACTTCCAGTCCAATTCCAGGTTTACCGAGGAACATGCTCCCCCACCCCCCCGCCTTCCCGCCTCACCACCCTGGCTTGGCAGTCGGCCATAGGGGGACCCCGGGTGCTCCCTGAGACCCAAGAGGCACCAGTCACCAAGCCAGGGAGAGGTGCGGGGGGGGGGGTGCCCTAGTGTGTTCCCCAGTGAGCAGACCCAGAAGTGAACCGAAAGTGCTTCTGGTCCACTTCCAGGTCTGCTGCCGAGCATGCTGGGGAGCCCCCTGCACTCCTGTGGGATGCTCCTTGCACCCCAGCATTGCGGCATTCATGAACCCCTGCTACCTAAAGGTACATAGAAAAAAAAAACATTTAAAGCTGTCTCTATGTCCGAATTACTGAATCTTTCCAACTCTCTCCAAATCAATTCGGAGGGTTCCAATTCTATTCAGAGAGATTAAGGGGTCCTCTGTTTCGATTTGGATTCAGAAATTTGGCCACTGAATTGGGCTGAATCTCCACTGAATTGAATCAGGGACCAAAGCTTCACATAGCCCTAGAAAACATCATGTCACCTAGCTAAACATTCTTCTGTAAACTGAATTATTTTGTCAAACCCTTAGTTTAATCCATATTTTATGTGAAGCTCATACTATTGTGCTGGGGAAAAAATTGGAAAACACTTTCATTCCATTCGTTGAGACCTTGAATGTTTGTATGATCCTGATGATCTGCTTCTGACAAGCATTTATGTTGTTATCTATTTGAAAGAAATTCAGGACAAACAAATCATTTTAATACTTAAAATCAAAATATATTTTGTTAGTGAATTTTTTTAAATGGACATTTTATCCAATTTTGAATACTATATTGCAGCAGAGGTTAAGGATTCTCTGTGTAAAGGATGACTTTTCTGCATTCGCTAGACTCTGAATACTTGTTCAAGTTGCTTTGAAATATTCTTACTATACCTGATGGAAAATATTAGTAATCCAAATTTGTCAGTATTGTAAGACATTCCTGTGATATATCCTCCTCCTCACACTGAAAACACAAGCATCTCACATAAAAAAGGTTTTGATTTTTTTTTATTTTTTTTTTGTGAATAAATCGGCGATGAAGACTAGGTTTCTTTTTTTCTGAAAGTCCTTGTAAACCTATGTGTCATGAGGCTAATAAGGCAGAGCAACCATCTGTAGCAAATACACAAAGGAATGTCATGGACAGGACTATGGTTGGCTGCCTTTGACTCCTCAGCCCAAATGAACAGGTACCCATTTCCCTGACTGTCTTGGACATACTTTGGCACATGTGCAGAGAAGCACTTAGACACACTCACATTACTAGAGGTATCTCAAAATACTCTAAACACCCTTCTACTGTCCTCTACTGATTCAATGTCTATTTTAGCTAATGCATGACACCCACTTTTGAGCAAAAGATTATAGAATAAAATATTATTGTAAAGGAACAATTTTGCTCTGCAAAGTAAGTAAAAGGCTTTTCAGCACTATGTTTTCACAGTAATTTGATGGTTCAAGGGGACCTGTTTTGGTCACTGAACCTATGCTGTACTAGTGCACTGAAATTTCAATTACTGCTCTGGACAAACATCTAAGATTATCTGTAGGCAAGTTGATCCTCTGTCAAGAATATACCTGCTCTATAATTGCTGGGCATGGTGTTTATTTCTACCTAGGGTACTACTGAAGCAGAACATTAATCAATTTATTAACAAGAGGGATAATGAAAAATAGGATTATGCAATCATATTTTCTAAACAATGGACTTGAGAGTGCTTAAGGCCAGGGTGTTTCTGCTATATAGACCCTTAACATAGCAAATATAGGTACTCTATCCTATATCCTCAGAGAAATGGTGGGGAATTTGGAAATGTAGAAGCAGTGGAGTGTCTCAAGCGTGGGAGAGGCTGTGAGGGAAGGGGAAGATTAAGGAATGAAGTGGGGGATTCATAAGGAATGAAGTGAGGGGAGAAGGGATTGGAGCATTATTAATGGATATAGGGTAGTGAATTAAATGGGGATGGGTGGTAGAGAAGGAGTAGGGTCTGAGGCATGGTGGTTGTTCAGGGAAAGAGGATGCAATTCGGAGGAACAAAAGAGATGACATGGGGAAGGGAGGGTGGGCAGAGAATATGGTACAAGAGCTGTCGGCCTTACATTCTCCTCTTCCTCATACAGATGTACCACTTCTAGTTGCTCCCTGGCTATGAGTAGAGGGAGAAGGTATGAGCTTCTCTCCCTTTCCTCTGTTTGCGTGTGCCAAGTTCTAATGAATCCATTCCCCACTGGGTAATGTGAATGTTTTTTTCTATTCCCAGGATCTCTGGAGTCTTAAGACTCTTTCGGAGAGGTCCTTAGCCCTTCCTTCCTGGCATCTAGGACATTCCTTTCTCCCTGTATGGAGGGATATGACAACAAGCCTCATTAGAGCACACACCAAAAACATGCTGGAACAAGGCTGAGGAGCTGAGAGATGCTTGATACATAACATTGATTCAAGTAAGAAAAATGAAAAGACAAGAAGAAAAATGGAATAGTTAATTCTTCTCAGAGTTATTGTTACAAGTTATATTAATTGCTGTTGAAAATATGCCCCCCTTCTGTAGTATCTGAGCACCTTGCTGTCTTCAATATTCAGTATAACTTCATTATAACTGACCACCATGAACAGGTACAAAAGTTAGACTTACTGCATGGTAGGTGCACAGAAAGTGCTCTACAGCCATAACTGAATGGATGATCAGGGCACAGAGTGCTGTAAAAATGGCAGATCCCAGTCTAGGATAACACTAGATGGATGTGGTATCAGACTTCATTGCTATAAGTTAGAGCAACTTAAGGAACATCTGTACAAGACCCCATCATGACTCATGTTACGTTGCATTCCACTGACATCCCATGGAGCATTGCTGCACTCTACTCCCTACCTCAGGGTGGCAGTCTAGCCTCAGCCAGTGCTCAACTCCTCTGCCCAAGCACTGGGCTATCCCTGCCCCTGGGCTGTCACTGACAAATCATCAAAGCTCATGTTTCCAATGTCTATATCGAGTCCATGATTTTTTATTTTCAGAAGTAGATTTATGAAGTGAAGTTTGTAGGCTTGTCTACAAAAGGTATTGTGTAAATTCCCTTTGAGGATCAGGACTGAGATATTGGAGACAGTGCTTCTATTTTGAGAAATGTGTCCCCACTGGTAATTGGGTGTACTTGTCTTTAATAGATGTCCAGTGTGCATTCATTCTGGTACGCAGTTGTTGTTTGGTCTCTTCTACACATTTTCCATCAGGACATTTGGTGCACTGGATGAGATTTATAACATTTCTGGAGGTGTACCTGTAAGATCCAGGAATGGTGATGGCTCTGTTTTGAGGTGTAGTAATTGTGGGGGTACTGGAGATATATTGGCAGGTGTTAGAGTTAAGCTACACCCACAAAATAAATCACAATCTCTTGTTTTAATATGAACTGGTTAATTTACTTTATTTCTCGCCTGCCACAACTTTGATGGAATAAGGTACAGAAATAAACACAGTCCTCAGAGATGAAGAAGATATCATGTCTGTGGTTCAGCAAAAATAACTCTTCTTCACTGTTATTATGTCTCTCTTAGATAACTAACATCTTAGATATATTTAGTTCCCTCTCTCTTTGAGAGCTCTCAATTTCTTGGTTGCTTGCCCTGTTCTCCTCTGCACGGGTCTCAAGTAAATGGCAAATCTATTCCACCTTGTATTTTCTACTGATATCAAAATGTGGAGCTCTCTTCTCTATGTTAATCTTCATAAACTCTTGTTCCTTTCTCTTTTTTAAGTCTCTGGGACGTTACCCGATATCCTCAGGTATCAGACTCACCAACTCAGAGGTCTCCCTCGTTACCTCACTTCAGCTTCCCAGGCAAGTCTCTCTCCAGGACCCTTCTTACATTCCCTTCTCTCTGTCATCTGTTGTCTCTCTCTTGTAGTTTCTCCCTTTTTCTTCTGGGTTTCTTTCTTCTCTTTTACAGAGCTAATTGTTGGTTCCATTCCCCTTTAAATCATTCCAGCTTTCTGCTGGCTCTCTTGAGGTCAGCACTCTCTCCTCTCTCCTTCAGCACATGCTGCCTTTGTTTATCTTTTCATCTGGGTCCCTCTCTCCTCCATCCGGGTATCCCCACCTCTTTCTCTCCTCAGACTCATTGCTAAGGTAAGTTTTCTGTTTTCCTTCACTCCCCTGGAGTTCTGTAATGGGGCAGACTTGGTGCCCGTCACAGCAGATATTGCATTTCTTGTCATGGCATAGTCTGGATCCATTCGGTATGTTTTCGGCTATAGGAAGTTTGTTTCTGGTGATGAGGTTAGCGAGTTTCGGTGCTTGTTTGAATTTACAAATCTCTTTTCACAAACAAGCCTATGAACTTCACTTCATTAACCTCCTTGATACAAAAACTCATGGACTCAATATAGGCATTGGAATTATGACACACTATAACCTGCCTTACATCTGACTCCCCAGGTACCTCTCCACTTTTACCTGCTACACCCCCCCCCCCCCCCAGCCTGTCTCTGACCTGCTGATGCCTCAATTTACATTTTCCAGGAAGAGCACACACACCAGCTGCAGATGCTTCCTCAGCCTGATGAAGGGTTTTTAAACCTGAAAGCTTGCCAAGATATATTTTTCCAATGATTCTGTTGGTCTAATAAAAGATATCACATCTACTTAAAGAACCTTGCCTGCCTGTTCCTTAAACCAACACAGCTACAACCAGAAACCCAGTTAACACACACAAATGACACGAGTTTTGCTTTCAACAGTTTGAGATGCATTTTTACATAAGACCCTGCACATATCTCCTTGAAACCTGACAGGCTTCATGCCCTCAGAAGGGACTACCATCCCTGCTGTTTTCAGCCTGCTCTGCCTTAACATAAACACATGACATGAGTTTTGCTTTCAACAGTTTGAGGTGCAGTTTCACAAAAACCCCTGCACTTATCTCCTTGAAGCTTGGCAGGCTTCATGCCCTCAGAAGGGGCTACTATCTGTGATGTTTTCATTCAATTCTGCAAAAAAACTTCAAAGTTATAGGTATTTTAGTGATTCCCCATTATGGTCTGTGTCTGAATCACCAAATCACACCGAATCATCACCGAATCTTTTGAATCCAATTCAGCCAAATCAATTCGGGACAGTGATCCAATCACTGAATTGAATCACTGTCCCCTGAATCAACCAAATCGGAATCTGAATCAAGTACTGGCCACTTCGCATGGGCCTAGTTGACACCACTGACTATGGTTCATATAGGGGGCTGTCCAAGATGTTCATCTTATACAGTGTTGTTTTGAAGCATCTGTATACTGAGCTCAGGATGTTCAACTTGACCCACACTTGTCTGTCAAGGTCATACCCAAAGGAGGTCTTGTTTGGTATAAAATGCTGTAGAAATAGATTTCACACTGGATATCTCTGAGTGACCATTTCATTTGTGTTCAGCCCACTGTTATCTAAATTTAATGCAACACACAGGTTCACTATATATGACCAGTTAGGCTCTCAATGGGCCCAGAAATCTGGCCTCAGGAGAGTGGTTAGGATCTATCTTCTAATCTCACTTGGTCTAATGCCCTAGAGTGCAGGGAATACAACTGTGTGTGTTGTGCAGCCTGTTGTGATTCTTTGTACACTGTTAAATATTGTGTTGAGCTCTTTTGCATGACAACTTCTTGACCATACAGCAGCACAGTAATCTGCTGTGGTGTATACCATTACAAGTGCAGTGGTTCTGAGTTCTTTGAAGTTGGAACAGGACCCCATACTGTTTTGTGTGGCTTATCAATCAGTGTTACATTGAGTAGGGCTATAAATATGGGGTATTGTCAAGAGATTGCTGCATCCCTTAAGGTCACTTTGCTTTCCTGAGAAAGGCCAGAGTGTTTACCCATATTCACCTGATGAACCCTCATCCAAACAGACCCTGATATACACTGAAATATTTTTTTTGAGAGACCCTAAGGGATAACTAACAGGTGAATCTGTGCATCTATTCTGGTGATCCTCTGGGCACCATTTGGCAGAGCAGCTACAAATAAGCACTACCGCAGGTAAGGCACAGTGTGAAATGGGACTTCCTCCTAGAAAACTGCCTCCACCCCCATCCCTTTCTCTCCTCTCAGAGAACCAGTGAAGACTCATGCCTTTGGGCTCTGACACTTGGTTTTCCCAGCTACCACAACAGGGAGATAGAACCCAGGTGTTTGGGTTTACCCAGCTGGGAGGCAGAAAGCAGTCATTTCATAGCATAGTCAGTGCCAGGTTGTAAGCAGCTGTGTAGGCTGTGTAGGCAGGCTCTGAGCCCTCCACAAGGGCTAATGTGTTCTGCCTTCTCCTGACCTAAAAGGTGGCACTTAGAGTAATGCTTAAAAGTTAGAGTGCTTCTGCCATGGGCTTCTTGAATGCCTCTTCTTAGCCCACTGGACCAAGAGAAAACTTATTTAAAAGAGGGTGTTCACTATAACAGGACCAATACATCTGCTACATCATAATAATGGAAAAAATGTTGCCTGATGTAGGGATTTTTAAAATCAGAGTTCCTTTAGTGTCAAATCAGGTTGACTTTCACATTACAGAAGGTGAACAAGTTTCTCACTTCATTCTATGTAAGCACCAATAACCATCCCTTGATAACTATAACTATTTGGTTCTGATTCTTCTTAACAACGTATGGATATGGCATAGCACTACTGTACAGAAAGGGGAAGCCAGGTGTATGTGTTTCTGGGTTGTGTACATTTACATACAGCTTCCATTTTTATACGTTGGGAAACAGATAAAAATACATGAAAATTCAGTAAAATACTTTAAATATGCATATTTCTTCTGTAACTTATGATCATCCAAAGTTGGAAAATGTAATATGCCAATTTCTGTAGGATATATTTATAATACATATAATATATAACTATGTACAGCAGCTATCATTTCCCTTTAGATTTAGCAAGGACATTAATTTTAACTATGTTTTGTGTGTATTTCCATGGTATTATCTCTAGTTAAGTATGATTCTCAGGTTTCTTGCCCAGGTTGTGACAGAGATGGTTCC
This sequence comes from Alligator mississippiensis, assembly GCF_030867095.1. Classification (NCBI taxonomy): domain Eukaryota; kingdom Metazoa; phylum Chordata; order Crocodylia; family Alligatoridae; genus Alligator; species Alligator mississippiensis. Next base: position 72,237,666 of record NC_081828.1, read on the forward strand.
TTTTAAATGTGATTGTCATCATAAAATCAAATTGCATTATGCTGGAAAAAAAAGGAAAAGCCATTTTACTTGTAAACATACTGTTGTGATTGACATCTCTATAATACCAAGGCACTCTTCATGCTATTTTACAAGAACAGAATTAGATGACCTACCAGTGCAAAGCAAATGTTTTAGCTCCACTAGTCCTTGAGAAGTCAAGAGAGAGAGAAGATGTGGCAACACTTGTAAGTTAAATGACTCAGAAAGTGAATTACATACAATTTCAAGGCCACAACCCATCTTTATATAATTTACAGAAGCAAGCTAGCTATCTGATAATCAAAGCTTGTGGATAACTTCTTCCTTGTTTAATAAGCTGAGTCAAAACAAGGAAGAAAAACTGGAAAGAAAAGTTTAAAGATTAAATCCTGCAAGGCACTGACTGCCTCCAGCTAATGGTGAAAGCTTTTACCTCCCTCTGTAGTTGAAAATGGTCAGATAGTATGCAGTGCACTGCAGGGTTAGATCAGGGTATTTCAGAGGCCTTTTCCTGTATGGTACAATGAAAAATCAATGTTCAATTGTGTGATCCTGAAATCCTCAACAAATCAAGAACATTGCTGGAAAAGCTCCCTGGTAATTTTTCAGGTATTCATTACCCATTGATTTTTAAATGGTGTTTGGTTCCTATGTTCTGACAAGGCTAGATAACATGGCTTTTATAATACCAGAAATTGATCTTTAGTGGCATTGTCACATCTAAGATGCAAAGATTTCCATCCTACAGGCTGCTGATATAAGCAAAATGTGGCTGTAGGCCAGCCACCAGGTGATTTAATCCACCCTGTGGGAAGATGGCCACCAGTAAATCATATTCAGCACAGCCTGTGGCTGCCCTTGCTGTGCTCTGTATGGGGCCAAGCCCACCCATTCCCACCAGGGCAGTGTGCTGCACTCCTACCCTCATTTGCGAAAGGAACCCAGCCCTGGCCAACACACAGCTTCTGGGTGGGGCTGCTGTTGCAGCCACACAGGGAACTGCTCAGTTCCCCCTATCCTCCAGTGGCTCCTCCTTGTGTTCATGCTACAGGACTTTGGGCAGCAGGTAGGGAAGCAGCAGTGGTTGGGGGGAAGTGGCAGCTGGGCAGGAATGAGGAACCCTCAGCACGGTGCCCACACTCAGTGAGGTGGCAAGTGTGCAGAGTCCAGGTCAGCCCAGTTCCATCATGGGGGGACTCCCTTCAGCTCATGTGCAGCTCCTGGGACTCATGCACCACTGTGGGGAAGGCCTATGTGATGAAACCAGCAGACTTCCCCACTCCCTACCACCACACGCAGTCCTGGGACTTTGCCAGAAGTGGTGGGAAGCACCACACAATGGAGCCACACCAGTTCCACTACCTGATTCCTGAAGGAGTCCAGGGATCTGCACATCATGGCAAGAAGCAGGGCCAGGCTTCCAGCTCCATTATGTGGAGCTCCCCTCAATGGTGTGAGCCTTAGGTTGGGTCTTAGGAGCTGCATGTGATATATGGGGAACCCCTACAATGAAGCCAGGTCAGCCTGGTCCTGCTCTCTGTGACCATGTGCAGCTCCCAGAACTGGATGGAGCCACACGCCACTGGGTGGGTCCATCTGCACAGGCCATCAGCGCCTCAAGGGCCTGCTGCCTGCTGCTGCCACAGGTATTGGGGGCTCTGCACCATAGATGGGAGGGGAGCATCTCTGTGTGTAGGGGAGCTCCCATATGCACACCCCACCATACCCACACACCCTCTCCCACCCACCCACACCATCCCCCACATCCCTCCACCCCCACCACAAACCCCACAACCACACCCTTCTCACACACAATCACTCCTACCCACAAACCCACACCCTCCCCTACACCCTGCCCACAAGCCAACATCCCCTCACAAACTCCATACCCACCTACACTCCCACACACACACCCATATCCCCCCACATCCCCCCACACCTTTACATCAGACCCAGATACTGAAGCAGGTACACCTGTGTGGCAGCGTGCATGTATTCTCGGCTCCCCCTGACCACACCAGCCTGGAGTGGCCAGTCTCCGTTGGGTGAGGAATCACCACAGAGGTAAGTCAGGTAAGTGGATGGGAGGGGCAAATTGAGGGGCCAACTGTAGGGGATCCAGAAAGGTTTTCCCACCCTCTGGTCCCTATATAGCAGTACCAGGAAGGAACCACACTCCTGAGCCATACAAACTGGTATGCTTTTCTGGGGCACGCCAGAGTTTGCATGGGAGTGGGTGCAGGCAAGGGATAGCTAGGGGGCAACTGACCTTTGCGGGAGGGAGCCTACTTACCAGGTGATCCCTGGGTAAGGAGTAGCTCCCAGAGCAGTGTTTCCTTGGGAAGAGGGGCTGCCATCAGACTCTTCTGTGCAAGAGCAGGGCAAGCCATACCTGTGCAAAACAGCTGAGTGGCCACTGGTAGGCATGAGAAATTCAAACCCATACCATTAGAGCCCAGACACCAAAGCAGGCACATGTGTGTGCGCCCTCAGCTGCCCCCAACCTCACCACACTGGAGAGACCGGTCTCTGCCAGGTAAGTAATCACCACATAGGTCAGTGGGGCAATTGAGCAGGAGGGTTGAATTGAGTGGCCAGCTGTAGGGGATACCTTTCCCCCACTTTTCACCCTCTGGTCCCTATATAATGGTGTCAGGAGGAAGCCACACTCCTGAACTGCATGAACAGACCACGCAAACAGGCACACTCTTCTGGGGCACACCAAAGTTTGGGAGGGAGTTCACGCAGAAGGGAGCACAGATGGGGCCTGAACCCAAGCTGTCAGCAGCCCCAAATGGAGACTTTGGGAGAGTGGAAGAGGAAGAGTCTTTAACCATGGTAAGGACACTGTGCACAGCCAGGGACCCTACCCCAGCAATGCCTCCCACCCAGGGCTCCTCTGAGGCCTCCACCCAGACAGAGCACATAGGAGGGTTGGCAGCACCCTGCCCCCCCTGTATCCAGTTGCCTGGAGGGGCCTTTGTGGCCTAGGGGTGGGGGGAACAGGAGTTCCCTCACCTGTCCCACATGTGCCCAACTTGAGGCCCTGAAGGGGAAGGTGAGGGAACTCCAGGCAGAGGTTAACAGGCTGCAGGGAATCAGGGATGCTGAGGATGAGACTGATGGGTATTTTCATTCTCTGCAGGATCACACACCTAGTGGAGAGATGTGAGAAGGGCAGTGGAAGCCCCTCTAAGGGGTCCCAGATCCCAACCCCATTCACCCCAGGACTCACCTTAGGGATCCTGGACAGCAGCAGCATGGAGGAAATGGGGGCAGTGGCCCCGCAGTTCCAGAGCTGCCTGCAGCTGAGGATTGGTGGGGGAGGGGGGCGGAGCCTCCAGAAATCATGGGCTGCTCAAATAGCAGCCAGAAAAGCAGCTGGGCAGCGAACGGTGGGGAAAGAGGACGCCGACCCGGAGACGCTGGGGAAGAAAGAAGACACTGACCCACAGCCACTGGGGAAGGAGGAAGAGGACACCGACCTAGAGCTGCTGCTGAAGGAAGAGGAAAGCATTGGTCATGGGATGCAGGTGGAGAGAAGGGCAGATGGTGACCCAGACATGCAGGTGGCCAGAAGGAGGATTCCCCAGCTGCAGGGAAGAGGAGGGAAGCTGAGGGCCCCAGGCACAGGAGGCAGGAGGCACCAGCAGGAGAAGGTACCCCACATGGGGGGCATGACAGGGGGGCACGAACAACCCTGCATGGGAACCATTCACTCTTCTAAGCTGGGGAAGACCAGGAACAACTCTAGGTTGGCTGGGGGCCAGGGCCAGCCAAATTGAGAGGCCGGGCTAGGGTGAGGCATGGAGTGGCAGTGCACCCCCATAGTCATCCAGGGTGCTGGGAAGTGTGGGTCCCTTATTTACTTCTCTAAGTTTCTCCTTTACATTGGACTCTGAAAGGGACACTGGAAGGCAAGATCCCAAGGGGTAACCTCCATTGAAAATCCAGGTGTTGAGTTTTGTTGAAAGCTCTAGCTGGCCCAAGACTGGGCCTGCCCAGATACACTGGTCAGCCTGAAGCCAGGGAACTGGCTACAATGAAGGGCAGACTGACCGGGATGGCCCGACCCAGATCAGAGGCGGGCAAGCTGAGTGAGGAAGAAGAGTCACCCAGAGCAGATGCTGATAGAAGATAGTTTCCATCCTAGCTGTGGATGTGGTAAAGGTGGGGTAAAGGGGAGGTCTGCAGCCCCACAAAGCAAGAGCAGGAACTGAGGCGTCTTCATCCTCAGGTTGGAGGAGCCACCTGATAGGAACTGCCTCCCCAATTAGAATATCAAAGTTGTGACAGGAAAGTAAAGGCAGCACCCATACCACCCAGGTGGCATCTGAGCTTGAACCCCACCCTGATGTTGCTTGGGGGCAAGGTGCTCGGTAAAGAGAAGGCTGAAGCCATATAACACCTTCAACTGACAGGAGACAACACAGGAGGGACCAGGGGGTATGTATGGAAGACAGTCACCTCCAGAGCCAAACATCGCACTGCTGGGACAACTTCCCAAGTACAGCTGGGGAACAAGTATTGAGACCATGGCATTACTGGAGAAGAGTGCAGCAGAGGAAGCCACATCCACAACCACCACCATGCAGACTGAGGCACAACCAGACAGCTGAAAGAAGAAACACTAAGTTGTCATGGTGGGTGACTCCCTCCTGTGAGGAATGGAGGGAATCATCTGTCGCCCGGATCCCATGGTATGGGAGGTATGCTGCCTGCCCACAGCCAGGATCTGGGCTGTCACTGCAAGGATTCCTGACCTCATCCAGCCCTCTGACTACTATCCCATGGTCCTGATTCATATGGGTACGAATGATTTGGTCAAGAGTAGTCCGGGTCAAATCATGAGTGACTACAAGGATCTGGGGGCCAGGCTTAGAAGATTGGGAGTGCAGGCAGTCTTCTCATTGATCTTCCTAGTCAGCAGTCACAGGATCACAACAACTGCATTAGAGAAGTCAACTTATGGCTCTGGAGTTGGTGCCATGGTGGTCACGGCTTTGGCTTCCTAAACCATAATCCACACTTCCATGGAAGGGGCATGCTGGGACCTGATGGCCTTCATCTGTCTTCAAAAGGCAAGGGTCTGTTCTTTTACAGGTTGGCTGATCTCTTATGCAGAGCTTTAAACTAGGTTTGTCAGAGGATGGGGGTGCAGAAGACAGAGAGAACCTAGGAACAACAAATCATGAGCCATGCACTGAAACAGTCCATGTAAGTGCTAAGGGACCCAATAGACATCAGGACAGGGGGGTACCAAGGGCACCTATCGGGGAGCTTAAGTGTCTCTCTACTAATGTTAGGAGCATGGTGAACAGGCAGGAGGAACTCACACTCCTGTTTGCAAAGAAAGTCTTCAACCTGGTTGGATTAACTGAAACCTGGTTGGACCCTACCCATGATTGGACAGTAGGCATTGAGGGCTACAGACTGTACAGACTAGACGGAGTGAGGATAAGTGTGTGTGTTGGGGGCGGTGGGTTGCTCTTTATGTTAAGGCAAATTGAGGTACTATGGGTCAGAATACAAGGGGGTCGGGATGCAAGGGATTTAGTAGTGGGGGGGGTCTGTTATATACTGCCACAACAGGAGGATGAGCTAGACCTGGAATTATCAAGACAGCTCTCAAAGGCAGTACACTCAAGGGACATGGTTGTCATGGGTGACCTAAACTACCCTGATACCTGCCGGGAGAAGCAATCAGCTACATCTAATCATTCACATAGGTTTTTAATGTGCATACAGGACCTTCACCTAACACAGGAAGTATATGGTTGCACTATGGGAAATGCCTTACTAGACTTAGTGTTAGCTATAGGGGATGACCTGGTGGGAGATCTACAGATACAGGGTAATCTAGGGGATAGTGACCACCAATTGTTGGAATTCACTATCCAGTGAAAGGTGGGAAAGATAACCAGTAGGGCAGAAGTGCTATACTTCAGAAAGGCTAATTTCAATGAGCACAGGAGATTAGTAAGAGAGACACTAAAGGACAGGAGCATTGGTGAGATGGGAGTCCAGGAAGGATGGTCATTCCTCAAGGGAACGATGCTTCAGGCACAGAAAGGAACAATCCCATTGCACATAAAGGGGGGGGGGGGCAGAGGGGCTAAAAAACCCTCTTGGCTGAACAGGGAAATCCAGGAAAGTAAAAAAGCTCAAAATAACACCTCTTGCATGTGCCTGAGGGGGTGGATGTGTGTTTGGTGGGGTGTTGGGTAGGTGTGTGGGTGAGTGTGGGGGTTGTGTAGGTGGGGGTTTGCGGGGGATGTGGGGGTGGGTTTCCTAGATTTCCTAGATTTTACGGGTTGGAAGGGACTTTAATAGATCATCGAGTCCAACCCCCTGCTCTGGGCAGGAATGAGTGCTAGGGTCAGATGACCCCAGCCAGGTGCTTGTCCAGTCTCCTCTGAAAGACCTCTAGGGTAGAGGAGAGCACCACATCCCTTGGAAGCCCATGCTAGATTCTGGTAACCCTTACCGTGAAGAAATTCATCCTGATATCTAGCCTAAATCTGTTCTGTCAGTTTGTGGCCGTTGTTTATAGTTACCCCAAGGGGCACCCTGGTAAACAGAATATCTCCTATTCCTTGCTGCCTGCCCACCCCGCTCTCACCCTCCTGCCCAATGAATCTGTAGATTCAATAGCTTCTATATACACTATGCAAACACACATAAATAAGGACAAAATAGTTTTTGAAATAAAATTAAAATGTTATAATAGATGTTTGATTTTTAGCATATGATTTTTTTTTCTGGTTCCAAGATGGCAAACCCCCTTCCCAAAAGGAGTACTTACAGGGGCAAGGGGAGGGACTTCCATTGGCAAAAGTTGGGGGTTAGGGGCAGGACTTCTGGTCCCAAGATGGTGACCAGGAGGTGGGGCATCTTTCAAGTGGCAAAGCTGCCCTTGTGGCCCTCTCAGCTCACTAAAACTTATTAAGTGGCCCTTCAGCTGAATAATTGCCTTAAAAGAACATGCTAGCTGAAGTTTTTTTCTGCAAGTGCTACTGTCCTATCTTCCTGAAGACACAAGCTAAGCCAAGCCAAGCACCCTTCTGTCAGTACCACTGTGTCTGTTGTGTGTGAGCAGGCGGAGGGGGGAGGGCTAATCCTGGCATGTTTATGTCAGTTGGGTATGGGTCAATTTATTTTGCCCCTAGCCAAGATAGATATGCCTTTGTCACATACACAAAGCATTTCTATTGTTAACATCAGTGCACCCATAATGGTCTGCGTAAAAATATATCAGTCCTTAATAACATATTTATAAGAGCTCCCTTAAGTGTTATGCCTCTGGACTCAAAAGTGATCTCACCCCTTCAACTTCAGAGGAAGATGAAAGCACTCACTGTTAGGAGGAGACATTCAGTGTCTTTCAATATTTGATCTTTAAATGTTTCTTTCTAGTTTTGTTTTGGTTTACTCTGTATATTGTTCATCTCCAGTTTTTGGTACATAACAGCAGAAGCAAATGAGAACAACCAATGACATGACAGTGGTGTCATGGAAGTAATTTTTTTTTTTTATGAAGCAGACAAAAGACATAAAAAAAAAAACAGGACGCAAGTGATTCTGAGAAAGACTGATTAAAATCTGTTAAAGCTAGTGGAAAAATCTCTAATGCAAGGCTATGTAAATAATAGCTTGTGAAAATGTATGTAGAGAAGGGGATAGAAAATAAAGAGTAATTTCTTTATGCTAAGTTGTGAAGTTCATAGATTTCATAGATTTCATAGACATTAGGGCTGGAAGGAACCTCGGAAGATCACTGAGTCTAGCCCCCTGCCCCAGGGGCAGGAAGGCAGCTGGGGTCATAGGATCCCAGCAAGATAAACATCCACATTTCTCTTGAAGGCATTCAAAGTAGGTGCTTGAACCACCTCCGGTGACAGTCTATTCCAGACCTTGGGGGCTCAGACTCTAAAGACGTTCTTCCTTATGTCCAGCCTGAAACAGTCCTGAAGGAGTTTGTGACCATTTGACCTTGTCATCCCCTGGGGCAGTCTGGTGAACAGACATTCCCCCAGATCCTGGTGAGCACCCCTGATAAACTTATAGGCAGCCACCAGGTCACCCCTGAGCCTACGCTTTTCCAGGCTGAAGAGTCCCATGGCTCTCAGCCTCTCATCATAAGGTCTGTTTTCCTGACCTCTGATCATGTGCGTGGCTCTCCTCTGCACTCTCTCAAGCTTCTCCAAATCTTTTTTAAATTGTGGAGCCCAAAACTGGACACAGTACTCCAGCTGCGGCCTCACCAAGGTGGAGTACAGTGGGAGAATGACATCCTAGGTTTTGCTTGAGAAGCATCTATGAATGCAAGCCAGCATTTTGCTTGCTTTACTAGCTGCAGCATCACATTGAAGGCTTATGTTCATCTTGTGGTCAATCATGACCCCCAAGTCCCTTTCATCCATAGTGCTAGCCAGCATAGCACTGCCAAGCCTATAAGTATGCTGCAGGTTTTTCTTCCCAAGGTGGAGAACCTTGCATTTTTCAGTGTTAAACACCATCAGGTTCTTGTCTGCCCATTTCCTGAGCCTGTCAAGGTTAGCCTGGATCGCTCTCCTATCCTCAGGTATGGACATTTTACCCCAGAGTTTGGTGACATTGGCAAACTTGGCCAGTCTGCTTCTGATACCAATGTCCACATCATTAATGAAGATGTTGAATAGTGTTGGCCTAAGGAGAGAGGCTTGAGGGACCCCACTGGTCACAGGGAACCATGATGACTGACTTCCATCAACCACCACCCTCTGGGTCCGATCACGTAGCCAATTCCCCAGCCAGCAGATTGTAGTGAAGCTGAGGCCACAGCTGACCAGTTTTGCCAAGAGGTGATCATGAGATACCATATCAAAGGCTTTTTTAAAGTCAAGATATATGACATCAATCTCTTCTCCTTTGTCCAGGTGATAGGTCACTTGGTCATAAAAGGAAATGAGATTGGTCAAGAAAGACCTACTCGCAACAAACCCATGCTGGCTATCCCTCAGGATGCTGCCATCAGCCACTCTGTTAAGAATGGACTCTTTGATAATCTTTTCTAAGACCTTCCCCAGAATAGAGGTCAGGCTGATGGGCCTGTAGTTTGTCGGATCCACTTTCCTCTCCTTCTTGAACATAGGCACCACATTGACCTTCTTCCAGTCTTTGGGCACTTCACCAGAGTTCCAGGAGTTCTCAAAGAGCCCTGCCAGTGGCTGAGCTATGATGCTTGCCAGCTCCTTGAGTACCCTGAGGTGTAAGCTGTCAGGGCTGGCTGACTTGAAGGTGTCCAGCCTCTGAAGGTGTTCCTTTACAAGGTCAGCATTGATGGAGGGTAAGGAATCATCCTCACCCAGGCGTTCCTGTCCTGTAATGGGCATGCGCACCCCTTGGGACTGGTGAAAAACTGATGCAAAGTACCCATTTAGCAAGTTGGCTTTTTCCTGGGCATCAGTTGTCAGTTGTCCCATCAGGTTTAGCAGGGGTCCAATGTTGCCCTTGCTTTTCCTCTGGCTCCCCACATATCTAAAAAAGGACTTTTTAAATTGTATTTGATACTTGTAGCTAGCTGGAGTTCCATCGCAGCCTTGGCTTTCCTGGTTCACTCTCTGCAGGTCTGGACCAGTGCAGAATATTCCTCCTTGGAGGTGGATCCAGTCCTCCATCCTTTGTAGGTCTTTTTCAGATGCAGTAGGTCTGCTAGTTCCCTGCAGAACCAAGGAGTCTGCTGTGCCCTTTTGCTGCCTTTCCTCCGAGATGGAATAGACTTAGTTCGTGCATCCAGGATTACTCCCTTGAGGAGCAACCAGTCATCCTGAACTCCCCTCCTCTTTGGATTGTGGTCCCTTAGGGCCTCATCTACATGCTCCTGAGTCAGTTTTCCTCAAGTCAAGGACTTCTGTATTGCTGACTGACTTGCCAGCTTTACGGCAGATGGTGAAAATGATCAGCTCATGGTCACTATCACCCAGCTTCCCTTCGATCGTTAGGTCACTGATTAGGTCATTTCCCATAGCCAGTACCAGGTCGAGCAGTGCTTTACCTCTCATTGGCCCGTTGATTTCTTGCATCAGGTAGAGCTCATCCATGCATGAGAGAAAGCCTTGCTACTGCTCTGATTTGGCTGAGTGCTCTTTCCACATGATGTCTGGGTAGTTGAAGTATCCCATGACAATGATGCACCAGGCACATGGAGCTTCTGTCAATTCCCTGGTGAACTCCTGGTCAAGCTCTTGATCCTAGGTAGGAGGTCTGTAATAGACTCCTGCCACTGTATCCCCCTGTGCTGTGTTCCCCACAGATTTTAACGCAGAGGGTCTCCAATCGTCCACGCTGGGTGCCAATGTCGGCTTCCAGGGATGCATAGCTTCTCTTGACATAGAGAGATTTCATAGATTTCATAGACCTTTGGGCTGGAAGGGACCCCAGAGGATCATCGAGTCCAGCCCCCTGTCCCAGGGGCAGGAAGTCAGCTGGGGTCATAGGATCCCAGCAAGATAAGCATCCAAATGTGTCTTGAAGGCATTCAAAGTGGGTGTTTGAATCACCTCTGGTGGCAGTCTATTCCAAACCGTGGGAGCTCAGACAGTAAAGAAGTTATTTCTTATGTCCAGCCTAAATCAGTTACAGCGGAGTTTGTGACCGTTCGATCTTGTCATCCCTTGGGGCACTCTGGTGAACAGACATTCCCCCAGATCCTGATGAGCACCCCTGATAAACTTATTCATGGCCACCAGATCACCCCTGAGCCTGCGCTTTTCCAGACTGAAGAGTCCCATGGCTCTCAGCTTCTCATCATAAGGTCTGTTTTCCTGACCTCTGATCATGTGCATGGCTCTCCTCTGCACTTTCCTCTCAATCTTCTCCACATCCTTTTTGAATTGTGGAGCCCAAAACTGGACGCAGTATTCCAGCTGTGGCCTCACCAAGGCCAAGTACAACAGGAGAATGATGTTCCGGGATTTGCTTGAGAAGCATCTATGGATGCAAGCCAGCATTTTGCTCGCTTTACTAGCCACAGTATCACACTGAAGGCTCATGTTCATCTTGTGGTCAATCATGACACCCAAGTCCCTTTCATCTGTAGTGCTAGCCAGAGTAGCACTGCTAAGCCTATAAGCATGCTGCACATTTTTCCTTCCAAGGTGGAGAACCTTGCATTTTTTGGTGTTGAAAACCATCAGGTTCTCATCTGCCCATTTCATGAGCCTGTCAAGATTTGCCTGCATCACCCTCCTGTCCTCAGGTGTGGATGCTTTACCCCAGAGTTTGGTGTCATCAGCAAATTTGGCCAGTCCATTTCTGACACCAATCTCCACATCACTGATGAAGATGTTGAATAGTATAGGCCTTAGGACCAAGCTTTGAGGGACCCCACTTGTGACTATGCAACAAGATGATTGGCATCTATCAACTGCCACCCTCTGGGTCCTACCGTGTAGCCAATTCCCCAGCCAGGGGATCGTGATGAGGTCAAGGCTGCAGTTAGCCAGTTTAGCCAAGAGGTGATCATGGGATACGAGATCAAAGGCTTTTTTAAAGTCAAGATATACAACGTCAATCTCTTCCCCCTTGTCCAGGCAATAGGTCACTTGGTCATAAAAGGAAATGAGAGCTACAACCCCGCCCCTTTTGTCCACTCAATTCTCTTCTACACAGGGTATAGCCATCTATACCTGTGGTCCAGTCATGGGTGGAGTCCCATCAGGTCTCCATTATCCCTATGATGTCATAATTATTTGTGTTAAGCAGGAGGACAAGTTCCTCCTGTTTATTCCCCAAGCTCCTGGCATTTGTCTACGAGCAGGGAAGTATCCCTTTGGGAGCCCTTGCCTTGGCCACAGCTCATTCCAGGGCTGGGGCAGGGGTGGGATCCCTTAAGTCCCTTGACCTGCTGGCTTTGCAAGGGTTGCTCAGTGGGCCAGCAGTGGTGGTAGTCCCCCCATCCCCTGGTGGGCTTAGTTTAAAGCCTGGTGGAGCAGGTCAACCAGTCTGACTGAGAAGAGCCTCCTCCTCAGCGGAGAGAGGTGTAGGCCATCCCTTCCCAGCAGCTCACTGCCTCTCTCACCAAAGAGAGGACTGTGGTCTTGGAAGCCAAAGCCTTCCTGATGACACCAGCACTGCAGTCTTTGGTTTACTACCTCAATCATTCTCTCACTCCTCAGGCCATAGCCTGAGACTGGGAGGATCAAAGAAAACACCACCTGTGCCCCAAAACCCTTTAACCCTGCTCCCAAACCCCTGTAATGCTTCATGACCTAGCTGGGATTGCTCTGAGCCACGTCATTTGTGCCCACATGGATAAGGAGGGTAGTGGTCACTGGGCTGGAGGAGTTCAGGGATCTTCTCCGCAATGTCTCAGATACGGGCTCCTGGGAAGCAGCAGACTTCCCAGGCTAAGGGGTCGGGGTGGCAGATTGCCCTCTCAGTCCCCCTCAGGATGGAGTCTCCCACGTCAAGCACTTTGCATTTTGTCTTTGGGAAAGTGGGGGCGGTAGCTATAGTTGAGCCTGTGTTGCCTGCAGAAGCTGGCAGCTTAGCAGGCTCTTCTGGGGCTGTAAGAGGTTCATACCTGTTGCAAAGCTCCAGCAGGGTGGGGATCTTGGCGCAGGGGGCTTTGGGGCCCTTGACCACCTTGGTCCAACCCCTTGGCTGGACAGCATGGGAGGTCCCTGAGTCCTCCCTTGTCCTGTAAGGTGACTATGGTCTACCCTCTGCCTCCAGGGGGTGAAGGGCCTGGTAGTAGGAGTCGATCTCCCACTTACCATTCCTGATGGTGCTCAGTCTCTGGACTGTGGCCTGGAGCTCCTCCAGCTGGTGCACCAGAGACCCCAAAAGGGAGCAGACCTCACAAGGGGAGGTGGCCATGCTCCCAGACCCCAGAGCCTGAAAAACTGTCAGGCAGCCCCTGCAGCCAATAGCAGGGGATCTGTCTGCATTGAGCCCGGAACAATGGGCTCTGTCTGGGTGGAGGGCTCTGAGGAGCTGGGGTGGGGGGCGGGCACAGACCCCAAGGAGACCCAAGGGTTGCAGTGTGTGCCCATATGAATTTTACTGGTAGTAGTCTGGCTAACTGTGACTTCCTACCCTAGGGGCTCACAGGCAGGGCCTCAGGCCCTCCCATGCACCCTCCTGTACAAACTCTATGCTAACTCATGCACCAGGCAGACATGCACACCTGTTTGCATGGCCTGTTCACGAGTCTCCGGTCACATGGCTCTCTGGGGGCTGGGCAAAGTGGGAGCCGGGGGGGGCGGGGCGTGTTCCTCCCCGACTCAAACTCATCTGCCCCACAGGGTTGGGGTTCCTTCCTCCCTACTGCGGCCCCCACCTACTTCTGGCTATGCTGGAGGTCTGGGTTGGGGCCCCACTGGGGGGTCCTGGGGGTCCCTAGGCTCAACGGGGGTGCAACAAGCTTCCACCTCTGCTTCTCACTCCAGAGCTGGAGACAAGCTTCTCGCTCCAGAGCCGGGGACAAAGTTATAAAATATTCTAGCATGTCTGAAGTGGTATTTTTAGTAATATCTTTTTGTGGATGGAAATCTCTGCCTGATTTCATTTGAAGCATTCTGATGCTATCTTTTGCTATTTAATACTTTAGTACCACACTAAAACTCCACGATTGTATTTTAATATAAATGATTATGAGGTTTCCAAAAATGTTTAGAAGGTTGACTATACAGTTTCCTTCCAAGTATATGTTTATACAATATATATCATTTTGCAGGCAAATATAAAATGCTTGAGGTCTAAATCTCCTAGAAAAAGAATAAAGATGCAAATTGGATTACAGCACAATAAGGTTTCATTAGACTGTAGTGGACTATACTCCCTTGTCTCTATGAATTTATTCTAGCCTCATTGTTGGTAGGTTCATTATTTAAGCTCCATCAGGACACCTTCATTCAGGTAACTACTTTCTCTTATGCAGAAAAACAAAAAAATAAAACTGTATTAGAGTGTTAAACCATGCTGATGATAACACAGGCCAGCTTGGGTCCTTCATTCTCAAAGGCTTCCAAGATAGAAGTAATCCTTTAATCTTCTATGTAAGTCTCAAGGCTCTCTATTTTAATGCTGTACTACATTTTTACCCATTTTTCTTACTTCTGAATCTGCTTGCTAAATCCATTCTGTTTATTAGGTGGTAGAGATGTCCCTTCAACCTTACTGACAGCAAAGGCTTTGGTAAAGTATTTATATATATAAAGAAGTAGATTTCCCAGGCTATGCAAAGGTTCATTACTAATGGTGAGAAAAAGATTCTGAACACTTATTTTGGTTGAATGACAAGACAGATCAGTAAAAGAAAACTCAGAATGTTACAGGAAAAGGGCAAGGGAGGAATACATGTTTCTGGAACACATGCCTTTTATCTTAAGGAGCTGTTTTTTACTTAAGCATCTGAAAAAAAAAATGTAATGTAATGACATTAAATGAAATGAATTCATCAGCCTCTGGCAAATTATGGTTTTTAGCAATTTATATTTTATTCTCTTTCTTATATAGTAACTCTCTCCTCTTTTCCCACTATGGAATGGCATTAAGTAGTGTCTTTTCCCTGTTTGGGAAAGTGATCAAATGACTCCACATTCATTGCTATATTTACCGGAAGAGAAGCTGATGAATCTTTATTGTGTTCAACAAGCTATGCAATTTCTAGTCCAATGTCAGGGAGTCTGAGGGCTACCGCATCGTAAATTATCCCAATGATGACAGTGCGTAGGCAACAAGAGAGAAGGCTTTATGTCACCTTAGCAACTTTACAATTTGGAAGCTAACTTAAACTGTGAATAACAGTAGTAGCATAATCTGTATTTTGATCCTGAGTCTGTACTGCCTGGTATGCCCATTTGTACAGAGTGGGTGTACAATGCTACCAGTTAAGAATGGTACCTGGTATATGACTCCATAAAGTTCCAGGAAGTTGTGAATAGCACTTTTAGACCTTTAAGTACCCTTGGAATTCACAGGATATGGGGCTGTTGCAAATAATAAACCCAAATTCACCGTTTAAAATTTCAGTAACCATGATTGCTCTAGCATCAAAAGGTTTACAGAGGATTTTAATTCAGAAAGACATGGCTAAATTTGATATGAATAATGAATTGGAAATCTTGTGAGATCATGATTCTATGATTCTCTGCATCCAGTCAGGAAGCAAATTGTTTGGAGAGATTGGTATGCAGGCCTCCCATAATGGAAACATTTTGAACAGGTCTCTGAGCCAAGGTTCATAGTCTCTATATTTATGAATATATGTTTTAACATTGGCCCCTTGAACAGATTCCCGGTTCCTTGAAGCCAGAATATGAATATTTTCCTATCCTTATGTGTGCCATCTGGGTCTGTGCTTATGCCATTTTCCCTGAAGTAGCCAGAATGTGGTCCTTCAGATGTACAAATAATAGAATATGTTAAAGATATGAAACTTCAATTGTTCAAAAAATAATAAATGACATTAAACAGGGTTGAGCAGATTAAGATATGTTCACCACTTCAAGAAATTCTAACTTCAAATCATTCTAATTAAACTTAAATCAACATGCAACATTTGGCAATGTATAGGTTAGTTCACACTTTGATTATTCTTGTTTATGTTTTACAAAAAAAAATTCTTTCACCCTGACTAGACATTATCTTTTTTCTGCTTTCAAAAACAGCGAGTTCTGCTATGCAATAATTTCTGCATTTAATTCCTTTGAACGTTATTTTAAAGCTTTCCTGTCAAAGGAATCATCAAATAATGTTGTGATTTTAAATGTTGTATTGTTGGTTGTTATAATGCTAATTAAATGTCTAGGGCAAATTCCACTTAGACTCAAACTATTCATCTTATCTTCGAACTGACTCCAAAACTCAGGTCTTTACAGTGCCACAGAAATAAAACTAATCAGTAAAAAGCTAAAATTAGATAATAAAATATCTTATCACCATGTAATATGAAGAGCAAATTGATATTGGAAATAAATAACATAAGCAACTCTGAATTGTACAAATCAAGACTCTGTTTAACTAAAAAGCTTAAAAAACTAGAAAGAATTCACCATAACTTCCTTACAAGGTGATCACAAAAAGGCATCCTATATACATTTAAAATTAATTAATACATAACATAAACTTTTATCTGAATAGTTTTATCTGAAGATTTCATTACAGATTTTTATTTTTTTTATTTGAGGATATTTGAAAAATTGTCCTCAATATGTGGAGTTTGGTGTTATATCACCAGTAGCTAACTCTTTTCTATGATGGCTCCCAAAGTTACAGTATTTTCACAATATGTAGTATGAGATGTTGGCATCAACAACTTTAAGCCTTAAATGTTTGTATCAACTACTTAAATTTCACTCTGTTCTGAATTTGAGAGTTATTCTAAATTTTAAAATCTTACCTCTTTGTTCAGCCACTTTAAAAACACTGGAAGGCCGTTTTATAAACTTTGCCTAAAGAAATGCTATGCCTCGTTGGGAAGACATGGGGTTTTGGTGTTCTTATATCAAAGACAATGAACTAGGGCTCAGTGGATCCAAGTTTAATTCCCAGTGCTGTCACCACATTTCCTGTGTCTATGCACAAGTCAGGGCCTTGTTGCGCATTCATTTTAAGCTGTTCCTAGAGCTCTTAACCGCTGGATTGTCCACACATTAACACCTGAAACTAGCTTCCAGCGCACTTTAAGCAGCTTAAATTTATGCTACTCCAGGGCAGTTTTATCTCTGACCCATCTTACTCAGCTCATGTTCCATTAATGTGTGGCCGCTCCTCATTGATGAACTACCCAAGTTGCAGTCCTCTGCATCACAGGATACAATGTTGCTCCTCCACAATCCTCTTCTGTGTGGACAAACTTTCCATCTCCTAAATTCTACTGCTGGGGGGTGTGAAGGGTTCTGGCACCAAGCCAACTCCCCCTCCTGAAGGTCCAGGGCTGCTACCTGTGCAAACAGCCTGCAGAGCACATGCTAATGAGCCAGGTCTTAGGGTATAGATGGGTCCAGGAGGGGGGGCTAGGATGGGCAGGGGAGGAACAAAGTAGAGAGCCAGATCAAATCTCTATAAGCCAGAGCTTCCTTTTTGGGGTAGGGACAGTACCTCTTCCAAAAATGCCTTCCCTCACCACTCCCACCTCCCAAGCACCCTGAGAAGCACCAACACTCCTGATCCCCACTCCCAAATACAAATCTATTAAAACATGAGGTCTTCTTTAATTTACTTCCTTTTTTATATCTTCTTAAATTATATTTTTTTACTTTTTTCTTCTTTCAGTAGCTGACTTCATTTTACTACCTTTCTGCCACTCCCATTTTCTTTCCACTTCCCATTTCATTACCCACCCCCATCTCATTAACTCTCTGTCCCCCAGCTTCATGTTCCTACCTTCCCACATCTCTCACACACCCCCACCTAAAGCAGGGATAGAAGCTTTTCCTGACTCACCAGATCTGTAGTATCAACTCATAGCTGTAGTTCCTAGACTTGCCCCTGCTCACTAACCTTATAGTGGAAAGTCACAGCTATGTGGGTAGAGGCAATCAGAGAAGGTGTTTAGCCTTAAGGTGTGACTGCTCCAAAGTTGAGCTAGCATTAACATGATCAACATTTGAGCATATCAAAATGCAATGTGTAACAATGCCCTCACTGTGGTCTAGATCCTTAAAGGTATTTAGGCACCTACATTGATTACACAGGTTCTCCAGGAGGTGGGGGATACTTTAATATAAAAGCACCTAGAATGTATCATGTACCAGTGTCCCTGGGCTGAAAAATGGCAGTGGGGGCACTTTAACTAAATCTTGTTGAACACACTTTAGCTAAAGCACCCCCACCACCATTTTCCAGTGCAGGGATGCTGATACATGAGACACTGGAGTCTCCTGGAGTGCAATAATTAACACACTCCAGAAGACTTGATTAATCAAGCCTGCTCTGATTGGCTGTAAATACAACCTGTCAGAGCAGCCTTTCTGCTCATGTATAGGTGCCCCTAAGGCCCAACACCTATTTAGGTGACTCTCACTGATTTTAATGGGAGATTGGTGTTCTGGGCCTTAAACATTCTGTTTCATTTGTACAATAGTAGTGGTAATAACTTTTCCTCACAAGGAGACTCTAAACCCAATAATAATTGTAAGGTGCTCATCATATTAGATATTGTGGACTATACAAATATGTTTAATCATTCAGCCTTCAGCCTTCATTTTAACTCCAGCTCAGAGGGTGTGTCTATATGACATGCTTTTCTGCACAGTAGTGTAGTTTACTTCACAGTAAGAGCAAGCATCTACACATGCACAGTAAATGACACTACTCACAGGTGCAGTAAATGATGCTTCTCACGAGTAAATTTGCTACCTACAAATGCAAATAGCAAATTTACTTGCAATTAGTTACTGGGCAGTAATGCAAGTTTAGATGCCAACTGGGAGCAAACCAGCAGCAAATCACTGGGGAGTGAACAGGGACAGGGGACTCAGCCAGCAGCCAGCAGCTGCCTGGGCCCAGGCCTGCCTGGATGTCTTACCATGGTCCCTGGGCACCCATGCATACCAAACTCCCAATCTGAGGCCAGGCAGCGCATGGCCAATAGTACAGAGAATCTTGCCATCTTTCACAAACAACTTATATCTGTTGGGTCTGCAATCCCTGCAGCTGCACTCAGAGGAGCAGCCACTGTTGGCAGCTATAGTCTGGCCCCAGGTTCACCACTGCCCACAGCCAGGGCCCTGTGCATGCTGCAACTATGACTCAGGGGATGTTGTGCTTGGTGAACTCAAGGAGGGCATTAAGGGTGCACTTGTGTCCCCTCAGGCAGCCAAAAGTGCACTCCACTAAGGCATGGGTCTGGTCCAGGCACCAGTTGAAGTGGGACTGGTGGGGGGTCCAATTTGCCAGTCTAGGATTGGGTAGGTGGGATCCCCGATAAGGAGAGGTGGGATCACCATGGTGCCCAGCTGCAGGTCCAGCACTCCCAGCATGAAGCAGCCACTCTGCACCAGGGTTGGTAGGGCAGAGATGCAGAATATGTGGGCTTTGTGGACACTACCCACCCAGTCAGCGCTCTTGTTAATGAAGGTGCTATGGTGGTCCACGATGGCCTGGAATAGAACCAAGTGAAAGCCCCTCCGGCTATAGTAGGGGTGGTAGTTTGAGGTGGGCAGGTGGTGGGGATGTTGGTCCTGTCCAGAGCACCAATGCACTGAGGAAATCCCAAGGCATGGAATCCTGCCACCACCACCAGGCAGTTGTGCAGACAGAGCACCGTGTGACCCAGCATGTTCTGGAGGGCACCGCACACCTCCAGGACAACCCCCCCCCCCATTAGTGGCCTTTTCCAGCCCAAAGAGATGGCCCACATACTGGAGGCTGGCAGGCTTGGCCAGCTTGAGCAGGCTGAAGGCCAGTCAGGTGTCCACAGGGTGGGACGACCATATGTTGGTGTCCTGCCTCTCCAGGTGTGGCTGGAGCTGCTTCATGATGTCCTAGAAGGTGGCCCAGGTCATCTGGAATGCCTCCAGCAAATGCTCATTATCTTAAGTCTGCTGGACAATGTGCAGCCACCAGTCCTGGCTGGCCCAGTCAGCCCAGATGCAGCAGAGCTGGAGACTCAGGAGGATGAGGGCAGCCTCAGTGGTGGCATCCAGCAGCCCATCATTGGCATCATTGCCATCATCCAGCCAGCTGGATGGGGTCCAGACAGCAGTTGTGCTGTGGTGGTGGCCTTGAGATGGTGTGCTGTGGCCAAGCAAGCAGTCACTTCACATGGAGGAGCTGGGAGGACCCAAACAGCTGTGGGCCAACTGGCAGTTGACACGGTGGACCAGCAGGGTCAATGCAGTGAACAGCAGGATTCTGGGATGCTGTTTATTGCTGCTAGAGGCAGGGGCTGGAGCAGCCATGGCATGCAAAGGCAGAGATGGTGAGGAGACAGCTGCTCCTGTGCTGTGCATGCTGCTGCAGGCCAGGGAAGTGGCTGGTCAGGGAAAAGAGAGCAGGGCTGTCTTTTCATGATGGCGGCTGGCTTCTGGCAGCTGCAGCTGGAGCCTCAAGCTCCCCCCTGGTGGCAGCAAGGGCTCATTGCAGGGCCACAGGAAGTGGCAGCAGTTTGGTGCTAGGAGCAGCAAATCTGCTGCCATGTCCCTGCACATTTAGATGCCTTCCTGGAAGCAGTTATTTACAAGTAGTTTACTTTCAAGTAAACTGATCTCATATCAAATGCATGTGTAGATAAACTCAGAAAGAATTCAGATTTGGTCATGCTAAGTATCAAATAACTTCAGTGATGGCCATACCTATGCCTTCTGTGAATGCAATTAAAATTATTTTGACTCTTTTAATCCAGTGTTACAAAAATATGCAAAGTAACACAACACATTTTGAATAGATCCTCTCACATTATTTGTGATTTTTTTTCCAACACTCCTTATCCTATATTTTAAATTCCATGATATATTTCACCAAAATTGTAAACTTCTCTTGAAGATTAACCAGCCCAGGCAGAAAATTGTGCCCGCTCTCATAATCAATGATGAAAATAAGAAAAAGTTGCTTTTCAGTCTAATATAGTGAAAAATTTACCGTAAACCATTCAAGCAAGTGACCAAGCTAAATTTTATAAAGCTAACATAATGAATATCTAAACTATACATGTTTAAAAACTATAAAGGAAAAGAATACAGACTATTTAGTTAATTTTACTGTGTGATAATTAATCTAATTCAGATGAACTTAGAACTATAAGAAATGAGACTCTGATTCATCTGTCATTGATTCTTTCCTGGGAATGGCCTGATTCAGCTCAATTAGAAAAAAAAAAGTCTCACTCATTCTATGCCTCCGAGTCATTTTTACAGCAGCAATGCTTTTGTTTGTCCTTCACATCTAGCTCACACTGGTAAGATTAAAAATTTAATAGACATGGGTAAAGAGGAAAACTCTACAATAAGGAGTTTTTCAAAGCTGTTCATGTACTGAGCTAAAGATATGAGCTATTACAGCATGAATCTTTTTATGTGTGCATTAAAAAAAATTGAGCAGTGAATAAAAAAATGAGGTGTAGTTAATATAATTATGTTTTTTAATGCTTTAGGTTACCAGCTGGAAAGCTGCCTATCTTATTTTAAATGTTTTTGCTACTGAGATGTACCAGTAGTATGTTCTCAAAAAACTCAATGCCATAGTCTCTTTATATGAAAAAATGCAAAAAAAAAAAAAAAAAGGGTCATATCCAGAGGTGGGATCTTGATTAATGACAACATTTTCTCAGGTGCTGAGAAATACTCTCAAATCAAATAAAGAAATACACTGTCTTGGTACCAGGGAGATGGAGATCCTTAATATGAGGTCCCCAGAATTTTGGAGTATCATCTGATCTAAAACAATACTATTAGAAGCATAGTTTTCTGTGAACATGAAATGGGTATTTCACTAATTGCTATTGCTTGAAAGTAACAGCCTGTAAAGCAGGTTAAGTTCATGCTATAGAACTTGCAGACTCTACAGTTGACAAAGGTCGTAGTAGTGTGTGTAGCCACCAATTTTAATGCTCTTTATCAGTACAGAATCCTAGAAAAGTAGGCCTGGAAGAAACATCAGAAGGTCATCTAGTCCAACTCCCTGCTTCAGGATTATCTCTATCCAAACTGTATCCAACACAAGGGTTTGTCTATCTTATTATTAAAAACTTTGGGAACAAGTATTCTATAAAGATGGCTGTCAGTCCTTTGGCTGATTCGACAGGTATACTGTATAGGTATAAGATAGAAAGGTAGCTGTCCCTACCCTTCAATCTCTTTGAATAAAAAAAAAATATGTATTTGAATCCTCATATGGACCAGGGACGGGTTTTTTTACATCACTTGTGGTCTTCTCAAATTGCCATACACAAGAGCATATTTAAGTAAATGAAGTTATCCTATGGTAAAAAAGTTGTCAATAAGATTCATAATCAGGTCCCAGTCTTCTGTTCTTCTTTTTCTCTCCTTTTTCTGCCTTCTGGCAGCAAAAAGGGTCCAATTTAGCAATGTCTTGTATTTTATGGAGTCATTCAAGGTGAATATACAAGTTAGAGAAAACTGCAGTTTTCCACCTGTAAAGTTTCTTTTTGAGGAAAATCCAAGACATATTTTTAATAGGCAAAACAATTTTTGTTTCTTTTTTTTCAGGAGTGGAAAGACTTGTTTTGACAGTCCATGTAGCCCAAGGCTGCCTTTGGATGGACAAACCCACAAGAAGAGCTTAGGAAGGAGGGTTTGGGTGCCTAATTTAATTGAAGTATGTGCTCTGTTAAACTACAGTTGTAACCTTTCTGCAAGGCATTCTTCTTCTCACGTTTGACCACTTTGTTACACATGCTTGTGCTAATTTATTGTACTTTGCAAGATCTTTTATTGTACAGGTGCCTTCAAGCAGCAGGCACTGCAGCAGGTGTTGCATAGTCTGATGCTCTGTACCACAGTTATAGGTGGTTGAACCAATGGTAACCCCACTTCTTCATTAGTTCTTTGGAGCATCCAACTCCAGTGTGTAGGTAGTTGAGACATTGCCGCATTTGCCAAGGTTCATCAGCCCCTGGTATTAAGGACTTGGCTGTTGAAATAACCTTTTTCTTCTGCTTCTCATTCCACATCTGTAATTGTATCTCCTTGGGTGTGGCATCAAAAGGTTCAGTGCTGGTGAGGAAGCTCCTGAACTTCATACCATGATTTTGCCAGGCATTGAACAGCAGTAACAAGAGCTCAGATCAGATTTACACAAACATTCTATTTTGATAACGCCCCACCCAGAAACCTGGAAAAAAAATTAACTGGGTGTTCCAAAATGAACAAACTTCCTTATTCACAAGCCATAGTACACTTTAAAAGACAAAGGGGACCAATACCCAACTGTCAGGAAAACCTTATCTATTAGGTATTAACCAACACCACAGTTAACAGACTCTCTCAGAGCTGTGTCCCACATGACACTTAGCAAGTGTTAACTGAACTTAAAACACTAGCATTCAAGCAGTAAAACACAAGCTAAGTGTCATCAAAGCATAGCAAAGTTGAGACTTTGCCAGCAAACAGTGTTTCCGGAATTAATAGCCAACACATGTTGAGCTAATGTCCAACTTCTTCACAGAAGTAATATGATCAGGAGATTCTAGGACAGGGAGAAAGCTGGCACTGACAAACATCTGTTTGTTGGATTGAAGACTGCAACATTGATTGATTGATTGATTGATTGATTGATTGATTGATTGATTGATTGATTGATTGAAGACTGCAACACTCAGGTCTGGAAGACTTCAGGGGTGAAGCCCTGGAGCATACAAGAGGACCTGTGTGCCCAGCATGACAGACCACATCCAGGACAGGGAAGAGAGAAGAGCGGGGCTTAGAAGAGCTAAGGAAAGCTGCTCAGCAGGGTGAAGCAGTAGCCCAGAAGTGCCCCTGAAGACTTCCATCAACAGGGAATGGTGGATGGCTCCACCAGTTAGGCTTTCGGTGTGCAGCATGGCATATGGTGTCCAGACCCTGGGAGCTGCGTGAGGTGGCTTGGTTCTGCAAGCTATGGCATGCGGCCAGAGACACAGTGCACAAGACAGTGCATGGAGTAAGACCTTTGGAGTGCTTGGGCGGCTCAGGTCCTCAGTCCCTGGAATAAGGCTGGGAGCTCGGTGCACGAGGCACTACACAGAGGGTCCAGGAACGGACCGAGTCTGGTGCTGCATGAGGCAGCCCAGGTCTCCAACCCATAGCAAAAGGTTGAGTTCAGAGAGCCAGATGGTGCTCGGGCTACTGAGCCAGCAGACAGGGCCAAGCCAGAGGCCCCAGAAGCCCTGCATAGCAGAGCCCTGTTCCATGGGACAGCAACCCCCACCCCCCAAAGCCCACTGCAGGTGAAAGAGCAGCTTGGCGCAGAGCACAAGGGCCACGCTCCAGGTCTGGGAGCCGTGAGTTGCAGGGAAAAGAGGATTCCCACAGGGGAGTGTGTGTGTGTGTATTTATACACACACACACACATACACACACACACATATATATATACACACACACACATATATACACGTATATGTCTGTGTGTGTGTGTGTAGTCCATATGTTTACATCCATGTTTCTTTTCCTTGTGATAAGTTAATGTAAATAAATGCGTATATAGTTAAGTCCCCTGACTGTCCTGGCCTGGTTCTATAGGGACAGAGGGAAACTGAGCAGTCTGCAATTCCCCCACAGCACATCTGCCAGGTAACAATCCTCTTCAATTGGAGAAGGGGAGTATATACCTGAGCAGGAAGACACAGTGGGAGGGGTGCCAGGGAAGGATCTGTGCTGCCCACACTCTGTGCACAGCTGTCAGGGAAAGGAAGACAAGCCAGGCTGCATGTAAGGCTGGCAGCAGACCCAGGCTGCCTGGACTTCACACACACCTGGGAGTGGAACTGAAGGTAGTAGGCTGTATGTGTACCTGGGAACAGAGCCAGGGGGAGCAGGCTGTACATAGTGTGCACATCTACACATTCAATTAATGTGCAGACAGCTTACCACACATTAAACTCCCTGCCCATTTGAGGGCTCCCTGCCAGCTGCTCCATGATTGGGACAGCTCCAGGCCAGCCGCTGGCTCAATGGGAAACCAGAGAGCTCTCCAGTCCCAGTGCTGCTTATCTCCCAGCTCCAGTGGGGAGCTGGGAGCTGCACAACACTGGGACAAGGGTGGGCAGAGAGCAACCCTGTCCCAGAGCTGATTGAATCCCAGCTTCTGGGTAGTGCTGGGAGCTAAGTAGCACAAGGGCTGGGGCCTCTGCTGGTGTTGCTGACTGAGAGCATCTACACAAGTGCTACTGTGCACTTAATCTAGTACCTGGATTTACATGCACTAGCTAACTTTACAGTAGAATAATTTACTGTGCAGTAGCTGGTGATGCTGAACATGGTTACATGATGACATTTTAATGCACAGTATATTAGTCTACTGTGCAGTGAAGTACCTTATGTAGATGCATCCAGTGAGGTAGAGAAGAGGACTGCACATATGCCTGGGAGTGGAACGAGGCTGTACATATGACTAAGACTGCAGCTGGACTGTATGTGGTGAGGGGGGCAGTGGGCTGCCTGTCCAGAAGGGATGACACAGGAGGAATATTCCCATATTGTGTGGGTTGGAATTTGGTAGCCCACGGGATGTGCAGCCCTCTGCCTCCCAGAAGTTGGGAAACTCTGAACTAGAGGAACACCATGAATGAATATGGGGTTTATAGTGGAATATATAAGGGCAAACCTAGGTCCATAACTTTCATTAAAAAATCTGTCTGCTGTACTATGTAAAGAGGGCGCATTTTTATACAATAGGGATAGGTCAAAGACTTATGTTTACAAGTCTGACTACCACAATTGTGTTCAAAGCTTATCCATACATATTACAGGTGCACTGATATATCAACTTATATTGTACCGGTGCCGATAATAGCAAAATTGACATTATCAGCAATCAGCCTTTTTTGGCTGATGTCGCCAATAATGTCACTGTTGAATGCTGTGTGTATGTGTGCAGTCCTGCAGCTTGGAGAGCAGTGCCTGGCTGGTAAGTCTGTGGAGGGAAGGGGCATGGGGGGGAAGATCAAGGCTGCCTTGGTAAGGGAGGGAGTGGGGCTGGGGCAGGGGCAGGGGCAAGGGCAGACACTGCCCAACTGGGGTGGGGGCATAGGCAATGTGTAGGACAGGGACAGGAGAGCACATGCCCTCCCTGAGAAGAGCCAGCAGTACTTCCATTTTTGCCAGTGGCACTTCTGGTTTTGTTTCCAGCACTTCCAGGGTGGGGGACCCCCTCCCCCCGGTTGCCAGTTGGGACCCCCCCAGTCAGTGATCAGCTGCTGGTTCCCCCCAGAGTCAGGAGGCACCAGTTGCCCATGGGTGGGGGTGCGGGATGGAGCCATAAGTGGCTGGTCTGGGGATGGGGGGGTAGCTGCTCCCACCAGTGGCATGCCCTTGGGGGAGACACAGAGGGCACGTGCCCCTGGATCCATGATGGAGCAAGGGTGGACAGCTGCTGCAGGCTGGAGCCGGGAGCAGCACCAAGCTCTTCCGGGCAGGGGGGTTGGGATGGGGTTGCGTGCAGGGAAGACAGTGGTGGAACAGGGAAGGTGCATTGTGGGGATGGGGGAGCTATTTCAAACTCTGGGTTGGCCACAGCCTACCCCTTAGCCCCCACTCCCAGTGCCATCACTGTCCACCCTCCACGCAGCCCTTACCCAGCCCCCCATCAGGAAGAGCCTGCCACCACTCCTGGCCCCAGCCCACAGCAGCAGCCCACCCTTTCCTAACACATAGATCTGAGGGCAGCCTGCCCCTCTGTGCCTCACCCAGGGTGTGCCAGCAGTTGGAGCCACCCTCCATCCCCACACCCCTGGAAGAGCTGCTCACAGCTCTGTTCTGTGCCCTGCCCCACCTCAGCTGGGCAGCACCTGCCCCAGCCCCAAGCCGCACTCCCTCCCTCACCACAGGGGCCTCAATCTACACCCCCCGCCACGTCCCTTCCCTTCCTCTGCTCCTTTTTCCCCACAAACTTACCAGCTGGATGCAGCTCTCCAAGCTGCCAGGATACATATTGGTAATCAGATCAGTATTGGCCAATATGGCTTGTTAATAATTGACCATCACTATTGGCCCAAAAGTCTTTATCGGTGCACCCCTAATCCATATATTTGTCTTCTAAATGAGAGACACAACTGGTAGAAGTCATTTTAACAAAGAAAATCTCCTTTATTTGTCATGCTAGAGAGGGTTGAAGGAAAATTCAGCTTTATTAAATATTATGAAAGACTTTATGATCCCACCCAAGACTTAAACAGTGCCCATGGAATTCCTTTATATGTTTCAAAATGTATCTATCTTAAGCTGGATATGAAGGACAGATTTGAGCACTAACTTTCAGATCATTTCTCCCCAGAAAAATTAAATATGCAGGTTCAATTAATAGGATGCTGTCTGTGTTAATGAAACTTCATTAACGAATGATACTGATATAATATACATCATACATTTTCACTGAAATAGAGAAGTATGTGTAATAGCTATCTGTTAGCTAATAATTTAAACTGACTCCAGAAAGCACTCAGACTCAAAGCTCCATTGATATCTTCTTTCTCTGTCAGCTTTGTCTGCATTTGCATTGCTAGCAATGGACATTTAAGTGGAGAAATACAACTCCCAGCATGAACGGATTATTTTACTAATCATCCTTAAAGCTTTTCCCTGATATTCTATCAATACGAGATTATTGGTAGGAGTCAAGTTAAATAAGCTTAATATAAATCCTGGTTGTTGAACCTGTGTCTTAGAGTATTATTACAGTACTACAGTCATGTAGAAGGATATTTATCTATTACTAATTTTTCTCAGGTTTGTTATATTCCTTATATATCTATCCTCTAAGAGGTATAAGTGTTTTCATATAGCCCCCTGGGCACTGGAGGGTCACAGAGCTGTAGTATGCATTAATACCCAAAGCATCTTTCATTAATTCACATTAAAATTTGGCAACTGAATCTTACAGAGCAGCACACTTCTTCTGCCATGATATTTGTGCATTTATTAAAGGCTCTTGCAACCTGAATCTCTTTCTTTTTTTTTTTTCTCCCACATCCAGTGCTTTTGGAGAATGGTAACTGGAAAATGCAGACATTGTTGCTGTTTTGCTAGACAAAACAGAAGCTGAACATGAAAATGCTTAGGGGAATTGGGTTTTCTGGCTTTATTTCAGATAAAAAAAATAACCTTTTAGTTCATCAAAGACAAAGTGGTTCCTCAAGGCTGAGACTTGTTCTTTGAGAACATCCCATTACTACATGGTAGCCATTACATTTTGTGTTGGATTTTAAAGAATCTAAAGATTGCAGATATGTGGCCGAATGTGCATCTCTTTCAATAAGCCAGGCCCCCTGGGAAAGGGAAAGTGAGCATTTCTTTTAGGGGAACACAGCTTTAAGTTACATCACAGGATGTTGACCCACAAATCAGGTAGAACACCTATGCTGAATCTGTGCACATCTGCTTCTTTAGCCACAAGCCCTGCTCCCCTCCCTTCCCTGTGTTTCCATTAACATAGGAGGATCGTATATCAACATGCACTAGCTTCAGCCAGTATTGAACCCAGCAAATCTTGCCTATTAACCTACAGTTCATTTTGGTACTTGTGAGAACTCCTGGGCTAATTTGTTAAATGCAAATTTACTAATCTGCTCTTTTATCTTGGGCTGAGGATTTGAATCTTCTTCAGAAAAGTTGTTCCTTTTGGTAACCAAAATAGAACAATTCTAGTGAAGAATAAAGAGGGGCATACAAAGAGGAATCATTTTATTAAAGTCCACTTTTGAAAATGACTCATAATATCTTGGATAACAGTTGGTAACCAGGGGTTCTCAAACTTTGTGATACCATGATCCTGAGTGCTGGATGGCAGTGGCACGGGATGGGCAGCTCGCACATGGCAGCCACCACTGTCATCCACCACTCCACTCCACCGCTGCACATCACTTCCCCACGCCACCACATGTACCCCCTGGAAGTTTGTGGCCCGCTTTTAAGAGGGCCGCAACCCACAATTTGAGAACCCCTGCATCCATTACACTCTTATAGGGTGGTTTAGGTAAAACTGATGGATCAGATCTGTTCCTTTGTGTTGTTAAGAGTGGTGCAGTGTGGCATTAATGCTTGTTTCCAAGACTAGTCAGCACAATGGAATTGACTGAGGTACAATTTGGCTCAGCTGATTTCAGATGAGCACTTCCTAGTCCACAGGGCATCTGTTAGGACCATCTCAGGGCAGGAGAGGAACAAGAAGGGTTAGAGTTGGAACACAATGTATTCTCCTGATTCCTCATGGGCAGAATGAGGAAGTTATAAATTATAAGTCCAATGCTTACTCTAGAGTACACAGGAACTAATGAAGTATTATACAGATGCCAGTATAAGGTAAAGCATAAAGGGGACAGAGAGTGAATTTTGCATCACTTCTTCAATGTCCTAAACATGCACTTTGTGTAGCTGAGGCTGGTATCTCATGTCTCTGATCTGCAGGCCCAAGTTTGTGAAATGAATTTCCACCTGGTCAAGAAAGACCAACAACTTTAACAGTGGAATGAAAACCTGAGGGTGGGACCAGGAGTGAGAGGGGGTGAGGCTTCTGGTAAGACTTAGTGGTTTAGATTCATGTATATATTTAGCATATATTATTTTCAGTTCTGTGTTTAAACTATTTAACTACTTATTACTTATACTGTTGTAAGAAACCTACATGGAGCTTACTCCTACATTTTGTTTATTGCTGCAGCTAATTTCTGAAAACCATTAGTATTGCAAGGTAGTAGATGTAAATTATATACGCAGCTGTTTTGGAGAGCTGGATATTCTGTCTGTCTGTTTGAATGGTCTGGTATCACATTGTATGGGAGCTCTTTTTTCTTATTTTTATCACTGTATTTTTTTAGAAGTAATGACTGACCTAAACTAATAGGGTAGAAGGTTGTGTTCACTTTGCCTTCCTGCTGTACAAGTTTCTAGCATTATGGCATGTTTTGCACCTTTGCTGCTTCTCTGTAAGATATTTAATCACCAGTATAATCTCTCTAGATATAATCACCTTTTGATACCTGTGCTTTCTTGTGAAAGACTCATGCTACACTACACATTCAGTGAATACAAAGATTTAACAGAAATGTCAAGCATAGTAAGTCTAGTTTAATGACTACCTGCATACAAAAATCATAAAGCATGTTTAATATTTGAAAAAAAAAGGTCTAGACCTTCCCTCTCCTTATCCCACACACCAAAAAAAAGGCATTTGAAACTGCAAATGGTATGAATTTTTGCTAATCTTTAAGCTTAGATTTTGACTCCTACTATGCACATTTGCAAGGTTTTAAATTGAAGCTCTGAGAGGCCTAATGAGACTTCTAGTCAAGAAGTGTTAGCAGTCAATGGGGCATTAGCCTGCTTACTCCCTCCCTTAAGCAAGTGAGTAGTTAGGGCTGGAAATAGAACAAAAGACTCAAGTCCTTAAATCTCTGTCCTTACTCAGTGCCTAGAGTAATTATGCCCAGTCAAGGTTCTGCTTACAGTAAAATTCTAACCCGATTGCAGAAATGATTTAATCTAAATTGAAAAGTAAACAGTTCATGAACTATGATTTTTTTCATTGTGTGTGTGCACGTATTTGCGTGCCCAATGTATCCTCCTAATTCTTTTCTGCTTCTTGCTTCTGCTTTATTTACATAAATATTTCCACTGAGACAACAAGGACTGTCATTCATGAGACTCCTGGTGCTGCAGGGCAAAAGAATCCTATGTTGTGGTGTAGACAGCTTAGGACCCAGAGTTAGTGTGGGGCTCAAAAATGTTGCACAGATGGTTCAGTAGTGCTAGGTGTCATCTTTGAATCAGTGGGGTTTCAGTAGGATCAATCAGTGGGAAAACTCCCTGCTTTCTGAGATGGCACATCAGTGTGCTAAGAGAAACCATCCTTCCTCAAATTACTTCTATAGAAGAGTGATATTATCAATATATGTTAAAGGGCCAAGAAGACTTAAACTCCGTGATTCAGTCCAGGAGATAATGGGAACATCTACACATGCACTTTAATGTGCAGTAGCCTATTCTACTGCACATTAAACTGGCATATACAAAACTGTGCTAATACTGTGCTAATAATAATGTGTACAGTAGAAGAGGCTACTGCGCATTAAGTGCTACCTAAAGAGCGTGCACTCGCGCTACTTTGTAGTAGCACAGCCTAATATGCATTTTAGTACCTCATATTGGAGGTACTAAATTTAATGTGCATTAGGAAAAGTGCATTAATGCACATGTAGACGTGCCCAATGAGGGTTGGAGTGATCCTCAGAGAACTAGTTTTGCCTTGATTACTGTCAATGATGTAACATCTGTGACCCCCCTTTGACAGATTTCTTGCCTGATCTCACATTTTGTACTATTTAATTTACAGTTTCCCCTTCAGTTATTTTATGCCATTACTACTACTTCTACTTGTATTCTCTTTACTGCCAGGAATCCTCCTACACCAGCCTCCCCCTGCTTCTTTTATTAATTCTTCATAAGCGTTTGCAGGCTGTTATCATGTCATCTCTTCTCTAGACAGGCTAAATTCATTTTTTTAACCTCTCTTAATACAGTAACTCCTATCTTCTAAACCTTGTAGACATTTTTGCTGCTCTAGTTCTCTAGTGATATCCCTTTTCTAGCAAGGAAGGCCAAAACTGCTCAAAGGATTAAAGGTGTATCTGTACTATTTTTGTATAAAGCTAAATCTGATTTTGATATCCCCCATTTGATATTTCCTATTTATACACTCAAAAGGGCAGGAAACAATGTCATATCCTGACACCGTTTATTTTACATAAATGATGGGGGAACATACCTTTCAATACCGCAGGAGACACTGAATAAAAAAAGAGAGAGAACTCTGTTTAAGGGGACTTTCCATCTATCTGTGTATCCGCTTTTCAATTTCTCTAACAAAGGCTGATCTGCACTACATTGTTTAATTTTCTTGAAAGGAATAAACAATTTTTTTTAAAGGATTTATGAATAAAATTAAATCCATGTTGTCTTTGTGGCCTCCATAGGAATCCCTAGACCAGTGGTTCCCAAACTGACAAATTGTGCACCACCAATTTAAAATGATACGACCTTAAGTACCACCAGCAAATTTTTATTGTATAAAGTAATTATAATAAATCTGCTAACGCATACCACTGACAGGTTGTCTACATAGTAATGGTGGTACTCGTACTACAGATTGGGAACTGCTGCCCTAGACTATGCTACCTACGTGTGCTAATTATTAGACCTTCCTAGATGTGCTGAAAACACAGAACTTCACTTGTTGCTCTGCAATATAGCCACTTTTTTCCAGTATCTAGCACAAACAAAGAATGTCAGGCCCTATTACTTGATTAATGCATCATGTTCTAAAACACCACATTTACAGATGAAATAACTTGTCATAAAAGCAAGTTTCAATTCAAAAGGACCAGCATTGATTAGGCTTTGGAATTAAGTACATTTATCAATGTAAATTCTATAGAAAGAAATACACAGCATATTGTTTTAAAAATAACTTTTAAATTGAAGGGCTAGGGGGTTTGACTTATGTAAACCTTTAATGTATGTTTGCTTTCATTTTAATTTGCATTTTTTTTTTGCATAACGTGTGCTCAAGGTTATTTGAAATACACATATAATGCCCCTATCGCATTTTCTTCTATACACGTTGTAAATAAATAAGGGTGGAAAGGATATTCATTTAAAAATATAAAACTTTAATTAAAGGCATCTGTATGGGAAAAGTCTTTTTGCACAATATTATTCAATGTTGCCACCTTCAGGTCAAAGTGTACATATAAGGAACTTGGAAAGTTGGCTTGATAAAAAACAGTAGCTAATGCATTCTTAATAACAGAACTCTAAAAATGTTATTTCTAAGTATTTTCATTGAAAGTGTATTTTGTGCTTTTGAGCTATTTTGTATATGCAGATTTGTGATTATTTGAGCAGGTGAAAACTTCAAATGAAGAGATTAGGTTTGGTTAAAATTTACTCACTTCAGTTTTTTCTATAGGAGGAAAATGTTTGTTTCCATAATACTGAAGAAAGAGAAAAGGAAATTATGCTGTATTACAAACATTTCCAACTGTTGAAAGAATGCTGATTTTTGCTTCATTAAAACAGCTAATATTAAAATAGAAACCAATAAATAAAAGTGTCTCTTCTATATGAAGAGTTCCATTAGGCAGACATTTAACAGCATCTGTTCTGCCTACCAAAAAAACTCAACGAGATATTGTTGTCTCTGCACTTTGTCTTTTGGGTCTAAGTAGAGTAACTAGTCTACGACAGTGGGTTATTGATTAGCTGACGCTGTGATCCCTTTCCCGGAAGTTCCAAATCTAAAATCTTTTTGAAATATAGCTTCATACCAATGCTGCTTTCCAAAAAAATGTCATGCTGTTCAAGAACAACAATGGAAAATGATCCCTTTGGATTTTGGCATAATGCTTCACTCCCTGCTTTTATGATTGTTCACTGCTATACTAAAGAGTTGGCACATTACTCAACACAGGTGGCTGCATTTCAATAGCTGTGTGAAGTGATTCCTTTTTTCAGCTTTCACCAACAGTGCTTCCTAATTCTGACATAAGAAGCTCCCTTTTTCACAGACTAATAACCTTTTAAAACTGTCATGTGTGGGGCTGAGGTTTCTTTTAAATTCATACGTCAATTCAGGAAGACATTCCTTTAAGGAAGGGAAGTGAAACATGTACTTAGTGTAACCCGGGCGGTACTCCAAAAGGTACCCCCTCTCCAATTGAAGGGATCAGAGCAGGTGCACAAGCGCTGTGGGAGGTGTAGGGATTCTCCTCCCCCTATAGAGCAGAGCCAGACCACCACTGGGGACTTAATCATATACCTTTTAATGAGGGAACATAACAGGCATAATCAGGGGGTATAGTGGACACCACAATGCCCCAAGGGGCAGGATTCAACAAAGGTTAGACACTTACAGTCATTGGCAAAAGACAGGGTTAACAAAATATAAAACACAAAACACAAACAGCAGAGCAAACAATACTGGTTGGGGAAATATAAAAAGGCACAACATACAAAATGTCAAAGGACAAGGAAATATAGGGCCTGGGTCACTGGAGGGGGAGAAAGGGGGGAAAACACAATGGCTCCTGTCTACTGCAAGAAGAATTTCTCCTTGTTAGCTCACTCATCCCAAGTCACCAAAGCTGAGCCTGGAACTCAGATCCCACATTATAAGCAAGAACACTACCACACAGCCACCACTGCTGGTACTGCTCTAAGCTGCTAGGGGTCTTGACCTTCCTGGAGCCCCGGCCTCACGTTAAGCTGCCTGGCCTCTGATTGGAGGAGCTGGAAGCCAAGCTGGGACCCCTCAGGTCACTGTTCAGATCCTCCTCCTGGCCACAGCCTCTTGTAGGGGATCCTGGAGCCCAGCAGGATGCCTCTCTTGCCGGCCACACACCGTGCTGCTGAGGGTCCCACTACTGCCTGCAGGTCCTGCTCCTTCAGGCTCTTCTGGGGCAACTGCTTCCACCCCACTGGCTCAGCTCTTGCCAGCTCTTCAAAGCTCCTTCCTCAGAGTCCCTCACTGGTCTTCTCTTGAGTCAGCCGTGCTGCCCCTTTTATTCCCCTCCAGGTATCCCAAGGGGCCAATTAGGGGACATGAGGGGTGAATCTCTGGGCCTGATTGGTGAGGAAAGGGAATCCCAAGTCCTCCAATCATCTTTTGCCCTTTCAAAACCCCTGGGCCAGGTCACTGCCAGGTAGCCCATCACATTAGTGTTGCACATGTATTTACATCCCAGTGAAACCCATAGTCCTTAAGAAAAGGCTTAGAGGTCAGTAAGTGTGTCTATGTGAGACACTTTACTGTGGACTAGCACATTTTACATGCAGTAAGTGCATCTACATGTGTGCATGCTTACTGAACAGTAGATGACACTACTCACAAGTAAATTTGCTACCTGCAAATGCAAATTTACTCATGAGTAATTACTGCACATTAATGAACATGTAGATGCCAACCAGGAGCAAATTTCCTCCCAGTCAGCCCCACCACAGCACAGACAACCTGAGGCAAGCCCCAGGGATCTGGGGCTGGGATCCTCTCTTGGCCCAGGGCTAGGCTGCCTCTACTGCAGCCCAAGCCTCAGGCCCTTAAAAGCCTGTGGACACTCACAGCCCTGGGGCACAAACAGGCAGCCTGAGGCCACTCCAGGCCACTGTGTCCCTCTGGGAAGGCTGAAGGCCAGCTGCAGCAGCCTCCCTGCACTCCAGTGTCACTTCCTAGCACCATGGTGCTGCAAGGCTGCCTGGCCAGTGCAGTCCA
This sequence comes from Alligator mississippiensis, assembly GCF_030867095.1. Taxonomy (NCBI): domain Eukaryota; kingdom Metazoa; phylum Chordata; order Crocodylia; family Alligatoridae; genus Alligator; species Alligator mississippiensis. The sequence continues at coordinate 72,272,595 of NC_081828.1, forward strand.
GGCCTGCAAGGTGTTCCAGGCTTCTTCCAGGGCTTTTGGCCTCCAGGCCCAACTGCAGGCAACTCCTGGTCACTAGGGCCAAATCCAGCTGCCCACAGCCCACCCCCAACAGCCTGCCCAGAGCCTGCAGGTGCTGTGGGGCATTGCCTCAGCACACAGCTGCCAGTCCCATGCTGTGCCTCTGCACTGCATACTGTAGCAGCTGCCCAGACCTGGCAGTACAGGAACAACTGTACAGACTCCCAGAGAGCCAGCACGGGAGCCCTGATGGCCTCATCTCATTGTCTCCCGCACCAAACCCCAACACCCAAGACCCCAACTGGTCCATGGAGGACACCGGCACCTTGTGGCACAGTGGGAAAAGGCAGAGGTGCAGCAGCAGTTCATGTGGGGCAGATACTCCAATGCCCATGTGTAGGAGGAGCTATGAGGTTGGATGTTAGAGCATGGGCAGAACTGATCAGCATGGCAGTGCCACATAAAGGTAAAGCCCTTGTGGGCACAGTGTTTTTCTATCTCTGACCATAACTGTCTATTGGGGAGTGCCTGCAAGACCATGACTAAGACATGTCACCAGGAGAGGGCCCCTTAAGGTGCCAGTAGCCTATCCCACCAAGCTCCTCACACACAGCCTCCACCAGCAGCTCAGGAGCCTGGGTCAGTGCCTGTCCCAACAGTTCTGCAACCTCAGCCCCAGCCACAATGTGCAGACATTCATGCCATTGCCAAATGCCAGCAGTGCCAACTCTTCCCTTGTGGGGGGTCCTGGCTGGGCACCCACATGCCGTGCCCTGCTGTCCAATGAGTCCACTCAAAGCCACACACCATCGCCACCAGCTGGGACCAAATGAAGCTACAAGATGTGCCAGCCCTGGCCACATGATAAGCCCGGCACTGGGGTAAGGTTCCTCCCTGCCCCGGCCTCTTCCCCTGCCCCCAGCCCTGGCCCCTGCTCTGGTCCCTGCCCTTCCCCACCCTCCTTGCCCAGCCAGACCAAACTCCCCTGTTTCCAGATTCCTCAACCACAGTACTGAGGGAGGTGGGAGAAAGTGCAGAACGTTATTGAGTAGCCAGTGCCCCTGCAGCTAGGTGGGCAAGGGCCCTTCACATACCAAGGAATGTGTCAATGCTGGCAGCAATGTGCTCCTTGGCTGGGGGGGCATAGACATGTAGACTATGGTAGCAGTGGTAGCATATGGTAACATAGTACCAGTGTAGTCACCGGTAGCCCTCCAGGCAGTGGCAGAGGTTGTAGGGAAGCCTTGATTTTACCCCTGCACTGTCAAAGCTCAGGGTCCAGTGCCTGGTGTGCAGGTTCACCTGGGCACCATTGCAATCAGAAGCAGGAGGGTGTAGTGGCTCAGACACCCCTTGTTCAATGCAAATGGCTCCTCGCACAGTGCCTTCTACATACGCAGAAGAGGCAAGCTCTAGACACCTCCCCACTGAAGCCCCCTGTGGTGAGAGTGAGGATGCAGGCAGCTCCTCATCTCATCCTAGTCATCTGGGAGCTCCATGGTCCCCAAGCCTGGGCACTGTGGGATGGGAGGCAGCACAGGAGACTGGCAGGCTTACACAAGGAGAAGGGGAGGAAACAGGGTCTGGAGCCTCAGCAGCAGGTGCTTCCAGAAGCCTGGCCTGTCCCACCCTGGGAATGGAGCAGGGGAGGCAGTCTGGCCACAGCCAGCACCCAATGGTTTTCTGGCCCCAGGAGAGCAAGCAGGGATGAGGGACTCGGCGGGTGGCCCTCTGAGCCCAGGTCTGCCTGGCATATTTACCATGGTCCCTGAGTTTTTGTGCATGCCTAACCCCTGATCTGAGTCTTGGCACTGCACAGCCCCTAGAACAGATCATCTAATAATGCTGCAAGCTCTCACAAACAGCTTCTTTCTCATGGCTCTGCAGGCCCTGCAGACCAGCTGGTGACCCTCTCAGAGAACTGTCTTAAAAATGCATGGGTCTGGTGTGCAGAGTATGTAGCCCATCAGGACAGGTGGCAGCCAAAGGATGTTGCCCGTGAGGACATGTGGGACCAGGCAGATTGAGACCCCTGGAGTGTGAGCACGTGGAGGCCCTGCAGTCATGACCAGGGCAGTGCAAGCCACAGAAGATGATCACTAGGTGCTGGACACCATCCTGGCTCTGGCCGTCACCTTTATGCCACTCACTGCCTGGCCCCTGACCTGAACCCCACCTTCCCCCTTGCAGCCACCCTCCTCCCACCAGCAGGCCCTGCCATGGGCCTGGGTGAAGGCCCAGCACTTCTTCCAGCAGTCAGAAGTCTCTGACCCAGCCCCTGCCCTGGATCCCCCCACATGTCCCTCCCTCTGCCCACCTGGGCCTAGGCTTGCCAGTTACCCTGGCTTCAAACAGGCATAGAGCTTGATTTGCCTCCAGTGGGGCCAGGACTTCATGCCAGCCTTGCTGGCCCTAGACACTGGCTCCAAGGAGGGGGAATTGACTGTGCCAGGGGGCCTCCTGGGCACTGTTGCCCCTGGGCAAGCCCCTCACCTGATGGGCTTGCCATGGCATGCACACCCACAAGGGAATGACAAAGGCCTAGGTTCTGGCTTTCTGTCCCTGGGCTCTGCCCGCTAGGTGCCCTACCCTACAGCCTCCCATGCTGGTAAGGCATGCACCACAACACTTCACTTGTAAATACTTTGCATGGGTGAGAGAGTGTTTTGTTGTGTGTGGGTGGAGTGGGTGGTGGAGGGGTTCTGTCATTGGGAAGAGAGGGTAGAGGGGGTCTCTGATGTAAGGGAAACAAAAGCTTTTGTTCCTCTGAGTTGTGTCTGCACTGAGCATGGTGCTGGGGCTGAGTGGTGGGGTTGGGGCCCATGGGTGTCTGTCCATGTGGGCTACAGCACAGAGTGCATGAGGAGGTGGCCAGCCAGTGCCTCTCACACCCAGTGTTCTGGCCCCCCCTGGTGGGTGTGCGACTTGCCCAGGGACACTGCTGTTGTTGCCACCACAGGTTGTGCTTCCACTGTCAGATGTCCTCCACCCATCATGTCTCCTCTGCCCAGGCCTTATGAAACAACTCCCCTCTGGCCTCACAGATGTTATGCAGCATGCAGGCTGCAACAATCACCCAGGGGATGTTGTTTTTGGTAAACTTGAGGTGGGAAGTAAGGGTGCACCAGTATCCTTTGAGGTGGCTGAAGGTGCACTCTACCAAGGCATGAATCTGGCTGAGGCACCAGTTAAAGTGGGGCAAGTAGGGGTCCAGATGGCTGGTGTAGATCTTCATGAGCCAGGGCAGGAGTAGTTAGGTGGAATCCCCAATGAGGAGGGGTGGGACAATCATGGTACCCAGTGGCAGGTCTGGCACCCTCGGTACAAAGCAGCGACTCTGCACCAGGGCTGCTAAGCAGAACTGTGAAACACACAAGCACCATGGGCACAGGCCCATCCAGCCAGCACTCAGATTTGTGAAGGCACCACAGTGGTCAATGTTGGCCTGGAACATGATGGAGTGAAAGCCCCTCTGGCTGTAGTAGGAACAGTCACCTTGTGGCGGGCAGGTGATGGGGATGTGGGTCTCATCCAGGGCTCTGATGCACTAGGGGAAGCCCATGGCACAGAACCCCACCACCACCACCAAGGGGCTGTGCAGCCAGACCTCTGTGTGCATGTCCTGAAGGATGCCACACACTTCCAGGATGGTCGCCCCGGCAGTGGCCTTGCCCACCCATATGAGACAGCCCACATAGTAGAGGTTGGTAGGCATGGCCATCTTGAGCAGGGTGAGGGCCAGCTGTGTGTCCATGGGGAGGGGCAGCCCCATGGCAGTGTCCTGCCATTATGAGTGCAGAAGAAACTGCTCCAAAAAGTCCAGGAAAGTGGCCCAGGTCATGTAGAATGATCCAGCCACTGTTCATCATTCCAGGTGTGTTGGACAACATGAATCTACCAGTCCTAGATGGCCCAGTGGGCCTGGGGGAACAGGCTAGAGGCCCTGCAGGCTGAGGGTGGCCCCGGTGGTGGTGTCCAGCAGCCCATCATCAATGTCCCTGCCTGGATCCAGCCAGCAGAATGGCGTCCAGGTAGCAGCTGTGAGGTGACAGTGGGATTGTATGCAGCAGGTGGGCAGGTGGTCGCTGTGTGTGGGGGAACCAGTAGGATCCAGAGGGCCATGGACCATCTGGCAGTTGGTGTGGCAAGCCAGCAGGGCCAGTATAGTGGCCAGCAGGAGCCCAGGGAACAGGTCATTGTTGCTAGGAGCAGGGGCTGGAGCTCCGTGGGGAGGCAGAGGTGGTGACAATAAAGCTGCCACATGCTGCCCCTGTGCTTAGGGAGCAGAAAGTGGGGCTGGCTTTTCAAGATGGCTGCTGGCAGCTGCAGATAGTGTCTTGAGCTCCCCCTGGTGGTGGCAGGGGCCCATTGCAACAGGGCCTCAAGAAATGGGAACATTTTGCTGTTAGGAGAAGCAAATATTCTCCCATGTCTCTGCATGTGTAGACACCTGCCCAGGAGCTTTTACTAGTGAGTATTTTGCTCATAAGTAAATTGATCTTTGATCAAATGCATGTGTAGATGCACCCAGTAGGTACAAAAGTACTTTTTAAAATTTGTCTTTAATCTTCCCAAAAATGACTCTACTTTAGAATAGTTTGATCCGATTAGAGAAATAAACAAACAAGTCTTACTTCTCATATATTCCCTTGACCAGGGATAGGCAATCATTTTGCCTGGAGGGACACTTAGAGAGTTGTAATAAGCTGTTGTGCACCAGGTTATAGATTCATAGATTCATAGATGTTAGGGTCGGAAGGGACCTCAATAGATCATCGAGTCCGACCCCCTGCATAAGCAGGTAAGAGTGCTGGGTTTAGATGACCCCAGCTAGATGCCTATCTAACCTCCTCTTGAAGACCCCCAGGGTAGGGAAGAGCACCACCTCCCTTGGGAGCCCGTTCCAGACTTTGGCCACTCGAACTGTGAAGAAGTTCTTCCTAATGTCTAGTCTAAATCTGCTCTCTGCTAGCTTGTGGCCATTATTTCTTGTAACCCCCGGGGGCGCCTTGGTGAATAAAACCTCACTAATTCCCTTCTGTGCCCCCGTGATGACCTTATAGGCAGCCACAAGGTCGCCTCTCAACCTTCTCTTGCAGAGGCTAAAAAGGTCCAGGTTCTCTAGTCTCTCCTCGTAGGACTTGGCCTGCAAGCCCTTAACCATACGAGTGGCCCTTCTCTGGACCCTCTCCAAGTTATCCACATATCTCTTGAAGTGTGGTGCCCAGAATTGCACGCAGTATTCCAACTGCGGTCTGACCAGCGCCCGATAGAGGGGAAGTATCACCTCCTTGGATCTATTCGTCATGCATCTGCTGATGCACGATAAAGTGCCGTTAGCTTTTCTGATGGATTCGCCACACTGCTGACTCATGTTCATCTTGGAGTCCACTAGGACAGACAAAATCCCTTTGTGGGCTGGATTCAGCCCATGGGCTGTATTTTGCCCACCCCTGCCCTAGATCATCATGGCTACAGCACTACGGGGAAAATTTAACAAATGTTGTCTTCCATTTTTGAGTCATGCCTCAGTTAAAATAAACATATTTCTTCCTTTTGTAAAATGTTGATATTATAGCTTTATGGCAAATGATCATGCAAAACCAATTTGGCTCTTTAAGTCTTCACATGACAGTATGAAAGCAATATATATGCTTTGAAAATGTGGTTGTCGAAAAGTAAACATTTCAATTACGCCATTTCACCTGTGAAATGAGCAACATTAACTTTTTTTACCTGAAATCTTAAACTGCAGTAATATGGGCATGATGTGCACAATTGCACAGCTTTATAGTTCCACAGACAAAACGCCTATTCAACTGTGCTTGTGGGATGAGAAGGTGGACACAGCAGCAGATCCAGAGGGGGTGCAGTGATTCAGTCACAACCTGTTTCAAACCAAGCCATGAGAGTAGCAGAAGGTTTTTTTTAACCCCCCAAACCAGGTAAGAATTCCCCACCTCCACTATCAGTGGAACATCCTATCTCTTCCCATTTGTCCCCTTCCTGCCTAATGCTGCCCTGTCTTCACTGTCTCCAGCTGTCTTTGGGACAGGGGGAGCTCTACAGCCACAATTGCCCTACTTCAGCCAGGCTGTGTGGGGAGCTGGGTTCAGCTTGAGGCAGCAGAAATAGCAATGGTCTTGTGAAGGTTCCTTCTTCATGTTCAATCCCCACAGGTGTTTGCCACCATCCTGGGAGCAGGTTTATGGAGGAGGAACTTCCCTGCCACCGCTGCCATTGATTCTGTCCTCAGCTGAACCCAGCTTTTCATAGAGATGAGCTGAAGTGGAGCAGGAGCAGCTCTGAAACTTCCAACACCCCTGTGACAGTTTGAAAAAGCAGCAGTGGTGGGCAGGGGAAGGAAGGGGAGGGAAGCAGATGTGTCACTGAGCAAGGAGGAAAAAAGAGGAGGGGAAGGGGGAGAATACTTAACTGATTCAGAGATTTTAAAAAAGACCCTAGAGGCAGCTCCCATGGCATGATCTTCCTTTCTCAGTGGGGAGGTAAGCTGGTAGCAGGGTGCAGCCACCCATGCAGTACTGGTTGCTACTCTTGCACCCTTCTGTACAAAATCCTGAATCTGCCCATAGATGTACATGCCTTATGATCGAGAGGAATGACTTCAAATCGCAGGTCATGTTAGCCAAGGCTTTATTCCAGCTTCTGATACTGACTGGATAATATCTCTAATAATATTTGTAACATCTTTAATAATCTGTAGAAATAGAATCCTTTAATATAAGTAAAGTATGCTTTTCCTCATTTTATGTAATGGGAAAGTGAAGCAAAGGAAAGTTATAGACTTCACCTTCATAATAGGTCAAGAACTATAATCTGGTAATTCCAAAGCTTAAATCTGGTGTTCCTTCTAGGTAGGGACATGCCTAAGCCTTAAAACCACAGGATCACCCAAACAAGTGACTCTGGTCTCACTTTTCCTATCTCTATAATAGGAAAATAAGGGACTCTATGTCCTTTTGCTTAATACAGAACTATATTTTAATAGTTCAATTTGCTTAAGTAGTTAAGTGTCTCGGACGGACGGAGCCGACTCGAGGTGGTATACAAATTGCTCGGTCGTTTGGGCGGGCTGGTGAATGGAGAGGCAGACAAAGCGTATTGGTTGCAAAAACTTTACTTACACCGCTAGTAGCCGCAACGCAGGTGTTCCGGTCGCTTAAACAACTCCACGAGTTGCTCCAGCTGGCAAGGCTCAGGCCAGCTAATCCATCCACAAATTAAGCTGGCAGGGAAAGGGTATGTCGAAGGATTGCACTCGGTGACGGGGAAAAGAATCGATAGGTGATCAGGCTATTGATCAGCTCAGCCTCAAGTCAGATATCTTTAGAGGCACTCTGCAGCGTGCTCAAAGTTCTCCAACTTGGGCGGAAGTCGCACAAAATTTTATACGGCCAGCAAGCCAATTACTAGCCGCCACGTAGGAATAATTTAGAACTGGCCAATAGCAGGACACAAATTTGCGTGCGAATGGCGAGAACTCTCTTGCACCGGGGTTTTCTGTTGCAGCAGAAAACTTTTGCTGTGCAAGAGACTCTCATGTGGCGGGAAAATTCCATCATGCCGAGGCACTAAAATCATTGGGTTGTGACATTAAGTAGTGAGAACAGTTCACCACACAACAATTTGCCACAAAATCAATGGTATATTCATTAGCATAATCACCCTTGACCTTCAATACACTGATGACTGCACCATCCTTCCGCATGTTGAAGAAAACCTCCAGACCATGCCAGACCTCTATGCAGAAGCCTGCCAAAATTCAGGCCTCTCTCTGAATATCCAGAAGACTAAAGTGATCTATCATCCTGCTCCAGGCCAAGAATGTGACCCACTTCCACAAATTAGTATTGAGAGAGAGACCATAGAGATAGTTGAGCACTTCTCTTATTTTGGTAGCCACTTCTCTCAGAAAGTGAATATTGATGAGGAGGTCCAGCACAGAATCTGGTGCACAAGTGTCTCCTTTGGGAAATTGCTTTGACATGTTTTTTATTGATCACCATCTCCAGGAAGACAAAGATATTCAGGCCTACAATGCAATTATCTTACCCATTCTCTATGGATGTGAAATGTGGGTGACCTACCATTGTCATCTCAAGAGCCTAGAGAGCTTCCATCAGTGATGCCTCCAGAAGATCCTTCAGAAATGCCAGCATCCTTGATGAAGTTAATATTACCAGCATTGAGTGGGTGAACCTCAAGCACCAACTTTGCTGGACCAGATATTGTGCGTGGATGCATGAATCTCACCTCCCAGAACAAGTGCTCTGCTCCTAACTTAGTTGCAGTCTGAGACATCATGATGGCCAGAGGAAACACTACAAGGACACATTGAAGGTATACCTCAAGAAAACAGATGTCAATATCAAGAGCTTGTCTAAGTCACTCTGATGGGAAAGAAGCTCTTCTCGGCTAGAATGGCTGACCTGGTTGACAGGGCTTTAAACTAAGATTGCCAGGGGATGGGCAGACAATCATTTGTGCAAGCCCTGTAAGTGATAAGCACAGAATCAGCAGGTCAGGTAACACAAGGGAACTCACTCCTACTCCTGCCCAAGGATGGGACTCTTCTAAGAGGACAGGGAAGCCCAGGGTAGGCTTAGCTGCCGTACACAAATGCCAGGAGCATGGGGAACAAACAGGAGAAACTGGCCCTTCTGCTATGTAAAAATGAATACGATCTCATAGGGATAATAGATAGCTGGTGGGACTCCACTTATGACTGGACCACAGGTATTGATAGGTATACCTTGTACATGAGAGATCCTTTTGCAAGGAAGGGTGGGTGTGAAGGGGCAGTACACTTCCCTACAAGCAGAGATTGGCACCGAAGGAGGGTGACTTGAGACCCTCTGAGTTAGAATACCGGGAGAAAGTAGTGATGAAGGGGATATAACTGCAGGAGTCTATTACAGACCTCTTAAGCAGGAGGAAGAGCTTGACCACAAATTCACTAGGGAACTGGCAGAGGCTGCATGCCCTTGTGCCTGGTCATCATGGGCAATTTCAACCACCCTGACATCTCATGGGAAGACCATTCAGCCAAATCTGATCAGTCATGAAGCTTCCTCACTTGCAGTAATTAACTTATTTGACTAAAGAAGTCTACAGGTTGAAAAGAAAAAAGGCACTACTGAATTTGGTACTGGCCAAAAGGGATGATCTAGACAGAGATGTGAGGATCGAAAGGAAGCTTGGTGACAGTGATCACGAGTTGATCACTTTCTCTATCCATCACAACACTGACAAATCAGTCAACAATGCAGAAATCCTTGACTTTAGGAAAGCTGACTTTCACAACTCAGGAGGTTGGTTGGTGAGGTCCTGAGAGACCATGATCTGACAGAGAGGAAGTCCACAATGAGTGGTCACTCCTTAAGGACATGATCCTAAAAGCACAAGGGAAGTCCATTCTGGCCCATAGGAAAAATAGCAAAAGGGCTGCGAGACCCCCTTGACTCAGTAAGGAACTCATGTACCTCCTGACTCTGAAAAGAGAATCTTATAAGGGATGGAAATTGGGAACTACCATTAAGGAGGATTATGCAGCACTGGCCCACACCTGCAGGGAGTGGACCAGAAAAGCCAAGGCTGAAACCAAATTCAAAGTGGCCACGGGAATTAAGGAAAATAAAAGTCCTTCTTCAAATACATAGGAAGTCAGAAAAAATAAAAATAAAAAAGGGCAACATTGGATCCTTGCTGAACCAAATGGGGCATCTGACAACCAACACCCAGGAAAAAGCTTATCTCCTCAACAATTAACAGGGTAAAGGTGACCATATGCCTACAATTGTTGAAGTTCTTGTGAGGGAATAGCTTGAGAGGCTGGACCTCCACAAGTCAGCTGATCCAGATGGAATGCACCCAAGAGTGCTAAAAGAGTTGTCTGACATCATAGCACTATCCCAGCCACCTGCGGAGGGTTCGGGAGTGAGAGTATGGTCGGGGGTAGAAAGGTAAGAAAGGTTTATTGACTTAACAAAATCACAACTACACATAGTAACAAGACAAACAATGACAGACAAAAACAATTCATGTCAGCAACTTATCGGCAGTACCCTCTGATGCCTGATACACAGCAAGTTTCTCTTTCCACAAAGTTCAGCGAAGTCAGGCAACCCCAATCAGGGCTGTCCGAGAGGTACTGGGAAGGACCCTGGAATGCAGTTCTTGGGCTCCTCGACGTCCATGGGCCTACTGATCCAGGCAACAGCTAACTAATCCTTTTCACAGAGCTGTATCTTCCTTCTGAATGGTTTCCAGATGTTCCAGCTAATTTATAGCTTCTGAATGGTTCTGATAACGTGCATCCACTTAGATTCCTTTTACTTCAACTGTCCTTAGACTGACCAAAAGCAGTGCAAGCCTTACATTCCTTTGATAAGGTAATTTTAACTGCACCACAAGGCCTTACTACTTCTAGGTTTTGCTAAATTTACTAGACCTTATTTTATACAAGGCCTTAACTTAAACTTTAATTAGGCTTTTAGCAACAACATATAGCTAAGTATCTAAACAAATACAGAAAAACACTTAGTCTAATCTTCACAAAGCCTTCAGCAAGCACCTTTATCACACAAACATAATTTCAGCTGTCACAAGCACAACCAATAGTGAGGATATTTGAGAACTCATGGCACTTGGGAGAGGATTGTGAAGATTGGAAGAGGGCCAATGTGGTGCCTAGCTTCAAGAAAGAAAGTAAGGAAGATCCAGGAAGGCCAATCAGTTTGACCTCAATCCCTGGAAAGATCTTAGAAAAAATCATCAAAGAAATGATCAACAACATGGTAATGGAAGGCAGCATTCTGAGACAGAGCCCACATGGCTTCATTGCAGGTAGGTCTTGCCTGACCAATCCCATTTCCTTCTATGGCCAGGTGATGCATCACCTGGACAAAGGAGAAGAGGCTGATATGATAACTAGTGGCATCTCCCAGGGCTCAGTACTTGAACCAGTACTTTTTAATATATTTGTAGATGATCTGGGTTCAGGTGCCAGAAGCAGACTGGCTAAGTTCACAGATGACACCAAATTATGGGGAAGTGCAGTCATACTAGTGGATAGGCTGGCAAGTCAGGCTGACCTGGACAGGCTAGCAAGGTGGCTGAATCAAAACCTGATGACATTCAAGACATTCACTCAGTTGGGCTCTGGGAGAGCTGAGAGTTTTGTGGGGGGAAAGCCTGCTGTGCCCCCATACCCTGAAGACCCTAGCAGCTGCAAAGGACCCCATCTGACCCCCAGTGCAACCGGAAGTAAACAGGGCCTGTGGTGGGAGGAGGCAGAGCAATATCACTGCTCTGGCTGGCACAGAAGGGGTGTGGTGGAAAATCCTAGCACCAGACCCCAGCTGGGATCTGCCTGGTAGGGGGGAGGGAAGGAGAAAAGCCCTCAGAGGCTTTCCCCCACTCTCTGCTTGAGCAAAGGGGACAGGGGGCCAAGACCTAGCCTGGCTCAACCAGCTGAGTATGACAGGGGATTTAAACCCCAACCCTTGCCTGCACTGACCCCAGCCGGAGTATGCCTGGTGGGTCAGAGATGGGAGGCATGGCCAGGCCCCCCGTCTCCGCTTGAGCAGAAAGGTGGGAGAAAGCCTCTGAGGGCTTCCCCCCACCCCCTGCCATGGCTAGGAAGACCTGACTGGGATTGGTGTGGGCCAGGATGAGGGTTTAAATCCCCCACCATCATACTCAGCCAGCTGGGCCAGGGTCTGGCCATGCCCCCTCTCTTTATCTGAGCAGGGAGGGGGCAAAAAGGGAGGGGGGGTGGATGTATTTGTGGATTCAAAAGTGAATATTTATTCACTTACTTCTCAGTTCATTCTATGCAGTTTAGATTAACCTGCAAATATTGAATCGATTCAGCCTTGGTCTTTCTGACTGTACTTAGCGTCATTGCATACTATATATTTTACTGTGTGTATTTGTCTGAATACACGTAAAATTGAAGCTTTTTTTCTGCCCAGATCAAGGGATGGTCAAGGGACTTTGATTCATTTTGCAATGGTATGGTTTTATTTTAACAGTGATCCTCCTCCACTGTAGTCCAGAAACCTGTATGGCAATTGGCTGTTGCCTACCACCTGAAAAAAGACTGCCACTATTCATATGGATACATCTAGGAATTTATATACACTCATCAGAATGGTATCTGAGTGCTGTATAATCTCTAAAGTGCTTGACAATGAATGGCCCATATAAATGTAAAATATTATTACTCTAAACACTGCTTAGTTGGGACATGCTGAAGAGGGGTGGCTGCTTTACTAGGATATCTCCCTGGAAACTGATGAAAGTGAAATGTAATGACTGGTACTTAATCAAGACTGTATTGGAGTAAGTTCTGGTGACTGGAACAATATTAACTTGTTCCAAAAAACCTGACATTTAGCCAGATGACAAATAAGGATCATGCTCTAAATTGTAGTCTTTGAATATGCAATTGCCAAAAAAAGATTAAGAGGCACATTTCTGTAGGTACTCAAGGTATTTGGTCTAGTGTGGTAGTATTCCAGTGTCACTGGCCAAGAATGAGAATTCAGAAGGCATTGTACAAATAACTGACAGATAATTAAATTTACAAGCTCCAACAGCAGGTATTAGTCTCACTGGGCAAGTCTACAGGGAATGCTTTACTCAAGATTACAGCAATTTACTCACAGTAAGCATCACTGTCTACATGTGCAGGTGTTTATTGCACAGTAATTGGTTCTAATTGCGAGTAAATTTGCTACCTGCAAATGCAAGTAGCAAATTTACTCTCAATTACTTACTGAGCAGTAGTGCATGCATAGATGCTCGACTGGGAGCAAATGTCTTCCTCATCATCAGGCAGCAGGGGCAGGAGATTGCACCCTGCCCTTGGGAGCTGCCTTCCATTGTGTGATTGGGGAGTGAGGGCTGGGAGATAAGGATTCTTATCTCCCAGGCCAGGCTCCAGAGTTGTGGAACTCAGGCTGGAAGATTCTTCTCTCCCAGAGCCAGCTCCATGGTTGTGGGGCCAGTGCTGGGAGATCCTGTGGAGCTGGCTCTGGGAGAGAAGGATGACCACAGAGCTGGTACTGGGAGAAAAGAACCTCCCAGCCCTGGCCCCATGACTGTGGTGCTCAGACTGGGAGATAAGGATCTCCCAGCCCCAGCCCCATGATCACAGAACTAGGGCTTGGAGATCCCTGATGCTAGGGCAGGGGCTCATTGTCCCCACCTGGACGCTGGTGGTAGAACCTGCCCCAACAGCAGACAGCTCCCAAAGGCAAGGATCAATGTTCCAACCTATGCCAGAAGACAGCTGTCTCCTGGCCCTGTGCTCCCTGCCAGCCTCTTGGCTATCACCCAGGGGGAGCCTACAGCTCCCCCTGGCTGCTGAAGGGGCCCAGTACAGGGCTGCAGGAAGTGGGAGAAGTCTGCTGCTAGTAGCAGCAAATCTGCTCCTGCATCCCTGCATGTGTAGATGTGTGCCCCAGAGAGTTTACTCTAGAGTACTTTACTCTAGAGTAAATTGCTTCTGGAGTATTTGCATTTCTAGATGTGCCCATTGCAGACTTTTGCAGCTTGTAATGGACCAGTGCATGCTTTATGTGCCACTTCAGCTTCAGTACTTGAACCTATTTATTTATGTGAAAGATTCTATTATTTCTGATGTGTGTATAATATCTATACCTCCAAAATGTCATGCATTTGCCTTTTCTGCACTAGGACCTTGTATTCACATCTTCAACTGTGCAAGGACTTTCCCAGTGTAAGCCTTTTACAGCTAGTTTTGTCAGTTTCTTTGGGCTTTGAGGTTGCTCTGTACCAGTGTTTCATAACTGCTAAATTCGAACTGTAGTCTGCTGAAGAATGAATTTAATTTGCTTTCAACATTAAGACAAACCATGGCCTAATGGACTAAGCCCACATATAGAAGCCAGGGTCACCACAACAGTTCTACTGATGGCTCTTCATTTAGCACCAATGTGTTATACTAAGTATATGCCTGTTATACTAAGCATATGCCTTTCCTAGCACCTGACAAATCACATATACTCACCTTATATATATATATATATATATATATATATATATATATATATATATATATATATTCAATTTCCTATCTGTACAGATCATTGTATCGGTATGTTGTTGCATACCATTTAAATTCAGAGTCAGACTGAAGAACTGATAACAACACTCCCTTCCCAGACCCTCTCCTTTGTTGTGGAGGGCTAGGGCCAGGGTCCAACCCAGGCACCATCTGAATTGAGAGAGAAAGACCCAACCAGCCTGCAGGTCCTACACAGGTCTAGGTAGTTGCTGTCTTGGGATACTGCCTTGGGGTACCACTCAAGGGTGACCTTTAGCATTGCCCTTCAGGAGGGATGGATCTGGGAATTGGCGGGGATCATTTGCTACCCTGTTATGGCTTTTGAATATAATGTGTTTACTGAAGGAAAGAGGGTTTATTTATTTTAAAGGATGGCCACAGACCCTCTGTAGGTGGAGGGTGGACTTGGGATGGACATTGGGAATGAGGGGAGGGCTGTCCCCTGCTTTTGAGGCAAGGAAGTGGAAGTTTGTGGGTAGGTCAGTGTCTGAGGTAAATGAGAAATATTCTGTATACATAGTTCAGAATGGGAGTTGGGAAGCAAAATTGGGATGGATGGGAGGGTTTGTTTTCCTGGGTAACCGGCAGGAAAGCAGGAGTGGGGTGAAGTTTTAAGGTATTAAGGTATTAAGGTATTGATTGGGGTGTTTGTTGTTTGTTTTTCTTGGGTTTTCTTGTCTGTTATTATATGCCATTCTGAGCCTTTCTGGATAGGGAAAGACACATCTAAATAATAACAGCATTGATCATAGCATCATTATTATTATCAGTATTATTTACAATAATACTACTAATAATATTACAGTTTATTTAAATGATTTTTTCAAGATGTTTCTTTAATGATTTATACCCATTTTACATAGTAGATAAGACAATTCTGGGTTTTATTATTATTTCACTATGGAAGGGCCTAACAATGATAAACTTCTTATAAAGCAAAGCTCTAGAGATACTTATTAATAATTTCTGCTGAAGAACGCAGTCAAGCCCCATTAAAACCAGTTAATGATGACAAAATTTTTAAACTTTATTTTATTATGTTTAAACATTATTTTATTATGTAATACTAGAAGTAGCCTTGTCCATAAGAGATATGCTTGCTTTTACAAATCCTGTGCAATACCACCACTGGTTGGTAGAAACTGTTTCTTCTTAAAACCGTGTAAAAAAATGCGTAAAATTTAAATCACTCAAAATTTGTCCTGACTTTGAGTTCACAGACCTTGTATAACAGTTCAGTGGGCTTCTTTGTTTTTTGAGTGGGCAGAGGGTGCTGGGAGCGGGGGTGGTATTCATATCAGCAATCAGTCTGTGGTTTAGGGAGAACATTTGTTTTGTTTTGTTCTGTTTTATATTATTTAAATAGCTTGATAACATCTCAGTGAATCTTTTGATATTGCATTCTCAAGTTTTAAGTTGGAGTCAAAAGTGAGTGTGTGTCAACATGGCACATTGTCAACAATGCATTATTTGATATATTTCTTGAGACCCCCCTCCAGCTAAAAGCATGTCATAATGTGAAAGCCTCAGTTGTGATTCTTTCAAAAACTAAATTTCAACCCTTAACAGTTATAGAGAAAATCTTGAAAATTTGACCAAATATAGCCACAGGTTTCAAAAAGCAGAAAGCAAATGCAAAGAAACCCAAATATATTGCTTAAAAGTAAATGCGACATTTAAGTTAATATCATGATTTCTTAGGGCCTAGTTCATGATTTTTGAAGAGCTAGACTTGGTAATAGTGGATAGTTTTTTTCCCTGATTGGCTGAACCTGCTGTTTTCCCAGAAGAGCAAAATGGAACCATTTTGACCTGTTTTCTTCAAGATGTTTTAGAAAGAGGGAAGGAAGATATTTGCAGGGACAAAGGAGTGAGACTGTTATACATCTAACACACAGGGTTTAAAAATGTTAGGTTTGTCAGAGGAAAGTTTTTAATAACCTACATCATCAAAAGTACAAGGAAAATGTCTAGCATTGTGCAGGGATCATGGAACGTTCCAGAGTGAAATTACTAGCCAACCACTTTACATTTTCTCTTTGTTAATCCATGACTAATTAAGTTGCATAATTTTGGTTGGAGATCAGCCTGTATTGTTAGCCTGCTGTTACCTGTTTTTTCTATCTGCAGGCTAAAGCATATGATTGGATTATCATACACTGTGGGAATCTGTACACGTAAGAGGCTTCTACAGGAGTCATTTGGATCCAATTGCTGCAGAACTAAAATAGAGTTTGAAGACATTTTTCCAGAGATTACAGAGCTCTCAGGGAAGTGTATAATAGAGCTGAAATAACTCACTGTCACACAAATCATGTCTCTAGGAATAGTCCCAATGTTCCAACTATGGCTAAGAGATGGGTCTACATAAGCACATTACTTTGGGAATTATAGAGAAAATAGAAGAACCAACAGAGTGCATACACTTGCTGGTCACTGTAAGAGAAATGTAGAGACATTCACATATATTGATTTATATAGACCTCCAGGAATTAAATATGTACAAAAGAATGGAATATTTTCCATACACCACTTGCAGAGAAATTCTGGCAAAGATGACTGATGCTGTGGCTTGGTGTGTATTCCGCATTCTTTTAGGTTCCCTTTGAAAAACAGACTGCATCTTTGTGCACATTCAACAACCATGTTGGAAGACAGTTTATTCAGAGGAACACTTGGCTTGTGTTCAACACCAAAGTCTGTTATTCTAAAATAGAAAAGCAATCTGGTGGAATAGACTGCAATAGAGATTACACGCCATGTTTTAAACTGAGGAAAAATAGTAGAATAGCATGATTATAAGAAAGGTGAATTGTGCCTAAAAGCATGTCAAATTTCTCACCCATCTATACACATGGTCCAATAAAAATATCACAAAAAAATCTTGGCCTCATATTAAATTATGAAGGAGAATTTATGATTATGCTAGCTGTCTGACTCAGCAATTTGCAAGCCCTACTATGCAAATATCACTGCTTAAGATGTACATCTTAGGGGTCTTTAACAAACTCTAAATTCTTTAAACTATTAATTCTTAAAGACCTTAAACACAAAATTGCATTGCCCATGAACTCTTCCAAGGTGCTTGTTTACTCAAACATTTTTAATGGGTTTCTTGCCACCTGACATCAGTGGTTGCGTCTTAGTGCAGACTCACAGGACCACATGGCAGCACAGGACACCTTGAGCCTAAATATTGCCTATTAGTTTATCTAATTGATTGCTTGTAAATAACTAAAATTTTATATTATGTATATATTTTGTAGCTGGCAAGGATTTAGATGCTATTACTGCTGTGTTTTGCTGGAAAAATCAGATGTGGCAAACTGTAGAGTTTCTAATTGAAAAACTTATTTAATTGTTACAGAGGTGCGCATGTTCCATAAAGCTGTTCTAACAGACTTTAGCCACTAGATGGAGCAGGCCTCTGTGAGGCCCCTTAGGTCTGAGTGATTTCTGAATACTTCCAGGTCCATATCAAACTATACTTATTAAAGTGTGCTTTATTATTGCCTTGGAGGTACTCCAAGCAAGGGAAGGCTTATGGGGCATATGCATATATGTCTACCAAGTTAACCTGATAAGAAAGGATAGTGTGGACTGTGTGTACTGAGCTTCAGTTTTCTGGATTCAGCATCTGATTGCCTACTGGATCTTTTGGATTTAGTTAGAAAGTGAATTTGGATTGTTATTAAAGTTAAAAATGTGAGGAATTGTTCCACCCCACTCCAGTACTTGAAAAACAATTAATGTAAAACCTGAGTGGGTCCTCCTTGCCCTCCTCGCTGTCTTTTTGTCTCTCAGTGGATACATCTACACAAGACACTTTACTAAGCACTGAAGCTAATTACTGCACAGTAAGCATCCATGTCTACATATGCAGACACTGCAGTAATTTGTTCTAAGTGTGAGTAAATTTGCTACCTGAAAATGCAAGTAGCAAATTTACTTGAGATTACTTACTGTACAGTAACACGTGTAGAAGCCAGACCAAAAACAAATGTGCTCCCAGTTTGCTGTGTGCAAGCAGTCATGGGGCTCATGCTGGGAGATGTTTCTCTCCCAGTACCAGCTCTACAACCACAGAGTGACCACTGGAAGATAAAGATATCCCAGTCCCAGCCCTGTGATCATGAGCAGGAGCTGGGAGTTTCCTGCTGCCAGGGCAGGGAGACATTGAACCTACCCGGGCCCCAGTGACAGAGCCGGCCCCAGAAACAGGCAGCTCCTGCGAGCAGGCAGCAATGTCTCAACCTCCACCTGGAGACAGCACTCTCTTGGCCCCTGGACTAGCACCCAGGGAGAGCCTAGAGCTCCCCCTGGCTACTGCAGGGGCCTGTTGTAAGGCTGCAGGGAGTGGGGTCAGTCTGCTTCTAGGAGTAGCAAATCTGCTCCCACATCCCTGCACAAGTAGACATGTGCCCTGGAGAGTTTACTCTCAAGTAATTTATTCAAAAGTAAACTTCCCCTGGATTCTTTGCACATGTAGATGCACCTAGTGTTAATGGTAAGATGATGGTGTATTATGAATATAAATATATCAATGGATTTCCCAGGATTTGAACACAGTGGACTAGGATCTCACTTAAAGTGCCTAAGTCCATATACATACTTAAAGATTATGGCCTTTAGTGTAACATGGCAAGTAACAGGAGGAGCACACTCAGCTGAGCCACTTGCCTCCACACCCTTTACCTCTACCTCCTCTGAAGTGCCTTCTGGGGAAGGAGACCTGGCTCTAGGGGAAACTTGAGGGGTATGAAGCACAAACTCAGATTATTTCCCCTCCTTCCCCAGAATTTTCCTTTGTAGGGCTCTCAGATCCATATCCAGCTCTTCCTCCAGCTCTTTCTTGGCACTGGAAGGCTCAGGATGGGGAGTGAAATGGGGTGGAGGAGATTGTCATGCTGGTGCTGCTTATTGTCATGGTGGTGGCACTGGGGATTATGGCTGGTGCTCTTGGAGGGGATGCAGACTCAGGCACAGGCAGTGGCACTGCTCCTCTGTCCTTGCTGCCTATAAAACTGGAAGCCTCATGCCTGCTAGTTGTAGGAAAGAGGCTGCGTCTCAGTTTGGGGTGGGGGGGCATACTTACAACTCTCCCTCTACCTGCTCTACCACGCCTCCCTGAAGTCTTGCCAGCTGCCTTTCCAGCATGTTTCATGGTGTGTTTCGTAATGTGTTTGCCTTGGTTTTCTGGAAAATCTGTCTGTTCTTCTGTAATGTAATCTGATTTATGTAATATATATAGAATTTTGTATACATATGTGTATTTATGTAATGTATGTATGTATTTATGTATTTATGTAATAAATAAAATATATAAATGTATGTAGTATGTGTTCCTGAATAAATTCTATATTATAATATGTGATATATGCTGTGCTTCCCTGCACAGTGAATGCATACTGTGAGAAAAAGCACAGATTTCTTTTCTGGGGGAAAACAATCAAAATAGACTAACAAAAACAACAAAATAGACTAACAAAAACAGACTTGCAGGCATTGGTGAGGCAGCTGAAGGAGGGCATCAGGAAATGGCTTGATCCCTTGCAGTCCAGTACAGTCCATGTGCTGACCTTCATGTGAGACCTAAAGGTGAAGGGCAGCATATGTAGCAGCCAAAGCCTGAATCAGTGGATGGAGGTGCTAGTGAAGAGAGTCATGGAGGCAGAACAGTGGAGGCAGGGGGACGTGGAACAGGGGGATCCACTGTCCCATGCTAGCACACCATTCACCAGTCAGTCTCCACCACAGGCGCTGCCAATGTGGGCCAAGGGCATGGCTTCCATGGTGGGATCCAGAAGCACCAGACCCTATCATCAGGCAGGTAGCTCTCAGGACTTGGTGCTGCCTTGATGGCTGCCTATCTTGCTGAGGATGTGGAGCCACTGCTGTGCAACCCCTTGGCCTACTGGGCAAGCCACAGCCAGATGCAGCCAGATCTAGCCACAGTTGCCTGCAAACACCTAATCTGTCCACCGACCAGTGTTCCAAGTGAGAGGGTGTTCAGCATTGCTGGGGATGTAGTGACACCCCACTGCACCTGCTTGGATCCTGGTTTGGTGGAGCAGCTGGTGTTCCTGAAAGTGAACCTCCCGCTGTTGGGGTTCCCCAAGCTCCAGGTGCAGATGGAGTGATTGCCACCCTCCCCACTCCATCCGCACTTATTTCCTTTTTTCATTTTTTAAAAGTCATTTAATGCCCCGATCTCAGAGCTGGAGGGGGCACTCAGTGCAACACCAGCCACGTGTCCCTGCTGAGCTTGCATGCTGGGACAAGCTTGGAGGTATGGGATGGGGCTATGGGGAAAGAGAAGGCCCCAGGTCCTGGGCATGACCTCTAAAACTGCACTCTGCCAGGGTTCTTTGGCAGGCCTGAGGCTTGCTGGTTGCAGTGGAGTTGTGAGGCTCCAGGTGAGCTCAGCTTAGCTGCCTGAGATGCCAGCTTTGGGGTTGAAAAACACTTTGTCAGGCTGACAAAGCACCTGCAGCTTATGTGTGTACTGTTGCTAGATGATATTCTGTTGTTGTCTTTGATAGATTTTCGATACAAGCCCATTCTGGTGTGCAGTTGTTGCTTGGTGTCTCCTACGTATTTTCCATCAAAGCATTTGAGATGAAGCCAGACCAGGCTGCCCTGCACATCAACTGCATATCAATTGTTGAAGCACTATCATGACAAGAACACCCGGTTCCAGTTACAGTTATGAGTAGGGAACTAATTAGCACATGAAACCTTTGTTGGAGGGATCTGGAGTACATACACCTACTGAGCACTGCTAAGCTCTGGAGTCACCATGGCTTAAAATGCTGTTGACTCTGTTGGGGCTCAGTCCAATAAGCTATATGGTAAATCATGTGTGTTTTGACTTTGGACTAATAGCATGCATAGTTCGTATTATATATAATTAGGTACCAACGTGCTGCTTAAAAGTGTGTTTATGGGGTATCTCTGCTAAAACTTGCAGCAGTTTCAAAAACAGTAAAATGCATCAGTTCTGGATGATCTAATTCTATAGGTACTACAAATGTCAAGGAGGCTACCTAACCCTCTAGATTTATTTTCCTTGCTGTAGTGATGGGAGGGGCTAAAAACAAGGCAAACCTCCAATAATTAAATTGAATATCTGGAAAACTATAACAAATTTGTAAAGTTTCCATATGTATAATCTAATTATTGGGGATTGATCTATATTCGAGTAAATACAGTATATATTTGAACAGTTCTAAAAAGGCATATTTTACTCAATAGACCATAGTGGCTCTTTGGAGCCTGTTATGATTTTGTTGTATGTGTTATATTTTGTTGTATAGAGAAGATCTACTGTTAATACAGATGTACTTATCTCTAGGGGTCTACCCAACTCAAGGAGGCAACTGGCTGATTCCACAGGCAGATCACAGGCTGGCCACTATTTTCATGGGCTTATCATAGAGGGTCCCCTCCATGTCTCTGATTGGCCAAGGGGCCCTGGTTGTCCCACCCTCTGTCACTAATTGAACAGGGGCTGCCCATCATATGGCCCTTGTCCTCGCTGCTGATGGGCTGAGAGGGCTGTCCATCATGTGGCCCTGCCACTCACCACTGATTGGTGGAGAAATGTGGGGCTGTATGACAGGCAGCCCTCTCAGGTAATCAGCAGCGAGGGATGGGGGCACCAACCATCTTGCCTGTTCACCTTTCTATCAGCAGCCCCCCTCCCTCTTTCCCCATGGTGGACTGTGTGTCTGGGAGGACTACTGGCTCCCAGTGGAGAACCAGAATTTTATTTTTAGTAAGTTTATTTTTTGCTTGTTTGTTTTTTTTTCCTGCAGTTTTCATAGACAAGAGCCCAATTTCATGATTTTTGTAAAATCTGTTAAATCACAATTTAAGTAGGTCCCTACTTATCTCTGTGGCATGATCTTTCTGTATGCTTTAAGAAATGCTTCCCATCTAACCACTCAAGTGTCCATGAAAATTACAGCTGCTTCAAGCAGCATTCACTTGTGCTGTGTTTCTATTCTCTCTTTAATTCTGTGAGTCTTGTTGGAAATGAGGAAGTGAACAGAAATCTGTGACAGATAGAATTCTGTTGGGGAGGAAGGCAGGTAATAGCTATGCTTATGTTGAAAACTCCCTGTCACCCAATCTTTTGGAAACCCCTGTGTGTATGCCTGATGGTCTATGTTTTGAGGTGTGGAGGTAAATGCTCTCCATGGTAGTTATCCTGTTTCAGAACCACAAGTATTCATGAAAGATTACACTGGCATGTGATTTTCTTTATCTTATACTGTGTTTCACACACAGAGCTTTGTGCAATTATAAAGGGACTCCCTTTGGATTAATTTAAATTGATGCTGGATGCATCTACACAAGATGCTATGTTGCTGTAGTGATGAGATATGGTGATGTAGCTCATCCCTATGGCAATATAGCATTGGCAGGCACTAACCGCAGTGCCACCACTACTGAGATAAACTGGAGCAAGGAGTGCAGGAGGAGGGGGTCGTGCAGGGTCTCCCACAACCAGTGCCCTGGCCCCTGCCAGTGGGTGCACAGCTGTCCTGCACAGCAGGCCCTGCACAGAGGGCCTGCTGAGGCCAGCAGGACTAGCACCATGGCCAGCAGGAGTGTGGGTGCTGGTCATCACATGCAGGGACAGGGCTGGAGCGGTGTGGCATTGGGAATCACAGCCATGACATGGGGAGGCAGGGTGGGCAACAAGGGAGCTGTTGCATGCTTCCCCTGCACTGGATACATGGCTCCTGGGCAACAAAGGGGCTGACCAGGAATCTGGAAGCTAGCTCAGGCTTCAACATGGCTGCCCCATGCTGGCAGCTATGTGGCCAGAAGCTGGAGCTCCCCCTGGTAGCCACAGGGACACATGACAGGGGTGGAGAGACTTGGCATTAGATGTAGTGCTAAGTCCCTAAACATGTAGACACACCCACTGATTCCCACAGTGTTCCTCCAAAGAGGTGTATTTCCATAGAGGTACCACCATAGAGGAGAAATAGAGTAAGGAGGCAATATGAGTCCATACAAATGCCTTAAATCTAAGGGATTTTTGCCATGTCCCTTCCCAGATTTGAAGTTCCACGGGATAAGAGGGTTCTTTTGCGAGGGTAAAAAAGTCTGGAGTATAGCTGAAGAATTGACTTAAGACCACAAACTTTTTCCCCTTTTTTGGCTGCCATAGGGGATGACACAAGCACAGTCAAAATTAATTGAGCTTATGACCCTACGTTGTGAGCATTTATGCCAGTGGTGGCC
This sequence comes from Alligator mississippiensis, assembly GCF_030867095.1. Taxonomy (NCBI): domain Eukaryota; kingdom Metazoa; phylum Chordata; order Crocodylia; family Alligatoridae; genus Alligator; species Alligator mississippiensis. Next base: position 72,295,987 of record NC_081828.1, read on the forward strand.
AACCTTTTTTGGCAGGCATGGCACACATTAAGACCTCACATGTTGTAAGTTAAGAATTGCCCCCTCCTGCTTTCTGTTGAAAGGAAAGTGCAATGCCAAATTAAAATCATTATTTATGGATTAGAGATCATGAATCTCTAGCAATTCACTTATTTTGTTCGGTTGTTTTTATTTGTATTTACTCACCTCTGTTTATGTTCCTTTCTCTTACAGTGTAGTCTAACAAAGAATAAAGTAATTAAAAGATTCACCTAAATAATAGGATGAAGTATTCAGGGAAATAGGTTAATAGAAAACAGCCTTGCAATTTTTTTTAACTTCTTCTCTAATTCAAAAAGTTGGGCAAAAAATCCCGAGGACACTGTTCCCTACATTGCCTTCCATGAACTTACTGTGGACTTCCGCCAAAGTAACTGAGGGCATAATTTAATTTAATATGATTATACCCCAAAGACATGGGGACATCAGATAGCATCATGCCTCTCAAACTGCAACAGCTAACACATGAGAAAACAAATTCCATTGGCCCCATATTCACTTAAGAACAGAATTTGAAGTCTCATTTTTCATCTACCATAAAAGCTTTAATGGTTAGTGTGTGAATTAGCCACCTTGGAGACAGCCTTGTTCTCCACGACCTACCAAAACAGTTAACCTCTCTAAGAGAAACTGCTGAGAAGAAACAGGTCTTGGAGTTAAATATCCCCCACAGCAGATTACATCTATACAACTCTTTACAATAGGAGAGGACAACAGAGTCCAACTCTGCATGACTTCCATCCTGACTGTCTGACTGAGAAACACATTTTTGATAAAACATTTCCCAAAGATGGAACCTATGACCAACAGAATAATAGTACTAACAGGCAGATACAAGCTTTCCTGGGTATAATCAGAACATGGGGAATCAGGGCTTGACACCTGAGAACCAAGACATCACAAAGAAAGGTACCTGAGATACATGTAAGTATCCTTAGGAAACTGAGAACCCTGTTGCTTATATTAAAGCAGCCAGGAACCTTCAGGGAATTGGAGCCAGGTGGGGAGAACTGGACCACTGGCAGCCAGGACCACTCCAGTAATAAGGGCCAGCTAGGAGGTAGTTAGCTAGCCTGTAGCCTTGACTGCTTATGCCAATATACATGCCTAAATTGCCACACCACTGTTCATTAGGAGTGGAGAGAAGTAACACCATTTGGGGATGGACCTTTTCATGGTATCTTAGGCTGCCTATATATGTGCTCAGGGGTGGTGGTGGTGCACCAGAGCAGCTCCCAGACTATAATTAGCCACTCTAATTAAAATGGGTCACCGTCACATGTATTAAGCCTACACACATTTTCAAATAGCCATGGGATGCTTTATCTAAGGTTTAGATAATGCACCCCTACGGCCATTTTATAAAGTGCAGGGGCTTAATACCTGTGACAGTGAAGTGATGCTGGAGTGTTCTAATTAGAACACGAATGAGCATGTGTACTCATATGCAAGGCTTTAGTAATAATTGAGCTACATTATTAATATGAAGTACACTTCCTAAATGGAAACATACTTTCGAATAGGAATATAAAAGGCAAGTTACTCTCAGTCTCCTTAGTTATTGCACATTTAACATTAACATTAGTACATCTGTCACTAACATTCTTGGCTACTACATAGACTCATAGGATCATAAGGTTATCAGGGAATCCTGGTGCACATAGTTCCATGATTCTCAACAAGGGTGCCACAGCAACCAGGGTGCTATGACATTCCCCTGAGGGTGCCATGGAGTGCAGTACAATATTAGGTATAGAATCATAGAAAATTGGGGTTGGAAGGGCCCATGTCCCCCAGCCCCTTCACTATTTTTTTTTTTTTTTTTTTTTGCCCTCTGCAGAACCTTCTCCAATTTGTCCACATCCTTTCTGTAGCGGGGGGCCCAAAACCGAATACAGCACTCTAGATGTGGCCTCACCAGTGCTGAATAGAGAGGAATAATCATCTCCTTGGACCTGCTGGCAGCATTCCTACTGATGCAGCCCAGTTTGCTGTTAGCTTCTTTGTAACAAGGGTACATTGTTGGCTCATATTCAGTTTATTTTTCACTGTAACCCCCAGGTCATTTTTGGCAGAGCTGCTGCCCAGCCAATCAGCCCCCAGCCTGTACTGATGCATGGAAGTGTTTAAAAATAAGTTCAGGACTTTGCACTTGTCCTTTTTGAACCTCATGAGATTTCTTTTGGCCCAATCCTTCAATTTGTTTAGGTCACTCTGAATCCTAGTCCTGCACTCCAGCATATCTACTACTCCCCCCAGCTTGGTGCCATTTGCAAACTTGCTGAGGGTGCACTCTGTCCCAACATCCAGGTTGTTAATGAAGACATTGAACAAATCTGGCTCCAGGACCAACTCCTGGGCCATTCCACTTGATACCGACTGCCAACTAAACATCGAGCCATTGATTACTATCCACTGAGCCCAATGCTCCAGTCAGTTTTCTATCCATTTTATGGTCCATTCATTCAGCTTATACTTCCTTAGCTTGCCTGCGAGAATGTTGTGGAAGACCATGTCAAAAGCCTTGCTAAACTCAAGGTATACCATATCCACTGTTCTCCTGGCATCCACAGATCCAGTCATCTCATCATAGAAGGCAATCACGTTGGTCAGGCATGACTTTCCCTTGCTGAATCCATACTAACTGTTCCTAATCACCTTCTTCTCCTCCAAGTGCTTAGAAATGGATTCCTTGAGGATCTGCTCCCTGATTTTTCCAGGGACTGAGGGGAGGCTGACTGATCTGTAGTTCCCTGGATCCGCCTTTTTTCCTTTCTTAAATATGGGCACTATGTTTGCCCTTTTCAAATCATCCAGGACCTCTCCTGATCACCATGAGTTTTCAAAGATAATGGCCAGTGGCTCTGCAATCTCATCAGCCAACTCCCACAGCATACTCAGTGTAACCCGTCTGGCCCCATGAACTTGTATACATCCAGCTTTTCTAAATAGTTCCTAACCTGTTCTTTCACCTCTGTTGGCTGCTCACCTCCTCCCCAAACTGTGCTGCCTGCTGCAGTAGTCTGGGAGCTGACATTGCTTGTGAATGTGGTATATGGAATGTACCTTTAAGGGGCCAGCAGTGGAACATTACTGTCCTTCCCCCTGATGCCCTGTGGGTGCATTTTGTTGGTGGTGGGATGTTGTTGTTCTCCCCACATCCTGTGAGTGTGTGTTTTGCTGAATCCTGTTCCTATTAAAGATAAAGTTGTTTACCATCCTACCGGTCTCTGCTGAATGCAGACCTGAGGACAGAATTCCAAGGGCATGGAGGTCTGAGTAAGTACCCCATCCCAGGAACCCAGTGGCCAAGGGCAAGCACTATATGTTGTCAGAAATGACCCATCTCTCAGTGGAATCACCAGAAGGCTGATTAAGGGGGTTACAGCTTCCTTTCAAAAGAAAAATGAATAAATACTGGAGTGTTTCAAATGTCCACCAGCATTGTCCTTCACTGGAAATCTTGGGGAGAATTGGAGGAGATGAGAACAGAAGCTGTTATTATACCTTGCAGTCACAAAGTCCAAGGAAGACGCAGGGGATTATAAAATTGCAGTAATGCATCACTGCACTGGGGATAACACCCTAGAAATTTACAATAAAATGCAAGGTATGTTTGCAGACCCTAATAACAAAACCGTTACAGAGATGCTAGCAGCATTCAAGAACTACTGTGAACCCAGAAAAACCCTGTTTTTGAAAGGTATTAGTTCTGGCAATTTAGATACAATGAGGCTGCAGGCATAGATGATTTTGTTACAGAGCTCATACGGAGAGCACAGCATTGTGAATTTGGATCTGCTGAGCATGTTATGTTGAAAGACAAAAGTGTTTTTAGCATACCTGACTGCAAATTCAAGGAAAGGATTCTGGAAAACCCCTCCCTCACTCTAGCACAGACTGTGGATATCTGCAGAGGAAAGGCTCTCACAAGTGCTCAGGCTCATGTTATGTCTTCAGAAGCAAGGTTGCATACTGTTGAGTAAAAGCAAATTTCCATAGCACTTTGCAAAAGCAAAGCAAACCACAAATGAAGTTTGATCCACAGGAGGGCCATCAAACTGTAAAGGGCAAAGTTTGCAAATGGTATGGAAGCTAGGGCTGTGCAAAATTTCGACAGGTGTTTCATTTTGAAGCTGTTTTGACATGTTTCAAGCTCAAAACAGTAAAATCTGAATGAAATTAAATGAAAGGCTTTGAAACAGCTTCAAAATGAAATGAGGGCACTCGAAACATTTCGAAAGTTTCCAAACCTTTTGAGTTTTGAAGCCGGGATTGATTGCAGCTAAACAGAAACTAAGCAGAGGGAGGGGGAAGGGGAAGGACTGCTCTCATATTGACTGTGTAGCTAGCCAGTGATTGCCATCCTTCCCTGAGGTCCCTTCCAATCCCAGTGCTCTGGGAGAGGAATGGAAAAACAGCATAAAAAAGCAGCGTTTGAACTGAGCTTTCTCTGTGCCTTGGCAGGCTTCATGGCCTCAGCAGTAGCTACCCTGCCTGCTGTTTTCACTGCGCTCTGCCTTAACACATACACAAAGTCACACATCATGAGTTTTGCTTGTCAGCACCTTGACAGGCAGTTTCCCAGAAGCCCCTGCACCTATCTTCAAGAAATCCTTTTTTAAATACATAGCGGGTAAAAAGAAGGTTCCTGGTAATGAGGCCTCTGCAGAACACACTAGGAAATCTGGTGGTCTCACCAGACAACAAAGCTAACCAACCTATTTAACAATTTCTTTGTCTCCATTTTTCTGAGCAGGGACCAGGTCATCCCCCCCACCGGAATCCCTGATGGTCCCAGGGGAGGCACAGCCAGGCCCAGGGTCAGAGAGGACCTAGTCAGGGAACTTCTGATGGGACTGGACATGTTCAAATCATCAGGTCCTGATGATCTTCACCCCAGAGTGCTGAGGGAATTAGCAGAGGTCATTGCGGGACCCTTGGCACAGCTTTATGAGCACTCAAGGTGCTCTGGTGAAGTACCAGATGTATGGAAAAGGGCCAATGTGGTCCCCATTTTCAAAAAAGGGAGGAAGGAGTACCTAGGAAATTATAGGCCTGTTAGTCTTACCTCGGTCCTAGGGAAGCTCTTTGAGAAAATTATCCAGGTGCACATCTGTGAGGGGCAAGCAGAGGAATGTATGCTTAGGGGCAGCCAACATGGGTTCATTAGAGGCAGATCCTGTCAGACCAACCTGGTGGCCCTCTATGACCAGGTCACAAAATCCTTGGATGCAGGTGTCACGGTGGACATAGTCTTTCTGGACTTTAGGAAGGCCTTCGACACTGTCTCTCACCCCATTCTCATTAAAAAAATTAGGAGATTGTGGTGTCGATACCTACACAGTCAGATGGGTCACCAATTGGCTGGAGGGCCGTACCCAGAGAGTGGTGATGGACGGGTCATTTTCGACCTGGGGGGATGTGGGCAGTGGGGTCCCCCAGGGCTCGGTCCTCGGGCCCTCACTGTTCAACATTTCATCAGTGACTTGGACAAGGGGGTGAAAAGCATCTTGTTCAAATTCACAGATAACACTAAGATGTGGGGAGAAGTGGGCATGCTAGAAGGGAAGGACAGGCTGCAATTGGATCTGGATAGATTACAGGGGTGGGCAGATGAGAATAAGATGGGATTCAATACTGACAAGTGCAAGGTACTGCACCTAGGGAGAAAGAACCAGCAGCATACCTACAGGTTGGGGAACTCCCTTCTCATCAGCACAGAGGAAGAAAAGGATCTTGGGGTCGTTATAGACTCCAAGATGAACATGGGCTGCCAATGTGAGGACGCAGTCAGGAAGGCTAACTGCATCTTGTCATGCATCCACAGATGCATCACAAGCAGGTCCAAGGAAGTGATCCTTCCCCTCTATTTGACATTTGTCAGGCTGCAGCTGCAGTACTGCATCCAGTTCTGGGCGCCGCACTTCAGAAGGGATGTGGACAGTGTTGAAAGGGTCCAGAGGAGGGCCACCCACATGATCGGGGGCAGCAGGGCAGGCCCTACGAGAAGACACTACGATACCTGAACCTGTTCAGCCTCCACAAGAGAAGGCTGAGAGGGGATCTGGTGGCTGTCTATAAACCGGCCAAGGGAGACCACCAGGCAATGGGAGAGTCCCTGTTCCCCCGAGCACTACTGGAAGTAACAAGGAATAATTGCCATAAGTTGATGGAGAGTAGATTCAGGCTAGATATCAGGAAGCACTACTTCACAGTCAGGGCGGCTAGGATCTGGAACCAACTTCCAAGGGAAGTGGTGCTCGCTTCTACCCTGGTGGTCTTTAAAAGAAGGCTAGATGGACACCTTGCCGGGGTTGTTTGACCCCAGCATTCTTTCCTGCCCATAACAGTGGGATGGACTTGATGATCTGCTCACGTCTCTTCTGATCCTACCGACTATGAAATTATCTCCTTGAAACTTGGCAGGCATCATGGCCTCAGCAGGGGCTACCATGCCTGCTGTTTTCACCCCGCTGCACCTTAACACATACACAAGTGATGTGAGTTTTGCTTGTCAGCAACTTGACGTGCAGTTTCCCAGAAACCCCTGCACATATCTCCTTTAAACTTGACAGACTTTGTGACTTCAGCAGGGGCTGATAGAAATGGAGCCACTCAGTGGCCAGTTGCTCCAGTAGTTACAGGAGCACATGAAGGCTGACATAGAACTACAAGCCCTTAGAGCTCAGCATCTTAATGGATGGCCAAGCAGGCAAAAACAAGTTAGACCTGAACTAAAGCCTTACTGGCCTCTCAGAGACCAAATCCAGATTCAGGATTATTTGCTAATAATTGGGCCAAAAATAAGCATTCCACACAGCGTAAGGACCAACATGTTGATATTGCTTCACTTGCCCCATCAAGGCATACAAAGGTCAAAAGCACAAGCTTGACAAACATGTATTGGCCTCAGATGACTGTCCACATCAAGCAATGGATTGCAAATTGCACACCTTGTCAAGAGATTAAACCCAGTACTCAAAAAGAGCCTATGATCTCATTTGAGATCCCCGACCCGCCTTGGTTAAAACTGGCAGCAGACATTTTTGACCTACTGGGACAGTCTTATTTGATAAAAGTTGATTTTACTCCAACTACCTTGAAGTTTTGCACCTGCCTGACAAAAGATCTGGCATGGTAATAGCCAAAATAAGGTCTGTATTTGTTCACCATGCATACCTAAATAAATTGCTTGTTTTCATGTGCCATTGGCAAGTCACATAATGAAACAATTTGTGAATGACTGGGGCATAATCATCACCCATTCTAGTCTGGGTTATCCAAAGTCCAATGGTCAGGCTGAACACACAGTTCAGACCATCAAATCAATGTTTAAGAAGACTTTGCAGGATGGTTCAGATCTATATTTGACTTTACTGAATCTGAGGAACATGACCATTACTGGTCTTGAGTATGCTCCAGCGCAGCTTCTGATGGGGATACTTTTGCACAGTACCTTCCCTGCTACAATGGCAGTGCTAACTCCTAGACTACAGTCAAATGCCTCCCACAAGTTGCAGAACCTTCAAAGGCGCCAAAAGATGCACTATGACCACACAGCTGCATTCTTGCCACCTCTACGAGATGGGGAGAAAGTAAGGATGCAAACAAGTACAGGTTGGATACCAGCATCCATTATGGCAAAAAGGAATGAACCGTGTTCCTACATGGTAAATACCTACAATAGTAATGTCTACAGGAGAAACAGAAGACACATAAGGAAAGATTACTCATCAGTACCAGTAGAACAAGGTGATGTACCTCAAGAGACGGCAGCAGAAAAAGGATCAGAAGTAAAACCAGACCACCAAGAGCAAGAGTTTCATGACATTTCAGAGGACCCACTAGTACTCACAGAGACACCCGATGGCACCACGCAAACTAAGAGTGGATGTGTGATGAAGTTGCCTGTGAAGTACAAGGACTATGTAATGGGATAGCGGTAAAGGCTAGACTCCATCGGTGAGCGAAGTGCCAGCAACCTCTGATTCCATGATCCCGAAATGTTCTGAGTAGCTACTGATGAACATTCAACTACTTACAAAGCAACTCCCGGAGTAAAGAAGGGGGATGTGGTATATGGCATGTACCTTTAAGGGATCTTCAGTAGAACATTCCAGTCTTTTCCCCTGATACCCTGTGGGTTTGTTAGTGGTGGGTAGTTGTTGTTCTCCCTGCAACCCATGTGTGTGTGTGTGTGTGTCTGTGTGTGTTGCTGAATTCTGTTCCTAATAAAGAAAAAGTTGTTCACCATCCTACCAGTCTCTGCTGAATGACGACTTCAGGACAGAACCCCAGGGGCATGGAGGTCTAAGTAAGTACCCCATCCCAGGAACCCAGTGGCCAAGGACAAACACCATATGAAGTCTGAAGCAAAAAAAAAGCATTGAGCACTTCAGCCTTTTCTGCATCTTCTGTCACAAAGTTGCCTCCTTCATTCAGTAAGGGACCCACACTTTCCCTGATCCTCCTCTTGCTACCAACATACTTGTAGAAACCCTTCTTGTTATCCTTCATGCCCCTTGCTAGCTGCAATTCCAATTGCGCTTTGGCCTTCCTGACTTCATCCCTGCATGCCTGAGCAATGCTCTTATACTCATCCCTATTTATTGTCCAGGTTTCTACTTCTTATACACTTCCTTTTATGACTTAGTTTACTGAAGACTTTCCTGCTAAGCCAAGTTTGTTTTCTGCCATACTTGCTAGCCTTCCTGTGCATCAGGATGGTTTGTTCCTGCACTCTCAGTAAGGCTTATTTAAATTATAGCCAGCTCTCCTAGACTCTTCTTTCCTTCAAACAGACTTCCCAGGGGATCCTGCCCATGGGTTCCCTGAGAGAGTCAAAGTCTGCTTTTCTGAAGTCCAGGGTCCTTACTCTGCTTCTCTCCATCTTTCTTTCCTCAGGATTCTGAACTCAATTATCTTGTGGTCACTGCTCTCCAAGTTGCCATCCACTTCTACATTCCCCACCAATTCTTCCTTGTTTGTGAGCAGCAGGTCAAGAAGAGCATGGCCTCTAGTTGGCCACTCCAACACTTGCACCAGGAAGTTGTCCCCAGCACTCTCCCAAAACTTCCTGGATTGTCTGCACACTGCTGTATTGCCCTCCCAGCAGGGGTCAGGGAGATTGAAGTCCCCCATGAGAAACAAGGCTTGTGATTAGGAAACATCCACTAGCTGTTTGAAGAAAACTGCATCCACTACTTCCTCTTGATCTGGTGGTCTATAGCAGACCCCCACCACATCACTCTTATTCCTCTCCCCTCTAACCTTAACACAGAGAATTTCAACAAGCCTATCTCCAGTTTCATACTGGAGCTCTAAGCAATTGTATAGCTCTTTTACATAAAATGTAACTCCTCCTTCTCTTCTCCACTGCCTGCCCTTCCTGAACAGTTTGTACCCATCCACGGCAGTGCTCCAGTCATGCAAGCTATCCCACCAAGTCTTTGTTATTCCAATCATATCATAGATCCGTGACTGTGCAAGGACTTCCAATTCTTCCTGCTTGTTTCCCAGGCTCTGTGCATTTGTATGTGAGATTTACACATGATTCTTAAGATAAAAACAAAGATTTCAACTACGAACCCATGGTGTTAACAACATTCTGAGCTATGTTGGTGTTGGCAAAGACCTGGCACAATCATCACATGTGTGTGTTGGAGACAGAACTAAGGCAGCAGGGGAGAGTCCCAGACTGCTTGCGCTGGTGTGACCAAAGAAAGCAGGGAACTACATTTGAATTTCAAAGCAGAACCAGTAAGAGGGGAGAGACTGGAATACCTGAAAAGAGAAAAGGACAATGAGTGTGTAAGAGTCTATATGTGCTGTAAGTGAGAGGCATGCTATATGTGACTTTGGTCAAGGCACCCAAGGGAGAGGAGGTCCAGATTCATTTATAAAAACCCAGGCAAAAATAAGGCCTGTGGGATCTTCTCTCCAATGCCTAAGAAGATCTGCAGATCCCCCAGAAGGACTTTCTGAATACCTGGCTGTAAGGAGACACTTTGCCCTAGGGATTATGTAAGTCTTATGCAAAGTTTTCTGTTTTGGTTTATTATATTGCACTTTAAGTTAGACTAAGTTGAGTGTGCTGTCACTGTGTCTTATGGGGCTGTGTCCTAGCTTAGTTGAATTTTTCTGTTGTTCTTTGTCATGTGCTTCAAGTTGCAAATTGCTGCACTCAAAAAACACTCTCTTCAGAGAATGGACTATTCTTGTTCAAGCATTTATGAATTCAGTACCACTACCTAAAGTCTAATATTAAATCTGGTAACAGTAATTCATAGATTTCATAGATTCCATAGACATTAGGGCTGGAAGGGACCTCGGAAGATCATCGAGTCCAGCTCCCTGCCCAAAGGGCAGGAAGTCAGCTGGGTTCATAGGATCCCAGCAAGATGAGCATCCAGTTTGCTCTTGAAGGTGTTCAAGACACCACTTTTCTTTCCAACAGAAAAATTTTCCATAGTCAAAAAATGAGGGAAAGCTAAGAAATGGTGCTTTCCATGGGGTGCCTTAGGTGTCTGATCTACTTCAGCTGATATACTCCATCCCCCTGCACAAATACAGAATACACTTTTCCTATAATACTGTAGTCAAATGTTTACCAGCTTCTTCTTGAAAACCCCTAATAAAAGAGATTCTATAACTTAAGGAGCTTGTTCAATTGTCCTATTGCTGTTACAGGTATAGAGACTTTTTCTGAGGACTAATCTGATTCTGCTTTGCTGAAGTACAAACCTCCATGTGCTACCATCTGAGGCAAAGTGGCTTTTCCTTTTCCTTAGGCCTACCTTTCAAATACTTGAATACTGTAATTACACACAGGGATCTCTTTGTTAAAACTAATGTAAGTGACATGTATGTACAGTTCTCAGTAACATTTACAGGAGTTCTTCCATGGATCTTAAGTGATTGTTAATGGGAGTTATATGCATGTTCCTCATTAACATTAATGACATGCACATCTCTCATTAATATTGATAGGAGTTGCAGGAAGACACATCTCTCATTAGCATTAGGGGAAGTGACATGTACACCCTGCAAGGAGAAACATTTTCTCTTAACATCCTTGACATGGAAAAATTGAGTTTAATTGTTAATTCTGCTCTGCAGAAGCATTCATTTGTGCTGTCTTTCTCAGCAGATCACCCGAGGTCTCACTGACCTTGGGCCATAATATGCAGGTCTTTCTCTCACATGAATGAACTGTGCCTGAACAAACCCAAACAGGTTTTTCCTTGGTGTTAGGCAGCATGTCATCTCTGCACTTTTAAATCAAACATTATTTACCGTATTGCTGCTATTTCAAAGAGAATTCCTTATGTGCTTTGCATAGTGGAAAGGTGACACACACCAGCTGCTGAGTGGTAGCTGATGAATAAACAAAATGTATTGTGAGTTCTTGTGTTAACTCCATTTTACACTGTGCAATAATATAGTATTGTAATAAACTCTAATACATCTCCTTATAAATGTGGTAGTGACTAAAGGCCGTATGCTTCACTTCATAGTAAAAGGTGTGAAAAGTAAAAAATACACTGAAATCTAGTATGTCACTGATCTGTATAAGTGGTATAGGTCATCTAATATGTATCCTGGCATTCAGTGGCAAGGTAAAAATGCGTGTGTTATCAAGCAATGAATCCAACTACACTGGCAATCCTGGCTAGTTTCTGATTTCATTTAGACTTGTGAAAATCCAAAATAATTCCTTATAATTATTAGGAATATAATTATAAGGAAAAGAAATATAATTATAAGTGGCTGCCATGTCTATTAGCACCTAGTACTCCTAGACCAGCATGAAGTCAGTAAGAGGGCTTGTAGTTTCAGAAGCAGGCCCTTTTCTATAAATTATTCACACATTACAGCTATACAAAGCTTCTTACGTGCCAAAGTAAACAGAGGTGCTAGAGGGTAGGCCCTAAATCTACAGTGTTATAGCAAAACATTATATTTATTTTTCCAGATAAAGGAAGCAACACAGGGCACTTATATATATGAGTCTCTTGTCCCAGCCCTCAAAATGAGCATGCCAGGAAGAAAGAGATAAAAAGCAAAATAATTTGGTCTCCAGAGTGAGACAAACAGAGAGATCAGATTTGACAAACTATGCCAAGCATTACTTCTCCTCCTATTTACTGCATTTGCTGACATGGAAGGGTTTTTGGTTACAAAAATGTGCAAAATGTCTGTTGCATAACAAAATCTTTGTTCTCATTTTATATTTTCTGTTGCCAAGGATTAAATTTCCATGGTTCTAATAAAAATTTTTATTCCTATCAGTTAACTCATACCCACAGGTTTGCCTACAGACTGTATTTAAAATATATTTCTGATTAAATGTATAGTATTCCCCATTTATTTTGGAGAGGAAGATATGTTTAAAACACTTGAAGTGAAGAGATATCTGTTCTCCCTCTGTAACAGAGTCCTTGTCTAACTTCAAGCAAGTTTCTTAACCTTTCTGTGCCTCTGTTCCTCATGTATAAAAGTATGGATGATAATGTCTTTTCTCCTCTCCTTTGTCTATTTAGGTGGAAAACTCTTTGGAGCAAGGGCTGATTTTCATTAAATACTTATAGGGCCTAACATAATGTTGCCCTGGTTTTAAATTGGACCTGTAGATGCCACTGTAATATTCCAGCTACTAGTAATAGAAGCCACATCAAATATCTTCAGTAAAAAAAAAAAAAAAGAAAAATTAGCAGCAGCAGCAGTAGAAATGCTTAGTTAAAATGTACCCTTTGGTAAGCTACAGCCTTATTGCTTTTCTTATTACTATACAAAATTAGAATACCCATTGCCCATGCAAATCAGTCTCCAAACATGGTGCTAATAATAGATTAAAATTAAAGAAATATGTTTGGCAAACCCAATATGCTGTATCTGACTGGCTGAAGTTGGGGATATATATATAATGTTCCCATGTTAGTAACTCCCCTAAAGTAGAAGGAGGCTTCAAATTAAAAAAGGCCAGTATGTATTGTGACTGCCGCTGCTGCCACCTTTCAGAAGCCTTTCGCATAGAGCAGCTTAAACTGCCCCCAGAGTTTGCAGACAAACTGCATAGCATGAGTCTCTGCCATGTGCCCTAAAAATGCCCCCCACTCAAGTAGCACTGAGCACTCTTTTGTCATGTAATAGACCCCTACTGCTATCACAGGGTAAGGGATGTTATAACTGCTTCCTTGCACAGTAGTGTCCTTCCCCACAGACCTTTTTCATCCACTGGGAATGAATCTAGGCTAACTTGCACCATACATGGCTACAATATAGATAGGTATATTAGCCTATATATATTTTATATAATATGTATAATTATGTGAATGTTACACATACACACACACACACACACACACACAGAGGAAAGTTTAAATGAGGAAATGCGACTGAAGTGCAAAACGATAGCAGCCATCAAAAGCCATCAAGGACAATTTCAATAGTAATATTCTGACCTGGCATAGTGGCACTAAAGATTCTAATCTGTAACTACAGCTTTCACTTATGATTCAAAATTCAGCTGCTAAACAGACTAAATAATTGATTAAGTACAATATGTTCTGACTGTGTAGCCTAAAAAATTTGCAGCCATACCTTTGTTTCAAGAAGTCACCAATGGTGGAAATGTCAAGCTCTTCCTTAAAGTGCATCTTCCTCAATTCCCTTGGTAGATAGCACTGATTTTTTTTTTCCTAAAGATGTTTTATTGTTTTTCTACTTTTCATCAGGGTGGGGTTGCCATGGCAATAAAGTAGAATGTCTTGCTGGATTTCACCTTTGCTGTCTTGCTTCATATGGTTCTCTCTCCTCAGAGCAAACATGGTGGATGCAATGCACATACAGATGTCTGATTTCAGATTTCTTTCTCGAGTGTGCTTGGCAGCAGCTCTCCTGAGACTGGAGAAGCGGCACTTCACAAACAGCACTTCACTTCACATTCATCCTCCCACTCTTTAATGGTCACCATCACATGTCTCAGCTGCTTTGTGATCTCTCTTTTAAGATGGACAAAGCTTTTCATGAAAGACTTTCTTCACATAAAAAGCCTTTGCTTTAACATTTCAATGACCTGCATTATCTGATAAATTCTGGCTTCTGTTCCTCTATCTGCTATTAATAGTTAATGAAGAAACAGACTTCTATAGATGTTATAGACATCTGTAACTCATGTGCCATCAAAATGCATATAGAGAAACTAGTACCTGATTTGAAGGGATGGTTTTGGATTGTGCTACATATGCCTATGGCTACTATTGTTCCAAATTACAGTTATCTCTTCATAATACCAGCAACAGCAGCTTTCATATTATGAAGTAGTACATTTCTAGTTGTCATTTGAAAAGAGAATTTTAGTTTAAATTACTTACTGGGACAAAATATTTTTCATTTTGTTTCTCCCCAGTCAGTGATGGATTTTTCATGGCAACCTCCACTGTAGTGGCTGCTCAGTCACCATCAGTCCTCTATCACCACCACTGCTTATGTTAGAAGAGGTGCAAAGGATTTCTTACTGCTGCTGGCTCACTGAGAAATATAAAGAGTGTCCATAATGATTTGATACCTGAATAGTGATTGCCTGGATACTTTGACAGAGTGTTTTCTGGAGTATCTTTGCTAGGAGTTATATATATAGAAAGTTATATAAAAATATATGAAAGGGAAGGGTGAAAAGAAGAAAAATACTTAATATCTACATCAGACTGAAAAAAGAGTAACTATAGAATGACAGAACTATAGAAAAGTAAGACTGGAAGGGAGCTTAGGAGGTCATCTAGTCCAACCCCCTACTCTAGGCAGGACCATCTCTATCTAAACTATCCTATAAAACTACAGAAACAACCCAGTCACACAACTACCAGGCACACTGCAACAAAACACTAAGAACACCTTAATCACAAGTACAGCAGAGGACAAAGGCACCATCAATGTCTTGTCACTGTAAGGACAGAAGCAGTTTGTTAAAATACATTCAAGAGTTCAACAGAAGACAAAAAACCCCACAGTCCTTATCACATGGACTGCAGGGTAAATTTCTTGCCTGATCCCAAATGTGATGATTGATCTTACCCCCTGAGCACAGAAGCAAGGGTGAGTAGTTTTTAAATCTGAGCAGGAGCATCAATATACCTTAGTCAAAGTCGTTAGCCATGACTGCAGCCAACACCTAGTCCTTCTGAAGAATGTAACATCCCCTCTGATACCTGTTGTAATAGGATGAGAAAAAAACTCCTTCCTGGCCCAATGTGGCAACCAGCCAGAAGCATGGGAGAAACCAAATACTCTCCACTCTGCCCTACAACCTGGGAACAAACAACTCCATACACCACAGACCCTAAATGGAGACCCCAAACTCCCTTCTCTGTCATCCTATTATTTCTATGAACTGATACAATCTCCTTTAATCTTTATTTGTAACTAAGCCGGTTTTGGAGCTCTTTATGAGTCTTTTCATCATTATCTCCAAGCAGATCAGTGTGGGGGGACTTCTGCACATATTGCCCTTTACAACATGCTCTAATACTAGATCATCCCTGATCAATGTTAATCCCTTTCTCTTTTGGAAACTCTGCATTGAAGGAGACTCCACAACTTCCCTGGGCAGTCTGTTCCACTGCCTCACTGTTCTAACATGGAAGATGTTTTTTTCTGATGTCCAATCTAACGCTGGGCACTGCAGATCTTGGTTATTAGGCTATCTTTGCAGTGGTCTGTGAACCAGTTATGCTACTGATATAACTGTATTAACTTCAGGGTTGAATTTAATACCCCCTACCCCCACCCCCCAAATGCCTTAACTGGCTGGGGACAGTATATGTAAGCCTGGAAGCTTACATGGCTTAAAGGAATGGAAAATTTCCCTCCTCCTTTGAGAGAAAGGAAAAAAATCTATGTCTGGGGAGACTTCATTTATATATGAACATTTCACTTCAGCACATTTCTCTATAGCTTTTTCTGCTGTTTTGTTTAGAGCTTAGTCATCACAACTGTTGGCCAGTATGTTGTGTACTTTCCTTCCTCCTCTGCCATTTCTCGGATTCCTGAGCAAGATGGTTCTCTTCAAAGTGGGCTGTAGCTTGATGTATGGTGCAGCGCCACTGAGACCTGTTACCAGCCAGCACTTCCCAATTTGTAGAGTTGATGCCACTGTTTTATGGTATGCTTTCAGGGTGCCCTTGTAACACTTCTTCTGCAGTGTTCCCTCTAAGCTGCACAGTGTGCGTGGCTGCGCAAGCGCATGTGGCAGCACGGCTTGAGCACATCTGCGTGGCTCCTCATGCCACATAGCTTAGAGGGAACACTGTTCTTCTGTCCTCTATGGGTCCTCTTACCATGACTAAATTGAGAAAAGAGGACTTGCTTTGAGAGATAGGTGTCAGCCATCCACACACAGTGGCCAGCCAAGTGGAGTTGAGGTTTCATGATCTTTGCCTCAATGCTGGTTATGTTAGCTGCACAGAGGATGCTGGCATTGGTGCAGTGGTCTTCCCATCTAATGCAAACGATATTCCTGAGGCAACACTGAT
Source organism: Alligator mississippiensis (assembly GCF_030867095.1). Classification (NCBI taxonomy): domain Eukaryota; kingdom Metazoa; phylum Chordata; order Crocodylia; family Alligatoridae; genus Alligator; species Alligator mississippiensis. Next base: position 72,312,561 of record NC_081828.1, read on the forward strand.
GGAATGAATCCAGACACTAAAGATGGCTTTGATATGTCACCCATGTCTCACACCTGTAGCAGAGCATGGGGATTGTCGACCAGGATCTTAGTTTCCATCTGCAGACCTGGGTCAGCAAACACACAGCAAGGTAGCTTTCTGAAGGATATGCTGGCATAGCAATTTCAACCTTAAGCCTGACTGAATGGGAGAGGTGACTGCCAAGGCATGGGAAATGTTCAATGTTTTCCAGGGGTTCTCCACCAATGGTAAGTTGGCGTTTTTTGGTAGGGGAGGGAGGGAAGCTTGTTCTGGGGCAGCGTGATGGAGCATCTTGGTAAGGGAGCGTCCCTTACCAAGGCTGTGATAGGCACCTGAAAAAGGTCCAGGATGGACTGAAGATCAGTCTCAATGTACAGGAGGATAACAGAGTTGTCAGTGTACTGAAGGCCAGTGCTGCCAGTCTTGGTAATTTTTGTTTTGCTGTGAAGGTGCTTCAGGTTGAAAACTAACTGCCCATTCAGTACTCAACTCCAATTCTGGGAGGAAGGCAGTCACAGATGACTCAAAATCACATCAAGATAGATGGGAAAAAAAGGTTGGGGCATGATACAGCCCTGCTTGACACTAATACAGATGGTAAATAGGTCTATCTCTGATCCTACACTGACCTACTCTGACCTAACATTAACTTGATGACCCCTGGATTAATTCAGGTTTGCTAGTGTGGCTGAAATGGGCAAGGATTGAGTTCCTAGCTCACACCCAGCTGGATGAATTAAGACCGTGTGCAATACATAGGTGGCAGAAGGCTGGGGCTAACAGGGCTTTAACCCCCAAACTCGGCCAGCAACAGCAGCTCCAGCACCACCACTGCCACAGTGCCCCTCCTGCGACCCTGCTGCACGCTCCTCTGCCACCGTGCACACAGCACCAACACGCACTAGCCCCGGAACAGCCATGTGAGAGGGAGGGAGGGGCAGGGTCAAGGGGGTGTGCTCCACATCCCCCACTACCCCTCAAATAATATTTTCTAGTGCTGCTTATGGCGCTATGCCCAATTCCTCAAATATTGTTCGCATTTTGCTATTTTTATTTTGTATTTTCTCAGATTAAGACTTCCTAATACAGAGGATCTCTTGTGCTTGTAGTAGGAGACAAAACACCTCAAAAAATGACCCGGCCTGCCACAGCAGCAGCAGCAGAACAATGACGACTTGGGGCAGGGTGGGTGTGGGGGTCCCAGGGGCTCCATCCTCTCCGGCTCAGTGGCATAGCTAAGGCTGGCCCCACTCTACCCCCACCCTGGGTGGTACAGGCCTGGGGCCAGTGCAGGACTGGGGCAGTGGATTCATTGGTGCAGGGAAAGCCAGCACTGGACAATGACTCCACGCATGGGGTAAGAGGCAGCCACCGGGGTGCAGTGGGCCCCGGCCCCAATCCTGATCCTGGCTCGGTCCACTCCCTCCCGATCCCAGTCTCACTCCCTCCCCCGCATCCCTTCCCGCACAGACTTTCCCACCTGGAGGACAGGGGGCACGTGTGTACATGCCCCCTGCAAATTTTTTTTCTCCTGCTTATGAGTTCCTTACTTTATTTTTTCTATCTGTTAGAATGCTGACAACACATTCACTCGACCAACTTCCTGTACGCAAGACCTCTAAGAAACCCCTTTCATCTTCAACTATTGGTTTGGGGTAATGTAAATTATGTCTGCTTGGTGGAAGCAAGGCATGGGAACTTCATAGTTAATAGGTTCCCCACATCATTCCCTTTAAGAGGCTTCTTTTTTTTCCATTATTTCAATTCCTGCTTCCTTTTCCCTAAGAAAATGCCTCAAAGAAAGGTACTTTATCCCCCAAAACTTGTATAACATCTGCAAAAGTATAGTTGGTCCATTTAAAGATATTACCAAACAAATCTTGTTTCTCTTTATCCTTTACAATTTCATTTGACTTAACTTTTGGTACACAGGCAGGATAATATTAAACAGACACACTGAGGTCCATATGAAGATTTAAAAATAACACAATGTAACTCTTATTTTGCAGAAGGGGTCACCCTTGAAAAACATGGTAGTTGCCTTACACAATGCTTTCAACAACATCTTAAACTTTGTGATATTCTGTATTGAATATTTCAAGAGGTTTATGAAAGGAGACAAATAATAAAGTAATCTTATTTACTTTACAGTTAAGGAGGAACTGACAATGTTTAATGTAAGTTATTTTGGTTAGGATGTGTTATCTGAAGATTTCAAAGCACTTGTATATGCAGAAAACTGAACAAGGACTAGGTCAAACAATTTGTTCAAGTTCACATAAGGATTGCTTAACAAAATTAAGAATCAGAGACTCATCAAAAAGTAGGATTGAAAGGGACCTCCAGAGGTCATCTAATCCAATCAATCCCCTGCTTGAAGTAAGATAATCCTTACCCAAACCGCCCCATCCAAATCTGTCTAAACTATTCCTTAAACTACACAATAAACTCTGCTGTGTAATAGCAAACTATATAACCTAAACACCAAAAGTACCCTAACCTGTCACAGGTAAAGCAGGTAGACAAAGGCTTGAGAGATACAAGGAAAAGAGTCCAAAGTATATTTGGCTACCCATAACCAACACAACATAGATTCACACCTGCACTGGCTGGGGAGACTCCAGAGGTGGGAGGAGGGTGGAAACAAGGCTTCTTAAATTTTCTGAATTCTCCAAATTTCCCCCCAGACTATACCCCATATTTATAGATGGCTTCTTCTAAATTGTAATATTATAAAAGCCTTAGTTAGTCTGGCTTTCTGTTTGTCTGTCCATAACGCTTTGTTCACACTCTGACTGAATGAAATAGCCAATCAGAATGCTCCAAGAGTGTTGTGACAGGACATGGCACAGTAGAGCACTGCCATGACAATGGGGACATGGGATGGGGGGGGAGAGGCCAGCTGTGCTGGCCTTGCCCTTCCCCCAGGTGACAGGGGAGGGTGGAGAGCGGGTTGGCCACAAAGCAGCAGGTGGTAATGGTGAGGGGAGGAGAAGCAGGGGCAGAGCCGGATGCAGGGCTTTGTCCCTGTGTGTGCCCCCCATGATGGTGACCCAGCCCCAAAGCAGCCCTGCGGTGGTGGCAACAAAGGGAATGGTGCAAGGAAGGTGGGGGTGAGGCCAGTGGCACTGGCCTCTCCCTCCCTACCACCCACCTGAGGTGGTGGTGGGGTCAAAAGGTGGGAAAAATGGGCTTGGATGCAGTGCAGTGGGGAGGGGAAGGGGTAGCAGGTGGGGTGGCACTGGATGAGAAGTAGGGTTGGGGCCGGATGCAGTGTGGGTGGGCCTGGAACCCAAGCAGCAGGGGGTGAGTGGCCCTATACCTGGCATGCAGGGGAAATGGGCTCAGGCCAGCCACAATGGCAGGGAAGAGAGGAGCAGGCCTGCATGCACTCTTGCCCTCCCCCTGCTGCTGCAGCAGGAATGAGTGAGCAGTCCCAGACCCCGAGTGGCAGGGAGGAAGTGGAGGAGCTGGCCCAGACCCGGCACAGGGGAGTGAGGGGAGAAGTGGGCTCACCGTGGTAGGGCAGGGCAGAAGCAGACCTGGGCTAATGTGGCAGCAGTGGGAAGAGGGGAGGACAGGGCCCGGGCCGGCGGAGGGTGTCGGGGAGTACCGGGCCTGAGGGAGAGTGGAGAAGCTGTAGAAGTGGGGGAGGGAACAGCAGGCCCGGGCTGACACAGCAACAGTGTGGGGAGGGGAGGAGTGGGCTTCCTCCCCTTCTCGGGCCTGGGCCCACTCTTCCCCCACTACCCTCCCCTGCAACAGCCTCAAGACTACTCCTTCCTTCCCCCCATCACCACTGCATTGGCCTGGGCCTGCTGCTCCATCCCACAGCCACCACAGTGGGCCAGCTTTTTCTCACCCTTGGGCCCACTCCTCCTTCACCCCCTCCCCTGTGTCGGGCCCAAGCTCACTCCTCCCCTCCCCCCCACCCGATGGGAAAGGGGAAGGGGGGTATGGGAGCAGATCCTAAGCAGCAGGGGGAAGCAGGGGAGCAGGCCCAGGTGCAGGGGGTGGGCACAGGGCTTCATCCCCGCCCGCTCCCCACCATCATTCTTGATGGGCAGTTGGCTAGTATTCTCATTAATGTTCTATGGTTTAATTACAATTTCTTTTTTTTTCACTAAAACTTTAAGGACTCAACTGAACCAGATCTTTTGTGGACTTGGAAAGTGTCAATTAGTTGAGATTTATATCACTGGGAAAGTGAAAGGGAAGGTTTCTTGTATCCTTTCCTTCCCCACTGTAGAATGCTGTTTAACACTGTCTTGTTTTTTCTTTGCCTTACTTTACAGTCTTCTCTGGCAAGGATATTCTGTTTTTACAACACATATAAGCATCTTAACAAAAATATGTCTATTATATAGCAACTAATACATTTGCTTACATAAATCACTACTAATATTATTTTAAGATAAAGCTATGAGTAGTATATTTGGATTATATAATGTATGGTCTTCACTTACAGCATCTCCTTTCAGGCTTTGTGCTTTGTTTAATTGTATCTTATTACTGGTTTAGTTAGACATATTTATAGCTTCCTTCACTTTGCTGACCAAGTTAGTTGTCACATATGCAAAGGTTCATGTTATGGTTACTTAGAAACAGGCTTTAGAGCCTTCTGCTTAGCCACACTTCTGCAGCTTGACCTAGGCCCCTTGAAAATGGTCAAGGCTGGCAATGCCATGGGTTAAAATTCTTGCTGATCCCAAATGTGGTGACTGGTTTGACCCAGGACAGAGGGCAAGACCCTCTAACTAGGAACCTCTGAGTTTAAGTCCCAGCACGAGTACTGGCCCACACCAATCAAAATCCCAACATTTGTCTGAGGAAGACAAAAAAACTCAACAAAAAATAACCCCCCCACCCCCACCACCAACATGTCATGGCAATAGAATGAAAAGAAATTCCTCCCTGGTCCCATGTATTAACCAGCATAGATGGATCACATTTCTCTCAACTCCCAGTCTGGTGTTTTAACACCACTGTTTTCTCTAAACATACATGTGTTCTCATCCATAGATTAAAGGGAAAATATGTATTTATTCAAGTTAAAATATGTGTATTTCCACAGTTTTGGATATAATGGAATCTTGGGAAAATGAGATGATGATGTTTACAGGCTAAAATGCATTAAATATGAAAACCTTCTTTAAATCTTCCTTAACAATTAGGTTTGTTGTAAAAAAAGTATGTGTTTAAAAAAACTTACTGTGACATTATATTAACAATAGAATAAGCAACAGTTATCATGTGTTTATTGTCAAGGACTTGCCTCTCAGGTGGGCAGAATTCCCTGGAAGGCTAGTCTGAAGGTAAGCGGAGTTCAAGAGCTCTGGTTGTACTTCAAGGAGGCTGTGTTAAGAACACATGAACAAGCCATCCTGATGCAACAGAAGAATGAGAAGTTCAACTACAGACTAGCCTGGCTGGACAGTGATCTTTTCAATGAGCTGAAACTCAAAATGGAAATCTTCAAAAAGGTGGACACTTGGTCATATTACTAGGGAAGAGTATAAGAGTATTGCATGAGGGTACATGGAGAAAATTAGGAAGGTAAAAGCATGATTTGAGATGCAGCTGGCAAAGAACATAAAAGCCAATAGAAATGTATTCTACAGGTGTGTCAAGAGTCAGAGAAAGACCAGAGAAAACACAGGTCCCTTACAGACTGTGGAAGGCAATCTAGTTACAGGTGATACAGAGAAGAATGAACTAGTAATGCTTTTTTAGCTTCAGTCATCACAACTAGGGGCAGCTACCAGATGAAAAGCAGAGTTGGCAGCAATTATGGCGGTGGGATCAAACTGCCTAGAGTAATGACATAAGTTAGGGATTACTTAGAGAAGCTAGATGCTTTAAGTCAGCAGGGCTGCATGGGGTGCTCCCTAGGGTACTGAAAGAATTGGATGAGGTTATTTCAGAGCCATTGTTGATGCTCTTTGAGGACTTGTGGAAGTCAGGTGAGGTCCCAGATAATTGGAAAAGGACAAACATAGTGTCCATTTTTAAGACAAGGAAGAAGCAGGTAAAAGAAATTACACATCTGTCAACCTGATCTTGATACTTGGGAAGAACGTGCAGCAAGACCTCAAGGCATTTATTCTGAAACATCTAGAGGAGAACAAGGTGATCAGAAACAGCCAGCATCAGTTCACCATAAGCAAGTCATACCTCTTGGGGGCAGGGTAGAGGGACAGCAGTGGATGTGACATACCTTGATGTAAACAAGGCTTTTGACACAGTCTCCCTCAACATTCTCCTTAATAAGATAAGGAAATATAGACTAGATGAAAAAACTGTAACATGCATACATAACTGGTTCGATTGGGCTCAATAAGTAGTTATCAATGACTTAATGTCTAGTTGGGAGGAATATCAAGTGAAATTCCCCAAGGGTCTATTCTAGGTCTGATATTCTTTAATGTCTTCCAAAGGTTTGGATAAGGAGTGATCAACCTGCAGCACAAGGACCAGAAGAGGTATGGGCAGCCTTTGTCTGTGTCACATGGCAGCTTGGGGAGGGGACAGGAAGCACAGCAGCAGATACATTAGGGAACAGAAAGCAGAACAACAGAGTGGTTGACTAGGCAGAAGAAAGGGAATTGGAGCGGCACTTGGGGGAGGGTGCAGACCTAATTTGTGGTACACCTGCTGAAAGGGTTGCCACCCCATCTCCCTGGCATGGACAAAGGGATTGAGTGCATGCTTAGCAAATTTGTAGATGATACTATGCTGGGTAGAGTTCACATGCTCTAGAGGGCAGGGCTAGGATCTGGATAAACTGAAGAGGTGGTTCTAAACAAGATGAAATTCAACAAGGATAAGTGTAAAGTCCTGCACTTTAGATGGAATAATTTCATGTACAAATACAGACTTGGGAATGATTGGCTAGGCTTCAGTACTGCTTACAAAGACCTGGGGGTTACAGTGGCCTTTAAATTGAATATAGCAATAATGTTGCTCTTGTTCTGTGTGAACAGAAGCATCTCTTGCAAAACAAGAAAAGTGATTCTCTTACTCTACTTGCCAATGGTGAAGCCACACCTGGAGTACTGTGTCCAGTTTTGAGCCCCACTCTTCAAAAAGGATGTGGACAGTTTTAGAAAGTCTAGCACAGAACAGTAAAAATGATTAGGGGCCTGGGAGGCATGACTTATGAGGAAAGGCTGAAAGAACTAGGATTAGAGCTGGAGAAGAGAAGACTGAAGGGATATTTGATAACAGTCTTCAAATACCTACATTGAGATTACAGGGGGCATGGAGCTGGACTTATCTCTGTGGTTGTAGTGGACAGGACCAGAAGCAACCATCTCAAATTGTAAAAGAGGAAATTTAGCTTGGAGATTACGAAGAACTTTCCAACTAAGTTGGTGGTTAAGTATTGGAACAGGCTACCTAGAGAAGTTGTGGAATCTCCATTGCTGGAAATGATAAGGGCAGGTTAGATACACACTTAACTGGGATGGTAGTCAGGGATGATCCTGCCCTGAGTAACATCTGGAGTAGGTGAGCTCATGAGGTGCTTTCCAGCCCTATTTTCCTATGATCTTAAACTTAGCCTTTACAATTAGTCATGTTATCAGTAATAACATAGTAATTCTCTTTCAATAATAGGTCATCCTTGGGGATACAGTTGGTTGAATTGCCAGACTAGGTGTTAAAGCTTGTAAGACTTCAGTATGTATAGCATAAATGTCATTGCATTAATTCAATTTACATTAAAAAAATAAATAAATATCTTCTCTGGCAAGGATGTTTTGTTTTTATAACACATGCAAGCATTTTAACAAAAATATATCTATTGTAGCAAATAGCATCTAATACATTTGGTTACATAAATCACTACTACTAATATTTTAAAATAAAGCTATAAGTAGTATATTTGAATTATTTAATATATGGTCTTGTAACATCTCCTTTCAGGCTTTGTGCTTTGCGATGGAAGCATCAATGTTTTTATGTCTATCATAGCTAGGATGTTTGTAGCATGCCACTAAAATTAAAATTCAGTAAATCAGCATTTGTTACCACTTCCCTTATACAATATGCAAAAGGTAGATAACAGCCCACTGTGGGGTGATAACTGCTGCCAGTGGCAATTTGTGGAACCCTGAGGCTAGGGACAGACATTACTTATAAACCAGTTTAAGTGATCAGAAACTTGTTTAAACCTGTAACAGAACAGATGTTCAGTGCATATAATCCAGTTTGAAAATGGCTGAAACTGGTTTTAGATGAACCTGGTTGAATGTAACATTAGACTTAACTGATTTGGGTCAAACCAGTTTATGCAATGTCTGTCCCAGACCCCTTGTTGGTTTAAGTTAAACCAGACTCCCCCAGCATCCTGGCATGCTTTCTGGGCTGGGCGAAGCTCTGCTCTCTGCTCTGGTGAGCTGGGCTGGCCCCTTTCCTCTACTCTCTAGCCAGAACAGGGGAAGGATGTGGCCAGACACTGGCCTGCCATGGCCCCTGAGGCAAATTTCTCCCTATGTCCACTCTCCCTCCCATGATGGCCAGAACCAAAAGAGTTAATGAGCAACTTATAGAAAAAAAATAAATCTGTTTATTGAGAGTATCTGATAAGATTGGCTGATTTTAGCCAATAATAAATATTGGCTAAAATAGAGCTTATGAAACTGCTTCCTGCAAATGCTTCCTGTCTATCTGGAGTATAACCGTAATGTTATATATAACTATTTGTATCAATCATGAGACTGGAATAAGTTTTAAAAGCAGAACTAAAAGAATAAACTGCAGACTTAGCTGATTTAATAATTTTTTGCTTCAGGTCAGTAAGATTAACAAACCTAACCACAAGGTATAATTAACATATCTTTAAAAAAATTTTAAGTAGGCTGAACTTGGGCAGGAATAATGCTAATCTCAGACCCCAAAGTGATGTGGTGTGATTTCTTATTGGGTAAACCCAAGCTTGGGCAGTAACCTATTATAATAATTTCTAACACCTTTTAACCCCATAGGGTAATATTATAATAATTTCTAACACCTTTTAACCCCATAGGGTAACAGCTATAGGGTAAGATTGTGAGTGGCTCTAAAGCCAACAGATTAGCATAGAACAGGATATAAAAGAACACACACATTAAGTGACCAGCAGGAAGGATGGAACAAAATGGTCGTTGTTGTCTCATGCCCCCAGATCCCTTACTCCCAGTGTGAGAGAGGACCAGATCCTGACTGAGGGAACTTCCCCGGTATTTCCTCCGACAGTGTGGATCGGGGATGCCTGACTTTGCTGAATCAACTTGACGTGTACCTGACACTGAGGGACTATCGATAAGTTGCTAACCAAGTGGGAACTCTTTGTCAATTTGTCCATCTGTTTTTATTCTCACTGCCAATTTTTAACTTTTATTGTTATGTTGTCTGCTTATTAGCTTAACCTTTTTATTAACTGTTATATGTGCAAACTATGTTTTTTCCTGTTATAAGTAAAATTGATTTTTACTGTTATAAGTGAAACTTGTCATTGCTTCACTCCCAACTTCACCTCCTCAATCCTGAACCAAACAGCCCAGTGGCTGATACAGTTGCAGCACTCAGTCAGCCTGCAACTAAATTGATACACTCACAGTGCCCGGCTGACCTGTGACACCCTCCCTTCCCTGCTCCACTGGCAAACCCTGGGGACTGCAGCTAGGGTTTGCCAGACCCAGTCATACCTCCATGACTTGCCTGCAGCCAGGCAGGGATGGAGTTAATTCTTCTCTCTGTCCTCTCTCTTCCCTGGAGCCCCCGTAGGTTTGGTTGCAGTATTTGCAGCTTGCCTGCAGCCAGGCAGGGAGGGGATTAATTCCACAGAATGTCCTGAAGCAGGGAAAGAGAGGCAAGCTAGTCCCCTGTGTGAAGATCCAAGCCCTGCACCTGTGAGCTCAGAGCCAAGACCTGCTGGATAAGACTGAGAGGTGGGAAGTGTGGGCAAAGATCTGACAATCATCACACATGCTGGAGATGTAGTTAAGGAGAGTTGCAGACAGCTTCACCAAATAATGCAGAGAGCTACATTTACATTATAAAGCAAAATGTGTAAAAAGTGGGAATACCTAAACAAAGCATTTATGAATGCCTAGCTGTAAGGAGACACTCTGCCCTCAGGATTAGTTAAACTAATTCTTGTCTTCCTGGTTTACATTTTAAGTTAAACTAAGTTGTGTGTGCTGTGTGTTACTGGGCTGTATCTTAGCTTAGGTGAAGATTGTTGTTAGTTCCCTGCTGTATGCTTTGCAAATTGCTGTGTTTAATACATGCTTGCTTCAGAAAAAGGACTTTTTCTCCAACTCCACTCGTCAGTCTGGCAGCAGCTGCCCCCTCCCCCTGTTGGTGGCTGGCATCCTGTGTGTTGTGCCAGCCCCGGCTGGTGCCCCCTCAGCTTCACCAGAGAAGGGTGAGAGCCTTGGAGAGTCTCTCTCTTCCCTCCCCTTTGGCAGTGGTTGGCAGGCATGCTTTAGCATCCCCCAGCTTCAGGCTTGAACCACTACAGGCATGTGGCTGCATTTCCTGATTTAACAGAAAATGTCTGTCCAGTTATTCATCAGTTTAAGTTGTACAGCTTAGACTAAACTGCAAAGCGTTAATCAATTCAGGCTTGGACTTTTTGAATGTCTGTCCCTAGCCTGGGGCACCAGCTAGACCCATCCTTTTGGTTCCTTTGGCCTAACAAAGATCCTCAAGATCCCAATATGGGGGATACCTCCTGTAACACCACTGTGACAGAACAGGTAGGTATTTACAATATGTATAGATACTAGGGCTGTGCAAAATTTTGGCAACCATTTCATTTTGACACTGTTTTGGCCAATTTTGAGGTTGAAACAGCAAAATCAAAACAAAACAAAGGTCCTTGAAATAGCCTCGGAACAAAACAAGGCTGCTTAAAATGTTTTGAAAGGTGAAACGTTTTGACCATAGGCTGGGGATGGGAAGTCAGTCCAGCTGGGCTGACTTCCCATCCCCAGCACAAGATCCAGTAGGGTGTGGAAGGCAGCCCAGCTGGGCTGCTTCCTGGTCCTCTGTGCTAGATAACACCAGGGGTGGAAAGCAGCCCAGCTGGACTGCTTTCCAATCCCCACACTAGTTTGCACCAGATCGAGCTGGGCTGCCTTCCACCCCTGGTGCAATCTAGCACAGGGGATCAGGAAGCAGCCCAGCTGGGCTGCCACCTGCCCCTGGCACGATCTAGCATGGGGGGGGGAGTCAGCCCAGCTGGGCTGACTTCCACTCCCCAGCAAAACTCAAAACAGCATCAAAACAGCCTTTCTGTTTTGATGGAATGGAATGGAACAGCTGTTTCAACTCAAAATGAAATTCAAGATGAAACACTATTCAATTGACCCACTGAAATGCAAGGCGAAATGGAACGGTGCCATTTTGCACAGCCTTAATAGATACATATGAATTTATATTCAGATATTTATATACATACATATATTTATATTTGTATAATACTCCGCTATGTATTCTAAGGTTTAATTCATAGCAATTAACTTAGGGAATAATCCTAATGAACTCAATGCTCATAAATCCATTTAACTTTGTAACAACTTATATACTTGTATAGGTAGGTGATGACACCCCTGGTAGAGTGACAGTAGGTCTATTCCCCATACTGTAAGGCACCCAAAGGAAACAAAACCTTACGTGCATCCAAAACTGAAAATAAACAAAATAGAGACAACCCCTCTTTTGAAAAAATGATACAGTCCCAGTAGGTCTGTCATAGACACCCAGAATAACAATCTTTCAGTTGACTACTGTTGTCTTGAAGTCCCCTTAGTTCAAGCAAGCATAATCAATCAGGTGTGGGTGCAATGGGAACTCCCTCAATAGCCCCGGGGCTCTACATCTGATGATGGCTGGTGCCCTTGCTTGGCCTCCTGTAACACATACACTGCCTCCTCCCCATGACATCCCTTTCTTCCCTCAAGGAGGGCTGGTGGGTATACTTTCCTGGTTGCTCACTCCCATGGTCCTATTTGACACTCAGGGTTAGAGCTTCTCTAGTGGGGCCCCCCTCTCCTCTTGTCATCAGCTGCACTCTCGCTAGCTGAGGCTGGTCTCCCCTCAGGGCCCCCCACATGAGAAGCCACTAAAGGGCAGAGAGCTATGCCCATTCACCAACTCCCAAACCCGGGTACTTCCCCTTTAATCAGACCCAGGGCTCACTCCTGGGTTCTTTTCATTTCTTTCATGTACAGGTGGCTCAGCTCCTGGAGCCTCCCACATTCACAACTCCAGCCCCCTTAGTAAGATCCCTGCAGTCTCTCTGCAGTGGTTTGTCCCTTCCTCAGTTCCCCAACTGTCCCCAGTGGCCAACCTTCCATACCAGATCTCAGTGGCTGGCCCAGCCTGGCTGCAGAATTCTGGGACTCTTTCAGGGAACCTCTTTCCAGGGCCTGAAGGTAGAATTGCTCCAGTCCTTTCATTCTGTGTCTTCAGGGGGATAAAAATCTTCCAGGCTCACCCAAGTTTTGGCTTGCTGTGGGACACCCCCAATGAGTGAGTATCCTTTCTGTTACTGTCTGTTACAGGTATATAGCAAAACGTATATCCCCCCCCCCCAATAAATATATCAGTAATTTAGGAGCTGGTCCCATTTCCACTGACGTTAAAGGAAAACATTCCTATTGACTTCACTGTTGTTGGATGAGCCATATCTTTATTTATTAAACGTGTAAATAATTATATGTTGAACTCATATGTAGGGGCTGAAAGGAAATATTTTCAAGATAGTAGATATGAAAACATTAACTTTATTCAGTCCCTGGCCTTTCTATTGAGACTGACAAGATGTTAATTACTTAGTGATGGTCATTTTCCAATTCAAACAAATTTGCACTAGGAAATAGACTGAAAGCACTGAACTCATTCCACAAAGGCCACAGAACTATAGTATTTGGCTCATACAGTTAATTTCAGCTTCTTTCTGCTGACCTATATTATATTCAAACTGCAATCTTATAGGTAAAATGCTTTTGAATGTCCATGGAAAATTCCAAATACATTTATTTTTAAGACACTTCAATAGAAAAAGTATATGTTGAATAAGACTGTATTTGAAACTGATTTTCAAACAAACATGGAACATTTTACCTATAATTTAAAATAGATTGGAATATCTCATCTCTTATATGTAACCAGAGTATTCAAAGTGGCAAAGAACTGTAATGTTAAAAATATATGAAATGCCATACTGAGTCAGATCACAGGTCCATCTAGCCCAGTATCCTACCTCTCACTGGGTGCATACATAGTTGTGCTTTATTGCGGAGTTGACTAATTAGCTACTCAATAAAGCATTGCAGTCTACATTTGCATTGGTATTTGTGCACAGCAAATCAATTTAAGTGAAAATGAATAGGTTTCAGGAAGGATGGTTACTAGAATAATCCAGGAAATAGAAAGACTGTTTTATAAAGGGATTTAAAAAATTGACTCAGAGCATGTCTACATATGCAATTAATGCTATTTAGACTTACTTTACAGTAAATTACTGTACAGTGGGCACATGTACTAGAGACGCTAATGTCACAGTAGACTAATTCTATTGTGCATTAGCACAGCTGGCAAAAAACTGTGCTAATGCTCTAATGCACAGTAGAATTAATCTACTGCACATTAGCATCACATAAAAACCATACATCTATGGTAATGTACAGTAGCACCAATTATGGTGCATTAAGTTAGTACCTGTAATTACAGAGACTAAATAATGCACCATAATTACAGTGCATTAATGAATGTGTAGACACTCCCAGTAAGCCAGCCTGGGAAGGCATCTACACATGCACCCTGTTGGTAGTAGATTCAGTCCTTATAGGATTAAGCAGATCCAGGGATGCTCCTGCCCTGCTCTGGCCTCCTGCAGTAGCAAGGGGGAGCTGCCCAGGTGCCAGGGGGCTTCAGCGAGTGGGAGTAAGGGCTCATCCTGGCAGCCTTGAGGCCTGGCAGAGGTCTCCAGGAGGCAGGCAGGCTTAGCCTGACAGGGATTTCCAAGGGGTAGGCAGGTTCAGCCTGGCAGGAGTCTCCAAGGGGTGGGCAGGCTCAGCCTGACAGGGATCTCTAAAGCCTGCCCAAGGATGCTATCCTGTTAGTCTGTGGAAAATACACCATGAATGCTTCCTTCCCTTCCCCCAAGTGGTGGACAGAGCACCATGTCTGAAAGGCACCTGTGAACCACCTTCTCCCCCATCACCTGCGGCAGCGTTCCTAGGCTGCTGCCCACAGACACCAGGCCCACAGTGCACCCCCAGAACCACACAATATCTGAACAGTTTCCCATCAATAATCTTTATTTCCCTCAACACAACACACTCCCTCCCACCCCCATAGGTGGCAGAAGGCTTGGGCTAACAGGGCTTAGGCCCCCCAAACTGGACTGGCAACAGTGGATGCAGCACTACCACCACTGCAGCACCACACCCAGAGACCCCACCACGTGAACAGCACCAGCTTGCACTGGCCCCAGAATGGCTCTGCAGGAGGAAGGGATAGGGTCAGGTGGGCTCCACTCTGCCCAGCCCGCGCCCCCCAATAATATTTTCTAGTGATGCTTATTCCTACCACCACCACCCCATTCTAACAACCCTCCCCAAACAACAACACCCACCACTAGTAAAATACATGGTTCCCCATGCAACTATTTACAAGACTGTGGTTGGTGTAGTATGAGGGAGGCACCTGTGGCATGGAGCCTGGGGTGAAGCACCTGGCACCCCAGCCTCTGGCAGCATCACCATGGGTGTGAACTGGGGCCTCTGCCAGGCAGAGGTGAGGGCAGGCACTGTCCAGTCTGCTACCCTTTCTCCTTCATGGGGCTGGGCCAAGAGGAGGCCATCTCTCACTCAGGGGTCACATGGCAGCCAAGAAAATGCTTCTGGACCTCCTTCAAAACCAACTGGACTAGGACAGGGACTGAGGTTAGTGGCTGGTGGTAGGTGGTTGCCAGGCAGGCCAGGGCTGGGGGCTGGTGGCTGGAGCTGGGTGGTGGGTGGCTGCCAGGCAGCAGGCAGGCTAGGGCTAGTGGCTGGGCAGCTGCCTACACAAAGGAGTTTGCCAGGGCCAGGATGCCACTGCCTGAGCTACCGCAGAGGCCTGCCACTCCTAGGCAGCCACCATTCTCTTGAGGAAGGCAATGTGCCTCGCCTTGAGGTTCAGGAGCCTAGCATGGTATACCCATTCCTCGTTGTTCCTCTCCTGCTCTTGTGTGGCCTGCTTCTTGTCATGTGCAGCCCTCTCCCATTCACATGCCATGCCTTTGGCATGCAAGACCTATGAGTCTGCCAGCTAATACTGCACTATGCTGGCCAGCCAGTCCAGGAGCAGGGTCTGATCTTGGGTGTGGTGCTGTCAGAGGTGGCACATGCAGATGGGGCATGCCATCATGGACGCTGTCCCTGACATCACATCTCTAGTGGCAGCTGGTGCTTCTCCCCCATGAGCAGCTGCTGGACCTGCAGAGCAAGGACAGAGAGGCTCTTTTTCAGAGTTTGCAACATTTCAGAGATAACATGCACTGTACCAAGAGGCTGTGCATGCACAGTTGCCCAAGGACCATGGTAAATTAGTTGGGTATCCCCTACCAAAGGCAGCTTCTGGCTAAGCCCTCCAGCCCCACTCCCTCCACAGGTGCAGGGCACTTGGCACTTGCCACAGGCAGCCTGCCTTCCTGATCCCCTCCCCAGGCCAAACCAGGGCTGACTTCTAACAGCAGCTGCCATGACTGCTCCAACCCATCTTCCCCTTTTCTTCTCCTGCAGGCCAGGCAGTTTGCTCCCATGGTGCCAGGCTTGTTGGGTGCTGAGATGTGGAGGCCCAGTGGCTGGCTTCATGGATAGTGACCCCCTCTAGGGAGGATCTGGATCTGGCCATGGTTGGCGCTATCCATGGCCTGTCCTCCACACTGCGGATGAATGCCTGCAATTGCCAGGGCAGGTGCCCACCCAGGCTGTCCACACTGGATGATGAAGCCATGGGTGGGAAACATACATATTGCTGGCACTGCTGGCCTGAGGGGTCCTCCTCAGGCTGCCCTGGAGCAGGAGCTCTGGCAGACCTTTGATGCTGGAGTCAATATGCCGCCAGTGGGCCTGGGTCCTGGGAGGGTGGATCCTCTCCCGCTCTCACATGCAGGGCATGGCCCTGCAGGCAATCCCAGAGCATTGGTTGTGGCCTGTCATGTGCACTCACTGAGCCTGCAGGGCCTTCACCTTAATTTGACACTGCCTCCTGGACCACTCATGGCTGTACTTCTTCATGCAGCTCATGCCCTTCTATATGTGGGCATTGGCCCATGAGCTCTGGCTGAAACATCTCTGCACCTCAGCTTCACCCCAAATTGTCATGAGGTCAGCAGTATCCTCTGCTGCCCAGCTGGAGCCCCAGGTGGCTCTTCCCAGGGTTGGGGATGCTGACATCACTGGGGCTGCCCCTGCCAGGGACTCCAGGTGCTGTTGATTCTGGCTTCTAGCCACTAGCAAAGGGCACAGTGCCCAGGGGACAGGCAGCTACAGCCACAGGTCCCTTGCATCAGGCCAGGTGCTTGATGGAGCCAACATGTGCCTGTGGCAGAGAGACACAATGCCCAGGAGCAAGGGAGCAGCCAGCAGAGCCCTGGGAGTCAGGGCAGGGCTGTGCAGCACTGCTGCAACTAACACAGACTCATTGCAGGAACTCACAGTGGCCAGGAGAAGGCAACAGCTGGCCCAGGCCCAGGGGGCAGGCCAGGGGGCTAAATGCTTGCCAGAGGCTGGCTCCCAGGTGGTCTGGCTAACCTGGTGGTCTGGCTAGCCAGGTTACAAAACACCCGGATGCAGGAGTAGGGGTAGACATCGTTTACTTATACTTCAGGAAGGCATTCGATATGGTATCCCACCCCTTACTGGTGAACAAATTAAGAGGCTGTGACTTGGATGATTACACAGTCCGGTGGGTGGCAAAATGGCTAGAGGGCCATACCCAGAGGGTGGTGGTGGATGGGTCAGTATCGACCTGGAAGGATGTGGGCAGTGGGGTTCCACAGGGCTTGGTCCTTGGACCGATACTCTTTAATGTCTTCATCAGTGACTTGGATGAGGGAGTGAAGTGTACTCTGTTCAAGTTTGCGGACGATACAAAACTGTAGGGAGAAGTGGACACACCGGAGGGCAGGGAACAACTACAGGCAGACCTGGACAGGTTGGACAAATAGGCAGAAAACAATAGAATGCAATTTAACAAGGAGAAATGCAAAGTGCTGCACCTAGGGAGGAAAAATGTCCAGCACACCTACTGCTTAGGAAATGACCTGCTCGGTAGCACAGAAGCAGAAAGGGATCTCAGAGTCCTAGTGGACTCCAAGATGAACATGAGTCGTCAGTGTGACAAAGTCATCAGCAAAGCTAACTGCTCTTTATCATGCATCAGCAGATGCATGACAAACAGAGCCAAGGAGGTGATACTTCCCCTCTATTGGGCGCTGGTCAGACTGCAGTTGGAATACTGCATGCAGTTTTGGGTGCCACACTTCAAGAGGGATGTGGATAACCTGGAGAGGGTCCAGAGAAGGGCCACTCGTATGGTTAAGGGCTTGGAAGCCAAGCCCTATGAGGAGAGACTGGGGCACCTGGACCTCTTCAGCCTCCGCATGAGAAGGTTGAGAGGTGACCTTGTGGCTGCCTATAAATTCATCATGGGGGCACAAAATGGAATTGGTGAGTCTGTACTCACCAAGGCACCCCTGGGGGTCACAAGAAATAATGGCTATAAGCTCGCAGAGAGCAGATTTAGACTGGACATTAGGAAGAACTTCTTCACAGTTAGAGTGGCCAAAGGGCCACTCCCAAGGGCTCCCAAGGGAGGTGGTGCTCTCCCCTACCCTCGGGGTCTTCAAGAGGAGGTTAGATAAGCATCTGGCTGGGGTCTTCTGAACCTAGCACTCTTTCCTGCCTATGCAGGGGGTCAGACTCGATGATCTATTGAGGTCCCTTCTGACCCTAACATCTATGAATCTATGAATCTAGGACCAAATTTATTCCTGGTCAGTATCTACACATGCACTACTGAGCTTTAGCTAATGCACAGTAAATCTAGTACCTGTATCTTTAGTTAGCCTATTTTCATGCACAGTATCCTAGCGCACAGTTCACTAGTGACACTTTACTGCCCAGTAGATTCATTTACTGCACAGTACAGTATCTTGTGTAGATGCACCCTCAGTCTGTCAAAATGAAGGATGAAAGGGGATATGCTAGTTACTTTCTCTAAATATATCAAGGGGTAAGCACTGTGGTGGGACAGTAAGGGGTGCTCCTGCATTGAGCCACCCACCTCACTATGCCTAACAGGAACCTTCCAGGCTCCGAGTGCCTTCCTGGGGGTGTCTCACTTCTGGCCGACCCCCTTCCTGCAGCACACCCGCTAGCCTGGAGGTAACACTGCCACTACCAAGGGATGGGCTTGATTCTGGCTCTGCGCACCCTGGGAAACACAGGCCTAGTAGCCCTTGAAGGTATTTGATTCACTTCAAGAACTTGAGATGCTTCCCTTAGTCAGAAGCACAAGTAGTGATCTCCCTTAGTCAGCTGAACCAAAAGGACCCCAAGGCATAATGTAGACCCAGTCCTAATAAGTCTCCCATGCTAGGTACAAAGGAGAACTTTATTGGTTACAAGGGGTAGGGTTGGAATAAGGTAGAGGTTAGAGCAATATTAGAGAAATCCCATAGAGCAAACTAAGTGGCTGGGGTAGCCTTTGATCACGCAATTGAGTTACTGCAAGCTATATATCTAGTTAGATCTCAGGTAGCTTATTTACAGGTATCATCCAGAGGCAGGTGGAGATTCCCTCTGGATGCAGGCAGTTCCTTGATAGTGGGTTTTGAGAGAGAAAGTTTCAGATGGTCCAGCTCTTCTCTCCCTCTGAGTCTTCCTCATGGCTGCTGATCCATCCTCCTGGGCAGTCCTTAACTTATATACCCCTTATGACCTCTTTTACCTGGTCCAATGGAGGCCAGCACCTGTTGGCTGTCAGCCAACCAATTTGAAATGCATCACTAGTTGCTAGCAGACTGGCAGTTCCTAGCTCCCCAGGTAGCCCAAGCCCCTCACCCAGGTATGTGATGCCAATCACATAGGCAGAGGGAGCGGGTTTCCCCCCTCCCTCAGGAATGTATCCAGCTCAGGTTACCTAAAGAGATAGGGTAAGGTGTGTACCCTCCGTAGGGCCCATCTTAACCAAATTGTCACAGAGCAGAGTTTTTGGGGAGAAACAGATGTGGCCTTCTGCCACAAGCACCACAGAGGGCAGAGAGCAATTTAAGCTAAAATCCCATGTTGGCATCAAATGGGTATAAACTGACCATCAATAAAATTCAGTAACATTAAATAACAAGAAGAAGGTTCCTCACCTTAGGAAAGTAAGGTTCTGGAACAGCTTTCCAATAGGAATAGTTGATGCAATAAACCTAAACACTTTTAAGATGATGATTATTATATATATGAGAGGGATTATATAACCTGGTATCTGTTAGAGTAAGGGGCTACACTTACTGACCTAGAAGGTTTGTTTTAGTCCTAGAATCTTTGTTCCTGGTTGTACTTTAAATAGTTTATCTGTTTGCTGAAATGTATTTGTGATTAATCATCCTGCCATGTACAATCAGTAAATAAGTATCGTTTATTGTCTGAAATATGGACCAGATGAAGCAAGCAGTTTCTCTGTATGAACTTATTACCACAATGCTATCCAACCTAACATTTCTGCATATTCTCAGTTTTAGAAACTTGATGAAATACTAATTGCCACAGAAATAAAAACTCCTTTCTGATTAAATAGCACTAGGACTTGAAGTTCATCCATTGATCTGGATGTTTTTTTGAAATACAGTAGTTGAGAAATTTAAATTTGACTACGGTAATTTTACAAAGGAACTTCAAACAGGATTCCTGCCACTGTGCTGTATAACTTCATGTCTGTCCTTTCTTTTTCTCTCTTTCAAAAAATGTAGACGCTTATCCCCTGAACGCATGGAACATGAAAGTTAAATGACAGAGAAGACTGTGACGTCAGATAAAAAACAAAGGGCAAAAGCAGATGAACGAAGTTAGGTACAAAGATTAGGCTTTAGAGCAAATGCCACTAGTTATAAAATAGGCAAAATAGTTTTCAAAATCACTGTATGTAGGTGAAATTGTCTGATAGTTTTTTTTTTTTCCATGAGGGCATAACAAGTCTTTAAATAGCTACAATCTGATTATTTAAAATGCCAGTGTATATCATACATGCACAAGGGCACCTTGCATTGAATATATTATAGCTACAGCACTGTCATCATCCCCTTCACAATCATATACTCACTTGCTTATGTGACTAGACAAGGATAGTGAGATGTGCTCTCCAGAAGTTAAATTAGGACATGTATACATGGATTGAACCCTTAGTTGTTGTGGGGGGGGGGGGGTTGTTTTGTTGTTTAAACAAAAGAGCATCTACCTAGTTTTTTTTTCTTCCTCTCTTAAATCTGGCCATTTCCATGCAAATCTTTATTTAGAAAGCAAGTCTGGTAAATGGCTATATTTTATCCACAGGCAGACTGCGTTCCTTTTATTCATTCACCCTTTTTTCTACAGCAAAAAAACCTATCATCATTTGTGCATGTAAGAGATAACTAAGCCACAAGGGTGAACACAGCCAAAAGGAGGCTGCTACATCTAATGTGTAAGATACATGTACACTATTGAAAATCTTTTTAAAAGGTGTGCTTCTCTGTATTTAGGAAGAGAACATATAATAGTGCAGCCCTGGGGCAAGAATGACTCACTGTATATTTTAACAAGTTATGTAGATTTTATGCGGTACTATTCAATGAAATATATATATTTATTGTGACAAGTCCTACTTTTATAGCACATGAGCTCATTTCAAGAAAATAAAGATAAAAGATTTTTGTATAGAAGGGCAGCTTGATCTTTTCCTCTCTAAATGTAGATTCCTGGTGTAACAATTATATTGCAATTAACTATAGAAAAAGGTTTATTTGTTTGACTTTTTTATGTGTTCTCTTCAATAATGGAAGAGGAAAAAAAAAAGGAGTGAGAGATTTTCATTGGCAGAGGTGCTCTCATCTGTGACATTGTTTTTTGGTTGTTGAGGGTGAAAGAATATGTAGCTCCAAATGAGGAAGCTTATGAATAGCTGTTATCAGTAAAACCTTGCTGAGAAAATGAGGTGTGTGCCCACATTGTATTCTGTTTTTCATGTAAATTAAGACCTTTTTAAGCTTTGCATACTAGCCTATGTAGATATCTAAATTGTATTTCTTTGTATGAGTCATGCCTGTATGATTCATCCATAGCACCTTCCGTGACATACAGAAAAGATCATCCTAGAACATTTCTGACCCACCTAATTATTTTTAAACACCTTTTAGACAGAGAAAAGTCTCCTTTGGACAAGACAGGGTTACAGAAAAGGAAATGTTTTTTCATAAAGTGAAGATTCCCCCCTGTTGTCCATACACAGTAAACACAAGCTGTTTCTACCCAAAAACGTCTCTTGCCTATATTCATGCTATCCTTTGAGGGTTGGAGGTAAGAGTCAAACAACCATCTATTTTCTTTCTTTCTTCTAATGTGCACCTGCATGACACAAAGATTTCATAAGATCATGTTTCTGCACCCCCTTCCCTCCCCCCAAAATGCCACATAACTTCTCTTTGCTCTTTCAAGGGATGCTTCTTTCTTCTAGTACTCCCTTTGGTTATTATCAGCTATTCTGCTGCTGCTGCTGCTAATCAAGAATAGCAGCTGGGAGAGAGAACAAGTATGGACAAGGTCATTACCAACTGCATGAAGCCCACTTTGGCAATCTACAGTATGTCTGCAGATACACCAGTCGCATGGGAGACAAGAAGAAGTTTTTCCTGTAGAATCTAGATTACTTAAGTGGCAGTTATAGTTTAGTTTAAGAAAAATAGAAAGAAATCAGCTAAAAAATCTATGGCAAGTTTTAATTAAAAGGTTTAGATTTAGCATGACCTGCAAGCGAGGTTTTTCTATAAATGTGACAAAGCTGACCTTGTATGTTTAGGATTATACCACACACACACACACATGCACACAGACATGTTTGCGCACATATGCATGCATGCGCACACACACAGATAGATACATAGATATGGATCTCTCTCTCTCTCTCTCTTTTTCTCTCTCATATATATATATATATATATATATATATATATATGTTCTCTCTGTGGTTGTGGTTACTACTACTTCTGAAGTATGCTGTGCTCCTGTCCCACACAATCATGCACGTCTACTTGCAAACTGCTCCCAAATTACAAAGATAAGAAGACACTAAAATCAATTCCTGTTTAAACTGATCAGATAATAGTTAACAGAATATTTTTTCCTGAATGCTTTTTACCAACCCCTACTGAGATAAAAGTTGTGAGAGTGCAAATCTTAAACTTCCAAAATAAAGTCATCTGTGGAAGGAGAAAAATGGTCATTTCAGGGCATCCATGTTATTTTGATAATTTTAAGAAGTATAGATTAAAACAGACCAAAGAAAGAAGTAATGCTTCCTAAAAAGGAAGCATGAAACAATATTTAAATTGTGTGTGACTTCATTCTTGCCTGAAGGCCTGCTGAATCTTTTTAGAATTCATAAAGAAAATCCCCCAGGATATTTCACAGTGTGATGGTACACAGCCTACTTTCCTGACAGGTCATTATTACGTATCATGCTGGGATCCAGTACATAGCATGCTAGTGGCTGATCTACCTGCCTCTTTCTCAGTGTATTCTCTGTAAATATAAGTAGAGGACTCTGTCTTTGGAATCCTAAATGTCCAAGAGAGCTCAAAAGACAGTGATTGATTGATTTGCACTACAGGACAGTGCTGTCATAAAAAATTCTTTTTAATTCAGAAGGTTTGCACTCTGACTCCTTGGCAAAGCCAAAGAATACGATGTGGACCACCATGTGGTACTGCCTTATTGCTGTAGTCCTTCCTGTTTTTAATAGACAGCAATACATTTATTTAGTGATTAAAGGAAATGCATATGGAGAAGGGGAAAATGTAAATGTAAAAGAAGGGGGATAGCAAATTTACAATACACAACAGAGATACATTACAATGGGTAAACCATGAGGAAAAAATGCCTCATTAGTTCACTTCTTGTGAGAAGTGGTGAAGGCACAGCTCACAGCTAGTATAAACTCTGCCATTCTAAATTAATGTTGCATAGTGTCTCTTAGACCCTAAACTCTGGAGTTTGTAGGAAACCTTTATACAGCTAGCTCTTATGGAAAGGCGGGTCATCAGAACACACTGTATTTTGTCACTGTGGTCAGTGAGCTAGAAGATGGTGCAATATGAAAATTCTGATAATTTATTCTTTAAAAAAGTCTTCCTTTTGTATTATAATAAATTGCCATTAGTAACAATAAAAAGAGAGTGTTCTATAAATTATATAAAGATGAGTAGAGAATGACTGTAGCAACACAACTCCTTTTTTATTTTGTTTTTTTGGAACCAATCCCTGCCCACGACTAGCTCTGTCTTAATATGTCTAGGGATCAGCTGTAAGCAAATATGATTGCTATACACACAGACTACAGTGCTCTGGGCGGCGTGCTGAAGGAGTTCGGTGCACAGGTGGTATTCTCTTCCATCCTACCAGTGAACGGACGTGAAAGATGGCAAGAGAACTGTATCCGAGAGACCAACTGGCGGCTTCGGCAGTGGTGTCTCGAGGCAGGCTTCGGCTTCCTGGACAACAACCCGCACATCACGACGAGGGACATGCTCAGCTGGGATGGGCTTCACCTGTCCCCCAAAGGTAAGCATGTGTTTTCTTCTAGGTTGGCAGATCTCCTCCGGCGGGCTTTAAACTAGGCTTGCCGGGGGGAGGGGAAGATGAGGGCGGGGGAAGCTGTGGACCACCAAACCATGTGGCATCCACAAGGACAGCCCAGCCTGAAGAAAGAGAGCATTGCGAACCTAAAAGCCATGGGAAGGCCAGCACTATGGCACAAGTAAAAAATGAGAAGGTAAGAATCAAAGGGCCCCTTGGGACTCGGAGCCGGGGGGCAGCAAAGGCACCAGTCGCAGGGCTCAAGTGCCTATATACTAATGCTAGGAGCATGGGAAACAAGCAGGATGAACTAGAGCTCCGGGTTGCACTAAACACCTATGACTTAGTGGGGCTAACGGAAACCTGGTGGAATTCATCCCATGACTGGGCCGTACATATTGAGGGTTATAGACTGTACAGGAAGGACAGGGTGGGGAAGAAAGGGGGAGGGGTTGCGCTCTATGTCAGAGAGCATTATACATCAACCCTCATCAAGACGGAATCCAAGGATGAGGAAGTAGAAGGATTGTGGGTTAGGCTACATGGGGGGCAAGGAGAAAGGGATTTGGTGGTAGGGGTCTGCTACAGACCCCCACATCAAGGGGAAGAAAGAGATTCGGGGCTCCTGAGGCAAATCTCGGAGACCATAAAACCTAAAGAGGCGGTAGTCATGGGGGACCTAAACTACCCGGACATCTGCTGGGAGTCACAGACAGCAAAGTCCCACCACTCACGCAGGTTTCTAACCTGTGTACAGGACCTCCACCTGACTCAGGAGGTACACGGTCCCACTAGGGGGAATGCCATACTGGATCTGGTATTGGCAACGGGAGATGACATGGTAGCGGACCTCCAGATCAGTAGCCATTTGGGGGACAGTGATCAACTAATAATAGAATTCACCATAAGATGGCAAGTGGGTAAGGTAACTAGTAGGGTGAAAGTGCTAGACTTTAGGAAAGCTGATTTCAGTGAACTCAGGCGATTAGTCAAGGACGCACTGAAGAGTAGGAGATTTGAAGAGATGGAAACCCAAGAAGGGTGGCTGTGCCTTAAGGAAACGATCCTTCGGGCACAATGCAAGACGATCCCCGAGCAAGGCAAAAGAGGGAAAGGGGCCAGGAGGCTTCCCTGGCTGACCAGAGAAATCCAGAGCAGCCTAAGGGACAAAAGGGGAGCACATAAAAAGTGGAAACAGGGAGAGATCACCAAAGATGAGTATACCTCCTCTGCTCGTGCTTGTAGGGAGGCAGTTAGATGGCCCAAAGCTACCATGGAGCTGAGGATGGCAACACAAGTAAAAGACAACAAGAAATTGTTTTTTAGATATATAGGGAGTAAAAGGAAGGCCCAGGGAGGAATAGGACCCCTGCTAAATGGGCAGAAACAATTGGTGACGGACAGGGGGGACAAGGCTGAACTCCTCAATGAGTTCTTTGCCTCAGTGTTCCTAAGTGAGGGGCACGACAAGTCTCTCACTGGGGTTGTAGAGAGGCAGCAGCAAGGCACCAGACTTCCATGCGTAGAACCTGAAATGGTGCAGAGTCATTTGGAAGAACTGGATGCCTTTAAGTCGGCAGGCCCGGATGAGCTCCATCCAAGGGTGCTGAAGGCACTGGCCGACATCATTGCAGAGCCACTGGTGGGAATATTTGAATGCTTGTGGCGCACGGGCCAAGTCCCGGAGGACTGGAAAAGGGCCAACGTGGTCCCCATTTTCAAAAAGGGGAGGAAGGAGGACCTGGGCAACTATAGACCTGTCAGTCTCACCTCCATCCTCGGCAAAGTCTTTGAAAAAATTATCAAGGCTCACATTTGTGAGAGCCCGGCAGGACAAATTATGCTGAGGGGAAATCAGCACGGGTTCATGGCAGGCAGATTGTGCCTGACCAATCTAGTTTCTTTTTATGACCAGGTTATGAAATGCCTGGACAAAGGAGGAGGGGTGGATGTCGTATACTTAGATTTCAGGAACGCCTTCGATACGGTATCCCACCCCATACTGGTGAACAAGTTAAGAGGCTGTGATGTGGATGACTACACAGTCCGGTGGGTGGTGAATTGGCTGGAGGGTCGCACCCAGAGAGTCGTGGTGGATGGGTCGGTTTCAACCTGGAAGGGTGTGGGCAGTGGGGTCCCGCAGGGTTCGGTCCTTGGACCGATACTCTTTAATGTCTTCATCAGTGACTTGCACAAGGGAGTGAAATGTACTCTGTCCAAGTTTGCAGATGACACAAAGCTATGGGGAGATGTGGACACGCCGGAGGGCAGGGAACAGCTGCAAGCAGACCTGGACAAGTTGGACAAGTGGGCAGAAAACAACAGAATGCAGTTCAACAAAGAGAAATGCAAAGTGCTGCACCTAGGGAGGAAGAATTTCCAGCACACCTACAGCCTAGGGAATGACCTGCTGGGTGGCACGGAAGTGGAAAGGCATCTTGGAGTCCTAGTGGACTCCAAGATGAACATGAGTCGGCAGTGTGACGAAGCCATCAGAAAAGCCAATGGCACTTTATCGTGCATCAGCAGATGCATGACAAATAGGTCCAAGGAGGTGATACTTCCCCTCTATCGGGCGCTGGTCAGACTGCAGTTGGAGTACTGCGTGCAATTCTGGGCGCTGCACTTCAAGAGGGATGCGGATAACCTGGAGAGAGTCCAGAGAAGGGCCACTCGCATGGTTAAGGGCTTGCAGACCAAGCCCTACGAGGAGAGACTAGAGAAACTGGACCTTTTCAGCCTCCGCAAGAGAAGGTTGAGAGGCGACTTTGTGTCTGCCTATAAGTTCATCAAGGGGGCACAGAAGGGAATGGGTGAGGTTTTATTCACCAAGGCGCCCCCAGGGGTTACAAGAAATAATGGCCACAAGCTAGCAGAGAGCAGATTTAGATTGGACATTAGGAAGAACTTCTTCACAGTTCGAGTGGCCAGGGTCTGGAACGGGCTCCCAAGGGAGGTGGTGCTCTCCCCTACCCTGGGGGTCTTCAAGAGGAGGTTAGATCAGCATCTAGCTGGGGTCATCTAGACCCAGCACTCTTTCCTGCTTATGCAGGGGGTCGGACTCGATGATCTATTGAGGTCCCTTCCGACCCTAACATCTATGAATAATAAGCTGTTGTGCACCAGGTTATAGATTCATAGGTTCTATGAATCTATAAGAACAACTACAATTCTGAAAGTACCTCCTGATCTGATGCATTTACTAGTAAAAATGTTAATAGTCATGAAGTGGCAAAACCATAGTTAAGGGATTATTTTATTTGAGCACAGAGCAAGCTTTTTGAGAATTTGGTAGTATACCTGCTAATTAGTTTAGGAGATAACATTATTTTAAATTGCAGGATCTATGGATTGTTTTGATAAATTCCTATTCAGATCCCTCTGGATATTAGTTACTAATATTTGACATTTGAAAGTGATAGATCCACTTGTAATTGTTAGGAGCATTTAAGAAACCAGCTAATTTTAAGGATACAAGGGTGTAATTGTGAATGTATAACACTGTTAAATCTCTTGCTTAAAACAGCATTTTAGACTGAAAATGTGCATCACTGGAGCATTGTTTTCACAGTTTATTGTACAGCTACATGTCTCTAGTACTTGGTCACTACAGTAAGCTATTTGTCTCATTTAGCTTCAGAGTCTTATCTCTTTTCTAATGGTTGTAACTACCAGGCAACATAGCAGCCTATTCTTATCACACTCTTTTCATCCACAGTTCTCAAAGCATTTTAAAAAGAAGTAATGGATTAGCATACACATTACAGCAGTAAAACCAATTTTTCAGATGGAAAAAAATCAAAATTTCAAGATTTGATGACATTTGGGCTAGGTACAGATAGTCAAAAAGCTGAAGGAAGGCTGAATCAATTCAATCTTTGCAGATTAGTCTAAGCTGCCTGGACTGAACCAAGAAGCAAGTGAACACACATTCACTTTTGATGCCCGCAATGCAGCCACATCCCTGCAGCAGCTCAGGCCAGAAGCTGGGGTGGGGTGCTAGAGCATGCCTCCCAGCCTGCTGGCCACTGCCAAAAGAAAGGGAGGGAAGCTAGGAGGGAAGCCCTCGAAGGCTTTTCCCCTCCTTCCTGAACAAGTGGAGGGGTGCCCAGACCCTGCCTGGGGCTGGCAGGCTGAGACAGGGGAGAAAGGAGGCTTAAAACCCCCTCCACAGGCTACATGGGACACCAGCCCCAGTCTGTCTGGCCTTTGCCCTACTGCTCCCTGCTTGAGGGGTGGGGAAGCAGTCCCTGCCAGGCTTTTGTCTCCCACCCCCTGCTTAAGCAGAGAGTAGGATACCTGGCCAGGCCCCAGCCTGGGGTCAGCACACTGAGGTGCGGTGGGGGTGTGTTTAAACTCCCTCCCTGACCAGCATGGGACCCTAGCCTGGGTCTTCCTGTGGGGGTGCAGCTCCTGCCAGACCTTTCCCCCTCACTCCCCACTTGAGTGGAGAGTGGGGGGCTTGCCCACAGCCTTGCCCAGGGACAGCATGCTGAGGCAGGGGGTAAGGGGAGGTAACCCTTCTTAAGGCGGGGTGCAGTCTGTGCCAGAAGTCATAAGTCACAAGTTTAGACACTAGGGCAGAGGCAGGCAAAGTCCAGCCTGTGGGTCAGATCCGGCTGGCAGTGGACTCCATTTCCCAGAAGCCTCTGCCCAAATGGGTGGGGCTGGTCTCCATGGAGACCTCAGTCACAGTTGTACTGTGATAGCACATGGCTGGGGTTGCCATGGAGACTGACCCCAGCAGCTGTCCACCATAGGGCCTGACTGGGGCCCACGAGGCCCCACAGTGCCTCTGAGCTGGCTTGGGTAGCCCTCTTCCCAGCTGGCCACCAGATGCACATGCTGGGTGGGGCTGGGCTGGGCTGGGCTGGGCTGCTGACAGGGCTCAGCATCCCTATCACTGAGATGCACCTGCTGGGGGTGGCCCTGCCCCTGCAACGCAGCCCAGCCCCACCACAAGGCTTTCTTGGCCGGGGCTGAGGGAGGCCAGCCTGGGCAGTGGGGGTGGGGCCACCCCAGCAGCTGTGGCTCAGTTATACAAACTTCCTGCACCACCACTGGGCTGGGCCGGGCTGGGCCAGGCAGTGCTGCACAGAGCCCCCTCCCCTCCCTGCCTAGTGGTGGCAGGGGGAGGAGGAGGTGGAAGGGGGGGAAGAGTACCCCCCAGCACTGAGCAGAGCCCCCTCCTCACCCTGCAGGGGGAAGAGCCCCTTTCTGGGGCTAGGCAGCCTTTCATAGAGCCCCACTCCCAGCCCCATGGTGGCAGGGGGGAAGGGGAGGGGGAGAGGGAGGAGGAGCCCCCTTACAGTTCTGCAAAAAGCCCTCCACCCCCGCCCTGGAGAGAAGTGGAGGAGAATGGGGAAAAGGTCCCCCCAACACAGAACAGAACCCTAGCATGGTGCCATTAAAGTGAAGGGGTGCAAAGAGAAGGGTTAATTCCTCCCTCTGTCCCTTCTGCCCTGCAGCTGGGGTCTGCGAGCCCCAGGGGCCACCGCTGCAGCCCCCTCCCCTCTGCTCCCCAACAGACATGCAAACCCCAGTTGCAGTGGGGGAGGAGGGAAAGGAGAGAAAAATTACCCCCCCACACACCCACTTTACCTTAACAGGGCCATGCCAGCTGGTGTCTTACCACATCCCATCCTTTCTTGGGCTAGAGAGCAGATGGGCAGAGCCAGGGAGCATGCTGGACTGCTGGAGGACTCTGGTTTAAATTAAACCAGGAAGGGGTCCGGGAAAGTCATTTCATAAACTGGTTTGAGCTCAATTAGTTACATCTGATATTACATTCAACCAGGTTTATCTCAAACTGGCTTCAGCCATTTTGAAACTGGTTTCTGTGCATAGAATGTGTGTTCTGTTGCAGGTTTAAACCAGTTTCTGGTAACTTAAAGTGGTTTATGCATAATGTGTGTCTCTAGCCAAAATCTCTATGTGCTTATGCAGCAACACTGAATATGATACACTTAATAAAGAGCCATTTGCTATAGTCCAATACATTATTGCATAGTGCTCCATTCATGAAACAAAGATTAGGAGCTAGGGAAGGGGTTCAGGGAGCAACAAAGGTAAGGGGAACCAGACTAGGAACTCAGTTCCAGGAATCTGGAATCAGGATCCAGACTAGGACACTAGGAGTCATGAGCACTGGTACTAGACAAAGAAAATGCCTGTACTGTCTTGCTGAGAGCCCACAGAGCTCTCAGCCTGTAGCAGCTACACCCAAAATTTTTCATGGGGGACAGCACTTTAATGGGGGGTGGGGGAGAACTCAGGTGTCCAAAAAACAATTTTATCTAAGTAACTATGACTAGCTGAGGGCTTCTCTGTCTGCCTGCTCCCCTACTCTGGACAGCTGGGTTAGGCAGTTACTTCTCCCACTGAAGTTATGTTACAGTGAAGAAGATTAATTGGGCCAAAGAGAGAGTGCACATACCTCTGTAGCCTCAGCCAGGTAAACCCTGAAATAGCCATTGTAACACAAAAATAGCCATTGGAAAAAATGAATAATGTCTCTGAAACAGGC
Organism: Alligator mississippiensis; assembly: GCF_030867095.1. NCBI lineage: Eukaryota > Metazoa > Chordata > Crocodylia > Alligatoridae > Alligator > Alligator mississippiensis. Next base: position 72,342,972 of record NC_081828.1, read on the forward strand.
ACTGGAACTTAGGACACCTTTCTCCAAATGGCAACTAGGTCACAGAGCTGCACTCCCTTCCTCTAGACTAGGGGTGGGCAATTATTTTGGCTGTAGGGTGCTTTAATGAGTTCTGCTGAGCTGTCAAAGGCCACAATGTTAGCCTTACTCCTTGACAGGTGCTCTGCCCCCTGGTCACCATCTTGGGACCCCTGCCACCTCTAACCAGGAATGCTAGGAGTTGCATATGAGCCTAGTATGATAGAGGCAAGCCATCCTCACTCCACTCCTTGCCATCATATTCAGCTCCTGAAACTAGACAGAGCCACATGCTACCCAGCAGCTGTGCCTGTGTGTGCCATGAACACCCCAAGGGCCCACTGCCAGATGCTGCTGCTGCCAACAACAGTGCTTGTCCACTATGGGGAGGGAATGTGGTGAGTCCCCACACCCCCTCCACCCTCGTTCACTCCCACCACACCCACACCCTGCCCACCCATACTCCTACCACCCTGCTGTGCATGGACCCTGGGCTCCACACTCCTGCCAGTCCCACACTCTGCACTCACACCCAGCTGCAGCTTCCCTACCTGGTGTCTGGAGTAAGCCCTGCAACAGGGACACAGGAGGAGCCACTGGACACCAGGAAAGCCGAGCAGGTCCCCGGAAGCTATGCATGCTGGCTGGAGCCAGGGCCATATCCCTCCCATGCAAGAGGTTGGCCGGACACCGGCATTGCCATCGGCCACCCGACCGGGGTGGCCCTAAGAACCCTATGGCAACCAGAGACTTTTCAATAGTCCCTTGCAAGAGGTTGGGAGTGAAGCATGCAGTCTGGGCAGGGTACAGTTAATTTGGTGGGCACCTGTAGGCTCAATGAAACCACCTGGAAGGCCAGATTTGCCCACCCCTTCTCTAGACCAATGAATCTTGAATTCTTTTCTGCATAGTAATATAAATTCAACAGGAAGGCTGTGGACTATTGCTACCTATAGCCTAAAAGTTGTATCATTCTCCTGACATGTGAATCTTCTAAGGTAGAAGCAGAAATTAAGTATGGTTCGCTTACAGCTTGGGCAAGTGCTCTAACTGCTAAATTATTGTACCAAACATGGGCTGATACTACTCCTCCAGCTTTGTGGTTAAAAAAAATGGCCTTGCTCAGTTTTTAAAAGAAATGGACTAAAAACCTACCTTCAGGGGAGGATTCTTGGATTTATGTGTACAGAGCCTACCTGCAACCTTCAGTGAGGCATCTAAGGTGCAAGGCTGGACAAGGTTATCATTATTTCTTATTGGCTAGCCCTAAATAGCTCCTCACCTAGTGCATAGGTTTGTATAGCTCCCATTTTCAGGGGCTCTCCTGTCACCAGACACTCTATAAGGAGCCTAAGTGCCTAACTTAACATTCTGCATTCCACCCCAAGAGCCAGGGGCCATTTATAATATAGCTCTTTGTCTTTCTGGAAGTTTGTCATAACTACTGTAGATGAAGATTTAACTGTGACCTTCATTTATACAAATTCTGAGACTAAACTCATAAGATTGCCTGGTAAAAAAAAAAAAAGCAACTATCTGTTAAAGATATGTAAGTGCAAACGTATGGCCCAAAGGCTGCATGCAGTCCACAGAGCCATGTTGTGCTGCCTTCAGGACTGGCTGGCAAAAAGACAGGAAATTTGGAAGAGGCACCTGCTGCCAAATCTAGGACATGGACTCCTGCTTGTAACACACATTGGCAGTGAGGGGCAAGTGAGGGCTAAATTAATCCCAACTGTCACCACTCATCCCACCATCATCATCACTTGCCCCACCCTGACATTCCTAACATGTCTGGATCCAGCCTGTGGGGATCCCTGTAAGCCAAATCCAGTGGGCCAAATGAGTTCAACACCCTTGATGCAGGTAATGAGAGATCAAACCAATGATGCAGCCAGGAGTAGTCCTGACCATGTCATGGGTGACTACAGGGCTCTGGGGGCCAGGCTTACAGAGACAGGGGCACAGATGGTCTTCTCGTCCATCCTCCTGGTCAGAGGTCTCAGTAGGCATCACAGCGCCTGCATCAGAGAGGTCAACCTGCGGCTCAGGAGTTGGTGCCATAGTGCAGGATTTGGCTTCTTAGACCACGACCCACATTTCCTGGCAAGGGACTTCCTGGGGTGCGATGGACTTCACCTCTCAGCAAAAGGTAAAAGTCTTTTTTCCAACAGATTTGCTGATCTCCTACATCAGGCTTTAAACTAGCTCAGATGGGGGATGGGGAGGCAGAATAAGGAGGACATCAGGAACCTGCAATCCATGGGACAGCCAGCAGTACAGAACAGGTAAGCAATAAGCAGGTAAGCAATAAGGGGCCCATTGAGCATCAGAGCCGGGGGGCAACAAAGGTGCCAGTCACAGGGCTCAAGTGCCTATACACCAATGCTAGGAGCATGGGGAACAAGCAGGATGAACTAGCACTCCTGCTTGCAGAAAACACTTATGACTTAGTGCGGTTAACCGAAAGCTTGTGAGACTCTACCCATGACTGGGTGGTACACATTGAGGGCTATAAGCTGTACAGAAAGGATTGAGCAGGGAGGAGACAGGGAGGGGTTGCGCTCTATGTCAAGGAGCATTACACATTGACCTTTATCAAAATGGAATTGGAGGAGGAGAAAGTAGGATTGTGGGTTAGGATACATGGAGGTCAAGGGGAAAGAGATTTGGTGGTAGGGGTCTGCTACAGACACCCTTACCAAGGGGAAGAACTAGATTTGGGGCTCCTGAGGCAGCTCTCAGAGAGCATAAAGGCTAGGGAGGCAGTAGTCATGGGGAACCTAAACTGCCCTGACATCTGCTGGGAGAAGCAGACAGCAAATTCCCACTGTTCATGCAGATTCCTATCCTGTGTACAGGACCTCCACCTGATGAAGGAGGTACATGGTCCCACTAGGGGGAATGCCTTACTGGACCTGGTATTGGCAACAGGGGATGACATGGTAGGGAACCAACAGATCAGTGGTCACCTGGGGAACAGTGACCACCAAATAATAGAATTCATCATAAGGCATAGAGTGGGAAAGGTAACTAGTAGGGTGGATGTGCTAGACTTTAGGAAGGCTGACTTCAGCAAACTCACGCGTTTAGTCAATGACGCACTGCAGAGTAAAAGATTTGGCATGATGGGAGCCCAGGAAGGGTGGCTGTGCCTTAAGGAAACGATCCTTCAGGCACAGAGGGAAACGATCCCAATGTGGGGGAAAGGGTGGAAAGGGACCAAGAGGTTTCCCTGGCTGACCAGAGAAATCCAGAGCAACCTAAGGGCAAGAAGGGGGGCATATAAGCAGTGGAAACAGGGAGAGATTACTAAAGAGGAGTATACCTCCTCAGCTTACAGTTGTAGAGAGGCAATTAGAAAGGCCAAAGCTACCAAGCAGCTGAGGATGGCATCCCAAGTTAAGGATAACAAAAAATTGTTTTTCAGATATATGGGAAGTAAAAGAAAGGCCCAGGGAGGAATAGGACCGCTACTGAATGGGCAAAAGCAATTGGTGACAGACAGGGGGGACAAGGCTGAACTCCACAATGAGTTCTTTGCCTCAGTATTCCTAAACAAGGGGCAAGACAAGTCTCACAATGGGATTGTAGAGAGACAACAGCAGGGCATCAGACTACCAATTGCTGACCCTGAGATGTTGCATAGTCACTTGGAAGAACTGGATGCATTTAAGTCAGCAGGCCTGGATGAGCTCCATCTGAGGGTACTGAAGGCACTGGCTGATGTCATTGCAGAGCCACTGGCAAGAATATTTAAACACTCGTGGTGCATGGGCCAGGTCCTGGAGGACTGGAAAAGGGCCAATGTGGTCCCTATTTTCAAGAAGGGGAGGAAGAAGGATCCAGGCAACTATAGGCCAGTCAGTCTCACCTCCATCCTTGGCAAAGTCTTTGAAAAGATTATTAAGGCTCATATATGCGAGAGCCCAGAGGGAAAAATTATGCTGAGGGGAAACCAGCACAGGTTCATAGCAGGTAGATCATGCCTGACTAATCTAGTCTCTTTTTACGACCAGGTTACAAAACACCTGGATGCAGGAGTAGGGGTTGACATCATCTACTTAGACTTCAGGAAGGCCTTCAATATGGTATCCCACCCCATACTGGTGAACAAGTTAAGAGGCTGTGACTTGGATGATTACACAGTCCGGTGGGTGGCAAATTGGCTAGAGGGTCATACCCAGAGAGTGGTGGTGGATGGGTCAGTATCGACCTAGAAGGACATGGGCAGTGGGGTCCTGCAGGGCTCGGTCCTTGGACCAATACTCTTCAATGTCTTCATCAGTGACTTGGGCGAGGGAGTGAAGCGTATTCTGTCCAAGTTTGTAGATGATACAAAACTGTGGGGAGAAATGGACACACCAGAGGGCAGGGAACAACTACAGGCAGACCTGGATAGGTTGGACAAATAGGCAGAAAACAATAGAATGCAATTCAACAAGGAGAAATGCAAAGTGCTGCAACTAGGGAGGAAAAATGTCCAGCACACCTACTGTCTGGGAAATGACCTGCTCGGTAGCACAGAAGTGGAAAGGGATCTTGGAGTCCTAGTGGATTCCAAGATGAACATGAGTTGTCAGTGTGATGAAGTCATCAGCAAAGCTAACTGCACTTTATCATGCATCAGTAGATGAATGACAAACAGAACCAAGGAGGTGATACTTCCCCTCTATCGGGTGCTGGTCAGACCACAGATGGAATACTGCGTGCAGTTTTGGGCGCCACATTTCAAGAGGGATGTGAATAACCTGGAGAGGGTCCAGAGAAGGGCCACTCGTATGGTTAAGGACTTGCAGGCCAAGCCCTACAAGGAGAGACTAGGGCACCTGGACCTCTTCAGCCTCCGCAAGCCTCTTCAGCCTCCGTGTGACCTTGTGGCTGCCTATAAATTCATCATGGGGGCGCAGAAGGGAATTGGTGAGGCTCTATTCACCAAGGCGCCCCTCGCAGCCACAAGAAATAATGGCCATAAGCTAGCAGAGAGCAGATTTAGACTGGACATTAGGAAGAACTTCTTCACAGTTAGAGTGGCCAAGGTCTGGAATGGGCTCCCAAGGGGGGGTGGTGCTCTCCCCTACCCTGGGGGTCTTCAAGAGGAGGTTAGATAGGCATCTGGCTGGGGTCATCTGAACCCAGCACTCTTTCCTGCTTATGCAGGGGGTCGGACTCGATGATCTATTGAGGTCCCTTCTGACCCTAACATCTATGAATCTATGAAATCCTGGTGAGGAGTGAGCAGACCATGTCTAACTTTAAGCTCATGGAGTTTAGTTTTCACTTGACTGGTTTTAAATACATTGGTTATTTAGACCACTTAGGTTATTAGGACATAGAAACATAAAACAAAAAGCCTTTTAACAACACTAAGAGACTCCTAATGTCTTCCAAATCTGTCAAAACTTGCTGTGATATCAAGAAAAAACAAAATCTATGAATGGTTTGGTTGGCCCTAACTTTGGAAATATTTACTTTTTAAAGAAATAATAGTGTGACGGCACAAAGAGTAATCCATAATCCAATTCTTCTTTTAAACTTGTATGAGTTTTTCTACAATAATAAGGAAAAATAGGTAAGTTAATAAGTGGTACTTCAGTATTATTTAACACAATCCATGAAGTGCAGTTGGGGATAAAAAATAGCTAGAGGCTGCCTTGTAGATGTTACTAATCTACCTTGTGAAATCTTCACCTCTGCACTTTTTGCTTTCTTTCTTTTTTCTCAGAAAGAGCCTCAGTCAGTTTATTGATTTGTTTTCACCCCGATGTTAAAACAGTAAAAGTACTTGTGACTCCCAGTTTGACCAGATACCATCACCTTGACAGCACTTGTAGGCTTGAATCACTGCTGCCTATTAAATTGGAAAAGTCCTCAGGTTACTAAGGCCCTGAAAGTTGGATAGGAAAGACAGCAGTCAGAGTTATCTTGCAGCATTCATTTGCAACACAAAAGTACAGATCAATGGCTTTACAGGAACTTTAATAATAGTAGTTCCTTGTTTCAGCATTACTGGTTTTAAGCCAGAAACAAAATACTTTGAAGAGAGAAGAAGGCAGAGGGTAGATAGGGTAACTATTTAGCCATAAAGATTAAGGAACAAGTGAAATGTTCAATGCATATATTGCATGATGACATAGCAAATCAATGAGCATTCATTCTCCTTTTGATCTACTTCACAGAGAGTTAAATCCTTCTCTGTCTCTGTGAGTCTAGATTGTCTCTTAGCAGTGCAGTCAACACTGTTCTGGTGCACAAGGGCAGCAAGAGGATAACTAGGGTTACTACATTTCCAGTTCCAAAAAAGAGGACACCTGTTGGGGGAGACACCTCACTCCTCACCCACAGCCCCCTGGCCCTGCCCATGCCCCTCACTCCTGACCCAGCTATGCTGGTGCTCCTCACTCACAACTGCAGCTCCCTGCTCCCCCCAGCCCTGTAGGAGGAGGCCCCAGGCTGCCCCTGTTCTGACCGGCCCAAAGCGCAGTGACTCCAATTTGTATGGATGGCAGTGGAGCAACATGGGCAGGAACCGGCATGGGCAGGAGGGAAGAGGGGAGGCCTGTGGCTCCACCCACCCTGGGCCGGGGCTCCAGCACCCCCCTTTCCCTCTCTGAGCAGCCCCCAGGCAGTGTCTCCTGGCCGACCTGATCCCACAAGCAAGAGTACCACCCCAGTGCCACTGGCCTGGACATGGAGCTCCCCAATGGGCTCAAAGGGATCCCCCTTCCCCCACTGGAGGGGCAGGTGACTGCCCCCCACCCCTCCACCACAACTTGAGCACCTGGATCAGATACTTCCCCCAGTGGCAGCAGCCACCTGCCCTCCTCCCCCCGCACACACACGTCCCGCCCCTCCACACACCCCTGCCACCCCCCACCACCTCCTGGAAGGTTCCCAAGCCCTAACCCTCCAACCCCGCCCCCCACAGATTTACCTGCATCCAGCTGCCTCATCTGCTGTCACTACTCTGCCTGGCTGTATGCCAGCCACATGTGTGTGCATGCAGAGATGCACGTGTGCCTGTCTCCAATTGCCCTCCTCCTGTTCCCACCAGTGGAGAGAAGCAAAATCCCAGAGGGTGGTTCAGACTTCAGAAAACTACCCGGGCAGAGATCCAAGGGTCCAACACGAGGACATGTCCAGGAAAACCCAGAAAGGGGTTCATAACCACTGCAAAACACAGAGCTCAGCTCCTCCTCTGTTCAGGTGTTATGAGTGAGCAGAACCTGGGACTACCCAAGTCTCCCCACTGCAATTCTGCAGCTGAAGTATAGAAGCAGAAATGCAACAACTCTTTACTCATTTCCCCTATTTGTAAAATGGTATCAGTAACACACTGAGTGTGTATACTCATGCTCCAGGGCGGTGGGCAGGGGGAAACATTTTGAAATGCGGGGGGCACTGAATACACATGATGGTGAGATGACTGGAGTGTTCTAATTAAAAGGCCCCAGAAGACTCAATTAATTGAGTCTGCTCCAACTAATTGACTGAGCCTGCTCAAATTCATTCTGATTAGAACACATAGGAGCAGGCATATACCACATGTGTACAGGCACCCTTTATTTGTTTATTTTGTAAAGTGCTTTGAATTTATAAAAAAATAAAAAGGGCTCTATAAAGTATGTAAAGTCTCATTAATACTTGGGAGACTATTCTCTAATCTATAGATTTCACAGTTTGAACAGTTTCCTTTATAGTTATTTACTTTGCTATAACCCATTATTTCTTTTTATATCTCAGAACCCATTCTCAACAAATCTTCTCCTCCATGGTGATGATTATCATATCAGCCATATCAGTGTTGGGCTAAACTGCATAGTTCTCAGTTCCAAAAGGTCCCTCACTGGTCAGATGCCTCTAAGGATGAACTTTATTTTTTCTCCCTAAATTCAGTTCCTTTTGTTTATGCATGCAAGTTGGTTTAAAATCCACAAGATATGGTTCATTTCCAAGCCAGTTGAGGTTTTAATTTTTCAACTATGACTCCCAGCTGGTTGCATCCAATGTCTTATTGATACCAGACAGTAGACCAAAAACTGTTCTTTAGTATGCCATTCTAACTCCAACTGAAGTCCATTTGCATTTCAGCAAGCATGCAGTTTTATAATCATAACCTCATTTGGTGTTTATTACTAATTATTCTGACCAATGAACTACTATCAGTTTAATGGTTTAAATTATTTTTATTTTATTTATTCCATTATTTTCTGAGGGATTGTAATGTGATTTACCAGATTATATGTTCCAGGACTGTTCCTTCCTGTCCTTAAGATCAGTATTTTTTTTCCTGCTTAATATCTCACTAGTTCCTGAAAGGTCTGATCCTGCAAATACTTGCTTACTTGGTTAATTTTAGAGCATATTTTGGATTCTGTTACAGTCAATGGGACTACTATCAAGTTTAAATGTAAGCATTTGAATAATTTTGTGGAGGGTCAGGACCTACAGCATTTTTAGTTTAAAAAGCTGTTGGTTAATCTCATACTATAGTTCCCAAGATCTTTAATGCCTTTGCTCATCTACAAATGCTAATCTGTATATATTTTGTTTATCTGAATATTGTTTTACCAACTTTTTAGCAACAGCTGTCTTGTCAAAGAGTCTGATTCTGACTCCTATGCTTGTGCAAATAAGCATTAATTTCACTGAGAAAGAGAGTTATGCTATTGTAGAAAAAAACATTTGTAAGAGGAATCAGGATCAGGTCTAGCTTCTTCATTACTACCTAATTAATCATTCTGAACTGTCTTTTCTCATATTGGCAGAGGCCAGTTTATAAATGCAATTTAATAGTACATCTTAGAATCAGCATGATATTTTTCTTCCTTCTTTATTAATTAGCAACTCCTCTTTCTCCCCAGTCTATTTTAAAAATCCCTTCTTACTCTTCTTAAAAGTGGTAGCCAAAAATATCTTATATTGGAAGGTAGGATTTATCCCTTATCTCCCAAGATATATTTGGAAAACTCCATTAGATTTGTCGATGTGCTGATCAGTAAAGGCTCCTGTTCTGTATCTGATTTTAGCATCATTATTGAAGTGTAAATTGTTTTGTGAAAGGTGACTTATTAGAGCTGTATAAGATATGTAACTTTCATACACCCACACTTTGGGCTTGTGACTCATTAGTCTGGTATCTCAAACTTCCTTCCCCTAATTACAGTAGGTCATTTCCTCATTAACATGATAACAGTAATACCTGTCTAGAAAGAATATGCTTCTTCTTCTGACAAATCACAATGTACCACATTTAATTAATTTCTGTCATTCACCCTATTAAGTCATGGTTTTATGCCATAAAATGTGATGTGATGATGGTCAAAAGGTTTCAAATCAAAAGGAGGGACCATTCACAGCTTTACCAAGAGACAGCTAGCCATGTTCAGTAGCATAACCAGGGTGGGACAACTTGAGGAGAGGGAGGTGGCAGAAAAATATCAGCTACTGGCACAGCCACATGAATTGGCAATGGCACAGAGGCAACCAGAAGTTGCCATTGCCCCCACGCATCCCACTGCCTGCTGACCATGGCCTCTGGACAGCTTAGTTTAAGTTAGGCAGAACTAACACATTAAGGTGCCACCCTGCTCTCCCCTCACCTAACAATGTGCCAGACTTGACTTCAACATCAGGTGAGGACAGAAAGCTGCTGGAATCTATGATGCATGAAAGCGTTTTGCCAGGAATGGAGTCAGGAAACATCTAGGGAGCTGTTGCAAGATCACGGCAAGGAAATAAAGGCTGCTTACAGATGTTTAAAAAAAGAAAAAAAAAAAGTGTGCTTAACCAGAAGAAGCAGCTCATTACTTTGACTCAGCTCTGCAGCACTTGTATAGATCAGACATTTCAGCGGGGCTTTTTCGGTGCTTTTAGCTAAAACTGATTCAAGCAGCTATTAGTTAAAAGCACCAAAAAAGTCCCACAAAAGCACCCAATCTATACAGATGTTGGGTGAGCCAGGTACAACTAACGTGATGCCTTTTCTGGACAGGTGCTGGGCTTAGTGTGGAAGCATGCCGTGTTTAAAGTCTCCTTTATTTTTGTTTGTTTCTTTCAATATCTGTAAGCAGCCCAAATGCTCTGACTCTAGGAACTTTCTGAAAGAACATATTTTCAGTGAAAAGTTCCCATTAATGGGAAATGACATGGTTCTGTGCCCTGACAAGTTGTTTATCTTGTCAGGCAATGAAGCTCACCAGCCCACTAAGCAGGCTGTAGTGAGATCACACTTCTAGGCTCCTAGGTGCAGAAGAGTCTCCTTTACAGGTTATAAACAGGGATCCTTGTTTTTTCTGTTTTAAAAAATAACCCAGCTAGCTGGGCCTCAACCCAAGACCCCTCTTTCCCTCAGGGGGTCCTCCCAGCTGTTTGCCACCAAGTAGGAGGGCCCTTCTCCCCTGTGGGAATCCCTTTCCCTGGCAACTCATGACTCCCCCAGGGCCTGATGAGTCTGCACTCATTTCTCATTTCCTGGTGAGACATCTCCCTCAGCAGGGGGTCCTCAGCTGCCCAAGGCTTTCCCATCCTTTGGCCGTCTCTTGACCCTGTGCACGGTCTTGTGAACCAGTGGCCCCTCTCACCCTGTGCACCGTCCATACACCACTAGCCCCTGTCTTGTGAAAGGAGGGGGAAGGGTTGGAGACCCATGCCACCTGGTGCAGCACCTGGGGTCTCAGTCCAGTCCCAGACTCTGCGTGTACCACCCTGTACACCATGTGCAGGGGTTGGTGACCCGAGCAGCCACATGCAGCTTCAGGTTCTTGGCCCATTCCTGGACCCTCCATCCACTGATCAGTGCACCAGATGTCCTGCCTCATGCTGGGGTTGGAGACCTAGGCCTCTGCATACAGCTCTGGGGTTTTGGCCCACTCCCAGACCCTCGTGCATCAACCCATGCACTGTCAGGGTTAGGGATGCAGCTGCTTGCCACTCCCCATTGGGTGAATCGTCTTCTGGGCTCTTTTGGGGCAACTGCTCCACCCCACTGGCCAGCTCTGCCAGCTCTTCTTAGCCCTCTTCTTTGTCTTTCATTGCAGCTGGCCATGTGCCAGGCACACTGCCTTTTTATCCTCCCTGGAGACTCCACCCCCAGATTGTGAACAAACCAATCAGAGAGAGGGGATGTTAATCCCCTCTCTGGTCTGGCTGTTAGCCTCACCCCTGGGTAGGAGCAGGGCAAGCCTCTTCCTTGTCATCACCTGATTGGTGGGGAAGGGGAAATGCCACTCCAATCACCTTGAGCCTCCTCAAAAACCAGTGTGCTGGGCTCCCGCGGGCAAGCCCACTACATACAGAAAACTTATTGAATGTTGCCGTGACAGAACTAGATCCCTCCTCCTAATTAGCATGTACCAGCAAACCTTTGGAGGGGGGCAGGAGTTGAGAAAGGGGTGAAAAAACCTGGAGTGGTGGTAAGGCTGGGGAGGTGGGGTTAGGGAGAATGTGATAGGGGGTTGAACTGAGAAAAACATGAAATCTTGTGTGTTTTGTTTTAAAAGACATTCCATAGAAAAGTTCCCTTCCAATCAAGATATTTGGGGTTAACTTACTGCTCTTTATGCAGTCACAATGTAACTGAGAAACAATTGCTGAATATTGAGGAAGTGTTTATTGTAAATGTCAGCATTTGTCCCTCATCCCAGGTAAGTTGAAAGATCTATTGAGTTGACCATTACTGGATGGGTAATAAGTGCTTGAATTAATTACTTCCACAGTTCAGAAAATATTTTGTAGGTTAACATTATGCTCAGAAAAAAAGTTATTGTCCCTTTTTTTTAATAATCACACTCTAGATCAGCTACATTTTGCCTGCATTTCAAGCTGAGAGTAATACAGCTGTTGGCCCAGTGTGTTTATAGGCATGAGAAAAAAATATTGTTTAGGGAAGGAAGAAACTTCAGCTGTGCCAAGACAGTTAAGCATAATTTAATTCAAAATCTCCACATAATTTCCTTTTATTTTAACCATTATTAAGAAATATCCGTCAGCTTATCACAAGTGAAGCACAAGCTTCCTTTGGTATTAACTTTGACACATGCAGAGCACTTCAGGGATTATATTAATTTAGGTGATAGTACCTGTTAGTGAACATCTGATTGCCCACAATGCAGAAGGATTTACTCTTGGTATTGATTTGTTGGCAAATATATTGGGTGAAAATCCCCTGCTATTGCTCGTAGCTATGCATTCCAAATTTTATTGGATTTTTGAGCATTTTTCCTTTGTTTAAACATGTAATCTCTTTCTATAAAAAGAAGTGCCCAGGTGTAGGGTGAAAAGGGGTGTTACATATTATCTTGATGAAAGGAAAGATTATATTTGTTTTTTATTCTCTTTCATAATACATTTTGATCACCTTAGTTTGGCCTTATTCATGGTGACCTTTTTATTTTGAAACAGTAAATAGGCAGTAAAGTAGGAATATGTTAAGAGACACATCCTGGAAAAGGCCATTATCTTTTGAAGACAAGACTAAGGAGCTAATGGTAAGATTTGTCCCCCAAAAGAAGGCCATGACAAGATGTATGTATCATTTAACCCCTCATAATATATGAGATCTAAGTAGTCTTCTTAACAAGGGACAATTCAATTTAAATAATTAGCCTGGAGTCATTAAGCAGAAGTCAGTTAGTCTATTAAAACAAACAAGATCTAAGGAGTGGCTCTGTGATTTCTGAACATAATAAAGAAAACATCTCTTCTTGCTAATACCATAAGTGATTACTGGAGAATAAAGCACACAATCCAAAGTGTTTCCTCAATCTTCTCCATTAAGACTTGTAACAGCTTGTAAGCAATGATGAAGCTTATCTCTTTCATAGCAGTATTGACCATATATGTCTCAAAGCAGTTGGAAAAAAGAGGTGAGTAACATCATTTCCCTTTATAGATGAAGAAATGAAGTCACAGAAAAAAGATAAGGTTTCCACAAGGCTTCACAGCAGGTCTGCGGCAGGGTCAGAATTAGAATCTAGGTCTCCTGAGTCTCAGTCTTTTGTTCAATTCTAGACTACACTGCCAGCATAATATTATAATATTATATCTTGTTCTATGTAACTGAATTCCCTAGAGAGAGTAAGTGGTTTAGCTATTAACTTTTCTTTTCAAAAGTCCAATACAGTGCCTGGGTGAAATTTCTAGTACAGTGGGAATTTTGTAAGTGAGACTTGTGTCACCTGTAGAAGTTTCTTTTCTGTCACTTTTCCCTAAGAGTGAGTCATAAAGTTAGATCATAAAAAACAAAAAACAAACAAAAAAAAAACAAAAAAAGTTCCATGCTGTGGCCGTTTATAGACATGTCCACCATTTTATAAACTGTGTTAACTGATTCACATCTGTCATGAAGAAAGAGAACTGGTGACAGCACAAGCTGAACAGCAATGGCAAGAAGCAGCAAGGGAAAAGAGAGAGCCGTGCTTCCAGAGCAGCTACTCAATGAAACTAGAGTGGCTCTGAAGAGAGAGAGAGGAGGTAAGAGCCCCAGATGAAAACAGAGAGAGAGGCGTGATGCACGGGAATGAGAATACAGCTGATTGGGAAGGTGGGGGTGAAGAGGAGTCGGAGTTCAGCTGGCTGGAGGAGATGGAGAACTGTGCCAAGCCAGGGAATGCTGACTGAATCATCGTTGCTGAGAACGCGATCCGGGAGCCAAAGTGACTTCAGGAAATAGAGGATCAGCCGAGTAGAGATGGCTGAGTCCTACAGTGATAAGTAAAACTTTTCTTTTTTTTTTTTACTGCAAGGTCAAGTCAGGCTAGAGCACATTTACAATGAAGAAACGTAAATGCAATAAGCCTAATGCCGTTTAGGGTGCTTAAAGGCGAAGACACCTTATTTTTTTGTTGGACTTATACCCTTGAAGGAAAAAATGGGGGATTTAGACTTACTGAGCCCTAAGAACTGGAACTTTTTTTTTCTTTATAATACCTGAGTTTATTTTGGGATGCTTAGATAGGGATCCTGGATATATGCTTACCTCCCTGGGAGAAATCATTGATTAGTAGCTTGGGGAACAGGCTTCTGGCATTTTCTTCAGCCTAGGATGAAGTAATACCTGAGAAACAAGAAAATAAAAAAAAAATGGAAAAACATTAGATAGATACCTAATAAAAGAACCTTATTATAAGCAACACTGTGAGTTTTCAATTTTGGTCAACCAGTTCATTTATGAAAAAAATAAAAAATTGCAAGGCGAAATTGATCAGTACCTCATTGTCCAGTGGTGTTTAAGTTGCACACTCCTGATATAAATCCTTTAACATCAAGATGTGGCAGGAGTGATCTGGGGTCTCCACTGAGAAAAAGAAACAAAGAATAAGCTGATAATTTGAGACCAAGGCTGGGCAACTGTGATTTACATACACCAAGAAACTAGACCGTACACATCACAACATCACAGTTTAAATTAAATTTCAATTTGAATTAAGGGTTTATAGATGACCAAGGGGGGTTGCCCACTTCTTCACCAACCAGTAACCCATGCGCTTGTGCTTGGGCAGGGTTGGGGTCTTAGTCAGGATACTGGCACTTAGTTAAGGTGAGGTGTTGTTAGCACATTTGACTTGTAAAGGTGTTACTTTGTGTCTGATAGCCTTTGTTATATTGCAAACACCGAACTGAGTTTCCCTTGAGGGGACTGATATTTGCAATCCTTAACTGCATTCCTAGCCTCTCCCCGTCACCGCCTGATCCCTCGATGTACACAGCTGCCCCACACACAGATCTGGGAAATACAGGCCCCCACTGCCTCCCCGGCAATGCATGCAGTGTGCGCAGTGGTAGGGAACTGGCTTCATACCCTCCCACCCCCTGGATGAGCTCCCCGCAGCTCGTCCCGCTTCCTGCCAGGGCCCTGCAGCTGTGCATTGTGGCCCCAAGCCCCATGCACCACCCAGCTGGGCAGTAGTCCTAGCCCTAGCCCTAGCCCCAGCCCTGCCCAACTCCCCCCCCCCTCCCTACAGAGGCTTCAATCCTAGGCCTGCTACTTACCTGCAGGAGCTGCTCTCTAGGCTGCCTGGCAGCCATGTACATATACATGCACATGGTACCCCATGCTTCACCACCATTCTTCTGCTCCTTCCTGTCATGACCCAAAGGATA
This sequence comes from Alligator mississippiensis, assembly GCF_030867095.1. Classification (NCBI taxonomy): domain Eukaryota; kingdom Metazoa; phylum Chordata; order Crocodylia; family Alligatoridae; genus Alligator; species Alligator mississippiensis. Next base: position 72,358,092 of record NC_081828.1, read on the forward strand.
TGATTTTGTGTGTGCTTCAGCACTGCAGAATTATTTCCCGCCACGAGGAGCTTTCTTTGCATGGTGCAATTCTCAGTTGCATAGGGAAAACCCCGGTGCAAAGGAGTTCCCACCACCTGTATGTAAATTTGTTTCCCACTATTGGCTGTTTCTAAATTATTCCCACATGGCAGCTAGCGATTGGCTTGCTAGCCATATAAGAGGCTTGAGCGGTTTCCGCCCAAGTTGGAGGAGGAGAAGGAGGACTTCACATCTCGTGAAGAACTCTAAGTGCGCTGTGGAGCTTAACAAACCCAGCGTGTGCCTTAAGAAGGATACAGGGGCCTGATCAACCTCTAGCCTCTCCCCGTCACCGCCTGATCCCTCGATGTACCCTTCCCTGCGCGCTTTCGTGGAGAGTCACCTTTCAGACTCTCATCGTGGTATCCAGAGCTCTTCTCGGGTTATTTTGTCCGGTTGATTCGACGGACTCGCGGTTCTAGAGCTCTCAGCCGGCCTTGGACCAGAGTTCGCGGTTAGAACTCTTGTCCGCTCTTCTTCTTTTCTATCTGTAACTGCAATGCAAGCAAGTTTTCCTGCCTGCACCGCGACCATCTACAGTGTAAGTAAAATAATCTTTAATCAACCTCTACGCGTCCGTGCCTAATTCTAGTCCGCCGTGCTGAATTCCCCGACCCGCGTGCCAGGGCTGCTGGCCACAGCCCGCCGCGCGCCCCCTAAAGCCTCGGACCGCTCCCGGCCCACACACCTCCCAGCCCCTTGCAGGATGGAGCACTGCCAGCCTGCAGCAGGCTCGTTACAAAACTGCAAAATCTGTGGGGTTCTTTGCTAAAATGAGAAATCTGCAACCTCCTCTGATAAAGGGGGAAATCTGTGTTTTATTCCATTTTTCCATGGGAAACAGAAAACCCAGATCCCTGATTATGAGGACCTGAGATAATGTAGGAGCACAGGAGGTGAGACATAATAACTGAAGTTCATTTTACCAGTAAAGATGAGTCATCAGTGCTATTAGTTTTATAGATGTACTGCAACCTAGGGGATGACTTACATTGTTGAATAATCAATTTATGTGCATTTAAGTAAAAAATGAATAGAAAAGCAAAGCAGACACATTTTAACACAAACCCAGTATTGATTTTAAAGTATAAATTTTGAAAGAGCAATAGCTCTTTATGGCATAACTGGTTATGATTATGTTCTCACTTATATTAATTAAAATGCACAGATGTAAATTTGAAGTACTTTTCCATAGTGCAGCTTAATCACATGAATATAGTTCTTGGCAGCTTTCACTCTTCTTTCCTCAACTCGATAAAAACAGAAACATAACAATCAAGGAATCTGCTGTTTCTTTTGTCTCCCAGTCCCAAGCATCTCTTTCAAATGCCTTGTATTTAAAAATTCTATTTAGCATAGATATGTTTAATCAAGCTTTTCTCACTAATTTTGAATACTCTTTGTTTTTTACTTTAAGAATTTGTTTTAGTCCTGTTCATATATTGACTTGATTTTTTTCCTTCTTTTTTTCTAATCTGCCTTCTTTCCAGATGGTTTATATTTTTCTAAAGCCATCTGCTTATCACTTTGAGTTCTTTTTACTACTTAATCATGTATGCCTCAGTTGCCCTTTTACCTGTTCAAACAGTCTGGGTGGTTCAATTGCAGTCTCTCAAGTTTTTTTCTAAAAAAAACAATTTCAATCCTCTGCTGTAGGTTTTACATGTATTATGGACTTCAATCAACTTTCCTTCAAGCACTTTGCACTTCCTCAGATAAATTTTCCTAAAATCATTTGTCTTACTAACACTTGCATTTACCTTGTTGTGTATCTGGTTTTTGGATCTGCAGCTATATGTAACAGTTATGATGTCAGTATCAGTGTGCAGCAAATTGACATATGTGCAGTTTGTTTTGCAGTGGGGCAGCTGCCATTTTGTGAGGCAGCATGTTGAGAGAGAGGGGGCTATGCTTTGTTTTCAGAAATGTATTTTCCGTCTTGTCCTCTTATTTCTTATTTAATGTAAAATTCATGTGGAGTGAAATCATAGGTTTGAGCTTTGTGTCTTGAAAACATAATGGATCTCATTATAATGTGACTGCTAGATTTTCAAAGAACCAGACATTAGCCTTTTTATACTCTTGTTTTTCAGTATTGTATATCTGTCTATAATATTATTAAGAACAATATAACAGCACGTGCCACACCTAAAGCTATTTGTGAAATTGTGGCAGTATAGAGATTCATGGGATTTTGCCACTGACTTGAATGGAGCCAGGATTTCACCAGTAATTTTTAGATATGGTATATGGTGCTATATTGTTCTATGTAATATAAACAGATAGATGAAAATTTACTGTGAATATGTATATTTAAGCATATCATTATATGCAAGTATTTGGTGTAATATTATGCAAACAAAAGAATAGCTATTGATGCAGAACTGTTATATTTGGATTGGTGTGCAGCTACTATATTGATATGTATATATATTTTGCCATAATGTAATCATGGGTAAACATTTCAGAAGAAATATGAATCTGCTATCCCTTCTATGTTTGATAACTGGTGCTACTTCTCACAAACGTATAAAATAGACAATTAGAAGAAGCACATCAGAGAAGGAACTGTGTCTGCATTTCAAAGATGATTTATTTTTAAATGAACATGATATATTCAGAGCATGACAGCATAAAAGCTACTGATGCATTGGAAGTGATCAGTATTTCAGGCAATCTGTAAAATTATGACATTATCAGAGAAGCTATTATGTCACCATATTCAAAAGATTTAATATGTCCCTCTGCAGACAGTACATTATTAATATTTTAACACTGAGGCTGAAGTCTTGGTCTTACAATTTTTTGAGTGGGACATGGTGGGAAGAATACACAGACCCACAGGCTATAGTGGAAGGCCTCGACAAAAGTCCTAGATGACACTGCTGCAATGCCAGCTCCCCTTCCTTTTCAAAAGTTTTAACTGGTAGTCCACCTTCCTTGTAGAAAAAAACAGTCCATTGTAAGGACGAGGCCTAAGACTAGAAAGTTTACTGGAACCTTCTTTTTACTGTTACATCATTAAAACTGTATAGGCCACTGCTAAAGGTACTATGATTGATTGTTAGAACACCTACTACTCCGTGGAAATTCCTTTAAAACTTTATTCAATATATGTAACAGGAAATAAAAAAAAAAAACAGTAAAGATGAAAATAAATGCAATTCAATAGTTATGTGCTCCCTCCTTTGTAGAAAAGTTCCTCTTTGCCATTCAGTAAAGTCCGTTCAAGTGAATATTCTCTTTAAAGTGACTTTTGCTCCTTGCTATGATAAGGAACAAGGAGAAATAACCAAATCTTGAATTTTGGTTCCCATTTACTTTTGCAAAAAAAAAAAAAATAAAAATCCTGCTCTTAGACAGTCATGACAAAATATCAGAAAGGACAGAAAAGAAAGAAGACTCTGTGTGTGGACATCTGTTTTGTTTGAAATGCTGAGTGCCTTTGAAGCGCTATAAACAGTGAGAGTACAGATGTGCTCAGAATGAAATGTTTCAAAAAAAGTTAGCCTAGTTAAGTACCCTGGATACTTGAAAACTCCAGAAGTGTCTGGCTTGTTCCACTCATGGTCATACTTATAAGCACATTTTGGGTCAGGAAGAAATAGATGTGGTGGCCAGAGATTCTGGGGCTTACCAAAAGATAATAAAAACTCTACAAGATTGAAATTAATTTAAAAATTCCATTTTTGGTGAATATTGTCTCCAGTAAATTAATTCACTGAAATATAAGCAGAAAGCAAATGTAAAACGGGAGCAAACCTAGCTATATCAAACCTCTTGGAGTGTAGCACCCAAAACTGGATACAGTACTCCAACAGTGGCCTGACCAGTGTTCCAGGGGGGAAAGTATCACTTCCCTGGACCTGTTCGTCATGTGCCTGCTAACGCATGATAAAATGCGGTTAGTTTTACTGATCACTTTATCACATTGATGACTCATATTCATCTTGGTGTCAACAATGACTCTGAGATCCCTTTCCACTGCTGTGCTGCTGAGAAGGTCATCCTCCAGCCTGTAAGCATGCTGGTGATTCTTTTTGCCCAGGTGCAGCACTTCGCACTTGTCTTGAACTGCATTCTATTCTGTTCTGCCCACTTTTCCAACCTGTCCAAATCCACTTGGATTCATTCCCTACCCTCTAGTGTGTTAACTTTACCCCATAATTTGGTATCATCTGCGAATATGGACAGAGTGCTCTCCACACCCTCATCCAAGTCACTGATGATGACATTGATCCAAGGACCAAGCCTTGTGGGACTCCACTGCCCAGATCTTTCCAGGTCGATACCAACCCATCCACCACCATTCTCTGGGTGAGACTCCTAAGCCAATTTGCCACCCACCTGACCGTGTAATCATCTACATCACAGCTGCTCAGTTTATTTATGAGAATAGGATAAGATACCATGTCAAAGGTCTTCTTAAAATCCAAGTAAATGACATCTACCACGACTTCTGCATCTAAGCATTTTGTGCCCTGGTCATAAAAAGAAACAAGGTTAGTCAGGAAAGATCTACCTGCTATGAATCCATGCTGGTTGCCCTTCAGCATTATTTTTCCCGCTGGACTCTCACAAATGTGATACTTAATAATTTTTCAAAGTTTTTTTCCCAAGGATAAAGGTGAGACTAACCAGTCTATAGTTACCCAGATCCTCCTTCCTCCCCTTCTTGAAAGCAGGAACCACATTGGCCCTTTTCCAGTCCTCTGGGACCTAACCTGAGCACCATGAGTACTCAAACAGCCATGCCAATGGCTCTGCTATGACACTGGCCAATTCCTTCAGCATCCTTGGATGAAGATCATCTGGGCCTGCTGACTTAAACACACTCAGTTCTTCCAACTGCCTCTTCACCAAGACAGCACCAAGATGGTCAGGTGACAATGTTTGGTCTATTATATAGCAGAAATTTATATTGATTACCTTACATCAGGTGATGCTCTCCACTGTGTTTTAAATTGGAAAGCAGGAAGGAAAAGGAAGGAAAAACAAATCCTGGAAGAGAGGGGTGCCAAGCACAGGGTAAGGTATGGAGCATAGAGGGAGGGAGGGATGGATTGGGCAGGAATCAGAGTCCCCTGGCTACTGATGCTGCAGCATGGTCTGCCCACCCCAGTTGTTGCTGATGCGGCTACCACAGTAGCACTGTGGTGTCCCTGCACCTGGCTGCTGCTGTGGCCACAGCACAGAATGCATAGCAGGCTGCCATTCTGGTGTTCCACCTAGGTCAGTGCTGAAGCTGGTACCTTGCTCACCCATCCCTTGTTATACTACTGCTGACACAGACTGATAAAGTAAGCTCAGCAGCTGCTCTCCAGCTGAGAGTAAGGAAGTTATTCAGGTCACAAGGTCTTCTTTATTTCCCATTTTCATATTTCCATGATTAGACAGATGACAAGTTTGTCAATAGCATGAAGTGATAAAACAGAGGGGGGTTTTGTTTTCATGAGTTGGGATTTGTTCAGTGAGAGTTTTCAACCATACTATAACTCTAATGATTTCAGTCCTGTAGATAGTTTACCACTCTAATAGGTTTTTCTTTTTTTTTTTTAATTTACTGAACCAAGATCCTATTTTGCTAGTTGCTATATATAGCATATGCAGCTAAGAATTTTGATTCTTATTCAGAGAGAATTCAAATCTGAGACTAAGGCCAGGTGCAGACAGTAAAAAAGCCCAAGGCGGAAGTGATCTAAGTTATGCGCTTTACTCTAAGTACCCTAGGTTACTTCAGGAGTGAACACAACACACATTTGCCCTTGTGGGGGCAGGGGGGAGGGAGGAGCAGGCAGGTTGCTTATGCTGGCTGAGGCCAACAGGTTGGGGGTACTCCTACATGCCTCCCAGCAGGCTCCCCACTGCCCAGTACAGCCCAGTTGATGGACCACTGGGTCTATGCAGCACAAGCCTCCGCTTCCCTGCCTGACTGCAGGTAACAACTGGCCAAAGGCAGGACACAAGGCTGGGGAGATACTGTGCTGCCTTGGGTCTAGGAGAACCTGAGTCAGGTTCATGCAAGAAAAGCCTGTCCCTGTCCCCATCCCCACCCTACTTGTGGCTCAGAGGTGGCTGGAGGCAGAATGTGAGGCTGGAGAAAGAGGCTTTGCTGACTCAGCTCTGTGACAACCTGGGGGCGGGTCCCACTGAATGCTCAGCCAGAGCAGCCAAGCATGGGCTGAGTTACAGAGCATCAACCTGGGAGAAAGGCTACAGGGACCTGCAAAGCAGCTTGGGATGCTGGCAGACAGCAATGTAACTTGAGTCAGTAGGGGATCTGGTACAGAAGTTCAATAGACTGGTCTAACCTAAATCAATTAAGTCTGATACCACATCAATCCAGGTCTGTCTTAGACTGGGTCCTGCCATTTCTGAACTAGTCTGCATGCACTGAATTTCTGTTTTGTTATGAACGTAGACCAGTTTCCAATGACGTATACGGGTTGATGTGTAACATCTGTACGTGGTCTGAGTAAGCTTTTTGCCACAGTGTGAGTGGTTCTTAAAGATATTCCACAAGCTTTCTGTACACAAAAAACATATTTGATGAAGACTCAGCTTTAGTCCGCAGGATATTGAATCTCTACCTTAATTTCATGACAATTTGTGCATAAAAAATATTAAATTCCTTCTAGGAATACCCAAGCCCCCCTAAAGCAAAGGCCTAAAACTATAGAATCTTATGAATCCAGAAGGCAATAAAAAACTAGCATATATGCTTCTTTTATGGTATCTGTGAACGATACATGATAGCTATGTTACTTAAATACAGGTTCTTAAAGAAAGAATTTATTATATAAAATCAATAAAAATACCTATATTTGACAATAGTATACAGAAAGAATAAAATATTAAAATATGCCACTCATATTTTAGCTTGCAGGGAAAAATATATCATATAAGTTAGAGATATGTGATTGCATAATTTTATAATAATTATATTTGTATTCAGCAGCATTAAAGTTGTATATAGAGCTGGTTTGGAATTCTCAGATGGAATAGTGTTCAGTCAGAAAGTGCCATTTCATCACAGTTTAACTGTTCCTGTAAAGTGTGTTAATTTAAACCAAATCATAATGGAACAGTCTTATAACATTTCAACAGAGTATTTTATGTTTTTCTATGTGTATGTATGTATAAAATATAATATGTATGCATGTATCATTGACAATTTCGAAAAGTCTGGAAAATAATCCTTCAGGTTGACTTACATTAATATATATGTACATGTATAAACAAACTAAAACATTTTTTTCCAGAATTTTCTTCTGTGGGGGAAGTCATAGGCTCCCTAATCTCATTCCATTTTGGAATGAAAGAACTATTAAGGACACTTAATTTCCTGCAAAAGAGAAAAAGCAATTTTCTCAACTTTAAATTCATATCACAAACATAATATAGTCTTAGTATTATCTTATTGATGGAATAAATAAACAACCCAATTTTTTAGGGTATGGACAATTAGGTTTGTAGGTGCCAAGAGAGGGAATTTCAAAGACATGTGGGCATCTAGAGGTAAATGAAACCTGTGCTTTTCAGTCACTTAGACAAATCTGAAAATCTAAAGGAGTTATCTGTGTAAGTCTAAAGTCAAACAGAAGGCAGAACAGAGTTGCACCTTATAGACCAGCTAATTCAGAGACACATAAGCCTTTGTGAGCAACAACTTACTTCAACAGATGTTATTGGATAATTTCTTGTGACCGGTATCCTCATTTTCTTTGTTTAAGAATTGCAAATTCTCAGGTTACAAACACCAAAATGCACATTTTTTTCACAATTAAAATTAATGTATATATATATCTCAATTGAGCAAAATGTTTTATTGATATGTTTACAATTTTAAAGCAATTTGGAAGTCTACCAGTGCCTCAATTACTATAATAAAATAAATTCTAAATATCTATAAAATTTGGTGTTTGATTTTGGGGGTTTTTAATCATGGAAAATCAGAGCTCACTTCACTCACCAGGACACATGTCCATCTGCACCTGTGCCCCCACCCCCACTATTGCTTTGTGGTGCTGAGCAGCCTTGATATGCCACTGCCCTGCCCAAGCCCTTGCCCCTCACCCATGACTGACAGCCCTCTGACCCTGCTGGTGCCCCTCACTCCCCACCTACAGCCCCTACCTCCCCCACAGCCCTGCTGGATGGAGCCCTCAGTTGCCAGAGCTACAGGGACAGGAACCAGAGTCTGCAGCCCCCAGTAGCAGGCAAGCCCAGGATGCCACCTTTGGGAAGCAGCAGCTGCTGCAGCCCAAGCAGAGCATGGAGCTTGGCTCCCCTCCCCGACAGGTGGCATGACAGAAGCAGAGTCTGTTGGGGGGAGGAATGGCAGATATGGGTTGCCTGCTGTGGGTTTGGAACTCCCTGCCCTGCTGTCTTCCCTGGGGGAATCCATGGCCCAGTGCGTGAGACCCAGCACAGGAGGGCGGAGCCACGTGGGAAGGGTCAATGTCACCACTGGGAGCATCAGACTTCCATGGAGAGGCACACCTGCCCCCCTGGCTGCACTACGGGGTATAACTCTGAAGAATAAAGGGAGGTTTTTTTGGTTTCTTTTGCAGCATATAGTAATACAATTAAAGGAAAAGAAACATCAATCATCGAGAATACCCCTCAAATCCATAAGGCTAAATCTATTCTGCAGGTTGCAAAAAAACCCCAACAATTTCTTTTGCTTACTATAATTTGAAAACACTATATGAAGCACCCATTGGTGTGTTGTATTCAACCCTGAATGGTCTTAGCTAATGAGATCAGGTTAGTACCTGTTGCTTTCCCACCTGTTACATTATGGGTGAGTTAAAGTGTAATAGTTGATGTAAACAGGATTTTTTTATGCTTTCTGCTCTAGAGAAATAATAGATAAATAGAATTATCTGATACGCATATTGTTTGCTGGAACTGCAAATGAAATTGTGATCGATTTACTAAACAGAGGTGATCATCACAATATTGACTGTACACAATATTGTTGCTATGATAATTAGGTAGTGTCATGCCTTCTGCAGTCAGACAAAAACTCAGGGCCTGGTCTATATATATATATATATATATATATATATATATATATATATATATATATATACACACATACTCATAGAATCATAGAATCAAAAGACCAGAAGGGACCTGCAAGATCATCAAATCTGGTCCCCTGCCATGAGCATGAAGTTATTGGGCTCAGATGAGCTCAACAAGGTACTTGTCCAGCCGCATCTTGAACAACTCCAAGAATGGTGATTGCACCACCTCTGTTGGGAGTGTGTTCCAGATTCTGGTGACCCTTACAGAGAAAAAGTTTTTTCTTATGTCCAGCCTGAATTTACACTCATTTAGCTCGTCCTCCCTTGAGGTGCCTTCCCAAACACTTGCTTCCCTAGGTCTTGATGCTCACCCCTGACATACTTGTAGGTGACTATCAAGTCATCTCTCAGCCTTCTCTTTCTCAGCTGAACAGTCCCAGTTACTGGAGTCTCTCCTCATAGGCCTATCCTCTGTGCCCCTAATCATATGGGTGGCCCTTCTTTGTGCCCTCTTGAGCTTATCCACATCCTTCTTGAAGTGTGGTGCCCAGAACTGGACACAGTACTCTTGCTATGGTTTCACCGATGCCAAATAGAGAGGAAGGAGCACCTCCCTGGATCTATTGGCAGCACATTGGCTGATGCACGCCAGAGTTCTATTTGCCCTGCTGGCAACCTTATTGCACTGTTGGCTCATGTTCATCTTCCGGTCAATTGTGACCCCCAGGTTTTGTTCAGATGCTGTGCCATCCAGGGGACTACCACCCATCGTGTAGTTATGGTGAAGGTTCTTCCTACGCAGATGAAGAAACCTGCACTTCTCCCTGTTAAATCTCATCAGATTACTTTCCACCCATAAAACCAGTCTGTCAAGGTCATCCTGGATCTTTATGCTATCCTCTGATATACCAGCATTTCCCCACAGCTTAGTATCATTCAAAAACTTAATCACTGAGCTTTTCACCCCCTAATCCAAGTAATTAATAAATATGTTAAAGAGCATGGATCCCAGCACCAATCCCTGGGGGACACCATTGGAGACGGCCCTCCAAGATGGGGCCATCCCATCAACTACAACTCTTTGGGATTGGCCTCTAAGCCAGGTGTCCACCCACCTCACTGAAAACTGGCTCAGCCCAGTACCCTCCAGTCTGGTTGAGAGAATCACATGTGAAACAGAATCAAAGGCTTTCCTGAAGTCTAAGTAAATGACATCAACCTCATGTCCCTCATCCAGATGGTTAGTTACCTGATCACAGAAGGACATCAAGTTTGTCAGGCATGAACTACCCTTGAAAAAGCCATGCTGGTTGCTTCTTAATAACCCAGCTGTTACCAGCTTGTAATTGATGGCTTCTTTAATATTTTTTTTCAAAAATTGTTCCCAGAACTAAAGTCAAACCAACCAATCTATAGTTTGCAGGGTTATCCTTCTTCCCTTTCTTAAAGGTAGACACCATGTTAGCCCTCTGTAGCATGTGGTCCCTGGTTGCTGGGAAGTTGGAAAGTCCTGATCTAGACTTTATGCATAAAACGGACACTGATTCACTAAGATGTATTCATTATCTAAACTCATTCACAAAACATCTGTAAATTGTTTTCCTTCTTTCTGATTTCCAATTCATGCTGTTTTGTTCAGTTGAGATTTCTCAGAGAAATCATAAGGGCATTTTTATTTTGCCTTGTTTTGCTTAGTTTTTTCCCCCATTTATTGATTTGATAAGCATTAAAAAAAAATCAGGTTTTAAAACTGAAAATGGCTTTCTACAAAGGTACCGGGACATATTTACAGAGGAAACACAAATTGAATGGATTATAAAATATGAACAAATACTTTTGAAATAAGATACATCTCCAGCTTGCTTAATTATGTACCACTTCAAGAATTATGTCATTTTGAGCTCATGTTATTCTTCATACTGTATATGACAACCATCAACAATTTTCTTTGAAATGTGAAATATGACTTTGAAATGCCATGGATGAAATCTTATCCAAATCATAGGCACATAAGGAAAGAGAAAGTAACAGAAGATGGCAGAGTCAGTGCATAAGCAGCAGTTTGTTCATTGGAACAGGTAGCTGGTTGTCAGCTTTATTATACACCACTAGGCGTCGACATGTTCACAAAGGCAAGAAGAAATGTGGGCTCAGGGCAAAGAGCAATGGTTTTCTGAAAATCTAATGATCACTTATGTTGTCACACAGAGCCCCACATGATGATTCAAGAAATCAACCCTATTCAGAATAACACTGAAATACGCTCTTACATCCAACTGCCATATGAGAATTAAACACATATTTAAATTTAAACTTTTCTATGTCAGACCTTTAGTATGATCCCATTATCAATTTGCACTGTGCTCCAGAAGAAACCAGAAAGAGTATTAGTCTGTGATGGAGATGGATTTCTCTATTAGTACACAGGTTTTAGCAGCTTAAAGGCCATTCCCTGAGCTATACCAATATTATGCATGTTGCCAGGTTTGGTCCTATAATACTTCTAACAACATAAAATCAGGTGTAGTTAGCTGTGTTAGTCTGAAGCCAGGCAGAAGTAGGGTGACCATATTATTTTGAAGGAAATATGGGATGGGGGCACCACACATACACCCCCCCCCCCCCCACATGTGCGCACACATACTGACTCTGCAGCTCCAGGGAGCCCTGATGACAGAGCAGGATGGGATGACCCTGCAGCCAGGCTCCATACCCACACGCAGAGGCTGGACCCCACCCCACAGTGGCCCCTGCACCCCACAGCTGCTGTCAGCAGCTGCCCAGGGTTGCTGTGCACAGCCCAGGCTTTGGCAGTGGAGACAGTGTCAGAACATGATGCTGCCAGCTACAGACAGCCATCCCACCTCACCCTGCACAAGTACCTGAGCCATGGCTCCAGCCCCCTCCCCTGGCCTGTCCCAGCTTGGCTGATCTCCAAACTAGCCAGGAGGAGAGGTGCTCAACCCAATCTGCCCCCAACCTCCAGCCACTGCTCAGGAGGAGCCAGGCCAGGCACATGCAGATTGGGTGGCACTACCAGTCTGGAAATTTTGCTTCAATTTTAGGCAACCAGCCAGGATGCTGGGATGAACTACAAAATCCAGGACTGTCCTGGTCAAACCAGGACATATGGTCACACTAGGCAAAAGGCAAGTTAGGGATCAGCAGTATTTTTATATAGAACTTGCATTAAATTTATTCTGAGTACTATGAATACCATTTTTTCATAAAGATACAGTTAATATATTGTTCAGCGGTCCATCTTCCCTTAGAATAAATATCTCAGGAAAGATTTCACTTAACCAAGTGATTTTTGGTAATATGGTTTAGTATTTCTAGTGTGGAGGGTACAACTATTTGAATTCATTTATGGCCTTGTTACACATTAAACTTAGCACATGCTAATTTTAATTTTATTTTTAAAATTAATTTTAAATAACATGTCAAGGTTTAATACCCCCTATAACCTGCACTGCTCTGACCTGCTCTTAGCGGTCTGGTGAGCAAGGGCATATGTAGGAGCCAAGTCCAACTTGCCTGCTCTTAGAGGCACAGTAGGTGACCCAGATTGTGGGAAGCCAGGGACTGGAAGGGTCCAGCCAGGATTGGGCCTGAAGCTGCCCCGTCCCCCATCCCTGGGGCTATCTGTCTGCCGCTCAGGATTCCTCCCCTGTCCCCCCAGGCCCTCACAGCTCACCTGCAGCTCCTGACACTATCCTGGTAGAGCAAACATGGAAGGGGAACCTGCCCACTGCCACTGCTGCTGCTACCAAACCATGGCTGCTCTCTGGGCTGAGCCCAGCCTAGAGAGTGGCAGTAGCAGGTGGGTTCTTCCTGTTTGCTCCATCCACCAGGACAGCACTGGAATGGCAGTGAGCAGGGATCTAGTGTGTGGAAGAGGGTGGGTCTGATCTGAGGATGCAGGGGGGGGCAAGCAACATGGAGGCCACCATGTGGGGGGTGCCACCTGCCCCCACCACATGCTGAATCATGCCAACCTCCCCCCACACCCAGATCCCCACTCACTGCCCCTCTCCCCGCAACAGCTCATGGCTTACCTGCAGCTCTCATTAGAGCAGGCAGGGAATGGGAACCCTGGACCAGCCCAAAGAGCAGCCACAGCTTGGTAGCAGTAGCAGACTAGTTCCTCTTCTCTGCTTTTTCCACTGGGACTGCATTGGGAGCTGTAGGTGAGCTGTAAGGGTTGGGAGGCAGAGAAGGAGCCCTGGGGGCAGGGGGCAGTGGGGGGAGATGGAGAAGGGGAATACCAAGGAGTAGAGGACAGGGGAGGAGTCCTGGGGGTGAGGGGGATGGACAGGGGAGCCCTTGGATCGGGGGAGGGGGGAGTAATAGGAGGGGAGAGGAGAATCCTACCTTTAGGTCCTCCCCCAGCTGCTCCTGCTGTCATTGTAGACAGAGTGAATAGGAATGGTGCTTCCTGGGATATTGGAGAATCATTCCCAACTGGTTTTATGCCTGCAGAGCAGGCACACATGACTGCAACAGAAACCACACAAAACCAATTAGATAGAATCCTTGATGGAAGAGGCTGAGCCATTCAGAGGGCCCTTAGCATGTGTTTTCCTACCCCAATGTGTGGACACTTATGTTTTAAGCACCCTTAATATACATTTAAGTTAGCATGCAGCAACACCTTTAGACATGAGAGCTACGTAGCTGATTCAAAACTGTCTCACCATAATAAAGTAAGATCCTCAGCACAACTGAAGTGCTGTACAGATATCTTTTGCAAGGCATGTAAAACAGAAAGACACACCAGATGCCATGACATAATCTGAAAATTATTTTTATTTCAAATGGGGTGAATTTCACCCCTGCCCAGAGAAGATTAATGCAAAACCTAGGCCATCATGAAGTTTCATTGTCTTCTCTGGACTGAATTTTGCCAATAATGAGTTGCTTGTTTAGTATGTCCCATAAGTACAATAGGAAACATTTAATAAAATAGTTTAATAAAGTATCCTAATACTCCTTTCTAAGAGATGCCCTAGCAGAGTATGTCATGATTTACAATATCTATTTTTTTTAAAGTCCAATAATTCTGTTCCACTAACTTAACCTATTATTGATTTTTCTATATATCTACTGTTAAATTCTGGCAGAGTTGTGGAGGTAGAATGCCTGTAATAGTTTAATGGTACTTTTATGATATTTCATTGTGTTATAGACAGTTCTACTATTGTACAGTAAGTTATTAGAAGACTTATCTCTTCATTTATTACATATTTCTGATCTACAAATTGAATAATGTGATAGCTTGATAGTAATAAAGTTTTCTGGAGTTCCTGGAATAGGTGGCCACATTGAATGGTTATATTCCTTATACAGAAGTCAAGGTAAATTTGTACCTTATAGGCTAACTAAATCCACGATGTATAAGCTTTGGTAAGAAGAAACTTGCTTCATCAAAATGACTTCAGTGTCCCTTCTTAGCATCTGATGAAGTAAGCTTCTGCTTATGAAAGCTTATGCATTTCTGATTTAGTTAGTCTATAAGGTACAAATCTGTCCTCCTTTCTGCCTGATTTCAGACTAAATCCTTCTCTGTATATTACATGTGACCTTGGGCATGACACTACATGCACCATCACCTGAATAATGGGATCCTGGGGTACCCGGTAGCCAGTAGCCCTGCCCAACCCCCTCCCCGCCCCCCCCCCCGGGAAGCTGCTGCAGTGCCCCCGAGTGGAGAGCCTCCCCTTACAATCAAGCACCCTCACAGACAATTCTCAAATTATTTACAAGATTTAATTATTTACACATAACAAATAATCATTAAATAAGCACATAGATATACCGACTAATAAACCCTCAAGAACTTATTTACACAATCTCTCACTTGCACACAGTGTACTGGGGATCCCGTGTGCACTGCCCCTGGTGGGGTATCTCAGGGAGCAGGACTGTCTATGTCCCTGCACGTGGTCTGTGGATGCTCCTTGGCGCTGGTGTCCGCCTCCGTGCTCCTGGAGTCTCTGGGCAGCAAGGGTCTCTGGGCAGCAAGCGGTGGCTTCTCTTCTGCAGACCCTGCAAGACAGCTTCCCCCTGCCTTTGACCCCCTTTCCCCGGCTCTGCTGTGAACAGTGTCTGAGCTGCAGGCTGTAGCAACCCTCCTGTCCCACACAGCCTCGCAGCCCCAGTAAATGCACCCCCTCCTTGGCCTTTGTCTGCCCCTGGGTCCCCTCACCCATCTAGGAAACTAGGGCAGACTCCGGCAGTCCTCCCCCCCCACCTCGGCTCTACTGTGCTCACCCAGCCACACTGGCTGCAGTCAGGTTTCTCTAGGCTTGGATTCTCCACACAAGCAGTCACTGCCTGATCCTGCCATGGCAGCCTCCTAGGCCAGAGAGAAGAACTGGATACTGTATCACACTGGATACTGTGTCACTCTGTTGCAGCTTCTACTGCTGCTTTTGCAGGGCTCTCTCAGGGGCTCTCCGAGGGACCACTGTGTTGAGACTCTGAATCCCGTCTCCAGCCTGTCCCTCAGCCCCTCTCTCTCTCTCTTGTTCCACCCCATGGGAAAAACTGCTCCCCCTTTTATCCAAGCCTCTCAGCCATTCCCAGCTCAGGGCCCTTCCCAGGCTTTTGCTAATGACTCTATTTCAAAACTTTACTGGGGTTACATCACCCCTCCCACTTCCAACAGGGCTGCTTCCAAAACAGCTTCACTTGCCTTCAGAGCCTACAGTGTCTCCTCTGGGACAAACTCTGTCTGTCTGCCAGGCAGCCCTTCCCATTCTGTTCAGGTGGGTCCATTTTTTAAAGGCTGCTACTTACTTATGAACAGTAACAAGCAAAAAAAAAATGTCATTGCCACTGATATAAATTACTGCAAGTTCAAATTGGTGTGAATAAGACAGAAGGTAGAATCTTCCCAGTTTTGGCATGCATAATATTATATACAGTACATCCTTCTGTCTGTCTGTCCACTTTATGTTTATGTGTATATAACATAATATCATATTAAAGTGAAACAATAGTAATTTCATAATATAATCACTTTTTAAGGGGATACCAAGCTGTAAGTGTAAGAAATGAGGCATATTTTTTTAATTAACATATTTCATTTAAACTGTGGAAAAAATGAGTTTGTCAGGTATTTAGATACCTTTTGGGGACATATGGCTATGTATCGTTCTTGCATGTTGAATACATTTTTATATATATCTTTTTTTATTTAATGTCTTTTCTACTTCATAAATAAAGTTAGCTACCAGATGACAAATGCAATTGGCAACAAAGAAGGGGGCAAACAGTAGTCTGTAGTTCAAGTTGTAGAAGCAGAGGTTAGGCATTTCTTAGAGTAGCTAGATGCTTTCAGGTCAAAAAGGCTAAATGGGATACATCCTGAAGTACTAAAGGGATTGGTTGAGGTAATTTCAGAGTCATTGCCTATCCTCTTTGAGAGCTTGTGGAGGCTGGTCTTAGATGATTAGGAAAGGGCAAACGATGCCCATCTTTAAGACAGGGAAGAAGTATCCAAGGAATTACAGACCAGTCAGTTTGACCTTTATCCCTGGAAGGATCATGGAGTAGGTTCTCAAGGAATCTATTGTGAAGCACCTAGAGTTCTCCTCTAGGTGCTGATCTCTAGGTGGTCATCAGAAAGAGCCAACATGAATTAACTAAAAGCAAGTCATGCCTAACCAACCTGATTTCTTTCAATGATAATGGGGCAGGCTCTGTGGATGGGGCAGAGCAGTGAATGTGACCTACCTTGATTTTAGCAAGGCTCTTGACTATCTCTCATGATATTCTCAAGCTAAGGAAATGCAAACTAGATAAAAGTACTGTGAAGTGGATACATGATTTGTACTCTGTGGGTGCATCTAGACATGTCATCAAGGCAACGTGATAAACCCTGGTGCAGTTTGTGCTGGAGTCAGCTGCTCCTGGGTGCACTGTCTGCATGTGTGCCTGGGACTGCAACAGTTTGAGCTGGATGGAGCAGTCCCTGACAGTACTATCTTACAGCAGAGTTAATTAATTTACTGTGCCGTAATATCAGCTTATGTATAGAAGGTGATGCTTTACTGCAAAGCTAATATGTCAACTCCACAGAAAAGCACGTGTAGATGCACCCAGTGGACATGTCTACACAAGATGCTTTACTGTGCAGTAGCATAGTTTACTGTGCAGTAAGCATGTGCATCTACACGTGCACATACTTACTGCATAGTAACCCTCACTAACCATGAGTAAATTTGCTACCTGCAAATTAAGGTAGAAAATTTACTTTCAATGAGTATTGGTGCAGTAGCATTCATGTAGACACCTGACCAGGAGCAAATCTGCTCCTGATCAGCTGGCTACCAGGGGGTGAGAAATTGCTCCCTACCCCTGGTTGCTGCCTGTGGCCACGCTGCCACAGGAGCCTGGGTAGGGACTCTGTCCCCCTGCCTCAGCAGCAAAGAGCTCCAAGCCTCCCACTCTGAAATCACAATCATGGACCGGGGGGCTTGGAGACCCCTATCTCCCAGCATCGGCTCCGCAGTCACGGGGCCAGTGCTGGGAGATCCACAGAGCTGAGTAGATAAAAATCTGCCCAGCCTGTTCCCCACCCAGCTCTGTGATTACAGAGTTGGGCAGAAAACAGGCTCCCCAGCACCCACCAGCAAGGAGCTCCCAGCACCAGTTTTGCAACTGTGAAGCTGGCACTGGGAAATAAGGATCATAGAGCTGGAACTGGGAGCTCCCAGCTGGTAGGGGCTGGGGATCCTGTTCCCCATCCAGCTCCATGATCATGGAACTGAGTAGGGAAGAAACTGGGTAGCTTTTTCCCTGCTCAGCTCTATGAGCATGTAGCTGGGCAGAGAACAGGGTCATTACATTTGCAAAAGAGCATTTGGATAAAACAAAAATATTTGCCAGTTTTGCTTTGCAGGGGCCCACATTCCTTTTTAGTTATTGTGAATCCATGAGGGAAATGATCCTTAATTGAATCTGCAGCCAAAACTCACATTTGCACTTTCTCTTTTATTTTTTGTTGTAGTCTCTCTTTAGAGCCTGGACATTTTTCTGCATTCATTCTCTCCCCACAATTGACTGCAGTGCAGCAGAAAGCAAACTAAAACTTTCTCAAAAACACTATGGTATTTTGCTTTGCTTTCATTTTAATGTAGAGGTGCCCTTCAGTTTCTGTGTTTGACCCTGAGCATATGTAAAATATTTGCATTCAAAAGGATGTGGGCAAGTAGGTGATTTCTGACAGGAAAATAATTAAACTTTTGAGTTTACCTGTTTCCTCAGATTAGTCCTGTCAGATTACATAAAAGGTACATCCAAGATAAATACCAGTTTCCTCCTTCAGCCCCTGCTTCCTATGCTCTTTCATGATTCTGCATTAAACTTTTTAAATTTTCTTTTGTCTCTTCACCATTTTTGCTGGGGTAGGCCCATTTACAAAGGCCCTCTAGAAGCTCCCCATCCTCTTCTGCTCTGTCAATCTTTTTTTTCTTTTTTTTTTGAGGAAAAGATAATTTTATGTAGAACATGTGCAGGTTTTGTGCTTCATACACTCTATAACATTTTTTTTTTTTGATCTTTATGGTTTTTTTCCTCTGAATGAATTGTCAAATTGCATTTTGGTGCCTACAAGGACAATAAATTATATAGACCAAATTTATTATTGAATGGAAGCCATTGTGAAAAATCCATTGACCTAAGTGATATGTGTTTATAGAAATGAAATATATAAATATATTTGTGTGTATAAATGGTTCTATATTTGCACATATATTGTATTAAAAAGTGTGTGTGTATGTGTGTATATATATTATATACACACACACATACCCATTTTATATATGTGTGTGTGCGCGTGTGTGTGTGTAGTTATTTTAATGGAATTACATGTGGGGAAAATTTGAGCCTGTCTGTTGAAAGAGGAATATACAACATAATAAACTTAAGAAAATCGATCTAATTAATGAAATCTAATCTGAAAGGCTCTTAGCTAGCCTTTTAATTTTGCCAGATACTTGTAAATCTGTCTGATTTTTTTTTTTAATATTGATAGACTTTGTGGGGGTTTTTTATTCATGTTTGTTGTGGTATTAGTATAAACACTATTCAGGCTCTGAAATCGGATAGTCTTCCTTAACAAGTAAAACTTAAATTGAGGTTTAACATATGCCATCTGCCATCTGTGCTTTGTTGGCTTATGAAATTTCTATGAGAGTTTGTTGTGATGAGGTAAGCAGGATTTTATAGTGCATTCAACACATGAGAATACAGACAAGTACAAGGGTATAACACTTGAATTCCATAAATGAAATATTTCCAATGACTTATTTAATACCTAAAACTGTGCAACTTTACTACATTGTCATTCCACATATTTTTCACTATGTATAAGCCTACATATCTAAGCTAAGGCGAAAAAAAAAATCCTTCATTTCGTATTCATTTGGATCACCTTTTCTCACTTTTCATCTGTAGTAAAAAATCAAAGAACATTTCATGACTCTGTGATGTAAGAATATTCTGTTTCTGTTTAACAAATGTTAAGAAGAGTTTAGACAGCTCCTTCAGTGTAGAACAGCAACAAATTAATATTATATGATTACTGTGTATTTCCTGAATGGCAAAACTTTTTTTCTGGAAATAAGATAGCACATTCCATTTACAACATGAACAAACGTACAAACGAAAAAAAGAAAGTACCAACGAATGCACCCTCTAATCTTAAGGCTCTTTGATGGTTTAAGCACGCCAAAAAGATTTAAAGCAATTTCCCTTAGTGTAAACCTGAAGTGATGAAATTTTGGTTTTATTAAATCTGGATAGTAAAACTGCCATGGCAGATTTCTCTATTTCCATAAAATTCCTAGCAGTAGTCATTAAGATTGAGCTTAAAAGTGCCTGTTCTTCTAAGCACTTTTCTGATACCTGTAAGCTGGTTTAGATATTCAGCTGAATACTTACAAATACAAAAATATCTCCAAGCTTTTTCTGAAGTGTACTCTGAACTATACATTTTGCAAATGTGCACTATTCTTTTGAAACTGGCTTCCCTTTGTAGGGGTGTACAGACTAGGTGATGGGTCTTCAAAAAACTCTGGAATCTTCTCCATTCTTTTCTCGCATCCTTTTCTGGTACAGTATTAGAATAATACACTAAGGAATTAAATATGTTGTACCATATTTTTATTGTATGTAATAAGATGCTTTATTATCAAGTTACTTTAATGTGTGAAGATACTCAAATTAGGAGTTAATTGCTCATCTAATTTTTAATAAGAATGATAACACTAAGGCATAGCTACATTCATCAAAACAAACTGGGATTGACTAACTTTTAATTCATATTGTAGATTTTGACAGCCTATCTTTAATGTTACTCGTTTCACATGTTTTAAGGACACTTGACTAGAGGGAAGAACAGAAGATACCAAAACAGAAGAGCAGATCCTTAGTTGATGGTGTTGTTACACCTTAGTTAATTCAACTATTTTATTTGTGGTGGCTCAAGATCTAGAGGGCAGAGGGAGGGGAGTTAAAAAATGGAAAGTGAGAAAAATCCTAATGTATACATTTCATAAAAATTCTTCTGTATAACTTCTATGTTAGAGGGCATACCTTTATGTCAAGTTTCAACCACAGGAATTTCTGCTGTTGCTAATACATAGCATTTGTTTTCCTTTAGCTAGAAAAAATATTTTTATATGTATTTTTCTTTGGGAGGAAAACAACTAGCAAATTCAGGGAAAAAATAATTTGCTAACTCATAGAAGTTGCATTTCCCTGAACCAAATTTAAAAAATAATAATAATTCTCAAACATTTTGATTTAATCATCTATTGCTAAAATGTTTAAGCTCCAGATTTTTTCCCCTCCATCTTCTGACAGGTAACACTTATGCTTCAAGGCATGGTGAGCCAACTTGTGGCCTGAAGACCACATGCAGCCCACATGCAGTCCAAAAAGGTTTAATTTGTAACCCACAGGCTCCCACCTGGGAGCTACTCCTCCCCTCTCCCAGTCTGGTTGCTGCTAATGCCAGGGTCTCTGGACTACCTCTCCTTCCTCCAACTTCTATTTCCTGCCTCTACGTCTATGGATGGTATGGGCTGGAGTGGCCTGCAAGGCCTAGGGAGTATGTGGCTCAGGGGATCTGCACCCCGCCGTCATCCCCCACGGTGGAAGAGTGTCCATATGAATCGGTGTGGGGATGCTGACAGCACAGCAGCAGGCCCATGTGGCATATGGTGACTAGCTGCTCTGGAATTGGATAGCCCTGTTTTAAAGTACTTGTTATAGAAACTTGAGGTAACTCTTATCTCTAGAGATTGCTTGTTTTAACAAATTTTCCATGCCTTCCACGCATTAGATTTCAGCTAATTTTTTGATTTAAGCTTATGGTTTATCGACACCAAAAAGTTAATAAGGAACAAGCTAGGATTTGAATTTACAGTGCACTAGTCTCCTCCATACTAAACCCCAACGTGTACACTCTCGTTGGACAGTAAAAGCAAAATAATTTACTCCACTTTCATATTTAGTTAACGTAAGTTAGTTACTGTAAAACCACACCCTTGCTTACTTCTCAATAACTCCCTCTTGTAGACCAGATTTAGACCCTAGTTTTAGGTTATTCTTTTTCTGGATCTATGCTTTCAACATAAATTAAAGTAGCTTTATGACTGTAAGGCTGCTCTAATTCATGTTCAAATTATTATGGCCTTTTATTGATTCTGAGAAACAGTAAATTACAGTGTATTTTATCCATACCAATCTCTGTCATCAGTCAGCGATATGTACTGGAGTTTATGGCTTCCAGGTGCAGCACTTACATGTGATCCCAGGACTACAGCACAGTGAGCTAGGGTGGTCCAACCCCAGCTAGCAGGGAGCCCAGGAGGTCAGCCTACCTACCTGGGTCTGCTTCTGCACACCTAAATGTGCTCTAGACAGGCTGGCTGGGGCACAAGAGTGCTACAGTGCGGGGCTAGCCAGCAGACAGCCCCAACCTGTAGCACCCTCATGCCCCAGCCAGAGGCACATATAGATCACCATCTATATGTGCATTGCAGTGCAGTAAATAACTCCACCATGGAATAGTACTTGTGTCAGGCAGTACTATCTAACAGTGGAGTTAAATAGTTTACTCTGGCCTAGTAGCACAACTAGTATAGATGGTGATGCTTTACCGCTGAGTTAATTAGGCAGTTCTGCAGTAATCATCTCATGTAGATGCGTCCACCAAGAATCAGGCCCTCCTTTTTTAATAAAGTACATAATCTGAAATCTTCTTCACATCTTTGTTGCTGTTCCAGCCAATAAGGTTATCACACTATCTGATTTTTGGATAGTCAAATATATATATTCTTTTTTCTCACATGACTTAAAGCAATATGCAAACCTCAGAAGATTCACTTGAGATAAGCCTCACACTTATCCATGATGAAACCATCTCCCCAAGTTAAAAAAGAACTGATTTAACATGATTCACAATGCTCCTTCATTTATTTCTTGCCAGAAATACTTTGAAGCCATTGTAACCTTCAGAAAGTGATGTTTGTTTTATGTTCTGCATGAAAGTTGAGCATAGTTGTTATTTTATCCAAAACATGTTGCTCACCTTTTATAGCCATCCATCCAGCTCATTATAGCACAGCTAGAGAGAATGGTATGATACCCAGAAGTTCAGCCACTGAAAGACAATACTTCTCAGAATGACACTGCAACATCAGACAATCAGTATATCCTGAAATAGCAGTATCGTTCCCAGAAGAAAGCATAGCCATAGCAGCTTATCTGAGCTTCTTGCAGTTCTCTAACAGCTGCCATGTGTGCATTTTCACACGTGTGCACATGTGTTAAAGACATACATGGATGCACATGCACACACACACACATGCACGCACACACCAATGGATTCACAATCCAATCCTGGATCCCTTTATCATTGCACAGACTTTATTGCATCAGTCTTCTAGAAAAGAGATTGTCATAATCCTCCATCAGGTCATCAAAGGCTATCAAGGTATCACAAGGCACTGATACTACTGCTACAGTTAGCAAAGACAGTTGCATTCTGACACCTTGCTCACTCTTGCTTTTCAGTCAGGCATTCTGTTAACCTCTCAAAATACACACTAAAATAAAATGTAGACTTCATGTTATATTTGAAACATTTTAAATCTTTCTTTGGGCCTTGTTACACAGTAATGCTGGGCAGCTTCTGGAGCTCTTAACACCTGGATTTTCTACACATTAACACCTATAATTGGTTTTAAGCACTCATTACATGGCTTACGTTATGCCACTCCAAAACAGAATTATCTCTGATCCGTGTTAGCTAGCACCTGTTACACTTAGCTGTAGCCTAGATTGGCTACAGTTTAGCATAAACAGCCCACCCACTCTCTCTCTCCCTGGCTGGCCTGGATCAGGCCCACTGCTCCCCCTACCCTCTCTAGCACCCTAGATCCCTGCTCACTGGCCCCCCACTCTCTCAAACTTACTTGTGGCTGTCCATGATGTCTGTCCTGGGGGAGTAGGCAGGGAGGAGTTAACCTGCCTTCCCAGCCACTGCCACTGTGGCAGCTGCTGCTCTCTTGGTAGGCTCAGCAGGGAGAAGAGCAGCACCCCTGCAGCAGTGGGTGGGAAGGCAGGTTAATCCTTCCCTGCCTGCTCTCCTGAGACAGCCAGGCAGCAACAAGTAAGTGGTAGGGGGAACCCTAGAGGATGGGCGGGGGGGGGGGGACGGGACCCTGAGAGGCAGGGGGGTGCCCCAGAAGGGGGGGTGGAGCAAGGGAAACCCCAGGGTTCAGAGGGGAAACCCAGATTGGGATGGTGGGGGATGGAGGATCTTTACCTTTCAGTCCTCCAGGCCCTGCTGCTCTGAACTTAAGCTAGCACTAAGACCTATAAACATTTGTGTGCCTCAAAGTATAAGGTGTAACAAACCCTTTTATGATAAGTATCAGGGAATCACAAACATGTTTGACTTTGCATAAGGACTAACCAATCTTAAACAGATAGGAAGCACCGAGCTAGGTTTGTAAGGATGACATCATAAAAACAATAGAAAATAAAACTGTAGATTTTGATGTTTAAGGATATAAGACAACCATTAATTGTCTGACAGAAGTTAGGAGGGCATTTTCCTTCTGGGACAAGTTGTTCTATTTCCTTCACCAGGTTTTTTGTTTATTTTTGCTCTACTTTTCTCTGAACCATGTTGTGTTGGTCACTTTCAGAAAGAAGATACTGAAATACAAGGACCAACTGCTCTGATCTGACATGGCAGCTCCCATGGTCAAATTAAGGAAATAGTAGCACAGATGTTGTCCTTCATTTCTTCAAGTTGTTTTATCTATCATCCCCTGGGAAAGAAATGGTGAAGTGACAAGCCACCTCAATGTATTTAATGTGAAATGAAATATGCTGCTTTTTTTTGCCCCTGTTCATTAAATTTTTATTTTAATGGCATGTCATCTTAAAATATATACTTGAAAATGACATTACTTTTGAACTTGGGGAAAGCATTAGTCTGCAGGTCACTCTATTATTTATTTATGCTTTCTTTCCACACTGTCATGCTGCTAGAATTGCAGCAAGGTGTTTCTGATTATTAGGAGAGCAGTGTGACATGGCAGAGAGCACTGAAATTACTAATCTGTTCCTCCGCAATAGAAAAACTGTGGGTCAGATTCTACTTTCTAATGCATGAGCATGAACATGAGAAAATGTTCTGTAAAGTATAATCCTACCTCTGCAGAGAGATAATTTAAATATTCTGATATTTTCCATGTCTAACATCTATGCTTGCAGTACTCAATGGTTCAATGTCCAGAATATTAACCAGGGTGGCGCTATGACTATCATGAAACTATGTTATTAGCTTATGAGCATAGCTGTAGAATTACCTATCCTTGGCATTTGGGATCTGGTTTTTCAGCCTCATTTAGGTACCTAATAATATTTCATGCCAAGCCACAAATGCTCAGCATTGGAGCTTACACACCACTAAACAGCCCTTTGTCTAGTCAAGTGCATAGACAAAACCTTTAAGTAGCAAGCACACATGGTTCTGTGCATGCATGCAATTTGGATTTAGGCCAGCAATAAATGCCAAATTCCACTTTTAATACAGGTATCAAGACCAAACAACATCAGCATTAATTCATCCTGTGCTCCTGACTCCAGTAAAACACATACTTACATCACTAAAATCACAGATAATTCAAAAACTGTAATTTATATTCACATGAGGAAAACAGGATAATGCCCATTCGTGGTAATCATGCATACAGGTCTAGGCCAGAAAAAGTACACAAGGTGTATGTTTGCAATTTATGATTGTATCTGGGGAGGCAGTTGCCATAAGAGCTGGCTAGATTTGCTGCTTTATGTG
This sequence comes from Alligator mississippiensis, assembly GCF_030867095.1. NCBI lineage: Eukaryota > Metazoa > Chordata > Crocodylia > Alligatoridae > Alligator > Alligator mississippiensis. The sequence goes on from NC_081828.1 coordinate 72,383,574, forward strand.
AACTGAGAGCCTCATTACAGTCTGAGCTGGCTATGTTCTGGTCAGAATTTCCCTGGGTAGTGTAAAATGGCTGATACAGAGAGAAGAAGGCCCCCTACAGAATGAAGCAGGGCAGCGGTTGTCACCTGGGGGTACATGTACCCCTTGGGGTACTTGGAAAGGCCCTAGGGGGTCCACACGGGTGGGTGGGGATGGAGTGCCACCACCCACCACCCTGCATCGCCACCTCCCAGGAACAGGGCTGACGTGGGGTGAGGGCAGCAGCTCCGCTCTGTAGGCTACACAGGCACTTCCCGGCTGTCTGGTCATGGCAGGTGTGGGGGGGAGGTAGCTCACACTCAATGGGTACTGCACTCCACCGCCCCCACTCTGCTTCTAGCCACACGCCATCCCCCACCCCCTCATTCCACTTCCAGCCATTGAGGGTACACTTATAAAAAAGGTTGAAAACCGCTGAAGTAATGGTGTGCATTTACTGGTTTTGAAAACTAACCAATGGAATTTCCTGTTAGAGCTCTCATTTCCTGTCCTGAATTGTGTTGGACAGTTTAAAAAAAATCTATTCAGAAGTTGCCTTATTCTCTGAAACTCTGTTGGACTGAGCAACTGAGCCCAGCTACTGAATTACAATACTAACAGGCCATTCTGAACTCTGCTAGGCAGCTTCCATTAGAGTCAATGGGAGTTCATGCACTTACATCTAGGGGAAGAATTTGAACCCTAAGAGTATATTCTACTTTGATGTTTACAGAAAATGTAAGCCTTTAACAGTGTTACAGTATACATCAAGCAGAAGACATAGCCCCTAGTTAAACAGGATTACATTTCTCTTTATCTATCAATACTAAGAAGAATATTCATGTTGTTGAAAAAGATGTCCATCACATGTATATAAATGGGATTTCACGTTTGTTATGCACTTGATTGGTCCATAGTAATTGGAGGATTAATAATAAGTCTGTATGGTAACTGTCAAACCTTTGGCATTGAATGGCATCACTTCTTAAGCCACATGCAACTTCATACTAGAATTCTGTACAAGACAGGAGGTGAGAGGGAGCAACTGCTACATATTGTGAGTTATTTCCTTCATGAGTCTGAGAACATATGCAAATAGGATTCCTTTAAGAGTTATACAACATGCAGACTTGAATAAATTTTGCACTACTTTCATTTATGCTCCTGATATAGAATGTCTTGGTAATTTCCTGTAGTTCCTTTTAGTATGCTCTGTGTGTGTGCATTTCTGAAGGAGACTGATGCCTGTGGCAAACTTTTTTGCCTGGCTATCAGGCCACCTAGCACTTAATCTCATTAAATGAGAAGGTTACTCTTCATTTCCTCTGAGCTTTCTACTGCATAAACGCTCTGTTCTGGTGAATTTCTTTTTATTACTATTTAGCAGGCAGTAATAATAACTAATTAATAATATTAACAAACAATGCACCAGAACTTAGAAGAAATAGAGTAGATGTTTGCACTAGGAAATGACACCATTTTATCTGATTGCTTTGAATGGTGTCTTTTGTATGCAATATAAATCTTACATTGCTGAAGCGATGCTGTAGCACTATCCTGCATCTGCTCCCTGTCTGTTGCCTGGAAGTGACAGTAATTATTAACATGATAGCTAATCAACAAAAGTAGTTGCCAGACACTATTAAATGGCCTCACATTTCTCTCATCCAGAAAGTGAAGACATGAAAGAGAGAATGAGTCTCCAATATGTTCATCAACTGCAATATGTTCATTTTATCTCTTTAGGGTTTTGTGCTGAAATCCAGCAGCATAGTTCTGCTGGAGCTTGATCAATGATATTAACCAAGAACCCATTCTATGGCATTTGATAAAGGGAGAAAGAAAACAAAGCCTATGGACATAACTAATTTGTGATTATCTCCTGATAAAAAAATTACCCAAGGACCTTTATACTTTAATCATAAACAAGTCTCAAGCAAACTCTATGGTATGAATAGTCCTAACAGTATGGTCAGATATAAGTAAGTTTCATATTTTAAACAGTAATGCCACCTTGTGGCACAAATGCATATTATTACTATTTTTTATTTCTGTTAGTTCTTCTTTACTACATTGGCAAAAACTTGTGAAAGAGTAAGTAGCATTACTTCACTGCATTGAACACCTTACTGAAGTTGTATTCCTCTATTGTAGAGTGTATTAAAAAGTTGGGGTTTTTTTAATCTTTTAAAACATTTTAGGTCATTGGTTTGAAAGACACATAGCCTTTGACAGCTTTAGCCAACAGAAAACAATGACAATTTGGGGTTTGTTTTTATTTTTTTTAAATTGTGACCTCTCTTGCCTAGTGGCTGCTCTCCTTTTATGTGAGTTTATTTATGCCAGTTCGTGGCAACAGGGATTCTCTGTGTTTCCATATATTTGTACAGTGCTTAACACAATGAGGTCCTGGTCTGAGTAGCCCCTGCACAATATTAAATTACTATAATGTGAAAGCCAGGATTTAACTCTTTAGGCATGCAGCCAGTAGAAGTGTCCTTTCAATAATATTTCAAGTGAGCTACTGAGCATCCTGATGTCTCATTGCCTGACAGGAAGACTTCCCATGACTTCTGTGGGTGCAGTAGAGATTTGCAGCTAAGGGTTTTCTCAGGTGTGAAAAATGTCAGTATTTTTTAAAATACCTTGTGCTACACTGAGAGGAGTCTCAAACATTTCAACTGTTGTTTTTCCATAAGAGAGCAAGCCCATACCTACATAGCTATTAGTTTAGTAATTAGTGAATTCAACTGAATGGAGTGACTCAGAATTAAAATCCCTATTCTTCAAGATTTAGAAAAGGGTCATATATTCTGGTGAATGTGCTTACCACTAGGCTATTGCTTATCCTGGAATAGAGTATTTTGGGAGTTATTCTATGTTGTATAAATAGTTAAATATGCATGCCAGCTGAGTTCTTTAAACACTAAACTATTTAGAGCGGACAGCTTTTTTTCTCTGACAAGAAATTCCATTTTGGATAAGAGAAACTTTTCCTTGATCAACGTTTCACTGAACCTTGTCTGTAACTGGGAAAGATTTGGGTTTTGACTAATCAATATTTTCTTATAAACTGGTTAATTAGCAAAGAATCTGTCCAGATTCTTTGCTAATCTACTCTGAGCCTCTGAGCCTCTGCATTTTAAGTAAATCATGCCTAAGCATGATCTTCCTAAGTGTTTTTGACTCCACCACATACCTTGCAGGATTGGACTCCAAAAAATTATTATAAAATTTCTATTTGGATTTAAATCTTTGTTAGAAATAAGGGGTAGGAGAGGACTTTAATTTATATTTTTAACATGTTTACTTCTGCAAACAAGGCAATCCTACCAATTATTATGCCAACATTAAAGAAGGTAGATATTGGACTGCAATTTGTGAGGACCAATGTTCCCACTAAAGTGTAGCGATCCATGAGTGCACCGCATCGGTCCATGAGCGCATCGCTTCGGTCCATTCCCAAACTTGTCCCGCCTCCCCTTCTCCCCCTCACCGAGGTCATCTATTTTCTTGAGCCACAGATAAAGACTGTCCCTTACATCTTCAATTTTTGTGAATTCCACTTGGAAGACAGGTTAGCTTCAGAATCACTGCAGCAAGATGGAGCCTCCACACATGAAATAACTGCACTGAAGAAGGCAGAACTGGCCTACATAATCTGACACAGGAAACTTGTGCAACAAATGGTAATCCAGATGATAGGAAATTACTTATATTCATATGCATAATGTCTGTTTTTGCAAATTACTATCTTAACTGACTTTATTTGGAATGACAAGAAAGGAAAATGCCTTAACGGTCAGTGTTTTTACACTTAAAATGGATTGATAAATGCAATCAGTTATGTGGCTTATGCATAATATTTTTAGTTATAATATGATATTTCATACCCCTTGCACCTAAGAACCCAGATTGCTGAGATAAAGAATGAGGATTAGCCTTGTTTATGCAAGAATGTAACTAACATCTGCCAAAATCTGTCTGGCTATTTTAATTCTCTGTTTCAACAAAGTTGACCATCTGCTCTCTCATCAACAGTGATCTTGTTCTAAAAACTAAATCAAAAGATCACCTGTCTTATGCACTTTGTTCTCACTTAACACAAACAAAACTTTAATGGCATCCATCTGTACCTAAAACAGGTAAATACTCATGGAGTCAAAACTTAACAGCTGGAGATGCATTAAGCAGAATGACAATTAAAATGTTCAGCCTGCATTAAAAAAATGAAAGCATGAAGCATGGTGTTTCTGCTAAAATATTTGCTTGGCTAATAACACCTAATCATTTTCTGAAATCTAAGGAAATAAAATGTATAAAATATACACTCTTACTTTAGGATAATATTAAAGTTTCTAATTGTAATCTTCAGAAGTTAGAGGCATTCAATCTGTTGACGTTAGGCTTCACATATATTTTAAAGATAAATGTAGTAACATACTAGATTTGAATCATTTTATAAATTTAAACACAGTAGTACAGTGTATATGGTCAAATTAATTTCACTATAAAAACTTCTGAATTTTAATATCCTAACTAATGTTACATAGTAAATGTTCAAATTACCAAATAGTATATTCAGTTTTTATCTTCTAATGATTTGTTTCCCTCCAAAAAGGGTGAAAAGAAAATTGCATGGTTACTCTACTTCAGAAGTGTACAAGTTCTGTTGCCTTTTCACCATACATAAACTCAGATGCAACTACAATAGACAGGAAAATCTAGAAATAGAAAGGAAAATCTAGCGATATTAGGCAGGAGCTGCTTATTAGGTTTTCCAGTGAAGCTTTTAAACTCCTTGAACTGAACTGATGGGCCTTGCAGAGTTTTCCCTGCGGGTTTTAACAGAAATATCATTGGGAGGACTGAAAGAAGATAAAAGTACAGGACCTGTTTTTACATTGCAATCTGAGAACAGCTGCCAGAGACAATAAACACTAGAGATTATTGCGAATATTTGACATAAAATTTTTACATCAAAACTGAAACTTTTTCTGGAAATGAGATAATGTGAGATCAACCTCCAAATGGTGTTAAGACTCTATATTCCTTATAACCACATATGATTTTTATCCAAGAGAACTTCAAGTAATTAATGTTAAATGACATTTTCTCACGGAAATATAAAAACAGCTTTGTGTCTCTGGGTTAAAAGGTTTTGGACTAAGTCATGAACTTGCTCCAGATGAGCTCCTCAGACATTTCCCTATTTTTGCAAGGAAGCAGTTAGTGTCATAGGCTAATGAAGGAATGGAAAATATAGATGCTAAAAAGTCATTGTTTCCGTAGATATCAAGCCAGTGGTTCTCAGCCAGGGTCCCATGAGATCCTTGTAAGGGTCCCCCAGGGTGCCACACAATATTAGCACTGTTAGGTTTGCAAGCACCTACACATGATTCACAAAATAAACCCAGAGGTTTCAAATAGAAATCCTTAGCGTTAAAAACATTCTGGGAACTTTTATGTTTTCTTTGTTCTTCACAACTGAAGTATTATTCTGTTATTCTTTTGGTAATCAAAAAAAGAGTGAGAGCTAAGAGCTGGCATCTTCTGAGGGGGGTGCTTTGACTCTAAAAAGGTCATAACCCCTGAATGGAAAGTGATCTGTTTTTTCCCCCCTGCAAAATGGACCCACATGTAAACAAATGCAGAGACTTCAAAATATCTCACAAAACTGAATTCTTGTCTTATGTAAAGCTCTAATAAACACCTTGCAAAATACATTTCACAGGAGAGAGAAAGAGCCTTTCTCTTTTGAAGCTTGAATTAACCAAAAGAGCGAGAAAGGAAATTCTGTACCTCAAGCCAGGAATGCATGTAAATTAGGCAAGTAAAATAATTCTAAGAAGCTTACACATTGCACTGGTGAATTGAATCAATGAACTTGTAGTCAATTGGAGTTATAGAGGCTCAATACTTCATAGACGGCGCATCTATACATTCATTTTAATGTGCAGGAACCTATTTTACTGCACATTAGAGTTTCACTTCAAAAATCATGCTAATACATGAATGCACAGCAAAAATAGGCTACTGGGCATTAAGCATCACTAATAAAGCATGCACTTTTGCTACTGCACATTGGGGCAGCTGAATGCACATTTAGTTAGTACCAAGGGGCATCTATATGTGAGTGCTGAGGCTGCGCTGATGCGCTGGAATTCCAGCACATCAGAACAGACTCAATTAATTGAGTCTGCTGGAGTGTGGCAATTGCTGCACTCCAGCAGCCTCCTGTGTCTTGTGTACCAGCATCCCCTTGCTTAAAAATGGCAGTGGGGGTGCTTGAACTAAAGCTCGTTGAAAGAGCTCGAGTTCAATTGCCCTCACCACCATTTTCAAACATGGGGACAATGATACAGGAGACACAGCTGTGCTTTAATTAGAGTGGCTGTGAGAGCCACTCTAAAATGCTGCCTCCCTACCCCACCCCACCCCTCCAAAGCATATGGAAAAGTGCCCTCACATTAGAGTTACTAAGTGTAATGTTCAGTAGCAAAAGTGCAATAATGCATGTGTGGACGCACCTAGAGATGTTGAGTACCTCATAGGATTAGGTTCTCTGTGTTACAAAATAGAATCCTTTATGTACAGTTAAGGAACATAGGAAACTGTTCTGAAAACTGCTAAGCTGTGGCTATTACTGTATACTTCTTTTAAAAAGACAAGATAAATTACCTAAATTGAATTTTGAACTAATGAAAAATCAGGTTTCTATCATTCAATGCATTATTGAAATAAGTCAACCTGTATTTTTCTGGTACCTTCAGATTGCCCTAATGTTTTAATGACATTTGGCTACAGATGGGCCCAAAGTGTTTACTCTTCATCCTGATTCAGACTCTCAGTCTGAATCTATTTCTGTAATGACCTGGATCTAGATTCTTAATTGTACAGCCAAAACTGCTGAAAGTTTTATATGTGGATCCAGTTTTTGATAATAGATGACTTCTGCAAATATTCCTATCTGGTCACGTGTGACTGAAATATAGAGTAAATACTTAGCCCCATTAAAGCTTTCATACAAGGAGCGTCAGCAATGGCGATGTGTAGGAGGTGCATGGGGGTGCATGTGCATCCCCTGAGAGCACTGGTGCACTCCCTGTTTAGGTGCTGGGCAGGGGGGCAGGCAGGAGTGCTGGTGCCCCCCTGGCACATGCTGGCTGGGGAGCAGGGCCGCCAGCAAAAGCAGCCGTGCCACTTTTTGGTGAGTGAGATCTGCAGCTGCCCCCCCCCCTCCCCCCCGTCACTGACTGGTGTCAGGGAGGGCACGTGGCCCCCTTCCCCCCCCAACTCAAGAGGCACCAGTTGTCCATGAGCTTCTGTTTAGTTTTACAGACCTAGACTTTTAATTTGGGTCTATCTCTGTGGGAGCCTTCTTACATGTTACACTTCAAGCTGTTCAAATGTTGATCAGTGTTAGGGTAGCTAGAGTTTGGAGCAGTCACACCCTTAGTCTAGAAACCTTCTCTGACTGTCCCCCATCTGCACAGCTGTGACTTGCCCCTAGAGGGCTGGCTAGCAGGGATCTGATTAGGACGAGTTGCCACTACAGGGCTGGTAAGTCAGGACAGGTGTCTATCTCTGCTCTTGGTGCATATCTGTGAGATATGGGTTGTCAGGGGGCAGAAAGATGAAGCTGAAAGGCAGAGAGTTAATGGGATAAGGGTAGGTAGTGAAATGGGAGGTGGAAAGGAAATAGGGGTTGGTGAAGGGTAGTGAAATGAAGGAAATCTGCCACTGAAGAATAATATAAAACCAAGTAAACAAAAAAATTAAATAGAAATAAAGAGGAAGTAAATTCAAGAAGGTCTCACACTTTAATAAATTGGTATTTGGGATTGGGGGTGGAAGGGTACTGAATATGCTTCTGGGGTGGCTGGGAAGTGGAGCAATGATGGAAAGCACTTTTGGGGGGTCTACTGCCACTGCTCCAGGAAGGAAGCCCCAGCTCATGAGGACCCAATCCAGCGTCCTACCTCTCCCACCCCCATTAGACCTGACTCCTGGACCCAACCATGCCCTGCAATGTGACTAGCTGGTATGTGCTCTGCAGGCTGTTTGCATGGGGTTGCTCCTAGGAGATGGAAAGGTGACACCCTGTGGGCAGGAAGGGGAGTTGACTTGGTGCCAGAACTGGCCCTAAGCAATAGAGTTCAAGGGGTGGAAAGTTTGTCCACACAGAACAAAAAGGTGTGGGACAATATGTCTGAGGTACCTGGAGGACTGCAACTTGGGCAGGTCATCTGTGGGGTTGGCCACACATTAATGGAACATGAGGTGCTCAGACCAGAAATAAATTTACCCTGGAGTGGCATAACTTTAAGGTGCCTCAAGTGTGCTTTAAACTATTTTTGGGTGCTAATGGCCAATACACATACTTTTCTGTCCCACAATGTTCTGGAGATCTGTTGCTTCAGAGCAGAGTCTGCTTTGCATGTGAGCTTTGTATGTGAGCTGAGGCAAACTGTGCTGTGCCACGTGCAGCTGTATAAGTGGTGTTTTAGAGCAAAAGCACACTTCTGCCATTTTCTCAGTGCTGATGTACATTTCGCTGCTTATACAACTGCAGGCATCACAGTGCTGGGTGCTTTTCAAAGTGCCAAGTGCTGTGCTGCTTGCATGTGTTGAAAGCCCCATGTGTTGAAAATCTAAGGGGTTAAGAACTCCAGGAGCCGCCGCAAATTATTGTGTAACAAGGCCCTCAATAAGGTGGACATAGATTGGCCACAAGTTACTATGAATTGTGCATTTTTATCACATAGGAAGAAAAAGATAACTCTTCTTTTATAGACATGTTTCAGATTCACTGGTTAGTCTTGGTGTTGGCTCAACTCTTGTTTCTGTGCATTAGAAATTATATTATTTTCAGCAAGAATAATACAACTTCATAAGTCTAATAAAAACTAATTGGTAGGTTCCCCTCCCCCCCACAGTACAAATAGAAATCTTTTTTGGAATAAATTAAATGATTAAACTATTGGTACAATTACCCTGATAATCATGAGTCAGAATTGGGCAATTTGAAGAAAATTTTACCACACATGTCTGAATACTCTTTTCTAGGCAAGCTTTTCAAAAGTTTTAAGAAATAATAATTAATCATAGATAATCCTGAATGCATTTTATACATCCCAGGAGTTATTTTCACTTGTGTAGCTTCATAAGAAATAGGATTCCCTTCGCCTCAAAAAGAAAGGAGGAGAGAAAGAGAGAAAGATGTGCTTATGCCTAGGTAAAACTACAGTCAAAACAATTACAGTTTGGCTACATTACAAGCAAAGGAAAACAGGTACTTATGAGGTAGTATCAGGAAATGTTCAAAAATTGGCACTGCTGCCAGTTCTCTTTGTGATGAGTAAGGGCATGTGTAGATGATATGGGGGCCCTATATTGAAGTGGTGGGTTTTTAAAAACACCACTTCAACTTAGGGCTCTTTAAACCCCTGTGTCATGCACATACCTGAACTTACCTGCCTCTCTGGCAGTGGGGAGGGGAGGGAAAGCTGCCAGCAGATGGAGCAGTCCCTGGGCTGTGATGGGGGCTAGTGTTTGCCTTTGCAGCTGCAGCAGTGGTAGCCTCCCCCCAAGGAGGCACCTGCCTGCAGGTACCCAGTTTGGGCGGTCCTAGAGGGCATCACAGCCACAGCAGAAAGCATTGGGCCCCTGAACAGTTCTGGCAGGCAGGCAGGCTCTAAGGGAAAAAAAATAAGTCTTGTGCAGAGGCTGCCTTCCCAAACTGCTGCCAGACTGCCTGCACGAGCTTCCTGCAGAGCCCCTGAGCTGCACGGGGCCCGATGCTTCACTCTGCAGCTGTAGGGCAGCAAACTAAAACTTCTCAGAGGAGTCGTTTAAAGTACATTATGCTGCCAAATTTGCTACAGCAGCTGGAATTAATGCACAATACGCCGCCAATACATGCTAACACCAACACTATTAAAGTGGTGCAAAAGCATTTAACCCACTTTAAAGCATAGTGCACACATGCCCCTCATTTTGTCTACATGCAGCCTAAGTGTCAAGGAACCCATGTCTCTGCATGACCACACCCTCAGGATGATGTGGGGGTGGCAAGGACATGCCCTATATGGAACCTTGCTGATTCGTGGCCATGCTTCTTCCTCAAAGGCAGTCATGAAAATGTTGGGGCAACTGTTAATGACTCTGTTCCATGTGTTTCTCCTTTAGACCTCAAATAGACCTCTTATGTCTCCTCTCCCTTTCCAGAGTCTTACTGATCCTTACCTCCAGTTCTGACCTGTCCACACTGCTGCTGCAGACTCACCCGTTGTTCAACTGCACTCTTCTACTTCTTTTTAGGTCCCTAACTTTGTTGTGGATCCTAACCTGGGCTTGTTCTTCAGACTTCAGTTGTGGCTTAGACCCTTAGTTTTCCATTCTGTTCTAATCCTTGCCCTGTACTACCAACACTTGATCATGTACCTAGGACCACATAATGACAGGATACGCTGTAAAAAGGAACTATTATTTAGAGTACTTGACAGAAAATCATCAAATGTTTGGGTTGATGTTATTCAATTGCAAGGTCTTGTATACATTAGCTGCTGACTTAAAAAAGCAGTGTCCCCCATCCACCCCCTCCCACCCAAATAAATAAAGCCCAGCAGCACAGATGTAATGACAGAGGTTGTGTAGTATTTGCCATCAGGTCAGTACCAGGCAAAATATGGCCTACGGGCCAGATCCGGCACACCAGACCATTCTATCAGGCCTGTGGGACCCCTGATAAAGTTTAGAAAAAATTAGAAAAATTTTCTAAAAAAATTAGAAATTATTTATCTACTCCTGGCTGCCTGTCAAAGATGACAGGAACCTGGGGCAGCAGGACCCAGGGGGAGCTGGCAGCAGAAGGCAGGAGCCCAGCTCCGCCCATCCCCAGCTATTTCCCTGCTTCCTGCCCCTGCCCTGCTCCAGCATCACATGGCTCTTGGCTGCATAGCCAGACTGGGGAGCATGGGGCCCCACCAGTACAGGTAAGTGCGCATGCAGGCAGGGGTAGTGTGTGTGTGTGTGTATGTGTGTGTGTGTGTGTGTGTGTGTTTGTAGGGTGAGTCCCACATGCACACCCCACCATACACAAGCATCCATACCCCCTTCGCATGCAGATCCCCACACCCACACCGCCTCACACAATCCCCTACAAACCCCATACCCACCCACACCCAACATATCCACACACAAACCCACATGCTCTCTCACCCCACATACCCAAACACCCATAGCCCCTGTAAGTTCCCATGGCATTCATTCATACACCTAGCTCTTAGGGACCTCTTAGGTTTCACTGTTTCGTTGGGATCTGGACAGTTTGGTGCTGGAGTATATGCCTTGGAAGGCCTTCAGGGTGGTTCTTTCCTGCCACATCTTTGATTGAAAAATAAGTTATTACTGGGAGTAGGATGTTATGTCCCACCTTCCCTGGGGTCTTCCATAACCAAGACAGTTCAGTTTCACGATTTGGGGCTCCACCTCCCTTACACCCTACCTTATGCCAACCTTAAGATGTTTATCTTCTGCTCACCTCTAAGGTGGGCTCCAGTGATATTTTTGCTTGTATTGGTCTTTTGGTTTTAAAAGAAAAATAGGGTATGGATCTCCCTTTTGGCCTGAGGTCCCCGTTGTAGCTAAGATTTGCTTGTGGTTCTTGCTATCCCCAGGTTACCTTGTTACAAGTGATGTCTTTGCTTCTAAGTTGTATGCTTATTTTGGTCTGGACTCCTGGCTCTCTTTTACCTTTGCAGGGTTCCTAGACATCCACTCCCATCCGGAGGTGTCCGGGATCCACACCTGCTCTTTAGGTATGTCCTTTAGCCCTTGTGGGCTTTTCCTTTCTTCATGTGCCCTCTCTTGGGGCAGCCACCACTGCTCCTTTCTGGAGCTTCCTCCTCCTCGGGGCTGTCCTGGCCCCACTGGAAGCCTCACTTCTGGTCCTCTGGACTCCGCTCCTGGAGAGGCTTTTGACTCTGCCATAAGGGGCCAGGCAGCAAATCAGCACCGGTATGCCACCCTAAAATGGGTCCATGCTAGGGCAAGGGCTGGCTTTGGCTCTTCCTGGACCTGTTGTGCTTTTTCTTTTTTTTTTGTTCTTTCGTCACTGTGGCATTTTTTCCAGCTGCGGTTTTGCTTCTGCTGTATTGCCAGTTCACCACCTCGTCCCGCCGACTCGGGAGCTTTTTACTTTGGGGTAAGTTTCCCTTTGGGGCATTGCCCCTATCACAGCCCCCCACAAACCTATACCCCCCCCCACAATATAGAAGCATAAGACTTCATTTTAAGTTATTGTGCAATCACCTTTATGTACACTACACAAACACATGTAAACCAGGGCAAAAATATTTTTTGAAATCAAATTAATAAATGTTTTAGATGTTTGCATTTTAGAATATAATTTGGTATTTTTCTGGTTCTGAGATGGTAAAACCCCTTGCTGAAAGGAGTACTTTCTCAGGCAAGGGGAAGGACTTCTGGTGGCAAAGGTCAGGGGTTGTGGGGGGGGACTTCTGGTCTCAAGATGGTGACCAGGGCCCGGGCACCTGTCAAGAGGCAGGGCTACCCATGTGGCCCTTGACAGCTTGCCAAAACTCAGTAAGAGGCCCTCCACCCAAAATAATTGCTCACCCCTGCATAAGATAATTCCAAGCCTTCATATTTTCTGTGGAATGGTTGAGGTTGACACTTTAACTTTGGTCTTCTCAACATACACTAAATTATTTCAAATATGGAATAGGTACATAAGAGATATCTGAAAATATATCTGGATAACAGCATGGTATCTAAAACTCCTGTTTTTGGGAAGATGGTTGCATGTATGACATTGATACATCATAGCCAAATCATAAAATTTTATCCTGTTCTTAGAAAAAGCCATGGGAAGGGACTATTAATAGCCTAATTTTCCATCTTGAGGATAGAGACTTGGGAATTAAGGCTAATTTTGTTACTTTCCATCTGAGTTAAGGCCAAAACACATTGAAGCATAAATGGGCATCCCTCTATTGAGTTCAGTAGACTTTGTATTAAACCCATACATATTTTGCTGTCTTTACCCTCCGTGTACCTAGCTCTTTCTCAGTTCAAACTCATTTTTGCTAAGCTTCACACTTTTTCTTCCATAATTCTTTGCTACTTCACTTCAGTTAGTTCCTCAGCTTGAACATACTGAAAAAAATTATTCTTGATATTTAATAAATACTTGATGCAATTTTTACTTTATACAGAATAGCTTGTTTGAATATATCAGTGCTCAAGTATATAATATTAGCCTACTATTGCTGAACAAACCACTTTCCTCTGCACCAAAGTTGTCCAGGTAATGGTAAAAAGTAATTTTGAAGGTTATATTAAGTATAATTGAATGCATTCAGAGCACAACCACAAATCTCTTGAAGTTGTGTATAAACCATGCAAAAACTACTTCCTCTCTGACAGTTTGTTGAGCATATAAATGGAAATCAGAGAGGCTAAGCTATCTGTTTCAATTCAGTTAGATATTCTGCATGTCTTACAATTCTGTAGCACACTCACTATGGAAATTCAAATGCTACTAAACATCTACTGAATTTTATAATATATATTATATATTAGAGGAGAATGTTAATATTGTGCAATTAAGCACCCCAAAATCAGAAGGGGAAAAGTTACGATAGCATACACTAACTTATCTTTGCCCTGTTTTGAAAACCCATTAACACTCTGTTTGTAATTATACAGTATTGTATTTTATTTTATAAAATACCAGCAGTATACCTGAATGTATATGACACTGAACTGAAACACGGTTCTTTTTTTCTTCTACTAACATATAGGTGGGTTGGTGATGGGTAACTCAATCAATGTGCTTCTTTTCCTTCCCATCCTTTTCCCCTCTCTTGTCTATTATTAACTATTTAAGATAAAGACCATCTCTCACCACAGCTATCATTCAGGAAAGCACTTAAGCTTAGGCACTTCCTGAACCAGGAAATATATGCTTGTAGTATTTAGTAATACTTGGCTCTGATCTTGGATGGGGCTTCTATGGCCTGCTGTAACACAAATAACACAATACAGCATATTTTTTTTTAGATCAGAGATGTGTGTGTAACTTCTGTAGTCTTTTGCATTCTTTTACACATGCAGTATTTTCATTGCCCTGATGGTCTAATGGCCTTACTGATGCAACATTTACAGGAAAAGAAATATTTCTAGTAATTTTAGATAGAAGCAAAGTGCTGTGGGATACTTATCTACTTATTCCTCTATTTGATTTATTTGCTGCCCTTTTCCTCCCAAGAAAGGTTCAGGGTAGCTTAAAACAAAAGACAAAAATTGTAGAAACAGAACAAAATATTTAATTAAGAAGGCACATCAAAATAAACTCTACCACCTATGCTCTTGCCCTCCCCAAATTCAAAGGAAATCTATACTATTTGACACTTCCCCTCCCAGCTACCTGCCTTTGACCAAAGACAGCACCCCCCTCCCAGTCAAACGAACCTTACTTCCCAACCCACATTCACTACCTCTATAAAACCCAAGCAACAAAATTCTAGCTACTTAATCTTCCTTAGAGAATGTATCAACCAATGTTAGCTATTTGGTTAATTAAGCTACAGGTGGAGAGCTAGTTGCACAAAAGGCCTTATGGTAGGATTTGCAAAGAAGCTTGGAACTTGGGTTGAATTTAGATGTCTAAATTCAAGAGGAAAAGTCATAGAAACTCTCATGTATCCATTTAACCATTCAGGGCACATCGACATGAGCCCATACATGCCTCTTGCAGCATCTCAAACCCCTTTGCGATGCTGAAAGAGGCACGTTCAGGAACAGGAAAAGTTTCCCCCTGCTGCAGATTTGCAGCGCAGGGGCAAAATTAGACCCCTGGATATCCAGGGGTCAAAAAAAACTGAAGTGAAAAAAACCTGAGGCAACTGGAGGCTGGGTCCTCCACAGAGACTCTTTGTAGCAGCCAGAGCATCTCTGTGGCTGGCCCTCACCCTGGTGCTGAAGGACTCTGCCTGCCCATGCAGGGCAAACAGCATGCCAGCTGCAGGGAGCTGGACCCGGGCTCCGGTGCAGGTAAGTAGGGAGTCAGAGAGGCTGGAGGAGGGGGGAGGGGACCATGGGGGGACCCCTGCCAGCCCCACCCACTCCCTCAGCCCCCCGGACCCCTGCCCCTCCCGGCCCCATCCCCCTCCTGCCCCCAATCCTTTCCCTGCCCAGCTCCACCCTCACCTCCCCCTCAGCTCCCCTGATCCCTGCCATACCCGGCCCCAGCTCCCCCAAGCCCCCCAGCCCTGCCCCACCCCCTGCCTTCCACCCCAGCCCCTCCATCACTGCCCTGCATGGCCCCAGCCCCTCAAGCCCCCCCCATCACTGCCCCCCCAACTCCTGCATCCCCACAATTAAAAACAAAACAAAACAATGCCCCCCCCCAGCACTTACCGACAGTACAGCTGCCTGTCTGTATCACTGCTCCTGCCCCCTCACAGCACAGGGCCAGGTGACAGCCCCAGCAGCTCCAGCCCAGTCCCTGCTACCCTCCACTGCCCTGTGCTGCCTGGGGGAGGGGCCTTTGCCATTAGGCTCTGGAGCCTCCACAACCCCTGCTAATGCAGTGAGTAGAGACTTTTTTTTTTTAAGTGCCAGAGGCTGGGTTGTGGGTGGGGGGCAGATATGGGAGGTCTGGGAGATCAGGGGCTGGGGCTGGGTGGGGCAGCCATTGCGGAGTCTGGGGAAGCAGGGGTGGGTGGGGCTGAGTGGAGCAGCCATCGAGGGGCTGCAGGAGCTGTTGCGGGTTGGGGCCAAGCAGGGCAGCAATCCAGGGGGCTGGAGGAGCAAGCAGAGGTGGGGCATGTGGGCCCTACAGGAGGGGTTAGCCCCTTCAGGGGCCACATGGCCTCTGTTGGGGGGGCTCTGGCCACTGTGTGAGGGGGCTGTAACCCCTGTAGGGAGACTGTAGCTCCAGTGGGGGAGCTGTAACCCCTGCTGGGTGGCTGTGGACCCTGTGGGGGGTCTGTAACCACTGTTGGGGGGCTATAGTACCTGTGGGGGTTGTAACCCCTGTGGGGGAGGCTGTGACCCCTGTGGGGATTTATGGCCCCTTTGGGGGGCAGCAAAACATATAGGTATTTAGAATTTATTTTATTATGATAGAGACACTGCTAGGCTTCCAAATTGCTTTAACACTGTAGATGTATCAATAAAACATTGCTCAACTGATAGCTGTCTCTTTCACTCCCTCTCTCTGTATATATAGTGGTCTTTTTGTTTTAAATGTGGAGAAACATGGATTTCAGGGTATTTCACAGAGTGAATTTGGAAGTTTTTTATCAGGCATTTTTCAGTTTTCCAATAGGGAACACCAGAATTTCTTCTAGGAAGGTCAGTGGCAGGACCCTGCCTGCCCAGAGCTGGCACCTTGGACCCAGCTGGAGGTGACTTACCTCCTGGCCAATTGGTGCCAGGACATGCTTTGACAGTTCAAAGCAGGCCACCACAATGGGAACATCTTCTGGGTGATAGCTGCCCAGATGGCTGGGTAGGGGGCACCAATGGCAGTAGTGCTGCACAAAGACCAGTTCTGTAGCCACATCCACTGGCAGCTGGCCCAGAGGGGCAGATGCCTCTACTTACTGTGCAGTCCCCATCCAGGTCTGGCAGGTGCGCAGCAGGTCACAGCCAGACAGCAGCCCCCACTGCCAGACTGCTGCAGTGAGTAGAGGGTGCAGGGAACTCCCAGGGCTGCTTCAGCAGTCCAGCTGGCACAAGGGGTAGTATCCTTATGTACCATTTGGCTAGGCCCCAGGAGCTCCTGAGAACAAGTAGCTCTGAGCTACGGGCCAGGACAGGGTGGCTTTTTATACTGCTGGAGACAGCACAGGTGCTGGCCTCCAGCTCTAGCTCCCCCTGGCTGTAGATCCAGGAGGAGCCAGGCAGGGTTATTTTGCCCCAAGTGGCACAACTTGCCCCACACCAAAGTGCATGTCCGGGCATGTGCACTGAAGCAAAAAGCCCAGTTCAAATTTGCATCGCTTCTATTTGAGCTGCTGCAAGCACATATGCCTGCATGTGTTGGATGCTACCTCAAAGTTCAGAGGTTGCACCCTCTTGCCTGAGCTTGAATATTTATATTATTATGTCCCACATTGCTGGACCTAGGATTTGCGAACTAATATATAAACAGCATTGGAAGCAGAGACCAAAACCTAAGGTTCCCTTTCTCACCTAAAATAATTTCTGCAAGGGCTATTTCTGTTTTCTAAACAACTATTACCTAATGTGAAATGTCCAGTCCAGGGAGCCAGCAAGTTTCAGTGTGAGGCTCTCAGGCTTAATGAATCAGTTACCCACCATGATGGGAAAGAATACTAGTTTCTGGTTTCTGCTGCCTGAACAGTTTATGCATTTTACAATTTCAAACTGAGACTCTGTAACTCAAACTCAGAACTTCAGACTAAAACATGACATTTGGATCCTCTAACTGGGATTGTAGAACCCTGAACTAAGAAACTCCATAAGTCAGAATTGCAAAGTTCATCTTGGGAATATGGAAATTTTGGATGAGATTTTATTCCACCTACTAGATGTCTAGGTACAGTTTTATTCCATCCTGTCCAAGCCCTAATAATTAATTAATCCAGTACTTTTGTAGCACAGCATCAGTTTACTCTTAACATTACATGCCAAAAATAATTGAGCAAGAGAAAAACCCATCCATCTTCTTGTTTGTTTGTTTGTTTATTTAATCAATTGATTTGTTTTATATGCTGCCCTCTCCCAAAAATGTTCAGGGTAGCTTACAATAAAAACAAGAAAAAACATAAAAGAGAAAAAATATTAAAATAGTAAGTGATAAAAGAACTCCTAAAATGATACCACAGAATGTAATTCCCCACCCAGCCAAAAGGTTGCCCCCCCAAAATGATCTTACAATGCTTCCAGAAATAGTCCAGAGACTATACTCCAGCATATCATCCCCCAAACAAACTTGGTGCACAGATAGAATCTGAAGGACCTTAGGGATGAGAGTGGAACATAAGGGAGGAGATGGTTCCTTGGAAATGTACAGACCAGTCCATTAATAGCTTTTCATGGACTCAAACACTGTGGACTAAAATCACATTTAGGTGCCTACATTCACTTAAATGCTTAATAGGTTGCATAGCACCTGGTCCTTTAACTTCAAAGCAGGACCCAGGATTTTGGAAACTCAGAGCTTTGAACAGAAACTCTAGGGCATTAAAACTCAAATTGAGATTCTGGACCTCTAAGTGGAACTCAAAATCAGAACTGGGATGGAGTTATTCAGAAGCAGAACTGCAAAATTTGGGACCTTGAATTCTAGAATTTGGAACATTAAACCTTAGGAAGAGACTCTGAGAACATCAAACCTGAACTCTGGAAAGCTGTATCTGGAACTGGAATTGAAACACAGAAATTCATAACTAGAACCTCATAGCCTCGAACTTGAGCTTCAACTCTGGAATGTGGAAATCAGAAATTGGAACTGGCACTTGGAAACTGTGGGGCAAAGAACCTCAAATTGAGATGTTAAATCTTAGAAACACAGAAATGGGAACGTAGAACTCAGAAAGTTGAGTTGAGACTCTGGAACTTGGAAACATGAATTGAAGTGCTAAAAACTGTAACATTTACAGAAAAAAAAATGCATCAGCTCTGGATGAATAAGTCTATGGGAACTATATGCAAATTGGTACAGCTATGTTTATTTCAAGATCAGCTTTTTTCAATTTTTTTCTTCACTTCCATATGCTCACAGAGAACAGTGTCTCTCAGTAAAGAAAAGGGCTGCAAGGGGAAGAAGTTAGGAGAGTGGACAAGGGGGCTACCTGATCCAGATGTATTTTCCCTGCTGTAGCAGTGGGAGAGGGGACAAATTTAAGGCAAACCTAATTATATTCTGTACCTGGAAAATTATAACAAAGTTATAAAATGTCCATATATAGAATCTGTTTGTTGGGAGGGTCACCTTATATTCAGGTAAATACAATAAACTCCATTTTCTTCTTATTTTCTCCACATTTCTCTACTATTTTACCTTTTGCCCTTACTTTTTAAAACTTTTTTAAAACTTCTCTTTTTTTTTCCTTTTCCTCATTTTTGAATCTCTATGATATATCGTTAGATTTTTCAAAGTTAGTAGTACAATAACAATTTAAATACAAGGAAGAAAAAACAAATAAAAAAACCTGGACATAATTACTAGCAAATTAAAAATGGAAATAAAGCAGCTAAGGCATTAAAACAACAAAAAAAGACATTTCAGAATCTTTGGGTTCCGTTTTTTTTAATTGTAAAAACTATTTTAAAAATAAGCTTCCATTTTAGAATACAGTTGCCTTCTCTTCTTAAATGGTATTTTTCCCCCTGGACATCTTCCATGTGTAAGAGGCATGATGGCATACATTTTTCCATTTACAATTTTACTATAATAATCAATTAATATTATGTGTATGGAAAACATTTAACGTGCTTGTCATGTTGATGATATTTACGGCTTGTTTTTGTCTGGCACATACAAAATACCCCACTATATTACAAAATGTCATGCATGTCCCTCTGAAGTGTTATGTTATAGTAATATTGCAAAAAAAAAATCAATGTTATTTAATTTAGTTTATAATTGAGACACAATGGATGGGAATGGGAATTCCCATCCATTGCAAGTTTAACTCAAGTGGTTGCTAAGGTCATGGTAATTATTACACCACCATAAATATAAGTATTTTATTTTGCATAATGTTAATAGTGAGTTGCTTTGTTGTTTTCAGTAGTAATTTGAAAGGGTCAGGTGACCTTAAACATAGTTGTTGCTGTCTAGTCTGCCTTCAGTAACAGCAAACACACCAGATTAAATTGTAGCTTTGTCAGCCAAGATTTTTTTTTTCCTTTTTGCATAGTTAATAATTTATGGCTAATAAAAGCCATGATTGTCCAGGTACCTAAATATATAGTTAACAATAATAACATAGATGTTGTGCAAGCAAAGATACCCAAGTAGAATTTGAACTACATAATATAAATTTAAAATGTTAAACATTGATAATTTGGTTTCTGAATAGCTTAGGCACCAGATTTTTTTTTTTTTTCATCAGAAGTCAGTTTTCTAGTACCTGTAGGCTCAAGACATAGATTTTTAAGGGACTAAAACCCACAGCGTTAATTCAGATCACTAAATTGTCACACTAAGGACATTTCTAATGTGTTTGTTAGATCTCCTCCAGGTCTATGTTTATCGCACAGTAGTTAAATCATATAGAGGTACTGTTGTTCAAGGCATTGTTAATAATGTGGAAACAAGTGCATTGCATTATATAGGTAGTTAACCAACTAGTCAAAAGGCAATAAAGCCATTGAAACATTATGACAAATACCTGCCTTATTTTGATAAGATAAATATCTTGATTTTGATATCGATGTTTATTTTTTATTGTTCTCTTCAGTATTTTATAGTGTAATACTATACATCCATAGTAATATATTCAATTGAATTGAATTGCATTCTAAAAATAATGTACATTTTGTTTAACTAGATCTGGCTAGCACGATGCCCATGAGGATAAAACATATTTCGTGTTTTCAGGGGTTTTCAGCCTTTTAAAATAAGTGTACTCTTGGCAGCCAGACACAGAGTAAGGGCTGGGGATGGCATATGGCTGGACATGGAGCATGGCGGGGAGGCGGGTTGGTGCACATGGAACGGCACCTGTGAGATTCCCCCCACCCACTCTCCCCTTGTCCGGGCTGACTGGACAACACCTGTGCGGTCCACAGAGGGGTGGCGTTGCCCTTGTTCCCCCTGGCCCTGCTCCTGGGAGGCGGTGGTGTGGGGTGGTGGGTGGCAGCACCCGTCCCCACCCTCCCACCTGTGTGTACCCCAAATAGCCTGGGGGTACATGTACCCCCAGTTGACAACCCCTGTTCTAAGTCATTGTTCCATTTTAAAGCCAAAAGACAGAATTGAAACTTCTCCATCAAACATCTATCTATCTCACTTGCTGAGTGAGTGGGTGCTAGTCACAGAGTAGGGAGCATTATCTTATGCTGCTAATTCTCTAGTTTTCAAGGGGGAACCTATTCACCCGCCATGGTGTGGCAGTGGGGCCATAATTCCTCACTTGTTTGTTCCAACCTATATACCAGGTAGGCAGTCTTCCAAAAATCAACAGTAAATCCATCTCCAGAGAAATTAATGTATGATGATGCATGAACCATGATTTGGGAGATATTCATCTGGCTCAGACTATACTAGAACTGATGATGGCCTTGATGGTGATGATTCCTGTTGATTAAGGTAGTGCCTAGAAATCAAACAGTATTGGAACACTGTAGAAACACAAAGCAGTAGGCAGTCCATTCCCTCAAAAACTTTAAAATTGAAATGGATATAAGTAGAAAAGGGTCAAGGAAAGGGCATAACATGGAAGCAGAATGATGGCAGCAAATGTTGTGAGTTCCAAAATACAATCCACTACCTGCACATCCCTGCAACATTTCAACAGGCATGGGCATGCAGGGTGGATTGCAGCTCAGCCCCGGGCCCCAGCCCCATGCTATCACCACCCCATGATCCCAACCCAGGCCCCAGCCCCAACCCTGCCCTCCCAACCTGCTTCCAGATGCTGCTCCCCACCTGCCTGTGGCCCAATACCCAGGCAAGTGTGCCCTGTCTGCAGGGGTCCTGGAACAGTCTCAGTGGAGACCCTGGGATTGCTGGGCAGTGACAGCATGGCCCCAGGGCAGAGCCAGTTAGGGACTTAGTGAGTCACTAGCCACTTGGTGAGCTGTTGCAGGCCAGGGGCTTGCTGACCTGGCCTGCAACCATTCATCAAAACTCCCTAAGTGGCCCTCCACTGCAAATAATTACCCACTCCTGCTTTAGAGAGAGAACATTGAACTAGATGTTTCTAGAAAAGTGGTGCTCAACCTTTTGGCCCCATGGGCGAGATGAGCAAAAGAGGGCTCATCTGGAGGCCAAATTAGGCCTTGGATCCTGGCACTGCCCCCTCCCTGCCTCATGCTCTGGGAATGGGCTCTGGGGGCCCAGCACCACCCCCATCTGGCCCTTTGCACTGGCATCAGGTGCCAGATCCAATGTGCAAGGCCTAGGATTCCAGAAAATTGGCATCAGGGGAACAGTGCTCTTCTGCTGCCAATTTTTAGGACCCATGGGAGAGTGCTTTAGGCCAGATGACACAGCACAGTGGACTGGATCTGGCCTGTTGACCTGAAGTTGAACATGTGATCTATCCCCTATTCACAACCCATCCTGACATCCACCATTATTGTTTTAGAGATATCAAAGAAAATATCTGTAGTCATTCTGTTCAACAGCTATTAATAGATAGATCACCCATCAATTTGTCTAGTTCCTTTTTTGAACCTGCCTATGCTATCTGCCTTTTCCATGTCCTGTATCAAGTAATTCCATAATTGGATTGCATTAGATAAAAAAGTACACTGTCTTGCTTGTTTTAGACCTTTCTCCTGCTAATTTCAGTGGGTGAATTTTGAATATTCCTTTAATCCAGGAGTAGCCAACCTGTGGTATACATGCCACAAGTGACCTGAGCATTTCTGTATGTAGTATGCAGCAGACTGGGAAGGGAGCAGGGAGTACAGTGGCAGATAATGCAGGGAGCAGAAAGCAGAACAACAGTGCAATCAGGGAAAGGGGATCAGATTGGCACTTGGGGAGTGTGTAGCGATTACCTTGTGGCACAACTGTCATAAAAGGTTGTCCTCCATTGCTCTAATCTAAGCATCACTAATCTGCACATTATTGAATACTATCTGTGTAACATCCACACACACTTGTGCTATGTATGGCAGTGTGTGTGCCTTTGCTTGCTTTGTATTATGCTTTTTCTGTATTTATCTTTTTTTTTTTTTCCCTTTCCTTTTCTCCTCTGGACTGTTGCTGATGTGAAAACACGAGTGAACACGAGTTCTGGCCATGTGGGCAAGATGGCCCCTGTTATTCTGGTCACATTACTCTCTACACATGGAAAGCTGGGGCCGTGTATTTGAGTAAGATATGTAAAATACTCTGGCCTGATTGGCCAGGAGCAAAGACTTTTTTCAGGCAGATTGGTTAAAAGAGAGACTGGAGCATGGCACTCTCTGACTGGACAAGGCTAAGGTGATGTCATGCTAAGTGATATAAGGTCTGCTAGGCTGGTTTGGGAAGGAGGAAGAAGCTGCTAGTGGCTGCTGAAGAGTGAAGTCCCCACCAAGGTGAGAAGGAATCTGTAGCTAAAGAAAGGGGAAACTCATGTAAAGGAGACAGAGAGAAGGAGAAATGTCCCAGTATCTGAGAACTCCTCTCCTCCTTTTTTTCCCCCTTTTCTGAGTCTTTAAGGGATTAATACCAGGGAGGAGAGTATTGATTTCTTGGTTTAGCTGAAAGGGAGGTAGTCTCAACATGGATCAAAGAGAGGGAAAGCCCAAAGGGAGATAATCCCAACACGGATCAAAGGAGGCAAGAGGGTGCAAAACCCCCTTGCCTCACCAAAAGTATACAGGAACATCTCCTAGCTAAAAAGGAGGTGTACACCCAATGGAAGGGAGGGGCCACCACCAGGGAGGACTATACCTTGGTTGCTTGGGGCTGTAGGGGGGCGGTCAGGAAGGCCAAGGCAGAGATGGAACTGGGACTAGCTATCCAGATAAAGGACAACAAGAAGTCCTTTTTTTAATACATAGGGGGTTAAAAAAAGGTACCTGGTAATGTGGGGCTGCTGCAAGACACGCTAGGAAATCTGGTTGTCACACCAAATGACAAAGCTAACCTATTTAACAATTTCTTTGCCTCCATTTTCCTCAGTAAGGGTCGATTGGGTCACCCCCCCCCCCCACTGGGACCCCCATAGGCCCCAGGGGAGGCGTACTCAGGCCTAGGGTCAGTGAGGATCTAGTCAGGCAACTTCTGGAGGGACTGGACATATTTAAATCAGCTAGTCCTGATGATCTCCACCCCAGAGTGCTGAGGGAATTGGCAGAGGTCATTGCAGGACCCCTGGCATGGTTTTATGAGCACTAGTGGTGCTCTGGTGTGGTGCCAGAGGACTGGAAAAAGGCTAATGTGGTTCCCATTTTCAAAAAGAGAGGAAGGAAGACCCAGGAAACTATAGGCCAGTTAGCCTTACCTCAATCCTGGGTAAACTTTTTGAGAAAATTATCCTGGCGCATGTCCACAAGGGACCAGCAGGGGAGATTATGCTTAGGGGCAACCAACACAAGTTCATTAGAGGCAGGTCCTGTCAGACCAACCTGGTGGCTTTTTATGACCAGGTTACAAAATACTTAGATGCAGGGGTAACAGTGGACATAGTCTTTCTGGACTTTAGGAAGGCCTTCGACACTGTCTCTTACCCCATTCTCACTAAAAAACTAGGGAACTGTGGCATTGACACCTACACAGTCAAATGGGTCACTAGTTGGCTGGAGGGCCGCACCCAGAGAGTGGTGGTGGCCGGGTCTTATTCAACCTGGAGGGATTTGGACAGTGGGGCTCCGCAGGGCTCGGTTCTCAGGCCTGCACTGTTCAGCATCTTCATCGGTGACTTGGATGAGAGGGTACAAAGCACCCTGTTCAGATTCGCAGACGACACTAAGTTGTGTGGGGAAGTGGGCATACTAGAGGGGAGTAATAGGCTGCAATCAGACCTAGACAGGTTACAGGGGTGGGCGGATGAGTACAGGGTGGGTTTCAACACTGACAAGTGCAAGGTACTGCACCTGGGGGGGAAGAACCAACAGCATACCTACAGGCTGGGGAACTCCCTTCTCATCAGTGCAGAGGCAGAAAAGGATCTTGGAGTCATTATTGATGCTAAATTGAACATGGGCCGACAGTGTGGGGACACGGTCAGGAAGGCCAACCACACCTTGTCATGCATTCACAGATGCATCTCAAGCAGGTCCAAGGAGGTGATCCTCCCCCTCTATGCGACACTGGTCAGGCCGCAGTTGGAGTACTGCGTCCAGTTCTGGGTGCCGCACTTCAGGAGGGATGTGAACAACATGGAGAGGGTCCAGAGGAGGGTCACCCGCATGATCAGGGGTCAGCAGGGCAGGCCCTACAAGGAGAGGCTATGGGACCTGAACCTGATCAGCCTCCATAAGAGAAGGCTGAGGGGGGATCTAGTGGCCATTTACAAACTAGTCATAGGGGACCAGCAGGCATTGGGGGAGTACCTGTTCCCCTGAGCACTACCAGGAGTGACTAGAAATTACAGCCACAAGCTAGCAGAGGGTAGATTCAGACTAGATATCAGGAGGCACTACTTCACTGTCAGGGTGGCTAGGATCTGGATCCGACTTCCAAGAGAAGTGGTGCTAGCTCCTACTCTGGGGGTCTTTAAGAGGAGGCTGGATGAACAACTTGCTGGGGTCGTTTGACCCCAGTACTCTTTCCTGCCATGGCAGGGGGTCGGGCTTGATGATCTGTCAAGGTCCCTTCTGGCCCTAACAACTATGAAACTATGAAACTATGGATTAATACCAGGGAGGAGGGTGTTGATTTCTTGGGTTGGCTGGCTAGGAATTAGGCCTGGTAGTTTTTAAACAGGGTGTTTAAATCTGGTAGTTTCTAATCCTGCCAGATTTGGGCTGAGGTTGAGGTTTGTAACCTTCTGCTCCCACTGGAGCTGTGTGACCCAAACTACCTGCAGCCCATTCCCAGAGTGTAGGCCTGTCTTTCCCCCTTTGTATCTTTTGATGGTCCTTTGCTCCAGCCAAGCTGGATTATGGCCAGTAATCAACCTAGCTCCCTTTTGAGTTTGTTCTGCAGTTTCTGTCTCAGCAAGCCATATAATCCAGTCCAGAAATTTTGAGGTGCATGTATGCTGGCTGGAGCCGCAATCACCACCCCCAACACACACAGCTTCTCCATGGGAGTGAAGATCAGCACTCTACTACTTCTCCAGGAGCGACAAGGGACCCCTTGCACCACAAACAAACTGCTGACCACAAGCAGCTTCCCAATATATGATGAACCCCAAATGTAAGGCAGCCCTTTTGGGATCCCCAAGTCCCAGACTTACCTGGGCTGGGGTGAAGCCTCTCTAAAGAGGTTCAAACTATGAACCAGTGGTAGATATAATGTTTATGTTGTGTTTCAGGTTTTGGGGGGGGGGGGTTGTTTTATTTGTGTTTTCATAATAAATTTGTATTTGTTGGTTTATATTGCTTTGCAAAAATGGGGATTATGTGTGGAATACTCCAGTCAAATTTAGATTTCCCAGATTTCTGGGTGGGGGCTTAAGCCACTGGTACAATTCATTGGGCACCCCTAAATGTGAACCCAGACCTTCTTGCTGTTGACTGGTATGAGGGTTACATTTGGTTTGTCTTTCAAATGCTTGTGATATAAACAGTGTCAGGGAGAGAGGAAAATATTGAAGGTAGTCAAAGAATAATGGATTGTAATATAAAACTGAAAAAATGAACTTAATGTCAGGAAAAAAAATATTTTTCTTCATTAGGCCCATTGGACAACAGAGTAGTTTCTCAAATGAGGCCAATGAAGCACTAACAGAGTGATAGTCTAAAAGAGACCAAATAAAAATCACTTCAGATATTGTTGGAGGTAATGTAATCATAGCTTAGCCACCTTAATGACCTCTAACCACATGCTAAAACCTGCACATGGCAAAATAGTGGGAAGATATTTTAAATATTTATCCAAAGGAGAGAAATTGGAAAAAGGGAAATCCCATTGTAACTGTTTGTAGTGCGATGATGTTAATTGCTATGCTAGGTTGTCATTTTCCTGTAGGTAAGCAAATCTTTTGCAGAGATGGTTGTTAACATAGTAACAAATTGAAAATTCATGTAAAGATCCTAATAATTACTCCTATCTGGTAAAGGAACAAGTAGATTGTTTATGTACCTCTGTGTGACAGCCAAAACCAGAGGGATTAATAAGCAATAAATATGTGCTTCTTGGAGGCATTTGGTATTTTGCCTAAACAGGTAATCTTAGTTAATATATGCTTGTAAGTTTGTAAACTGCAGATGTAACTTGTCTGTCATAAGTTTAACCAAAATGATAAATTAACTGTTTGTGGAACTGACTGGGCCCCATGGGCAAAGCTGTAGCGGTGAGATTAGGAGACCCAATGGTTTTTTGCTCAGGGTTCAGCCTTAGTGATAAAAACTGGATCTAACTGCCTGGCACACCCAACACATTCCAAGAAAACATATCCCAAGAAAGCATATTCAAATGAAGCCTAGAAGGGGTTGGAATTTAGGCGGAGCAATGTCAATTTCAAACCTAAAGGTGCTGCATCATAATTTGCTTATTGGATAAACCCGAGTCTGGGTAGTAACCTTTTATGATAATTTTAACACCTTTCAATCACATAGGGTAACAGCTATAGGGCAACGTCATGAGTGGCCCTGAGGCCAACAGATTAACATAAGACTAGGTATAAAAAGCACATGCATCAGGTAACCAGCAGGAAGGAGGGAACAGAACGGTCATTTCTGATCCACACCCAGACCCCAGACTCCTGGTGTGAGTGAGGATCAGATCCTGATCAAGGGATCTTCCCCAGTAATCCCTCTGACAGCGTTGAACTGGGACGCCTGACTTCGCTGGAATCACTTGGCACGCACCTAGCATTGATGGACTATCGATAAGTTGCTAACCTATGTCTGTCTATCTGTTGTTTTGAACAGCCCAGTAGCTAATACCCTCGCAGTGCCCAGCTGGCCTGTGACAGAATTGATCTATCTATCTGTTGTTATTATCTGTTGTTATTATTTACCATTAGTTCTTAAATACTGCATTATCTGCTTATTGCATTTATCTTTCTGTTAACTGTTTTGTGTGTGTAAGCTATAATAAATTTGCCTTTATTTCACTCCCAACTTTGCCTCCTCAATCCAAAACTGAATCAAACAGCCCAGTTGGCCTGTGATAAAATCGATACACTCACAGTGACCAACTGGCCTGTGACACCTCTGGCACATAAAACTTTGGGTAGTGGGAATAGATGGGTTTTCTCTTTTGGGCTTGCAGCCAATAAATATTCCTATAGAATGTAGCTCACCAAGAAAAGTATTGTATTGCTGCTGCTGTAACTGTCACTGAGAGCTTAGCCTATAAAGGGGGTTGGGAGGAAAAATAGACCAGCAGATTCAAATTAATTGATCTTTTCCTGCCACAAATTCCCTCTACACTGCCATACCTGGAGCCCCCTTGGAAGACAGCCAAGTAGTGCAGCAAAGATATAAATCCCAGCATGTTGGAACCATTACAATCCATTCCTCTTGTACATCAGACCTTCCCCTTCATACCCACAAAGCCTGTTGAAGGATTTGAGCCAAAGGGTGCGCATTTTTATTTTCAGTGAGCACAACCCATTTCTGTAAATGTACAATTCTCTATGGATTAGAATTTTCTAGACATCCTAAAGTCCTAAAATGGTTCTGAGATGCTTTTCAGCTACAGCATCAAAATAGCGAATCCTATGAACTGTACATAAACACTGGCTGCTGAATCAGTTACTTTAGTTCTTTTTCTTTGTGGTTTCAATCATTTATGATTACTACCCATTGATACACAGCTTTGCTTTTTAGCCAGAAGATCACCTGTTTCCTCCTGTGCTCTATCATTTATTTGCCTTGTCATATAACCTATTTGTTGACAACAGTATTTATTCTATCTTATCACCTAATTGTTCTGCCAGGCCTCCTGTCTGTCACAGACATCTCTGACATATCATTGTGCCTTGCTCCATCAGAGCAATTGTCTGTCACTAAAGCTGCCCTACCTAGTAAGTAATTGGTTAAAAAAAAACTCTGCAGAAAAACAGAACTATGCGCATCATAAAATATTCAGCAAGTTTAAATCTCTTGCTTACGATATTTTAATCTTTTTTTGCTTAGGCATAGTGCTTACCCAACTATCCTTCCATTATATAGGAAGGACTCAATATAGACACTCCTAGTTCTCAGCCTTGATTATGGTATGCACATGCTGTCTTGACTAGAAGGGAGCAAGGTGTTGAAAATGCTGACCGAGTGCCCTTTGATGATGACCTGCTTACATAAAATCACACGTGCTAAGTAGCCCCAGGTTACATAACCTGCCTTGATGGGAGACTTTGTGAGGTACTATAACATCAGATTGCATGAAGACATGATAGACACCTGATTGCCAGGTCACCTGCAAAAGTGATTGGATAAGTTTTTGATTGATGTGTATGGGGCGACTGCAAGGTATATAAGGTGTGTGTTGCGTGTGTGTGGCACGTGATTGAGATGTATGCTTGGCGGTGTGGTATGTAGGTGGTGTGTTGAGTTTGAGGCATTTGAAGTGTGTGGTGTATACTTGTGAGAAGATGTTGATGTGTATATTGTTGTGGTGAGCCTGCAGGGAGAGTGAGTAAGTGCAAGGCAACTTACCTCGAGGATATCCTGGTTAGCTGGTGGAGACCCACTTACCTTGGACCTGGTCGGTGTTCCCCACTTTAACTCTTGGACCAGATTTGGTAATCCCTGGCTTGAGTTTCTGAGTACCTGCAAGGGGAAAATGTTAGAAATCCTCAGTGAAGTGACTACTGTCAGTTTTGCTGTCAGCCAGTTCACATTGACAGGCCTTGCCACTGCAGCACAGTGACACCTAGCATCCACAGTGTTTGCTATTTGTTCTCCTGTTTTTAATATATCTCTGTATATGGATTAGTGTTTTTCTTGCCATTTTCCAGTTGATCTAATAAAAGGTATCATTTTGGAACCAAGAGTTCTAGTTTTTTGAATGTCTGTTTTGTATAGGTATATTAGTTGATGCTAGTGTTTCTGGTTGTGATTTAATACACTTTTCTGGTTCAATTTATTCGTGTCATTGCACATTCTGATGGCATTGGATGGGGCTGGGATGTAAGCCTGTGTCCGACCACTTGGGCCCTTAAAATCCACCGACCTTCAAAGATATCATGAAAGTCCCAGAGATTCTGAGGAGGATTAATAATCCTCTGCCCCTTTATTGTTAACTAGCCAATTGCCCATTGTTACGTCTCAGCTCTGTGTTCTTGGGCAACCCTGGCACAGGATGCAGTCTGTCTGACTCACAAGGACTCACCCCCCTCCCTCCCCTCCTCTACCTAAACGAAACTGATTAAGATGCAGTGAGAGACGCACCTAAAACTCTCCAGATAAGGGTGATAAGAGTGAACAACTGCCCTCGGTCTCATCTGCATCTGAGATGGAACCAGATGACCATTCATTTACATGAGAGATGGAAAACAGAAAGCCTGAAGCAGAGACTGCAGTGAATTCTGGGACCAGAGAAGCAGGAGAGTGCTGCATGATGGGGAATCTGTGCTTCCAATGTTAATCAACCCATGTTCACACACACCCAGCTCAGCATTTATCAGACCAGTTCTAATCTGGATTTGCTAAGGACTTTCCCCCCCCCCCGACACACACACACACACACACACACACACACACACACACACACACACACAGAGCTCTAAGTTTAATAGGCATCTCGGGCCGTACATTCCCCGGTCCCACTATGGGAGGCCTATTTAAACTTGATTGACTAAAACTCGGTTGCCGGGTTAGGGAATGCTGAGGCAAGAGACCGAGTCCGAGGGGGTATGGGCAACATTTGAACAATGGTTAAGGGTTCATCACAGCATCCAGCCTGCTGGAGCCCTAATCCCAGGTGTTGTCGTATCTTTCCCGAGACGACTGGTGGGAGTCCTCTCCACAAAAGGTTATGAACACCCCAATAATTGCTTTAAGTCTGTTAAAAGACTATAGTAAAATCTGGAAAAGTCATGCTAAGCTGAGGCTTGTGCACAACAAGTAAAAATCCAAAATCCTGATGCTGCAAGCTATCTATTGTTCCTGAAGAAACCATGAGATATCCCATAAGGATATCTGCCATCCATAGGAATCTCAAGCTGGCTCCCAAGTATTTGGGTTACTCCCTAATCTTAAGTGTTTCCTGATTATCAATCAGTTTCCTGAGATGGTCCAAACCAGATAACCCCTTGTCAATAGAAAAGACAATGATTTACACTACTGAGGGTGCTTTGAAGCAGCTGAACTGAGGGTATAAAAATCCGTAAGTGTGTGTGCTTAAAAAGAAGAGAAAGAAAGAAAAAGAAGAAGCAAGAGGAAAGAGGGAGAAAGAAAGAAGAAGAAGAAAACTCCTGTGCTGACACCATCCCCTGTCGTTCTTGGGACGCTGGAAGAACAGATCGTCTCTCTCTTCAAGGATTGTGCTACGGACTGTGCCTGTCAGCTTTGCAGCCTGGGTACCGTGGACTCGGTGAGATTCCCAGCATTCTCTCTTCTTTCTAGGCATAAACTTCTGAACCTGAACTGTATCAGTTAAGCTTGAGCTAAGTTTCCCCAAATACTTAGTGAAACCAGGGTAGTATTGTCATTGTTTGTGTTTGTTTTTCTTTTTCATGTCTATTACTACTAGTACTATTATATATTTCATATGCTTAGCAATAAATAACTTTTATAGTCAAACTGGTAGTAATTGGGTATATTTTTCCTTCTCTGCTTCTTTTTCCTCCCGTGCTCTGCAGCAACGCTTCTTTTACCTATGCTAAAGATCTCTGTGAAGCCCAAATTATTGTGGGGTCTGCTCATCAAGAGGCCAAAGATTGGGACGTGCTGAGTTTGAAACACATAAGGGGATCAGCTTGTACAGGCTGATTGACCCAGTTTGACTCAGACGTGCCCTTATGAACTGAATGCTGGCCCATGAGGGTGTCAGCTGGACACCCAGCCGGATTCAGAGGGATTCTGTTTACCTGTGTGCTTGTGTTTGACTGCATTTTATTGTTGCTCTTATGAACTGATTCTTGGCATATGAGGGTGTCAGCCTGTCCATGCTGATCAGCCCGGCCAGGTCAGGCGTGTCACGTTAACTTGTGTGTGTTTGTGTGTATGACTGATTTGGTGACTGGAGGAACCCAGTCCCATTGAGATTGAGTCCTGCAAGATAGCTCCACTGGGGGTGAGGGCTTGCAGAAGGGAGAGATACAGCTCGGTATAGTAACACAAGCAGCACATTGACAGAATCACCAAGACCCTAGAAACTATCCCTAATAAATGAGCACACCCCAAAGTAATGGGCAAATTTGGTAACACCATCAAGAATGACGGGGAGGGAGGGAGTGGGCAGTAATGGAGTCCCGTCCCCCCACCCCCTCCATCTGGGCCCGCTCCTCCTTCCCTCCTGCTGCTTGGGCTCCCCTGCCTGTTCCCAGCCCAGCTCTGCACTCGTGAAGCTGAGCCAGGAACAAACTCCCCGGCTTGTTCCTTACCCAGCTCCATACTTAAAGAACTCAGTAGGGAACTAGTTCCCCAGACTGTTCCCCCATCACAGAGTTGAGCAGGGAACAAGCTCCCTACTCTGTTTCCCACCCAGATCTGCATTTGTGGAGCTGAACAGAAAACAAGCTCCCCAGCTGGTTCCCCACCCAGCTCTGTGCTCACGGAACAGGCTGCCCATTCTTTTTCCCACCCAGCACTGCACTCATGGTGCTGAGCAGGGAACAGGATCCCCAGCCTGTTCCCTGCCCAGTTCCACGCTCATGGAGCTGAGCAGGGAACAGACTATCCAGCCTCCACCCCACAATTGTGGGTGATTGAGGCATGGGGCTTGTAAACACCCCTTGTAAAGAGCTGCAGGGGTGGGGCAGGTCCCAGCCCCCTGCCCCATCCAGCTGTGGGCCATCTACTAGTGAGGCCCCAGGTAGGCAGGGAATCCCCACCCAGCTGGGGTCTTGGTGCTAGCTGCCTCACCCATGGATTGAGACAGGGACCTGTTCCTGGGAGCTCCCTTCTGCCAGGGCAGGGTGACATTGTCCCCACCCCAGCAAAAGGCAGCTTCCTGAGACAGGGAGCATTGTCCCATCCCTGGCTTGGAGACAGCTGCCTTCTGGCCCGATGCTCCCTGCCAGCCCCTGGGCTAGCATCTGGGGGAAACTTTGAGCTTACCTGATGGTGGTAGGAGCCCATTGCAATGCTGCAGGACATGGGAGCAGTTTGCTGATAGGAGCAGCAAATTTTCTCCCACATCCCTGCATGTGTAGATGACTGCCTGGGAGCATTTACTCACAAGTAGTTTACTCACAAGTTAACTGATTTTGGATAATTTGCATGTGTTGACATGCCCCTTTAATACCAGAAAAGCTCAGAACCTTTCCTGCCCATGAAGAAACATAAGTGTCTCTGAATATGGGAAACATTTTTTTACAGGTATTTTTTGTTCTTTTGTTACAGAAGAAAAGTGTTATCTATTACATGAAACAGACAATAATCATGATGAATTTGTTTGTTGTTAATTTCTGGTTGGAAAAAAATGATTAATCACCATATTTTCATACATAGAACATGTCCCCAAATAAGATATATACCTTGTTTTCAAAAAGATAGAATAAAGAAAAAAGATTGAAAATATTGCTAAGCAGAAGAAAGTAACTGAATATCAGGAGACTACTGGGGAAAAAAGAGAAAGAGTCCACAGCCAGCAGCTAGGGATCCCTGTACATCATTATTTTTGCTTTCCTCTGGCCAAGGCAGAAACTATTATTACCATATTTCCTTTCTTATAACATATTCCCCAATTTCCAGCAAAGATTGTTACTGGCCCCAACACTCACTGCACCAGGGTTCCCTTCCCCCTGCCCCGTATCTCTGCAACAGGTACAGACCACTTGCAGTACCACTGGAGCCTGCAGAGCTGCCAGCTCCTGCAAGTGAGGGAGAATCGTGACCAGCTACCTTTCCCAAGATGAAATGCAGAGTGGTCATTGTGGGAGACTCCCTCCTGAGGGGGCCAGAGAGAGCAATCTGCCGAGGTGCTTATGCTGGACTTTTCCACAACCCATACTTTTAGCAAAGGGCCACTGTTATGGATCTGCACAAGCCAGGGATTCCCTTTACACAGAAGGCATGGTAGGGTTGTTAGCCTGCAACATTCCGGACTTCAGACTACCATGACTAAACTACCTTTCTTTACACAGAAAAAGGTGCCAGCTTTCAGGCTGTTTTGTAGTACTCAAAGGAAGGGTCAGAATCTGGCCTTCATAATACTCTCCAGCAGATATACAGCTTGTCAGTCTATTTTATTAAATAAGTTTGCCTCTAATGTTGTAGTTAGATTATTAGAATTTCAATTTTAAATTTAAACCTCTGTGCATTTAAAACATCACTATTAAATATGTGTACAAAAGAGAATAATTAGTAGGAAAATGTCAAAATCAGTGCCTGTTTTTACTCTGTTGTTTATAGAAAATAAGTAGCATAACTAAGGTAGGGTAAGTGGGCCACCTGGCCCAAGTACCAATGTAGAGTGGGCACAACCAGCATGTCACAACACTCTGCACCCCCATTCTCAGGCACTTGCACCCCCTGCCACCCCCTGCTCTCTGGTGCTCTGTAGCATCTCTGCCCAGTATGCCAAAATTGCTAGTTACACCTCTGAGTAGTAGTAATGTTCATAAATGAAGGGACATACGCAGATGCAACATACCTGATTATATATACCTCAGCTTCCAAAAAGCTTGTGATCTGGTATCCCACAATGTTCTCGTGAGAAAATTAGAAGACTGTGGGCTTAACTACAAGACAGTCAGGTGAGTAAGAAACTGGCTGTGGGCCAGGACCCAGAGAGTTCTAATGAATGGATCTGTGTCATCTTGGCGGGAAGTGGCCACTGGTGTCCCACAAGGATTTGTGCTTGGTCCAGTGATATTCAACATCATCAATGCTTTGGATGTGGGGGTGACGAGCTCATTGACCAAGTTTGTGGACAACACCAAGTTATGTGGAAGCGTGGTCATGCTTTGAAGATACGCTGCAGATACAGGCAGACCTAGACAGGCTTGCAAGTTGGGCAGACTGGAAGCAGATGAAGTTCAATGTTGAGAAATGTAAAGTGCTCCACCTGGGGATAAACAATCTCCTGCACACCTACAGTCTTGGCAAAGCCAACCTGACCAGCACTATGAGTGAAAGGGACCTGGGGGTAATAATAGACCACAGTATGAACATGAGCCAGCAGTGCGACGCTATAGCCAGCAGAGCTAACAATACCCTGGCATGCATCAATTGATGCATCTCCAGCAAAACCAAAGAAGTGATCACTCTACTCAGCATTGGTGAGACTGCAGCTGGAGTACTGCATCCAGTTCTGGGAGCTGCACTTTAACAAGGACATGGTAAAGCTTGAGAGAGTCCAAAGAAGGGCCACCCATATGATCAGAGACTTGCCTGGCAAGCCATACGAGGAAAGACTTAGGGATCTGGGACTCTTCAGACTGAAAAAGAGAAGGCTGAGAAGGAACGTAGTAGCAGCTTATCGCTACATCAGAGGCATACATCAAGGGCTTGGTGAACAACTGTTCACCAGGGCACCCTTGGAGAAAACTAGAAGTAATGGTCACAAACTCCTGGAAGACCATTTCAGGCTCAACATTAGGAAAAACTACTTCATAACTATGGTGTCCAGACTGTGGAATAAGCTCCCTCCAGAGGTGGTATAATTGCCTACCCTGGAAATCTTGAAGAGGAGACTGGATGGGCACCTTTCTGTCAGAAGTTGGACCTCTGTGATTTGCAGGTACCATATGGTCATTGAAGGCAGGCTCATGTACAGCACACTGAAGATGTCTAGCTTTGAGGTTATGAAGATATGGATGATGGTGGCCAGATCCAAGTACAAAGGAAAGAGGCATACACTTCTCACCAGATGAAGCTAATGAAATGCATCCCTAGCCACCACAGCCAGCAGAAGATCCAAGTACATCAGAGGATCCAGAAGTACCCCAAAACTATGATCTTGAATGACAAGGAGAGGCCAAACTCCATCAATCCTAAGTGTCCCAATCCCTGCAAGTCAAGTTGCCTGTCTACCATCATCACTTCTGTGTTGTTTGGATTCAGCTTCTATTGGTTCATCTGTATCCAGCCATGAACCAGATCTAGGCACTGGGAAGGGACCGAGACAGCAGGGTTAGGTCAGAAGGAAAAGAAAAATACAAGTAGGACCTTGTTACATGGTAATTTTGGGTGGTTCCTAGATCTCTTAACTCCTGGATTGTCTGCACATTAACACCCTAAAGTAGCTTAAAGAACTTGTTGTGCTGCTAAAAGTTATGCCACTCCAGAGCAGGATTATCTCTTGATTCACACAACACAGCTTCTTTTCCATTAAAGCGTAGCCACTCTCCACATATGCGCCGCTCAAACTGAAGACTTGACTGTTCCAAACTCCAAGCTAGCACTAAGAAGATCAACATTTGTGTGGCTCACAGCGTAAAGTGTAAAAAAGCCATGAGTGTCCCCAGCATAGTGACAGCACTTTGTTACAAATCTGAAGAAAAAATGATTCATAGATTCATAGATGTTAGGGTCGGAAGGGACCTCAATAGATCATCGAGTCTGACCCCCTGCATAGGTAGGAAAGAGTGCTGGGTCTAGATGACCCCAGCTAGATGCTTACCTAACCTCCTCTTAAAGACCCCCAGGGTAGGGGAGAGCACCACCTCCCTTGGGAGCCCATTCCAGACCTTGGCCACTCGAACTGTGAAGAAGTTCCTCCTAATGTCCAATCTAAATCTGTTCTCTCTTAGCTTGTGGCCATTATTTCTTGTAACCCCAGGGGCGCCTTGGTGAATAAATACTCACCAATTCCCTTCTGTGCCCCCGTGATGAACTTATAGGCAGCCACAAGATCGCCTCTCAACCTTCTCTTGTGGAGGCTGAAAAGGTCCAGCTTCTCTAGCCTCTCCTCGTAGGGCTTGGTCTGCAGGCCCTTAACCATACTAGTGGTCCTTTTCTGGACCCTCTCCAGGTTATCCGCATCCCTCTTGAATTGCAGCACCCAGAATTGCACGCAGTACTCCAACTGCGGTCTGACCAGCGCCCGATAGAAGGGAAGTATAACCTCCTTGGACCTATTCGTCATGCATCTGCTGATGCACGATAAAGTGCCATTGGCTTTTCTGATGGCTTCGTCACACTGCTGACTCATGTTCATCTTGGAGTCCATTAGGACTCCAAGATCCCTTTCCACTTCCATGCCACCCAGAAGGTCATTCCCTAGGCTGTAGGTGTGCTGGACATTTTTCCTCCCTAGGTGCAGCACTTTGCATTTCTCCTTGTTGAACTGCATTCTGTTGTTTTCTGCCCACTTGTCCAACCTATCCAGGTCTGCTTGCAGCTGTTCCCTGCCCTCCGGCGTGTCCACTTCACCCCACAGCTTTGTGTCATCTGCAAACTTGGACAGAGTACATTCCACTCCCTCGTTCAAGTCGCTGATGAAGACATTGAAGAGTATCGGTCCAAGGACCGAGCCCTGCGGGACCCCACTGCCCACACCCTTCCAGGTCGAAGCCGACCCATCCACCATGACTCTCTGGGTGCGACCCTCCAGCCAATTTGCCAGACTGTGTAGTCATCCAAGTCACAGCCTCTTAACTTGTTCACCAGCATGGGGTGGGATACCGTATCGAAGGCCTTCCTGAAGTCTAAGTATACGACATACACCCCTCCTCCTGTGTCCAGGCGTTTCGTAATCTGGTCATAAAAAGAGACTAGATTGGTCAGGCACGATCTGCCTGCCACAAACCCGTGCTGGTTTCCCCTCAGCATAATTTGTCCTGCTGGTCTCTCGCATATGTGAGCCTTGATAATTTTTTCAAAGACTTTGCCAAGGATGGAGGTGAGACTTACTGGCCTATAGTTGCCCGGGTCCTCCTTCCTCCCCTTCTTGAAAATGGGGACCACATTGGCCCTTTTCCAGTCCTCCAGGACTTAGCCCGTGCGCCACGAGTGTTCAAATATTCCCGCCAGTGGCTCTGCAATGATGTCGGCTAGTGCCTTCAGTACCCTCAGATGGAGCTCATCTGGGCCTGCCAACTTAAAGGCATCCAGTTCTTCCAAGTGACTCTGCACCATCTCAGGGTCTACACATGGAAGTCTGGCACCTTGCTGCTGCCTCTCTACAACCCCAGTGAGAGACTTGTCGTGCCCCTCGCTTAGGAACACTGAGGCAAAGAACTCGTTGAGGAGTTCAGCCTTGTCCCCCCTGTCCGTCACCAATTGTTTCTGCCCATTTAGCAGGGGTCCTATTCCTCCCTGGGCCTTCCTTTTACTCCCTATATATCTAAAAAACAATTTCTTGTTGTCCTTTACTTGGGATGCCATCCTGAGCTCCATGGTAGCTTTGGCCTGTCTAACTGCCTCCCTACAAGCACGAGCAGAGGAGGTATATTCGTCTTTGGTGATCTCTCCCTGTTTCCACTTTTTATGTGCTCCCCTTTTGGCCCTTAGGCTGCCCTGGATTTCTGTAGTCAGCCAGGGAAGCCTCCTGGCCCCTTTCCCTCTTTTACCCCGCATGGGGATAGTCTCGCTTTGTGCCCGAAGGATCGTTTCCTTAAGGCACAGCCACCCTTCTTGGGCTCCCATCCCATCAAAACTCCTACTCTGCAGTGCTTCCTTGACTAATCGCCTGAGTTCACTTAAATCAGCTTTCCTAAATTCTAGTACTTTCACCCTACTAGTTACCTTACCCACTCGACATCTTATGGTGAAGTCTATTATTAGGTGATCACTGTCCCCCAGATGGCTACCGATCTGTAGGTCCCCTACCATGTCATCCCCCGTTGCCCATACCAGATCCAGTATGGCATTCCCACTAGTGGGACCGTGTACCTCCTGAGTCAGGTGGAGGTCCTGTACACAGGTTAGAAACCTGCGTGAGCGGTGGGACTTTCTCGTCTGTGTCTCCCAGCAGATGTCCGGGTAGTTTAGGTCCCCCATGACTACCGCCTCTTTAGCTTTTATGGTCTCCGTGAGCTGCCTCAGGAGCCCCGCATCTCTTTCTTCCCCTTGATGTGGGGGTCTGTAGCAGACCCCTACCACCAAATCCCTTTCTCCTTGCCCCCCATGTAGCCTAACCCATAATCCTTCTACTTCCTCATCCTTGGATTCCGTCTTCATGAGGGTTGACGTATATTGCTCAATGACATAGAGCGCAACTCCTCCCCCTTTTTTCCCTACCCTGTCCTTTCTATACAATCTATAACCCTCAATATGTACCGCCCAGTCGTGGGACGAATCCCACCAGGTTTCCGTTAGCCCTACTAAGTCGTAGGTGTTTTGTGCAAGCAGGAGCGCTAGTTCATCCTGCTTGTTTCCCATGCTCCTAGCATTAGTATATAGGCACTTGAGCCCTGCGACAGGTGCCTTTGCTGCCCCCCCGCTCCGAGTCCTAAGGGGCCCCTTATTTCTTACCTTCTGTTTCTTACCTGTGCCGTAGTGCTGGCCACCCCACGTCTTTTTTAAGTAATTTTTTTTTTATTGTTTTACCAGAACAAGTTCACATAAAGTGATTTTCAAAGTTATGTGTACAAATGTTTAGAGATGCTGAGCTTTAAATTCACACAGAGGTATTCAGGTTGGAAGTGATTTTTAAGTAAATTATTTTTTAAAGAAAGTGTCTGTTTTCTGTGGAACATTATGACTCCATATTGAATCAGAGCTGACTCTTCAGTTTCAGGCGGATAATTTTACCACTCTGGTTTCTGCATTAAATATTTACAATTTATGCAGAAAGTATTTTTATTTTTGCTTTTGCTAAAAACCCCTATAAAAAAATGCTGTTTTTGGACCAATCTAAAATCATGTCCTTTCTTACACTGCATGCATTATTAATTTAAACTGTGAGTTATTTAAGATAAGGACCATCTTGCATTATGTGTCGTTTATACAGCATTGTCACAGCGGGATCCTGATCTTAGCTAGGCCTTTTTGTGTTGCCATTATTCTAGTAAAAATAATGAATTGTGGATCTTCATTTACTATGCTTGGGTAGTTCTATGCCATAATTATGTGTGTGTGTGTGTGTGTGTGTGTGTGTGTATATATATATATATATATATATATATATATATATATTATCTATTTTAACTTGTGTTCCTTTTTTTTTCTGGTATTGAATCCTCTATATTCCTAAAATATAAAGAGGATTTCTGTCTATCAAATTGCTCTGTATAGAATTTGTTTTAAAAGTTCTTGGACTATTTAGAGTCCTTTACTTCTTTCCTCATATTTTCCCCACCAACATCATTTTCAAGAACACTTCACTTAGGAAGTACTTTCATTTGTAGTTGTGATGGCTACAACAAATTCATAGGTAAATGCACAAAACAATGTTGCATTGCGTCTGTCATAGCAAAAGATTAGACAGTGACCCTATGACTTCTTGCCAAATGGCCAAGCTTATTTATTTCAGTGTTTTTGCTAATTAAGGAAAAACAAGAAGCTTTTGCTATGTACTTCTAGCTTTAGCACCAGCCTAAGGAAAAGGGAAAGGCACAAGTATGCACACTTCAGGTTTGTTAATTTGATCACTTTAATGAGTATTCTGTCCTGTACTTGTTGTAGTGCATTATAGCTGTTGGACTGCATAAGTGGGAACAATGCCTGAATTAACAACAAGCAACCCCTCTGCAAGAGGCAGACAATGAACACTGGTGTTCCATGACCTCACATAATAATTATTTGAATTTCAGAGATTATAATCTTGCTGTAAACTGTACAACACCTTGAAACACTGCTAGTTATAGTCAGCTAACTAGGAGGTTTAGCAAAGGACAAGATGATTCTAATCTTTGTTTAAAATTCTGAGCTTACATACAGAAGTTATTCCAAGTGTGGATATATTACAATATTTACTGTATTTAAGATAGAGAATGCCACTAAGATCTGTAATATCTTCAGAAACTGACTGAAGTTTAAGGGCACTCAAGCTATTGGTGGAATTCAAGAATTACCCCCACCTAAATCAGGTCAATATCAGCATGTTCAATTTTGAAAATGTAATGTCTTCCCTCCAGTCAGTTTATGCAGAGGCTAATCTCAGAGGTTAACTTCTTTCAAGGGTTTCATGACTGACTATATAACCTTCAGAGTAATCAGCACTTTGCTTTCCAGAGTAGGGCATCTACAGTAATCATTGGATTGCAGCCATACCGTGTGTGAGAGGCTACAGCTATTTATTGACAGAACCACTACACCAACTGGAGGAGTACAAAAGCACTTCCAACCTGAATACCTCTGTGTGAATTTAAAGCTCAGCATCTCTAAACATTTGTACACATAACCTTGAAAATCACTTCATGTGAACTTGTTCTGGTAAACCTTGGTTGCTCAAGTGCTCATGCTTACTAAAAAATGGAGAAACTTCAGTCATTTTAATAAAGAGAAATGAAAAAAATGTATACTAAAAACAAGGGAAATATAAGGTAAGCAGAACATAAACATCTGAATTCTAATAGCCCAGGGAGTAGAACTAATTCACCAATATTTAAAAAAATGTCCTAGGATCTTTGATAATCAAGATCTTTGCTTTGTGTCAGCTGAAAGGCAGCACATCCAAAAGCAGTATCCTTTAAAGGAATTTAATATTAACCCAGAGAGAAAATTGCCATGACAAGGAAACACAAAGGAAGTACAACTATATTGTTTAGTTCTCTAGGTTGATAGTAACAGCTCTATTCTCTTCATCTCAATATATAACTCCCATTGATTTCAGCGGGAGTTTTTTTAAGTATGTGGTAAGGACAATAGACTAAGAATGTTAAAGAATACAGATTTACATATAAAAAGTGCATGCTCCTGAGCAGCAATAAAAGTTCAAGTGGGTGCCGTGGGTGCTTTGAGTTTGTGATTTGTTTGCATTTATGCATAAATGATAACTTAAAACAGACGTTTTCAGTCTCTATCAAGGAGATAATAGATTGTTAGCTTCCATTTCTAGTTCTTTTTCTTTTGCTAGGATAAGTGTGACTCATGAGAACAGTCTGACATTGAGACATACAAATCTGAATAAAAACTGTGCTGTTGAATGCAGCTGAGCAAATAAAGCACTGACAAATTTGACAAATGTAACCTTTCTTTGTACTCACAGAAAGCCCACAAGCAAATGCATTATTTTCTTGAATATGTTAATTATTTAAACTTATTAGACAAATATATTTTCTCACTCTAAATATTCAAAAGGTTCATGCTGATTTCATCAGATCTACCATGCAGCTTCCTTTCTGTTTCCTGATTGGATGAATATGTGAATTTAAATGTGCATATGTGAATTTAAATGCAAGTATTAATGACTGTTTGTACACCGTGAAACTGACCTTTTTCCTTTGCATCATGAGATTCAGTAAACTCTGGTTCATTCATCTATTCATGCAAAGTGAGTGGAGTCAAAAGAAATATATTGAGAAATGTGAATACTTTTGCAAGGAAGCTGAGCATTATTTTCCTAGCTTTATTCTTGTCTTGTTTTCAACCACTACTGGTTATAGTCCAGAGCCATTTCATTCTGAGAAGACACTTGTATACACTGAACATAAGATCAACCACAATAACCTGTACTTAAAGATGAAAGGTTGCAACTAAATAAGTTCAGCTACAAAGTGCTGGTAATGTTGTTTTGCAGAAGATAAAGGTTGTTGGCAACAGTATAAGAAAACTCTTATCCTATATACTCAGTATCTTAAAATGCAAGCTTTCAGGCTATCAATATATTTCTGAGAAATGGAAGATTATAACAATCTGATTTTTTTCAGAATTGTGCTAGATAATAGTAATGCTACTACTGGGATTACATGCATGAGACTTGCACATGATAAACAGAATTGTGAGAAAAAGAATAGATATTGCCTGAAAAGAACCGTTTCCATTGGCTTATATTTTACATTAGTAATTGTAGTATTTTATGTGTGCCAACAAGGAAATAAAGTGATACTGTCTATGTGATACCATCATATCCATCCGAGGCACAGGCTAGTGCTCCTTTGATTTAAAACAGTAGGAATTATCATTTTCATTGAGAAATCCATAACTTTTCCCAATGTATTCTCTCTGCTTGGTCCAAAGTAGCCCAACTTAGTTAAAATTTAGGTTGTACTACCAAAAATCTATCTATTCCTTTTTGTTTCTGGGTATACAGGTTGGTCGAATAACATATGAACTCATATTTTCCCCCATATATCCAGACTCCAGGTAAGACGAGCTATTGTGCTGAGAATGTTGTCACAAGAAGAAATGGGTATAAACTGTTCAGTGTATATCCAGAGTGAAAAATAGAAGAAGATTTCTAACTATTAGATTCTGGAATATGTCTTTATATATATATGGATATAGATCTATCTATCTATCTAGCTATCTATCTATCTATCTAAGTGTGTGTGTGTGTGTGTGTGTGTGTGTGTGTGTGTGTGTGTGTGTGTGTATATGGATTCTGGATATATCTATAATATATCTGGAATAGCTTTCTCTCCTTCCCCCTCCCCACCCCCCATTACTACCCTCTTCCCCTCCCAAAACATGGAGCTAGATCAGTTCATGAAAGGGATTATAAAATGTGGTTGCTGATGACAGAACAAGATTAGACTAAGTGTTCTAAGTAGTCCCTTTCAGCCCAGTCTGTGTTTAAGTCTGAAAAAGTATAGTCAAATATTTCCTTCTGGTCCTAAGCCCGCCACCTGTAGAGTCTGGGGTAGGTAATTACTAACCTTATTTTAGTATGCATAAGTAAGGGTAATATATTCTAATTACTCAGTAA
Organism: Alligator mississippiensis; assembly: GCF_030867095.1. NCBI lineage: Eukaryota > Metazoa > Chordata > Crocodylia > Alligatoridae > Alligator > Alligator mississippiensis. Next base: position 72,427,240 of record NC_081828.1, read on the forward strand.
AACTAGACATGCAACCTGGCCTGAGGAGTGAAAGCGCACAAGATCATAGTACAAAAGGCAATAGCTCAGTGCTAAATATTTATATGTTACATAATAATGTGATCAACACATTTAGGAAGTAATTGGTGATATGAATAGATTATGTGAAGAAATGTAAGAAACATGCTCAGAAAAATAATTTGGGGCATGGGCCCATGAGCAAGTTGCCTCAAGGTAAAGGTAGGAGGACATCAACACCATAACAGTCGTTCTTTGGAACTGCAGGCATAATCTTATCCTGTGGTAGCTTAGCCATTAATGAAAGGGAATAAACTAGCATGCATTACTTGTCATCTAGCATAGAATAAAACCATAAATCTTGGGCAATTCCATGGAACAGGTGACAAGCTATAAAGACCCACCCTCCTGTACCTTGTGAGAGCTGCTCTAATTAAAGTGCCCAGAGTGTCACGTGTATCAGTGTCTCCACACTGAAAAAAAGTGAGCTTTAATTAAACCTCCCCTGCCACCATTTTTCAGTGTGGGGACACTAAGTGTGATGCCAGAGTCTGCTGGAGCATGGTAATTACACACTCCAGCAGACTTGATTAATTATTGTGCGTTGGAGCAGCCTCACTGCATGTGTATAGGTGCCCTAAGTTATTTCTTCACATAATCGAATCATATCACAAAAAAGTTCTAAAATTTGTCAATCCCATTATTATAAGTTCATTTCTCCAGGTCCTTATAAATTACACAAATATATACTATATACACAAAATTATACTATTTAATCCAGTTATTTTCTTTTCTTCAATATGCACAAAGAACATATGGCCAAAATAAATGGACATAAAATGACATTCACCACTATGCTTTCTTTCTGTTTTCTCTACAGTTTAATTGCCAGAGGCTAAAGTGAACGCTAAGTGCAAAACACTTATAAAATTGGCAGCCTGCCACTGCCTCTCCTATCCCAGCCCAATTAAAACATGTCATCACAACATTTATTTAGAAAACAAAAGATTCCATTTTATTTACAACATAATTAAAACAAGTACAATTAACAAAACCTTATCATTGATAATATTGTGCTTTAACTAATCTTGCTACCAATTAGATTGTTGTGAATTGGGAATAATGTCTCATTCCAACTGCCAAGAGACCCAAGCAGTCTCAAATGGCTCAGAGTGCTTTCAGTCTCAAACTGGTCACCCAATCTTCTCTCTCTGGTCACAGTGAAGTACATGTTGATTGGAAATTGTTTCTGTTGGAAAGAGGGAAGACCAAAACCTTTCCTAATGCAGAAAGGAAAATATTTTTGATATTTCGAAAAAGAAGACAGCAGTAGTTCACCTCTAATATTATTGGCATCATGGGCACACTCCACCTTCTTTCCCTATGTACCCTAAATTCCTCTATAAATGCTTAAATTAAATTGTCCCTAAAATATTCTGTAAATCCAATTTACAGATACCATTGGCAGTAATGGATACATATAGACCATCTGGTTGATATAAATCAAGGCATTCTTGCACACCTACACTTAAAATTAATTATCTCTTCTCATTGATCCTCCTTCTGTTTCAGTCTACTTCCTTTAAATGCCTCCATATGTTGTATGGCACAAAACAAACCATGCTTGAACAAAGTCTTGATATGTACAAGATTCTGTTTAGTTTGAGTTATGAAGTCCATGAAATTTAGCTCTCCCAAATCATGTTATTATAGGCTCCACACTGCCTGCAGGAGAAATGGTATAAATAAGAGAGTATCTCATTTCGATTTTCTTAAACAGTTTGAAGAGAATGTATGGTTCTTTAACATATTTCCTATCACCACCCTTAATGGATGAAATAGCAATTTTTGTTTTGTGCACCCACAGAGAGGAAATCTTCCAAAAAGTCATCCTGTTTTTTTTCATCACCACCCACTTAGTGCAATAGTGGAGTTTCTCTAAAGATGCCAAAGAGAGAAAGCAGTTTGAAACTTTGGCAACATAAGAAGTACTGACCTGCCATGTGTCCTACCTTGGTTCTGGGGTATACTTGGTAGCCGTGTTGTCTGAGACAAAAAGACATACAAAAAACTAGAACTCTTGGTTCCAAAATGATACTTTTTTTAGACCAACTGGAAAATGGCAAGAAAATTGTCCTTTTCTGCAAGCTTTTGGGATCAAAGTCCTTTCATAAGGCTCTGGGAATAGTGTAGATGGCACAGGATGGTAAAAAGTCCCCAGAGGTAGGAAATAAACTTCATTTTTGCACAGAGGGAGCTGAAGATGGAAGTCTGTCCCTCTGGACATCTTATTTTTTTGCCTCCCTGCCTGCCATCTGGCACCTCCAGGGAAGGAATTCTACCTGATCAACACATCAAAGAGCTACTCAACACAGCTCACAAAGACACTCTCATGGACCCAGAGGGACAGACTTTTCTTGTCATTTTCTTGCCATTTTCCAGTTGGTCTAAGAAAAGGTATCATTTTGGAACCAAGAGTTCTAGTTTTTTGTATGTCTTTTTGTCTCAGGCCAACACTGCTACCAAGTACACCCCTGAAACATGGAAGATGCCAAACGTCAGCCAATTTTGGATTTTAAACTTAATTGCAGAACAACAAGGAATTTTTTTTGCCTCCCTGCCTGCCATCTGACACCTTCAGGGAAAGAATTCTACCTGATCAACACATCAAAGAGCTATTCAGCACAGCTCACAAACACACTCTCATGGACCCAGAGGGAGGTGCTGTCCTGCACTGAGGAATCTGAAGAGATCAGTATTATAAACAGGTGTCAGTTTTCCAGATGGAGGCATTTCTAGGATTTTAAAAGAAAACAAGATCAATGTTTTGTGTATGCTGCTGTGGATTATATAGATATCTACCATCCTTCTTCCATTTGATTTAAACCAGACGAGAAGGTGGGTTCTACATGAAAAATTGTCAGTCTCTCCAATTGCTAGTGATCTGGTATCACCATTTGCATGGAGGTAAGGTTTTTTTTGTGAGTGATTTCTTGTACTGGACTAATTGCATAGTTGAGATGGACTTAGATATGCTTTCATGTACCACAGAATCCTCCCTCAGGTGTCTGGGTAAGAAGCAGATACAACAGAACTAAATATCAGGTAGAACAAGGGCCTGTGTAAAACTCCATTGGCTTCTTTACACGTGATCCAAGTGCAAGGTGCATGTGTGTGTGTGTGTGTGTGTGTGCGTGTGTGTGTGTGTGTAAGGGTGCAGGTGCTTTAATTAAAGTAGCTCTAAGTCAATTAGATTGGGAATGGGGTGTTTTGTAAATTTTACTTGAGCATGAGAAATTGTGGCCAATTTCAGCCACATAAGTAGTGTTTTGAGCCACTTTTTAAGTCCTACTTGCACAGCTTGTGGTTCCCATTTTCAAAAACAGGAAGGAAGAAGGACCCAGGAAACTATAGGCCAGTCAGTCTAACCTCGATCCTGAGTAAACTTTTTGAGGGAATTATCCTGGTGCATGTCTGCGAGGGACCAGCAGGGGAGATTATGCTTAGGGGCAACCAACATGGGTTCATTACAGGCAGGTCCTGTCAGACCAATCTGGTGGCCTTCTATGACCAGGTTACAAAATCCTTAGATGCAGGGGTAGCAGTGGACATAGTCTTTTGGGACTTTAGGAAGGCCTTTGATACTGTCTCTCACCCCATTCTCATTAAAAAACTAGGAGACTGTGGCGTCGACACCTACACAGTCAAATGGGTCACTAGCTGGCTGAAGGGCCACACCCAGACAGTGGTGGTGGATGGACCTTATTTGACCTGGAGGGATGTGGGCAGTGGGGTTCCACAGGGCTCGGTCCTCAGGCCTGCACTGTTCAACATGTTCATCAGCGACTTGGACGGAGGTGTAAAAAGCACCCTGTTCAAATTCACAGATGACACCAAGATGTGGGGAGAAGTGGGCATGCTAGAAGGGAGGAATAGGCTGTAATCAGACCTAGACAAGTTACAAGAGTGGGCGGATGAGAACAGGATGGGTTTCAACACTGACAAGTGCAAGGTGATGCACCTGGGGAGGAAGAACCAGCAGCATACCTACAGGATGGGGAACTCCCTTCTCATCAGTGCAGAGGCAGAAAAGGATCTTGGAGTCATTATTGATGCCAAAATGAACATGGGCCAACAGTGTGGGGATGCGGTCAGGAAGGACAATCATACCTTTTCATGCATCCACAGATGCATCTCAAGCAGGTCCAAGGAGGTGATCCTCCCCCTCTATGCGACACTGGTCAGGCCGCAGTTGGAGTACTGCGTCCAGTTCTGGGTGCCGCACTTCAGGAGGGATGTGAACAACATGGAGAGGGTCCAGAGGAGGGCCACTCGCATGATAAGGGGGCAGCAGGGCAGACCCTACTAGGAGAGGCTATGGGACCTGAACCTGTTCAGCCTCCACAAGAGAAAGCTGAGGGGGAGGGGAGGGGAGCCTAGTGGCCATTTACAAACTAGTCAGGGGGGACCAGCATGCATTGGAAGAGTCCCTGTTCCCCCCAACACTACCAGAAGTGACAAGAAATAACGGTCACAAGCTGGCAGAGAGCAGACTCAGGCTAGATATCAGGAGGCGCTACTTCACTGTCAGGACGGCTAGGATCTGGAACCAACTTCCAAGAGAAGTGGTGCAGGCTCCTACCCTGGGGGTCTTTAAGAGGAGGCTGGATGAACACCTTGCAGGGGTCATTTGACCCCAGTACTCTGTCCTGCCATGGCAGGGGGTCAGACTTGATGATCTGCTCAGATCCCTTCTGACCCTACCAACTATGAAACTATGAACCTTGACAAAGAAGATATAACCCAGCAAACCTAAGTTGATGTAGCTCGGTGACTTAGACACTGTCCTAAAAAGGAGAGGGGCTCCGAGTTCTGAACCCTAATCCTATCTCCAGTGAGGCAGATGCTACCTTACTGATGTATATTAATTTTACCCAATTACTTTTAAATGCAAAATGTAGAAAATATTGCACTAGGCTACAGAACAAGCCTCCTTCATGATTACTTTCCTTCTGGCCCTGGGTACCTTCTCCTGGCTGTCCAGTGGGACTGCTTCAACAGAAATAGCAGAGGATGGATTCTTAGTAATGCTTAAACCATGTTATGGTACCTAGGTAATTTGGTAGAAAGTAGAAGACATAGGTTGAAATCTCCATTCCAGGGGCAAATGGCCAACCACTAACTGATAAATGGTGGGAGATATACCTCCTCTCTGCCTTCTCCATTTTGCAATTTACACAGTCACATGCCTACCTAGGTGAAGAATGGAATTGAACATATGTGTAAGTGGCCCAAGGTGCCTATTATGCAGCTAACAGCTGTATAAATGCTACTTGCCTCTCTAAAGGGGGAATGTGATTTGGGCTTGTATATCTGCACAAATCTGAAAGATAAAAAGGCTAATGAATACTTAAGCACTATGAAATCCATTGCTATAGTAACTGAAACAATAAAAATGAATTAGACATTTTATTTTACCCCAGGAAATTGTCAATGTATTAGTATAATTATAAAATATTTTAAAAGTTGTGCTTTAGAATCTTCACTAGCTAGCATCAACATACAGAATTATAAAAGCAAGGACACTGGGACCACACTTGAAATATTAAAGTAGAATAATGTTGGAAATTATAAGATTTGCTAAAGAACTTGAGGAACAGGAAGTCAGTAATGCTTGGTAAGCATGAAGGAAATCAAAAGTCAACAAAAAAAAAATCGTGTCAGTTCTGGCACCAGTACAAACTCAGTGCACTTTGCACCTGAACTCTACCTCTAGTGTGTACCTCTTTCTAAAACAAGGTATATCAGGGGCTCTGCATCACACATAACCTTCTCTTTCCAGAATTTAAATTCAAGGACAAAAAGAGCAAGCAGATTGCATGTTTGCCCATCTGTTCAATTTCTAATCAAAGGCCTTTGGAGGTCTTTTTTGTTGTTGTTGTTTCCATTTAAAAGGGGGAGAGGGAGAGGTATCTTTCTTTTCTTTCTCCTTTTTTTAATTTAGGCTCTTGAAATATTTCATTGCTTTTATTTCTTTGATTGATAACAATAAAGAGTTATATACTTCAGGTATGCTAGGTTTAACTATATTCCAAACATTGGAATATTCCCAAATGGCAACAGAATTGAATAGAATAATTAATTATTTTAAATTTCATAGAAGTGGCATACTTTTTATTTTACTTAAAAATATACATCAAATACATGCATGAAATACACTGCACCCTATATCAAGGAAACCAATTAGAAAATACAGCAAAACTTTATGGGCGATATACCACCAAATGCAAGAGTCCTATTCTTTAATATAAATGTATTCTGTCCAAGGTTACTTCCAGGTAGTTCATCCTATACTGTGCTTCATAGTTCATCAGCTTATATTGCAGCAGATCACTGGAGGGAACTGGTCCTTGGGATAATGAGACTTTCTCCAAAATACCCGGCTCCCAGTTAGGGAGAGTGTAAGTCCACAAGTTAGAGAGACCAACACAATGGACTGCGGATCTTCTGATGAAGCAAAAAGTAAAAGGCAAATCTTCAGATGGCAGCAACTTTAGAAATTACATTCAAGAGTTAACCAAAACAGTTGTATTGTTGTTATGTTTTTGAATGTGACATACCAAAACAGGACAAACAATTCTGCATTACCTGACCTCTGAGTTCTTTTTAAGCTGTTCCAAATAGAGAGTATTTATTATTCAGCTGAAAAGAGCGGTATCATCTCATAATGGATGTCTGCTGTGACTGGTGTACAACTTGTCTCAAGTAGGGCCTGGTATTAAGAGGTACTGAGATTTTGAATGTTCATATCTTTTGGAAAAATAAAAAATCAGGTGCAAGGTATGTCAACCTTGATATCCAGAGTTGTACACCTTCAGGATTTTGACCTCTGAGATTTTAATGTTTAGAGAATATGAACTGTAAAGATCATGTTGTGGTACTACTGGAGTATATTATAGCTGTGATGGTCCAGGAAAAAATGTGAGAAGCAAGGATTTTTTGTAGGTGACATGGCAGGCCATCATTGTATCTGTTACTTAGCTAAAATTGTGTCTGCTTTTTTCTCAAACATAAGGAAGGGTACCTTGTGTCTGAAAGCTTGTCTAAATCATTCCCAACTATTCAGCAGGTCCAGTAAAGGATATCAGCTATAAACTTCAATGTACTTAAAACATCAGAGCATGCTTATGCAATTGGTGGCTCTGAGTTTTTGTTGCTCTGTGGTAAACTCAGAAAAATGGGTGAGAAAAGTGTCATCTTTCTGATTTGGTCATACTTTATATCCACTTCACATTGGTCTCAATGTCTATATATAATGGACTTTTGATAAGCCTTAATCCCCCAGTAATCAGCTGCTTTTCTTTTGCTAATTATTTGTCTGCTACCCCTGAGAAGTTCTCTCCCCCACTTACAATTGATTTTTCTTGTTTTGCTATAGTATATTGTTTCATGCTGCTCAGACCTGATGAAGACTGTCTTGCATTCATTTGAAAGCTTGTCTAACTCTTTCCCAGCTATACAGCTGGTCCAATAAAAGTTATCACCCTAAGAAATCTTTGCCTCTTACATTGTCCCTGGACTATCATGACTGCAACATCATTCTAACACTATATAAGGCCATACGCTGGGTCATCCTTAAAGCTTGACCAAGCTGAAGGCTAATGAGAAGATGGAGTGGCAAAATATCACAAACATGAAACATTTATTATTCCCTGGCTACAACTGTTTTCTGTCAAAATTTGTGCTGATACTTTGAAAGATTCTGCCAAATGACTGGTAATCAATGCCAGAATTTACTGTTTGCTTTTGAATGGCACTACAAAAGGCAAGGATTTTCCTCTAGTTAGTAATGGAAGAAAATATTAATTTTCTACTTTACACACCACTTTGCAAATGGAGATTGCATTAAGTTTCTCTTTTTTGGCTCATCTATTACATTTATTTTCCAAACCAGCTGAGAATCAATATTCGATGAAATATTGAGGAGCTGTTTTGGAAAGGCTTTTTGATTTGATACAACTGCTCAGAATAGAAAACCTTCCCATGAAGGTTCAATGGACAAGGTCTGTTTATTCCACAGTGTGAAAGTGTTTAAATATGTGAAGTTTCTTGGAAAATACAACCTTGTGATGAAAGAACATCTCAGAAAAAATACCTTGAAGGTGATTCATAATTATTACTTGGAAGTACATATTTACAATGAAATTAATCAAAATCTTGAGAATATGGTCAAGAAATAAATTATTTTTGTTTTGAAATTTGCCCATTATTAGTTTATTAGACTTGGATGAAGCCAAGACCTTACCAAACAAGAACAGATGACATTGTTTAGAGCACTGAAACATGTGCTGGGGGGGGTGTGCTTTAATTACAATGGCTCCAAGAGCCCCCCTAATTAAAGCACCACCTTGTCTCCTGTATCAGCATCCCCATGTTTAAAAGTGGGGAAAGGGGTGCTTGAACTAAAGCTCATTTGATGAGTTTTATTTAAAGAGCCCCCATCACAATTTTTAAGTGTGAGGATGCTGAAGTAGTAATATGCAAGATGCAGGAGGCTGCTGCAGTACACCAATTGCCACACTCAAGCAGACTCAATTAACTGAGCCTGCTCCGACACTGTAATCCCAGTGCACCGGAGCAGCCTCCATGCTCGTGTATAGGTGACCTTAGATGTTAGATTTCTAGTGACCTGAAAAAACGTGTGCTACATTAAAAAGCTTACCTAACTCTATCCCATTCATGCAGTTAGTTGATCCCATAAAAGATACCACCCACAAAAGTGCTTACCTCTTGCCTATTCCCTGGGTCATCATGGCTACAACTTCACAGTAATTTAATTAACTCTGCCATAAGATTATTTTATGGTGGAGTACTCAACTTCAACAAAACACATGTGTAGATGGTGACAGGGACTGGCTGGGGCACATGGGGCATTTTTATATATGCTGTGGGATGCAGAGCCAGGCACTTTCATTAGAGAGCTGTGCTAATTAAAAGTGCCCGCACATCATGTGTATCAGTGCACAGTCCTGAGCTGAAAAAATGGCGGTGGGGTGCTTTGAAATAAAGCGCATTGAATGTGTTTTATTTCAAAGTGCCCCGTGCCATCTTTTCAGTGGAGACACATGCTGGAACACTGATACACATGACGCAGGAGGCTCCAGAATGCATCCATTTCCGTGCTCCAGAAGACTCGATTAATCAAGTCAGCTCTGACGCCCTGGATTTCCAATGTGTTGGAGCAGGATCCACACATGTGTATAGGAACCCATGGGTGCTAAAGTGTGGGGATCCCTGCTGTCTAGCCCCACACTTTAGTGCCCCAGCCAGTCCCAACACTACCCAACACCACCAGAGCCTAGGGCTGACTCCCAGGGCCCTCTGCCAGCCAAGGGCTGCTGTACACTGACTCAAAGGCTGCAGTCTTGGGTGTATGTGTAGATGCTGTGCCCAGGAGCAGCTGGCTCCAGTGTGAACCGCATCAGAGTTTATCATGTCACCTTAATGGTATTTGTAGAAGTTTGGAGAAGTCCCAACCTTAACATGAGATTGTTTTTGCCCTGTGCAGCATACGTTCTTCCAATGTCACGCTCAAATATACCATAACTTACTGATGGCATTTTTAATTCGTTCAAAGGATTTATACATTTTTTAGTCTTGCCACAATGTTAGAATATGAAGTGCCAACATTTGACCAACTTGGAGCCATGTTACACAATAATTCTGGGTGGCTCCTGGAGCTCTCAACACCTGGACTGTTCACACATTAACACCTGAAACCAGTTTTAAGCATTCATTATGCAGCTCATAGTTACACCACTCCAGGGCAGGATTATCTCTGATCAGTTACCCAGTTTGTGTTACACTAAGGGCCTTGTTATATGGTAATTTTGGTTATGGCTACATGGGTGGCTCCTGGAGATCTTAACCCCTGGACTGTCCACACATTAACACCTTAGAGTGGTTTTAAGAACTTGTTACGTGACTCAAAGTTATACCACTCCAGGGCAGAATTATCTCTGATCCGCATTACTCAGCTCCTGTTTCATTAAGATGTGACCATTCCCCACAGATGTACCATGCAAGTTGAAGTTCTCCAGTATCCCAGGATCTGTCAGACACCTGCCCATACAGCAGGGATAAAAGCTGTCCTGGCTTACCAGTCCCCTAGTAGCAACTCACAGCTACAACTCCTACTCCTGCCCCTGCTCACCAGGCCTTTAGGGGCAAGTCACAGCTGTGCAGATGGGAGACAGTCAGAGAAGGTTTCTAGACTAATAGTGACTGCTCCAAACTCAAGCTACCCTAACATTGATCAACATTTGAGCAACTCAAATTGCAACATGTAAGAAGGCTCTCACAGAGACAGACCCAAATTAAAACTCCAGGTCTGTAAAACTGAAATGAAGCTCCTTGTGCGAAAGCTTTAATAGGGCTAAGTATTTACTCTATATTTCAGTTACACATGACCAGATATCAACACCTGTGTGGCTCACAGAATAAGGTATAATAAGGCCTTAAGGTGGAGCCACTCTAGTCTACACTGTAGTGTAAATGCTCCATCCTCCCCGGAGCCCCTGTTGGCCCAGATCAGGTCTAATGCAAGCCCCCACCAACCCCAACACCATAAATTCCTGCTCATTCCCCCTGCCCCACTTACTTGGGGATGTCTATGCTCTCTGTCCCGGGGGAACAGTCAGGGAAGAATTAATCTGCCTGTCCAACCACTGCCACCACTGCTGCCATCACTGCAGGGAAAGGTTGAACCTGGAGAAAAGCAGGAGTCTGGCAGTGGCTGGGGCAGAACAAACAGGTAAACCCTTCCCTGCCTGCTCCCCTGAGACAGACAGTGTGGGCAGAAACAAGCAGGTGGAAAGGGTTGCGGGGACCTCGAAGAGCAGGAGGGAGGCCCGGAGGCAGGAGGGACTGGAGGGAACCCCAAGGGGCAAAAGGGAACCCCAGAGGAAGGGGGAAGGAGGAAATCCCAAGGGAGAAAGGGGAGCCTGGGGGTGTGGGAGAACCATGGGAGCCTGTGGGGCAGAGGGGAAGCCTGGAATGGGAGGTGTGGGGGGGATTCTTACTTTTCAGTCCTCCAGGCCCCTGATGGCCTGAAGTTTGACTGCTCCAAATTTGAGCTGATCAACATCTGTTTGGCTCATGATGTAATGTATAACAAGGCCCTTGTTCCCCAAACCTTCAAGGTAGGAAAGCCAATTGTATTCAGAATGGAGTTTTGAAATTCTATGATGCTTTAGTTTCCATTCAGCCCACAGGATCCGAAACTCAAAGCAAGGGCTGACTTACAAAATATGCAAATTCTGGTGCGTGATATATGTTACCAATACAACATCATGAGTAAAATGCTTTAAAGATCTGATGTGGGTATCAAAAAACTACACACCAGCTAAATGCCACAAAGGATTTATTTGTCAATTACAATTCTGAAAAGGGATCTGCGAGTTTCCTGATGCTAAGGATCTGGCTGACAAACTGAAAATTGAAGTCAGGTTTCTGCAGGAAACAAAATAGCATATGAGCCAAACAGAATGTTCAGGTCTGATTATGAGTCCAGAGACAAATAGTTAACTCACCTCGAAAAAACTATAAAGCCTTGTAGCTTCCTATAGTGTATATTTATTATGTTTTGGATACTGCCATACAGTCAATGAAAGAAAGATTTTTAGAATTAAAAGCATTGTCAGTTACCCAGAGGGTTTTTTAAAGGAATCTCTGAAACACTGAAGATGGCTGTAACAGGGAGCAAGAAGGCTCCAATTACTTTAATTTAAAGCAGCTCAGCTAAGCTACCACTGGAAAAGGCAAACTGATCATCAGGCCCAAACATGGAAACCCCTGTGGAGGGCTGGAGAGCCACCTTACAGGAGGGGACAGGGCTTAGGATGAACACAAGACCAGTGCCTAAGACCAGACAGTCAGTCAGGCCCTGCAGGCAGCAGGGAGGGGGCTCCTGAGCAGGAAGGCTGCAGGAGAGTGTTTGGCTGATATCTGAGCTGCCCTGGGAACTGCAAGTAAGGAGCTTACAACTTGCAAGGAAGTATGACCCAGTATGAGGACAGTTTTGTTATATAGTAGTGGGTTGGTGTTTACATTTGGAATATAGCAGCAGACCAAGAGTGGCTATAAGGGGTAATGAGGCCACAGGAGTGCCAGTGAGGCATGCTATTGAGCTCTGCCAGGGACAGGGGGTGCAAGCCACAGAGGTGCCTGAGAGCTATACTATAGACTTGAGTCCTACCAGGGGTTGGAGCACACCCATAGGGCTGCCAGAGGGGCATGTGAAGCTCTGAGATCCTCCAAGGGCTAGGCACAAACCATAGGTGCCTAAAAGACACATGAAATTTTGAGCCCTTCCAGGGGCTGGGCTAAAGACACAGGCAAGCAGAGCCTGAGATGGACAAAGCCTGAGAAAAAAAAGTAAGAAACACCTTGAAGCCAGGAGGGCCGGGGCGCAGAGCCTAAGAGGGGCAGAAGCCATGGCTGGGGACCTAGAGTCCAAGGGTCAAGACAGAGGCTGGAGACCATAAGCTAGCTCCAGTGCAGTGGGCCTAGGCTCAGGACCCAGATAGAAAAAAGAGGTGGAAGTTGAGCAGGCTGGGCCTAAAAAAAAGGCTTGGAGGCCTAACATTGTATTGTGGGCAATGAGCCCCACTGATGAACATTAACATCTGCAAGGCATGGTTTCTCCTAGCCAAATCCTAGACAAGGGCTCACTCTGGGACCCTGGGGCAGCCTCCCTTTCATCATGAAATTATTCTAAGAAAGACCTGGAAGGCAAGAGAAAAGCGAGGGTTACCTAGGGACCTGGAGTGGGGCAAGAGCTGCATGGCCACCAGGGGGCATCACAGCTGCCCATGGGGCCGGATATTATTACAATACCCTGCAGAGAATTTCAACAGCAATGCTTCTTTTAAACAACCATTAGAACAGGGGTGGGCAAAGTGGTGGATCCAGCCAACAGCCAGACTCCATTTCCCAGCAGCCCCTATTCACATCTTCCATGGAGACCCTAGTAGCAGCAGCACAGTAACAGCATGGGGCCAGGGTTTCCATGAAACTGGCAGGGTGTGTGACTGGGTGGGGAGCTGCTCCTAGGGTGGCCATCATAGAGGACAGTCTGGTTGTCCCCTGTCCTCTATTGATATGAAACTGGATGTCTGTATGTCCTCTATTTTTCTCTTTAAGAGAAAAGTAGAAAACATAAAGGTGTCAGGTTTCATATCAATAGAGGACAGAGTAGCAGGAAACCAGAATGTCCTCCATGATGGCCACCCTAGATGCTCCAGAGTCGGGATCTTACAGCGGTGATGATGCGGACCAGAGCTGGGGCAGAGCTGCAATCTGCTCGTAACATGCTCAGCTCTGCCTCAGCTCTGGACCATGGTGTCACTGCTGCAAGATCCCAGCCCTGGCCCTGGAGCAGCTCCCCGCCCAGCCGCATGCCCTGTCAATGCTGCTGGGGTTGATCTCCACGGGAACCCTGTCCCTGCACTGTCACGGCACTACCACTACTTGCATGTCCGTGGAAACTGGCTGCAAAAATGTGGGCAGGGGCTGCTGGGAAACGGAGTCTGCCACAGGCCTGATCCAGCTGGTGAGCCAGACTTTGCCCACCCAGAACTAGAAGATGGATAGCCTGCTGAAGAGAGACATTCTTTGACAGAAATAACTTGGACTTTTTGCAATATACATAAAGTTCTTGGCAGTTGGTTGAAACCTGAAACATTCCTGAAGACCAAACTGGAGTTTCTGTGCAAAAAATAAACTTTTGTCCTTATTTCCAAAAGTAGTTATCACACTCTGGCTTCTATTGGCTTTGGGAGTATCTAACTAAATGGAGATACCGGAGTCGTTTGACCCCAGCATTCTTTCCTGCCCATGGCAGGGGTCGGACTTGATGATATGCTCAGGTCTCTTTCGACCCTACCAACTATGAAACTATCGAACTATGAAACTATAAATATTTAAACTTCTAAGGAAGCTGGTGGGTTTTGCTTTCATTTCAGTTGGATTTTATGCATGCAAGAAAAGTTAAATCTATTAAAAATACTAGCTGCTAGTGTCAAATCTTGTTGTATGAACATTTTAAAGAATTGCTTGCATGTTTGGTTGTTAATTACTACTCTCTTCTTCATACTTGAATAATTACTGAACACGTGCAATTTAATTTTGTTAGCTTTTTATTGGGGAGTTTGGAAGTCAATAGGAGAATGCCAAAAAGTACTACTGCCTATTCTAAAAATAGGGTGTCTTTTTGTGGAGAAATGCAAAATCAAACATTCAAATTTAATGGCTCAGAATTTCTTCATGGGAAACCTTTGTGGGTGAAGCAGCTCTCAAGTTTTGCCTCTAAGCAAGCATCCCCAAAAACTTTTTAAAAGATTAATAAAAGGGTCAGTCTTTCCAAAAAACCTGGGTATTTCACATATCGACGTTTAAGTCAAGTAGCCAGATATTTTAAACTATTCATCAGAGTGGTAGTCATTGTTTTGGGACCACTTAAGTACATGAACTTTTGCATATCAGACAATGTATCCATGGAAATAATCTTTGTCTTTGCTGACTAAAGAAGTAAACAACACTCCAAACTGTCAAGTTTTCACAAATCTCCCTTGAGAGAGAGAAACCTTGGCAAGTCTTTCTTGAAACTCTACAGCCTTTTTATTCTATTTCTCCTTCATTTTAAAAAGTGTGATTCTGGTGAAAAGCATGGTGAAAATATTTTGTTATATATTTTACTCTAATAATTTCAAAATCTTTTGGCATTCTACTTTTCTTGTAATGTTTTTCAGTGTTAAATACTAGACCTAATTATATATGGGCACCTATGCACATGCCGGATGTTTGCCCTGCCTCATGTAAATTAATACACATCAGAGCAGACTCAACTAATCAAATCTGCTGGAACATGCTAATTAGTATGCTCCAGCAGCCTCTGCATCATGTGTATTCAGCGTCCCCATGCTTCAAATTGTGGTGGGGGTACTTTAACTAAAGCTTGTTCAACAAGCTATAATTAAAGCTCCCTTGCTGCCATTTTGAAGTGCTGGTTGCAGAATACATGTGATGCAGCAGGTGCTTTAATTAGAGAGGCTCTTGGAGCTGCTCTTATTAAAGCACTCCACCATCAGAGAACATGTGTAAAGACACCCCATGTGATTTATTTATATACTCTTCCATTTAAATTCTGGATCAAGCCAAAACATGTCTTACAGGTATATAAAATTAACCTGCAACATTCTTATCTTTAAATAAAGTCAGCATTTTCTTCTTCAGGGGAAACCTGTGCAAGAAAGCAGCCCCCAAGTCCTGCCTCTAAGCAGACATCCCCAAAAGCAGGTCCATTCCTAACCATAACCAAAAAAGGAGATTTCTCTGATAGTTTTGGCAGCAAATTACACCAGTTTCTATTCTTCCATAGGCATAGATCATTTATTTACAAGTTATGTTATTTTCAGTTGCCAAGCTACTGCCATCATAAAGTGGCAGAGGTGATGTCACCTTATTAACTCAACTTTTAGAAAAAGTTCCCTCTGGGTAATCTCTCTTTCTGTCTCTCTCTCGCTCATCCAAACAGGATGTTGGTGGCCATGATCTTCTCTTTGAGGCATACAGAATTTTCAGTGTTGATACCTTCATCCATTCAGATGGACTGTTGACATAAGTCAACCTTTGTCTTCTGTGATCCCTCCTTCCTTCAATCTTTCCAGTTACAACCAGACTTTCAATTTCCTCTTTCCTCACAACATGTCCAAGAAACTCCAACTCTCTTTTTCTGGTGCTAATCAGCAGCTTTCTCTTGCAGTTTGCTCTTCACAAAATATCTTCATTTGAAGTGTGACTTGTCCAACATACCTTCACATGTGCCTTAAGAATCACACCTCAGTTGCTTCAATTCTCTTTTCCTCACTTGGCGATAGAGTCCAACATTCTGATGCATACACGAGGACTTGTATAACATAGCAATCCAAAACTCTTAACTTTGTCCCCATAGAAATGTTGCTATTTGTCAATATCTTTCATTTTCAGAAATATGTCTTTTGTCATCCCTATTCTCTGTTTTATTTCATGATCACATTTAACATCTGATGTTATCCAGCTTCCCAGGTAGTTAAATTTATTGACCTGTTTTATCTGTTCCTTTTCCACTTTAATGTTGCATACTGGAATGATTTTCTTCTTTGTATTATCATGCATTCTGTTTTTCTACAGTAGATACTTAAAATCTTCTTCTTGCTTTCACTAGCAATTTTATCTAAAATTCCTTCTGAACCAACTATTTAGACTGTGTCATCAGCATAATGTAAGTTGTTCAAATTCTGCCTGCCAATGATCAGTGTTGGTAAATCCTCAATCTCCCTCAGTATTTTCTCACTGTATAAGTTGAACAGATCAGGAGAAAAAACACAGCTTTGCATCACACCTCTCTCTGAATTTGGTTGAAATCACTTAGGTCATTTTCTACCTTCACTGTTGCAGTTTGAAACCAATAGAGGTTTCTTAAAATTCTCAAGTCTTTACCATCAATATCCAGTTCTTCCAGCATTTTCATTAACGTCTCATGCTTGACTCTGTTATAAGCTTTGGTATAATCAATAAAACACAAGAAAAGGTCTTTCCCTCATTTCTATTGCCCTCTCCAAAAGCATTCATACCATGAAGATAGCATTTCTTGTACCTTGATCTTTAACAAAACTACATTGAACTTTTGTAATGTCCAGTCTTATTCTACTTCTAGCTTTCATCATCAGAACCTTTAATAGGATCTTTGTCATATGGCTCATTAAATTGGTGGTTTGATGAAGTTTCCATTCAATGGCTCTAGGTTTTTTGGGGGAGTGCAGTAAAGAACGATTTACTGAGGTCCTCAGGTATTTCTCCACTTCCATAAATCTCATTGATAACAGTTGTTAACTTTTCTGTACCAAACTCTTCCAAACATTTTATTTGTTCTACTGCAATCTCATCTGGTCCTGTAGTTTTATTGGTTTTCATTCAATTGATAAGTGTTCTTACTTCTGACTTAAACATTTTCAAACTATGTTCTTAATAGATTTCTTTTTTTCTTAACTGTCATGGAATAACCCTTCAGTATATTCTGTCCATCTTTTCAATACTTATTATCATTCTATAATTACATCACCATTGTTGCTTTTTATGCATCCCCTAGCAGTACATCCTCCTTTGCCTGTGATGTCATTGCTATTTCTGTATATTGATGCAACATGTAACATGTTTTTCCTCTTGTTTTTCTATCTCTGTACATTTTTCATTAAGCCATTTTTCCTCCTCTTCATTGCACATAGATCAAATTGTTTTGCCCAGTTTTTTATACTCTTCCATACTTCAGGTTTTCATCAAGATAAAAACCCATAGGCTAAACAATAGCAGGGGAAAAAAAGGAACAAGTTCATCCTTTCCCCACCCTGTCCAGCTCAGAGAGCTGTTAACATTTGAATTAAAGTTGGTTCCCATGGTCATTTGTCTGGAAAATGACACAATGGTAAAATGAAATCTGTTTTCAGGGCATCTCTGTGCATATTCAGCTTCATGCATGGTAGCAAATGTACTTTGTCCAAACTTTGTATTATATAGTGTCTTTTGCAGGTGCTATATCGCTTCAGCTTGTTACATTCATAAGTAGATATTGTGAAAGGTTAATTGGGTTCACATTTTCCTGAGAAATGATCAGGTGTGTGCATGTTCTCATGCATCTCCCTCAAGTCAAGAATTATTAATTAAATAAAGATTAGATTGTCTTCAGCTTGTGTTGTTGTTTCCAATTCATTGGATGCTCTTTCACTTGCTTTTTACATAATGAACAGTTTAATACTCTATTTCTTTGTACTGACCTTTTTCAGAAGTAAAAGCTTGTGTTTTTTAGCTGAACATATATTGAGTAGAACTGAAGTATTCATTTTAAATATAGCATGAATCCATCTGATCAAGAAGAGCCTCTACTGTAGTAACTTGTGGTGTGCAACAATTCTTTATTTACAGTACAGTAGAGAGGGAACATTTCTACTACTGCCCTGGCATTGCATGCTTAAGGTGTATAATTTATAAAGAAAAACAAACAGGATCTTTTTCAGGAGGGACAAAGTGATAGGCCACGTTTATTGAGAATACAAAAGTATTAAACTATAAACCTTTTATTGAATACAAAAACATTAGACTATAAATCTCTTATTGAATGCACAAAAAGCCTTAGTTTTGAATTATCCTAAAAAACATATAGACATACATACATACACACACACACATACATACACATATAAACAAACAGCAAGTTCTGTCAACGTTACATGCATACATACATGCATTAGCAGCAGGCTCTGCTGATGTTAAAATGTTACCAGTCTTAGTTGCTCAGGTTAGCTTGGTGGCCAGCCAGGCTAAGGACGAGAATGGAACTGGGCAATGTTGGGTGTGTACCAATGGTCCAGAAGTAGTTGCAGAGATCACCCAAAGACTTTCTGATCTCGCCCATCTTTTATGTTACTTGTCTCCTGTTGTTTTCTATAGCTGCGTGTTTGTGGTTAGACTGTTAAACTTGTTTGTTTTCATCTTGGGTTCTGTCGGTTGAATGTTCCATTTTGGAATATTCCATGTCAGTTACATGCTCTGCATCAGTTAGATGCTTCGTGTGATTGAATGCTTGGGCAGATTTCTTCACTTTGGGTCTTATCTATCTGCATTATCTGCATCTTCAACCACTTACTGCAGGTTGGACATTCTCATCTCTCTCTTTCCTATCCCATGCATACTGCATTCATACAAAACAAGACAAAGATCTTTCCAACCTATAAAACCTTAAAACATAACCTATAAAAACATCAAAGTGGTACTTAGGTTAAGTATAAGTTAAGATTCTATTTTGTCTTATGTCTTCTTAGCCTATTAATAAAGACTAAAGGATGAGAAAGAGAGAGAATCATTTAGTCTTTATTACATAGCCTATCTCTATCTCTAAATTAAGATTTCATTTTTTCTTATATCTTCTGTGTGTGTGTGTGTGTGTGTGTGTGTGTGTGTGTGTGTGTGTGTGTGTGTGTAAAAAGCTTTGCATGATTGCATAAGAGCAAAGGTTATTTTTGACCAACACTGGAAGGGATCTTGTGGCTGCCCATTCTTGTTTTACCACCAAGAAATTCCTCCTGAGCAGACTTCCTAGACACTCTGCAGGTCAGGGAGAACTTGTTCTAGGTCACATACATGATTTACAGCAACTATTTTTTCATATATGAGTTGTGTTATTGGAATATCACCTTTCTAATAGAAGTCAAGCTCTGAAGAAAAAAGTGTTATGACATATTGTGTAACTGCTATTTTAAGTAACCAGTAAAGAAAAAGCAAGCAAGGAGTATTGGGAGATTTTGTTATTGTTTTGCCACCCCATATACATGCGTTTTTATACCAGTTTTTGGCAAAAAACCTGAAATCTTGGTTACTTTCCAGCCTGCAAACAAATGTATCTATTTGGTGTGGATATTCAGGTACCATTGTAAAACACTGGAACTAGTCAGCAACAATGTTTTTATATTAGACAGAAGATTGTACAGGCATGAAAAATTTGCAAGATTCAAAAGTGACTGTCAGCTAGAAAAAAATATTGTAATCCAGCCAATTCTATGTGAGAGAGTCTGATGGCTTTTTTAAAGCTAAGTTTATGGATGTGCAAAAGAGTACATTTTGTGTGGAGCCACCTTAGATACAAGAGGCTTCTTTTTGATCAGTCTGTCACATAACTGTTCTGTCTGTAGCAGACACCACAAAGTAGCCTGTTGTCAAAAATGTACTGCTTTGTAATCACCATTTTATCAAAATATTCACTGAACAAATGTGTTGCATGCTATTTTATTCCACTATTAGGCAACAGGATGCCTTCAGGGAAGGAAGAGGCCTCTCCACCAAAAGCTCCCCCAAATAACTTTTGACAGTGGAAGGAATGGTCTGAACCACTTCAATCTAAATGTTTGGGGGTTTTTTGCTTCAGTGTTTTAATTTATTAGAATTCTGTATTACATCTAAAAGACAATAAAACAGAACATAATTTAGGAAAACAGAGTAAGGGAGAAAATTAGGGAAAGAATTTCTGTTTATCATGGTCTGCAGATTGAATACATTATCATCCTTCACATGTTTCTCAGTAGTTGCATTTTATTATAATTAACTGTGATCTAAATTTCATTCTCTTGGGGATTATTGAGTGACTTGTCAGATCGTATGTGCTCCTTTGTATTGTCCCACATGCAGCTATATTCACCTCTCACTAAACAGTATAATAGGCTTTTAAAATTATGTTAATGAAGAAGAACAAATACTGAGCTCATGTACAGAACTAGACCTTGCTTTCTTATGAGTATTTTAATAACATCATCTCTATTCTTCACAAATTACAGAAGTACAGACCCTGTCATTTTTGTCAGAATTTCCCATGTACATGACATCTAATCATCCCATTTCAAGTGCGAAGAGTTTGAGGAACTTAATGCTCTTTTGGGATGTTATATCAATAAGAAATAACCAAATATAGCTTGGTTGAGGCAGTGTTATTTCCATTGGTAGTTAGTCTGATATTGTGAGTTGAACATCACCTCAGTATCACTACTGACAGTTAAAAAATGAGTGATTTGGCGGGGGGGGGGGGGGGGGGGGAATAAAGTAAAACTGAACTCAGAAAATTGCCCTTGAAACTTAGTGGTTCTGTTCCTATTCCTGTTTGCCTAGTACATCTTCTCCATTTCACTGCATACTATGCCTGTGCAAGTTGGCAGTGATCTGATCTGGCTTCGGATCCAGTCGCTTTGTATGGCTGCGATCTGATCCAGACCCTGTGTGTGTTAAGGCACTGCAGGCTGAAAACTGCAGGAGTAATGGCCCCTGCTTAGGCTACAAAGCCTGCCAAGTTTCAAGAAGATCGATGCAGTGGCTTGGGGGGAACTGCACCTCAAGCTGCTGACAGGCAAAACTCATCATGTGGGTGGGTGCTTGGGCAACTGCATCTGTCTTGGGGCACAGGGGGGTGAAATGTAGTGCAGGCCTGAGTGCTGGGCCCAGTAAGGCCTCCTCCTCCCCTACATCCTCAGTGCTGGGCCCTGCCAGGCCATGAAGCCTGCCAGCTGTGTGTGTCTCGCTGGGGGAGTCTATCGTCCTGCTTGGGCGGCTGATTCTGTCCTGGGGCACAGGTGGGTGAAATCTAGTGCAGGCCTGGGTGCTGGGCCCAGTAAGGCCTCCTCCTCCCCTACATCCTCATGCCTGATCCTCCGCTTTACATGACAACAGGTAAAATAACTTAGCTGGCTCAATACCAGTAGCATCAGCAGCAGCATCAAAGGTACCCAAACAGAACTGTCAGAGAGCCTTTCTTTTTTATAAAGGAATTGACACAAGAAGTAAAGATGTTGTGTTGTGTTGTGTTGTATTAGACATATGATAGTATGTGATAGCTTATCTTGTGTTTTTATGTATATATGTGTATTATGAAAAGAAAAAACGGAGTACTTAAAAAATGTATCTTTGGAAGCTTTAGGGTTGAAAACTCCTTTGTCAGGCTGAGGACGTACCTGCAGTTGGTCCTGGATGGAAGGAATAGTAAAGAAGCCAGAGGTTGGCCTAGCACACAATGCAGGCAAGAAAGCCAGTCAGTGAAAATGGAAATGGAGGCGTCGGGGTGAAGGACAGGCTGGGGTGGGGGGCAGGGGGGAAAGGGGGATGTGGCAGCGCAGGGAAAGGTGCAGAGGTGCCTGGGGTGTCAGATGTCCGGCAGGTCGCAGTGTGCCAGAATTCCACTGTGGATATTGAGTCCATGAGTTTCTGTACCTGCTACCTAGGAGGCTGATGAAGTGCAGTTCATAGGCCCAGCTCTGAAAAGTGGTTTGTACATTCAAACAAGCACCTAACCTCATCACCAGAACTGAAGCCAACTTCCTACAGCTCAAAACACAAAACCTGCCACCTATTTCCAATACCCCCACAAACTGCACACCAGAATCTATCAAAGACAACAAAACCCAACTACCTGTGGGGGCACATCGCTCTTGAAAAAAAACACTCTGCCTCCAGTCTCTCAGGCCTGATCCTGAGAGGGAACAAATTAGAATGCAAACCACTTGCATTGTTCTTCATCAGCCTGACAAAGGATTTTTCAACCCTAAAGCTGGCATCCCAGGCAACTAAGCTGAGCTCACTGGGAGCCTCACAACTGCACTGCAACCAGCAAGCATCAGGCCTGTCAAAAACATGACAGGTCTGGGCATTCCCCATCCAAGACTTTGTGCATGCATGTGTTAGCTGGAGGTTATGGCACCTCCTACCCACCTTTCAACAGGGGATCATTGATCCAGGCATTTACGGGGCTGCCACACTGCCAGCAGTTCCACCAGGCCTCCATACCCTGGAAGGGTGCAGTTTTAATGGTCATGTCCAGGACCTGCCACACAGCAGATGCCAACAGACAGCCTTCACCATATTGGCCTCATTGTCAGTGACCATGAACCCATGGGTGAGCTTGGCCTGCCCAATGAGCCACCCCTGCACCATGTGGTTCATGGCCCCCATCATCTCCCTAGCCATGTGGGACTCATCCAGGACCTCGGCTTGCAATATCACCCACTGATGGCCCGACTGATCACACCAGTGTCCCATGAGGGAGAGGTAGGCATGATCGCCACCCCGGCTGCTCCAGATGCCAGAGGTGAAGTGCAAGGCTACCTGCGGCTCTGCCTTGCGCAGCTCCTCTCTCAAGTACTCCCTGAATGCCTCATAAAGGGAGGGCACCACCACCCTGCTAAAGGTGGTATGTGGGGGAACTTTGTAAAATGGAGCCAGAAGTGCTATGAACTTCCTGAACCTCGACCGCTCAACTAGGGAGAAGAGCTGGCTATCCAGAGCAAGCATGTCCCCAATGCTCTGGGTGATCTCGCTTACCTTGGGAACATGCCCCATGTTCTGTTCACCTTTCTCCCACTGGTCCAGGGTGGCCTGCCTCTGCTTTGGGGAAAGGGGGCTTTGGAGCAAGTGGGGGACTTTCCTTTTGGCATGCTTGCACTGGTGCCAGGTTGAGCAGGAAGGGCAAGAGGGTGGTGTCTCCTCAGTCCCCAGAATTGCTTGAGCCAGCGTGCTCAGCATCCCTGGTTCCAGCTCCAGCTCCTCCTCTGGCAGTGGGAGGCTCACGCTGAGAGCTGAAATTGGGGTGGAGGAGGCAGTGATTCCACTGCTGGTGCCCACTTCTGGGCTGAGCGGAGGTGGTGCAGATGCAGGGATGTCAGGTGCAGACACTGCTCCCATCTCCTGGCTTCCACTGGCAGCACTGATGTCATGCCTGCTTGGGAATAGAATGTGTCTGTGTTTGGGAGCGGGGGGGCTTGCAGCTCTAGCTCTCTCCCACCCCCTCTCCCTCCTCTGCCAGAAGACCTGACGCCTGCCTTTCCAGCATGCTTCGTATTGATCTTTCTTGTGCTGCAAAAGGTCTCTATGTGTGTGTGTGAATCCTTTTGTATTGTGCATTTTATTCCCTCTGTTGCGTGCGTGCACTGGCCTTTTCTCTGAATGTTTGCTTTGGTGTTAATTGTTATGTAAAATTTGTGTGCTGTCTGTCTTCTTCTGCTATGAATATCTGATTTTTTCTATATTGTCTGTATATCTGTGTGTGTGTGTGTGTCTGTGTGTGTGTGTGTGTGTGTGTGTGTACACGCACGTGCAAGCAATCTGTGCCTACCTGCACAGTGATAGATCACACTGGCAGGGAAAACACACCTTTCTTTTTTCAAAGTCTCCAAAAACAAAAGAGCAAATATAAATTCAAAGAAATAAATTGAATAGTAATACGAATAATAATTTAATAGAATAGCTAAATTAAGCTAAGCTAAATCCTCCCCACTCCTTTGTAATAAGAAAAAGAAGCAGGCAAGTTCAACTGGTATTGAGCCAGAGCAAGCCGCAATGTCTCAGTCTGAGCGTTCCTCTCTCACAAAATTCCTGACAGGGAACAAGCTGCAAAATGGTACAGAATGCCTCAAAACAGAGGCTTTTATGCTGTTTCTAGTCCCACCCCACAGACGCTGCCACTGGAGAGGTAGCCAGGGAGAAATCCTTCTCCCTGGCTACCTACAGATGTCAGTCTCCCCCCACACCCCCAACCCCTCCACTCTCCCTCCCTCCCCAGCTCCTCCTCCATCTTCTAACTCTAAATCAAGGTGTCCAAAGTATCCAAAGTGGATCCAAAGTGCTTTGGATGCTCCGACCCACTTCGGATAACTTTCCTGAGCCAGCGCTTTGATCTGGACATGCTGCTTCGGACACTGAAGCATCCAAAGCGGCTTTGGATCTGAAACGGGATCTGAACACTTGTACAGCCCTACTGCATACATGTATAAAGTTCTAATGCAAACTAAAGATAAAATCCTTCTTAAAAGCATGGGTAAAAATCTTATCCTTAAAGTGACTGCAATTTCTTTCCTGATTTTCCTTAAATCTAATTAAAATGCAGTGTACTTTTTCTACATCCTATTTGCCTCCATTGGAAAATGATCAGACAGGGATTAGTCTTGAACTCCTCCTTTTTTCAGCCAAAATTTCCACTCAGTTGAATGCAGTTCAAAATTGGGCCCAAAGATATGTCTAGAAGCTTTGCATTCAGCTTCTTCTTATCTGCAATTTCATTCAGATATTCATCAATGTAATTTCATTTATGTCTTTTATAAAAGATAGAAAAAATCATTCCACAAGCCTTATAGATATAGTATGGAAGAGTTGCATAAAATTGAAGATAATAACTAATATATAGTAACTCACTTTCTAAAGGCTAGATTTTATTGTTAGCTTGGATTGTATAGTTAGGGAAGAAGAGTTGTATCAATGTTAGAGGAGCACCAAGAAATGTTCTGTCTTAGGAATACATAATTATTCCCAGATACACTTTATTTCAGCAGAGAGTAATTTGCAGTACTTTTTTTTTTTTTTTATGGCGGCTCCATACCAGCTGTTTCCCAACTCCCAGCCCCACCTACCACGTGTGTTTTATGTTTATTCCTTCTTACCTTTTCAGTTAGCAGAGTGTAAAGGGAACAATTCATTGGCACTCCCTATACTCCATGAAGTATTAGGATTAGTATTTTAGATGCTGAAATGTTGGAGGAGAAAGACATATTGAACTGTATGCTCAGTCACAATATAGCTCCAAATGATATATCCCCACTAATACCAGCTCCCTTAAACATTAAAGCAAGTGATATAAACCAATAAGTGACCAGTTCAAATCTGTAATGTAACAGAAGTTCAGTGAAGTATGCATGTGAAACCTGAACAGTGTACAGATGCCATGCTCTGAAGCTGAACTACTTTCACATGGGCTGTTTGAGGAACCTAAGGATAAGAAGGCAAGAGAAGGTCCCAGATACTGAGCTTCTCACATGGGCAGGCATTCCAATCATCCACACTTAGTGAATAAAATCACAGCTGAGATGAGCAGGCCATGTCACCAGGATGTCAGATGGCCAAAGAAAACCTTTCACGGTGAGCTAGAGGAGGGAAAGCATTCTCAGGGAGTAAGAAACACTTTAAGGACTCCCTCAAGTTATCCTTGAAACATTTCAACATTGACCCAAAGTCATGGGAAGATCTCATTCATGGTTGTTGCAAGTGGTTAAGCCTCATCCATACTGGAGCTACAGTCTACAAGCAGAGGAGAACTGCTGAGGCAGAGCAGAAGCACAAACAGCATAAATCTTGCACCAGCAGCACATCCATTGTTGATCAAGCAGTCCAAAGTGGCATCTCTTGCTCAGTGTGCTATAGACAGTTCAAAACACAAATTGGCCTTATTATCAGCTATTCACATGTTCACGTAAACCAAACCAACCAGTGATGTCATGGTCATCTTGGTGGTGGATGGTTCCTTCTCGGCCTGGAGGGAGGTGGGCAGTGGGGTCCCACAGGGTTCAGTCCTCGGACCGATATTATTTAATATCTTCATCAGCTATTTGGACGAGGGTGTGGAGAGCACCCTCTCCAAGTTCGCTGATGATACCAAGTTATGGGGCAAAGTTAGTACACCGGGGGGGCAGGGAGCAGATTCAGGCTGACCTGGGCAGATTGGATTAATGGGCAGAGAGAAATAGGATGCAAGTTAATAAAGATAAATGTAAGGTATTCTACCTGGGAAGGAGGAACCCCCAGCACACCTATAGGTTGGGGAGTGTCCTTCTCAGCAGCTTGGAGGCAGAGAGGGATCTTGGAGTCATAATTGACTCCAAGATGAACATGAGCAGGCAGTGTAACGAGGCCATCAACAAGGCCAATTGCACCTTGTTGTGCATTAGCAGGTGCATGACTAATAGATCAAAGGAGGTGATGCTCCCCTTCTATGCAGCACTGGTCAGGCCGCAGTTGGAGTACTGCGTCCAGTTTTCGGCGCCACACTTCTAGAGGGACGCGGGAAATCTTGAGAGGGTCCAGAGGAGGGCCACTTGCATGATTAGTGGCCTTCATGATAGACCGTGTGGGGGGAGGTTGAGAGAGCTGAGGTGAGATGGCTGAAGTGAGATCTTGTGGCTGCCTGTAAATTTATTAGGGGAGGTCAACGGGGAATAGAGGAAGCGCTGTTTACTACGGAGCCCCAGGGAGTGACTAGAAATAATGGGTGTAAACTAGTTGAGAGTGGATTTAGGTTAGATATTAGGAAGACATTTTTCACAGTAAGGGTGGCCAGGATCTGGAATGGGCTTCCAAGAGAGGTGGTGCTATCACCTAGCTTGGAGGTCTTCAAGAGGAGGCTAGATAGTCACCTGGCTGGGGTCATTTGACTTCGGTCCTCTTTCCTGCCAGGGGCAGGGGGTCAGACACGATGATCCATTGTGGTCCCTTCAGACTCTACAATCTATGAATCTATGAATCTTTGAATTTGAAGGACCAACAACAGTATCAGACTGAACTGATTTAGTTTAAATTGGTTTGTTGAACTTCTGCCCATATCCCTTCCAGATTCAAGTTAACTCACAGTCCCAAAGCATCCCAGGATGCTTTGCACCTCCCCTGCAAACCACCCGTCCTCTCCCTCCTCCCCCCCTTACAGGATGCATGCCCTAGCCTTGACTTAAGCTGTCTGCTGTAGCAAATGTGCTCCTAGTCAGCTGGGTAGCAGGACATGGATCATTTCTTATCTCCCCACCTTGGCTCCACAACCACAGGGTAGGGTTTGAAGCTCTCTACTGCCAGGGCAGGGGGACATTGTCCCTGCCTGGGCTGGCAGTAGGCAGCTTCTGGGAGCAGAGAGAAATTATCCCAGCACCTGCCAGGATGTTAGGGTAGCTTGTCAGATTTTATACTTTAAAGTTACACCTGTTTATAGAGTGGTGAATTACAGTATTGTTTAAAGTTTTCTTTTATATTCAGCTTAAAGTTTTGTGTAGCTGCATTGTTATCTGAACTTTTCATTTTGATGGTGTCTGCATTATCAGCTGGCCTTGCCTCCTGCAAGCAGCTTATGGCCTTGAGTTTGCTCGCATGATGCTTCTTTCCTTTTCTATCACTGTGAGAAGTTTTTCTAACACAACTTAGTAATAGTTTTGTTACTAGCTCAAATTAACTGACCTTGGCAATAACCAGCTGAATTAGAGGGATGCAATGATTGGATATGTTAATGAAAGATGATAAAGGAGACCAGTGGACAATGCGCAAAGTAAGACACTGGAAAAAGGCTAAATTAAGAGGTGTGCTCATGGTGGATCTGTTGAACAAAGGAATATGCTGACAGGATAAATATGAAAACTGGTTTCCTTGCAGTCAACGTAATCTGAAAGCAAGGAGTCATCAAAGGAGTGGAGAAAGCATAAAAGGGGGCAGCAAGAAAGTTAAGTGTGTTGTTGTGGTCATCATCATCATTGCCATCTTTAATCCAGCCTTCAACACCTGTCTGGACTGTCCCAGCCAACAATGCACCCTTTGCTTCAGGAACTGAGTGGCTGTCTTTTCTGTTGAGCAAAGAAACAGCTGGGATTGAGTGATATCACTGTGCTAACTGCTGGTTTTTTTCCTCTGAATATAGAAACTGCTAAGATAACACTTATACTAAAAAAGTTAGACTTCGATTTTAGGACACTGAGATGTCTGTGTTTGTATTTCACATTCCATTTAAGGGTTAACTGTGCTTTAATGATCCCTAAGCACTATCTGCTGGACAATGGTGCTAACAAGAAGATAGCTCCCTGATCCCTGCCAGCCCCTGGGCCAGCACCCAGAGGGAGCCTAAAGCTCCCCCTGGCTGCTGCAGAGGACTGTGGGGGCAGGAGCAGACTGCTGCCCTGAGCAGCAAATCTGTTTCAATTTCCCTGCATGTATAGACACCTCTAGAGTAAGTTACTCTAAAGCAGCGGTGTCCAACCTTTTTCAATGTTGGGCCGGATCATGAACTTTTTATAACCCAGTAGCTGGCGAGCCATATTCAGAAACCTCACAGGAAGCTGTATCACATCACCCCTCCCCAACGAAAGTACAGTGTTTACTTTCGTTTCCCATTGCAGCACCTCGGGCCTCAGAAAATGGCTTAGCAGGCCGCGTGGCAGCCCACGGGCCATATGTTGGACAAGCCTGATCTGAAGTAAACCCACCCCAGAGCATTTGTACATGTAGACATGACCCCTGAGTTGCTATGAGACCCTTTGAAGGGTGCTGTTATTACCACTGTTAGGTGTGCACACAACTACTGGTAATAGATTCTAAATAGGAATTCATGGTGTCAAAAACATTCTGGAACCTATTGTTTTCTTTTGAGTTTTTTGCAACACAGGAATTGCTTTATTATTTTTCTGTAATCAAAAAATGAAGGAACTGTAAGAGCTAGCATTTTATGAGAGGTGCCTTGAGTCTAACCAGAGGTGTCTTGAATCTAAAAAAATTGAAAAACACAGCTGTAGGATATGTTTGAATCAAGGTTTCTCTGAATCCATGAGAGGTAGAGAGATCTTCATCAAATTGCATAACTTCAGGAGCTAGCAATTTAAAAATTCCCTCCCCCACACCAAATAATAAGAGTTTCCAGTTAAGAATTTAATTAATATAATTAAGAAGAGTTGCCAAAGATGGGTTTATAAATATGTATAAACTATGAGGATGATTTGTTAATATGATGTACTATAGGGAAGAAAAATGTGTTTTATTTTAAACAAATGGAAATATATTTAATAAGGTGTGCACATCATCTTTGATAATAGCAAAAAAATTAAATTAATTTATTCACAAAATTGTTGTCCATTTTCTTTTCCTTTCCTTCCTATAGCTTTTCTACTACCTCAAAAGAACATACATTAGCCTCATTGTTAGTTATTATCTGCTGACAGTGCAGAAGTTGCAATTTATTTCATTAAAATAACATTTTTTTTAAGCAATATATTTTTGCTCTGATTACATTTTTTTTGGTAGAGATTCTATTTAAAGGATCATTGTGTAATGCAGAAAAGATAAAGGAACAAGTACATAACCAAGAGAAGAAATGCATCTAATTTGAATTACAATTTAGCATCTACATGAATTGCAATGAATGGATCTTCAGCCTGGTTGCTAATTTGGAAATTAGCAACTCCATCAGCACCAATGTGCACTTGTATTCCAGTACAGTGGTTCCCTTCCTTTTGCCCAGAAATAACATCACAGTAAGTTCCAGCAGGAAGGCCAGTGTTCAAATTGATATTCATGTACCTATTTAAAAAAAAAAAAAAGATTTAAATGTAATGAATGAGTTTTTCAGGCATCAGAACATATAGTTCATTTTTAATAAAGAGCTTTGACTGTTATTCTAGACTGCAGCCCTTGGGATGGCATGACAATGCAAGAGATTTGGATTATATTACTGCATTTGGTGTTTCACCCTTGGTGGCAGCTAAAAGCTTCCTGAATCTGCACTGATAAATCTACTCAAAAACAGTGTGATCAGTGTCATAGCAAGGGTGGGGAGGGGAGTGGGGCGACTGCCCTGGGCACCGAAGCAAAGGGACACCAACAGGCATTGCCCAGCCAGAGCAGGGTGTGGGACGGAGCCATGAGCAGCTTGTTTGGGTGGGTGTGGGGACAGGGGAAGTGCAGCTTCTGCCACTGCATATACTTCCCAGGCAAGCATGGGGAGGCATGTGCCTCCTGGATCTGTGCATGGGGCAAGGGCAGGCTGCAGCTATGGGCTTTGCCCCAGGCGCCAAACTTCATTGCTATGGCACTGAGTATAATAATTACCAATGCAAAGGGATCAGACAGCGTCACAGGAACATCACATAGCCCCATCTTGCAGAACATTTAAATGTTTTGATTGCTCAACATGAGTGAAGGTGAGATTACACATTACAATTAGCTCATGTTAAGGGCATTTAAAACTTGAAAAATTGCAAATTCAACATCATTAATGAGTGCTAAGTGCCCTCTAGACATCTTAAAGCTTTGCTACTTGAGGTGAGGGTTATCTTTGAACTGTTCTAGGCAGCTCAATTTTGCTTAACTTCTAATGGTCCACAGAGGTGAAAGAACCAATTTGTGATCTGTCAGTATCCCAGAAGGCACTGTTCCCAGGTGGACTAGCTGTCTTCCTGGGCAGATGCCCCACTTCTGACCTCCGTAAAAGCCCAGACAGTGGAGTGGCAGGCTGGTGAGTGAGGGAAGCAGGGAGCTGCAGGGCTGCAGGGGGGCTCAATGGGATCATGTAGGAGAAGTAGGAGAGGAAAGAAGTGGGATGGGGAACTGCCTGGCTGCAGGGGGAGCTGGTGGGACATGTGCATGCATCCCCCAGAGCCCCAGGACACATTCCCCTGAGCACATACATACCCCATTTCCAGACTTCCCTTTAGCCACCAAGCAGCAGACAATGCGAGGGTCACTGTCCCTGAGTGCACAGGGCTGTTCAGAGTCTAGGAACATGCAGGAAGCTCCCCTATTGCCACAGAAGGGGCAATAGTGGAGAATGTATGTGCATGCACCTCTGGCTGCCACCACCCCTAGCAACAGCAATGGAGGTACTCCCTGCATGCTCCCAGGCTCTGTGGCACCCATCCCAATCAGGATGGGCTTCCCATTGCTGCTGCTGCCTCCTCTACCCCAAGACTAGGGACAGACATTCAAAAAGCCTGAGCCTGAACTGATTCAATCTTTGCAGGTTAGTCTAACCTGGCTAGGCTGAATCCCTTTGTAAGTGCACAGACATCCCAGAAATGCAGGTACATGCCTGCAGTGGTTCAGTTTAGAAGCCAGGGGACACTAGAGCAGCCCTCCTTTCCCTTCCAGAGAGCTGAGCTGAGGTGGTGTGGCCAGGCCCCAGCAGGATTAGAGAGAGGTTTCCCCCCTTTCCATGATAACAGAGCATTTATCAGCTCTGTTGTCAACATTTATCACCCCATCAGAAAACAAACAACCTCTATCCTTAGTTCTTTTCTTAAACAAAGAAGGAACAGAAGAACATTACCAGCTGAGCTTTGATTAGCTCCAAAAAGCCCTAAGCCAACATTGCTGTTTGCCACAGCATGAACTGGACCATAGCCAGCATGTGACCTGCTAGCTAATGCTGAAGTGTCTGTGTAAGGCAGAGGAGACGGGGGGGGGGAGCCCTGCTTAGCAGAGAATGGGGAGGGGAGGGGAGAAGCAAAAGGAAACCAGGCACACATTGTTGTGCCTGCAAGTCTCTGCCAGAACTGCAGCCAGTGAGCAGAGGGGAGGGGCCAGCTGTGCTGTGGAGCAGAGAGCCCTGCTGAGCCCAGAGAGCATGCTGGGATGCTGGGGGACTCTGGTTTATCTTAAACAAGCAAGGGGTCTGGGACAGACATTGCATAAACCAGTTTGAGACAAATCAGTTAAGACTGATACTACATTCAACCAGGTTTATTTCAAACCAGTTTCAGCCATTTTCAAACTGATTTATGTGCACTGAATATCTGTTCTGCTACAGGTTTAAATCAGTTTCTAATCACTCAAACCAGTTTATGTGTAATGTCTGTACCTAGCCTAGGTGTGCTTAGGGATAGCCTTATAGAAAATTGCACATTGGGTAAACTTGCATTTTGGCACTTCCCTAAGTTGGTATTGCTGCTACAGGCAGAGGTAGAAGCAGGCTGACAAGGGCATGGTGCAGGCAGGTAGACACCACTGCTGCTGTGCAGGAACAAGGCGGGCAGACTGGAGCAGGTGCCACCCCACCTATACATGCCTGGCTGGGCTCCTCCTGAGCAGTGGATGGAGGCTGGGGGCAGGTTGGGTGGGATACCACTCCTGCCTGGAGTTGGGGATTGTCCACTGTGGGGCAAGGCGGGAGGATAGAGCTCTGTTGTGAACGTGGGAAGCTCACACGTGTGTGTGTGTGTGTGTGTGTGTGTGTGTGTGTGTGCACGCACACACACACGCGCTTGTGGCACCCCCTGACAATGGGCCCCTGAGCAGTTGTCCATGTCATCCACCCATAAGGTCTCTGGGTGTGCTGCTCACTCTCCAAAGGCAAATTGGGATGGGTGTGTGAGAGCGCGTGGGGGGAGAGGGGAAGTGGTGCTTGTGTGTGTACATACTGTGTGTGTGTGTGTGTATTGTGCATGTGCGTGTTTGTGTATGCCGCCACTAGAGAACTGAACAGAACAGGCACAGAGCAGCTTGTCAGCTCCTATCCAGACCTCTAGTAGTAGGTCAGAGCTGTGTAAGTTAGACGGTTTTAACTCTGAACAAGCGGTTGCTTGCAGCGCGCACTAATTTTAACAAGAACCTAACATTCCTTGAGTTTAGCATGTGCTGCTTGTAATGTGTAAGCATGCCCTAAGGCAGGGAGTTCCCCAACTACTCATCACAAGATAGTTGTACTTAGTTCCTGAAAATACATCCTGATCACAGGTATACTTTCCACTTAAAGCCCAAAGGAATTGTACATCTATGAATTTATGTATGAGGGCAGATTTAGGCCCACAGGAATAACAGAAACAACTTAAACAGAGCAGCTCATGACATTTACTAGCTGTGATAATTCACTCTGATATGCACTTCACACTTTTACAGTTTAGATCCTCATTATCTTCTTTACTTTTGCCTTTTCCAATAATAAACCAATTATTAACACTCAAATTCTGTTATCTAATATTAATACTAAATAATCTCTTTGAATCACCTCTTCTGAAATTTCAGACCAGTTCTCTTCTGTCAAAGTAGTGACTTTAAGACTTCTCCTTAAGGACTGTTTTCCCAGGCCTGTTTCTGCACTTCCAACAAAAAAAAGCTAAGAACAACACAGAGCTTATCACAGCCTAGAGTCCTAATGGTACTCCAGTAGGGTCTTTGTGATCTCTGTCCAGAGAGGCAGAAGGCCTTATTGGGGAGGGGGGGGGGGGGGGAAGGAGGGAGAGGGAATGATCCAGCCTACTTAGGCAGGTATGCATTTAATTGAAGTGTTTTAAGTTGACACACAACAGTTATAATTATTTGTTGAATGGCACAGACCAATGCAAAGGCTGTCTCCATGTTATTCCCCTAAAGCAGAGTTGGGCAGTTAACATGGGCTGGATCTGGCCTGAAGAACAACTGGATCCAATGTGAAGAGCCAGGACTTCGGCGGCATTCAGTGGCAGGGGAGCTTCTGGAGTGCCATGGTGGGGTGAAGTGGCGGTGACAGGAAGCTTCCCCGTGCCACATCAGGGAAAAGCAGCAGCAGTGAACACTTCTGCCACGCAGGATGGGGGAGACTGGGTAGCAATGCCTGGGTGCTAGTTCCTGCCCATCTCTGACCTGATCTAAGTCATTCCAGCACAAGTTCAGGAAAGGTTGCTAATCGCTTTTCTGAAGAAATCCAGTCTGGGAATCTTGACCCACCCCAGACCTTTACAGCAAACCTGACCCAAGCTCAGGACTCTCTCCTCCCACTAACCTTTCCAGCATCAGCTGTATAACTCTCAGGCCTCTGACAATATTATTTTTATTATTGCGCATTATAAGCAATATTGAACACTATAAGCAGGTTCATGTGAACAGCTTCCTGCCTGGA
The DNA here is from genome assembly GCF_030867095.1 of Alligator mississippiensis. Classification (NCBI taxonomy): domain Eukaryota; kingdom Metazoa; phylum Chordata; order Crocodylia; family Alligatoridae; genus Alligator; species Alligator mississippiensis. The sequence continues at coordinate 72,461,240 of NC_081828.1, forward strand.
GGGTGACAAAATATCCACAAAGGCACACCCTCTAGCCAGGGGGCAATAGGGATCTGCTCTTTAGCTCTCCCCACCCCTACGGGAGCCTTTCAGTGAGCCAGACAAATTTAATGATAGGCTTGCCTGATCAACTGCTCCTGCAATGGCAACTGCTGATTGAGGAAAGCACCCTTTAAAGTTTCTGGCCCATATGAAGCCTGGGACCAGGGAGTACTGATGGAATGGGTGCCCCCTGGTTCTGGGACACTTGCATGCCCGTCAGAGTTCCCAGCACACAGACAGCCCAGGGTCACAGACTGCCACTGGATGCTGGATTCTCCAGTCCCCCTGCATGGTCCTGCCAGGTCTTGGGCTGCCTGCAAGAAGTGCTCACAGGATGGCTTTTAAAGATCCCTTCTCACAGGCAGCCTAAGACCCAGTAAGATCAGACAGGGAGCGTGTCACTGCTAAGTGGAAAATTAGAGAGCCAGCTAGTCTCCCTCTATCCCTCCCTCTTGTGGAGGGGGGTGGGAATGAGATCAGGGGACTGTGGGTGTCTCAGAAATTACTGCAACTGCCAAGACAATAACATTTTCACAGAACCCCAAAGATGACCTGCCATTTTGCAGAGGATCTGACATTTTTTTCCTCTAACAAACTGCTTTGTTCTTCAACAAATCTCTGACCAGTCATGTAACTCACACACAGATTGCAAGAAATGTAATGCCTGTCACAGCTCTCAGTCAGTTTATTTTATGACCTATCCCTACATCCATCTATGTCAGACCTTCCCATTATTTCAACCCTGATCATGCAGAAGTTCTCTTTTACACCAGGTAAGAATCATGAGTGGCCCCATTACAATGTTGTAGTAGATACTATTGGATGGTTCTAATGGCCAGGGGATAACCTTGCTTCTCAACCACTTCACCTCATCTACTTACCAGTCATCATTATTGAAGACAATGAATCCTTTATTTCCACGTCCAAAGGCCACTTGATTGCTATTATTGTCCCACCAGTTGGAGAAAGGTTGTCCATCAACCACATTTCGGAAAATAACCATGTTCCTGAAAAAAGAAATGCCTGGACTTGACCATCATGAAAATATCCCCTCCACACCTCTACCATCCGGTAAAAAAAAACATATGGGGAACTATATCACCTGTATTTAAAGTTCTCTCTACTGTGTCCTACCTTATTTGGCGCCATCTATGTTCACAGACCCAGTCATTTCCACAAGTGGTATCTGGATTAATTGTAACAGGTTTGGTTGTTCCATCCTCAAAGCTTGGTGGTCCCACCCAATCATTAATATCCTTTTGTTAAACATAAAAATAAAACACTGAATTCATCTGCTGGGGATGGTGGGTGGCAGCTAGCAAGGGTGGTAAGGCCAGCTGTAACATTCAGAATAAAAGTCATTCCCATACACAGAGGAAATGCAAGGCTCAACAATCACTCAAGTTCTAATCCTGTCCTAAGGCCTTTCGTGGAATGTAAGTGGGGTGTAGGTCCTGTACTGTCCCTCCACACAGGGGTCCATTTTATTCTACTCAATTTATTTCCAAACGATAGAAACCTACCTTTCCATTCTGGAAATCCCTGGGCCACCAAAAACTTGACATCACACGTGTAAATCCATAAGGATGGGCAAGCATGAAGCCCGTTGCCATTTTATATTGTCTGAAGTGAAAAATAAAAAAAAATGAAATGAGAATAAGGAATGGGAAACAAAGAAAAGAAAGATAGGTTCGCACAGATGACCTTTACCTGGGATCCCAGAAAGTTAAAACAGAGGCTCCACCTGCACCATGTCCTCTCTGGTTGTCATGATTATCCACAAAGACAAGTGCTTTATCAGAAGGCATAAGTCCCCAGCCTTCTCCCCAGTTCCTAAGCAAACAATGGAAGAGTTAGATCCTTTGAAAATAATCATTTATGCAAGCTGTAATGTACTGATTAGAGTAAAAGATTTTTTTTTTTTTTACCTTAAATAAGCCATCTTTTCTCCATTCCATTTCCGTATGACTGTCCCCAGTTTTGCACTATATTTGAATTCCGTCACTCGGCCATTTCCAAAGTACTCGCTGCTTTTGATTGGTTCTCCACCTAAGTCAATTACCTGGTTGAATTAAGACATCCATTACCATGTTCCAGTTTACTCTTAAAGAGTTGCACACTAAATATTTCAAAACAAGGTAAGAGAGATAGAACATAGATTATTTGATACTAAACATTTATTTCTGCAACCTAAAGCAACCAAAATTCAATCCAATAATGCCAATAAGCACCTTTTTCATTTCATAAGTCCTGGACTTTGAGTGTGATATGGCCGAGTGCTTTAAAATTAAAAAAATTAGTTTTGATATTCATAATTATTAGTTCTTGCTTGTAAAAAATAGAAAAGGAAGAAAAAAAATCTGCTCTTGAAACTTGAAAAATGCACTTACTATTTGCTCAGGGGCAAAAGAAAACAAAATTGTTTTTATGCTCTTTCTGTTTGCTCCTCAGAATAAAATCCCATAGCCATGTGCATGTTTAAACCATGAATATTTCTCTAAATATTCTGAAAGAATCTTCAGTCTTCAAATTCTAATTATCCTATATCAACATCCTAATGTGAATGTTTGATTTTTAACTCCCCATATCCACACAGAATATCTTTTTTTCTGATTCTCCAATTCCTTGCACTTTGTGCGATCACTGGTGCCAGTTCAGAGTGACTACACAAGTATTTTTAGGCAGAAAACCCAGGGGCTTCCACACTTACTTGATTTCAGAACAGAAGAACTCATTTGTATGGCCAAACTGATGATCAGGTAAAACTGGAGATCTGAACACTTACCCCTAAAACCTTGCGTCAATTCAGATAAGACTTTGTTCTGAAAACAGTGTTCAGCACCTTATGCTTTGCAAGTTTGAGTCCGCATCTTATTTATATTTATGTAGAAGAACCCATTTCTCTTCATATTGAACTTTAGAAAATTAGCTTACCTCCTGATAAATAAAAGGTTTTGATCCTGAAGAAAACCATTGAGTATTTAGATTTTTCAGTTTGTCTAAAAATGCCTTCATGTCCCCAGGCCACATATGTTTGGAGGCATCAATTCTGAAGCCTGCTACACCAATATCAATAAGGTAGTTCATGTATTCAGCAATTTTCGAGCGCACGTAGTCTTTCTCCAGAGCAAGATCAAGAAGACTAACCAAGCGGCAGTCACGGACCTGTTTTAAAAAGCCTAGACATTAGGGCTGTTTTAAATATTTGCTAAAGTGTTACTCATTCATATTATTACACAGAAATCTGTCATTATATCCATAAATTCAAACATATTTTATTGTACATGCGAAATCCACAAGATAAAACCATTTGGAATAGAATTCCCTGAAAGTCAAAACTCTGAAACATACACTGTAATGTATTGTTCTTTTAGTTTAGGGCAGAAAATACAAAAATGTCAGCACCTTTTCTCATTGCTCTTCAGTGCGGACAGAGACAGGAAAGGGATGTTTGATTGTATTCTTTTACCTTTTTGGAAGCCCCCTCTACATGTTACACTTAGTCAAGCCTTAACTTGCAGGCCAGCTACACAGTCAACCAATTAATGGTGTGATAAAACAAGTAATACCCTGCAAATTATTCCACAAAAACATGTAATAACTTTCTGGCTTGTTCTAATCATGCTATTAATTGAACACGTAGCCAAGTGTGCCCCTGTGGCTAGGAGCCCCATCAACTGAGGAGCTCCCAGCCACAGGGAGTACTACTTCCTGCCAGCCCTGCAGCTGACAAAGCTTGCAGTGGCAGCAGTGTTCCCAGTGCTGCCCCTGCTGTGAGTCTTACCAGCTACAGGTCTGGCAGCAGGGAGAATACTGCCACCACGGCAAGCCTCATCAGCTGTGGGGCTTGAACAGGGGCAGCATCTTTGGCTAAGAAGCTCACATCAGGGGCTATATTATTAGCTGTAGGGCTTGCAGAGGAGGGAACACTGCCACCACTGCAAGCCTTGTAAGGTGTGGGCCTTGTAGTGAGGAGAATGCTACCACTACTGCAAGCCCCACATGACCTCTGAGAGCCAAGCTCATTAATGTGCCCAGAGCCTCACATGTATCAGCATCCCTGCACTGAAAAATGGTGGCAGGGTGCTTTGAACTAAAGCTCATCGAACATGCTTTGAGGTGCCCTTCCACCATTTTTCAGTGTGGGGATGCTGATACACATGACACTAAAATCTGCTGCAGCATGGTAGTTACCACACTCCAGCAGACTTGATTAATCAATTAGAGTGCATCAGAGTAGACTCTCTGCATGTGTATAGGAGCCCTTCATTTCCATGATCAGAAGAGAGGATCAGTAGGTTTTGGAGATAGCTACAACCCCATTTGAGAGAGGGACATATGGCTTGGGGAAGCAGTAAGAAGTGGGGGGACTTCCCTGGGTGTGAGTCGGGGATGGGAGGCAGGATTTTGGTTTTCTTTTTACTAAGGTATTGAATGTGGGTGGGGGAGTGAGACTGGGTTGGGAAAGTGGGAAATGCCCTCTTTGGTCAGAGGTAGGGGAAGAAAAAGGAGTGGACTGCATCTGAATTTTGTGCACTTTAGAGAGGAAGTTTGCTTTGTTGTACCCTCTTATTTTAATATGGTAGTCTGTTCCTTTTTGCCCCCTCTTTGTCTTTAATTGTAAACCACCCTGAGGCTTTTTGGGAAGGGCAACATATACATTTAATAAAAAATATATATAAATAACTAAATGTAACTACCATGAAAATGTAGGAAGAGGAGCTCCACTGTGTAATTTGGAGAAGATTATGTGAAAAGACTGCTAAAACTTGGGCTATAGAAAATGTTACATTCACCAGAAATCAAAGATTTTGGCTGTAGACCTTACACATCCAATAACACAAGAAAAAGTGTGATTCACTGACTCACTGGCAACACCACCTGCAGCACTCTTCACTTCTACTATCAATAGTTATTGCCATCTACATTTGCTCTGCTTAGCTTATGATCACTAACTGCAATCAGGACCCTGGAATTTATTCAATAACATGTTTGTTTATATGCCTAGCTTAAGTATATGAAAAAAATGACTGTCTTCTATCTTCATACATTTAGAATTATGGAAAAAAACTTAATGTATCTTCCACAGCTAAAGGCAATAAAGAAGGGGCACAAAGTACAAACAGATAAGGCAACAACACTTTTCTTTAAACAATCAATATGCATTTGTACCTGATAAGGATCATTGTAATTTTCAATTTCTCCACTTCCAGTTTTACATTTGCCATCATTAAAATCCCAGCCTGAAAATGGCACAGCAGGAAAATCTTCAGTCTGTGCATTGAAATAGCTTCCACAAGTACCTCCACTGCCAGAGCCAGCACCAGCTCCGCACATGTGGTTGACTACAGCATCCACATAAATATGAACCTAAACAGCAATGCTTGCATTTTAGTTTGCTTTATATAGGGTACTGAAATGACAACCTGAACCATTCCCCCATTAATAGTCCCTCATATTCTTCAACTCCTTTGAGATAGAGGAATGGGGCAGGCAACTCCTCTCACCTTAAAGTAATTATTTCTTGCCATATTTAATTTTAAATTGGAGGAACTTAAAGGCACTTACTCCAACATTGTTGCATCTGGTCACCATGTTTCGAAATTCATCCTCATTACCAGATCGTGTGCACAGCTTGTAGCTGACTGGTTGGTATCTTTCCCACCAGGGTCTCCAAGGGTTAGTAATTATAATATTTTCACTTGGAGGAGATATCTGTGAATGAAATTATGCCACTTGATAAGTTATTAATTGCTTGTTTGCTCACTTACAGAAGTGGTGCTCAGTGCTTCACAACACATAAATAGCACAAATACATATGTATCACACCCATTTTACTCTTGCTTTCCTTAAGCATGAGATCAGTATCCAGACAAATCTCTGTTTTACCATCATAGCACCTGATCCAGAAGGTGCTCAGGATCCTCAATGTAAATTAGACTCAGAAGAATTTAAAGAAGCTGGCTTCCTCTCAAAAGGTATCCAAGACTGTATGGGACTGCTTTCCTATGGCAAATATACCCTAGAAGGCTGAAAAAAATTAAAATATTCTTTTTAAAATTGGGATGATAATGGGATTACACCCTGATAAAAATGAGTATTTATGCACCTGGCTGAAGAAATAATGCATGTGAGACAACAGTAAATAAAGACTTTTAAAAAAATAAAATTGTAGTAAATAAAATTACTACAGGGGTCATTCAAATTCAGCAATATGTAGCAGAAAATATTTACTTTTGTGGATAACCCACAACAAAGTTAAGTAAAATTTAAGATTTCAAAATGTTGTTTATCAACATCTATTACTACTTCTATTGCTCATTTCAACATACATTCAACTTCCTGCATGCCCTTTGTAAGCTGGATATTTTGATCTTAAATTTGTGCCAACTATGAAGCAAGTTTACTTCATACTAATGTAAGGCTACATACCTGAACTCCACCGAATCCATTAGGTCCTAAATAGCGTTCACATTCAAGAGCAATATCAGCCCAGCGCCATTCAAATAGGTGGACAATAGAAGTCCTCCCAGGCTTTGTATGTGGATTGTACTGTGCCCAGCAAAGTCCCACAGCTGCAAGCACAAGAAGGATCTTCATAGTGATCTCAGGAGAAGCTGTGCTCTGCTCTCTAGCTATTTATAGACCTGCAAGAGGGCACAGTTCACATTGCAGCTTGCATATTTCACACAACTGGTTATTTTTTCATGTTGTTGTTTAATTGGCCAGCTGTCATTTCTTCTAGTTTATTTGTATTGCTCAGGCTGAAGATATCACATATTTTCACAAAGACATACATTTTAATGATAACTGTTACACAAATTGGAGCTCTCTATTGCAATTGTGTTTTAGTAACAGTAGGCACAGACAGAAGTGACAATTTTCACTTGATCTGGCCCCTGACATCTCTCTACAGCCATGACCATACAGAAGTGCATGGCTGCAGAGCACTTTAAAAGGACCCGATTCAAAAATATCTGAAGGGCCCAATCCCACGAAAATTATAACCACGCTCCAAAATGGAACACTCTCAGTAACTAGCATCTGTGCCACCTTCCAGCCCCAGCACTTTTTTCAGAATGGGAGAGAGGAAAAGGAGCAGAGGGCATTTGGTCTGGGTTTTTTTTCAGCCAATGTTAGAGGATGGGGCAAGTGGATTGGAGCCTCTGAGATGGGCTTAATCCACCCACCCCGCCCTCCAGCACCAGCTGGGGAACCCCCAGAACAAGTTCCCTCTGCACCGTTTCCCCTCTCCCATTTTTAAAACAGCACCAGGATTGGGGGGGGGGGGGGGGGGGGGGAGGCTGAGATGGGCAGGGCTTTGCTAGGAGAGACTGGCTGTAGGCTTGCAGCCAGCAGCTGGATTCCCCAGCCCCTGGGACCCAGCAGCAAAGTTCTGTTGGGTCCTGGGGATAGTTATAACTCATTATGTTTCTTGCAAAGCGCCATGAGTTACAATGGAAAGCTGCTCGTCTGTCTGCACCTAGTGGAAACAGATTTTTCAGAGGTCTTTGGGGAAGTGTGTGACTGTATACACGAGTTCATTTGCAACCTCAACCTGTGCAAAGCATAGGGCTGGATTATGTCCTAAATTCAGGGTTTCCCACAGAAGACTTATCCTGATTCAAAATCAGAAATATGAATTAGAATATGCCTAGCTACACTTCAGCCTTAGAGGATATGAGGAATCATTAATATTCCAGTTTTGTCTCTCTCCTTGCAGATTATGCCAGTGAAAAAGCAAACTGCACTGCCCCAGGGAAGCACTGGGGATATCTTGCGTCCTTAAAAATGTTTTACGAGTAACTTGAAGAAATTGCTTTATTATTTGGTAGCACTGAATGCTGCAAAATTGATATTGGGTATAGGCTATAGACCTTAAGTTCATTATTATTTTTTCCTTATTTATGAGGTAAGAATAATTTGTTAGAACCAAAAGAAAGAGTTCAAAGTGACTTTGGTAAATATTGACTACCTAGCTGATATCTTCCTGACATATAAAGGGAACTATGAATTCAAAGAATTCAAGGACAAAAGGGTTCCATTCGATCACCTTGTCTGATCATCTGCATAACACAGACCACATAATTCCATCCAGAACCTCTGCTGTAATCCAATACTTTGTGTTTGAAAAAAGATGTCACTTTTCAGAAAGAGAGCCAGTTTTATCCTAAGTGTGGAAAGAACAAAGAACAATAAAGGAAGTAGCAGTGCATATCAGCTGCAGTGATACTGCAGAGACAGCTGTCATATAATTCATGAATCTCAGAGACACATTTTAAGTCTTCCTTGCAAAAAATTAGGGCTGGAGTGGTGCAGGTACTAAGATTGACAGCCCAGAGGCTGAAAGTACAATGCCATAGCAGGAGCACTCATGGCATAGCCTGTCAGATTCCAATGAAACTGAGAATTCTGCTAAATACCTTGTCACAAGGAGACAAAAAAGGAAAGAACTGCAAAAAAATAGGCATTACGAATAGACATATGTTATAAGATACAGTCTCTGGTAAAATCCTAGCAAAGATAAGATTTTACCTCAGAATAAGCAAGGGAAGAAGGCACTGAGGTCTGTATCTCAGTGAGGAGGCTGAAAATGAAACCTATCATCTTCAGCCCCCTCATTGAAATACAGACCTCAGTGCCTTTTTTTCTAATGAACTATTACAGGCAGCCGTCTCCCACACAGAATAATAAAACGACAAACTCGATATTGATAGGACGTAGATAGCTGAGTTAGTCTAAAGTCAGGTGGAAGGCGGGGTAGAGATGTACCTTGTAGACTAACTGAATTAAAGATGCTTTCATGAGCAAAAACTCACTTCATCAGATGCTATGGAAAGGACATGCACAGAGCAGGCATTTCACACTACACAATTATCCAGTATGGTGGTTGTATTATAAGATTAAAAGTGATGTAAACTTCAAGTATTTTCTTGGCCAACATAGAAGATTTTGCTGTAAGCTATTACCTTATCCTTGTCATCTCGAAGACAGGATAGAGGTGCATCTTCTAGACTAGGAATGTCAAATTCATCTGGCCCTGCAGGCCAGATAAGCATCCCTGAACTAGTCTGTGGGCCAGACTGAGGCCAAGCCCCTGTGGAGTTCCTGTGGCACAGGGCCAGTTGATTCACCGCATGCAGTGCCAAAGCCAGCCCACATGCCATGGGCACAGTGAGCCCCAGGGCCAATGGATACTGGATCCCACCCTCACCTCCCATGCCATGTGTTGGGTCAGGACCAATCCAGTGACCCACAGGCCAGATCATATAGCTCCATGAGCTGGATCCAGCCATGGGCCATATTTTGACATCCCTGTTATAGAGTAACGGATTCAGAGATGAATAAACTTTCATGAGCAAAAGCTTACTTCATCAGATGCAATCAAGTGAGCTCTTGCTCACAAAAGTTTATGCATCTCTCTGATTCTGTTAGTCTATAAGTTGCACCTCTACCCTGCCTTCTGCCTGACTTCAGACTAACATGGCTAATTACCATTTAGTGTTGTACCAACACCTAATCGCAAGCCTCTATTCTGGATAACTGGCTGGTTGTTACAGATGCCACTATACTTTTCACTAGTTTATAAAACTCATGTAAATTATGCAAGGTTAAATGTACTGTATGGCCAGGCCTTTAGGCTGAATTGAGATTTCTATAAATTACTGAACAGTTACTGCCTTACCCTGGAGACATTTCTCTATTTGTCTTTAGGCTCCCTAGAGATCTGGCACTGTACTTCTGTGCCCACCCTAATCTGCTCATCTCAAAACCATTGCATACCTAAACATGACTGAGATCCAAACGTAAGGCAGAAGAATGCTTAAGTCACCTCACTGGCACAGCCTAGTAGGCATTCCCTAAGCATAGCTGGCAGAGACAGGTTTAGGGTCCTCACAAAATGATGTCATGGTCATTTTCTTTTAATGGTGAGGGTGCTGTAGTGGTACCCCTACATTTTATATAACAGCCTTGTGGTTAGAACATTTTCCCAATAAGTGGTTGATCCAGGTTCCATTCTTTCCTCACCTTGAGGGGAGACCTACAACTTGGACAATTTTGATTGGATTATGGTTATGCTCCCTGATGAGGCCTAGACAGAAAAGTGATACTTTAGTGCTAGCAAAGGAAAGTCAAGCAAAGAAAGAGAGGAGCTGATTGATTATCATATTGCCTGTCATATTGTGAAAGAGTAACAGGATACAACATCTGAGATAGTCTGTACTTGCATTCTCTTATGCATGGGTACCCGAACATAAAATTTGGGGGGGGGTGTAATTGTGTAAATACACACACACACACACACACACACACACACACACACACACACACACACACACCTCTATCTATCTATCTATCTATCTAAGGGCTCAGTCCATCTGTCTGTCTGAAATGCTCTTGGAGGTCATGGCTCCCTGTGGGGTGTGGCTCCAGCCAGTGCTTCATCAAGAATGCCCATCAAGAATGATGGGCAGGACGGGTGGGGACAGAGCACTACCACTCACCACCCTGTGCTGCTGCCACTTCTTGGGGGAGAGGTAGTGCAGGGCCATTCACAGAGTGAGGGGAAGGGGTGGTGCAGGGCTGGGCACAGAATGGGTAGGGGGGGATACGGGGCTGGACATCAGCAGGGGATATGGTCGAATGAAGAGCAACAGCAGCACGGAGTGGTGGGTGGCAGCAGCGGCCATGTGCAAGATTCTGTGCCCCCACCCCCTGCTTCTGGGAGGTGGCAGCAGAGGTGATGGGTGGTGGCGCTCCATCCCCACCCACCACCCCAGTCATTCTTGACAGACAATTCACACGTGTGTGTGTGTGTGTGTGTGTTTCCTTCGCTTTATGCTGTACATGTTCCTGGAAAATGGTGCATAAGCCAAATTCACATGTAGGGAATCCACTTTACAATGTAACAAATAGGGATACATTCCAAGACCTTGACTGTACTGACCCCCAGACCCATTTCTACAACTTTTACAAGACAATTTTGGTACTCACCAACATGGTACACACAAGCACAGGGCACTATCATAATAGGGATGGCAACTACAGAAATACATGTTGCAGACAACAAGAAAGGAACACAGATCCACACAGAAGACTATATTTTGGTGCGTATCACTCCCACAGTGCACCACACAAAGCAGCTGACTATGGGCTTCCACCACACTGATTGCATAGGAGTAAATTTACCTCACATATTGTAAAAGCTCTGTTATCCAGCATCCCCTGGGAATGGGGGATGCCAGATAACAAAATATGCCAGTTAACTGAGTGGCCTGAAAAGGCATCCTTGCCTGTTTGGGCCGCTGCTCCTCCCGTCGTATCTGGGGGGAGGCAGGCCCCCCACAGCCTGTTATGCCCCTGGGCCATGGCGGCTTGGCAGTGCAGGCTGCTTTGCCCCGGGACACAGAGGGTTGGAGAAACCAGAAGTGCCACAATGGGCACTTCCGGTTTCACTTTACCTTACAAGCCGGCATGCTGGTTAACACAGCATGCCGGCTTGTAAGGTGCCGGTTACCGGAGCTTTTACTGTATAATGATTTTTTGGTATAAAAAGGGTTATCTCATCAGAGCAAATTCACACATACAGAACCCTCATAAAGCAAGGGAAACCTCTGTGTGTGTATATACACACACATACAGAGAGAGAGACAGAGAGAGATTTCTAACACAAATATTATCTATATTAATAAAAGGGCGTGCGTGCGTGCGTGCATGCGAGTGCCATAGCTCCAAGACCATGATACTTAGAAACCTGAAACTTTGCATGCATACTAAGGGGGCCCTGGGGGCATGCACCTGGGTGCAATTTTTTTTATTTGGCTTTTTTTTTTTTTGGATCTATACTACATAACCCTCTGTGACAGGTCAGCCCCAGGAAGTAGAACAAATTTGCATGTGCAAAACATTCTTTAGCAAAGCTCAAAGCTCCTGGCCAAGTTTAACCGGTACAGCAGGAGAAGGCTCTGCATTTCAGAGTATTGCCCTAAGGGCTGTGGTTGGCGCTGGTTAACAGGACCTGGGAGTACCTGCAGGTGGAGTGAAGGCTTAAAGAAGGTCCAGGGAGAAAACTCTACTGGGCCTTCTCAGGGACTGAATAGGGAATGCCTCTCACAACCCCCTAAAAGGCAAGCTACAAGAAGCAAACTTGCCAAAATTTGACTTGCAAAAGTTGCAGCCAGAGCAGCTGAGACTCCAGAGCAGCAAGTTGCAAGACAAGAAACAAACAGAGCAGCAATGGCTGCATCCAGAACAACTGAAACTCCTGCACAGCAAGTTGCAAACAGAGCAGCAATGGCTGCAGTCAGGAACTGGCCCTGGAGGGAAAAAGAAAACTCTGCATTCTTCTACAATCCAGCCTTGAATTACGGTTCTAACCCATTAGTTGCAATTGGCTAAATGGCGACTTCTTGCAGCCACTTCCTTGCAATGAGATGGAAAGGAGAAGCTCCAGGGATATGCTGCAACAGTGGCAAGGTTCAACTGCCCCAAATGAATGATCCTCCTGAGCCCCTTCATACATTGTTGACATGCAGCACTCCAGATGCACATCATTTCCAAAGCAACATTACAAGATATAACTCATGCTTCCAAATGACACCTTTTGGCACTACAAAAGACATCAGAGAATATGGCTACATGCCCACATTTAAAGTGCAGGGCCAGGTTTATCATTGGATTGGCAGTCTGATGCCACCCCCAAATGAAGAGCCCAAATTCCTGCAGATCTACTTTATGGGTGACAATACAAAGCAGGCTGAACAGCACTGCAACAATGTCATTCAAACCAACCTGCAGATGGTGTTGCCCAAACGGCTAGTTTCGTGCCCATGGAGGCCTTTCCAATTACCTCAAGGAGAGAGTCACACACACTTAGGCTGGGTCCATTTCAAGTTTATTGTTTGCGCAAACAGATCGACAAAGGGGCTAGTCGCCCAAAGCTAAGTCGACCCCGGGTTTGGTCCGGGGGTCCCTTTTATAGCTTACCTAAACAAAGAACCTTAGCGTGTCATGCAACTATTGGCAGTCTTACAGCTTCTACAAGCTTCTACTGTTTTGTCTAAGTTTCCGCAAGCTGTCAAAGTTCCCATGGTTACGTCTAAGTTTCCACAGGATGTTTAAGTTCAAACAGCTATGCTCAACTTATTATGGGTTATGTTATAGCACCTGTGGTGTTTTTAACAGAAGGAACTGCGGCAAACTTAATGTCCTTTAGTAACCCCTTACCTCCGTGTAACTCTAGGTCACTGAGAATGTATGGTCGTGAAGTTTTATGTGTAAAGCAGGCTTCAACCTATGTGCAGAAGCTAGTGCAGAAGCCATTTGCAAGCCATGTTGAGCACTTTGCAAACAGGCATCATGTCTAAATTCTAATGTATTTGTACCAAAATGGTGTTGCAGTTGCAAGACATGCTTCACAAGGAAAACAACTATGTTCACAGTTTCAAGTATACCATGGAGAAGATGACTCCAGAGTATAATGTTGTCATTCATGCAGACGAAACTCCAGTTGGTGAGCATGAGTGGCACTTCAATGCACCCACAACATCAGAAGTGGCTGTCATTCTGGCTGGTGAACAACATGGCAATTGAGACATTGTGTTGCAACTCAGGAACAACTCACTCCAGAGAATTGCTGAGACACACTGATCATATGATGCACTTCAGTATCCCCTAATTTTCTGGCAGAGTGATGATAGCTACCATTTGAACTGTGACAAACAGACCCAGCAACAGGGCTGCCAACTCAAAAGATTTCTGCCATGGACTTTTATGCCTGCAGGACGATGCTGCAAGCTAGAAGTTTCAATCACATCTTGTGATCCAAAGTTCTCTTCCACCAATTTCTGTGGACATGTATGCCAAAATTGAAGCAGAAAGGTTGAGATTCATTGGAATGAACCAAGAGAAACTCAGAGCTGAAAACTATGTTCACGTAAGGGATGCCATGAACAATGACGGAGATGCTGCCAATGTTGGCCAGTTGGTCATCTTGCCTTCCAGTTTCACAGGTGGGCCTTGCTACATGCATCAGCGCACTCAGGATGCCATGACATGCGTGTGAAACTAAGGCTGCGCTGATCTCATTACCTTCACCTGCAACCCAGCTTGGGCGGAAGTGGCTAATGAATTGATGCCAGGCCAAAAACCACAGGATCGGCATGATTTGCTGGCAAGAGTATTCCGACAAAAAGTGAAGGCATTAATGAATCTCATCAACAAGGGAAAGATAAGGCACAGGGACAATCACTCAAGTTGTTGGCCTCAACCTGTGAAGCACATGCTTTTATGGCCAACTCTATGTTGATTGTTCCAGAGTTGGCAATGGCAAAAACCTTTTCATCTTGGCACAAGTGTCAAACACTGTCATAAACTGGGATAGAAAAATGTGATGTGAAATCCTCAGTGCTATGCTAAAATCTTACAAAGTAAATAAATAATTCTACCTCACAATTCAGTTGTTTAATACTTTCAAATGTTCAACTTTTATAGGTTTTTGGTATGACCAAAAGCTCACAGTGTCAAGCTGTATCACACAAGTAAAATAGGGTACAAAACTAAACACATACACACAGCTTTTTATTAGAGGGAAATAAGATAGAATGAAAATATTTTATTTATAAAACTAAAATTTGATTACTGCAACCCATGTGAAGCCGGGTACTTTGGCTAGTGTTCTAATACAGTAAAAGCTGTGTTAACTGGCATTCTACTATTCGGAATACTCTATTAACTGGAATTTCCATCAGGCTGGCCAGACGTCGTGGGAAAGCTTGCACATAGCCACTGCTGCCACCCACCACCCTGTGTTGTCACTGCTCCGTGTGCAGCTGCTGCCAACCCTTTCCCCGCCTCCCCCCCCCCCCTCCACAGGGGTTTTCAAAAAGGTTGAAAACCCCTTCCTCAGATAACCAGAATTTTTAGATACCCAGCACCCCCCTTACCCTGCTCATGCTAGTTAACACAGCTTTTACTGTAATATCATTGAGTTTGCAACTAAAATCCCTTAAGAGTTAGAATTGGAAAATATCAGAACTAATTTCCTCTTCATTGTTTGGTGCAAAACCTTAAACTTTGTTTATTCCATGATATTCAAACCCTATTCTGAAGATAATTTTTTTTACTTTGTGGGAGTTTCTATGCTGCATTTGAAACATTAAGTAATTAACCTTTACAAAACTCCTTGTAAAATGTGGCAATTGCTGCTATCTCCATTTTACAGATTAGAACTCAGGTACAGAGATTTTTAAATTGAGATTTTAAATAGTGTTCACAGTCAAGAACAATATCACCCCAACATAATTCAAATAGGTGGACAATAGAAATCCTCCCAGGCTTTGTATGTGGATTATATTGTGCCCAGCAAAGTCCCACTGCTGCAAGCACAAGAAGGACCAACCTATTACCATCATTTTGGATGCCTAATCTGGGACAACAATTTCAGAATATTCATATAGCACTGTATGTGTTCAAAGTACAGTTCCTACTGACGTAAGCAGTGGTTGTGAGTGTTCATCACATTTGCAAATCGATGGTAAGGTCTCAAGCCATGTACCCAGAATACAAGCAACATACAATCAGCCACCAGCTGGGAAAAGTTTGCTTTAAGTGTCTTACCCAACATCATATAGACACTCCATGGCTGAAGCAGGTATAGAATCCAGTTCTCCAAGGCTGCAGGCAGTTACCTTAACCAAAAGACTCTCCCCTTTTTTTCTGTCAATCTCTCCACACCTTTCAACTTTTCTAGCAAATAAAATAGCTCTGACAAATAATAGTCTTGTCTGTTCTATAACCCTGATTTATCCACACAGATGGTCCAAGGAGACAAGGCCCCCCCAAGAGAAAAATGTATGTGACCATGATTCAGTTCTTTACTCTTCCTTTTGTCACTAAAGGAAAACACTGAGCCTGGAATACAGCAGCACAATCTCAAGGTAAGGAAGCAGAGAAGGATTGCAAACAGTCAGCAGCCAATGTGTTAATCTTACCTTTGGCACCCCCTATGAGGATCTTTAAGCCATCATTGTCTGCCACAGCAATCCTAGCACGATTGTGGGCATGGCCAAAAGTCACATGGATGTCATGATCTGGACTGCTGAGAAGGCCTTCTGGACTACCCTGGCATGATTACTGTGCTGGCCAATAGTGTCAGTCTGCAGTGAAAGTGCTCCCTTTCATCAGGTCAAGGAGTTTCTGCTCATTTCAGACATGCAAGTTGAAAGTGTTGGATCATGGTGACTGTCATTTCAATGTCATATGTCCTTCCCATCAGGGCTTGTAGCAATAGCTCCTGGTTAGTGGAGTCAATCAGGTCCAGATCAACCAAGGCAACCATGCAGGCAGATGGAATTGCAGGATAGGCACCTCTCTGCCCAAGCAGACAGCAAGAAGCCACCTGCTCCTTGCATGACTCACTCAAGTTCACTAGATACTCATCAGATTCAGTGGTCATTTATACGTGTGCTACAGGAGTGTGTGTGGAGGGGGCGGGGGGTGGGGAGTGGGTGGCAATGGAGATACCATACTTCCCTAAGTAGCCTATTCCGCTGTTGCTCTTAGGCAGTGATTCAAACTGGAGTTAGTAAGGGAATATGAATGCTTTTTGAAGGTGGGGCTTCAAAGAACAGTCATATCATCTCTCTGTTGTTTTCATGTAAGAATCACAAAGGTTGCTAGCAGTGGCATTTTTGAGTGAATACTTATGCTACTGGGGTCATGTGCATCCACCTCTGAGTGGAAACTGTGTTATGCACCATACAATTACAATTGACAGATTCAGAACATCCTTGTGAAAGGGTTTCTAGAAACCCATTCTCAGGGAAATGAGTAACTCAGTCCAGCATAACACAATCAGTCCATGTTGGCATCTAAGGGGTTTCAGGCCATTTCCTAGGGGACTTCAATTCACACACAATAAAAATCCTAGTAGAAAAGCTGGCTTTTCCTAACCCGAAGCTTTTACAGAAAAGCAAGGGATGATTAGGCCAAGGAGAATGCACTTTATCTCATGCACTGAGCCTAGGAAACTCTAAAGAGTCTAGAGCCTACAAACTGCAAGACATGCAGCACTACACCCCAGGTAAGTACCAAGGGGCCCTTTGGGCATCAGAATGGGGGGGCACCAAAGGCACCATTTGGAGGGCTCAAGTGCCTCTATACTAATGCTAGGAGCATGGGGAACAAGTAGGAAGAACTCACACTTCTGCTTGCAGATAATAACTTCAATTTAGTGGGGCTAATGGAAACCTGGTGGGACTCTACCCATGACTGGGCAGTACACAATGAAGGCTATAGGTTGTACAGAAGGGACAGAGTAGGGAAGAAAGGAGGTGGGGTTGCTCTCTATGTAAAGGAGCATTATATATCTACCCTAATCCAAATGGGAGCAGAGGAGGAGAAAATTGATGCATTTTGGGTTAGGATACATGGAGGTGGTAGGGAAAGGGACTTGGTGGTGGGGGTCTGCTACAGACCACCACACCAAGAGGAAAAGCTAGACTTGGAATTCTTGAGGCAGCTCAAGAGGCCGTACAGTCTAGGGATGTGGCTGTCATGAGGGACCTAAACTACCCTGACATCTGCTGGGAGAAGCAGTCAGCCAAATCCAACCATTCACATAGGTTCTTACCCTGGATGCAGGACCTTCACCTAATGCAAGAGGTATACGGTCCCACTAGAGGGAATGCCTTACTGGACTTGACGTTGGCTATGGGGGAGGACCTGGTAGGGGAGCTGCAGATTCGTGGTCACCTTGGGGACAGTGACCACCAATGAATTGAATTCACCATACAGCGTAGGGTGGATAAGATAACTAGTAGGATGGAAGTGATTGACTTTAGGAAGGCTAATTTCAGTGTGCTTAGGAATCTAATCAATAACACAGTGCAGGATAAGAGTATTGGTGAGATGGGAGTCCAGGCAGGGTGATTGTTCCTAAAGGAAATGATCCTTTGGGCGCAGAGGGAGACTATCCCAGTATGAGGGAAAAGGGGGAAAGGAGCCAAAAAACTTCCTTGGCAAAATAGGGAAATCCAGGGGAGCCTAAGGGCAAAAAAGAAGCCATACAGACAGTGGAAGCAGGGGGAAGCTATCAAGGAGGCAGTTAGAAAAGCCAAAGCAACTAGAGCTGAGGCTAGCAACACAAATTAAAGACAACAAAAACTCTTTTTTTTAGGTATGCAGGGAGTAAAAGGAAGGTGCAGGGCAACATAGGACCCCTACTGAACAAGGAAGAGCAATTTAGTGACAGACAGGGGGGACAAGGCTGAGCTATTCAATGAGTTTTTTGCCTCAGTGTTCCTGAACAGGACTCAAGATAAGCCTCCTAATGGGTTCTTAGATGGGCATCAGAGGGGCACCAGCCCACCAACTGTCAATGCTGACTTGGTGCAGAGTCACTTGGACGGATTAGATGTATTCAGAGCAGCAGGCCCGGATGAGCTGCATCCGAGAGTACTGAAGGAATTGGCCAGTGTCATAGCAGAACCACTGGCACAGCTGTTTGAGAGCTCGTGGAGCTCAAGTCAGGTCCCGGAGGACTGGAAAAGGGCCAATGTGGTCCCTATTTTCAAGGAGGAGGATCCAAGTAATTATAGACCAGTCAGTCTCACCTCCATCTTTGGAAAGGTCTTTGAAAAGATTATGAAGGATAATATTTGTGGGAGTCCAGCAAGCAAAATAGTGCAGCAGGAACACCAGCATGGATTCGTAGCAGGTAGATCATGCCTGACCAATCTGGTTTCGTTTTAAGACAGGGTCACAAAATGCTTAGACACAGGAGTAGAGGTGGATGTCGTTTTCTTGGTCTTTAGCAAGGCCTTGGATACAGTATCTCATCCTTTTCTCATAAATAAATTAAGAGGCTGTGATGTAGATGTTTACACGGTCCAGCGGGTGGCAAATTGACTTAGTGGTCATTCCCAGAGAGTGGTAGTAGACGGGTCGGTATTGACCTGGAAGGATGTGGATAGCGAGGTCCCGCAGGTTTCGGTCCTTGGACCTGTACTCTTCAATATCTTCATCAGTGACTTGGATGTGGGTGTGAAGTGTACTCTGTCCAAGTTTTTGGACTATACTAAATTGTGGGGTGAAGTGTACACTCTGGAGGGCAGGGAATGATAGTAGGCAGACCTGGACAGGTTAGAAGAGTGGGCAGGACACAATAGGATGCAGTACAACAAGGACAAATGCAGAATGCTGCACTTAGGGTGCAAAAATATCCAGCACATCTACTGGCTGGGAAGTGACCCCTCAGCAGCACAGAAGTGGAAAGGGATCTTGGAGTCATAGTGGACTCCAAGATGAACACAAGTCATCAATGTGACAAAATCATCAGCAAAGCTAACTGCATTTTATCGTGCATTAGCAGATGCATGACAAATAGATCAAAGGAGGTGATACTTCTCTTATATGCGTCATTGGTCAGACCACAGTTGGAGTACTGCATCCAGTTTTGGGTGCTGTCCTTCAAGAAGGATGTTGATAGACTCGAGAGGGTCCAGAGGAGGGCCACTCATATGGTTAGGGGCTTACAGGACAAACCCTATGAGGAGAGAGTGAGGGATCTGGACCTCTTCAGCCTCCACAAGAGAAGGCTGAGAGGTGACAGCTATCCATGTCATCACCTTATGCCACTTCCATGATGCTGTGAAAATGTTCCCTCAGTTACCTTTCTACCAATCAGCAGGAGACAAGTTACCTGGAAGGTTGAAGGTTGTATTCAGCAGTTTGATACTGCAAAAAGCAGGTTGGGACCATGAAGAACCATGCTCAGAGTTCCTTTTCTACCTCACATCCATGGCAGAAAAGAGCATGTGCACATTGGTCAGGCATCCTTTACATTCAACTTAAACCAGATACACAGAAAGAAATACAAACCCAGAGAACTTTACAGACATTGAATTTTAGGTTAGGCTTAAAAAAAAAAAAAAAAATTAGAAAAGAGGACTTGGACTCTTATGAAAACTGTCCCTTTGACAATTCAATAATTTTGATAATTTAACAACTTACCTTGTATGCGAGTGGCAGAAAGTGTGTGTTTTTATAAATATATAATGATCAGGACTGAAAATATTTGTGATTTTTGGAGGAAATATGAATTTCTCTCTCCTCATCTTTTTTTAAAGATTATTTCTAACAAGGTCCATTTAGTCTGATTTATTCCATCTGAGGAATGACTAGACATTCTCTCTCTCAGGAGGGAAAAACAGCAAGACAGGCTGACAGAAAAAAGATTTTTATTCAGAAGAATGATCAAGAGAGACAGCTTAGCCCAGGGGTACTCAGCCCCCAGCTGGCCTGTGGAGCCATCATCCAGCTCACAGGGCCCCCGAGGGTCCAGAAATTTGGCAGCAGGGAAGCACTAGCAGTATTTTGGACCTGTGGGGAGCCCCATAGGCTAGATGACATGGCCCTCTGTGCCAGATCTAGCCGGTACGTGGCTGGACTCAAGCATAAGAGTATTGGGGGGTCCACAGTCTGACCCTATGCACTGACTCGGTGGGACCAGAAGGTTGGGTTCTGCATTGTACCCAGAAACTTGAACTTGATTTGCACTTGGGAGGCTGGTAATCCTGTCATTAGGCTACTAATTGGTCCCTTCTTGGCTGCACTTAGTCAGCATTGCCTGAAAGGAAGGAATATTTCATTAAAAGCTTTGCAGGGGTAGAGAGGCATGGGGGGGATGGTGAATCACTCTGCCCTGAGCATTCACAGTACAGGGCCCCAGGTCCCTAAGTGCTTAAGAGGTTTCTGGTCTGGACAGACCAGTCAGCTCCCTTTTCCCTCCCCTCCCATCCTGAACTACAGCCCAGGTGCCAGACTCCTGTCCTTGGGAAGTTAGGAGCCTATCTCCCATTCTATGGGAATATAAATCTTCCTAATTCACACCTCCCTGCCCTATCTTTCAGGGCCATGCTCAGGTGCTGAGAGAAGCAGAGCCTTCTTCCAGCTAGCCACAGTGATGCTGAGATAGTAACCTCCACCCCCACCAAACTCATGGAAAGGCACTAAAAGAATGTATTGAGCTCTGCAGGCAAGGTGTAAAAAACAGGTACAAATATGCGTGCTTGGTGTCCCTCCCACTTGGCAGCCAAGGTCTGGGAAGCCTCTCTGTGGGTCAGGTCATGGTGATCACCACCACTATACTATACTCTGCAAGGAGTTGGGAATGGTGTGGAGGTTGCTTTGCTTTCAGAGGTTGAGTTAGTGTGGGCAGGTCATCCAGGACTGGGATGGGGCTGCGATTTCAGGAGGGGAGCTGGGGGTTGCTTGGGGGGGGGGGGGGGGAGAATGGGGGAGGTGCTACCTGGGACCAGAATCGGGCTGTGATTGCAGGAGTAGTGGTGGGTATTGCCCTGAGGGAGTCGGTACAATGACAGTCTGCACTGTAAGACTCAAAAATCACTCAGCACCCATGCACTTTCCCCAGAGATTAGATAAAGGGCAGGGTGGAAAAGTAGCACTTGCAAGTCTTTCCAGGTACACAACTTGGGAGTCACTGTGAAAGCAGGCCCAGATCAGCTGAAATAATTTAGGACTCTTGCCTTCATATTAGTGCCTTGGACTGAAAGGGAAGGACTGAGGGAGAGTGGTAGCTTGGCAAGGGGGGCATTTTCTTGTTCCTGCTGTATTGCAGCTGTAGTGGTTCTCACAGATAACTGCATGTTATCTCCTGTCCCTGACCTCCATATCATCTCTGTACCTGGGCCATTCCCAACTCCTTGCAGAATATAGTAAAAGAACAGTGCTGGAAAGCCAAGCGCAGCACATGGCAGGACCCTTCATAGACAGCCAAGGTCTGGGAAGCCTCTGTGGGTCAGGTCATGGGTTCAGCAGCATATCAGGGGCTCAGTGGTGGTGATCATAAATCCATCCAGGGGTGTTAGCACATCATAGCAGAGCCACTGGTAGCATGCAAGGTGGATTCTCACATTTAATGGCAACTAGGGCTTCCCAGCATGCTGTCAAAGCAGGCAGCTGTTGAGCACCTCCCAGGGGGCAATATCCTGCAGCAGGAGCACAGCATATGGGCTGGCATTCCCCCTACAAGCAGTGGTAAAGCTCATCCCTCCAGGTCCGGCTGACTTTCTCCAGGTAAATGTCTGGAGTGAAATACTACTCCAGTATGGACACAGCTCTGAAACACCTCTGTTATAAGGAAAGGACAGGGGTAGGAAGTGGTGTAAGAGCTGTGCCAGCCCAGCCAAGTCTCAAAAGCAATGCCATGACCTATGTGCTCCTGCAGGTACATAGTGCTGAAACACCTCTCCTGTAAGGGAAGGACAAAGGGAGGGAATGGTGCAAAAACTCTGCTGGCACTCCCTGGAGTGGTCAGTCCCTGCCCACTCTGGGGATGGTCTGAGTTCCTATAGGACACAGGGTCCTTGGACCCTCTGAGGGAGTGGAGCAGGTGCCTGCTGCAGTGCCTGCAGAAGGACCTAGGCCTTCCCTCCCTGGAAAGCTGTCCCAGCACTGCTGCTGGACCTACTGCCCACCTGCCTCACAGTCAGGACCCCTGTCTCCACTGTGCCAGGTGGAGAGCAGCAACAGCTCCCAGCTTGAGTCCAGAAAGGGGACTTACCATAGCTCCCTTGCTGTCTCCACGTGAGTGCCCAGATGAGTGCTGGGAGGGTATTGGAGGCCTGCTCTTATACTTCATTTTTATCAGCAAAAACTGCAGCTTAGCACAAAGGCTCTATAACACCCCTGTCTAACTTCAGAGATACCACCTGTATGAGGGAGGACAAAACGGGAAGGATGAAATGGCAGACCAAGGTCAGGGGGCCACACAGCTGCAGAGCACATAAGAGATGTCCAGGGGAGGTGTTGAAAAAACAAGAATATTCTACAGGCCTTGGTCACTGCCTCCAAGCTCCAGGCATGTGTAGCTGACTTCTGATACCCGGAGCTGACGATAGACTCCAGCTGTAGAGGGAGGAGATGTGCTGGCTGGGGGATGCCTACACCTGGACTGCTGAGGTGCAGAAACAGGGGGGTCAAAATGGTCACCAGCTATTTTGAGCATGCAACCTAGACCTCTGTGGAGCTGGCCCAGTCACAGCACCTGGAAAGGGAATTTTTGGACAGGGTTCTAAACTGATTTGCATCCACTTATGACACCCCTGACAGGTGCCAGCGCTGCCTCCTGGCTGGGAGTGTTGGGAAAGGTTGCCTCCCTGCTTCCCACAGCATTCTGTGCCCTGCTCCAGGGACTCTTCAGGACCCTAGATGCTGAATTTGAGGGAACAATCCCCTCTGTGCCCTAACTGGGAGCTGCTGGAGTGAGAGGGGGAGCTAGGCTGGGAGCTGCTGGAGTGAGAGGGAGAAGGAGTGGCAGAAGGGAGCCAGGGACCTATTGTCCTTGTAGACAGAAAGGCACCAGGCAGGACTCGCTCTGGTGGGTAGCAGTAGGTGAAAGGAGTAATGCCAGGGCTATCAGGGACACTACCCCACTCCCAGAGCTAATCCATTCCCCCTCAGCCCTGGTGGTTACTAGGGCTGTGCAAAGCTTGTCCCTGATTTGATTTGGCAGAGATTCGGCCTGATTTGGTAGCCTAACCTCTGAATCCAAATTGAATCAGGAGACCCTTTAATCTCTCCAAAGCAAATTGGAACCCTCCAAATCAATAGAGAGAGGTTCAGAAAGATTCGGCAATTCGGACACAGACTCGACTTTAAATGTTTTTTCTACGTACCTCAAGATACCAGGTGGCTTATCAACACTGTGATGGTGAGGTGGATGGAGCATCCCACAGGAGCGAGGGGGACTCCCCAATGCGCTTGGCAGCAGACCCAGAAGTGGACCAGAAGTAGTTCTGGTCCACTTCTGGGTCCACTGGAGAGCACACTGGGTCCCCTCCTTTGCACCCCCCCCCCCCCCGCGCTCAGCAACAAGTACCTCTTGGGTCTAGGGCAGCACCTGGGGTCCCCCCACAGCTGGTCACTGAGCCAGGAGGAGTGCAGGAGTCCCCGCCATGCATGCTACCCTGAGGACCCACTGGGTTTGCTGCCAAGCACACAGGGGGGTCCCCCATGCTCCTGTGGAACACTCCATCCACCCCAGCATTACAGCATTCATGAGCCATGCCTGGTACCTTGAAGTATGTAGAAAAAACATTTAAAGCTGTGTCTATGGCCAAATTCTCCAAATCAGCATCGAATCTTCAGATCTGGATCTGGACAAAATGAATCAGGGACAGTGATCTGAATGAATGAATCAAATCACTGTCCCCGATTCAGGTCGAATCCAAATTTGAATCGAATTCAGCCCATTTTGCACACCCCTAGTGGTTACCCCATGTACACAGGCCTCCCAAGCAGTTCCAAAGCAGTCCTGAAGGGGTGCAAGAGTGACCAGAACTGAGGGGAGAGTGCAGCCCACCAGACTGCCTGCCCAGGCTATTGCTGGGCAAAAGAGCATCTGGCAACAGAGACTGCTGCCACAAATCATCCACCCACCAGCTGGGGGTGGTGGGGGAAAGAGGAGCAGGGGCAGGGTGAACTCTTTTGATGGGGGGCTGGGAATCCTGTGAAGGAGAGCCCATGGCCCTGATGTGGAGATGCCTACCTGCAGCCTCCTCCCCTGTGCCTCTGGCACTGCCTTGCAGCTCTCTCAATTGGACAGTGGGTCTAGGATCACAGACCTATCCAGTTCTTACATGAAGAAGTCCCTAATCTTCACTCCTGAGTCTGAAAATGTAGTGTGCCAAGTCAAAAGCCCTCTACCCTATGACTCCCCTCTAAGCTTTGGTGTTTGTTAAGTTCAGCCCCTGCAGCAGTCCCCTTAACCCCAACCCTCTCTCCACTCCCTATCCTAACCACCCCTTCCAGGTTCTTTTGCCCCTTTCACAAACATCCCTCACCAAAGGCCAAAAGTTTCTTCATTTGTGTTAATCAAGAAGAGGGACCAAGGTGAGACAGGGGTAATGTTCAACAGGTTCTCTTTATTAAACGTGCTAAACGTTTGGCAGCTGCAACACTTTAAAGTAAGCCATATCTCTTCCTCGCTCCACATTGCCCTGCACCCTGATGTGTGCCCCCCGGAGTGCACCTATGCTTTGAAACAGCCATAGGTACACTCTGTCATCATGTGGCACCTGCTTAGGCAGCAGTTTAAGTGTTCCTTGTGGCAATCAGCTGTCACCTATAGGGCTTCATGAGCCAAAGCATGAGGGGGTAGGCCAGGTCCCTGATGATGAGAGGAAGTAAAATATCATCAATGATGAAATCAGGGATCCCAAGCGTGTAGCATCTGCTCTCCATTAGTTCAAGGAGCAGGGAGTTGCAGAAAATGTGGGCTTTGTGGGTGCTGCCTGCTCAGCCAGTAGATGTGGGTGAAGCAGCCATCATGGTCCATGATGTCCTGCAGGACAATGGAGAAGAATCCCTGGCTGTTGATGAATATCTGGGCAGCCTGGGCCACACAAAGGATGAGGATGTGGGTACCACCTATGGTCCCCATGCAGTTGGGAAAACCTATGCAGTGGAAGCCAGTGATCATCTTCTGCAGGTTGATAAGACAGATTCGTCAGTTGGCCAGGACATCCTGGATGACCAGGCACATCTCCTGGCTGGCCTGGGTCTTGCCCACACCAAACTTATTGCTGACATACTGGTAACTCCTAGGAGTGATCAGCTTCATGATGGTGATGGCCACCTACTTCTCCAGAGTGAGGCTTGGCTTCATGCAGATGTTCTAGTGCACAATGTTGGGGGCCAGCTGGGCAATGTTGTCCATGAAGGTGGCCTGGCACATGCAGGTGGTCTGAAACCACTGTTCATCATCCCAACTGCCCAGGACGATCTGCTCCCATCAGTAGGTACTGGTGGCATGGGCCCAGAACTGGCTCTTGATGGTCTGAAGGTGGTACCAGAGCACCTCAGTGTCCATGATGTCTTGGGTGGCCTTGTCCCCATTGGCCATGTGAAAGTCAGACGCCCAGTCTAGGAAACTTGGTGAGCATAGGGTGAGACATCTGGCTGCTGGCTCAGAGGCATAAAGGTGCATGCCATGGTGATCTGCTGTCTCATCATGTCCGGGTGGGCACACATGATGTCTCACAGCCTCTGGTGAGTCACACAGGGCAACAAGCAGAACATGCTGAAGCTCCTGGGTCTCCCTGCTTGGGTGTGGGCAGCAGGACACTATGGTAAGTGTACAGGCAGGCTGAAGACATGGAGGTATATGTAACTCACAACACAGGGTGCTCACTCTGAGGTTCTTTTGGAAGCCTAGGGCTGAGCGCAGGGCAGGGTCTATAGTGATGTGACAGGGGATTGGGGGCCTGCTTGCCCATGCCTGGCAGACAATCAATGGTGGCCCAGGAGCTTGGCTGTGCTTGGCAGTCTCCAGCAGCATGGGAAGCCCAGGGGGCATGCTGGGAGGTGTGCAGGAGCACTACCAACCTGCTGGCCTTGGCCAGTGCAGGCAGCCTGCATGCCCCATCCCCCTCAAAGTGTGAACATGTATATTGTCCACTACCAATCTAACCTAGGCTGCTGACAGAAAACTGTATAACTTAAATCAATCCCTCCTCCGGCTTCTTGAATGTCTGTACTTAGCCTACTACTCACTACATCTAAAACAGCTGAGATCTCTGAGCCTACTGTTGAGTAGACAGTCTCTAAAAGAGCTAGAAGACAACAAATAGCCATGCCCCCTGGTGGCAACAGATTGGTAGTGGCAGTATCAACTCCTGGTAACAAAGCATCAATTCCTTAGCAATAATTCCCATGCCTTCAGAGCATGGCAGCAACTCCGGTATAGGCCTTTCTATCCAACACTTGCCATTTTGACTGGCGTAGGTGGTAAAGCCCCTCAAGCAGAGCAAGAATCTCTGCCAACAAGAAGTGGCAGGGTCCTCTGGGGTGGGCCTTTGCTATTCAACACCTGCCACTTCAGGCTGTCATAGGTGATAGAGTCCGTAGATAACAGCCCTGGCTGTCTCTCTCTTCCCAATGGATTGGGATAGGGGGTAGCTCCACTGGGTTGATTTGCCAGTGACTGAGAGATTGTCAACTGTGTGGGACTTCAGGTAATGTTTAATAGTCAAAGACTTCTTTCCCCCTGTAATAAACACTGATATAGTTGCATGGAAATGAGGAAGTTTGTGCTCTTTAGGACATCCATTTAAAATTTATTTTCCCAGGTTCCTGGGTAAGGATTCAAACCATATTTAGAAAGTTAGTGCTAAACCCCTCAGTTTGAACTCTTGGTTTGTTACTGCCATCCAGTGTTTGGCAAAAGGGTTACAAGAAAGATGGTTGCCCTGCTCCTCGTGTGATCTCTCCGAGACAAACAAACTTCTGCGATACACGAAACTGATAATGAGGAAGCAGTCCCTGTGAGCAGGATGCTTACAGGGGTTTATCCTGAACTGTGAGTGCCAAGTGCTGCTAGGGAGAAAGGGTCTGCAGCACCCTGGGTGTCCAGGTCAGAGGGTCCTTCCAACCGGGTGCTTAGTGCAAACTGGTCTTCATGATGACTACCTTAGGCCTCAGTGAGGAATTTAATTTGGCCAAGACCCATTGAGTTGCTCCATTGTCCCTAGTGGATCTCACTGGGAGAAGCAAGCATACACTCCACTACGTAAAAATAGCTTTCCTTCTTTAATTTTATTTATCTCTTTACCCTCATCTCTTTTTTTTCCTTCACTAGTTTTTTTCCCTTCCTTCCATGGTCTACCCTGGGTTCTTGACTTCCTTATTACTGTTCCACTTGCGTATTCTGTAAACTGAAGAGTGAAATTAAACAAATCTATTCTTTATGAAATATTGTCCCCCATTCATTTTGCCATTCCAGAACATGGACGGTTGCTAAGAAAAATGTGCAGTGTGTACTGGAGCTTTGCTCCAGTGGGGTGTATTTGTGAGCAACTCTCAGAAATGGCTTTAATGACTTGTGTGTCAGTGGCAGCTGAATCATTCATGTTGCTAAGTGCTCTGAAAATAAGCCAGGTTCACATTCTAAATCTGTCCCATGAAACATATCAAAAGCTATAGCATCTTTATAATGTATTATTGTATATATTCTAGAGCTCTTGTCCCAACCATCTGATGACAGGATACTTGGTTTTAAACACAACACACCAAGTCTGAGAAAGCAGCCAGTCACCCTCCAATGATATACAGCCTAGAAGCTTAGGAAGTGAACATCACTGTTAAGTTTTCCTTTTTTTTCCTCTTCACATTGTTACTTTCCATTTTAAACAGCACATCTTCCACATTGGAGTAATGCTACTCTCGTAGTAACCACCTACATATGTTAGTTCAAGAAAAAATATTTTCTCCATTCACAGACTTGTTTTTTTCTTACCCATGAACCCTCCTGGCTACTCTGGCAGCCACTGCTCTACCATCTGAGAGCAGACAAACTTGAGACTTAAAGGATTTTCAGGAATTCTGGTCTCAAATGACAACACTCTAGTTATTCCTGCATTTCTAATTTACTTTTGAAATGTCTTGCTTAATGATTCAAGGAAGAAGTTAGAATCCTTGCTAATATGAAATCTAACACTTTATTTAGAACTCGTGGCAGAGGTGATTAACTTCTGTTAGACCAACTAGACGATTGCAAAAAAAAAAACCAACAACAAAACCCACACTTTAAATTTTGCAAACATTTAGTTGGTCTAACAAAAGATATCACTTCTACCATGAGTTGTGATTTCTCTTGCCTCTAAACCAATACAGCTACACCCTGGATACCAAACACTTTATTTAAGAAAAGCTCATGATACCAGTGCTCATGTTGCATTGTATTTTTAGCAAACAAAATGGGCTGTTTTTGAAATTGGATCCAACATGGTTTTGCATGGCAGTGTACGGACATTTATCAAAGCTACCACACAGCAGGGTGTTCTCAAGGCAAAAGCTGCAGTTTAATCAGTGTTCTACCAGCAGCAACCAAAACAGAGCAGCAGAGGGCAGCAGCCAAATAAATAAGGCTGCAACTATGAAGTACAGGAATAATCTCCCCGTGATTCCAAGTTAACAGAAAAAAAATGCCGTCATTCAAGCCAACTTCTGGCCCCTAGAGAGCACACACAAATCCATACTTCACTGTTGTTGAAAACACTGAAACAACTTAGTTGACTGCAAGGAAGTGGACTTGATTCTATGACACTGAGCAGCTTTGAGAGTTTGATCAGAAGAGGGTATCACAGGGTCAAAATAAGGGTGCCACAGGGAACTGTGAATGCCAGGGTACAACTTTGGCCTCAAAGGGCACTCAGCCAGAGCACTCAAGCACACAACTTCAAAGAATCTGGGGGTCCCAGCACAAGGAGTTCCTGCAGCTATAGCACACACAATGTTTGTTCAACCACTCCACAGGTGGGTTCTGGAGGGCAGGGGGCATTGTCCTCTAGCAGAAAATGGTAGGTGGACACAATAGCAGAGGAAAGCCTCACCAGTCAGCCTTTTTTATTGTCACAACCTTCCACAGCCAGGGAACAAGCACAGCCCCGCATGATAAAAAGCTGTTCTGCTGTGTTAGAAAGCTGTCCCAGGGTCCTAGCATTCCTGCACACAGCTAACTAAGTGTGAGGAAAATTGCTGAATACATATAAACCTCTCATGCAGCCTGGCTCCTGCTGCCTATGCCTGTGGCTCTCCTTACAGTAGGCCTGTGCGAGTCTGCAGAGATCCGATCTGGCTTTGGATCCAGCCGCTTTGGATGGCTGTGATCCCATCCAGAACTCCTGACTGGGTGTGTTACGAGCGGGGTCCTCCAAGGAGGGTCGTGATCTCCTTAACGCCCCTTCCCCCCGTGCCAAGCCGGTCCAAGGGCACCCTCTGATTCTCACCTGCCACGTCTTTGATGTTTATATAAGTTTGGGAGGCTGCCTTACGCCCTCTTGGACACGGTTCGTTGGGACCTCCGTCCTTGTGGTTTCCCGGACTCTCCGTGGGTCTCTCTGTATGATGGGTGCTTCCTGGGCAGTCTAGCCTTGTGGGCTATGCGTGGCTCCAACCAGCCCTTATACCACATCCCAAGCCTCACAGTTGGACTAGATGTTGTTCGGTCTCTCGGTCTACTCTCACGCCCCTCTCTCCGGGCCTTCTCTGTACTGCTGCCCTCTCCTAGGGCTCTCCGTGCCCACTCTGGGACTTCTCAAGAATACCGCCCCTCTCTTGGGGCTCTCTCTATAATGCTGCCCCTTCCCTGGGGCTCTGTGCCCACTCTGGGCTTTCCCTGTAATGTCGCCCCTCTCCTGGGGCCTTCTGTGCCCACTCTGGGACTTCTCAGTAAAGCCGCCTGTCTCTCGGGCCCACTGCACTGCTACCCCCTCTCTCCGGGGCTCACCGCACTACTACCCCCTCTCTCTGGGGTTTATCGCAATGCTACACCCTTCCTCAGGGGCTCACCATGCCCGCACTGGGGCTTCTCAGTAGTGCCCTCTCTCTGGGGTTGGGGTCTATGCACCCCGTACGCCGCGCCCTTACTGGCACTGGGGTCCCCACGCCGCTGTGGGTTCCCTATGAGCATGCTGCGCCCTCATTGGTGCCGAGGCCCCCACAGCATTGTGGGTCCCTATGACCCCTCCAACCCCTAATAGCCTCACCCAAACCACCGGTGTAACAAAGCAAAACACAAACTCAAGCCTCTTGGCTACAACTTAAACATAAGCAGCCTGGCTATAACAACGTTACTCAGACATCATAGAGCTGCCACCCTTTACCCTGCTTGAGGAGTACCTGCAGTTCTCACATCTTAGCTCCAGAAGCTCCTCTCTGTCAAGCTGCTAGCAGGGAACTGCCTCTGGCCTCCTGCCTGTGATTGATATAGGAGCCAGGCCCTGCCCCTTTCAGTCAGCTGACCTCCTGGTTGCCCTGGCAACCCACAGCTGACCTCCTGGTTGCCCTGGCTATGCTCCTTACTCCTTGCTAGAGCTCTTTCCCTGGCAGTTTCCTCTCTCTAGGAGCAGGGCACCTCCGTGCTCTGCGACACACCTCCCCCCTTAAGATCAGACTCACCGAGGCAGATCTTCATTCCTGTTAGGCTGAGAAGAGCCACAGAGTCCAGCAACACCTTTCTTCAGGCACCTGGTGACTCAAATGCAGGAGGCGGAGGTTTTCAGGTGCCTCCTCCTCGCCTTTTCCCCAGGGCGCACCATGTGGGATTTTTCAGGAGTTACCTCGCCACAGGTAGTCCCCCCACATTAGCCATCCCTGGTAGGGTACAAACCAGGCCTCTCTCTCTTCCTCCCTCACTGCCCCATCACTATGGAGACAAAGCCTCCTCTCTCTTCCTGGGAGAGCTGCTTTCTGCTACTTGGGGTGTCTTGTCCCTTTTCTTCCTCATGTGTCCCAGATCTCTTCTTTGTGTCCCTTGTAATAAATCCCTCCTTTCCTTGGTTTCTTGCCAGTCCCTGAGCTTTCCCCAAAGCTCCCACTGTATCCTAAGTGCACGCCGGGCATCTTCCACCCTCCAAAATTCTATTTTTCCCTGGCCAGTAGATCTTCTGTCTGGCCCTGTATATATCTTTACGAATGCAACTCCCCTGACTCTGGCTTCAACTATTTTCCTCAGGGTCCACCATCTAACTTGCCCTGGGAGGTTATTAACATACACTCATGGCTGTCTTCCTCCCCCTTGTTCTCTCTCCCACCGAGTTACCCCTGTTGTCGATAGACCTTCTGCCTCTTTAGTTTGGCCTGCAGTCTGGGTTTGGCACAGTCTCTGCATCTCATCCTTAGGGTAGAGCTTGGGATGCATTTCTCCTCCCCCCCTTAGTTTCCCTAGGGTTTTGGCTCCTCCGGTCCATCTGAGGCCTTTGGACCTCTCTTTTACTTAGAGGTTCTACTGCTCTCTCTCTTTTGGAAGCTGCACCTTGCCTATTATATGCCCAAGCCTAGGCCATGTTTGTTCTCTGGCCCTCTTGTTTTATCTGTCCCCCTTTCCGAGTGTGAACATGGTAGTTTAGGTCACCGCTCTCATCTCTTCTACTGACCCGATCGCTCTTTTGTACCACCGCCACATTTCCCTCGTCTACTTTTCTCTGTTGCCCCTGTTTTGATATTGCCAATAGTCCCACATCATACTGTGGTGACCGAGGGCGGTCTAAGGCTATGGCCAGTAGCCCGGACCGTCAGGTGGGTATTTTCCA
The DNA here is from genome assembly GCF_030867095.1 of Alligator mississippiensis. Taxonomy (NCBI): domain Eukaryota; kingdom Metazoa; phylum Chordata; order Crocodylia; family Alligatoridae; genus Alligator; species Alligator mississippiensis. The sequence goes on from NC_081828.1 coordinate 72,493,396, forward strand.
CCATTTCATAGACATTAGGGCTGGAAGGGACCTCAGAAGATCATCGAGTCCAGCCCCCCGCCCAAAGGGCAGGAAGTCAGCTGGGGTCATAGGATCCCAGCAAGATAAACATCCAGTTGTGTCTTGAAGGTGTTCAATGAAGGCGCTTGAACAACCTCCGGTGGCAGGCTGTTCCAGACCTTGGGGGCTCGGACAGTAAAAGACATTCTTCCTTATGTCCAGCCTGAAACGATCTTGTAGTAGTTTGTGACCATTTGACCTTGTCATCCCTTGAGGCGCTCTGGTGAACAAACGTTCCCCCAGATACTGATGGTCAACCCTGATAAGCTTGTAGGTGGCCGTCAGATCACCCCTGAGCCTGCGCTTTTCCAGGCTAAAGAGCCCCAGGGCTCTCAGCCTTTCATCGTAGGGTCTGCTTCCCTGACCTCTGATCATGCGCGTGGCTCTTCTCTGGACTCTCTCAAGCTTCTCCACATCCTTTTTGAATTGTGAAGCCCAAAACTGGACGCAGTACTCCGGCTGCGGCCTCACTAAGGCCGAGTACAAGGGGAGAATGACATCCCGGGATTTGCTTGAGAAGCAAATATGGATGCAAGCCAGTGTTTAGGTCGCTTTACTAGCCGCAGCATCGCATTGCAGGCTCATGTTCTTCTTGTGGTCAATGATGACCCCCAAGTCTCTTTCTTCTATACTGCTAGCCAACATAGCACTGCCGAGCCTATAAGGATGCTGCGGGTTTTTCTTCCCAAGGTAGAGAACCTTGCATTTATCGGCGTTGAACACCATCAGATTCTCGTCCGCCCACTTGCTGAGCTTGTCCAGGTCAGCCTGGATCACCTGCCTGTCTTCTGGTGTGGATGCTTTGCCCCAAAGTTTGGTGTCATCAGCGAACTTGGCCAGTCCGCTTCTGACTCCAGTGTCCACATCATTAATGAAGATGTTGAACAGTATGGGTCCAAGGACACAGCCTTGGGGGACCCCACTGGTCACAGGACACCACGATGAGTGACTTCCATCAATTACTACCCTCTGGGTACGACCCCGGAGCCAATTTTCCAGCTAGTGGATCCTGGAGGACCCAAGGCGACAATTGGCCAGTTTCTCCAAAAGGTGATCATGGGACACCAGATCGAAGGCTTTTCTGAAGTCAAGATATATGACATCAATCTCTTCTCCCTTGTCCAGGTGATAGGTCACCTGGTCGTAGAAGGAAGTGAGATTGGTCAAGCAAGACCTACTCGCAACAAATCCGTGCTGGCTATCCCTTAAGATGTTGGCGTCGACCAGTCCATTAAGGATGGCCTCCTTAATAAACTTTTCTAAGATCTTCCCCGGGATAGAAGTCAGGCTGATGGGCCTATAGTTAACCGGATCCACTTTCCTCCCTTTCGTGAAGATAGGCACCACATTGGCCTTCTTCCAGTCTTCAGGCACTACACCAGAGTGCCAAGAGTTTTCAAAGATCCATGCTAGAGGCTGGGCTATGATGCTCACCAGCTCCTTGAGTACCCCGGGGGTGAAGATTGTCAGGGCCGGCTGACTTGAAGGTATCCAGCTTCTCAAGATGTTCCTTCACAAAGTCAGCATTAATGGAGGGCAGGGGATCACCCTCACCTGGACTTCCCGGCCCTGTAGCGGGCATGGGCGTCCCATGGGGCTGATGAAAGACCGGACGCAAAGTACCTATTTAATAGGTTGGCTTTTTCCTGGGCGTCAGTTGTCAGTTGCCCCATCTGGTTCAGCAGGGGTCCAACGTTGCCCCTGCTTTTCCTCCGGCTCCCCACATCTGAAAAAGGACTTTTTATTGTCCTTGATGCTCAAAGCTAGCTGGAGTTCAGTTGCAGCCTTGGCTTTCCTGGTCAGCTCCCTACAGGACCGGACCAGTGCAGAATAATCCTCCTTGGAGGTGACTCCCATCCTCCATCCTTTGTAGGCCTTTCTTTTAAGCCTCAGGAGGTCTGCTAGGTCCCTGGAGAGCCAGGGGGGCTGCTGTGCCCTCTTGCTGCCTTTCCTCCGAGATGGAATAGACTTACTTTGTGCATTGAGGATCGCTCCCTTGAGGAGCAACCTCTCTTCTTGAACTCCCCGCTCCCAGTGGTCACAGTCCCTTAGGGCCTCTCTGACAAGCCTCCTGATCTTGTCAAAGTCGGCTTTCCTGAAGTCAAGGACTTCCGTGTTGCTGACCGACTTGCCAGCTTTTCGGCGGATAGTGAAGGTGATCAGCTCATGGTCGCTGTCACCCAGCTTCCCATCGATCACTAGGTCATCCCCAGTAGCCAGCACCAGGTCAAGCAGCGCTTTGCCTCTCGTTGGCCCATAGACTTCTTGAGTCAGGTAGAGGTCATCCACGCACGAGAGGAAGCTCTGCGATGGAATAGAGTTAAGCACGGAAGCGTATCGGTTGTATAAAGAAAGCTTTACTTACACTGCCAATGGTCGCAGTGCAGGAAGAAAACTTGCTTGAATTACAGTTGCACACAAACACACAGGGGCAAGATCTCTCTTCGAACCAAACCGAGATGAGTCATCGGTGTACGACTCCACGAGCGTTCAACACAGGGGTACGTCAATATTTCCACAATGACGGGGAGCGTGGTTAGAGACTGATCAGGCCCCTAAGTTTTCCTCCAAGACACACGCGGAGTTTGCTAGGCTCCACAGCGCGCTTAGAGTTCCCCATGAGATGGTTGTGGAGTCCTCCAGCTTAGGCGGAAACTGCTCTAACCTTTTATACGGCTAGCAAACCAATCGCTAGCCGCCAGGTAGGAATAATTTAGAATTGACCAATAGTGGGACACAAATTTGCATACGTGTGGCGGGAACTTTTTTGCACCTGGGTTTTCTCTCTGCAGCTGAGAAATCCACCATGCAAAGAAAGCTCCATGTGGTGGGAAAATTCCAATGTGCCGAGGCACTAAAAATCATTGGGTTATGACACATACCAGCTGGCAAATTTCTCTAGTTTCTCTCTCAGGCAGTTCATTGCGTCAGTGTATTGGTTCACCCACTGCCCCCATCTCCGATCCAGGCACTCCATGACTGTGGAGGTGATCTCTTCTCGCATCCTCGTGGGGTTTATCCCTGAGAGTGCCTCCATCCTTGTACTCTTTTCCTGTTGCTCTGTTTCCCCCTCTTCTTTAGGAATCTCTAAGCCTTTTGTCCTGGGCAGTCCTTGGTTCTTCAGGACCTTTAGGAGCATGGGCTGCACAGTCTCTATCAGTTTCTCTGCATCTATTAAACCCCCCTTTAAGCCTTTAAGTTCCTGAAGGTACTCCTTGCATCCTGCCTTAGCCTTGGATGCATGTTTTTTCCAACTGCTTACTTATTGCAGTCACTCTCTCATTCCATGTTTGAGCAGCAGGTACTGGTTGCTGCTCAATCTCTTGTTGCGAAACTGCCTCCCTGACTGTGCTCTTTTTTAATAGGGTCTTCAGGGACTGTATCTCTTTCCTCAGTTGGTCTCTTTCCTTTTCTACCTTTTTCCACTGGGCTTGCAGCTCTACACACTCCTCTGTTCTGGCTCTTACCTCTGTTTCAAGGGACTGCTTCTGCTCTTCTAATGCCTCATGATTGGTCATATATTCTCTCACTTTCTCTATTTCTTTTGTTATCGCTCTACCTGTCTTTTCTGCCTGGGCATAGCTCTCTATTAGCTTTTCTCGCAGTTCTTCAACCTGGTATTCCGCCTGTAAGCATCGTTCTTGCCAATCCTCCAGGTCCTCCTGCACAGCTTCCAGGAAATCCTCTGCTGGAGCCTTTGGTCCTCCTTCCATTTGGGTTGCTGTACTTGTTACCTGTGGACCTTCCAACTCCCCAGAGTCTTGGCCCTTTGTAGCCGTCTGACTGCTTGCTATCCGTAATGTTTTATTTTCTGCCTCTAAGGCCCGAATCTGCTGCCTTAGGGTTAGCCTTTGCAGCTGCGACTGCTTTCTTTCTGCATTGGTCACTGCCTGTCTAGCTGAGCTGGCCTCTAGGTGGGTTTCAAGGGACCGTACCTGTTCTTCAAGGTGTCCTTTTTCCACCTCCACACTTTTCAATTGGGACTGTAGCTCCTCGTTCTCTCTCACCCCGGTCTCTAACTCCTTTTCCAGGAACAGGTTTCGCTTGCAGAGTGCCTCGTACCTTGCCCTCCATGCTGCCATTTCCCTCTGCATCTCTTGCAGTTTCTCTTCCCTCCGTCTGCTCCTTTTGGTCTCCTCTGCCATGAGCCATTCTAGTGCTCGAGTCCTCTCTGCCTCTGCTGCAATCAGGCGCCTGATTTCTTTAGGCCCTCCTTCCTTTCTCCCTGCTTCTACCCGCTGTTCCAATCCAGTGGCCTTTGCCTCCGCCTGCTTCTTCTGGGATTGGGCTATTTCTAGCTCCCACTGTAGCCTTGCAATGTCTTCCTCCAATTCACTCACCCGTAATAGCCAGGTGAAATTCTCTTGTTTCAGGCTCTCTCTGTCTTCTATTCCTGCCATGATTGTACTTTTGTCCTAGACCAGACCCAACGTCTTCCCTTCTACGTCTTTTAATAGCAGTCTCCTCTTTGATCTGGGCTTGCCTTCACAAGCCCCAATCTTGCTGCCTTGTCCGTCTGTAAATCTGTACTAGCCCTAAGGTTCGTTCCCCTTCTCAGGGACACAGGTTCCTTCCCCGTGCATGGCCTTAAGTTCCCGGCCAATGCACCAGTGTCATGAGTGGGGTCCTCCAAGGAGGGCCGTGAACTCCTTAAGGCTCCTTCCCCGTGCCAAGCCAGTCCAGGGGCACCCTCCGATTCTCGCCCACCATGTCTTTGATGTTTATATAAGTTTGGGAGGCTACCTTACGCCCTCTTGGACACGGTTTGTTGAGACCTCCATCCCCGTGGTTTCCCAGACTCTCTGTGGGTCTCACTGTATGATGGGTGCTTCCCGGGCACCCTAGCCTTACAGGCTATGCTTGGCTCCAACCACCCCTTATACCACGCCCCAAGCCTCGCAGTTGGACTAGATGTTGTTCGGTCTCTCGGTCTACTCTCACGCCCCTCACTCCGAGGCCTTCTCTGTACTGCTGCCCTCTCTTAGCCCAGAGTGGGCACGGAGAGCCCTTTCTCAAGAATACCACCCCTCTCTTGAGGCTCTCTCTCTCTAATGCCACCCCTCTGCTGGTGTTCTCTGTGCCGACATGGGGCCTTCTCCTTCAAGCCGCCCCTCTCTGGGGCTCACTGCACTGCTACCCCCTCTCTCCAGGGCTCGCCACGCCCGCACTGGAGCTTCTCAGCCGCCCCTCTCTCCGGGGCTGGCATCTATGCTAAACTAAGAGCCAACATTGTGAGTAGAAAAGGCCGGCGAGGGTTGCACATGGGATAGAGACAACAAGAGACCTATATTGCACTCAGTGTTCTCGCTTTCCATTTTTTGTGGGTTTTTTTTTTTTGGGGGGGGGGGGAAAACATACAGGATGTCTAATATGATATGTGTAATGCATTAGATAGCCAATACTCAGGGATGTTGTATATATTGTGTACAAATGAGATGATGTGCAATATGATATCAATTCCAATGTTTTGTATTATGTTATTTGAAATGTTGTAGTACCCTTTTGTGAGGCCTTTGTTTGGGGTCATTTTGAGTCTTTTGTTATAGTCTGGTTTTCTAATAAAACGTTAAAAAAAAAAAAAGCCTATGAACCCCATACACCGCGCCCTTACTGGTGCTGGGGTCCCCATGCCGCTGTGGGTTCCCTATGAGGATGCTGTGCCCTCACTGGTGCTGGGGCCCCCATACCACTGTGGGTCCCTATGAGGATGCTGCACCCTCACTGGTGCTGGGGCCCCCACACCACTGTGGGGCCCTATGAGGCCTCCTCCAACCCCTAATAGCCTCACCCAAATCACCGGTGTAACAACAAAGCAAAACACAAACTCAAGCCTCTTGGCTACAACTTAAACATAAGCAGCCTGGCTATAACAACGTTACTCAGACATCATAGAGCTGCCACCCTTTAACCTGCTTGAGAAGTACCTGCAGTTCTCGCATCTGAGCTCCTCTCTGTCAAGCTGCTGGCAAAGAACTGCCTCTGGCCTCCTGCCTGTGATTTATATAGGAGCCAGGCCCTGCCCCTTTCAGTCAGCTGACCTCCTGGTTGCCCTGGCAACCCACAGCTGTGCTCTTTATTCCCTGCTAGGGCTCTTTCCCTGGCAGTTTCCCCTCTCTAGGAGCAGAGCACCTTGGTGCTCTGCGACAGGGTGTCCACTTTGATCTGGCCGAAGCGGCTCTGAAGCTTCAGAGCCGCCTTGGAGATCCGGCCATAGGATCTCCATTTCAAGGAGAAATTTTATTCAAGCAGGAATGAATGAAATATCTATAACTTTGGGGGTTTTTGTCCAATTTGGATAAAACTTGCAGGGATGGTAGCCTCTGCTAACAGCATGAAACCTGCCATGTGTCAAGAAGATTGGTGCAGGGTTTGTGGGGAACTGTACCCCAAATTCTTGACAGCCAAACTCATGTCACGGCTGTGTGTTACACCACAGGAAGTCAAAACTGCAGGGTCGGTAGCTCTTACTGAGGCCACAAAGCCTGCCAAGTTTCAAGCAAATCGGTGCAGGGGTTTGGGGGGACCTGCACCTCAAGCTGCGGACAAGCAAAACTCGTGCCATGGGTGACTGTGTGTTAAGGCGCAATGGGGTGACAACTGCAGGGATGGTGGCCCCTGCTGTGGCCACGACGCCTGCCAGCTGTGGAGGAGATTGGTGCAGGGGGGTTCTGGGGCCCTGCACACCTAGCTGCTGACAGGCAAAACTCGTGCCAAGACTGTGTCTGTCTTGGGGCAGTTGATTGTCTGTATTGATTCTTTCCTCTCCTTAGCCTGGTTTTGTAGGTGCTAATTGATGCTCATTAAGCCGTTATGTAGTAGCTGGGTCCTGTGTATTGAGCTGGTCCCTGAGACCCTGGTCCCTGAGTGAATCATGATTGATTGATTGGTAACTGGTAACACAGTAGCTTAGCAGACAGGCCTGCAGTGACGTCCCCCCCTCCCCACCCTAAGACAAACACAGTCAGTCCTACAGCACTCATGGCACTAGTTTTGCTTGTCCGCAGCTTGAGGGGCAGTTCCCCCTAGCCCCTGCACTGATTTTCTTGAAACTTAGCAGGCTTTGTGGCCTCAGTAAGAGCTATCACCCCTGCAGTTTTGACCCCACTGTGTTGTAATACATAGATGTGACAGGAATTTTGCTTTCAATAATTTGGGGTATAGTTGCCCCCAAACCCCTGCACCAATCTTCTTGAAACTTGGCAGGCTTTGGGGCCCCAGTAAGAGCAGTTTTCAACCTGCTATGTTGTAACGCCTAGACGTGACATGAGTTTTGCTTTCAAGAATTTGAGGTGCCGTTCCCCCCAAGCCCCTGCACCAGTCTTCTTGAAACTTGTCAGGCTTCATTTCTCTGCAGAGTCTACCACCACTGAAAATTTCATCCAAATCAGACAAAAAACAACAAAGTGATAGATATTTTATTGTTTCCCCATTATGCCCTATGGCCGGATGCCCAAGGTGGCTCCCAAGTGCTTTGGAAAGCCTAACGAGGCCAGCGCTTCAACCCAGATGTGCTGCTTCAGACCCCAAAGCCTCCAAAGCTTCTCTGGATCTGAAGCTCTGTCCAAAGCCTCGCACAGCCCTACCTTACAGCCACATGTGGCTCTTGTGGCCCCTCACATGTACTTCAGGTCCAAATTAGCTGTGAAGCCCAGACAGCCTTTGGGTGATAAGAGAAGTGGAAAAGAATTACTCAGGGTTGCAGGAAGCCTTTGTATACCTCTAGAGATAATATGTGCTCAGTAACTGCAATGGCAATTTACCTGGTTAAATTTTAGGCACGTAAGTGCACCTACATGTGTAAGTACAATTGCAAAATAAGAAGTCAAGTAAAATTGCACTTAACAGGGTAGGTACATAAACAGTTTCCTAGTGGTATTTAAACATCTACATGGCAAGAGGATTCTGCCCCCTGCCCACCACAAAAATGATTCAATTACTATCATAGCAATAAGTACTAGACAAATTCAGACTAGATTGAAAATCCTCTGCAGAACTGGCTTAATAGTTAGATTGTGTAACTGACTTTCCAAAATGGTAACCTATTTGTGTCAGTTCTTATCATACTACCATGCCTGAGGCCAGTCTAAAGGTTGCTGGGAAGCCTGAGAGAGAAATCTTTGCATCCCTCTTGCCACAGAAATAATCATTTAGAGGAATGTTACTTTCATTATTAGCATTCACCTTGTAGCACTTTGAATTGCAACTTTGAATTGCTAAAATATAAAAATAAACAGCATACACTGATGTTTTTGTATCTCGGTTATTTATACTACAAGAGCTGGACAAGATTCCCATGCTTTCATTGTCACCAATATATAAAATATTGCACTGTGATATTAAACTAAGGATAGTAGCAATGTAGAAGATCACACTCTGTAAGCATAATATCAGGTCAGACAGACTGCAGCATAAGGTGGAGATACTCTGCCTCAAAGAGCGGCTTAGTTCCATAAGTGTGAAGCATAATTTGAAAACCCCATTAAAAAGTGCAAAATACGTCTTTTTCTTGGCCAACAGCTTGTCTCCCAGTTAGCTTTCCAGTGAGTTGCTATCAGGAGAAGCAAACCAGTGGGGATCCTGTCTGCTCCAGAACACAAAAGCTGCAGTGAGCATGACAAGGCTCCCTTATTCTGTGCCCAGCTCAAACCTGGCTGCAAGTGAATGGTTTTTGTTTTTGTTTTTTTTTCCTCAAATGTATCTTTTCATAATGGTACAGACATTGCACAGCATATAAGTAAACATGCTCAGGAGAAAAAAGCTGCTTTTGTTTCAGCCATTTTCTCAGCTTTTAATTTATTCTGCTATTTATGAGAATGAAAAAGAGGCCAGTCACTAATCCTAAATTTGGTGTTTAATGTTTTTATTTTTCTTTCTTTTGCTTCTTGTGAATAAAATGTTGCATTTCTATACCATGCTACTAGTGTCATACTTACTAATCTATATTAGCACTAGTGATAATTACTGTATAATAGTAGCACAGAAATTATGTTTTTCTTTATTAAAAGTGTAACCAAATACTTTTATGCTTTTTTATTCTTTGTGAGATATTTCTAGACAGAATTATACATGCCTGTGTGCTAAAAACATAAGGAGAAGAGAAAAAGAGGTGCACAGCCAAAAGGAAAGAGGCATATAGTTTTGATTACATTTTTGCATCCACGTGAATGGCAATAAAAGTATCTGCGTCATTATTACTAATCTGGAAATTAGCTGTGCCATCATTAGCAACATCAACTTCTAATCCAGTGCAGTAGTCATCATTCTTTTGTCCAGAAATAACATCACAGTAAGTGCCAGCAGGAAGGCCAGTTTGCAGTGTTACATTCAAGTACCTATGTAAAAGCAGAAATGAAATGTGTGTTATTCAGATGTTCAAATGCAGCTACTTGTCTGACTATAAAGCTTCATGTGATGACTGTGGGGTTGATGTTCTGTATTATAGTGGTAGAGACTGGAGACTTATTCCTGGGTTAGGACTTTCCTCCCCAAGGCAACAGAGCCTGAGAATGATGTGCAGTAGGAAGTAATTTCAGCTTCATGTTATGAGGGAGTGGTGTTTTCAGGGAATCAAAAAGCCTTGCTTATTGAGTTCAGTGGGAGATTAGGCACATATACATGAGTTAGGAGCCTGAATGTGTTTGTGAATCTGGCACTTAGGTGAATATTCAGATTGAAAGAAGGCCTCATTGGAAACAGAATGTCTTTGTTTTAGGCAGAGAGACATAGTGGAGCTTTTAACAGTCAAACCTTAACAGAGCAATGAAAATTCACTGACTAGAACTGAACACCTTATGTTCCTTTGCACTTTTGGCTCTTCGAATCACAGAAAAGAAGGGGTGGAAGGGAGTGCAGGAGGCCTCTAGTCCACCCCTCCCTGCTCCCTCAAGGCTTTCTAAAATATTCCAATCAAATGTTTGTCTAATTTGCTCTTAAAAAAACTTCCAAGGAAGGAGATTATATAGCCTCTTTAGGTAGCCTGTACAAATACTTAAGCACCCTTACAGTGAGAAAATTCTTCCTAATATCTAGCCTAAATTTCCTTCGCTGCAATTCAAAGCCATTGTTTCTTGTTCTGTCCCCTCCATATAACCACTCACCATATAATCACTGTAAGTTTTCTCCTCTCCAAATAAAATAGTTATTCCAACCTTCTCTCTTAAGTTAGGATTACTAGTTCTCCATTTCTTTTCTTTTGCTCTCCACTTGAGTATTTTTATTTTGTCCATGTGTTTCTTCAAGTATCAAGCCCCAAACTGGATGTGGGACTCCAGTACCTCTAAACCAGGGGCTTTCAACCTTTTTTAAGGAGTGTACCCCTTCTGGGTACACTTATGGTGGAGTGGGGAGGGGTGGCTGCCAGACACAGAGCAGAAGGGGGGCTTGCATGCAGCAGCGGTGTAGGGTAGTGGCTGCAAGCTTCCCCTCTACCCCCATGTCCAGCTGGCCAGGTGGCACCTGTGCAGCCCACAGAGGCTGTGACGCCTGCTCCTGGGAGGCAGCAGTGCGGGGTGGTGAGTGGCCTCCATCCCCACCCACCCACGCCACTTTCCAAGTACCCCCAAGGGTATGCATACTAGGGTTGTGTGAAGCTTTGGTCACCAATTCAATTTGGAGGAGATTTGTTCTGATTCAGAGAATCAATTTGGAAAAGATTCAGAGAGATTCAGAGGGATTCAGAGTTTTGGATTGGCCGGGGAGAGGCAGGCACAGCCGGGGGTGGCTGCAGGTTCTCCCACAGCTCCTCCAGCTGTGCCTGCCTCTCCCTGGGTGGAGGCAGCCACAGGAGAAGCCCCCATGGCTGCTCTGCCTGGCCCCAGCCTCCCAGCACTTAAAAAAAAACAAAAAACAAAAACAGAAAGAAAAGCCCCACACTCACTGGCTGCAGCAGCAGGGATCAGGGCCTCCGAGAGCTCGTGGCAGAGCCCCCCAGCATAGTGTGGGGCAGCAGGGGCAGCACGGATCACCGCCCCCCCCCCTCCCCCCCAAGGCACCTGCGCAGCAGCTGCCCCATGGCATGGGTGCAGTGTGACTTGGCAGGATGTCGTGCACCATCTGGGAGCTGGGGCCACTGGGGCTGAGTGGGATCCTGTACTCCCCAAAACAGTACCTGTCACACTACAATTAATTTTCTATTTACTTCCCTAAAATTATCTCTTTTATCCCTTCCCCACTTTTCTCTTCAGACAGGTTCCCATTTATGGTCAAAGATCTCTCTCACATCTGCATAATGAGGCATATCCAGCTGACCAGCCTTTTTATTGCTGAGTTTGAGTCTAATGATCAGGAAACACCAGCAGAGTGGTAACTGTCTGGAAAGAGCTTTTGGGACAGGAGAGCTAAGTTTGAATTTGTAACAGATTATAGTTCTGAGCTGTCCCATAGTTTATAATTCTCCATGAAAGGGATAAGAGCCATGAATTGTCCCATTACAACACTGTGGTAGACAGTTCTTTCCATTGGCCAGGGGATAACCTTGCTTCTCAATCTCTTGACCCCAACTGCTTACCAGTCATCATTGCCTGGGTGCTAGTTCCTGCCCATCTCTGACCTGATCTAAGTCATTCCAGCACAAGTTCAGGAAAGGTTGCTAATCGCTTTTCTGAAGAAATCCAGTCTGGGAATCTTGACCCACCCCAGACCTTTACAGCAAACCTGACCCAAGCTCAGGACTCTCTCCTCCCACTAACCTTTCCAGCATCAGCTGTATAACTCTCAGGCCTCTGACAATATTATTTTTATTATTGCGCATTATAAGCAATATTGAACACTATAAGCAGGTTCATGTGAACAGCTTCCTGCCTGGAGGGTGACAAAATATCCACAAAGGCACACCCTCTAGCCAGGGGGCAATAGGGATCTGCTCTTTAGCTCTCCCCACCCCTACGGGAGCCTTTCAGTGAGCCAGACAAATTTAATGATAGGCTTGCCTGATCAACTGCTCCTGCAATGGCAACTGCTGATTGAGGAAAGCACCCTTTAAAGTTTCTGGCCCATATGAAGCCTGGGACCAGGGAGTACTGATGGAATGGGTGCCCCCTGGTTCTGGGACACTTGCATGCCCGTCAGAGTTCCCAGCACACAGACAGCCCAGGGTCACAGACTGCCACTGGATGCTGGATTCTCCAGTCCCCCTGCATGGTCCTGCCAGGTCTTGGGCTGCCTGCAAGAAGTGCTCACAGGATGGCTTTTAAAGATCCCTTCTCACAGGCAGCCTAAGACCCAGTAAGATCAGACAGGGAGCGTGTCACTGCTAAGTGGAAAATTAGAGAGCCAGCTAGTCTCCCTCTATCCCTCCCTCTTGTGGAGGGGGGTGGGAATGAGATCAGGGGACTGTGGGTGTCTCAGAAATTACTGCAACTGCCAAGACAATAACATTTTCACAGAACCCCAAAGATGACCTGCCATTTTGCAGAGGATCTGACATTTTTTTCCTCTAACAAACTGCTTTGTTCTTCAACAAATCTCTGACCAGTCATGTAACTCACACACAGATTGCAAGAAATGTAATGCCTGTCACAGCTCTCAGTCAGTTTATTTTATGACCTATCCCTACATCCATCTATGTCAGACCTTCCCATTATTTCAACCCTGATCATGCAGAAGTTCTCTTTTACACCAGGTAAGAATCATGAGTGGCCCCATTACAATGTTGTAGTAGATACTATTGGATGGTTCTAATGGCCAGGGGATAACCTTGCTTCTCAACCACTTCACCTCATCTACTTACCAGTCATCATTATTGAAGACAATGAATCCTTTATTTCCACGTCCAAAGGCCACTTGATTGCTATTATTGTCCCACCAGTTGGAGAAAGGTTGTCCATCAACCACATTTCGGAAAATAACCATGTTCCTGAAAAAAGAAATGCCTGGACTTGACCATCATGAAAATATCCCCTCCACACCTCTACCATCCGGTAAAAAAAAACATATGGGGAACTATATCACCTGTATTTAAAGTTCTCTCTACTGTGTCCTACCTTATTTGGCGCCATCTATGTTCACAGACCCAGTCATTTCCACAAGTGGTATCTGGATTAATTGTAACAGGTTTGGTTGTTCCATCCTCAAAGCTTGGTGGTCCCACCCAATCATTAATATCCTTTTGTTAAACATAAAAATAAAACACTGAATTCATCTGCTGGGGATGGTGGGTGGCAGCTAGCAAGGGTGGTAAGGCCAGCTGTAACATTCAGAATAAAAGTCATTCCCATACACAGAGGAAATGCAAGGCTCAACAATCACTCAAGTTCTAATCCTGTCCTAAGGCCTTTCGTGGAATGTAAGTGGGGTGTAGGTCCTGTACTGTCCCTCCACACAGGGGTCCATTTTATTCTACTCAATTTATTTCCAAACGATAGAAACCTACCTTTCCATTCTGGAAATCCCTGGGCCACCAAAAACTTGACATCACACGTGTAAATCCATAAGGATGGGCAAGCATGAAGCCCGTTGCCATTTTATATTGTCTGAAGTGAAAAATAAAAAAAAATGAAATGAGAATAAGGAATGGGAAACAAAGAAAAGAAAGATAGGTTCGCACAGATGACCTTTACCTGGGATCCCAGAAAGTTAAAACAGAGGCTCCACCTGCACCATGTCCTCTCTGGTTGTCATGATTATCCACAAAGACAAGTGCTTTATCAGAAGGCATAAATGCCCAGCCTTCCCCCCAGTTCCTAAGCAAACAGTGGAAGAGTTAGATCCTTTGAAAATAATCATTTATGCAAGCTGTAATGTACTGATTAAAGTAAAAGATATATATATATATATATATATTTTTTTTACCTTAAATAAGCCATCTTTTCTCCATTCCATTTCCGTATGACTGTCCCCAGTTTTGCACCATATTTGAATTCCGTCACTCGGCCATTTCCAAAGTACTCGCTGCTTTTGATTGATTCTCCACCTAAGTCAATTACCTGGTTGAAGTGAAAAATGTTGGTTATATACTCCAGAGTATTGAAAAGGACATATAGCAAATAACCGCAGATGCTAGATTTAGGTGAGAAAAAGTCAGTTGGGACAACAGAAAAGTGCCGGTTTATTTGCTAATCTCCAGATCACTATTTCTTTAAAAATGCAATGTTGTTGAGCAAAAATTAAGAATGCCTGGCTTTTCCCCAACATTATTGCCATGAGTAGTAGCTTTAGAAAATAAATCACCGTTACCATAATCAAAAGGTGTAGTTTGAGGATAACGAGGATAAAAATCACAGTCTTGACGTTAAGGGGCCATTGCTAGGAGATTTGGGTCCATAAATTGAATTAACATTTTAAATTATTAACTGTGCTAGAGATACTTAGGAATCTAATAGGTTTCCCAAGTCATTGTGTGTTCTATACTAACACAAACAACCGCATAACACAACGCCATTTATATAGTGATCGAGTTGCATACTAAAACAAGGTGGGTTTCTTGCTTACACTAGCCTTGTCATAAATCTCTCCTTGTAATATCCTGGCTACCAATTCATAGCCTTTTTGATTTCCTTGTTATTCTGGTAACCTAGTTATTTAATGGTTTTAGCTTAAATGGCTGTTCTCTGTTTACTTCCCTCATGTATTTATAGGCAGAAGGCAGAGCAGGGTGGTACTTTAAAAACTAACTTGTTTCCTGTCTTCTGCCTGAGTTCAGATTAATTTTGCTAATTACCATATTTATTTGAATCAAAAACAAGGTTTTGTTTTTCATTCAGCGTAGGGAAAAAATCCTTTTGTCTTGGATTTGCAGGTAGCAGGTAGCTGCGGCATCCCAGGGACAAATTTAAGATTATCCTTCAATAATTAGATTATTTACTAGGAAAATTATAAATTTATAAATTTCCCTTGTGAAGAATCTGAATAGCGGTGGATTGTCTTAAAGTCAAAGTCATCTTGGACTTGATGAGCTTTCCTTTGTGTTATTAAATTTCATCCCATTTATAGTCCAGTCCTCAGGGTCATTCAGTTCTTTCTATAGAATATCTCAGTCCTCTTCTGTACTGATAATAATCTTCCATCTATCAATAAGTTTAATTAGCAAGATCCTGTATTATGCACCGGTGTTGCTAATCAAAATATTAAATAAGATTAGGTTTAGGACTGATATTTTGGAAGTTCCACTAGTAACCTCCTTACAGGACACTAGTTCTGCTTTCAATATAAACCAGTTAGTCATTTAGCATTTAAATCCCCTTAGTCAGTTTCTTACGCACCTTTCAATTCTTATATTAATCCTCACCTTCTCTATCTTCACAAGTATTTCCCATGTGGCACCATCTTCAAATACATTAGCAGATATCAAAACAGATTAGATCTACCACATTTCCCTTGATAGCCGACTTCTTAAACAAAGGAAGATACTGTGCAATTGTGCATGATCTACCTTTCATTGGCTCATGTTACACTTTATCCCAGTTTTGTATTTATTTCTGTGTCTAATTATTCTTTCCTTTCAAATTCATTCTAAAGTCTTTGAGGTCAGGCCAAAAAGACTGTACTGCCCTGGATCATTCCCTTCTTCCCCACCCCTTCATTAAGTGTGTGTATATATATATTTGCAAGAAGCAAAGGTGTTTGCAGGTGACATTTTTTATTGGAACAACTGAATGAGTGGGATAGACTTAGACAAGCTTTTGTATGCAATATATTCTCATTCAGGTAATATATTTCTATTTTCCAAGCATATGTTATCATGCCCAGAAAAAAACTGATTCATTAGAAAACCTTGCTGCTGGACTTGTAATTCCATGTGTTATTGTTCAAATTTTCTGTAATGGAAATTATCCAGTTTGTTTGACCCAAGCATATTAAACTATTCGAGTTCTGCTTCCAACCCCAATATGGTAATATCTGTTTCCATACATTCATTCCTGTTACCTGTCTTGCCTGTGTCCCCCTATCTTATATTCCTTAATGAAATCAACGGAAAAGCATACATTTAGTTTTTCTGCCGTACCTAAATTATCTGTAAACCCGACTTCCCTGTCACTGCATAGCAAACCCATTCTTCTCCCTTATTCTCTTGTTCTCTCTCTCCTCCTTTATGACTAAAAACCCCTGTAACTATTAGTTTTAACTCATCCTGACTTATAGCAATGCTCACTTTACATTTTAGAAACAAAGTAGTTTAAGGATAAACAATAACTTTGTTTTTGAACTAATTTCCTACTTCTTACAAAGATCTCTGTTTATATCTAATGCCAATTTTAAAAGAGGTTATTCATCCAGTTAGGTGTAGAGCTATTCCTTAGGTTTTTCTTTGCTTTGTTATGTAAAGACCAGTAAATTTTTATTTCTTTTTCTGTTTTCTCTTTTACAGATAAAAGTGGTGCAGCATTCAATTAGTGAGAGCTGGATGCCAGGAGGAGGGGCTGGAATGAGGAGGGGTTGGAACAAGGAATAAAACCCAACTGGAACTGGCCAATTTTTTAAATTAAATTTGAAAGAAAACAAATTCCAAATTGTTGCCAACTGGGGGAAGGGTATTTTTGTTTCAAAATTTCTACATGAACTAAACACTTCAAGAAAAGGAAAAAAATGGAAAACTGACACACACTGCTTCTGAAATGAAATATACTCCCTGAGAGCCCAGCTGAAGTCAACTGCAATTGACTCCTAATCAGCTTCATTGCAGTTCAAACCTTTTCACTGAAATTTAGGTGATTGCCAGATAGCACAGATTACAGCAACAGGAAATTAAACTTTTGAGACCCGATTCTCTTTATGTACCATTTACATACTTAAAGTGTGAGTATGTGTAAAAGCCAAGTGGGAAGTCTTCTTTCCACTGAGGTCAGGTTTTGACAGGGATCTCAATGAGACCTGTATTTCACCTCAACTATTTCCAAGGTATTGTGATTTCTAAACCAGAAGACTCCAGTTGTGCAGACCAAACACTGCACATGAATATTTAGATCTTAAGTCTCTGCCTTAATTCATAGGAGCTGCAGTTCTGCAAGGTGCTGAACACTTGGGTACAGATTCAACAAGAAACTAAGGCAGTATTGAGCACACACTGTATTTGGATAAAAACAACCGTTTTTGCTTTAGAAAAAAAAATAAAAGTAAATTACCTCTTGGTAAATGAAAGGTCTCGATCCTGGAGAAAACCAATCAGTATTTAAATCTTTCAGTTTATCTAAAGTTGCCTTCATGTCCCCAGGCCACATGTGCTTGGCAGCATCAATTCTGAAGCCTGCTACACCAATATCAATAAGGTAGTTCATGTATTCAGCAATCTTTGAACGTACATAGTCTTTCTCCAGTGCAAGATCAAGAAGACTAACCAGGCGGCAGTCACGGACCTGTTTAAAAAAGCCTAGATGTTGATTTGAGTCCTTTTTAATCCAACATTATAAATCTAGTATTCTAAACATATTTTTTTCCATTTGTGTCACGGCAGGGTCCTCCAGGAGGGCTGTGATCTCCTTAAGGCCCCCTCTCCGTGCCAAGTCGGCCCAAGGGCACCCTCAGATTCTCGCCTGCCACGTCTTTGATGTTTAGGTAAAAGTTGGGAGGCTGCCTCACGTCTCCTAGGCACGGTTAGCTGGGACCTCCGTCCCCGTGTTCTCCCAGACCCACCAGGGGTCTCCCTGTACACTGGGTGCGTTCCAGGCACCCTAGCCTTATGGGCTATGCATGGCTCCTACCAACCCCTAATACCACGCCCCAAGCCTCGCAGATGTACTGGACGTTGGTCTGTCAACACGCCCGCTTCCCTGGGCCTCCTCCATAGTCTAGCCCACTCCCGGGCCTTCTCTGTATGCTCTATGGAAATGCCCCCTCCTGGGCTCTCCCTGTGCCCACTCCGGGCTCTCTCTAATATGCGGGCCCTCACTGGGACTCTTGTCGAGCCCACTCTGGGCCTTCTCTAAAATAATCTAGCCCACTATGGGACTTTCTAGCGGGTCTCCGGTCCTTTAGGTCAACCGCACTGCTACCCTCTCTTATCTGGGCTCACCGCGCTGCTATCCCCTTTTCTCAGGGACCACCGCAGCACCTTGCCCTGCTCCTTGGGTGCTGTACTGCTAACCCCTTTTGTCGGGGTCCACCACAGCCCCCACCCCTGTCTGAGGTCTACTGCCGTGCTAGCCTACAACCGGGCTCACTACGCCCATCTTGGGCTTCTCAATAGTATCGCCCCCTCTCTGGGGCTCGTTGTGCCCACGCTTGGCTCCCTAATAATGCCGCCCCTTCTCTAGGGCTCGTTGTGCCCACACCAGGCTCCCTAATGTTGCCCCCTTTTTGGGGCTTGCTACACCCACACTGGGCTCTTCAAATGCCCCTCTCTGGGGCTGGGGTCTACGCACCCCCGTAAACTGCGCCCTTACTGGCACCTGGATCCCCACGCTATTGTGGGTCTCCTACGAGGCCTCCTCCAACCCCTTATAGCCTCACCCTAGCCACCGGCGTAATACAAACACTACCAAAACAAAACACGAGCTTCCTGGCTATAACTTAACTTAAGGCCGCCTGGCTGTAACAACATAGTTCCTGTGTCCCAGAGCCACCATCCTTCAGTCTGCTCGAGCAGTACTCGCATCCTAACTACGTGAGCTCCTGCCCCTCTGGCTGCTGGCAGGGAACTGCCAGCCTGGCTTCAGCCCTGGGCTTTATAAGGGCCAGGCCCTGCCTCCTACAGGCAGCTGACTCTCATTAGTTGTGAGTCAATCTATCTGGAGTTGCCCTGGCAACTCACAGCTGAGCTCATTATCCCTGCTAGGGCTTTTCCCCAGCAGTTTTCCCCTCTCTAGGAGCGGGGCAGCGAGGTGCCCTGTGACAATTTGTCATTGAAACTCACAGCATAATGTAGGATTAACAAATCCCTGATTTATCTGTTAGGCCCAATTCTCCACTACGCGTTATGCAGTACATTTGTTTATATCTGCAGAAAACAGGCATTTTTAATAACATTTTACACTCACTTTGTGATTTACAGAAAAAAAATGAAAAGAAGTAAATTAATTCTGTACTCAGACATTTTTCAAGTAAACATAGATTACTAATAGATGCCACTTTTACTTCATATTACTTACAGACAAAACAATGTTGTTCACTTCCAGAGCACATATTACTTTTCTCTTGACACGTGTGTGATATTTTCTTGGAAGTGGATTAATTCCAAAAGTTTTCCATAAATATCATTTCAAAATTTGAAACACATTCACCTTGTGTATACCCTTTTTGTCTCTTTCCAGTTAGAAATATTATAAGTTTACTGACATGAATTTTCCTTGAAATAAAAGTGGTTTTAGAATATTTGTGGAAAGTTAATTTCTGATGCACACTTGAGATTAATTAGATTT
The DNA here is from genome assembly GCF_030867095.1 of Alligator mississippiensis. Lineage (NCBI taxonomy): Eukaryota > Metazoa > Chordata > Crocodylia > Alligatoridae > Alligator > Alligator mississippiensis. Next base: position 72,512,745 of record NC_081828.1, read on the forward strand.
GAAATCCAATTTTGAAAGAAATTCAAAACCCACTTGGCAATGAAAACATCATATACCTTATGCATCCAACTGCAGAACTGGCCTTTCAAATGCTTCTTAAAGGCTCCAGATCCCAATGCAAAAATCGTATTTACAGAGATTACTTTTTAATCATTTTGAAAAACACAATAATTTAAGAAAATCATTGCCTAATCACAAACAGAAAGGACTAGAACTTCAATAGTGATTGCCAAGGACTTATTTTCCCAGTTCCAATATTTCTGTAGGTCCTGTTCTCCTAGGTTATTTATGCTGTTTTAATCACTTTCATTAATTAAATAACCAGGAGACTATGTTATATGAGGTATTTTCTCTCTATTGTTCTGAGCCATTTTCTGACCAGTAAACACCTCAGTTTTACTAGTAAGACTAGTAAGGAAGAGTGGGAAAGGAAAAACATGGGGAAAAAAAGAGAAAAATATATTTCACAGTTCAGTTTACCTGTTCAAGATCCCCATAATTGTCGATGCCCCCACTTCCAGTTTTACATTTGTCATCATTAAAGTCCCAGCCTGAGTACGGCACAGCAGGAAAATCTCTTGTCTTTGCATTGAAATAACTTCCACAGGTCGCATTGTTTTCAGAGCCAAGACCAGATGCACACATGTGGTTTATTACAGCATCCACATAAATATGAACCTAAAGAGCAGAGTTTACACTTCATTTTAATGGAACCATTTTCTGGAATGTCATTGACTGTATTATTCCCCCAGCCTCCACTTTTTGATCAGTAGGGGCCAACCTTTTTGGCAGGTGTGCCACAAATATGCCCCACACTCTCTTTAAGTACCACTCTGATACCTTTCCCCAGCTGGATTGGCCGTTCCCTTTTCTGCTCCCTACCCTGAGCTCCTTGCCTGGTCTGCTCTTTTGCTCTTTGCTTCCTTCCTTCTGTGTGCTCCCTGCCCAATCTGCTGCTTTGTCTTCTGCTCCCTGCTGCATCTGCCACTGTACTGGCTGTCCCCTCCCTGGTCTGTCACATGCCAAACAGAGGCTGCCCATGCCATCTAACAGGTTCTAACAGGTTGGCCAACCCTGCTTTTCATTATACACACCTTTCCTTTTTCCATTTAAAATGCTTTCCTTCATTAAACATTATTTGTGTATTTTTCCTAAAGTATTTTCCTAAATATCCAGCACCAATGACACCATTCTATGATATGCATCTCACCGTTTAAGTGAGAGAGAGACTGTTTGGGGACAATGTGCTTCTTTTTCCTCTGACACGTTTGAGAGATTTTCACTTATAACTAATTGTTAGGAATAGGCAATGATTGAAATGGTTTTCCTCACTTCTAATAAGCTAAGCAAGCCTTCAGACCTAAAATACCTTCTGTATCCTCCACACTATTAACATAGGAAGAATTTCAAATAACACTTACACTAACGTTATTGCATCTGGTCACCATGTCTATAAATTCATCTTCATTACCAGATCGTGTACAAAGCTTGTAGCTGACTGGCTGGTATCTTTCCCACCAGGGTCTCCATGGATTAGTAATGATAACATTTTCACTTGGAGGAGATATCTGTGAATGAAATGATGTCACTTGATAATATATCATCATTATTTATCTGTTCACAAATCTATTAAAAAGAACACAAAGCAGAGAATCAGGCCTCCTATCACTCTTACACAGTGGGTGCATCTACACATGAAGTTAGTCATGATTAAAGTTACTGTGCATTAGCCTAATGTGCAGTAACTGATTTTTGGCAGGTGTCTATAGGTGCAGGCAACTGGCACTAAAGTTAGCACCAGTTCCCTCCAGTCCTGCCATGTCCCCCTGTGGCCACTGGGGGGAGCTCCAGCCTCCAGCCACATGGCTGCCATGTTGAAACTAAAGTGAGCTGCCAGCACTTTAAGAGGAGGCTGGACAAATACCTGTTGAGCTCATTTGAGACCAATTACCTCTGACCCATGGCAGGGGACCCAACTTGGTGATCTTATAGGTCCCTTCTAGTCCTCCTTTTTATGATTTTATGATCTTGGAAACTCTGATCCCTGGACAGCCCCTTCCTTGCCCAGGAGCTGCATGCCCAGTTCAGGGACAGCACAAGACAGCTTCCTCCTTGTCCACCTGCCTCCCCATGCCATAGCTGCTCCAGCCCCTGCCCATGACAATGAGCCCCCCACGCTCCTGCTGGCTATGGTGCTGCTGGCTCCAGCAGATCCCCCTGTCTAGGCCCCAGGAAAGCTGCACACCTGCTAGCAGAGGTCAGGGCACTGGCTGTGGAAGGCCCTTGGCCAACCCTCTCCTCCTGCACTCCCTTCTTCAGCCCACCTGCCTCACTGGTCACACACCTCCTACCCCCTACCCACTCCCAGCACCACTCTCAGGATACACAGATGGTCGAAACAAAGATACTTTATTCCCTAACAACACCCACCTCCATCCCTCCCTCCCTCCTCAACAAATAGAGCCCTCTACCCCCAACTTCCTCAACCAACAGAGCCCTTCTGCCACCCTCCCCATGCACCAACAATAAAAAACCCACTTACAAATAGAAAACTATTTACAAATAGAAAGCTATTTACAAATGGAAAGCTACAATATTTTTGGTCCTCCAGGCCAGAGCGGGGGGCAATGGTGGTGATGCGGGGAGAGGTTGAAAGGGCAAAGCCCCAGAGCAGGTGCCCAGTATGCCAGGTTCAGGGTGTTCCCCTGTAGGTCTGGAGGCCATGGCAACCCCAGTGGGTGTCAGCTTCATGCACGGCCAGGTCTTCAGGTGCATGGTATGGGGGAAAGTGGTGAGGCTGGGGCTAGGTGGGTGGCAGCAGGTCCAGGGCAGGGGCCGGGCATGGTGGTCTGGTGTGCACAAGGTGCTGCAAGACCTCCTCCCAGGGCCAGGTGGGGGTGGACAGCGGGAGGCATGGACGCTGCCACCAGGCCTAGGAGGTTGTCCAGGGCCTAGCAGTCAGTGTCCCTCTGCTGTTGGAACAGCTCTATGTGCTCCTGCTCCAGCGTCTCCATTTGGGCCAGGTGGTCCCACTACACCTGATCCTGCACCTTTGCTTGGGGGACATCCCCTGCCCACCAGGCCTGCTCTCACGCCTCCTGCTTCTCCACCATCACCAGCCACTGCAGCAGGAGGGTCCAGACTATGGTGCACCGCTGGCACAGCCAGTGCATCCAAACAGTTCTAGCAGTGCATGGTAGCGACCAAGAGCCTGCATCCCTGCTGGGACTGGTGGGCCCTCCCCTGCATCCAGATGTTGGCCCTGCAGAGGCAAGAGACAGAAGTCTTTTGTGAGATTTTGCAATATTTCAGAGATAAGATGCTCTTCACCAGGGGCTATGCCCTGCTTAGCCTCAGATAGGGGGTCAGCCATGCATGGGTGCCCAGGGACCATGGTAAGCCAGCTATGCAGGCTGGGCCCAATCCACTGCCACCCAAGCTCTCCATTTCCCCTTGCTCCGCTGGAGCCAGTAGCCTTCTGGGTGCTGGCTGCAGGCAACCCGCCTACCCCGCCCCTTCACAAGGTTGGACAGGCCAAGCTGATGGAAGCACCTACTGCCATGGCTCCAGACCCTGTTCCCCCACTCTCTTTCTGCAGGCCAACTGCTCTGCCATGCTGCTGCCCTGCCCATGACATCGGGGTTCTGGGTCCATGGGGCTCCCAAACACCTGGGGCAAAGGGATGACTGCACTCCTGCCCTCACCACTGGGAGTCCATGAGGTGGGGGCCAGCCCCCAGCCACACCATTGCTGTGACCCAAGTGTGGCCCTGCTGCATGTGCCCCTGGTGGTGCTCAATGAGCTGTTTGTGTAGGTGAAGGGGTGCACCAGCCACTATGCTCTGCCTCTGATAATCTTTCTGGTGCCCTGGACACACCTGCAATCCTGGTTTAGGACCCTGAGCTACAATGGCACAGGAGGCAAGCTCAGGCTGCACTGCAACCTCTGCCATCACCTGGAGGGCTACCTGTGGCAAAGCTATATGTCCCTGTCCTGCTACCGAAAAGGACATTGCTACCAGCATTGATGTCTCCCTCAAGTGTACAAGAGGCCCTTGCCCACCCAGCTGCAGGGACACAGGCTGCTGCATAAAGTTCTGAACTCTGTCCCTCCTCCCTGAATGCTGTAGCGGGGGGGGGAGGGGGGCAGGACCCGGAGCCAGAGTTGTGTGGGTGGGCCAGGAGCAGGTAGCAGGGGCAGGGACTGGGAGGGCCCTCTTCAAGTGGGGGACTTACCATGTGTATGTGGCTGGCAAGGCTTGCAGCTTGGCACTGGCCTCCCCATCAGCGATGGTAGCCAGCTGCACCCGGTATCCACAACTTGTGGTGTGTGGCAGGTCAGTGCCCAGACAGGGCCACCCTCAGGGAGGAGCTGGTGCTGCTTCTGGCCAGTGGTGATGTTGCCGGCTGCTCCTTGTGGCAGGGTCTGAGGCTGTGTCGAGGACAAGGCAGCTACTGGCCAGGGCTCCCCAAGCTGGATGCAGCAGCCGGAGAAGAGGATGAGCTGGGGCACTGAAGGCCTAAGGGCCTCTCCTCCAGTGACGTTTCACTGGAGGGGTCAGGGCAAGGCAAGGGCTCAGCCAGGCTGCCCCTGCTGCTGATGCTTGCCTGGGTTCCGGAGCACCAAAATATGGGTCAGCTGGGTCAGCTCCCACATAAAGGCCATGGCTTTATGGGCATAGCTGGACTGATGATTGTAGTTGGTCCCAGCCATCCACTGTGCCCACAAGACCCTGACCTTAACGTGGCACTGCTACACTGACTGGGAGTGCCCTCACTCATGTATACCTCCCAACAGAACCTCACAAATGTGGGCATTTGAGCACCTGCCCCATGTGAATTGCCTCTGCACATCAGCATAGCTCCAGGGCACCACAAGGTTGCCAACCTTCTCCTTGGTCTGGTTGGGGGCCCAGGCAGTTGGCATGGGCATGTGCACATGATCAGGGCCAGGGCTCGATGGAGAGGATGATGATGATGAGATCCTCATCCTGCATGCACTCTGTGGGCCCCTGCACCGCTGTGCCCATGTGGCCAGCCCTGGATAATGCTCAGGAGCACTCAGCAGAGGGCCACAGCCATGGACTTAGCACCGTGTGGCAGAGGCACTTCCCCACAGCACCTGCAAAGAAACACTGCTGGGGGTGAGCAGCAGCAAGGAGCAGGTGCTGGCCCTGTTGCCAGAGACAGCCAGCCTGCAGACCTTTGCAACACTCACCTATAGCCAAGCAGTAGCTCTGCAGAGGGGACAGACTAGGCAGAGGCATCCTGTGGCCTGTCCAGAAGGGCACACAAGGCCTGAGGGGCACCTGAAGATGGAACCGGCTCCCTTAGGCTCCATGGTGTGTGTTCCCCAAGGCACCAGGTGGGTGCAGGCTTTTAAACCTAGTAGCTAGGGTCTGCCAGAGAGCAGCCCAGCCCTGAAGCAGGAGAGGCGGCCAGCAAGGAGCCCTGGAGCTGGGCTCAGACCTTTCCCCTAGTGGCTGAGCTGATCTGGCACTAAACTTAGTAATGGGTCACATCTACATATGCATTACTGAGCATTAACTAATCATGCCTGCATTGGCAGGTACAAATTTATTGACCATTAGAAATGTTTACTGTGCGGTAAGGGTGTGCACATGTAGATGCGCGCCCATGCTGCATAGTAAAATTAGGTTAATGCACATCAATGTGTCTCATGTAGACATGGCTAGTGGTTCTCAACTCTTTGAGGCTCAAGGCACCCCTTGCAAAATGCTAGCTCTTAGCTTTCATTCTTTGTTTTGACTATGGAAAAGTAATAGAGCAATTCTTCTGTTGCAAAGAGCTCAAAGACCACACCAGGTCAGAAGAGTTTTTGACACTACAGATTCCTATTTGAAATCTCTGGGTTTATCTTATGAATCATGTGTAGTTGTTTGTGTATCCCACGACACCCTCAAAAGGATTTCACAGCACCCTGTTTGAGAATCACTCATCTGTCATACCGAGCTTGCCGAGACCTGATCTAGGAAGATGTCTAGCATTCTGAACTCCTATTCAAATCAACAAGAGATGAACTAACTTAGACCAGGTCCCTGAATGTATCTAAGGCATCTAATTCCCATGAGATCCTTTTGAGTATCTGGCCTTCAGCATTTCAGAAGACTCTGTAGTACTATGTCCATACAGAAAGGGTGCAGGTCAATGTAACACTTAGACTGGCTTAGATACGGTTTAAACTTCAAGCAGATGTACAAGCCAGTTTAAAACAATTTAAATGGCCTGAACCATTTCAAAAGTAGACCTGGATAATTACGTATTATTGCAAACCATTTCTCCTTGAACCAGTTCAATGTTATGTGCAGACACCAAGCTTTCAATAACTAATGTCTGGTTGGTCTTCCAAGCATCCTACACTGCATGATATCAAGGAATTGGTGAGTGAAATAGGAGAAAATGATATTTAAAAGGTATGAAGGAACCCCAGGAACCCAAAAGCTTGTGTCCAGGTAGCCCCTCTACCCTACATGCACACCTAAGCACTCCCAGTCATGGTACCGCCATGCAGATTTTGGTAAAGTGAAGGAAGGACTTTTTATTAAATTCAGTGGGTACATCTACACGAGATGTTTACTGTGGAGTTCCCTAATTAGTTCCGCAGTAAATGTCTTGGCATCTACATTTGCAGTCCTATGAGACCACAGGAAACTAATGAACTCTACATCAGGGCAGTACTTCTATATTGTATTTTTTTGTGTGTGTGCAGCAACGCATGTGTAGACACTGAGCTGGCTGGCTGGCTGGGGCACGAGGATGCTTCAGGGCTAGCCACACATGAAGCACCTTCATGCCTCAGCCAGACCCTCTGCAGCACATTGAGCTGGGTTGGAGCAGTCCTGGGCTGGCAGGCTGACCCCTGCAGCCCCCTGCCAGTCAGGGCTGCTCTGACCCAGCTCAATGTGCTGCAATCTCAGGCACATGTGTAAATGCTGTATCCAGGAGCAATACATTCCAGTGCATCGTGTTTTGGAGATTATTGTTGCACATTAATATGCATGTGCAAATGCTCCCAGTGTTAGTGAGAATGGGGAACAGGAAATCATTAATTGGGCTGGCTATGCACTGCCATCTCCTGGTGTCAGTTTTTACAATACTGCAGTACCTAAAAGATGTCAGTTTTACTTAGAACCCTTTGCAGTTTACATATAGACACCTCTGACCTGGGACAATTGTGAACCAGTATCCAATCAGTGAAAATCTTGGAATGGTTCTAGTGTTATGTCTGTCTGCACCCAGAGACAAAGATCACACTGGAACTCACTAGCAAGGGTCAGGAACCTATTGCTGCTGGGCCAGATAAGGTCCATAAAGACGATAGATCTTGCCCAGGAAGGTCCAAATTGACTTAGAGTGCTCCAGAGGATCAGGTTGCAGAGCTGCATCTAGCCACTCATCCACAGCACCTTCCTTTAGCTTTCCCTGCTCTCTTGGTGCCTTTGCTTTCCAGAGGAAAAGCCAAGTACTTTTAGAAATGGAAGCACAGACAGCTTAAGCTGTCTGGGCATGAAGCTTATAGCACGGAGCTGGGTCTTAAGCTCTGGCCTCAGTGATAAAATGTTGCCATCCCTTGCACCAAGGGCACTGAGTACATAGGGCCCTGAGGGCTCTGGACCCCCTTGAGAAGATGACTGCCACCTGAAATGCGTAAAACTTTCTACACACTCATCTTAGGTGCCCCCCCCCCAACCCAGCAAAGATAAGAAGTCAGCGCCTATGCCCTGCACTAAAGAAGATGGAACTGAAATTGCTTAGATGTGACATTTTAATTAAAAGATGTCATATGAAACAGACACGGGTTTGCATTTGTGCAGTTATTTGGGCAATGATATATATAAAATTATAACGTTGCAGTTTCAGAACAAGTTGCAGTTTCTACTCCTTATAATCTTTCTCTCCAATGCACCCTTTGGGTGACAGGCTTGTGCCATCCCCAACTTTGGGTGTAACCATGAGATGCACTCATTCTTAGTTCGGGTCTCTCGAGAAGAAGCCCCGCATTAGCAACCATGACAATATGACAGGCTTGAAATTTTTATGCTGTAGGGGAAAACAGATGGGGGGGGGGGAGGGAGAGGGAGAGGGAGAGAGAGAGAGAGAGAGAGAGAGAGAGAGAGAGAGAGAGAATGCATGCCTTATAACAGTGGTTGTCAACCGAGGGTACACATAGGTACTCTTTAAGTTTGAGATTCAAATCCAGCCATTACCCTCTGCTCTATGGTGTGTACATGTGTTCACACATACTCCTATATCAATAAGAAAGTAGTGCAGGATAATCCCATGATCCCATGTCCTAATCACAGGTACATCCTCACAGATTTAAAAGGGTGATACTAACTCACAATCAAAAATACTGACTATTAACATTCATTTGCACTTCCAGGAGTTTAATGTGGTTTAGCTCAGGAGTTGTCAACTGGGAGTACGTGTACCCCTGGTGGTACTTGGGAAGACCCCAGAGGGTATGCGGTGGCTTCGTGGAGAAGGGGGGGACTAGGGAAGTGCACCACCATGCACCACGCCTAGCTGCTGCTGCCGCGCATTGCCGTCGCCTGCCGGCAGTAGCAGGCAGCAGCAGCACCAGCATCCCCCCCAGTCAACCAGTTGCTGGGGGACCCCCCTGCTTGTCAACCTGCTTGTCCCTGCTTGTCAACCAGCCGCTGGGGAACCCCTTCCCCGCTGGTCAACCGGCTGCCAGGGGATCCCTCCCCCCCACGCTCGTCCAGTAGGTACAGTCCAGGAGGGGTACCCACCAGAAGGGGTACACTCCTTTAAAAAGTTTGAAAACTCTCATTTAGTGGCATTCTGATATTAGGGTTTAGCTTGTAAAAAATAAGTTTACTGGAGCTAAGCAGCTGGGCATTTTCCAATTCTTGGCTGAATCTAGTTTTTTCTTAAGCAGCCTTCTTTCTGAAGGTACTTTGTCTGTCATTGTTTTGTTTCTTGTTTATTCCTGCCTTAAAAACCTCCTCTAATTTAACTGTAATCAAGCAGCATGACATCATACTGATAAAATAAGGTATAGAGGATCATCTTCAAATAATAATGGATCTCTCAGTCTTCACAGCAGTAAATAAAGATTTATTTGGTACTTTGCATATTAAGGAATTAGAATTTCAGTGACAGAATACAAAATATATATCCTTTGGAGTGCTGAAATAAAATATCCCCTTGATTATAGCAGATTTAGAAACATACCTATTTAGAAACATACTGGTTTTCTTTTCCTTACTTAAAGCCTATGCTTTGTTAAATTAGATTTAAAATTTAAATTAGTGAAAATGTTATGTAAGCTATGAAGCAATGTTACTCTACTAATATAAGGCTACATACCTGAACTCCACCAAACCCATTAGGCGCTAAGTAGCGTTCACATTCAAGAGCAATATCGGTCCAACTCCATTCAAAGAGATGGACAATAGATGTCCTCCCGGGTCTTGTATTTGGATTATATTGTGCCCAACCAAGTGCTACAGTTGCTAGCAGAAAGAGGATCCTCATGGTGCTTTCGATAATAGATTCTGTTTTTCTCAGTAAATATTTGTATTCCTGCAAGAGGGCAAAGTACATATTACAAATTAAACATTTAAACGATTGGCTATTTTTGCATGTTATTTAAGTTGTTGACCTTTTTTTGGACTATTTTAGAATCATCATCCAGAGAAGATATACCACAACTTGTCACAATAACAAACTTTAAATACATGTTACTAGGTAGGACTCAGGCCTGGTTTGTGTTTTCTTTTGTACTAATATAGTATGTTAGAGGATTTGTTTGTTTATTTTTTAAAATTATATTAATCCCATTCTTAATGTGGCCATAGTTATACAGACAAAGGTGGAACATAGCATGCTTTTCTTCCAGAGAGTTTTATAAGTGCTTGCATATGAGCAAAATCAGGCTACTTTTAACTCTATAGTTATAGTTAAAGCAGTACACCTTATGCACACAGATAAGACATTAACACTTTTATTTCTTAATGCTGTCCAGAAATTCAGTATTTCAGAGAGCTGTGGTGTGCGTGTAAACAGACACAGCAATTATACTAATGTCAAAGGATACTGATACAAGCTCTTTAAATGCAACTGACAGTGCTGCATGATGATGTAGTGCTACAACTAGCAAAACTGCTCCAGCATTAACCATGTTTTATACAGGGTCAAAATTAGGGTAATTTAACTAACTGTATCAGCACAAGATCATGCAAATGTAAGTTAAATCAGAATGTGATCTCAAGCAGCCGTTCCCACTCTGCTTTTAGAGTGGCTAAAACGTACAAACATCCATACCCTTGTTGACAAAAATCAAACCTGAACCTAGCATCCGGTTATATAACACTAAAGAGATGTACCTGGGGATTTTGGCACCATGCGCAAGGTTTATGGGGGGAAGGGGAGGTGGGTACTGAGGGCAAGAGAGTGAAGGGGCAGGGGCCGCCTGATTGGGGGGCTCCCACAAGAGACTCAACAGACTAGGGATGTTTCTGTGGCTGCTGTTCCAGCATAGTCTTATAGGATCATAAACAATTAGGGTTAGAAGGGACCTCGAAGCAGGACCATCCCCAGCTAGATAGTTTCAGCTAGGGCTTTGTCAGGCCGGCCCTTAAAAACCTCCAAAAATGGAGATTCCATCATCTCTCTAGGTAACCTGTTTCACTTCACCACCCTCCTAGTGAGAGTTTTTTTCCTAATACCCATACTAAACCTCTCTTGCTGCAACTTGAGACCATTGCTCCTTATTTTTGTCATCTGTCACCATTGAGAACAGTCTAGTTCCATCTTCCTTGGAACCACCCTTCAGGTAGTTGAAAGCTGCTATCAAATCTCCTCTCAGTCTTCTCTTCTGCAGACTAAATAAACCCAGTTCCCTCAGCTTCTTATAAATCATTTGACCCAGCCCCTATTTTTGTTGCCTTCTGCTGGATTCTCTCCAACTTGTTCGTATCTTTTCTGTAGTGGACACGGTACTCCAGATGTGGCCTCACCAGTGAAGAATAGACAGAAATAATTACTTCCCTTGATCTGCTAGCAGTGCTCCTACTAATGTAGCTCAATATGATGTTAGCCTTCTTTGCAACAAGGGCACACTGTTGACTCATATTTAGCTTATAGCCCACTGTAACCCCTTGGTCCTTTTCTGCAGAGCTGATGCTTGGCCAGCTGGTCCCAAGCCTGTAGTAATGCATGGGATTCTTCTGTCCTAAGTGCAGGACTTTGAACATGTCCTTACTGAACCTCATGCAATTCCTTTTGGCCCAATCCCCAATTTGTCTAGGTCACTCTGAATCCTAGCCCTCCCCTTCAGCGTATCTACTACACCCCTCAGCTTGGTGTCATCTGCAAACTTACTCACTCCATCCCATCTTCCAGATTGTTAATGAAGATACTGAAGAAAACCAGCCTGAAGACTGGCTCCTGGGGCACTCCACTTGATACCAGCTGCCAACTAGACCATGAGCCATTGTTCACTACCTGTTGAGCCTGACAATCCAACCAGCTTTCTATCCACCTTGCAGTCCATCCATCCAATCCATACTTCCTTAGCTTGCTTGCAAGAATGCTATAGGAGACTGTATCCAAAGCCTTGCTAAAGCCAAGGTGCATCACATTCACTGTTTTCCCTGCATCCACAAAGCCAGTTATCTCATCACAGAAGGCAATCGGGTTGGTCAGCCATGATTTGCCTTTGGTGAATCTATGTCAACTGTTCCTGATCACTTTCTCCTCCTCCAAGTGCTGAGAAAAAGATTTCTTGAGGACCTACTCCATGATTTGTCAGGGGACTGAGATGAGGCTGACTAGTCTGTAATTCCCTGGATTCTCCTTCTTCCCTTTCTTAAAGATGGGAAGTGTCATCTCTTATTACTAGCATCACCGCTACTGCACAAGCTCTCCCCTTTCCTCCCCACCACACACACACATTTTGGCAGTGACTGCTGCAGTTGCTGGCCATGCTCCATGGGACTGCCATTCTGGCATCCCATCCTACAAGCTCATGTTAGATCAACTCATAAAGCACAGACTGTGAAGGCTTAATTTTTAGGGTTTCTCACAAGGTCTTCACTTGTAAATAAATAGGGAAGAGGCTACTAAAAACTGTAATCTGGTATGATGTGGTAGAATGGGACAAGGTCTATGTAAATGTCAAATAAACATTCTGCTATCTAACAATCCTCTCTTTACTTAGAATAAAATTATTGGAGAAGAAAAACAACCTGTCTCAATCTTTGTTTTTTCATTCTTTCAAACTTATTTAATTGAAGTGTGCCAGTTACTGTTGCAATCAACTGTCCTTTTATTTGTCATAATTGGGAAAAGAGCTACTTAGAATGAATCGTTTGACAAATTTTGCCCATATTTTCTGTTTTGAACAAAACAGATTAATGAAATTATTTATTTGAAACTGTTAGTTTAGAACATGTTTCAGCCTAGGAGTTGTTTATGAGCAGGGTTCATTTTCTGTATTGATCCTCGTGTTATGTCAGCTTGTTCATATGATATGGGTTCTTTGCTCTGACTGGAAGCATGTCTAACAAAAAGCAAGAATACACAATGTAACTCCTATATCTTTGATTTTCTATTGGGGGTGGGGATGACATCATTTACAGGTCCAACAGTTTTTTATGACACTTTCAAGCATTTTCTTTTCTGGCCATTTGAGTTGCATTTTGTTTTGGACATTATTGCTAGTAAAGTCAAGCAATTTCATGTATTTATAATTTTTTTTTAGAAAGTTGCATAGTTTTAGCTACAAGAGAACAGTTATGTGCTCTTGGCCATCAAAGTAATGATGTAGATAAAATGTGACAAAAGCTATAAAATAGCAAAAAATAACCAAAAAAAAAAAAAAGTCTGACAGGAGGTTTAGTGGGGAAGTATAATGAGTTCCTTGAGATGAGGTGGATGACTGATCCACATTCACTAGCAGATTTTGAAATCCCCAATACACCCTAACAATTCTAGCTCCAGAGTGCTATGTAAATAGAATGTAAAGAACAGAAAAACCCCACTACTCCAGGTTGGTGAAGAGGGCTCACAAGATTTCAACTGAAAAGATACAAGAAAGGGATGACTCTGAAAATCAGATTGAAACCTGGAGATTTCAGAGAGTGGTCACTTTTTTCTGCTAGGTAAAAAAGAAAAACAAAAAACAATGCCCCCCCGCCCCGCCCAAAGGGGGGTGGAAATGACGCTTACAGCGGGCTTACCTACAACAGAGCAGGGCAAGGAACAAATGAGTGTTGAACTCTCTTAAATCATGCTGGCTCTCCCACTCTCAAGATGTCTTCTGCCAATTCAAATATTAACAAATCTCAGTCTTTAAAGCTTATTTTAAATATATGGTTCTAAGTAATGTGTTATCTGAATTAAAACATGTCTGGTATATGTTGATATTAGGGCTGGGTGAAACAGCACTGTTCCATTTCGACTTCCATTTTGACGCTATTTTGACATTTTGCCCATAGGCTATAATGGGGAAGCACAAAAGTGGAGACCAAGTGCCCTGATGGAAAATAAGTAGAAACACCAAGCAACAACTGCGCACCAGAATGAGTGCACACCAAAAATCTATCAAAGACAACAACAGAACATCACCTGTCTCCAGTCTTTCAGGCCTGATCTCAAAGGGAATTTACAAACCACTTTTCACCGACAAGCCTATGACCTGAACTTCATCAACCTCCTAGGTACAGAAAGTCATGGACTCGATATAGACATTGGAATTCTGACATGCTACAACCCACCAGACATCTGACTCCCCAGGTACCTCTCCACTTTTACCTGTGCTGCTAACATCCCCAGTCCCCCAGCCCAGCCCAGCCTGCCCCCCACCCCATGATGCCTCCATTTCCATTTTCATTGGCTGCCTTTCTTGCCTGCATTGAATGCCAGCCTCTGGCTTCTTTACTATTCCTGCCATCCAGGAACAGAATACACACACACCAACTGCAAGTGCTTCCTCAGCTTGACAAAGGGTTTTTCAACCTGAAAGTTATCATCCCAGGCAGCTAAGCTGAGCTCACTTGGAGCCTCACAACTCCAATGCAACCAGCAAGCCTCAGGCCTGTCAAAGATGTGACGGGTCTGGGCTTTCCCCACCCAGGACTCTGTGTGTGTGTGCATTAGCTGGAGGTTATGGCACCTCCTACCCATCTTTCACCAAGGAGATCCTCGGTCCTGGCATTTCCTGGGGCTGCTGCACCACCAGCAGTCCCACCAGGCCTGCCTGACCCTGGCAGAGTGCAGTCTTAGTGGTTATGCCCAGGATCTGGGGCCTTCTTCTTCCCCATACCCCAGCCCATACTTCCAAGTTTGTCCTGACATGGAAGCTCAGCAGGGACATGTTCTTTCCCTGATGCCTGGTGATGGAGTGAGTGCCACCTCGATCTCTGAGAGCCCAATTAAATGGCTTTTAAAAAATGAAAAAAAGGAAATAGGTGTGGACAGAATGAAGAGGGTGAAATTCATTCCATCTGCACCTGGAGCTTCAGGAACATCAGCAGTGGGAGGTTCACCTTGAGGAACACTAGCTGCTCCACTAAACCAGGATCCAAGCAGGTGCAGTGGGGTATCACTACATCCCCAGCCACATTGAATTGTCTCACTTGGAACACTGGTGGGTGGACAGGACTGGTGTTTGTGGGCAATTGTGGCCAGATCCGGCCACATCTGTCTGCAGCTTGCCCAAAAGGCCAAGAGATCACACAGCAGCGGCTCCACATCCTCGGCAAAATAGGCAGCCACCGAGGCCAGAGTGCTACCGGTCTGATGGTGGTGTCTAGTGCATCTAGACACCACCATGGAAGCCATGCCCTTGGCCCACATTAGCAGTGCCTATGGTGGAAGAGAAGACTGGCTGGTGGATGGTGTGCTTGCACGGGACAGCGGATCCCCCTCTTCCATGTGTTTCTGTCTCCACCATTCTGCCTCCCTCTCTTCACCGGCACCTCCATTCACTGATCCAGGTTTTGGCTGCCGCATATGCTGCTACATGGACCAAACTGGACTTCAATAGTTTAAGCCATTTCCTGATGCTCTCCTTCAGCTGCCTCACCAGTGCCTGCATGTCTAGTGACAGCAGCTTGTCCCAGCCGGGAACACTGATCCCCTGGAAGCTCTCCATTTGGCTTTGCAGTTCCTTCTCTACAGGGATCATCTGGCTAAGGAGGACATCACCAGTGCTGAGGGTCTCAGTGGCCTTGAGGAAGGGCTTGAAGACCACCGCCATCTGGGAGATGGTATCCCACTCAGCTCTGTTAAGGGGGCTGCTGATCCCAATCTCCCCAAGCAAGGCCATCTTATGGATGGTCTTCTGTTGCCTCACCAACCTCTTGAGCATCAGGTATGTGGAGTCCCACCGAGTCTCAACATCCTGAATGATTTCGTGCTGTGGGATGTTCAGCTCTTCTTGTTTGTCCTGCAGCATCTTGCTCCCCCTGATGCTCTGGTGGGACCACCTTGACCATATTAACTCCATTGTTGGTGACCATGAACCCACAGGTAAGTTCACCCTGCCCAATGATCCACCCCTGCACCAAGTGGTTCATGGCCCCCATGATCTCTGTTGCTGTGTAGGACTGATCCATCACCTTGGCTTAAAAGAGAGCCCACCAATGTCCTGACTGGTTGCACCAGTGCCCTGTGAGGAAGAGGTAAGTGTGATCTCCACCCCAGGTGCTCCAGATGTCCAAGGTGATGTGTAAGGCCACATGTGGGCCTGCCTTGTGTAGCTCCTCCCTCAAGTACTCCCTGCATGCTTCATGCAGGGAGGGCACCACCGTCCTGCTGGAGGTGGTGCGTGCGGGCACTTGGTAGGATGGGGCCACAAGCGCCATGAGCCACCTTAACCCTGGGCGCTCAACTAAGGAGCAGGGCTGGCCATTGACAGCAAGCATCTCCCCAGTGCTCTGAGTGATCTCGCTCGCTCTTGCAATGCATCCCCCTTTCTATCCATCTTTCCCCAACTGTTCCAGGTTGGCCTGTCTCTGCTTTGGAGGTACAGGGGCTTTGGAGCAAGAGGGGGACTTCCCTTTGGACACACTCCCACTCATGCCAGGCTGAAGAGGAGCAAGGGCTAAGGGGTGGTGCCTGCAGAGATGTATCAGCATCCCTGTGGTGCTCATGTGTTTTGTTCTCTGGCTGGTTTTGGCTCAGCACTGCAGGTAGATAGCATACATGGGATCATCTGCCAGCTCAAAATGATCCCACACCATGCTACCCGCTCGCTTCTGGGGTGTGGGTGCATGTGTCACTGCAGTATCTCCCTCCTCAGCAGGCAGAGGCACAGGAACTGGAGAAGTGGACTCAGCTGAGCCGCTTGCCACCACAACCTTTACTACGGCCTCCTCTGTAGTGCTTTCTGGGGAAGAAAACCTGGCTCTAGGGGAAGCTTGAGGGGTGTGGAGCACAAATTTTCCTCTCCTTCCCCAGAATTTCCTTTTCTAGATCCAGCTCCAGCTCTTCCTCTGGCACTGGAAGGCTCAGCATAGGAAGTGAAATGGGGGTGGAGGAGACTGTCACGTGTGCTGGTGCTGCTGCTTGTTGTCATGGTGGTGGTGGTGGGGTTTATGGCTGGTGCTCTTGGAGGGGATGCAGTCTCAGGCACAGGCAGTGGCACTGGCACTGCTCCCCTCTCCTTGCTGCTTCTGAAAGCCTCATCCCTGCTAGCTATAGGAAAGAGGCTGCATCTTAGTTTGGAAGGTGGGGAGACTTACACTTCTCCCTCTACCACCCCCCTAAAGGCTTGCCAGCTGCCTTTTCCACCACGCTTCATGGTGTGTTTCTTAGTGTCTTGTTTATATTTATATATATATTTGTGTCCCTATATAAATTCTATAATGTATGTAATATGCCGCAAAGTATAAATGTATAGAAATAAAATATAAATGCATCTCCCTTCCTATATAAATTCTATAGTGGAATATCCAATATAATTATAAAATTGAAAAGAATAAACCAGTGAATATAATAATAAAATAAAAGGGTATAGAAGAAAGCAAAAGGTATTGTGGAATCCCACTTGCTAGGCTAGCAAGTAGAAAATCATTCAAATCAATGGTAGTAGTAGCCTTTGCTGTCTAACACTACTGAGCTGCTGGAAGATAACTCAGTAACTGTCAGACCACAAGGCAGAAAGCCGGCCAGCAAACAATGCTGATTTTTACGTTGTTTTTCCATCTCTCCCCCAGAGCACTGGGATTGGAAGGGACCTCAGGGAAGGATCACAGTCACTGGCCAGCTACACAGTCAATATGAGAGCAGTCCTTTCCCTCTTTTCCCCCTCCCTTTCCTTACTTTCTGTTTTCCTGCAGGCAAACCCAGCATGAGCTTTGAAATTTGAAACATTTCAAAACTTTTGAAATGTTTCAACTGCCCTCGTTTCGTTTCAAGGCTGTTTTGAAGCCCTTTGCTTCATTTTGATTTTGCTGTTTTGAGAATGAGTCAAAACACCATTGAAACAAAACAGCTGGCGAAATTTTGCACAGCCCTAGTTGATACGCAAATGTCACAAAAATATAAGGCAGAAAAAACATAACAATCGCAGAAAATGAAAATTCTTAGGAAACAAAAATTAGACTGTCAATGTTACTTTCTTATCTTAGTGTTTTGAACTTTATTTTAGAAGGTTTTATAATACCCTATGCAAATTTCCAAGATTTCAATAGGTCTAGATTAGAATTTTGTTAATTCAGCACTGACCAAAATTAAAAATGTTTTTCAAATCTGTTTGAGATGCATTTAATGGAAAATCGTTTAAAGAAGTTTGTGGAAAGAGGGGTGTATGCATGTATGCATGAACTAAAGCAGCATTTCATATAAGTGAAACAAACCATAATAACTCTTCTTGCATGCTTTCATAATTTAACTGATCTAGATGTGTTTTAATGAATAAAGACAGAGCATCTCATCAGAGGTAACTCCGTTTTACTTGCACAATTGACTCACTGATCCTTATTCTGTTTTCTCATCAGTTAATCTGGCATAATGCAAATAGAGTAAATCAGTCAAATTTAAGCAAAAGTGATATGTAGAAACCAGACCTGTTATATCCGAGGCATATCTTAAGCAGAACTTAGAGGTCTTCAGAGGAAAGTAATTCAACTGCCATGTAATCATTTTAGAATTTATCTAATCAATAATTTGCTATCCGAATGTGGCAGCATTAATTTTTTTAACACTTGTTAAAAGATACACTATTCCCAAATATGGAGTGCTTGTTAGGACCATTAACTTTAGGTCATATTCAGGAGGTTTTCAGTACACAAAGTAAATTAAAAGCAGATTGAAATTTATATCTTTATGTATAAATTTAAGATACTTTCAATAGTTTTCCTATTTCATCACAAATTTCTACACTCTTCAGTTCAGAAGAGGTACAACTGCAATCAGTCATCTGACTAAAAAATGAAAGGAAAACACTTTAAAGATCCAGTAAATAATGGAAATAATTTTAATTCATTACAAGACTCCTTGAAAATCCTGTCAGTAAACACTACTGTCTTACTTTTGCTTTCTGTTATTCTCTTTGGGATACCATGATTAAAACAAAACATATTTTAAAATTGTGCTATTTAATGTGTTTTAGAAGAGGAACCTTTTATAAACTCCCAAAACCTGGTTCATGTAAGTATTTACCTTGACTTATTACTGAATTTTTAAATTCATATTGGTCTCTGAACATGACCTATTCTTAGTACTTAAAAATGGATTTTTAAAATTTATTTTGCCTTTGTTTCCTAGCAGATAGCACCACCTTGCTGTCATACTTTTCTGATCCCATGGGAATTTAAAATATTTTATCCTAATGTCATATTTTGGTTGCTTGGTTGCAGAAGCAACTTGCATACCACGTAGTTCAGCATAAAAGAGACTTTAAAACATTTCTAACTATGCGTCTTGCTTTAAAGTTCCATTTGGGCAATGGCCTAAATCTACACCATTCTGATTGGTGATCTTGTGAGCTATACAAACTAAGATAGACTAAGCCCTTAGAAGACACAGGACTAGCAACTGATTGGAACAACTTAGTCTGACAAGAAATGATAGTGACCAAATTTACTGGATCCTGCAGACCTGCCTATTTTATTGTTGCTATAATATCTTGCCTATAAAATAAGAATGGAATGTGTCACAACCTCACACTGCTGAAGCTATACTTCTGTATAGCTAGAAGCTATACCCTAGCTGAGATTCTCCAGTGTGAAAACCGTACAGCATTAGAGTACTGTAGCTACAAGAAACACTTGTACAATGGTCCTACAAACCAAATTAGATCCAGTTTCAGAAAGCAAAGTGCCACCAAAGAGCAAAAACACCCACATATGAGCTAAGCATTTTGTCTGCTAAAGTATGATACAATACAATTGGTGACACAAACTACTTAATACAAAATGTTTCAATTCCAGTTTTCTATCAACTATGCACACATATTTCAAGAATTACTTGGAAACACAGGGATAACTCCTCAAATGGGACAGGATGGAGGTGCTGGAGCCTGCCTGCACCAGCCCTGACCAGCAGGCAGTGGTGCTCCAGAAGCCTCCAAGGAAGCTGCTGAACTGCCTCTCTGCCATGCCTCCCTCCACTTCTCTCCTCCCACCCGCCTCCACTGGAGCTACTGGCTGGGGTTTTCTGCCTAGCTGGAGCTGAAGGGGGGGGGGGGGGGGAAACGGAGCTACTCCAGCTGGGGTACTGGGGGGAGCCAGGCTGAGCCCATGAGGTGTGAGGAGGTATCTGCTCCAGCCTCCCCCCCACCTCCACCTCCAGCCAGGAAGCAAACCCCAGCCAGCAACTCAGTGCTGCTCACTCCTTCCTCCTCCCTTCCACCTCTCCCTTCCCCCACTGACAACTTTGGGATGCAGTTGGGTTGCATTAGCTTAGCCCACAAGGTGCAAAAAATTAGCTCTAGGGAACGTAAGTTCCCAAAGGTGTGCTGAAGCAGAGCACCTTCATTTAATACAGGGACAGGCAAACTATGGCCCAGGGGCTGGATCCGGCCCACCAGGCCCTCAAAAATCTTAGAAAATTAATTTTTATCTGCCTCTGGCTGCTTGTCAAAGATGACAGGCAGCCAGCAGCAGCAGAACCCAGAAGGAGCCAGTGGCAGGACCCACCAGCTGAGGAGCAAGGTGGGCCCGGCTCCACTCCGCCCCCAGCCCCACTCCCACCCCCAGCCCCAACCGGAAGTCTCTGTGGCTTCCGATCTCATGACCCTGGAGCTGTTTCCAACCCTCCCTCCATCTGAGTGGAAAGTAAGATAAGATTGGATGGAGGGAGAGGGGGAAACCGCTGCAAACCACCCAGAAGCCAGAAGGCCCCATGGTGCTTGCCGGGCTGTGCTGCCTCCAGAGTGGGAAGCAGTGGGACGGGGGGCAGAGGGAAGCAGTGATGACGGAGTGGGGTGGGGGGGGCTGTGGGAAGCAGCATGGGAAATGGCAGCAGTTCAGGGAGCGGCAGGGCCCCCAGGAAGCACTGGCGGCAGGGGAAGTGGTGGGCAAGCATGTGGGAGGGAAAGCAGGGAAATGGTGGGGTAGTGGTGGCAGTGGGTGGGCACAGAGTCTGTGCAGGTGCCCTGGGACCAGCAGGGACCCAGGGTAGGGCAGCAGGAGTGCGAAGTCTGCAAGAGCCACATGCAATGGAGCTGGCAGTCCAGCCCTGTCTCTCTCCCACCCCACCCACCATAACCCCAGAGCCCCCACCCCAACCACATACCCTACACCTACCCACCATACCCGCTCTCCAACCACACACACCCTTACTGTTCACACACAATATAGTCAGAGATGTTGGGCAGAAAAATTTCCAGCGCTGAAAATTTCCCACGGAAAAATTAATTTTTTTAAAATGTCATCGTTTCATAAAATTAATTAGTAACAATGAATGGATGCCAATACAATATCAGGGAAGCTTGACGGTTTCAAAGTTGTATTATCCCTAGGAAGTGTGTGAGAGAGAACATATATGTTTTACTGATTTGTAAACAGGAAGGTAAATACACTCACATAATAATCCAAACCAAAAATCAAGTTATGAATTCACCTAATTGGCTGTGCAGGTCAAAGAACAGCATATCGTGCACAGTTCTTTGGGTGTGCTAAAATTAGCGTGTCAACCGTTTTCAGTGCTTTGGGTTTTTTGTCTTAAATTTAAACAAACAATGTATGGGAAGTACATGCTATTGTGTATTGTCTTTACATTTTAACAAGTATTCCAATAAAAATAATTTATTTCTACATAAATGTTTGAATTTGTTTAAATATAACATTTAAATCACATTAAGTGTGCTGTATTTAACATTTTTCCTAATAAAATATTTCAGTTCAAATACTTGTTTCTATTGGGACATAAAATTAACATGGGTGTACTTTTTTTTTAGTTTTGTTTACTAAATATAAGTCAAATAAACATGCTAAATCAGATCACACTCTATTTAGGGCATTGGAAAATTTTCCAGAAAACCCACATCACTGTATACAGTAGGACTGTATTTTAAGGTATTATGCAGTCACCTGTAGATACACTTTGTAAATACATAAATCAGTACAAAAATATTTTTAAATACAATTAAAATAAATTATAGTAGATGTTTTCTTTTTTTTTTTTTTGTATATGATTTGAGTTTTTTGTCTGGGTTTCAAGATTGCAGCACCATCCCTGCTGAAAGGAGTACTTCTGGAGCAAGGGGTGGGACTTCTGGTGGCAAAGATCAGGGGTTGGGGGAAGGAATTCCGTTCCCAATATGGTGTCCAGGGGTAGGGCAACTGTCAAGGGGCAGGGCTACCCATACATCCCTGCACAGCTCACCAAAACTCAGTAAGTGGCACTCCACCTGAAATAATTGCACACCTCTGATCTAATACCTCAATTGAAGAGGGTTAATTTTTCACATGATCAACCATTTTAAAAGCGCTCTGCAGCCATGCTTGTGCATCAGCACAGCTGTAAAGCACTTTCAGTGGTGCGATCACACAAAATTGTAACTTGTGTAAGCACCCAAGATTTCAAATGTAAGACTTCCTTCTTCAGGTATTTGATCACAGGGAGGCAAATACAGCATTGTGAAAACCAGGAGAGAGGATGAGGTGAGAAAAATTCTTAGGGGTAGCAGATGCACAATTAGCAGAAGAAAAGAAGTTGATTACCGGTAGATCGAGGCCTGCCAAAAGGGAGGAGGTTCATTGTCACCCCTCCTGTGTAGAAAGAATTGAGGAGTTAGATATATGAGAGTGAGCAATGTGCTCTTAATGGTGTGCATCTATGTCTCTTTTATAGTTTTTTTCTGTACACTCTGGTGCATAGTTGTTGTTTTATTTCACCCACGTATTTGCCATAAAGGTGCTTGGTGCATTGGATCAGGTATATTAAATTTTGGGAAAGGCATGCATCAGAATCATCAGAATCCAAAATGCATCTAACACCTTCTGGATCCTGATGGAATGAACTCTCACAGAAAAAAATATAAAATTTCTCAAAAATCAACCACTTCCTGTCTGACCTCACTATCCTCGTGGTCAAGGGCAAGCTACCTAACACCATTGAAAGGCAAATTTAGGAACAAAAATTCATAAACTGACTGGACCCTAAAGAACCAGATAACACACTGATATTGGTTTTATGGCACATTATATTCTTTCCACATAAGAAATGTGAGAATGACCCTCCTCCATTCTGGTAGGCCTTGATCTCCCAACAATCAGCTTTTCTGCTGCTAAGTGGATATCTGCTACCCCTAAGAATTTCTCTCACCCCGTCCCCTCTCCTGTTTTTCACTATGCTGGCTCCCTGTGATCCACACCTGAGAAAGAATATCTTGAATTTAAAAGCTCATTTAACTTTATCCCAACTACAGTTAGTCCAATAAAAGATAGCACCTTAAAACCCTTGCCTCTTACACAATGTCCAGACCATCACAGCTACAACATGACTCTTACACTACTGTAGTTGAGATATGTGATTTTCAGTTGTCTTCTCACTCATTTGCCATCAAAGATTGCCAATAGTATAAAACTGATATAGTACACGTGTAAAACTTATGAAATACCATCTTTTGCAATGGTAGTTAGCAATTATGTTCTAGAGTTACCACCCTTATACTGAGAAATGTTATAAAGAACTTCAAAGTATAAAGAACCTGAATGCGAATCACCTTCTTCACGTAACTTGCATTATTTTTCCCACCTCTGCAAAATGATCATGTTTTTTATTACATCAGCATATATGTGGATAGCCCAAAATTTAGGGGACAATTATTTAAATAATTATTGGGGATACATTATTACAAAACAAAACAAAAAAAAAACTGCAAGGGAAGAATTCTGTTTAATCACAGAAATCCATTTTGTATCTATTTAGCATATTCAAGGTCCTTTTGCAGGTAAAAGGCTACAAACTTTGCACTGAAGTGACTTTCTCAGGGCTGCTTCATAAGCAGAATCTGATTGCAGTATAGAACAAAACAGACACACCAAAAAAATCTAGCCAAGTTTTCAATTTTCTATATAAAATGAAACTACCTTCTCATATTCCAAGTTCTTCATGGCATGTCAAATGCTTATTTTTAATAGAAGGTTGTAGTGGAAAACATCTGGATTGTTTTACTCCAATATCAAGAATTAGACTGCTTTAACTTTCATAACCTAACATCTACCTGAAATCTAGTGATAGATTATAGGCCTGTGTGAAGCAGCTAGTATTTGCTTCGGATTTGGCTGATTAGGGGTACAGTGATTCGATTTGGTGATTTGCACTGTCCTGAATCGATTCGGCCAAATCTGATTCAGAGATTTGGCCGCTTCGGAGAGCTTTGAATCAATTCGGACCTTTTTATTGGTCCCCTGATTAGATTGGATTTGGAGATTCGGCCACCAGATCAGGCTGAATCTCCTCCGAATCAAATCAGCACCTGAACTTCGCACAGCCCTAATAGATTACTATATTAGAAACTGATATATGCTGTACTGTATAAGATAGCAAGTGTAATTTAAACAATTTAATGTGTATAAGACATTCATATTGCAAGCAAGTGAGACTAGGTTTTCATTTTGTTTATCCATTGTCTGGAAAGCAGTCTTCCAGAAGTGGTGTAAATAAATAAATAAAAGATAATTTAGCACAGGGGTGGGCAAAGTCTGACCTGCAGGCTGGATCAGGCCTGCGGCAGACTCCATTTCCCAGCAGCCCCTGCCTGTGCTGTTGGGGTTAGTTTTCATGGAGACCCCAGCAGCAGTGGGACTTTGACAGCACAGGAATGGAGACCAGCCCCAGCAGCGCTGGCAGGGCAGGGAGCTGCTGCAGGGCTGGGATCTTGCAGCAGTGATGTGGTCTGGCACCAGAGTACAACTGTGATCTGCTGCCCACATGCCCCAGGCAGGAGTGCACAGGCAGAGGATTGCAGCTCTGCCCTGGCTCTGGACTGCACTGTCACTACCGCAAGATCTGAGCCCCAGCCCCAGAGCAGCTTCCCAGCCAGCCATGTATCCTGCCAGCCCTGCTGGGGCTGGTCTCTATGAAAACCCTGGTCTTGTGCTGTCACAGTCCCGCTGCTGCTGTGGTCTCCATGGAATCCAGCTGCAGTGACAGGGGCAGAGGCTGCTGGGAATGGGAGTCTGGCCACTGGCTGGATCTACTATTTTGCCTATTCCTGATTTCCTGCTTAAAGTGTATACTTTCAAAAACCCATGAGGAAACAAAGCTTATTCCTAAGTAGGGGAAGAATGTATAAGATTAGAGAGGGAAGACTGACCTGGTGGTAAAGGACACGCTTTTCCAGTATACTTGAAGGCTGTTCCTAAAGTTCTGTAACATTTCAGCTTCCATTAAACAAGTTTGTACTCAGGTTTTATGTTTATAAGATGATTCTCTACATATAAAACACTCTAGCATAGTGGTTCTCAGCCTTTTTTGGACCAGGACCCATTTGTAAACATCAATGGCCAGTCCTGACCTAGTGCACTTCTCTCCTGGCCTGCTGTCCTCCAACCCCAGCCCCCCAGTGTGTGTGGAAGGCAGGGCTGCAAGCAGCCCTTAGCAGCCTAGAACTCTGCCAGTGTGGAAGGGACAAGCCATGGTTTCCCATGTTTTTTTTCTTCAGAAAAGAATCCATTTGAAAAGTTTGATCACAATCCTTTCAAATATTCTTGCAACCAAGAGATTGAGAAGTGCTGCTCTAGGACAGCAAAACCACAATGAGCTGATAGGAAAAGGGCAGAACAAATGGTATGGACTAATAGTTGCCTGGAGGCATGACAGTGGGTCATGAAAGGTATTGGAATACCTACTTCCCAAAATGCAAAGTTCATTTAAGACAAGGGTTTTCTACCTTTTTTAACAAGTGTACCCCTTCTGCCTCAAAGTTTCAGCTCATGTACTGCTTTATATTTTTTTCTTGTTTTTAGGGAGGAGGGGGGGCAAAATTGAGGCCTCTCTGGTGTGGGAAGGAGCGCAGCCAGGGCAGAGAGCGGGACAGAGCTGTGACAGTGGCTCATTTGGGAGGCGTGGAGATGCGGGGGGGGGGGGGAAGCTCCCACCACAATGTGCACCCTGGCAGAGGCCTGGGGTGTGTGTGACCCCCAGGTATGTCTGCAAGGTGGAGGCAGCTACTGTTGCAGGCTGGACTCTGCTCTCTGCTGCCGCTGTCCCAAGATCCATGCGATGCCACGTGCCTGCTGCCACCAGGTGGGCAGGGAACATAGATAAATGCAGATGCAACTCTCCCCACCACCACCCAGGTAAATGTGTGGGTGGAAGGGGTGGGGGAGAGGGAAAGGGCTGGAGGAGGGGAGCCAGATCCAGACCCCCACAGTGCAGGGGGAAGTGGAACAGGAGCAAATGGGGCCTGGGCTGGGCCATAGGACAATGGGAGCCCAATGGCACTTCCAGGGGCATGGAGGGGTGGGGGGCTCCCACTGTTGCATACACTGTGGGGGAAACTAGAGGGGGCATGTGCCCCCCCCCCCCCCGTGTATAGGATGAGGGTGGGCTGGGCTCTGCTCTGCCTCTGCACCTCACTGCTGCTACTTTGAGAGCAGTGCAATGCCAGGCTACTGCCTGTCCAGTGACAGGATGCACATAGCTGTCACACCATGCTCAAAGCAAGCAGCAGCACCAAGGCACAGGGGGCCTGAATGGCAGGGGGGAGGGGGAAGTGTGCTCGCTCCTAGGAGCAGGGCTGGGGGGGGGGGGGAGGGGGAGGCAAAGGCAGCAGCACCCCTCTGTGGGCTGTCACCCTTCACTGCCACTGTGCCCCACTTTCCTGTGGCCGAGTGCCCACGCAGCTCTGTGGGCTGCTAATGGGCCTCACCCCTGGCCAATGACAAGCTACCCAACAGCAGCTCATGAAGCTGAGCGTGCAACTGGCTGTAGGAAAGCAGCATGAGGCAGTGGCTGCTGTGTGCAAAGCCCCCTGGTGGGGCTGGGCAGTGCCTGGGCGGTTCACAGAGGGGCACTGATACCCTCGACCCCCTAACCCTGCTCCTGAGAACAAGCACAGGAACACACTATTCCCCCCACCCCCCGCTGTTGAGACCCTTGCAGCTCTGCAAGAAGTGGGTGGCTGCAATGCCTCCTCCCTATCAGCTATTGGCTGAGGGTGTCTGGGGCCAATCAGGAGAGTGAGCTGAGATGCGGGGTGAGGAGGCGCCACAATGTCCCACATGGGGGTGGCAGCACCCAGCATGCCCCTCCCCCTCCCCTGGGTAAATGGCTAAGTGTGGGAATGGAGTGGGGGAGAGACTGCTGCCACATCCCAGGGCATGCTCTGTCCACACCCACCTGTACCCCCTATGACCTTTCTAAGTAGCCCTAGGGGTAAGTGTGCCCCTGCTTGACAACCCAATTTAAGACGTAGTGACAATAATTAAAAAAAAATGCAGTTTAAAGTATTCTGCTGAGTGTTTTCATAAACATCTTGCTCCTCTGGAACTTGGGGTTGATTTTCACAGAAATAGAAAAAAAAAAGTTTGAAAGGACCTCAGGTGATCATCAAGTCCAACTCCTACTCAAAGGAGGGTTATTGCTGTCTAAACCATTTCATCCAAGTGCTTGTGTAATCTGCTTTTTTAACTTCCAATGATGGAGATTCCAGAACCCTTTGGGTAATCTATTCTGGTGTTAAGCACCAAACTAAGAGTTCAAATGTTCCTTGTAGTATGAAATTTAGGATGCATGTTACAGAAAATTGTTAAATCTTGTTTTGAAATCTTTGGAACATTATAAAGGCATGAAAATAGTCTAGAACTATCCTCTTTATAACAACCACTCATGTATTTAAAGGCTGTTATTAAATCCCCCCTCAAATTCTTTTTCAGACTAAATAATCCCAATTCTTTGATTTGTGAAATGTGTAACCTTATTTTGACCCCTTTTAGAATCCAAGAGGAGATAATTATTGCTCATCTTGAGTACTGTGTTAAAAATAAGTTAAAATTAGTTTATGCAGCTAATACACTGGATATCTGAACAGTGCTTCAATTTTTTTTCTGGTTTTATTTAGCTAATATGACCAACATGACTGTGGCTTTAAAACTATAACAAAAAAATTGAAACAAACAACTCCCGAAACCAAACCCCTGCCCCCCCCACCCCCATTTCAGTTACTAAACAAATTCATTTGTCCAGTTACTAAAATTTAGATACAAGATAGCATATGGAAATTAGCTGTTTTTTAAGAGTGGGAGAAAGCACCTCTCATCATAAATGCTTTTGCAGGCACTAAGAGTTTTTCTCTTTGTTCACCTGATGAGACTTATTTGATAGACTATGAAAGTGAAGATTACCTATTCTTTTGTTTAAACAGGCTGTTTCCAAAATGCCTATTCACTGCTTTATTCTATTGTTTCAAGTCCACATACTCTGCTCAGATATATACACACTATTACAATTGCTCAGCAGATGTATTAAAAAGTGTTCTTCGAAAACTTAAAATGTATGTCATCCTAATCTTCCCTACATACTTCTGTGTTTAAGGATTAAGGAACATAACTAATAAGCCCTCTTAAATTCAAATTAAAACATTCTGAAAGAAATACAAACAAAAGGAAACTTGATTGCTTCTTGAGCACTGGATCTGCAAGGTGGAGTGAGTGGCAGCAGCATGGCAGTTAAAACAGCCACTGCCCCTCCCCACCTCAACCTCCCCATTGCCAATATATCTATTGGGCCTCCATCGCTGGAAGTTTGCAGACAGACCCCATCCCAAATTTACTGGCACCTCAACCAGTCCCATGAGAACCCCAGTTCTAAACTTCAGTTTCAAGCACTTCTGGTTCAATAACAGACCAAGACTAGTAATTTACACCAAACCCTTGTTTTAGCTGTTCTTAAACTGGCTTCTTCTTTACTGACTTTGCTCAATCCCAGAGTCATTTTCTCTAATCAAAGGACCACAAGGTGCTGAGATGCAGAAGAAATGGAGCTGCTGACATCAACAACAGAAAAATGCTACCAACAGTAAGTTAAAACATTAGTTTTATTTCATCTGGTGGTAGGGAGGGGAGATGGACTATATAGAGTTCTCTTAGCCCTGTTTTCAGACAGAAAGCAGCATATCAGCATGCTCAAGGCAGAAAACAATTTGCTTTCAAACCTGCAAATGCTGATTCTGACTAGTCAGAACAGGTCATATATCAAGTAGAGGGTAACATATGGTCCACGAATAAAAGAAAGATGTAAAATCCACCAGCATTTTACTATGAAAAAAAAGGAAATGCCTCATTGCTGAAAGAGACAGACCGTCACAAAATGAAGAGCAAGGAATAATTTATTAGAGATTTAACAAGCAGGCTAACATACATTTTTCATGTAAGTCTTCTGATAGACTGCGGTTGGTTTAAAAGCATTTTAAAAGAACATAAATATGTTCTGTTTTAAATGCATTTGAAATGTTACTACGCACTGTTCCATGCTTCTGTTGAACACACTGCTTCTTCCCACAGCTGGATAGCACTTGAAAGATATGGAACACAAAAGGGACCTGGAACATTATAAAGGCATGTTAAAAGTATACATGACGAGAAAATAACTGTTATTTTCTGACAAGTAGACAGAAAAGTTGGAAAAAAATATTCAGAAGATTAGTGAATCATTTCTGGAACAGCTAAGTTAAACTTGCTATATACTGCACATACTATGGTTTGTATTTGATTAAAAATGTTAAATCACAATATAGTAGCAATATGAAATTTACAAGAAAATATAAATTATCTACAAAACATTACCAAAATTGGAAAACAATCTGAGATGACAAATAGGTAACAATGGATAATAGAAATTCAGCTTCTCTCTGTATTAATTCATTGTGAGATATTACTAAATTCTCTGTTCTTTAAGGGAGAAACTGAAAGAATAAACTTGCTGCATATTTCCTCACATAATTTTGGATAAAACTAATCATTAAACATTACTTAAAAACACAGAAGCAACGTATCTTTTTTACAACTATTTATAATCAATCTGAAATAAATTCTAACAGTATGATACTGAGAGATTAACAAAAGAAAAGAAAAGAAAAGAAAAAAAGAAGAGTAGGGCCAGATCTTCAGCTGGTGTAAATTAGCATAGCTGCACCTAAATCAATGGAATAATTTCAATTTATACCAGTTGAAAATCTGGACCATGAAATAAAAAGTTTTATGAAGTTTGAGAAGAAGCAGGGAGGAAAGGGCACATTTTGAGAACAGAAATCGATCGTGCGTCTCTTTAAATAAACAACTGACTTTGCGCTAACTTTTTCCTTGAAAAAATTCCCTTAAATTTTAAGTTATTTATATTACCAGATGTTCAAAACTCTTAAAAAAAACCAACAAAATTCCTCCCTGAATCTATGCTTGAAGAAAACTGAGGTATTTGTTATGGAAAACATTGTACAAAAAAGGATACAACAAGAAAGGATACACTCTGCATGACAGTATTACTGCAGTATTTACGCAGGAATGTTTCTAAAGAAGAACAGCAGAATGTGGTTTAATTTTACTTGATTCTCAGTATTGTATTTACATAACTTTATACTACCTATCAATAGCAAGAATGCCTTTTTGACAAGAAACTAGTTTTTGATCCCTTATCTCCAGAATTTAGGAGTGCTTGTGTATGTACCAAAACTGACTCCTCACTCAAAAACAAGGAATACTCTTAATTACTTCAGGGCTTGTTCAGACAATGCCAGTCTTCTGCCATGAATCAGTTTTCTCTGATGTTTACACGTTTGTATTTTAGAGGGTTTGTTTTGTTTTTTTTAATTTCCAACAGTTCCCCAAGCTACTATGGCTTCAATGTAGTCTTTCAGGTTACTTTCCCACAGCGAGAGCTAGTGACCTATGCAACATCAGCTTTTTCTATATAGCTAAGATCCCATACATCTGACATTTTATTAATATCAAAATTAGGCATCCAGCTATTCATAAAAATATTAGCCAGTATGACAGCTAACATATTTCGGTCAATGAAAAATAAAAAAAATAAAAACAAAATCAGGGGGTGGGCATTTTTTCTTTTGGAAAAACTCATGCATTACAGAATACTCATAAAAGGAGAGAGCAACACCTGGAATAATTACTGTCAGTTAAATTTAGCTATTGTCAATATTTAGTTTTAAAACATAATTAACACTAATTACAGTAACTAATTTTCAACAGTGCCATGAAAAAAAAAATGCATTAATCAGTTTAAAAGTCCAACATATGCAGTATTTAAGATTCACATTTTACAGTTTTGGTTATATATTTCAGTTGTATCAGGGCTATTCAACTAGCAGTCTCTGGGCTGCATGCAGCCTGTGAGGGGTTAATATGCGTTTTCTGGGCTCTCACCCAGTTGCTGTTCCCTGCCATCCCTTCAGCTGCAGCAAGTTACATAGCACAGTTCATCATGCTGGTACAGCCTGTGGTCCAGCATGCCTGCCAAGTATAGTGTGGCAGGGATGCCATGGCAGGGGAACTTGTGATGAGGCAGCCTGCAGGGTATGTAACCCCTGGTTGGACAGGTCTGAGCAGTATTATAAAATCTACTTTTCAAAGTGAATCGACTGGTCCTTGCAGATCCATATTTCTTACCATAAAGATATATCATATTTTTCATCACAAACTGATTTAAATTTTGGGCATGCATATACCACTCCCCAGTATCATGCCAAGGATGGTAGAGGTATGCTGCTCTGCACATGCTACCTCCTGAAATAGGTAATGCTTATCAGAGAGCACACACCCTTTGGTTCCTGGCAAGCACAGAAAAAAAAAAAAATCAAATAAAAATAGGGTCCAGGGCCACTATTTGTAGACAAATTGAGATAATTCAGTCTTAAAGGTAGTCAGCCCTCCAACTTTACTGCCATTTTGAAATGGCCTACTGTCTTTATACAACAGAGGATCCCAGAACACAAACCATGACACTGAAGAAGCTGTTTTGATCTCAAGTTTTAAGACTTTTATTCAGCTAACTGCAATTTTAATCTATTTAAATTGAGAATAAGTCTCTCAGAAGTTTGACAGCTATGAGTTAATTATAAATACATAATGGATGCCCAAGCTAAAGTCCTTTTCTGTAACTTGAAGGTTAAATAAAATACATATTTAGTGAGCTGGAAATAGGACTTTTCTTACCAAAAAAATGTTTGGAAGCCTACAATTTCACTATAATATATAAAAATGTAATGTTTATTAATAAGGATTTCCAATATCCATTTAAAGGGTTTGTTTTTTTGGACTCATCATGCTATCTGAAATAATCTTTAAAAGGATTTAAGCCCCAAAGGAAAAGTTTATTTGTGCCTCTGGCCATATTAGAATTAGGCCAAGTTTTATTTTTATCTTTCCAAAAATGAATATATATAAATATCTGTTAGCAGCATTCACTTTTAATCTTATCAAATTAAATTTCTAACATCACTAAGTGTGACCAAGTTTATTTAAAATAGAAGCCCAAATTGCACATCATCTCTGTAATGCCCAAACCACAAGATTCTAAAGTAATCCAATCAAAAAGTCACATATATTACATAAATATGACCTCCAATGGATATTATTAGTAGTATTTTAATAAATACCATTCCCATTACAGTAACATCAAAAGTCACAAAACAAATTTTTAACCAAACGTCCTGTAAACTTTGCATCAGAAACAAGAAATTATTCTTGTTTACGGTCTGTCAGTTGGCCTAAATCACAGTTTCACTATTTTTGATCTGTTTGCAGATATTTAACCCCCTCCCCCCCACCCCCCCCAAAAAAAGGCTCTTTAATTTAAGCAGTGTGCTCCCGTGCTAAGCTGCGCACATGCCCAGATGAGGCAGTGCCTCAGTTGGACCCAGCTCGCCTCATGTCTCTAAAGATCAGGCACTTTAGTGGAGCTTTTTTGATACTTAGCTGATTGAATCCTCTTTAGCTAAAAGCGCCAAAAGCCCTGCTGAAGTGCCCGATCTATACAACTGTTGTAGAGATGGGTCAAAGTAATGTGATGCGCCTTCCAGTAAAGCATGTTTGGTTTTCTTTCCACGCTTGCAAGTAGCCATACATACTACATTGTTTGTGTATCATATTGCAATTTGACTGCACTCATTTGAAGTAGGGTAACTTGAGAAGAAGTAGCCGCAATGCTGGTAAATCAGCTAATGCTTCAGTATTCAAGCCCTAAAACCTTACCTATGCTAGGAAAGGCAGAAGGCAGGATAAGGTGCATCTTGTAACTGAATGTAGTTTTGCTGTAAGGTGCATTCTTGCACTGCGCCTTGTTACCCTGCCTTCTCTCTGAATTCAGACTAATATGGCTAAATACCTCTCTAAGCTAGGAAACAGCACCATATTTAATAACATTAAAGCAATAACTGCTGCTTGTGGAACAATCCATAAATATATTTTTAAATGTAAATGTCCTCAACCATAACAAAGCAAGCGTCTTGACATCAGGTGAACCAAAACATTTCCTGACAAAATGTTATATTCTAGCTTTCACAAAGCTTCTATGCAACAGTGCACAGAACCCATGTCCCAAATGTAGAATTACCAAATTAAGGACTCCCTTAGAGTTGCCATCAGGAAAAATGAAATACTGTTATATGAGGTTACTGTACTGAAGCAGTAACTTCAACAAGCATATAGACCCGCTAGGTTATGTATGATGTGAAGAAGTAAACTGAAGGCAGTCCTGGTCTCTTCTCAATGCCACAAATCCCTGACACTTAAACTGCAGGGTTCGTGGTCATGCATTTCTTTAAAACTATTTTAATTGTTTGCTGATTTGAGTGGAAAAAAAAAATCAAAAAAAAAAATCAATAATTAGCAGGAATGCTAGGACTTGAGCACTGGGACATGGTTTAGCATGTTTCTAAAGGAAGAGGCAGAAGGTTAACCAAGCAATACTGACAGTCTCACTTTAAATATCAGCTTACCAATAAATGGAAACATAGGATGACATTTTATTCTTTCTGGTAATCTACAGGTCCAGATTTAGTCATCTATGGGCGCAGACAGAAGTGACAATTTTCGTTCAATCTGGCCACCAAAAGAGATCAAGGCCCCCACAATGGGGAATAGTGGGGCTGGGGCAGGTTGCCCAGCCAGAGCAGGCTGCGGGACAGCCACGAGCAGCTCATTTGGGGTGGGGGGGATGGGGACGGGACACACTGCTCCTGCTGGTGCATGCACCCCTGGGGTGTGGGACCCCAGATGTGTGTGGGGTGAAGGCAGGCTGCCGTAGCGGGCTGGGCACAGGGGCGATGCTGGGGTCTTCCCAGTGGCGGGGGGGAAGGAGGTCGGCCTTGGGGCTGCGCTCAGGGTGAGCACCAATGGTGCTGGGAGGGAGGTTATGGGGGGGCTACGGCGAATTCTGGGGTGGTTGTAAGCCTACACCATAGCCTCCCTCCCAGCACCACCGCTGCCTGGCTTGAGCACAGCCCTGATTCAACTCCTCCATCGGGAAGAGCCTAGTGCCACCCCTGGCCTCAGTCCACAGCAGCAGCCTGCCTTCACCCTGCGCGTCAATCCGGTAAGCACATGTACCCTGTGCCTCCCCCGGGGGCTGCACGCAGCAGCGGGAACCCCACTCGTGGATGAGCCACTTGCAGCTCTGTCCCATGCTTCACCCAGGCAACTCCTGCTCCTGCCCCAGCCCCACTCCTTCCCTCACCACAGGGCCCTCCGTCGGTCCCAGCCACGCCCCTTCCCTCCCTCCCCCTACCCCAACCATCCAACAGACTTAGCAGCTAGACGCTACTCTCCAAGCTGCCAGGCTGCATACTGGAAGTTGGATCAGTATTGGCTGATATGACTTTTTAATAATCGGCTAAAATCAGGTTTTGGTTGACTCCATTTTGGGGCATTCAAGACTGCTACACATCCAGAAGGGGCATACATACAGGCCTTGGCTACTTGTCATACATAGTTACCCTTGTGCACTGTGTTACATAACCATAAACAGAATGCCAAACTGTGTGGAAGTGACATTTTTGGCAGTTAGATAACCAAAATGCCATGTAAATGCCAGGATGACCAAGTCTAGACATGCTGATGACAAAAGGAACAGAAAACTGTTCAAAGGGCCTTATGTAAGGAAAATGTTTCTTTGTAGTCTCAAACTGTTCTGTTTTCTCTCTCACTAAAAACTACTTACCCTTAGTATTATTCTATTTTTTTCTTTTCCCTTCATTGGAGTCTTGCTTTGGTCTAGCAGATCGAGCAAATTGCTAAGCTTCTGTTAAGGATTCCAAGTTGAAGTGCAAGTGGAAATTATTAGCAAGAAACCAGAATCAAATTATAGCACAGAAATGTTAATCCTCTAAAAGGTAAATACTTTTTTTAGAGAATAAACCTATCTTAAAAGACTCCTACTGGCTGGAGTCTCTCTATGGCAACTCTCTCTACTCACAGCCACCCCCTTCCCCCTTAAGGCCAAACATGGGAAAAGGAGAAATCACCTTGATCTGAGTGTACTTGTATGTTGGGGAGGGAGGGGAACAGGATGGATGGGTTGGGCCAGGGTGGGGTAAGATAGGCTAGTGATACAGTGGTATTTTTACCCGTTTCCCAATACAACAATCTCTTCCTCTGGTTGCTTCTGCAACTGATTTATCACTGAAGTCTCTCTTAAAATACTCTCTGGATTTGAAGTTTTGTTACATTACATGATTTTATCTGAATCTAAAAGCTGAAGAGGAACACTCCCCCCAACTACAACCTATAGTTGTACTGTAAAGAAGTTATAGAGACCAAATCACAATTTTCCATAATTCCCGATTCTGCAGACACTTACAAATAAAGTTAAGCAAATGTGTGAGTAACTATACTGAAATGAACAGGGCAATTAACAGTTAAGTCAAGCATATAAGTGTTTAGAAGACAGGAGTGCTAATTAATAATAAAGACATGTAAGGTAAGATTTTATTGTAAACCTTAAGTCCCCAGACTTTCCTGTTGCAAATTGAAAGCCTACCTATATTTTTCAATCATATGATTCATATCAGACAAAAAATAAAAACTCTCTTTTTAATAAGAGATGCATTTTCTTTCCATAATCATTAAACTAAAGACCTCAAGAGCCAGGAAACGAAGTCTTGGAAACTGCCCTAAATTAAAAAAACTAATATAAAAGTACTTGACAAAAGGATACAACCACCATAGGTTTTTCAAACAAAACATATCCATTTGCTTCTTTTAAAGCCTTAGTAGCTGCTTTTTCATTTGGAAGTCCAATAAAAGCTTGTCCTTTCATGCGGCCTTCTTTCATCAAGCGTATATCAAACCTAGAAAGAAAGAAAGAATTTAGCTCTGAGCCACTCCTCATACCTGCCTACATTTCAAATGTATGCAAATACAACAAACTATGGAATGAAAGAAGGTGGCAGTAATACCTAAACTATAGTAATATGAGACTATATCAAACACCAACAATTCCCTGTTCTGGAAAAAATACAGTGGTCTACACAAACAGGAAGTCATTGTATCACTGAAACAAATATTAAGTACATACACAAACAACTCACTTAAGAAATGTCTAGCACCATCTATGATTTCACAGTCACTACAATTCCACGTTTTGGCCAATTTATGCTGACATTAGTGACGGGAACCTAAAGCACAGTATTAGTCTTAGCAACAGAGTCATTCCACTTGTAGCTGGCAGGCATGTGTCCATAGTGTTTAATAGAAAGGTTAATAGAGGATAATGGTTCTGTAAGGTTTTATACTCAATGAATTACTCAATATTTGTGCTATGCATAAATGAAAGTTTACCTATCAAAGAAAACACAATGTTTACGGTAATAGGTATTGCAGCTCAATGAGATAGATTTAAGCTTTTTGTATTGAAGCGTGAAAGTGTTTTCATCATCTATTACATTTTTACAAAACACTCTCCTGCTCAAAGCAAGAATATATTTTCTAGCGAGCCTGATTTTCTCTTACGAAAATTAGAAGCAGAAAAAAAATGAGTAAAAATAACTATCTTCAACTGTAGCTGTAAAATTTGGTATGCAACTTAAATTTATTAAGCATCAAAAAAAACTTACATATTTCGTTCAGTTTCTGACTGAAAATCAATGTATCTTCCAAAAATAAACTTGAGGTCCTGGAATTAAAAATATGCTTAGATAAACATCTTGGGGTGCATACACTTGTTACCTACACCTTGTCTACATTTATGCAGCTCACGAAGCCATGTGAATGTAGATTAGGAGCAACAGAAAAACCAGAGTAAGTAACTCGGGGTGGGAGGTGGGGTTGGGTGGGATCGGAGGGGCTAGCAGGTCTACAGGGGGATGTCTGTCCATGGGTCGGGAGCTAAAAATAGCCCAGTCAGGGGCAGGAGGGTAGGAATAGCTAGTCTCAGGGCTGGGCAAGAGGACGGGCTTTCCTAGCTCCAGGGCTGTGCTCTGAATGCATAGACATTCACTAGATTCGGCTAACCCATTTCTGATCTTAGTTCACCTCCTCAGAATTAATTTTGATCAGGCCTGCAATTTTTTGCCCAATTTAACCTCCCTTATTAGGTATTTACATGATTAGGCAGCTGCATCTAAATGTAATTTTTGTACATAACCTTGATAAATTTTTACTTACCTTTTCTTGAACTTGTCTAGCTAAATTTTTCACATAAATCCTGCAATTTGGATCACCTGGTTCATAATTTTTGAAAACAGAAAGTCTTTCCATTTCTTGAATGAGGCAAGAAAAAAAAAATCAACAACTTTCATGCCTGATACATTTATATTTTTGTACAGTGCAACAAAAACATAATTTAAGGATGCTTCTAAATACAATTATGGAATACTATATAATAGTAATGAAATGTACCCTACTTTAAAAACAAAAAAATACATGTTTAATTAATCAATTTATGTAATACAATTTGCTATTCATTAAAAGAAGATTTAGTCTCAGGATACCTTCTCTAGAAAGCCTGCTTTTTTCTAGTTCCCGTCTAGAAATAAATTCTGATGGCATATCTTCATCATCATCATCTTCGGTCTCCATTTTATCATCTGAGCTAGGAGCTGGGAAGATTTTGCCAAACCCTGCATTGCTGATTTCTTCTGTGCTTACAAGAAGGTCTAAATATTGAATACAATATTATATAAATGGTTTGTAAACATATACATGTTGAAATGAGAAGGAGCACACACTTTTTATGGAGAGGGTCTAAATATAGCAGACATTTAGTACACATGTAATTAGTATACATCTTTTGCATATTCTTGAAAAACAGTCTGTCCTAAATCCCTACTTGACAGAAGACATCTGTTCCATGTAATGCTCCAAGATTTACTTTGTTAGAGATCATACTTTACAGAAAACAGCAAAGGAACACACACAGCAAGGTACAGACACCATTCTCTCTCTGGCCACCACTGGCATTATTGCATTTGTAATGTTTTTTGCTTTGTTCTGTAAAGATATCTAAAGGAACTTCATAAAAACTATAAAATATTGGGAAATACAGAATTAAGGACGATGCCATAAGAAACATTCCTGCTGCAGCGTTATAAAAAGTAATGGAGTATATTAGTGAAGCACATATAGGGGCATTCCACATGAGGAGTAGAAACCACAGAAAGGCTGTTTTTGTCCCGTCTAGAAAAAGCAGTATAATCACACACTAGAAATGCCCTCAAATGTTATTCCCCACTTGACTTAAATGCTGTAAGATTTAAAAAAGAAAAGAAAAAGAAAGAAAGCCCATAATCCACTTTCAGTAAACACAGACATTATGTTTTCTAGTGCTAAGCATCCTAGAGTTTTAAAATGTTGTCCATCCAGCATTCCAACCCTAAATCCACCGGTGGCGGCGGCGGCGGCGGGGGGGGGGGGGTAATAGATCTGCAAGTGGCATTTTAAATGTATTTAATATCTATGAACCTGTGAAATCCTTAAAGGAAATTCACATTTTATTAACCAAATGTAAATCACTAATCCTAATTTGACACAATGTAAAAAATATTGAACTTGATTGTTGTTCAAATGCTAAAATATTTCAAACTGCATAACAGAAGAATTTAAAGGGTTAGCTTTCTTACCGTTGTTTTGTTCTCTCTCCAAGCTTTTCTGAAGAACAGTTGGGATGTCTGCAGTAATATGAAACTCTATTTTTTTATGGCCTACAGGTTGGGGTTGTTCAAACACATCTGAAGGTGATAGTGCAGGGTGCAAATTACTGTTTAAAATAATAACATGTTAATCATTTAAAAACTAAACTGTTATTCCAAAATAATGGGTCAAAGAATATATATGCAATAGTATGAGTCTTATTTCTAAACCACATCTACCTTTAGTTTCTTAATATTCCAAGTTTTGGGGGTGTTGGTTGTAGCTGTGTTTGTCTAAGGATATAGGCAAACCAGGTTCTTTTGGTAAATGTGCTATCTTTTATTAGACCAACTGAATAGATGGAAAAAACTGTTCTTTACAAGCTTTTGGACACAAGTATCCTTTCTTCAGGCATATGGAGAGTCTGCTGGTGTTTGTGTACTCTCTAAAGTCAAATAGGAGCTTAAGCCAATATGCAAAATGAAGGTCTGCAAACATGCAAATGTGCGGCAGGGAAGATCAGGAGGACAGGAGTTAATGGGTGAGAAGGTAGGTGAGGAGGTGGAGGGACACAACACACAAAAGAGTGGAATGTTGACCGGTAATAAAATGTAGCTGGTTAAATGTAGAGAGGTTACCTGGGATTATCGGATTGCAGGCAGATGCCGTTAATTCAATGTCTATATTTAGTCCATGTTTTTTTTTTTGTATCCAGTAGATTTATAAAGTGAAGTTCATAGGCTAAATATATACAGTATTAATCTCATACAGCCAACGTGCTCAGGACTGAGTGCCTGCCGGAAATTTGAAAATACTGGATTTTTTAAACTGGTGCAGTGGCTGGTCCCGGAGCAGCAGCTGCACACAGAGTGGCAGTGCAGGGTGGTGAATGGCAGTGGCAGTTGCTGCATGCAAGCTTCCCCCCTCGTCTGAGAGGGCAGAGGGGAGCGGCCGCCAGTCCTAGAGCAACGGGGGGGAAGTGCCAGATTTTTTTTATGTCCAGATTTATGAGGTTATACTGTATTTTTTTTTCTACGTGTGCAGGGAGAAATATACATTGCTCTTGCAAAGTAAACATATTTAATAGTAAATCAGAATGAAATGTGTATAAAACCGGAGAAGTCAAGGCATTTAAACAAAAGTCGATTGTTCTGTGCATCTACAGCTACTAGAAATGACCCAACTCTCAAATTCAGGTTCACACTTCAACTATGGCTGTGATATGGCAGTTAAATGATCTGGAGTTTTGTAACAGTTTATTTCAGGCCAGGGCACTTAAATCAGTTGACAGAAATAAAGGGGAAATAAGAATTTGACTATAGAAACTGTCTCAGTACAGAAACTATAACTATGACACTAACTTGATATCAAACCAGCTTCAAGTTTTGCAGCTCTTAAAATAAGATGCAAATGTCATCTGTTCAGACAGGTCCTATTGATTTAAACACGTATTTCAGGCCATTAACCTGAAGCAGGACTCTGCAAGTTAGATGTTTTAAGGTATAAGAATTATTGTTGAATAGTCACAGAGCAGAGGTGTAACTGGTCAAGTTTCTGCCTTGCAGCACTGGAATGGATGCCAGAGGCTCAAGGCTCCAGATATGAAGAACAGGGGCAGGACACCTCCACTTGCAACAGTCACATCTCCCATTGTGGCTGATGAAGGGACTCATGACCCTGCACAGCCAGAGTTTCAAGTCTCTCTGCTTCCATTCTAGCACCCTCCCTTTACTGAATGACCTGGCTGCCCACCCTTAGTTACACTACTAACATGGGGTATGTCTTATAGTCACTACTTTTACTCAGCACAAGAAAAGCACTAAAGAAATGATCAGGTCATACAAACCTGTGGGAAGCCGGTGGGGGGACATTCAGTAAGTCTTTAATTTTTTGCTTTTTTCTCACACCACGCCTCTTTGTGGTTATTGGTCTTTTAGGTTGAAGGGTTGCTAATTCCATTAATTTTGTTATTCTAAATTTTGAACATAATAAAAACATCCAAAATAATAATAAATAATTAAGATGAAATGTAGTTAAGGTAGTTTGTGCACATTTAAAATTCTAATTTCCATCCAAATGCGGCTTGACAAATCCCATATTTTAAAAAAAGTCCTACTACTGAATAAAAATAAAATTAAGAACGTGAATAAATGTACACTACTTTTTTTAATTGCTTAGATAAATGTATATAGATACACGATAGCCTCTTTAAACAAAAACAGTATAAAATGCAATGTATAGACTAAATTTGATTGGAAATCAATATGCTTAACAGTTACAAAATATAATGAAAATGAACATTTGTTTTAGGAAAGTAATTTAAAAAAAGTGCAAATGCTAAACAAGATTAAAATAAATTATTTAAATCAAGATTCCCTGCTTGCTGATTTAAAGCAATTAAAAGTGACTATCAAAATCACTTCATCAATCACCTCTATCCTACAAATGTGAAGTTCTAACCAACTGTCTCTTAAACATTACTTATGTTCATTTAATAATGTTACTTTGTAAAACAGTTTGAAACTAATCTGGTAATAGTATGTAGAAATATAAAAGTCTCATTAATAAATTATGACTCGAAAAAAATAAACTACTCAAACAAACTATTTTAATGTTACTTTGCTTAAGTGCTAGACTTGGTCATTCAAGTAATTTAAACTTTTTTGGGGGTTGGAAGCAACAGATGGAAGGCAACCGATGTTTTTATAAACTGTACTAAAGGCTTAGCCATGTATATGCAGTACATCATACATAATCCATTTCTGGCATTAGAAGTCAGACAACCCTACACACTGGCTTCACTGCAGGACAACAGGTAGAGAAAGTTCAGCCTTCCATAAATATCATAGAGTTAAGCAGTAATCTAAAATCCCAAACCAAGCTTCACCAAGACAAAGGGAGGACACATGCATCATATTCAACTGGCAAATCCATGAGGGCGACTACTCAGCGCTAGGATGGCTGGAAATCTAGCATCTCAAGTCCCAGGCCATAAACTAGATTACCTACATCTTCGCCAATAAAAAAAGATTCTTCTGAATCTGTTTTGGAAAGGACTGGAAGAGCACAAATGTAAGGAAGCCAATAATGACAGCTTGGGCTACGTAAGCACTTTCTTCATTATGCTGACTGAACCCTAAAAGTGCTCTCTGCCTTGGAAAATATATTAAGACCATAACTTCTTTAAAGCTGTTTGGCAAAACCACTACATGCAAGAATAGATGAGGAGCTTCTGATCACACAAGGTAGGGACATATGTAACACCTATGCCAGTTTTAGTGAAGCTTAAACCTGAAGTGAAGCTTAAACCTGAAGAAATCTATTAAACAGGTTTCAAAGCTTCCAGGAAAGGTGCAGAAGTGTATCTAGAAAATCAAGTATTCTTGTGAGCTGGTTTAGTGTTTCAAGTGGACATCAATCATTCCATGACATGGGCCCGATTGATCCTCAAGGCATCCCACACTGCATCCATCATTCACCTCCACAGTTTCTGTAACTGGCTGCTCTAGTACATGGCAAGAACTCTACTACCCCTCCACCCCACAGCTTTTTTGTTGACACTTTTTTTAATCAATGAATTCCCTTGCGCTGCTTGTTCAATAAAAACTATCTTTATAAGAGCCAGCTGTGTCCTCACTCCCTATATGACATGGCCCCTCATGGTGCCTCACCCAGCTACTGGGAACCCAAAAATGTGAGTCCAACTCCCCCCTCCCCCCTGCTTCTAGGCATCTCAAGTCAGAGGTGGGTCAAGTGCAGGCTATGAACTTTACTGAACTTACGCTTAGGAGAAGAGAAAGCAGGGAAAAAAACAACCTGTAAATGCCTCTAGCTAAAGGTCACCTACCCAAAGTGTAGGTACAAGCACTCTCCTCACTAGCTACAGACTAGGAATCATCCTGGGCTAGGTGCTCACTCCCACCCCTACCAGAGCCACAGCACTTCAACATCTAAAAGGTACCTGGGTTCTACCTGGGATGTTAAAATACAGTCCATGCGTGGACCCCTCTAACCTGTGACAATTGTGAACCAGTTCCCAAACAGTGACACTTTGGAACAGTTTAATTGTTATGCGCATCTGCACTCACAAGTGATGTTTCTGGAGGCCACGAGATGCAAAGACTGATTTCTGCTGGACTGGAATATTAAGAGAAAAAAGCTTATGAAAAAGCCTTTTACTGACTATAGTTACAAACCTCTTTTTTTCTGCCTCATCATCACTTTCATATTCTGACTCTTCACCGCTAGTTACTTGATCTTCCTCCTCTTCAGGCAAAGGAGGTTCCTCGGGAGGCAGTGGTGGGATCGGGGGAGGTGGCGCAGGCACTGGCAAATATTCTTCATACTAATCAGAAAAGGGAAAGAAAGAAAGAAATATTGTAGCTTTTAGTCACTGACCTTTAGAAAACTCAATTAAAACTCAGAGATACTAGCAAAATGCTACTCTCCTCAAACTGAAATGAGAGAAGAACACTAATTGGACCATTTCACAAAATAAGGGAAAATGACCAGCTTCTGTTAAAATAATTTTCCATTCAGAGTGCTATGGCCTTACAAAAAGGGATATGGTACAAACACATGGCAAGGAGCCAGAGGCTTCAAAATTCAAACTTTAGTTTACTCTGAATTTCCTCTGGTTTTGCACAAGCCACAAATTCTCTATTTCTTAAAAAAAATGGGTAACAGCTTGCAACAGGTGTGATAAGGATTACTTATCAATTACAAAGACAAAATCTATACCAGAAGAGTGTGATAATCACTTTTCCTTGAAAATAAACCCATACCTGATGTTAGGAATCTTGACAGTAAAGGACACAACAACTTGAACAAACCAAAAGAGGACAGTATCACATGGTGCTGAAGTCAAAACAAAATGAAGACACTGAAGTGTCTTGTAGATGCTGCTTAGAAGAGAGGACTAGGCCTTTCCAATTGTTACCAATTTTCATCCAAAAACGCATGCAATTTTCAATTCTGTAGAACTGAAGCACAAGGTAATAATTCCCAGAACACTCCACCTGAGTTCCCTGGGGAGTGTGACCCTGTATATCAGCTATCCACCAAATAAAGTTGAATGAAACTATACCAGAGGTGGGCAATTATTTTGGGTGGAGGGCCACCTACTGAGTTTTGGCAAGCCATCGAGCGCCGCATGACAGGCAGTCAGGGGCAGATAAATAATCGTTTTCTAAATTTCTTAGGGGCCCCATGAGCCGGATAGAATGGCTTGGCAGGCCACATCTTGCCCACCCCTGACCTAATGACC
Source organism: Alligator mississippiensis (assembly GCF_030867095.1). Classification (NCBI taxonomy): domain Eukaryota; kingdom Metazoa; phylum Chordata; order Crocodylia; family Alligatoridae; genus Alligator; species Alligator mississippiensis. Next base: position 72,556,535 of record NC_081828.1, read on the forward strand.
TGCCCTTAGGCAGTAGGAATTACAGTAGCTCCCTTCCTATCTTAACTTGTGGGCTATGCTCAGAAGAAGGCAGGGAGCAAAAACTGGATTAGGAACAGGGAGCCCAGATATCCTGGCAGCAGAAGTAGAAGCAATGGAGGAGTGGCTGTTGGGCAGAACTCCACAAGCTGAGCTGGGTGTTAAGCTCTTAAAAGCCACCAGTTGGAAAGCCCTGGATTGTGGCAGTCCTTCTCTCATCTGATTCACAGCAAAGAAACAGTCTTCATCACCAAAACCAGTCCTGGGGCAAAGCAAGTAAAACCCAGAAACTCCATATAATCACATCAGTAGTTTGAATTTCATTCAAATTCTCAATGAATGCACAGATCAAAGTATGTGCAGGTCAAAGAATATCTCATGTTTCAGTTATTCAGTGAATCAACAGGGGAAGGACTATAGCTACATTTAATTTTTCTTTTGATTACTAAAGATACTGTCCCCACTGCTATAATCTCTATTACCCTTTATGTTCTAAAGTTATGGCCAACAGTTTTATTTCTGATATTGCTAGGGTAACATCATTTTATTTCTGAAAGACAACAGACATATACAGCCTAACTCAGACACCAAGCTAAGCCCTTCAATGACTAGCAAAAATCGGTAGCTGAAACAAAAACAGAATTTCACAAGACATGGCAGACACGTTCATTTAACATACCATGAAAGAGCTGTAAACATACAAAAATTTACCATTGGAGGTCGAGCAGTAATTGGTCCAAATGGCGGGGGTAGGTTCATTTTATTCATAAGATGAAGCACCTCAAATAATAAAAATTAAGATATTTTCTTCAGATACAGATTTCTTAGGGCAATGATTTCTCTGTAATGTCTTTAGCATTCCACAAAATAAATGACAAAACTCAAAACATATACATTTTTACAATGGTTATGTTAGTCAACTATAAATATGGTATCAGTATAAACTATCTGTAATCTACACTTCCTATTCCACTAGAATTGGAACAAACTAAGATGTTCCTCGATGTTGCTCCTTCAAGTTGCTCTGCCTAATTTTACAGCATTGAGAGTCTTGAACATTTACTGCCAGTTTTACTGAGACAACAACCATTACTAAATATACAAATGCTGCAGGTTTGTTGAGTAAGATGCTCTTCTTTGGTTATTTCCAACCAGAAGTGTACTTGCAAGCTCTTTCAGTAATAAAAAGTTATTACTGAAGCAATTTGGGTTTGCTTAATTGGGTTTTGGTTTGTTCGTGGCAAGTTAGGGTTTTTTGTTTATTTTTGGGGTTTGGGGTTTTTGTTACATTTTGGACACGCTGCCCACTAGTTGAGAGAGAGGGGTGTTCACAAAGTTTTTAAGAATAGATTAGGACCAGGAGGATACTGATAGGGATGATCTTGCTTGAGCATGAGGCTGGACCAGACAATCTCCTGAGATACCTTCCAGCTCTACTTTTCTATGATACCATTCTTTGCCAATATTAAATTATTCATAATCCTAGGCACTGCAAGTTTTGGCAGGTTTTAATCAACATAGGTCCATTAAAGTAAGAGCTGTGTTAATTTACACCATGTGAAAACCTGACCCTATATAAACTTCATCTTCTGAAGTTAATATGCTGCTGTTAGGGAAAAAAAAACACAAAACAGATTAAATATGCTAGCCAATGAATGCAAGCAGGTAACATCTGAAAGTGGCTATACCAAACCAGAGCAGAAGACTAGCTCAGAAGAAATTTAAACTGGTGAGTATTAGATTCAAACAATTAGGAAGATCATATGTAGTAGAATTTTCATTGCCATTAAAACTAAATTAATTTCTGGTCAGTCAAGTATTCTTATGTTTATCCTAACTATTTCATAGTAAAGAATAAATATTTGGAACACTGTGGCACTGAAAATTGAAAATTAAAACAAATATACAAAGAAGCTACAGCAATGCTGATTTGTAGGCCCACTGTAAACATAAGGGCTATCCAACTGGCAGCATGGGGGCTGCACATAATCTGCAAATGGTTAATATGCAACCCATGGGTCATAGCAGCAGCCTCTCCCACTGCTGAACAGCTGGGTAGACCCCAGGGGTCCATTCAATGCCTGTGGAGCCTGCATGGCAGTGGGGGTCATGTGCTGCCAGTTCAGCATTCACAGCAAGAGGTCCTACATGCTGCTGGTGAAAATTGTGTGGTAGGGGGATCCCATATGTAGGCCTGTGCAGCATGGGCTCAAGGTAACAGATTGTCATGTTACATTCTGACCTAGGCTTCATCTTTGTAGCAATGACGCAAGTTAAGCATACACAGTAATAAGCAGGCCTCTGCAAAGCTTCAGTAGTTGATTCGGTTCAAAGGAGATTTGGCTCGATTCAGCAGCCCAGTCTCTGAATCCAAATCGAATCAGAAACCTCCAAATCGATTTTGACAGATTTGGGGCTGATTCAGACATTCGACCATAGGCTATACAGGTTTCCCTCGCATAAAAACTCCCTTTTGTAATGTAACAAATAGGGATAGGTTCCCAAGGCGGTGAGGGAGGGAGGGAGGGAGGGAGGGAGGGAGGGAGGGAGGCTGGGACTAGGGAAAGGGTGGGGGGAGGGGTGCTGTTCCCAGGACTGCACTGTGCTCCACCTATCCCCACTCACTCCAGCTCCTGGGCTGTGCCATGCTGTGGTGCAGGCAGTTGGTGTCGGCTGCTCCTAGGGTCACTGCGGCAGGGGCTGGGGGGAGTGGCAGCAAGCGGAGGCCTGGGTGGTGTAGGATGCAGAACAGCTGGTCCTCAACTCCACCTAGCCCCCACTGCAGTGGTCCCGGGAGTGACCAGAGCCAGCTGCAACAGGAACTGTCAGGGGGTACAGGGGAGGGGGCAGGGCACACCTCTTGCTGCTCCGTGCCTCTCGGGAGGGCTGTGGCCTAGGGGGATGTGTTGGGCTCTTCCTGGTGGCACGTGCCCCCAGATCTGCATGTGGGATAACACCAGGCTGCTGCTGTAGGCTGGGGCCAGCAGTGGCACCAAGCTGATTCTTCCTGGTTCTCAGGGTGTGTACGCTGAGCACCGGGAACAGCCCAGTGCCGCCAGATCTGGACACAGGATAACAGCAGGCTGCTGTTGCAGGCTGGGGCCAGTTGGGGCAGGTGCACTGAACGCCAGGATGAGCCAGCCTGATACCGCCGCCAGCCTCAGCCTGCAGTAGTAGCCTGCTGACAACCCGCATGTAGATCCAGGGGCACATGCTCCCCAGAAAGAGCCTGACAGCCCCCTAGCCTGCAGCCCTCCTGGGAAGTGCGGAGCAGAAAGAGGTGCACCCTGCTCCCCCTGTCCCCACTAACAGTTCCCATTGCAGCTGGCACTGGTTGCTCCCAGGGCTGCTGCAGTGGGGGCCAGAGTGAGTGCAGACAAGCTGCGCTGCAGGGAGGCAAAGAGGGAGGGCTGCAGGACTGCACTGGGCTCTTCCCAGGGGGGCAGGTGCCCCTGGATCTGCACACGGGACAAGAGCAGGCTGCCGTTGCAGCACAGGTTGGGGTGGGCAGTGGCACCGAGTTCTTCCCGGTGCTTGGCAGTGGTGCTGGAAGGGCAGGATGGACGAGCTACGGCGAATTTTGGTGTGGCAGCAGCCGCTCTTGCAGCGTTGCCACCCGCCCCGAGCTCCGGAAAAAGTCTGGTGCTGCCATCGGCTCCAGCCAGAAGCAGCAGCCTGCTCTTGTCCCGTGTGTAGATCCAGGGGCACGCCCCCCACCCCGGGGAAGAGCCCAGCGGAGCCCTCCCATTTTGTTCCCTGCTGCAGCTCTGGGCCTCTGCTTCTCCCCACTCACCTGAGCCCCTGCTGCAGCAGCCCCAGGAGCAGCCTATGCCAGCTGCCTTCAGCTGCTGGGCTGCACCGTGCCCCGAACCCTCCGGGGCTCTGCTTGTCCCCACTCATCCCAGCTCCTGCTGCAGCAGACCCAGGAACAGCCGACGCTACCTGCCTACACTACGGCACAGTGCAGCCCAGGAGCTGGGGTGAGTGGTGACAAGTGGAGCCCAGGGGGGTTCGAGGCACAGTGCAGCCCAGTGGCTGCGGGTCGCTGGCATTGGCTGCTCCCAGAGCAGTTGCAGCAGGGGCTGGGGTGACTGGGGCCCCGGCCCCATGGCCCTTTCCCCTCCCACCACAGACTTACCTGCTGGGGTGGCGGGGGGGCTCGCCCATGCCAATCGCATAATAGTTAATTTATCTTGCATATAACGAATTTGGGGTATAAAAAGGGTCATTGCATAAGAGTGAATTTGCATATACAGAATTCACATAAATCGAAGGAAATCTGTAGGGAAAAACTCTGCTAGGTGTAAAATGGAAGAAGACTGGCTTAGCCCCAAAGTATAACCAAATATGGAAAAACTGTATTAGATATGTACTCTGGTTACACAAAGAAACGTCGGACTTCTCCAAAACTCAAGAGAAAAGAAGGACCTACCTACCCAAAGTCCCCAAGGGAACAGAGAAAGAAGCCTGGCCAGTGGACTTGTTTTCCCCTTGAATCCAAGGCTACATAGGCAGTGTCTTTATTCATGCAAATACATCTTTGTGTATCTTAATAAAGTTTTCCAGGTGTAACCAGAACAGTCTCAGTGGTCATCAGCTCACTCTCAACCCAGTTAAAATCTAAAGGAACACTAGTAGAGGAAAAAAGGGAGGGGGGGGGAGGGAAGGAGGCAGTACACATGGTGGGGGGTGGAGAATCTCACAAGGGTCTATTCCCTGCAGCATGCAAGCCATATGCTGGTGCCATACCCAACCCTCACCCATGCTGAAGTTATGCATCCTTCATATACATTAATCACACTAAAGAAAATAACGGTGGTTTCCCACTTCTTCACTCACCTGTACGTAAAATTTTGGCACGCTTGCCAAAGCATGTGCTATATTTGCTAGGATTGCATTTGAAGGTGGTGGATAAAGGTATTTGAGGCAAGAATTTATAGGAAACGTGAGCCTGGGGCAAAAATAAACATACTAACATTTAGCATCAATAAACCAGTAATTATATTATCATACAGAAAATTTGACATTTAATCAACTTTATCAGTAAAATTAAAGAACTTCTGATCTACCAGTCTTAAAATCCATCCCTATTATAGCTAGGTTATGGCAAATGGAATGTAGTACTCCATAAAATCAAGGCATTTCAGCTAAGAAAATAGAGTAGTTAACAGTGTCTCAAGTCAGGCAGAAGGCAGGGTAGGGTTACATCTTAAAGACTACAGATTCACAGAAGTTTAGCGCTGGAAGGGACCTCGTGAGATCATCGGGTCCAGCCCCCCTGCTCTTTCTGAACTTACGCCTTTCTAAACTAATTTGTTCAGAAAGGCACAAGGTACTATAAGCAGCAGTCGACGTATTCAAATGCTAGAAACAGATTTGGCTAATAGAGAAGGGGCACTAAAAGGTATTTTGTAAAATGCAGTAAATACAAAGGATAGAGAAGGGAAGAAAAAAGGAAGGGGCACTGAGAAGTGAATTTGAGTTGAAGGGATTAAAGGGGATAAATAAAACAGTTAACCCTCTGGAGGGTGTAAGTGTAAAAGCTAGTCCGGGTAAATGGGATAAGAATGAAGAATCTCTGTTGAGACTCCTTAAAAAAGATGAAGGAAGCAAAACTTTCCAAAAATTACATAGTCCAGCAACAACCATGAAACCTGTGGCAACACCACCAACTTACCCAACCATACCCTCATCTCCACACCAAGGTGTCTATACCATCACATGGATCTTCCTTCTGCTCCACTACATAGCTCAGTAAGTAACAGCTATATGGAAACCTCAAGGCTTTTTTCACAGCCATAGACTAAGGAAACATTTCTATGACAGAGCCACACAATGATCAACCCAGGGCAGACTTGACTCCTACACAGCACAGGCAGAAAGACCACTTCTGGACTTCATCTGAGGACCACTGCCCTACCCTGGCCCTACACATAATACAACCTCAGAATGGAAAGCCATGATCAGCCTTAAAAACAGCCCTGACATTATCATACAACAAGTTAACAAGGTGGGTGCCACTGTAGTTATGTACAAAAGAGCATACATACAGGAAGCTGAGAGACCTTCCCAACATGGAGTTTTACAAATTCCAGACCAGGGATCGCACTGAACAATACCAGAGGGAACTAACACAAGCTCTTAAAGACACTATCTGTGCAAACACAGGAGAACATTTATGATTCCACCTGCCAGGAACCGAGGCCGGAGATCTTTTATTTATTACCCAAGACCCACAAAACTGGCAACACAAGATGCCCTATTGTCTCTGACATTGGCACATCACTGAAGGAGTTTCTGGCTGTGTGGATTCTAGTCTATTCCTATACACCACTGGAGCTGCCAGCTGTTTGAAACAAAACAGATTTCATAAAGAAACTAGGGTCTACTGAAAAGCCTCCAGCAAATGCCATGTTAGCTAACAGATATCATATTTCTATTACACAAGCATCCATAATGTGGATGGATTACAAAACGGAGAACATCATCACCGATGACAACATTGCTTCCGTTTCCATCACACTGTCCCAGTTTGCCCTCACACAACTATTTCAGATCCCTATACCTATAAAAGAACAGCAATGCTATGAGCCACACATTTAGTCCCGCAGTATGATCATGTATTTATGATAGACCTTGAAATCTGTTTCATTCACAACTGATTTCTCATCCACCTACTATACTTATGAGCTTTGGCTTATAGCATGATTAACGTGCAACATAAATTGCATACCACAGATTCAGTCAATTTAGGGAAACCAGGCACAAAGTTGTTCCAAGCACAATGTAAAACATCTTTGTGCCTGATTTATATGGCCCCTTAAATTAAACATGTGACATGTCTAGTTTGGAGGCAGTGTTAAATGAGATTCTCAAGGGGTCTGTCCTCTGTCCAGTAGCATTTAATAACTTCACTAATGATTTGGAGGATGGGACTGAGTGCACACTTGGAAAATTGTAGACTACACCAAGTTGGTGGAGCTGCAGATACTCTGGAGGTCTAGGATCCAGAATTACATGGACAGATTAGAGAAATGGTCTGCAATTAGATGGAGGTAACAAGGACAAGTGCAAAGTCCTGCACTTGGGATTAGGGGTGCACTAACAGAGAATTTTTGGGCTGATACTGATGGATGATTTTTAATGAAACATATCAGCCAATACTGATCCAATATGCATCCAGGCAGCATGGAGAGAGGTGTCTGGCAGGTAAGTCTGTTGTGGGGAAAAGGGCAAGGGGGGAGGGGTGGGGGCAGATCGAGAACCCCACGGTGAGGGAGGGAGTGAGGCTAGGGCAGGGCTCCCGTATCTAGTTTTGGGCCCTACACTTCAAGAAGGATGTAGACAGTGTGGAAGAGTCCAGCATAGAGTAACAAAACTGATTAGGGGGCTGTCACTGTGGGCTGGGGTGGCACCGAGCTCCTTCTGGCAGGGGGGTTGGGCAAGGCTGCGCTCAGGATGAGCGGTGGCAGCACTGGGAGGGGGCTATAGGGGGGACTGCAGCCACCCCAAGATTTACTGTAGACCTCCCAGTCTCCCCTCCCAGTGCCACCGCTGCCCACCCCGAGTGCAGCCTGGCCCGGCCCCTCCACCAAGAAGAGCTCAGCATCACCCTGGCCCCAGCGAAAGCCCACAGCTGCAGCCCAACCCCACTCTGTGCACAGATTTGGGGGTACGCACTCCCCATGCCCTCACACGGGGCATGCAGCAGCAGGAGCTGCCATCCCCTCTCCATACCCCGTGATGATCCACTCAGCTCTGTCCCACGTCCCGACCTGGCTGTGCAGCACCCAACCCTGCCCCAGCCCCACTCCCTCCCTCACCGCTGGGGCCTTGATTTGCACCCCTCCCCCACCCCCCTTTTTCCACAGCAGGCTTACCAGCTGAACCTCGGTGCTCTCCACACTGCCGAGTTGCGTTCCTGGCCACCTGCATGCTGAACTGCAGCTGTTCGCATGCACGAGGCATTTATCAGTGGCCTCATTGGCCACATCAGCCTAAAAAAGCCAATTACCAATACTGTCCATTTTTATTATACCAGTGCCAATCCGATATGGGACTGATGTATTTGTGCACCTCTACTTGGGCTGGAATAATTGCATGTACAAATACAGACGAGGGAATGAATGGTTAGGTTGCAGAGAAGGTCATGGGGACTACAAGAGAACATAAGCTGAATATGAGTCAACAGTGTGATCTTGTTGCAAAAAAAAGCCAATAGCATCCTGGGTTGTATTAAATGTCACTTGAAAATCAAGGGAAGGGATTCTGTCACTCTGTTCAGCATTGGTAAGGCCTCACCTACCTAGAACAGTGTCTCTAGTTTTGGGCCCCACACTTCAAGAAGGATGTAAACAGTGTGGAAAGAGCCCAGCACACTGCAACAAAACTAATTAGGGCTGGGAAGGCATGACTTACGAGGTAAAGCTGGAAAAACTAGGTTTATTTAGTCTAATCTAATAGTCTTCAAGTACCTGAAGGGCTATTAGAGAGAGAACAGTCATGGGCTTTTCTCTATGGCTGTACGGGACGAGACTAGAAGCAATGGCATAAATTTTAGGAAATTTAAGTTGGAGATCCAATGCTCACAGCCAGCTGATTGCTTGCATTGTCTTGGGATAGCTCTAGGTCTCAAACTGAACATAGGGTTGTCCAGGGACTATGCTGACAATCAGCTGATTGCAGGCATCAGCCCAATCCAGCCTTCGGTCCCATGGCTACCCGCAACCCAATCACAGGGATTGGGTTAGGGTTAACCCTGGGGTCTGAGACAGTGCTGCCCCTTGCCTGATCCATGGGATTAGGCTGGGGTCAACCCCATGTTCCAGTTTGGTCCTGGAAGTTGTGTGATTTGGATCTGAGGAATTTTATGATCCATTTAAAACACTGCAAGTCTTGACATATGCATCTGGCATGCCAGGACTCAGGATTTTGGGGAGGGAACAAAATTTCCTCAGAATCCAATCCCGCCATTATTTTAACATCTTCCAGGGACCTAAGGCACATCAATGACAGCTTCATCATATAGATACACAGGAATGAAACTAGAGAAAGCCCACCAGAACTTTAAAAACTTCCACTCCTCCATCAAACTGACTCCTGAATACTCCATCCAACATACTCATATCTTAACACACCAATACCCAACTTCACAATGGCTGCAACACCACAGTATCACATTATTTACGCTAGCTTTTATCATTCAGATGTCCCTGAATGAGTTAAATGCTTTATTTTTCTCTTTTACTCTTTTGAACCCACCTTGCCCTCTCTAAGCGGTATGCTCTCCCTCTATCCTTAGAAAGAAAATAATTCATTTAAATACAATTTATAATGCCTGTTCACTGCCTTATAGCATCTAAGGAAGTAGACTGTTGCCTGAGGAAGTATATGCCATTTTTAAAGTATTAGTCTTTAAGAGTGCTTATACATGTGCTCCGATGCATTCTAATTAGACTTGTCTGAGTCTGCTCCGCATTCTAATTAGAATGCTCTAGCATTACCACAGCATCATGTGTATAAACCCTTAAGGGTTTAAAAATGGCCACGGGGCGGGGGGGGGGGGGGGGGGGGGGGGGGGGGGGGCACTAAATATCATCAGATGAGTTTTAGTTAAAGCATCCCATGGCCATTTTAAAATGCACAGGGGCTTAATATACATGACACTGTGGCTTTTTAATTAGAGCAGCTGTGTTTGAACCACTCTATTTAAAACACCCCCCACCCCTGAGCATGTGTACAGGCACCCTAAAGTGCCACCCTACTCCATCTTCTAACTAGGAAAAGAAAACCACAGAAATTCTGATGTTCAAGATTTAGTTTTATTATTCAGTTATAATTAATGAAACTAAAAGGTTGTTGGAGGGATGTTAAACCTCATGCAGGGTTTAAATCAAATTCCATAAGATTAGATTGAAAGCAAGGAACAGACTACTCATCCATCTGCCAACCATAGGCATTTTTATATCTTCCTCTTAAGTATCTTGAGACTGGCCAGTATCCTTTCTAAGACAGAATACTGGGTTACATAGATTTTTGCTATGATTCAGTATGGCAATTCCTATGCCTAAACTATTTAACAAGGCTATGGGCAAATTTGAACTTTCATTCAAATGATTTGGAAATAAACTGTGCATGCATCAGGGCAGGGTGGCATTTTATAGACTAATTTGTTTAGAGAGGCATGAGCTTTTACAAATTACAGCCTAATTTGTCATACGCTACGAACAGATTTTCAGAGAGTATGGGTACTAAAAAAAGAACATTTTATATATTCATATTAAGGCAATCTGTAAACACTAAACTTAACTCAGACATTTAGTTAAGACTATCCATAGGTATATGGAGAACAGAAGCCTTATTCAGTTACTTCAGTTTCCAAAGAATAAAACTGCTCAGTAGAACAAGAGCAAGTACTAACCCATGGCTCGGAGCAATTCCATTCTCTATTATAGGAAAGCTTGGCTCTTTCCTTTCTTTTTCTTCTTTTACTGGTTCTTCTAAACTGAAAAATAAGGCAGTATTAATTAAAAGTGGGCAGAATGCAATAAAATATACAATACACAATGCCTTGCATATGAAATATTTCACGTTACATTCTAAAATATATTCCACTCTGACTTAGACCTATGGAATCTGCCCTGAGCTCTTGGTAAAACTAGCAAACGTACACATGCCATTTATTTATTATTTTTGCAAATGAAGTATTAAATGGAAGACATATTCAAGTCATGCTCTTCCTTGGTAAAATAACTATAGCATTTAAAATCAACAGTACTAGAAAGAAGCAAAATTTGCAAAATACAATCTACTTGTAAAGTTTAAATTTGAGTACCATATTTACCCAAATTCAAGACAACTTCAAATCTAAGATAATGTCCCCGTACTCACTGCCCTCCACCAACCTGCCCCTCTCCATGCTGTAACCCCTAGCCCCCAACAGCCTCACTGTTCCCAGGTGATCCAAGTACATGGGACACCTCAGAGTGGCTCCTGTCACATGCTTCAGGAATAAGCTGTGTGGGGAGCCTGACTTGGGCAGGAACAGTGGCAGTGACACACAAGTTCCTCCCTCCAGTGCCAGCTCCCTATCCCCCATCCCATCTCCTCCAATGACAAGACGCAGGCGCTTTAAGGAATAATTTGCATGCCACTGTCCCTGACCAAGTCAGGTTCCCTGTACAGCTACTCACTGCAACATAGGGCAGGAGGTCAGGAGGAACTCTGGGGCTCCCCCTTCACCTGAATCAGCTGGGAAAGCTGCCACTCTCTACAGCTCCCAGCTGCAATAGTTCCATACTTGATTCTAAGGCAAGGTATTTTTCCCCCCCTGTTGAGTGGGGAAAAACTCTGGTCTGGGAATTAAGTGAATATGGTAATTAACCATTTTAGTATTCCATACAATTTGTTAAAAGTAATTTGACGGTATGTGAAATGACTCTGTGCTAAGCTCTATGAACAGTAACTGTGTCAATGTACAGCTCCCTAAAGAGTCAGATTCCATCTTTCCTTTAAGTAGGTATGCAGTGGAAGAGAGCTCAAGGACCCCCCTCATAATGTGTGTACTGCCTAACTACAAAGAAAATTGTGGCCCTTGGGCTGTGAGAAATTAAAGAGATGTTTAAGGCCTAGTCCATGGTATGGTGATCAGTTCATGTATAGCTTCTTGAAGGACTGTAGTCGACCCAGGCAGTGTGGTAAAATTAAGCCTAAAGAGAAAAATTCAGACAGGAACTGGATCCTCAGTTCATAGTTCTATACATGCCTTTATAGTTAAAACTATAACCAAATCTATTACTATTTTTAAGTAAACATGATTTCTGATTGTGATGTATTGTGAATTGTTAAAATATTATGAAATCCATTTATAATTTCCTGTACTGATGTATATGTAATTCAGTTATAATACTGAATTTTGACAGAAATTACTCACATACCTTTTGCTCTTCTCTGAGGGTGCAGGATGGCTAAGTACATGAACACTATCTTGCTCCTTTGCAAATTCAACAACTAAGGTGTGACCTAAAATTTTCAACTGATGCAATCTTGACAAAGCCTTCAAAAGATTATAGAATAAGGAAACAAAAAGATTAATTTAGGCTAATCAGAAAATAAATATTAAAATATATTAAATATACAGATTAAAACTTCCATAATATCTTCTGAGATTCAGTATCTTTCCCTCTTTCTGACAGAAATAGTGACTGAAAAGATAGACTATCACATAATCTGACTTTTGGCTAATAATAACCCTCTCCTTTATGAAGCTATAAACTGAATCTTAGCGTGATATTTGACAATATGGATGCAACCTAATTTGGGGAATAAAGGGCAACGATCACTTTGTTATTTATTTTCTGAAATGCTTAGGCTGTGAAAAGTTAAGACTTCAGTGATTATGTGGTTTATTTTTAGCTTGCCATACCAAAGAGACCTAATTTAAGTCTTTTAAAAATAGACACTGCATTTGAAAAACTGATGCAATGTAGTTGGTTTTCCTTCAGAAAAGATATCAAAATGGTATTAAACCAAATTCTTAACCAGCTAGTTTGTGGTGCTCTCAGTAAAATTAAAGATCCATTGGTATCTTATTAATTTTAAATAACACAAATTAAAATAAGAAAACACCTCAAGCATTATACACAACAGGGTTAAACAAGTAAAACTTCTTCAAAAGCAGTTTCACTAATTCTGCAAAAGCAAATGAAGTTTCACCAGTTGTTCTTCTCTGAATATGTCAACAAAGCAATGGAATAAAGTAGCAGCTGATACAATATGCAGCACAGTCCACTTTAATACATACCAGATGCATATAATTTAACTGTGTCATGTACCATAACTTAAATTATAACAAATATTGATTAATGTAAAAAAAGCTTTTGCAGTTAACTGATGAAGTGCATAGCATCTTTTCAGTCCACTGCTTTTTTTGTAATGAACAGAACTCCAGTTCACTGCATATCAATTAGTACAGGATAGGGGTACACTGATACATTGGTCGATATCATATAGGCGCTGATGAAAGGAAAATTGACATTATCAGCAATCGGCTTTTTTTGGTTGATGTGCCCAATAATATCGCCAATAAATGCCATGTGCACGCCCGCAGCCACAGCTTTCACAGGGCCAGAAGTGAATCCCGAGAGTTTGGAGACCAGCGTCTGGCCAATAAGTCTATGGGGGGGAAGACGCAGGGAGAGGGAAGAGGCATGGTGGGGCAGATCAAGGTTCCACTGTGAGAAAGGGAGTGGAACTGGGACAGGGACAGGTGCTGCCTAGCCGGGGTGGGGGACAGAGTCGTGAGTGGCTCATCTGGGGGTGCCAGGGGAGAGGGGGGAGGTACCCCAGGGGAGGCATCAGGGCCACGTACCCCTCGGATCTGCACACAGGGTGAAGGCGGACTGCCGCTGCAGGCTCAGGTTGGGCTCTTCCTGGCAGGGGTTGGGCAAGGGCTGTGCTTGGGCCGGGCAGCAGTGGCACTAGGCAGGGGGGCTATGGGGTGGGCTACAGCCCCCCCTCCCAGCACCACCACCTGCCCCAACGCTGCCCTCAGCCCCAGCCTGCAGCAACAGGAGCAGCCCTCCCACCCCGGTCGAGCCACTCGCAGCTGTCCCGTGTGTCATCCCACCTGGGCAGAGCCTAACCCAGCCCTAGCCTCAGTGCCACTCCCTCCCTCATTGCAGGGCCTCAATCTGTGCCTCCCCACTCCAATTCCCTCTCCGCGGACTTACTGGCCAGACATTGCCGGGCTGCATGCTTACTGCATCTGCACGTATGCCCATGGCATTGACTGGCAACATTACTGGCAAAATCAGACAAAAAAAAAAAAAAAGCAGCCAACTGCTGACAATATAAATTTTCCTTTTATTGGTGCCGATATGATATGAACTGATGTATCGGTGCACTATAATAATGAGAATAGGAAGCAACTATGCAAAGCCTGTACTAAAAACTTGAAAATGAACAGAGCTAGTTAGCTTCCTGGCTACTATTTCCCATAATTTTCAACCCTTCTTACAGCAGTTCTGAAAATGACTGACTCCTGTCATTTTCAAAGCTTCTAATACCAGCCCTAAAACTTGTATCAGAAGCCTTGAAAATAAAGGGACCTGGTCAGTTCTGGAGCTTCTAATATCACAGCACTGACAGTCTTGCATACTTATTGAGCACTGAGTCTTGATCTGCAGCTCACAGCTAACATTATTATATTTGTAGTTTTGTAATAAAGAAATATAGAGCCACCTAAAGTCAACTGATACATTTTATGACACTTCCTTGAACACTTTAGTCTATAGCATAGCCTGATGACTAGAACATTAGACATGTATTCTGGAGACGAGGATTTAAATCCCAATTTATGAAAATGGTATTTAAAATATAGGTACTACTACCAGGGCTCCCTTGTCCATACTACACCTGGTGTATGGAAACATGGTACTTTACCTTAACTGTTTGTTTATTTTTCAAGGCAGTGTTGATTATCCACATGTACCAATATTTCTGAAGGCCTGTCATGGCAAATGACTGTGATGAGAGATACAAATTTGTTTGCCCTATCCAAACTTTTCATACAACAGTGTTATAAGCAAATACACACATACGCATACACACACACACTGAGTATTTTTTTCTATTTTGGTATTTATTTTGCATCTTTTTCCTTGACTCCCATTACTGGAGGATTCATGAATTATTACGGTACAGGTATAATTTTTGAAAAGTGCTTTGTTAAAACATTTGATGACATGGCAAATACAAACCTTTGCAGCTGCATTTTCATTGGGAAAAGTAACAAAGGCTGTATGTTTCTGAAAAATAAATATAGGCATTACTTTTCTATTACACTGAGTTATACCCCATTGAATAAATATTTATTAAGGAATTGCGATTAAAAATTACATAGAAATTAAATTGAAAAATATATTACCATACTTGCAGGTTCCAAGTTTTTGACCAATCAGTTGAATAATATAAATTTAGAGGAAGAGATGGAAGACAAGGGAGCATGGGCTCAAAAAAAAGGACAACAGCTTCCTGGGCTCAGATCAACAGAGAAACCCTGAACAAAGTAGGGTTTGGAGGGGAGGAAAGGAATGAATATTGACCAACCTATGTAAATGCTGATCTATCTGTAGTTAAATAGATGCTGGGGCATTTATTTGGCTCTGATTTGTACAATGAATATATCGTTTTAAGATGATGGTATATTAAACTTGTTTAACGCCAGGGGTTCTCCTAGCAATCAAAATACTTTTCAACAGTGTCACTTGACACAGTGTCAAAACAATTCACATATACTTCATTTCACAATTCGAGATGCTTATTTATCATCATACACAGTTAATGCCTCCTTCCCAAGCAAAGACTAAATCTCTGGCATGGTACGCCTAACCCAGTGAGGAGGACAGAGGGGGAAAAAAGGCTGGGAGCAGGTTGCTGAAACCACAACCTCTTTGTAAAACTTTAGATCCATTTCTGTTCCAAAACAACCTTTAAGATTTCAAAAATTAGACTCCAGTTTTGTTAGTTTGCAGCAGTTTATGCCATAATCCTATAAACACTAATACACATGCTCAACTTTAAACCGTATCTGGTCTTAATCAAAAAGCATTAAAAGTCTTTTGGAAGACAACAAAAGACAATTCTCATTTCAACATTAAACCAAACATATTTCCTTGATGGCAGAAAAATATCCATTTTTTAATTTTGATATTAACAATAAGATTTTCTTTTTTAAATTAAAATCTAAATTGACTATGAAATACATTAAGTCTTAAACTTATTCTGTCAAACCATTTAAATATATGACCCCTACACCTGGAACTTTGAGGTAAATCTTCTTAAACCTGATTGATGCATGTCATCTACTGCATTAAAAGCTAAATTCTGAGAGGACCCAGGCACTATGCAAAGATATCACAGGAAGAAGATCCCTAGCCTCTGATCCCAGGTAACACTATCATGTATTATCCAGTGACCACACCTGACCTCTCACACCTATTTTAATCAGCTGCTTGACACATATCATGAGCAAAACATTTATCTAGCAAGTATATATCATTCACCATTTTCTAACACTATAATGTACCATTCATCAGAATTCACCAATCTATATTAATCTTAAATAAATGCATAGAACTATACCGTATCTTCTGCAGCAGCAGGAAGATGCGTAAAAGCTCTATTTAGTTGCAAGTTTACATGTTACAACTTACAATAGTTATTTCAAATGAAATGAAAACAGAACTTCCTTTAAAAAACTACTAAAGCACAAATTGAAAAAAATATTAAAACTAATAATTTAAATCAAGGCGTTTCACCTTGGAAATTAAATTAAATTGTTAATTTTAGCTGCCTTGCTTTAAATCAACATGCTGCTTGATGGATCCCCTTTCTACTCAGAGGCTGAGTACATATTAAGTACAATAGTTCCAAATTCTAAGTCTTTTTAAAAACAGATTTAATTGCTACAGGACATGCCACTTAGCAGCAGTCCATGCTTCCAACACATTTGGTAGATTTAAAGGCTCTGCTATGCTTGTTACAAAAAACTTCACAACTACAAGACTTCTAGTTTCAAGTATTTTTAGAATATATATTCTTGGTTCACTAGGGCTTAAGTTTTCAGTTCCAATCTGAAAACAACTGCTTCTACTTTTACTGTGTTTAAATTTAAACCTATTATGCAACAATGCAAAAAAAAAAAAAAAATTAAAAGACGTGATCATCAACATACCACCACCAGGGCTGGTGTTATTATTTAAACAGACTAATAATTCAGAAGCATACTACTATCCTAACATAAGCTTTTTGTGGATAGCCTCCTGTATATTTTGGGCAGCTCAGCAACATCTTGGAGCTAGGAGTACAGATGGGTTATCTCTATATGGAGCTCAATGCAGGCCAGATGTGTAAACATGGTCAAGACTAACAATGATTTCAAACCATTGCAATTTGAAAAAGTTACCATTCAACGTGCATTTGTGTAGTTCCTCACAAAAGGATCAGAGCTGTATTCCTAACATAACAACAAATAATACTTTCACAGATTTTCTCTTTTCTTTTCTTGTGTAAAAAAAAGTGCAGAAAGTGCAAATAAATGACTAAATCTCAAAAAGTAGTGTTGGAGCAATGATGTAGCTGTAACAATCAAAGAATTATGAAAGCAAGGATTTTTTTTAGGGTGATATCTTTTATTGGACCAACTGCATGGGTTGAAATAAAGTGAGACAGGCTTTTGCATGCAAGATATTGTTCATCAGGTCCGACCCATCTAACTTTATGCCAATCATGCTAGTTAGTCCAATAGTATAGAAGCTATCACCCAAAACTCTTTATTTCCCTCAAAATCTCTAGTCATTTAGGAACAGATCAATGTTTTACCAAAGCAAAACTTCATGTAGAAAGGTAAAACTGTTTTCAACAGAATTATGGATTTTTTCCTCTTTAGCTTAGTGCAATGTTTTAATACTGCAGTGCTCAACCTTTTGGCCCCATGGGCCAGATTAATGGCATGAGAGCAGTGCCAGATCACGCCCTGGTGCCCAGCAACATCCCCCGCCCCTACCATCTGAGAGCTGGGATTGAGTCTTGGGAACCTGGTGCCAGCCCCTGCTGCAAGGATTAAGTCCTGGGGGCCAGGCATCACTCCCATCAGCTGCGAATGAGTCCCAGGGACTCTGCACCACTTCCTCCTAATGCTTTCATGCTGACATTGGACCATGGGGCCTGGTACTGCCCCTACCTGGTGCTGGGCCCAAAACAGAGGGAGGGCTTGGGGCTTCCCATGGATCTGGAAATTTCACAGCAGGGGAGAAGTGCCACCACTCTCCCACAGCCAAATTTCCAGACCCAAGGGAATCCTGGGAGGTAGGACACCACAGGCCACATCTGTCCTGCTGGCTGGGGGTTGAACACTCCCATTTTAATACAATATTAAAAAGTAAATCCCTTTGTCTGTGTGAGGGGAGGGGGCAGGAACATTTAGTGAACAATTACTTTACCCTTCAAATGACCCCTCCCGGCTGGTTGGAATCAGAGACCCGAGCAATCGCCCCAGAGCCTGGAGTTTGCATTTGAGGGAAATGTAAACTCCTTCCGCCGTCCGACTCAGCGGCTGCACTGGCGAAGAGGGAGCTCTGCTAAAGGTCCCCCCACCACCCGACCAGGGCGGAACCAACCTAGGCAGTCCCCACAACGAAGAGACCCGCCGACCCCGAGCCCGCAGCGGGCCGGGAGGGATCAACACCCTGCTAAGGCCGGAACTGGGGGATGATGGTAGGACCCCACTCCCACACCGGCGGGCGATTGCACGGCGGGAGCCGGACCGGTCCGAGCCTGTGCCCCCTCGCCCTACCAGCCGCCCATGGTCCGACAGGACGCGCGCGGACACGGCCCCGAAGTGCCTCAGCAGTTCCTCCTTCTCCACCGCCGTCAGCTCGGCGGGCAGGTGCCGCACCAACAGCGTCCGGCCGCTCCGCCGGCCCGTGACCCCCGCCTTGGCCGCAGCCACCTCTTCCGCGCAGCCCGGCGCCGCCATCCCCGCCGCGGCCGGGGCGAGGGGCGGGATAGCAACCCGGAAGTGCTACCCGCGGGACATCGCCAGGGAACCGCAATTCTCGCGAGAACGTGAGGCGGCGGAAAAGGCGAGAGCATCTGGAAACACTCAATGCTCGCGAGACCTGATGGGCTTAGGTCGTGCCCCCGGTCGCGGAGTGGTGGTGTCGCTAGACAGGGGCGGGGCGGGGGTGTGGACTGCGCATGCGCTGGCCCTAAAGAGCCGCAGGCGGAGGAGGTGCTAGGGTGCCTGTAGTAGGGCGCAGGCGCGGGTGTGGCTTCCAGCCTGCGTGCCAAGTACAGCAACCCGCGTGGCCCTGGTCCCCGAGCATGGCGCACAAAGGCATTTAGCTTGGCCTGCGTGCCTGTGGGCAGACCTCAGGGGAGCTGAGGGGCCTGAGCCTTGGGGCAGTGCAGCCCTGGGCCCTTCCCCACCTTCTTTGTTAGCAGTCCCTCGGAGTCGTGGATGCCGTCTGTCTGCTTGATGGGTCCTCGGGTGAATGAGGAGCCGGATTCTGGATGCACGCTTTCTTTGGCAACGGGGGCATGTTGTTGCACGGGAGAGTGGAATTTGCAGCTCCGGCTTGGTCTCCTCGTTCCTCTGCTGTTCTGCCTTAGTATCGCATGTTGGGCCTTGAAGTGGCGCGCACTGGTGAACCAAGTGGCGCCACACTGAATGGTCAGCAGCTTGCTCCTCCCAGCCATTGGTGTGGATGCTTCTGTGCTTGAGAGCAATCTTGAGTGTGTCCTTGTACCATTTCCTTTGGCCGCCCTTTGGGCATTGGCCAATGGAGAGCTGGGAAAAGAGTCTGGCGAGAGAGGAGGTTCTCAGACATCTGGATGCGGTGGCCTGTCCATCGGAGTTGATTTCTCAAAAGCAATGGTTCAATGCTGGTGGACACAGCTTCATGGAGGATGCCTGCACTGGTCCGGCAGTCCTCCCACTTGATCGCCAGGATTCGACACAAGCACTGCTGGTGAAAGCTCTTGAGGGTCTTAATGTGGCATCAGCAAATGGTCCAGGTTTTGCTGCAGTAGAGACCAAGGCAGTGCAGCCCTGACCCCTTCCCCACCTTCCACCTGGAGATGCATGAGCATCCACCACTGGTAGTGAGCTGGACCAGAGCTCCATGGACCCTGGTGCAGCTGGTTGCAGCTTCCCCACCACCTGCTGCAAGCAGCCCAGGCTCCATGGCATGGGCCTGCACAGAGCCCCAGCAGGCAGCTGGGAGGCTGCAAGTGGCTGCACCAAGGCCTGTTCAGCCCTGGCCTGGCTCATTGCTGGTGGTGGCAGCACCTCAGGGCAGGTGGTGGGAAAGAAGCCAGGGCTGCCCTGCCATAAGGATCTGACCCCTCATGGTTCCTCTGTCTGCACCTGGCATGCCAACATTTTAGAAGTCGAGCTTTGAGGTGTTTTAGGCCCTCTGCCCAAAAACATTGCCTTATGCTACGCATCTCCGGCCACATCTACATGGCCCATAATGTAGCTCGTTGCTACTGCATAGTAGTAATTGTGTGGCATGAAATGTGATGTGGTTTTACTGCACAGTAGTAACGAGGTACTGCACAGTCAGCATTACCAAAAATCCTGAGTGGAGCATTACTAATGTTTTGATTATTCTCTGTGGACAAGGAATGAAACTCCTTTTTATGTGCTGTCACCGGACTTGAAAAGGTAACTTTGGGAAGTCTTTTTTTTTTTTTTCACCTAAAAATTATATTAAAAATGTTGACATTCTTTCTCCTTTTGTACTGTAGTACTTTAAAATAAATTTGGCCGGCTTTTGGGGTACAGCCAGAGAGAGGGTGGAGGGACATATGTTCTGGCAGTGCCAGGAGTCATTCTGGGCACTGCACATTAGGCAGGTTAAGGAGAGGGAGGTTCATGGATTGTCTAAGCCCTACATTGTCTTTTTCCCCCCTGCAGGTCATCAGCCTGGGGGGTTCGTTTGCTTCACAACCCACCGCCCAGGGCCAGAGCTAGCCACTGCTTCCCAGCAGTGTATCAGAGCCAGCAAGGAAGTGGCTGGGGCCCATTTGGACACGGCACACATGGAACCCTATGCACTGGGGAATCTGGACACAGCGGAGTCCAGACTGTCTGGGGGGGGGGATGCTTCTGCACAGGCTCCTAGGAAGCAGCCTCCCTCCCCCCCCCCCCCCCCCCCCCCACACACACACATGCACACACACTGCCTGCCCCCAGGCACTGCAAGGAGGTGGGGGAATGGGTGCAAGTGCTAAGCCTGAGTGCAAGGCTTCCACGGTTCCCAATCTCCCTCCTGGCCCTGGTGCATCTGTAGTCAGGCAGCATCCCACCACCAGGCACACCTGCACTGGGCATGCAAGCCAGCATTGGGGACCCTCCTCCTCCAGGGACCCCTTGCATGGGAGGGGGGAAGAGGGCACAACCTCACACTTCCACGACCTGTGTACAGCAGCGTGGGGAACCCCCTGC
Organism: Alligator mississippiensis; assembly: GCF_030867095.1. Classification (NCBI taxonomy): domain Eukaryota; kingdom Metazoa; phylum Chordata; order Crocodylia; family Alligatoridae; genus Alligator; species Alligator mississippiensis. The sequence continues at coordinate 72,577,566 of NC_081828.1, forward strand.
CTCCACAATCCAGATTGTGTGGGGCTTGCACTCAGTCCTGGCTGCTTCTCCCACAAAAGGTCCCAGGCAGCAGTTCCCTCCACTCTGTCTACTACTGAGTACTGTTAATAATACCCTGGCATGCATCAATGAAGCATCTCCAGCAAAACCGTGGAGGTGATTCTTCTGCTCTAGCTAGCACTGGTGAAACTGCAGCTAGAGTACTGCATCCAGTTCTGGGCACCACCACTTTACAAAGACTTAGACAAGCTTGAGGGAGTCCAAAGAAGAGCCACCCATATGAGCCACCCATATGATCAGAGTCTTACATGACAAGCCATATGAGGAAAGGCTAGAACTCTTCAGCCTGAAGAAAAGAAGGATGAGAGAGGACCTGGTAGCAGCTTACCGCTACACTAGGGGAGTGCATCAAGGGCTCAGGTTCACCAGGGCACCCGAGGGGAAAACTAGGAGTAATGACCACAAACTCCTGGAATACCGATTCAGGATCACCATCAGGAAAAACTTCTAATGTACAGGCATGCACTAGGCAGACAAGGTTCCTTGGGTGAATTTGATATCTTTTATTAGACCAACCCAAATGGTTGGAGAATAGTTATTAAGCAAGCTTTCAGATTCAAAAACCCTTCGTCAGGCTAAGGAAGCTGCAGCAGTTGGTGTGTGCTCTTCCTGGATGGAAGGGTTTTTGAACCCGAAAGCTTGCTTAATATCTATTCTCCAACCATTTGGGTTGGTCTAATAAAAGATATCAAATTCACCCAAGGAACCTTGTCTGCCTATATCCTTAGACCAACACGGCTACAACCTAAACCCCTGCAGGCATGCACTATACATTTTTAGGTATCCAGGTTGTAGCCATATTGGTCTAGAGGAAAAAGTAATCAGGGCTTATGGTAGAGGTGATATCTTTTATTAGACCAACACGAGTTTTGCAAAAAAAAAATCTTTAATTGAACTTCCATTTCTACCCAGGAGAACTTTCACAATCTTTTCTCTGGTGCCTGATGAAGGGTGTTTGTTTCGGAAAGCTTGCAATTAAAGATAATTTTTTTTTGCAAAAATCTTGTTGGTCTAATAAAAGATATCATCTCTAGTGATTGCTATACATTATTGTGTTTTTAGTCACTGTATTTTTTTTCCCTTCAATTTATCAGTATCTTTTTTGTGTAACCCTAATTCTTTTCTAAACTAATAAGGCATAACATTTCAAACTTTCTGCTGTTGACTGAATTGAGTAGCTTTTAGACTAAGCAGTGCTCTGCCTCCTCAAGAGTAAGTGATTTCTCAAAACTACCTGACTCATGATGCCCTGTCAAGACAGATTTGGAAACTGCAGTTTGGATTTTCCTTTATTTATCCTGCCTTACTCCCACCCAAAAATAGTGCATAATTGTGGGAGAAAGTAGTATAGATAACATAAATGAGTTTAATTTCAGGGATGGAGGTTGGTTTGGGTTTTTCTGAGTTTTCTGAAGAATGAAAATGTGAGGCTTTTTAAAAGATGACACAGAAAAGCAAAGCCTACCATGTGAAGGATTAGATACCCAGCTCTCCAGACCTGTGACTAAATTTACTTAACATCTGTCAGAATGCATAATTTCCTTTTCATTCTGTTGTTTTGTTTGTTTGTTTTTTCATTAAATTATATCTGCCTGTTTTTCAAAGTGGTCAAAAATGTCCTGGTTTAATCAGTCAAGGACGTTTCACCATAGTATATGTCTATTACTTATGAACTAATTTATCATACAGTCCTCAGTGATAGTTTTGTTTAATTTCAGAATTGCAGGATTAAAAAATCTGAGCGTCAAGTGACTTTGATGTTTTTATGCAGTGCAATAGATACAAAAGCCAGGAGACAAAGGCATGCAGACATTTAAGTGCATTCATAAATCTAGCCTAATTTAAACATACTGATAAGACTGAACCTTGGTTCTCTGTTGAGTTTAAGCATGCCTTGTTGACAAAAATATTCAGTTATTTTGCTGATTCTAAGCATGCACTATTTAGAGCAGAACTTTTCAGTCAGTAGTAAATGATGCTCTAACCAGCAGGTAAAGGAGACAAACAGCTTATAGATGGAGCAACACTAGTTCTTGATAACAGAGTTAGCAGTTTACTTCGCCAACAGGGCCCCACTACAGAGAAAAATCAGTGCAATGAATGCATGCTAGAGTACACAGAGTGTGGACAGATGTAACACTTAGAATGTTCTAAATATGTTTCGAAGCTAAAGGAGCAGAACTACCAGCTCCTGTGGGTAATATGTTGCATAGAAATGGGTTTAAAAAAATCTCATCCCCAGACCACAAATAAGCTAAGGTACAAAAAATGTTGAATGAGGAGTAATTGACCTAGGCCTGTTGTACTGAGCATGTTTGTTATTACCCTGAAATACAACAGTTTTCTGATAGCATACTGTTAGGTTAACAATAATTTGGATTATTAAGACGTATTAGCTTTGCAGCTGAATACAAGGCATGACCTGGGGCCTAGCAAATGCCGCTGACCACAAGGCAGAATGATAGCTAAGCCTTTGCTTGTGTCAAGTAATCATTTTAACTGTGTTAAGCATTTTCTGAGTAAAATGCAGCAAGTGAATCTGTCTGTGTGCTGTAAAATCAGCTACAGCAAGAAACAAGATACGACAAAGAAGCCATTGTTCTAAGTACAGTGATTGTGTCCTTAAGAAGTATCTACCATTGCAAGTTCTTGCTAATGTATCATAATGTTACTGTTACTTAACTTTTAGCTTTTAAAAAGTGCTAGTTCAGCTTAATAAAAATATGCTGTTATGAAGATTTGTAAAGCACCGCCCAAGTATTGCTTTTGTTAACCCTGTAAGTCTTGCCTTATTGTAATAAGTATAAAAGATCGCCTCACCCTTGAGGGGGGGCCATTTTGCCTCTTTGCTGTTTTAATGGTCATTGCTCGAGCAAATATACTGCAGTAAACCTTTACCCATGATTGTCTGGTTCCTATGCAGCTAGACAATGAACCCCACGGAGTTTTCTCCCACCACACTGTGAACCTGTCTCTTGTGGAGCAGGCTGAAGGTAAATGAGATTATTGACTGGGTAATGAGGAACCCCAGCCGCTGAGCTAAGAAGCAGAAATCAGCTGACTGGCAGGGGTGGGAGCGGTCAATATATAAGTTTTCCTCCAGGACAGAGGACATGCTAGTCCTCAGCGCTGGGAGAAAGCCAGTGGGAAGCTGGTACTGCTGCTACAGGAATGGGCAGGCATTGGTGCCATGTAGGGGGTGCAGTCAAGTGCACGTGCATCCTCTGAGATTGACTGTGCACCCCCTGGAAACGCCAGCCTCAAAACCAAAGTATCAGCAGAAGTGCACTTCCAGTTTCACCATTGGTGATTTTGAGCTCGGCGATGCCCCATGGGTGATCTGGTGCCCCCCGCCCTCCACCCCCAGATTTGGGAGGCACCAGTGGCCCATGTGGGCAGGAATAGCAGCCCTGGTTCTGTGCCTGCTACAGGGCTGGGCTGACTGGGCTGTAGGGGAGGAGTGGCAGGGTGTGCAGGAGGGGGAGGGCAGGCTCTGTCCTGGCTTGCAGCCAGAGCCACAGCAGCTGCCAGCCCCCATCCTTGCTGCCTGTGCTTGATCATAACGGTTTCCCCCCCCATGTTAAAGGGGGGGGGGACCTCATCTTCTCTAATCTACTCAACATGGTGGTAGGGCGAGAAGGCTTGCTAAATGGAGACTGAGTAAAACTTATAAGGCATGGGATATGACATTGGGAAGGCTGGAGCCCATGATTAGGTCCAGTAAGGAAAGAGAAATCAGAGACAAAGAGCTGGTGGATGAGAGTGGTCTGAGAATTGCACCACCAGACTCCCCACTAATATCTAGTGTCCCGCAGGGCTCGGTCCTTGGACTGATACTCTTTAATGTCTTCATCAGTGACTTGGACGAGGGAGTCAAATGTACTCTGTCCAAGTTTGCAGATGACACAAAGCTATGGGGAGAAGTGGACACGCCGGAGGGCAGGGAACAGCTGCAGGCAGACCTGGATAGGCTGGACAAGTGGGCAGAAAACAACAGGATGCAGTTCAACAAGGAGAAATGCAAAGTGCTGCACCTAGGGAGGAAAAATGTCCAGCACACCTACAGCCTAGGGAATGACCTGCTGGGTGGCACGGAGGTGGAAAGGGATCTTGGAGTCCTAGTGGACTCCAAGTTGAACATGAGCCGGCAGTGTGACGAAGCCATCAGAAAAGCCACTGGCACTTTATCGTGCATCAGCAGATGCATGACGAATAGGTCCAGGGAGGTGATACTTCCCCTCTATAGGGCGCTGGTCAGACCGCAGTTGGAGTACTGCGTGCAATTCTGGGCGCCACACTTCAAGAAGGATGCAGATAACCTGGAGAGGGTCCAGAGAAGGGCAACTCATATGGTCAAGGGCCTGCAGACCAAGCCCTACGAGGAGAGACTGGAGAAACTGGACCTTTTCAGCCTCCACAAGAGAAGGTTGAGAGGTGACCTTGTGGCTGCCTTTAAGTTCATCACGGGGGCACAGAAGGGAATTGGTGATTATTTATTCACCAAGGCGCCCCCGGGGGTTACAAGAAACAATGGCCACAAGCTAGCAGAGAGCAGATTTAGATTGGACATTAGGAAGAACTTCTTCACAGTTCGAGTGGCCAAGGTCTGGAACGGGCTCCCAAGGGAGGTGGTGCTCTCCCCTACCCTGGGGGTCTTCAAGAGGAGGTTAGATGAGTATCTAGCTGGGATCATCTAGACCCAGCACTCTTTCCTGCTTATGCAGGGGGTCGGACTCAATGATCTATTGAGGTCCCTTCTGACCCTAACGTCTATGAATCTATGAATCTAGGAAGGTTGTCCTAGAATCTTAAGTTTACATCAAGGTGTGACAGGCAAGTGTAAGGGAAGATCATAGGGAGCATCTGGCTCAGATATCTAAAGAGGTTTCAACTTTGATTCCTGGGTCTCTGTTCTCCAATCCTCAATAATAAAAGGTGAGAATCTGATGAGGATCTATTGGCAATTTCCCTTTCAGCCAAAGCTTTGAGATCCTATGAGCAGACAGGAGGAAGCGTCTCTTGGCTGTGAACAGAGCACAGGATGCAGGCCGGGCTAGCAGGGGAAAGGGGCAGAGTCTTTATTGGGGGGGGGGGGTATTTTTTGGTTTTTGTTTTGTTTTTTTTACCACCTTGAGTGGCAAGTGAGTGGATGGGTCCTTATGGGACCTGGTCAATGAGCCAATAATGGTGGAGGACAGGGTAGCTGTCAGCATGAATCAGCTGTGAAGTGAGTGGGTATTTAAAACCCAGCTATTGTTCTGGAAAACTGACCCATGAGGCAATGGGGACCCTCAAAATTTTCTGTCAATTTAAGATTGGGGCAATGAAATGGGCCCTTAGCTGTCTCCCACCCTCAGTGCTATACCGCTGCCTGACCTACCCCTCATGTTCTTCCCACTCCACAGAGCAAATGACATGGGTGAACTGAGGCATGGCCTATAGATTATATAGAGAGTAGGGCAGGTCCATGAATCCTTAAACTGAACTAATTACCATCGGCAGTAGTGGCAGATTTCAAAGAAAAGTTATTTGAAAGTTGCCAGGTATGAAGCAGGGGCCATGGGCAGCCCAAGCCCATTGCCCAAGGGAAAAGACCAGTTTGTGACTAGCTCAAGGGCAGGCAAAGTCCGGCCCACGGGCTGCATTGGGCCCGTGGTGGACTCCACTTCTCAGCAGCCCCTACCAAGCATTGCTGCAGCTGGTTTCCATGGAGAACCCAGCAGTGACGGTGCCATGACAGCCCAGGGCAAACATTTCTATAGAGACTGGCCCCAGCAGTGCAGGCAGGGCCCGCTGAGTAGGGAGGTGTTCTGCGGCTGGGATCTTGCAGCGGTAACAGCATGGTCCAAAGCCAGGGCAGAACTGCAATCTGCTACCCTCGTGCCCCAGGCAGGGGTGATGCAGGTAGTGGATTGAGGCTCTGCCATGGCTCTGGACCACTCTAGGGAGGAAAGAGAGCAGAGGGAGTTCATTAAGTGGGTTGCCAAGCCAGCATTGGAGGGTGGGCCAGGTGTATTGGAGCCTCCCCACCATGGGGGGGGGGGGGGGGGGGTCTCTCCCTGGATTGGCTCCAAATTGTAGCTCAATCACTCACCCACCCTCCCGACCCAACAGCTAACATCTGGTTCGGGAGGACTGGCTTTACTCATGGCACTTTCTGTTAAGCACCATGAGAGAGATCAAGGAACTGCACTTTTGGCTGGAAGGCTTGATGGTCTGGGTACTCCACCACCTGCTGGTGGCATTTCAGTAGCAGTAAAATCCCAAAGAGGTGATGTACCTACTTAGAAATCTTATCAGTCTATGTGTGGACACTTCTGTCCAGCAACATTTTTGGAAAAGATTAAGTGTTATGTCTGTTCATCCTCAGCTTCTAAGCCCAAAGCTATTCTGGTCACCATATATACATGCATTTCGGTGCATGTAACTACTTCACTAGAGAATAGTACTTGTCCCAAACAGTACTATCCAACATCAGAGTTAATCAATTTACAGCTCCCTAATATGTGCAAACACATGTAGATGGTGACACTTTATTGCAGACCTCATTAGTCAGCTCTGCAGTAAAGCACACATGTAGATGCACCTACTGACACATTATGATCATTGTAATAACACAACAATCTTGTGGTTGTTTCTTCAGTGATGCCGAGCTGCCTGCCTAGCCAGCCCAGCAGTGTAGCACCATCATGCCCAAACCAGCCCCTCCACTGCACATTGAACTGGGGCGGAGCAGTCTTCAGCTCCCAGGCTGACACCCCGCTCAGACTCCCCGCTAACCTGGGCCTTCTCTGCCCCGCCTCTGCCCCAGCTCAACATGCTGCAGTCCTGACTGTACATGTAAATGCTGCACCCAGGAGAAATAACTCTGGTGCAGTTTTATGCTGGAGTTATTGCTACATGTTAGTTGCACATGTAGATGCCCCCAGTGTTACTTTGTTCTCTCCCAGTTTGTTGTCAATGTCTTCTGCCTCTCTTTTTTAAACAAAGCTCATTTTGGCAAAAATGGTCTTTCTAATATTTTTTTTCTGCATTTAGCAAAAGAGAGTCTTGATCCTTTTCTGGTGGCATCTCAAGATTATTGGAAAACAAATACTATTCCTACTATTAATCACGTGAAATTATCTATATTTATTTGTTCCTTTTCATCTAAAGAAGCAGAGAGCGAGAGTCCGCTATCTTCACTTCTCCCTTTCCAATTTAGCAGAAAATAGAGACCAAACATTTCTCTGCCCCGAGCTAGAATTCAGAGAAAACAGAGGCTTTGTTTCTTCTTCTTCCCCTCTGATTTGAATTATGGGGTTGATAGCTGGATCAGAAATGGAAAAAGGTGTGGGTGAAACATGAGAAGTTTATCTGCAGTCCTATACTGTGGTTATTTTTCATATGCTGCCATGCATGCATGTGAGCCCACACACATGCACCCCCCCCCCCTTTGTGTTCATGGTTATGGCTGATTGTGGGAACCTGGCTCCGTTCAGATACACATACTCTTTTGTTTATATTCTTCTTCCACTGTTGAACAAGTATACTTGTAGAAAGTTATTTTTTTTTTAAATAAGTTCTGCAAACCAGTAAGACTTAAGTAGCCTGTCCCTCAGCATAGCTCAAGTTAGAAATGCTCAGCCACTTACCTTACAAAAGCTTGTTTCTTGATAGAAGAGTAGCAAACTGAATATAGGTGGAATAAAATTTGGCTCCTAGATTCTCTAGCCTGATGCAGGGCTACTCTGATTTCCTAGCTGTAAGAGCTTTCTGTGGAAGCCCCAGGTTTAAGCACCTAGATCCTTTAACTCAAAGACCTTCACCACTAAATAATTTTCCCACTACTAACAAATCTACAACTTGGAGATATGAGCAAAGGAGGTAGATAATGGACATACACAGCAGAGGATCTATCTTTTATAATTTCTCTCTCATCAGTTTGAGAGAGAATTGTTAAGAGATTTTTATGGAAAAACTTAAGGATCCCAAAGTTCTCTACTAGCAGTGCAGTTTAAACATAGCTGCATCATAAACATTTCTCTGTTCTACTTGTTTCTTATTTATGAAAATGAGGAAAGGGATAAAGAAGATGTCAAAATTAAGCAGGAGGAAGCAAAAAATGTTAAGAAACCATGCATTCGTTTTACAACTACCTGCCAACATGCATTGTCAATCACACCAGTGCAGAGTGGGTACAAAACTGTAAAACTACAGATTGGGCCCCAGATTTGTATTTAACCACTAGATGATGCTGTGACTCCAATTATATATGAAGGTGGAACTCTTAAGACCTTTATACAGCCCTCTCATTATCCATGTGTTTATCTTCTGCAACCTTTTTTATAAACCTATATACATCTTTCATATTTTTCAACTTTTTTTAATATATTATATTTTGAACAATTTTTCTAGCTATTTAGTTGGTCTAATAAAAGATATAACATCTACTCATGTTATTCCGTATGACTTCTGGTTGGTATACAGCATGGGCTAAGCTTAGGATACATTACATAATGTAGTTTTATATAATATGAAATTACATGCAGAAAACTATTATCTTTCCCTGGCTGTATTTCATAGTTTTTCTTGAGACAAATAATCCTTAAAAACTACATATTTTTACTGTCATGTCTGCAACTTTTACATGGATGTAGAGGTGCATGCCATACTCATCAGATTCAACTCAATGTTCATTCTGGTTTGCCAACGTCAAACAAAAAGCTGTTTAGAAGATACCTTGATCCTGATCAAAATGAAAGAATTACTTTTTTCATGTTTGCTAACTATATTTAGTGTTAAAGATGACAATGTCTGCTCCTCTGGTACTTCTAGAATATACAACAATTTGTTCACAATAGTATCTTAGAAAAGTAGGGTTAGAAGGAGTATCAGAGGGTCATTTAGTGAAGTCCCACCTCCTTGCTCATGGCAGGATCATGCTTGTCTGAACGGTCATAGAAAAGTGTTCATCTAACTTGTTCTTAAAAACTTTCAAGGATAGAACAGCCTCTCTAGATAGTCTTTTCCAATGCTTACTGCACACAGTGTGAGTCTTTTCTCAGTGTGAGAATACTGTTTGTTTCTAATATCAACTTAAATTTCCTTTGTTGCAGTTTAAGCCAAAATAGTTTGTTGCCAAAACAAGATCAGACATACAAATGGTAAGAGCATCCAGAGTTATTGTAGATAGTATTAACATAATTAGACTATAAATCTTGATGTTATAGAGCATAACCTGGAAATTCAGAGTGTAACAGGAATTTAACTGTTGGGATCACTTAATTATAGAGTGTGGTGTTTTTTGTTTTGTTTTTATGGATATGACATGCATACAATAAGTCCCTAGACATGGGAGGGGGCGGGGGGGGGGGGGCAGGACCAAAACACTGGGAGCCTTAAGAGACAATTTGTCACTTTTTCTTAGAGAGAGTGGCCCCTTTCCCCACAAGTGATCCTGTAGCTTTCAAACTACTGAATAAAGTATTAATCAAAACTATTTCAGCATTCTTGGTTATAATAGCGTACCATAACAGTGTCCTTTCTTTTTTTTTTAAGCCTCACTTGTAGTTATTCTCCAGGTGGGGGGGAGGGGTTATAAAGTATTTATTCAGGGCTTATAACACTTAATAGTTTATTTATGTCAAAATGAAAAAAAAAAAGATTTATAGCTAGAATCCCTATTTTTTTAAAAATGCATAGCATTGTGTTTAATTATATTCTGTTTAGCATATTAGAGATGATAAATTGATGGATATTTCATTTTCTTCTTTGTTTATAAATAATGTTATATATGTTTCTTGCTAGGCTACTAGACCATCACTGGTTAGGAGAAACTCCTTGCTTGCAACTGGGGTGCTCATTAACATTTTAAATCAACATTTTTAAACATGGTTTCCCAGGAGTTATTGACTTGAATTACAGTGGATTACTTATCACGTATTGTGTAAATCATAGGAGAGAGTAACACATTTCATGGGTGGGTTCTAGGGAAAATGGTAGATTTCATCCTTTTACTGATTAATGGAAGTGTCTCAAAATGGCCATTTATATAAGATGGGTCAAGTTGCTTTATTCTAAGACAGTCAAATTTCACCCTGGGTAGTGAAGTATTTAAATATTTTAAAGCCCTTTTAAAGCACTCTGTAGCCATGCACTGTTATTAGGTCATGGCTGTAGAGCACTTTCAGGGACCAGATTGGGCAAAATTTGTCATTTCTGTCTGTGACTCCAGTGCCCAGGAGAGTGTAACATAATACATAGCTAAAGCAAAACTCTAGGTCTATGGAAAACAGAATATTCATAGGGGTTAAATTGAATCCCAGTGGACAGTGTCTACACATGAAATTAATTTGATGCAAGAAACTCTGGCACAGTTTTAAGCCAGTGTGGAGCAGCTCTGGCTGGCAGGGGGGCCAGGGTTGTTCCTGTCCAGCTCAGTGTGTTGCAGGGAGGCTGGCTAGGGCATGAGGGTGCTACAGTGCAGACCCGCACTGTAGCACCCTTGTGCCCCAGCCATCCCCAGTCACTGTCTACATGTCAGTTGTGGCAGAGTAAATACCTCTACTGTAGAACAATACTTGTATTGGGCAGTACTAGCCTATGGTGGAGTTAATTAGCTTACTCCCACCTAAGAATATTGCTTGTGTAGACAGTAATGCTTTACTGTGGAGCTAATTAAGCAACTGCAGTAAGCATCTCATTTAGACTTACAGGTCACATCCACATGAGCGTGGATGTTTGGTTCCCTGGGGACAACTAGCAGTGGGACACCTTGTGCTGCTGCTAGTTGTCCCAGGGAATGTCTGTACCACATGCCCTCTGGTGCACAGCAGGTTACCCTGGGTCAGGTAGGGGAGGCTGGGGCCAGCACTGAGCTGGTCACAGCATCCTTACCTCAGGTCCTGGAGGCTTCCTTGGACTCTAGCAGTGGTGAGACTCCAGCAGCACTCGGAGCTTGGCCAGCAGCTGGAGCATGGCTCTGGCTAGCCAGGCTCCGATTTTGAGCGGGTTGTGCTAGTTCTGTGTGTGCTGCTCCACTTTTTTATTTTTTTTTCAACAGGCTTTTTTGACTCCCAGATATCCAGGGGTCAGCCCCTCCATGGTGCTCCCTTGCAGTGTGGAGAACAGCTGAATGTGCAGTATGTGGCAACACAGACATGTCATGCATACCACATGGCTGTGCTTGTCTAGATGTGGCCACTGGGTGCATCTACATAACTTCTTTTGTATCACTTACATTTCATATAGTCCTAGATTGCACTAGGTTGTATTTCACTCCAGTTTCTCCCACTTGTAATTGCCTAATTGGCACTTCTGTCTAAAAAGCCTTCATTCTGTTGCTGGTTTAAACTAAACAAACCAAAAAAGAATGGCTTTAAATTAAGGTTATTTCACAGCAGAGAAAAAAGTCTCAAAATATTAAGTATGTCCTTACAAATATTTTCAGGAACCATGGTCTTTTATTTGAATGATTAAATTTAACTATTTAGTCTTGCCTCCTGGCAAACCTAAACAAAAATGTTACATGTTAACAACAATATTAACAACCAATGGGGAAACTTGGCATTTTGCATATTTAGAGTAAACTTTGTTCTAATTTACTAATCTATTCAACCCACCATTAGAATAAGACATTCCTGTGTGCAGTTTCAAAATATCTCAGTAGATAACTTTTAAAATGTACTGGGACCAGAGGAGTCAGTATATATAAGATGTGAATGTCAAATAGTAGATTTTAATTTACAATTTGCCATTCTCATTAAAACAGTGGTGATGACAGGCCCACTGCCCTGAGGAATCAGTTCTTTGCCATGCAAGGGGAGCATATGTACATTCTTCCACCGGAGCACAAACAGAATCATGACTCTGCCTTACCTTTCCAAGCATCTTTGGAGTTTATTATTTCTTACAACTAAGAAGCTCCTTCATGGAACTGAATAGTCGAAACAATAGTAGCTTCCCAAGTACAGACTCATGAGATACTACCCTCCACAAAGACACATGAAAGGCATAGGTGGACAAAGACCTTGCTTTGGCTATTGTTCTGTGGTGGCTGAAAGAGGAAGAAAAGATAATGAGCGATGAGATGTAAAGCAATCAGGAAGCAACAGACTCAGGTTGAACTAGCCCTGAGAATGTGTCCTGGAGAAAAGCTTGCAGAGAGAGCTGTTGGTTGCTGCATGCTGCCTGAAACAGTGGAGCTGCTAAGATACTGTTTCTTGCTCTTTGATTCCTGCTGTGCCCGAAGAAAGTGAAGCTGGAGCCTTCTTTTTAAGTTTACCTGACCATCAATGTCTCCTCCTAATAGAAACTCATACATACTAGGGGACAGTAATCTTTATGCTGAACTTAAAGTTTTATGACAAATACCTTGAAGAGGCTATATGGCAAAGTTTTTTGTGCTCTCCTCAACCACCATACAACTATGCTGGGGCCAACCCCAATCTTGTGTCAATGTAACTATATTTTTTTTTATAAATTTCATAACTTATATTGCAGTGTGATTTAAAAATCATTTGATCAATATGGGGAGCTCATCCTCCAATGTAAAAAATATTGCTGGAGTCAGGTCTCTTACCTCCCTCCCCCTGTCCATTTAGTACAATCAGTGTATATTTTGTCATGTTTTCTTACCTCCAGATTGGAAAAGGAAAGTTATTGATGGATTGCCTTTCATGATAATATGCCTATGCTTTGACTATTAATAATACAGAAGGAACATCTCATCTACTTTGAAAGAACTGCAGGGAAGGTTAGTGAAATGCTACACTTACAATAAAAATCTCTGACATTCTAATTTCTGTTTTTTATTTATTTTTCTCATTTATTTTTAGATCTGATGAAGCAAATCAAACTTTATGCATACATTTTACAAAGCAAGAACTTTTAATCAACATCTCTAAAACTGTCCTTATATTCCCTGAGACCTGGTCTGTAACAGTAGGAAAAGGTGGCCAGTTCTGGCCAACTGAATGTAACAGGGGCTACAGCTGTGCTCCCTGAAATTAAGTTCATTCTTCTTTTTTTAAGGAGATGGTAACAGGAATATGGCTAACCAATGTATGTGAGTTCTTGGGGATCAGGAAGGTGGCCAAAAAGGACTGATGGAGCCGGAGCAAATTACATGTAGTACTGTCTTTTATATGCGCTCAGACTAACAGCAGCTCCCACCCCAAACACATCTTATATATCTGTGGAATTATTTGAATTCCTCAGGAGTAGAAACCTCACAAAATACAAATAATACTTTCCTACCGTCTGTTTCTCTCCCTCTTAGTATTGCTACAAGATGAGGGAACTTGTGTCTTTGTTTCTTTTCTCTGTTTGCTCATATGGAACCTTCCCTCTGCATTTGTTTCCATATTCTCTAAATAGCCTTTTCCTCTTGTCCTTCACATACCTGTGTTTTCATCCATTTAACTGTGCAGTAGCTTCCTTTCCCTACAATTACAGGGGCCTGCATTCTTCTATTTTTATTTTCCTTTGAAGTGGCGTTGACTGCTGAGGCTTGTATGTTCTTTCCTGTCACAGCAAATCTCCTCCCTTACTTGATATTCATCACAGTGAAACATCTGTCTTCTAGAATCTAGATCTTTATTTTGTGATTTAGAGGCTAGATGAGTGGTTCATTTTTGGATTCTCTTCTCAACTTGTACCAAAAATCTACTTGTCTTATGCCTCTTCTGGTTAATGCTTTCAGCAAACATTAAATGATGAATATGTGCTGCTTTCTACTTCAGATACCTCAGTATTAATGAACATTCAAAAGAAAAGATGGACCACATTGAGCAAACTAGGCTTCTGAATGTGTGCAAGTAACTAAATGGGTGAAAATGTAAGCAGGCCTGCATTTAAGCCCTGCAGTGAATTACAGATATAAACTTGTACCTAGTCACTGTTGCTTAGTTAAAAGTTTTGAAATGTATCCTTTAATTATGTATTGGGTGAAATAAATGGATCATTTGATATAGTAATATAGATTTCCCTTCATAGTCTTCATGCACTACTTTTCATCTTTCTTTAATATATGTGTGAGAACTGTAAACAGGTAGAATCAAGAGACATCCTACACTTGATAAATATTAGGTTAATTCCAGTTTCTCTCAGTGATCATGTCATCCAGAAATATTGAGCAGAGCTTAAGGAAGATCTTTAAAGCAATGCTTCTAACCCACAGCTCCCTGGTCCTGCTGGGGCCCCTCACCTTCAAACCACAGCCCCCTGCCCACTCCCAGGACATGCTGGTGCCCCTCACTCCTGATCCACAGTCTTCTGCCCCCCTCCAGCCCTGCCAGAGGGGGCCCCCAGCTGCCTCTGTCCTGCTCGGGCCAGAGTGTGAGCAGCAAGTGCAGATCCCTGCAATGTATGGGCTCTGGCCCTGTGCCGCTGGCCCAGGGAAGTAGCTTCCTGCTGCAAATGACCGTCCCCCACCTCCTTCCCCTGCTGAAAGGCCAGGTGCTTTCTCCCCCACTCTCCCTGACCTATTGCAGTCCCATGACCAGCTACTGTCCCCAGCGCTGGCACACACGCATGTCCAGCCCCACCCCCGCACCCCTCCAGATAGTCCTCTGGACCTCCATCCCCCACTCCCCATAAATACCCGAGTCTAGTGGCTGGGGCTGCTCCCATGAAACAGCCTTGCTCTATGCTGGCCACATGTATCTGCACACCCAGACACACATGCACCCACTGCCTCCCATAATCCCAAGCAGCTACTTGCAGCCTGGAATACTGTCAGCATGCAAGGGGAAATCTGCACTTTCATGGGTTTTTTTGGGGACCTGCTCGCAAACCTTTCAAAATTTCTTGTGACCCACTTTTGGGTCGCAACCCACTGGTTGAGAAATGTTGCTTTACATGATCTTCTCTCTAGGTATGAAATATTTTTCTGAAGAATGTTTTCTACTACACAAATCAGTGCATGATGTGTTTCGGGAGTACTTGAACAAACTCAAGAGATTTGCCATTTAGGCATAATGGGAACTAATGTTATATTAGAAAAATAAGTAAATAACATAGTTGTTGGTTGGCTTATAATGGGACATGAGGAAATCATGAAGTTTATTCCATTTGGGGGAAAAACGGTTTTAAAATATAAACTGCATTCTTATTGTAAGGGCGCTTGTCTACATTACACCTCTCTTGTTACAATGTTAGACTTTTCCTGTGTCCGCGTAACAGAAATCACCATAAGCTAGCTAAATCACATCTGTGTATCTACATTATCAATTATTTTATCATTTTAGTGGGGGGGGGGGGGGATTTCATGGTAATTTAAAACACCTCTGACATTTTATTTCTAGCTCCTAAATTTCTACCATGAGGGTTATTTTTATCATTTTAAATTTGTAACGTGGATCTGATTTATGCCTGAAAATGGGATTTTCCTTGCTTTGCAACTGTTGCACCACCAGGTGCTGCTTGGGTTCACTTGTAAATCCACGAAAATCCATGGAAGTTCATCTAAGTTCTCCTGCATTGATTCAACCAGATGCCAGGTACTAATCTTGCAAATTTTTGTTGATTATTTTATTGCTTATATTAGATTAATGAAAAATGAGATTTCCAAAAACCATGTTCCACCTTTTCACACACACCTCACTTCTGCTTGTCTTTATGAGCCTCAGCCACATTCCACCCACACCCCAAACATTTTTTTCCCTTGTTCCTGCACCCCCGCCCCTGTGTTCCTCCTAACAGTGCCACTATCCTCCACTCACCCCTGCTGTGCTTATCACAGCGAGCCGGCTGGCCAAGTCAGCCTCAGACTCTTTCCATCTGGACCCCAAACTTTTTTCCCCTGCTCCTGCCCAGAGTTGGGGGGGGCACCCCTGCCCCCATGTTTCCCTATTTTCCTGCTTCTCTTCCACCCCTCTTTACATTTTCCTCAGTTCCAGCAAGCACACAGAAGGCCGTATTGTATTAAAAAAAATTAATAACCCAAGTTAACATTAAATATTAAGAAACACATACTTTAATCCAATCGCATAATCTAATGTTTACAAAGAAAGAAAGAAAGACTTTGACTTTTACGAAATGTTTATTCCGGGGAGGGTGACAAATGGGGGCCAGTAGAGATCTTGTATAGGTTGGCCCGAAGACCTGGGCCTCAAGGACAAGGCATGGGCTCATGGCCTGCAAGACCTGCCCGTACACTCTAGACAAAAAAAACAAAAAACCACAAAGGAAAAAAGAAGTATGTACATAAGTGTCGGGACCCAGGTCAGCCGGCCAGCAGCTCTCCCTGACTCCCACCCGGGCAGATAAGGGTCCGGGGCCTTAGAATGCTGTCAGGCGGGTACTTGTGACGCTTGGAGTGGAATTAATTAGGCGGACACTTATTGGTTGCAAAGCAAGATTGTTTACTCACGTCAAGGTGGTGTAAGACGGAGGTCAGAGATACTTAGTTAGTTACAGCTTAGAGATCGTCGTTCAGTCATTCTGCAGATATATATATACGGGCCGGCGGTCGGCTTATCGGGCATGCGGGGCAAGGGTACGCCAGGGAGGTCGCGGCGGGAAGACGCTGACAACTGATCAAATTGTCAGATTTACTCCAAGGTGTGGGCAGAGTTGTCTTCGACTTTGTGAAAAATGTAAGCGGGTTTTGTTTGTATGATAGCCAATTGTTTTTCGCCATGTCATAAATCTAATTAGAATTGCCAATTATCTAGCGGTCTTTGCTAGGGTGTTATTTTCACAGGGTTACTCCTTGTTTTCTTTGACCAATTATAATGATTTATATAAAGCAAAGAAGGCAAAAGTTTTTATCTCTGTTAGTGGCGCAGCAATACATTTCTTTTTGACATGCGCAGAAAAAGCGGTTACTATCATTATTGTTAACCCTTAGTTAACCTAGTGCAGAAAAAACTGTTTTATATGGTTATTACTTGTTTGTGACATGGGCACTACTTAATTTGGTTGTGACAATAAGAAAAGAAAAAAAGAAAGAAAGAAGAATTTTCTTCTTCCTCCATCATCACACTCCTCTGCCAGGTTTCACTCACTCCTGCCAAAAAGAAAATTGAAATTTGTATTGTACAGTGTGTAGTGTCTCTGGTTGCTAAATATGAGAATCCAAGTACTTGGAGTTTCTTATCACAGGACATAATGATATTTAACAACTCTTTCCATTACATACATAACTAAGTAATGAATCTGTATCTCTATTCCTCCTCTGTCTGTGTTGCTGCATCTCTGCTGTCAGGCCTTCAAAGAGCTGTCAGGGGATATGACATTGAGCAGTTACCCCATTCCAAAAATTCAACTCCAAATCGCTGTCCTTTTGCAAGCTACCCCACCATCCGCCAACTTACCGCTGTCCTGGACTCTTCTTTGTCCCCAAAGCACAGGTGTCTGCAGCATTCCCACTGGCATTCCCACCGGTCCCATGCCACGAAGGCGGTTGTACTGCAGCATGTACACAGTTATGTGCACTACAATTTGGGGGGTAAGGGGCGGATTTTCCATATTACCTGTGGAGTGGGTAGGGAAGTACCCCAAGTAGCTGCCTGTGCCTGATTAGAAGGTTGGTATACTGGGCAGTGCAAAGGCATCTTCCAGGTCTCTGTCTTCCTGCCCCATACCTAATTTATGCTACATTATGTAGGGTGTTTCCCCTAATGCCTTTGTAAAGGCTTAATGGCTGGTTATCTACTTGATAAGTGCCCTCAACCACAAGACACCAGCCTTGGTCATGCTGGCCCCAAGCTCTCTGTGACCAGCTTTGGGATTCATATTATTGGCTGCCTCCTTGTTTCACCCCACCCAGCATCACAAAAGATTTTCACCCAGCATCTTGTATGGAAAATAAAAATGAAGGATACTTTTTAAAGTCCTTTTGCAATATTTTATTTCTATCAGAGATTTCAAAAAAATTTCTAAAGTAGATAGAGAGAAAAGAGAGTTATAGATTGTGAAGCTAACCTGAGTCACACAGACTCCATGCAGCCCCTGGTGCATTGAAGTGCAATCTGCTTTGTGAATACTGGGTTGGCAGTACATGAGGGAGGGAGAAACACACCAATCCTGGGGGGTCATAGAAAACTCGTGTCATGAGAACCTGCTCCCCCACGAGATGCCCCACTCCTGCACCCTCTCCAGTCACATCAGCATTCCCCTCCTCCTCCTCATCATCATCCCTGAAGCACTTTGGGGCTCTCCTCTTGCAGCTACATGAACCACAGCTCTCCTTTGCAAGAGTTTGGAGAATTTTGGGGGGTGGGCTACTTTCAATGCTGCTCCCAGTATTTTGGCATTCATGAAACTCTGTTATAAACTCCTGTCTGAACCGTTGACCCCCCCTCAAAATGAGATCAATCTTCTGATTAAATTCCTTAAAACATTGTACCATGTCATTACTAGTACATTTCATAACCTCCAAATTGGCTTGTTTACTATGCTTTAACACATTGAACAAATCTTTCAATTCGGATGTCATTTCTGCATTGGACATAGCCATGCTTTCAGATGCATCTGTCAGTAGATAAAGAATACTTTCCTTAGCTTTTCATTGATTTTTTCAATAATTACATTGACACTGAGTGTTAGTAGCTGCTCTTGAAGATGAAGATGTAGGTGCGCCTGTTCACAGACAAAAAGAAAGCTCTTATCAGTTCTTGAACATTTGGAAAGAACAGTGAGTCACTCTTAAATTATTTTAACAGGACTGCCATTTCAAGAATTATCACTGACAGCTTACTATCTCTCACTGAACCATCTTCTTAAGTCTGTACCTAAAAAAATATTTGTCCCAGCACCACAGCATGCACCCTGCTTCCCAGGGTGCACATTGAAGCAAAATCTGTGCCTCCCCATGATGCATGCTTGCCCTGCATCAAAAACCAGCTACCTCCACAGGTAGTTGCAGCAGCCAGCCCCTGCTGCAGTGACCCTGCTGGGGGTGAGAGCCTGGAGCTCTGCTCCCATGGAAGCAGCTACAGCCACGCAGACACATATGGAGTGTCCAGGTACAGCATCTGCCACAGGGAGTGGCACCGTGTTCTCCCTCAACTGCCCACCCCGAATTTATACAAGTATGAATCTGTAAAACCAAAAATCCAGAACACTACAAATACCAGTAGTGTTACTTACAAGTCACCCTTCATGAGGATAGTGGAGTCTATGTCTCAGGACTCTGCCATTGCCTCCCTGACACAGTACTCCCTTTGGAACCTAACAAGTCCTGCGATAAAATGACAGTTGAGCCAGAGTCCTCTTCCTCATCATAAACAGGAGAGTTATTTCTTTCGAACATCTGTTGAGCCTCCTGGGTGTCTGGTACCAAAATGCATGGGTTCACTAGAGCAGAGGGGGAGCTAATTTCTGGCTACATACCAAAGAGGTCCCTTGAGCAGTCCCAAGTGAGGTCATTGGTCTGTGACTGATTCTGTTCTTGAGGAGGAGGCTGATTGCATGGAACTTGCAAAGTAGCTGTGGTTTGACAAGTACTTTGGCACCGGGGAGTTTCTGGTTCCTCGTGATGCATACCTCTTGTCCCAAACTTGGTCACACAAGTCTCTGAAGCATCTCTTTTAAGGATGATAAATAATTTGTCATAAAATGGAATAGTTCTACTGAGGCACCAGACTAAGAATTATTGTCCTTTATGTGATGGAAATCACACTTTAAGGCCTTCATCTTACTGTGACACTGTTCCCAGTTGCATTTGATACCAAGTTACGCTAATTGTTCAGAAATAGAGACAAAACAGGTTTATTCCTGAAGCTTCCTAGTTACATCATGATGCTCCCTTCACTCCAGATGTCAATCAGTGCCTCAACCTCTGCATAAGTCCAGATTGGTCCAGTTTTGGTCCCTGAAGAACCCATCATGTCTTCCAAAATGTGACTCTTGCTCCCCTCCATGGCCAAAAAAAACATAAAGCAGAGCAGATGATACACACTATAGCCTGCGCATGCTGTTAGGACCTGTTCTGGAACCTGTTCTGGGATGTGTGAACCTTTTATCAAGAGAGGCATAAAAGAAGTTTGATTTGTCAAATCTCCAGACATTTGAGGCAATTCTTCACTTTTGATAGTCTAGCCCATGGCATTCAGAAGCATACTCACACTACTACTGTGCTGAAAATTCTTGAAAATGTTGGGTGATCACTTCAGGTGAGAAACCGTGAAACTCTTCGACGGGCTTCATGACACTCATTTCCTTTATATATGTGGACCAAGACAAATCCTTTTCTACAAGGGTGAGTAGGGCTAGCTCTTACAGAGTGTGTGGTGGGGGCAAGGAATGGTGGAGGGGGGGTCCAAAAGAGCTCTCTCATGCATGGGACATGTATAGTTTGTTCAAGAGTGTTCAAGCACACAGGCTACCATTTTTGGTATGTGGTAACAGCTCTTTTCAAGAAATACAGGCAACCTTCAGTTGCAGGGAATGCATGGTTTCAGTAGCTATTGACATGTAAATGACAGGAGTGGTTTCATGCTAATCTAGGAATGTGACTTTTTGCAGACATTTGAGACAGAGGTTACGCTACAGGCCAAAATCTTGCTAAAGACAATGTCTTCCTTGAATCTTGAGAGACTAAGGAGAAAGCAGAGGTTAATCTTGAAAGCTGTCGAACATTCACATTGTAGACATATGGTTCTACTGATGGGATTCACCAATTTGATGTACCTCTGGTCTGGTATTTTAAAACTCATGAAGAGCCAACTCTGCAGGTTTGCTGTGAGGAGGATGCTGTTATGTGAAGTGGGGAAGCTGTTCTTGCATTGCAACAAACAGCAAGTGTAGTTGCCAAAGACTATAGCTGCTTCCTGGCCTACATTCAGGGCAAGCCTCATAAGATATGAGCACATGGAAGCAGCTCACACTGGTGGGAAAGAATAGTCATGTCAACGTGGAATAATGACCAGTGGCTAGAAACATTCAGAATGAACAAAGAGATGTTCTTCCACATCGTTAGCTTGCTGAACCCGCACATCCAGCATCAGAGGACTGTCAGGCAGAAGCCCATCAGGCCAGAGAAGCATGTTGCCATGGCCATCATGAAGTTGGCCACTCCAACAAGCCCTCGTCATGTTGTGAATCAGTTTGGTGTGGCTCCCTGCACTGCTGGGAGGGCCATCAGTGAGGTTTGCTAACTGTTACAGGACCTGGCAGCAAACAAATTCATATGCCTACGTAACACCCGCAAGGTGGTGGAAGAATACCACAAAATGGGCTTCCCTAACTGCATGGGAGCACTTAACAGCACACACATTCCCATCCTAAACTGGTTCCAGGACAACTGTTCATTCATAAACAGAATGGGGTTTCCTCCTGTGATTCTGCAAGCCATCATGGACCACAGAGATAGATTTACAAACATTTACATGGAATGGGCAGGAAGCGCACACAATGCTCATGTGTTTCAAAACTCGCTGCTGCCTGAGATGATGGACAAGGGCCAATATGCCCCAGGACTGGAAGAGGTTGTCATCCTGGGTGTTTCAGTGCCTTCCCCAATAGTAGCTGATGCGGCATACAAGCTCCTGCCTGTCATGACCCAAAGGTCTGATTTTTTTTGTGTGTGCTTCGGCACTAAGAATTATCCCCGTGGGTATACAACTTCGTTGCACGGAGGAGTTCTGCTGCGCAGAGAACCCGCATGCAGGGAAGTGTTCCCGCCACTTTGCAGAGATCTTTGCAGGGTGCATTTCCTTTGCAACACAGAAATGCACGGTGCAAAGGTTTCCCGCTCGTCGTATGCAAATTCGTGCCCCACAATTGGCTAGTTCTAAATTATTCACACGTGGCGGCTAGCAATTGGCCTGCTAGCTGTATAAGAGGCTTGAGCAGTTTCCGCCCAAGCCGAAGAGGACTCCGCATCCATCTCGTGGGGACTCTGGGTGTGTGCGGCAGGGTAATAGAAACCCTGTGTGTCGCTCAGAGGAGTTTGGCGGCCTGATCCACCGCCCACCTCTTCCCGTCTTCGAACGGAACCTATTATAAGACGTAACGACGAGTTTAATGCGCGCTTGTCCTGGACATCCGGAGTTTGTCGTGTTCTGTCTGCGTGGAGCCTTGCAACCTCCACGTGTGTTCGTGTTTTTTGTTGTAACCGCAACTCAAGCAAGTTCTCAGCCTACACCACGACCATCTCGGTGTAAGTAAAACAATCTTAAAATCAACCGTTACGTGTCTGTGCCTAATTCTAGCTCAGCGCCCGCCCTCTCCGACCCGGCCTGCCCGGGCTGCTGGCCACAGTCCGCGTGCACAGCGACGTAAGCGACCTGGGGTCAGACCCGGCGCGCACACTGCCCTGGCTCGTGAAGCCATATGCAGGGCAAGTGAGTGACCCACAGAAATTGCTGTTCAATAAGCAGCTAAGCGAGTGCTGCATGTGCATAAAGTGTGCATTGGGTGCTTGAAAGTCCATTGGAGATCACTCAACTACAGGCTAGAAGTTGATGAGGATAACATTACCCCTTACATAGTGGCAGCATGCATCCTGCATAATATCTGTGAAACCAGGGGCAAGGTCTTCAGTGACGCTTGGACAGATCAGTTAAGAGAAATGACAAAAGCCTCAACCTTTGCTAGCAGAGAACCAGTCAAGCATGGGGGGATAGAGATATAGGCAAATAGCAGATGGGGTGCTGTGATCAGAAATTGTCTGGTGGCACACATAGGTGCCACTCTGTAGGGGGAATGTGCTCCGTAATTGTGTGAATTGACCCTTTTTATCATTAAAGTTCCGTTTTGTATTAATTTCTTATTGAATAAAGTCCATCTTATAAAAAGTTGTCCTGTATAATGAATGAGTTCATAATGGGGTCTCAGTGAGGTCTCTTTGTGGCAGGCGACTTGAGAAGACAAGCAGATCTAAAACCAATCTGAGGACATATTGAAAACTGTAATAGGATTCACATGCAAATAGACTAATTGATTCAACGGTAGCCTGGTAACCCCCCGCCCCCTTCCCCCATAGTGCAGCCTATCATTTCTGGCCACTGTGTATGTGATGATTGGTGGGGGAGGGGGGAAAAATTCATTGCGCCTGTGCAGTTTTTTCTTTCTTCACCTCAGTACGGGTGTTAGGTCATGCTAGCCATTTGTGTTGATTGAAGGGGGGAGAGGGAGTTGGAGTAGGTTGATTGTGGTCCCCCAGCACCGCTTTGGGGGGCAGCTGTTCTGGACAAGGGGATCCCCAGTAACCAAGGAATCCCAATGATCCTCGATAACAACCACTGCCCAATCACTGGAAAAATTCCTTATAGTTTGACACAATACAAATGAAAGAAGACACAGGATTTTTTCTGTTTTACATACAAATTTATGTAGTACTGTTTCCATTGAGGCTTTAGATAAATCATGAGTTACAGTTTTACATTTACATTTTTGCATTACATTTTTATAAGTCCAAGCACTGACAGTTATGTTTTTTTACATACATGGGGGAAGCAACAAGGGGAAGAGGCTAGGAGGGCCTGTCCAGGGAGGGGAGAGCATGTAAGCTAGCACCAACCAGGGGTGCTAAGACAGAGCCCTTCAGCCATGGGAAAAGCAGCTGTTGGTATTCAAGTGGTGAAGTTGGTTGAAAACCTTTTTATTTATTTGTGAAGAGAATAATATATCACAAAGTTGTTATATTATATATATATATCACAAATATATTACAAAGTTGTTATATTATATTATATCACAAAATACCCCCAGAGGAGGGGGGGTTTTTTGCCCCAGACAGAGCCCCAGCTAGGAAGCAAGAGTCAGGGAGAGAGCTTGCCAATTGCTCCCAGGAATGTTAATATACTATGATCTGGAGAAGTTGAGTCAGAACAGGCTGCCCAGCTTGAACTCCTACATCAACAGGACTGGCTAAGTGTGTGTGGGTGCTTGGTTGTATTAGAAGGCCCACCATGGAGTGGGGAATCTGGATTGCCCTTGATAGTGAAAAACTGGCTGGAAAACTGTTTTGTTTTTTTTTTGTGAAAAGAATAACATTATATCACAAAGTTTTCTTTCAAACCTTCATGTAGTCTTGGTCTTTATTTTTAGAGAAAACCTTTTTTTTTTAATGTTACCCAAGAAAACAAAAAAGAAAGCTGTTCTCTGCAGTGAAAGAACTGAGCATTTTGAGCACCCATTGTCACCAGCGTGAAACCGTGTGTGTGTGTGTGTGTGTGTGTGTGTGTGCAGCTGGAGGAAGAGGGAGTGAGGAGTGAGGCCCTTTCCTGGCAGAGATTTACCAGCTTTCAGACCTGAGGAATGTATTTCTTGCAGAGCAAGAAAATGTGTGTGCGCGCACACAAGCTGGGATGCCATTGGTTTAAGTGGTGAAGCATAGGCAAGAGGGAGGGAGTCAGGGAGGGAGGTAGCACATGTAGCTCACAAATTGACCTTCCTGGTGAAATAGAGCCAAGTCAGGCATGGGCCTAAAGTGACAATCTGGGCAGGGGACCTTTTTAAAACAATGATAATAAGATGTATGTTTGCATGTATGTATGTATGTATGTAAGTGTAGGTGTCAGAATAAATAAATACCTGGGAGTCAAGTGGCTAGGAGGCTTGGAGGAACTGTGCAAGTCGTGTTCCAAGTTGTTGGAAAAACTGCACTGTAGCAGTAGTGAGAGGAGAGGGCACATTGGCCAGCACCAACCAGGAGTGCTGAGAGGGAGCCCCTAGCCATGGGAAAAGCACCTGGGGGAACAGGCTAGAATGAGCATTCTTAAAGAAGCAGCACTGTAGCAAGAGTGTGGGGAGGCATGCAGGCCAGCACCAACCAGGGATGCTGAGAGGGAGCCACAAGCCATGGGGAAAGCATAATTACTTGGGATAATTACCTGGGCTACATGAAAAGACAAACAAAGAAAAAGGAACATTACATACATAATCCTTGAAATGAGCTAATGAAACATATTTCAGTAAGTAGCTGCTTCAAAAAGGTGCTGTGCCACTTAGGAGCAAGCATCTCGCAGAGCTGAGTCCTTGTGCCTCTGATGTGTTGCCATCTCTCATCCACCTCAAAAGTCTACAGTGTACACACCCCAGTCAGTCACTGCTCCATGAATTTATAGGCACTCAAGAGGCCATACACCCTCCTCCCCACCTGCCTTGTTCTGGTGTAAAAAAACCCAAAACAGACAGTCTTGCACTGGCCTGGTAAGTGCACAGAAATTTCTCACCAAAACATGCTGGGCTTTGCATGGAAAGGTTTGGGGCCAAAAAAAGCACCCAAGTGCCCCGTGCAACTTGCATCCAGGGAAAGCAAGGGGCACTGGGCTAGGGCAGGGGGTGATGCCCTTTGGGACCCCAGAGCCAGGGGAGAGGCAATGTTTTGAGCACATTTGGAGGTAGCCTGAAGGGTACCCTGCACCCAACACCCTGTAGAAACAGTGTGCCCCCTGAAGGGTGCCCTCCCATGCCTTCACCCAGCCTTGGGAGATCCTTGTGTACATTTGGGAAGCCCTGCGGGGCTTTGCAAAGAAACATTTGGCGCCAAAAATAAGTGCCCAAACAGCCTGTGCTTGGGGGTTAGTTTTGCATGGAAAGATTTTGTGCCTCAGCCCCCCAAGCACCCCATGCAACTTGCACCCAGGAAAAGAGAGTGGCAAAAGTGCTGCGGCTGGGCATTTCTTGTCCTAAAGCACAGCCTGGCAGTAAGGTAGGACTGAAAGGGCATGAGGGTAATTGTCCTGACATGCCCTCTAGTGCTTTTTACTAGTCATAGCATAATAAGCACTTACTTGGTAAATCACATTCACGTTACTTATTTAGCCATCTTAAACTAAGAAAGAAAAATTAAACCAGGAACATTTTTAGTAACTAAATGCTGAGTATGTGTACAAGGGCCCTAAGAGAGAGAAACAGTTTAAACTCACAAAGCACATCAAGCTCCCGAGTCATGCTTTTACAAGAGGTAAACTTTTATATTTTTTTTTTTAACTTTTAAGATCCAAGAAACATCTCTATTAAAAAAAATTGGTTGCAAAAAGCTGTAATACTTCCAGGGAAACATGTTCCACTTCCCAGACTGACTTTGATAAATGAAAAGCTAAAGTGACCTTGACTTTTGTAAATCCCTTAAAATGTTCCATGTACCCTCAGGATGTAAAATTCCATTTTAGAACTAATTCTTACATTAGGCACTAATAGGTGCTACTCTAGCCAATTTAAAATGAATTCAGTGTGGGAGGAAAATGTTTAAAAATATCCTAAAAATGGAAACATACATCAAATGCCATTGAAACAGAGTAGATACTGTTTACTGAAATTACATCCAATTGCAAGTTTTAGACCTTTCTTGCAACTTTTGTGACTACATTATATACACGCTCACTAAGACTGAATACTTCAGTCCTTACACAAGCAAAATTCCTGTTGACCTCCATAGCTTTGCTCAGGTATGGACCGCAAAATTTGACCCTACAGGCCAGATGCTATTTTACTTATTGGTTATCTAAGTGGTCTTAGGTATCTAAGAGGTATCTATCCTATCTTATTCAAAATCCCTGACAATACACATTTCCTCTATGTTTGTAACAACTGTCATCTTACCCTTTGTCACAGGCCAGCTGGGCACTATGAGTGTATCAATTTAGTTGCAGGCTGACTGGGTGCTGCAACTGTATCAACCACTGGGCTGTTTGGTTCGGGATCGAGGAGGCAGAGTTGGGAGAGAAGCAAAGGCAAATTTATTATAGCTTACACACACAACAGTTAAGAGAAAGATAAACGCGACAAGCAGATAATGCAGTATTAAAGAGCTAATAGTAAATAATAACAACAGATAGATGGATCAATCTGTCGCAGGCCAACAGGACACTGCAAGGGTATCTGCCACTGGGCTGTTCAAAACAACAGATAGACAGACATAGGTTGGCAACTTATTGATAGTCCCTCAATGCCAGGTGCACGCCAAGTGATTCCAGCAAAGTCAGGCATCCCCAATCGACACTGTCGGAGGGATTACCGGGGAAGATTCCTTGATCAGGATCCAATTCTCACTCACACTGGGAGTCTGGTGTCCGGGCTTGGAATAGCAATGACCATTCTGTTCCCTCCTTCCTGCTGGTTACCTGACGCATGCGCTTTTTATAACTAGTCTTATGCTAATCTGTTGGCTTTACAGCCACTCACAATTTTGTCCTATAGCTGTTACCCTATGGGATTGAAAGGTGTTAAAAATTATCATAAAAGGTTACTACCCAGACTCAGGTTTATCCAATAAGCAAATTACAACACAGCATCTTTAGGTTTGAAATTAACATTACTAAACCCAACCCTTTTAGGTTTTTCTGAGTATTCTTTCTTGGGACCTGCTTTCCTGGAATGTGTTGGGTCTGCCAGGTGGTTGGATCCAGTTTTTATCATCAAGGCTGAACTGTGAGCAAAAACCATTAGGTCAGCTAATCTTGCAGCTACAGCTTTGCCTTTGGGGCCCAGTTAGTTCCACGAACAGTTAGTTTTATCATTTTGGTTAAACTTATGATAGACAAGTTACATTTGCAGGTTACAAACTTACAAGCTTTATATTAGGCAAAAATTCCAAATGCCTCCAAGAAGCACATATTTATTGCTTATTAAACCCTCTGGTTCTGGCTGTCACAATCCACCCTTTGCTTCTTTGAAGCATTTGGTAAGGCTTACAAATATGATTTCTGCCAGGTGGCATATACATGGTCGGCAAAAGCAACATTTATTTTGGCATGGGTATTAAACTTAATTTTATAGCAACAACATTTAAAGATTATATTGAATAATATTCATTTTATGACTAAACTTATTACTACTACAAACCACCTAGTGGAACACCTTTAGTAAAGGTATACATTTGCACAGTATAGGCCACTTTATACCACTTACACAGCGGGGGAATATTAGTAGCGCAGTTAATAATTTGCCCTCCCTCTTGAGCTATGAGGGCAAGTTATTTTCCTTTTTGGGCATCTTCGAACAAACCTTTAATGTGGGCCACTACTTCACCCCATTCCTTTAGCTGGGGCATGTCTACATCTTTAACCCAGGATTTTGGAAGACTTAGGTTAAGGGTGACGCTTTCTAATTGGGTTTTTGGCCACATTAAGGTAGCTTCCTGTTCTTGAACATATAGGGTAGCTGATGTCCCTTGGAAATATTGAGCTTCTGCACAACAGGTGGTACAGGAGGTCCAAAATGTGCTGTTAGGATGATATAAGCGGCCAGGACCTTCCCAGTAAACTTGCTGGGCTAGGATAATATAGGGAGTTGCTGGTAGGGGTGTTACACAAACCATGTTGGGGGGAATATTAACCCACCCTCTCCATAGAGTTCCCAAGCCTATTAAAATGCCATTTACAGGGTACACTGGGGATTGGGTCAAATACTTGGGACCTCCACCAGGGAGTGACGTTAGATAAGCAAGGTAGCGGGTACACCTGTGGTGGCTTTTTCTGGATTAACAACGTACATCCCTGCTTAATGCAAAAAACAGATAGGGGTTCTCCTGTTTGGGTGTTTAACCATTTTCCTTCTTCCCTTTGGGATTGGTAAATCTCCCAATTGGGTTGGTTGAAGGAGTACATTTGCTCGGGTGTGTCCTCATCTGTGTATTTAAATGCACACTGCCCAGGTATGACTATGGCTTTGGTATCTTGCAGAAATGATTTTGGCACGGTGCCCACCATGGGCTCGGCCAGTTGTTCTAGGTTGACCAGGGCTGTGCCCTGCAGATTTTCCTAGACTGATTGGAAATATGCAGCAATTGTGTATTTAATTCCATGAGCATGCCCCGCTTCATCTATGTGGTGGAACCACAAAATACCCAGAACATGGGATGTGTTGGCCTCCTAGTCTGTGGACCACCACTTGACAGCATAAGAGCCATTTTTAAACCACCATAGTACCTTGCTATACCTGGAGTACCGGTGTATTTGGTGAGCTGTACACCACTGTGCCAAAGTGTCATCGGGCAGGGTAACCGCTGGAGCTATCGTCTCCCATGAAGGTGGGGTTGGAGGGTTTGGTCACCTCCTTGGGCTTCGGGTGGTCATAGAATTTTGAGCTACAGGTGGGGCAATGGCAGTGGTCACATCGGGACCCGGGGTGGGCAGGGTACCTGCAGGCAGAACGTAACAGCACAAGGGCCATTGGAAGTAACCACAACAATCCCCTCCTGTTCCACACTCGTTTTTCCCAGCCCTGGCATACGGAAGAAAACCAAGTAACCACCCCATCCCATAGTAACATTGACAGATTCCTCCTTGCCAGTTCACAATCTACTGTGGGTGGCTCCAGAGCCAGTTTTGCACTTCTTCAATTGTGGCTGGGCATTCCCAGTATCCCAGTATCCCAGCATGTCTGAGGCTTTGGCACTGGTTGTGCAGGAGCACGTGAATGCCCCACAGTAATCAAACAGTAGCAAACAACCAGCAGTCCCATCATAATGACATTCCACCCCTTCATTGTTAGGTGAGGGTGGTGGTGTTGCTCTGGAGCAGGGTGATGATTTCAGCCTGCCTCGGGGCTGCTATGGCTGTGCCTGCGGATGGATCCAGTCGGCCGCACCAGGAGTTTGAATGATGGATCCATCCTCCAGCTGCTGGTTGATAATGTATTGAATGGGTTGTGTTGCTTTGGGAGGTGTGCAGTATTGAGGTCGGCGTACTCCCTTCATGGCTGGCAGGGTAAGTGGGGTCATAGAACATCGGGCTACTGCTGTCATCACGTCTTCCTGCTCGCTCTCCTGGGCCGTGGCCAAACTGCCAGGTTTCCTGCTTCAGGATAAACTGCTGCCCCTGCAACACGTTCAGACCCAGCAAATTCGGCCCTCCCCAGAGCATTACAGCAGCTGCTGTTACTACGGAACCATTAGGTAAGGTGAACGAGGGTCAGATCAGATGTCCTGGTCATCTGATGCCTCCGACTCCAATTACTTGATAGTGGGTTCCTTTCCCCCACTTCCAATCTGCGGAATCTAAAATGCAAATCTGGGTACCCGTGTTTAATAGCATATCAATTGACTTTTCACTTTTACTTAATTGATTCTGTACAGGTATCCAAATTAAGGGTCTAATATTAACATTAGATACCGGTCTCTGGCTTGCTACTACCCCCATTGTGGCCCCTTTCTTTGGAGGTTCAGCTGGCCAGACTCCCTAGGCCACGTAATTAGGTGGGGTAATGGCTGGTGGCCCCTCATGTGCCTGGGAAAATGTTGACGGTTTTGCCCTCAGGGCAGAGAATCTCTCCGGTGACACTGTTGATGGCACAGAAGGCTCCGGTCCCTGATTCAATTTAGCAGAGATTTGGTCCGATTCAGTGGATGAACCTCTGAATCTGAATAGAATCAGGAGGCACTTTACTCTCTCCAAATCAAATTGGAACCCTCCAAATCGATTGACATAGATTCGGAAAGATTCAGCGATTCAGACATAGACACAGCTTTAAATGTTTTTTCTATATACCTCAAGGTACCAGGTGGCTCGTGAATGCTGAGATGCTGGGGCAGATGGAACAACTCACAAGTGTGCGGGGGGCTCTCCAATGCGCTTGGCAGCAGACTTGGAAGTGGGCCAGAAGCACTTCCAATCCACTTCCAGGTCTGCCAGAAAGTGTGCTGGGGATCCTCCCCATGTCCCCCTGGTTCGGCGACTGGTGCCTCCTGGGTCTGGGGGTGCACCTGGGGTCCCCCCACAGCTGATCGCCAAGCCAGGAGGGTGCAGGGGGCCCCCCAACACTCTCCCCATTGGACCTGGAAGTGGACCAGAAATACTTCCAATCTACTTCTGGGTTTGCTGCCAAGCACACGGGGCAGGGTGGGGGGGGGCGCACTCCATCTGCCCCAGCATTGCAGCATTCATGAGCTGCACTTTGTACCTTGAGGTATGTAGAAAAAACATTTAAAAATGTGTCTATGGCCGAATTGCTAATTCTCCGAATCAGCATCAAATCTTCAGATTCAGCTGAATTGAATCAGGGACAGTGATCCAAATCAACGAATTGAATCACTGTCCCCGATTCAGACCAAATCCAAATCTGAATCAAATACAGCCTGTTTTACACACCCCATTGGATTCCACCTTACACAGAAAGGCTCAGGGTGGCTCGTGTATGTGAAACTTTTTGTACAATTTGATACCACACAGCTGCCAAAGGAGAATTATGTGTCTTGTACAAACCAGGGCATAGGAAAAGGGAGCAACAGGCCACAGATTGTTAGATTCTATCATGTCAATATGTAAGCTTTAGTCAATGCTTGAGTGAAGTTACCATATTTTCTTGCGTACCATACACCCCAAGCTAAGACAAGCTCTTTGTTTTTGGAAGGCTGAATGTAGAGGGGGTGGAATCCAGGGATATAATTTGTAAGCAGGAAAGAGGGGTGATCCTCCAGGCCCAAAGGATAACAGTCCCTGAGAGAAGCAAGGGGGGTAAGAGTGCTCAGAAACCCCCTTGGCTCAGCAAGGGCATTCAGCAATGCCTGAGGTCTAAAAGGTGGGGGGGGGGGTACAAACAGTGGAAGGGAGGAATTATCACCAAGGAGGAGTACTCCTTCTCGGCCCAGGAGTGTAGGAGGGCTATTAGGAAGGCCAAGGCAGAGATGGACCTCAGGCTAGCATCCAGGATTAAGGACAACAAAAAGTTCTTTTTCAAGTACATTGGGAGCAAGAAGAGGGCACCAGGCAATGTAGGGCCCCTGCAAGACACAAATGGTAATCTGGTGGCCATGCCAGATGAGAAAGCTGGTATTTTTAACAGTTTCTTTGCCTCTGTTTTCCTGAACAGGGACCGGGATATCCCACCTACCAGAGGAAGGGACAATCTTGGGGATAGCTCTATCAAGCCTTCAGTCAGCGCAGATGTAGTTAGGGATCTTCTGAAAGGGCTAGACATTTTTAAATCTGCAGGTCCAGATGCCCTCCACCCAAGGGTGTTGAGGGAGCTGGCAGGCGTCATCGCAGAGCCTTTGGCCCGGCTGTATGAGCACTCGTGGTCATCTGGCCAGGTGCCGGGGGATTGGAAACTGGCTAATGTGGTCCCAATTTTTAAGAAGGGGACGAAGGAGGACCCAAGTAATTATAGGCCTGTAAGCCTCACCTCGGTGCTTGGGAAGCTCTTGGAGAGGATCATCAAGGAGCATATCTGTGGGGGGCCTGCAGGGGAGATCATGCTCAGGGGCAATCAGCATGGGTTCACCAAAGGCAGGTCCTGCCAGACCAACCTGATTGCCTTTAACGACCAAGTAACTAAATCCTTGGATGATGGTGTCGCTGTGGACGTAGTCTTTCTAGACTTTAAGAAGGCCTTTGACCTCAATTTATTCATCAATAAATTAAGTGACTGTGACATTGGTGTCTGCACAGTTGGATGGGTAAAAAATTGGCTGATGGGGAGCACCCAGAGAGTAGTGGTGGATGGGTTGTACTCAACCTGGTGAGATGTGAGCAGTGGGGTACCCCAGGACTCGGTCCTCGGGCCCGCACTGTTTAACATCTTCATCAGCGACTTGGACGAGGGTGTGGAAAGCACGCTGTCCAAGTTTGCTGATGACACTAAGATGTGGGGTGAGGTGGACACACTTGAAGGGAGAGAGAGGCTGCAACTAGATTTAGACAGACTACAAAAGTGGGCAGACGAGAATAGGATGGGGTTCAACGTAGACAAATGCAGGGTGCTGCACCTTGGGAGAAGGAATCCACAACATACATACAGGCTGGGGAGTTCCCTTCTTGAAAGCACAGAGGTGGAAAGGGATCTTGGAGTCATTATTGACTCCAAGATGAACATGAGCCACCAATGCCAGACCGCAGTCAGCAAGGCCAGCCGTACCTTGTCATGCATCCAAAGGTGCATCTCAAGCCAGTCCAGAGAGGTGATACTCCCCCTCTATGCAACTTAGGTCAGGCCGCAGTTGGAATACTGCGTCCAGTACTGGGCGCCGCACTTCAAAAGGGATGTGGCCAGCCTGGAGAGGGTTCAGAGGAGGGCCACCCGCTTGGTGAGAGGGCAGCAGGACAGGACCTATGAGGAGAGACTGAAGGACCTGAACCTGTTCAGCCTCAGCAAGAGGAGGCTGAGAGGGGACCTGGTGGCTGCCTACAATCTTATCAGGGGAGATGAAGAGCAAATAGGCAGAGCTCTTTTCTCCCCAGCACCACCTGGGGTGACAAGGAACAATGGTCATAAGCTGATGGAGAATAGGTTTAGGTTGGAGATCAGAAGGCAATATTTTACAGTTAGGGTGGCCAAAATCTGGAACCAACTTCCCAGGGAAGTGGTCCTCACCCCTACCTTGGGCATATTCAAGAGGAGGTTGGACAATCACCTGTCTGGGGTCTTGTGAACCCAGCATTCATTCCTGCCTGTGGCAGGGGATCAGGCTAGATGATCTGTTCAGGTCCCTCCTGACCCTAGCTACTAGCATACTGTGATACTAAAGCTACTGCTTAGCATCAGAGGAAAGGAGGGAAGATTGCTGGGAGTCTTACTGGGTCAGACCAATGGTCCATCTGGCTCACTATCCTGTCTCCAACAGTGGCAGAAGTGAATGCTATACAGGGCAAGCACCAAACCAGATATCTCTGGACTGTTCTAGTCCCTATTCACTACCCTCCCTAGCATCTGCCATTTATTGGTTTAAAGATGCCAGAGGAAACATCTCTAACCATTCTGTTCAATAGTCATTAATAGATTTATCATCCATTAATTTATCCAATCCCTTTTTGAATCTGGCTATGCTATCTGCCTCCACCACCTCCTGTGGCAATGAATTCACAAGTTAACTATGCACTGCTTAAACAATATTCTTTCTCTTGTAAATGCATGGGAGGAAGAAAGCCTTTCTGCAAAAGCATGCTGCAGTCTCCCATAACCTTAAGTAGTTGACAGTTACCCAGATCTGCCTCTTTCAAAGATGAGCTTGGTGGTGTTACAGTCTTTTAAATACCTAATATGCTTCAGCACAGCTTTCTGCAAATGAAGTACAGCACCACCAGGGGGAATGCTTTTTCCTTTCTAGTTTTAAATTAGTAGCTCTCACGTCTTAAAGTTCTTTCAATAGCTTGAGGCCAAATCTATTCTCTGTGGCTCAGCTTCCTATTGCACTGAGTGAGCATATACAGGGCACCATCTCTTTGTATGGAGGAATCTGCTCCTTTTTGTGCAGCTGGACAGGTGGCCTGAGCACTCATTGCATTTTTTTTTTTTTCTGTTTCAGATGATTCCTTTAAGGAAATGAAAAGAAATGAGCGAGGGGCACGACAAGTCTCTCACTGGGGTTGTAGAGAGGCAGCAGCAAGGCGCCAGACTTCCATGCCTAGATCCTGAGGTGGTGCAGAGTCATTTGGAAGAACTGGATGCCTTTAAGTCGGCAGGCCCAGATGGGCTCCATCCGAGGGTGCTGAAGGCACTGGCCGACGTCATTGCAGAGCCACTGGCGGGAATATTCGAATGCTCGTGGCGCACGGGCCAAGTCCCGGAGGACTGGAAAAGGGCTAACGTGGTCCCCATTTTCAAAAAGGGGAGGAAGGAGGACCCGGGCAACTATAGGCCGGTCAGTCTCACCTCCATCCTTGGTAAAGTATTTGAAAAAATTATCAAGGATCACATTTGTGAGAGCCCGGCAGGGCAAATTATGCTGAGGGGAAACCAGCATGGGTTTGTGGCGGGCAGATCGTGCCTGACCAACCTAGTCTTTTTCTATGACCAGGTTACGAAACGCCTGGACACAGGAGGAGGGGTGGATGTCGTATACCTGGACTTCAGGAAGGCCTTCGATACGGTATCCCACCCCATACTGGTGAACAAATTAAGAGGCTGTGATGTGGATGACTGCACAGTTCGGTGGGTGGCGAATTGGCTAGAGGGTCGCACCCAAAGAGTCGTGGTAGATGGGTCGGTCTCGACCTGGAAGGGTGTGGGCAGTGGGGTCCCGCAGGGTTCGGTCCTTGGACCGATACTCTTTAATGTCTTCATCAGCGACTTGGACGTGGGAGTGAAATGTACTCTGTCCAAGTTTGCAGATGACACAAAGCTATGGGGAGAAGTGGACACGCCGGAGGGCAGGGAACAGCTGCAGGCAGACCTGGATAGGCTGGACAAGTGGGCAGAAAACAACAGGATGCAGTTCAACAAGGAGAAATGCAAAGTGCTGCACCTAGGGAGGAAAAATGTCCAGCACACCTACAGCCTAGGGAATGACCTGCTGGGTGGCACGGAGGTGGAAAGGGATCTTGGAGTCCTAGTGGACTCCAAGATGAACATGAGCCGGCAGTGTGACGAAGCCATCAGAAAAGCCAATGGCACTTTATCGTGCATCAGCAGATGCATGACGAATAGGTCCAAGGAGGTGATACTTCCCCTCTATCGGGCGTTGGTCAGACCGCAGCTGGAGTACTGCGTGCAATTCTGGGCGCCGCAATTCAAGAGGGATGCGGATAACCTGGAGAGGGTACAGCGAAGGGCAACTCGTATGGTCAAGGGCCTGCAGACCAAGCCCTACGAGGAGAGACTAGAGAAACTGGACCTTTTCAGCCTCCGCAAGAGAAGGTTGAGAGGCGACCTTGTGGCTGCCTATAAGTTCATCACGGGGGCACAGAAGGGAATTGGTGAGGATTTATTCACCAAGGCGCCCCTGGGGGTTACAAGAAATAATGGCCACAAGCTAGCAGAGAGCAGATTTAGACTGGACATTAGGAAGAACTTCTTCACAGTTCGAGTGGCCAAGGTCTGGAACGGGCTCCCAAGGGAGGTGGTGCTCTCCCCTACCCTGGGGGTCTTCAAGAGGAGGTTAGACGAGTATCTAGCTGGGGTCATTTAGACCCAGCACTCTTTCCTGCTTATGCAGGGGGTCGGACTTGATGATCTATTGAGGTCCCTTCCGACCCTAACATCTATGAATCTATGAATCTATGAGATTCTTAGTTCCACTGTGTGCTTGAACCATTAATTGTGTTTGATTTATTTACTGGAGCTACAAAGTTTTCTTCCCTTTTTGGGTACTTGCAATAGACCCAGGCACAAACAATCTTGGCCCTAACACTGGTTCCAATCACAGTTTTAAAGACATAATGCTTATGAAGTCATGCAAACATGAGCAAAGTTTCCCACATATTGTTAAAACATGCATATTTGTAATATATATGGTATATATCATATGACATATATATCATTAGATGCATAATTGTTATATATAAAATATACACACTATAATTTCACTATATGTGTGCGTGTATGTATGTAAGGGGATTATATTTATTATAATTATTTAATATATTATTATTAATTACTTAATATATTATATACAATTCCATACTGGTATTACTTGTTAGCTTTTGATGATGTCATGTTTTCTATCAAAGCTGCAGTGAATAGATTGCATAGAGTAGCCACTCAGGTTAGGAGTATAGAGTACCCAGTCTCTGCCTACTGAGGGTGGCTGACTTTTGACTAGTAGAACAAACACATATAGAAGACACACACCATTTCATGTCAGTAATTATGTACTTGAAAGGCCTTTAAATCCGGGGTGTCCATAGGCTGATTCCTGCATGTGGAGATGCTCCATATGGCCTGCAGTGTTCCTGGCAGGCCAGAGATTTGGGGCTAGGGCCAGCAGGGGATGGACTTCTGCAGATTCCAAGACTCTGGGGCCCTGCTGGAAATTGCTGTTGGAAGCAGGCAGACAACTGAGGGCTGTGCCAACACAGCTCTGCTTGCCCTACAGCACCTTTGGGCTCCCACCTCTTGGCCTGCTGCCATTCACCCCATGGCTCCTTGCCTTGCTGCCTCTACCACCTATGCTGCCTCCATGGCAGAAAGTAGCTTTTTGGCTTGTAGCCACTTGCCCCATCACTGTAGGCACTGCTTCTACCGCCACCCTGGAAGTTGCTGGCACAGCCACTGGCCCAGCAGATTTGGCCCATGAGGAGCCCCACATTTCAAATCTAGCCCAGGTCATGGGGTGCTTAAATAAATCATTGGATAATTTTGGACAAGCCCATAAAATGTACCAAATTTGTTCATTCGCTTGCTGGTGATTCTAAAGTTTACTTTGGTCTAGAAAGCCTATTTCAAAAACATGTTGGGATTTGTTATATATAAAATATTTTATTTTGAAGAGATCTTGGGAATTGACAGCTAGAAATGACAATGTTTCCAATGTTATGTATGTTCAATAATTTCTCCTATTTTTCCTTCAGCAAAGGTCACATTGTATCAAGTCAAATTATCTATAAATATTTACTGAAAAAATGGATTTTATTTCCATGATTGATATGGGTGATTTTCTGTTGGTGACCATCTGGGAGACATCTGTTAAACTGTAATCTCTTGCAGACAAGACATATAGTCTTACTGTATGTTTTTAAGGTTCTGAGTAAACTTACAGTGCCATGAAAGTTGCATTCAATAAATAAAGAAAAAACAATAAAAAAGTAATAATTAAGACTTAAACAATGTATCCATCAGATTCCACCCATAACTGTTGATAGGAAGGAGTATGTGAGAATGGCAGTTTTCATTGGAAGAAATTAAAGGAATAGGGCAGCTTTTCGTTCTATATTCAGAGCGGGTGCAACTACACCCCTCTTTTTGGATTGCATTGCACCACGGGATCCTCTGTGGACTTTTTAAAGTTCATAAAGCATGTGAAAATCTTCCCCTTTCTGCTCAAAGATACCCTCTGCCCCTTCCTCTCTACCCCATCCCCCTCCAATTGTCGCTGATGCCCTGGGGTCAGAGAAGCACCAGAGTCATTTCTGTGTGCTCCTGTTTTTGCAGGTTCTGGCCCTGGAGGTTTATACATTATTTTATTTTTAGTTTTAAGAAAACGTAGAGATAATGATAGGGAGCACTGTAGGTACAGGTCTAGACTCAGTAAAGCACATTAGGAAGATAAATAAATGCTGAGTTCTTTTCTAACAGTTTGGAAAGCCACAGTAAGGATTTGGAAACATGAAGAAACTCTTTAATGTGTTTCAGTTGTGAGCCAGGATACTTTGTAGACGGAGCCATACTTTCATTTTTAAATATTATAATTTGGCCTGTTGTTTTATTTTATAATTATAAAATGAGCTGAGAAAAAAATTAAAAAGATTCATGAAAGTAATGATCACACTACACTGTAACTTTCTTGAACTGGAAGTAAGACATTTCAAGAACCAGCTGATGATTTTTAAACAGGAGGATAGTTTAACAATTCTGTGTTTTGGAATAAAGGGAATGTATCTTCTATTTATTGAATGTCCTGGCATGATAAATATGAAGACATTAACTATTTAATGGAAGCCTTGTCTGTCTTCATTAGTGTAGCAGAATGCATATGTCTTACTACATTTAAATCACTCAACACTGAAGTAGAGTAATTCCGTTGTGTCATATACTATAAAATAAGTCTGTCATCACAGCTTAACACTACAATTCTTTACCATAGACAGAATGGATTACCTTCTTATAGGTATTATATTTCATAGATTTCATAGATTTCATAGACATTAGGGCTGGAAGGAACCTTGGAAGATCATCCAGTCTAGCCCCCTGCCCCAGGGGCAGGAAGTCAGCTGGGGTCATAGGATCCCAGCAAGATAAACATCCAAATTTCTCTTGAAGGTGTTCAAAGTACATGCTTGATCCACCTTCAGCAGCAGTCTATTCCAGACCTTGGGGGCTTGGACTTTAAAGAAGTTATTCCTTATGTCTTTATAGTCAACATTTCAGCAAATTTTTGTGTATGTAATATGTCATGTTTGCTAGCTTTATAAAAGAAGTTCAAAAGGGCAATGTGAGGGAATGAGGTACAGGAATAGGTTGTCTTTAGTTCATATAATTATGCTAAAATAAGAAACGGATAAGTCAGTAGTTAAAATGATATCCTCTTCCAAATAAGATTTGATTAGTTCAAAATATTTTTCCTTTTTATCACATATAGCAATCACATTATGGATTCATAACATAATTAGAGATGTATAGGCCATGCCTCCAAAGCCCAAATGGTAGTTGACAGCAAAAGAAAATACTAAGATCCACATTCTGTAAGGCTGCAGCTGATTGTTAGTGGTAAGAAGGGCTGGTCCTGGAGTAGATATTTTGGGTGCACACCGCATGTAGCCTTGCCCTTTCATTTGTATGTGTTGTTTTATGATGCTCAGTCTGTTAAGAAAATATGAATGAAATGTTATTTAATATACTTAATGTTTGTGCTTGGAAATACATTGGGCCATTCCAGCATAGCCCTGCACTGGGCTGGTGTATACTGACTTTGCTTCATGGACATTTCTGGGATGCATCAAGTCTTAAGCAGTCACAATGATGCTTGGACCTCCTGAGATACACAAGGGGGCAGAATGAATCTGAATTTAAATTTCTTGATAGCTGTTACTGATCAGTATCCTAGTTACTATTTTGCTGTCTAATATATGGGCAGAATACCAACCTAATAAAATCCTGTTGATTTTGCAGACCTGGCAATGTAAGACACCATAATACATGTCCTGCCTGTGCATGGCTTATCTGGAATGATTTTGACCACTTTGGCCACATATTTGTATACTTGTAAAAGCATCCCTGTAGACTAGTTGTTCATACATTTTATAGTGTATATTTTTTATAATATAATTGTAACAGGGAGCAAGGAACTCCTGTTACTTTAGGAGAGAGATTTCCACAGAAAGGGCCCCAGGCAGCTGAACAGGGATAAACTAACAGGAAAGAAGGCAGCAAGGGAGCAACTGAAGCCAAGGTGTAGTGAGCTGCCTGTTAATGGGGGGGGAGGTGGTAATTGCAGCAGGTCAGGAGAACACCTGACCAGAAGGGGAGAAACACAGGGGATATAAGCCTGGGTTCCTGAGGAAGAGGGGCAGTGCAGCCCTGCAGGAAGAGAAGCTCCTGCCAATTCAGACTGATGGGTAGTGGGAGCTGCAGGCCATGGAAGGTACTCCTAAGGCTGAGAGCCAGAGTGGAGAGTGGCTTGGCAGTGCTGGCCAGCGGCATGATGAGCCAGAGAAAGACTTTGGCTACGTGAGTTTAAAGTGATGGCTTGCATTTTTGTTTTAGTTTTTAATCAGAAGACCTGATGTGACCGATAGGGGATAGGAGACCACAGGGGTGCTGCAAGGGAACCCAGCATACAGCCCTTCCAGGACCTGGTGGGATGAATGGGGCAGAAGCCCAGACACTTTGGAGGCAGGAGTCAGCAGTCCTACAGAGGCAGGTGACTCAGGAAGCTGAACCCAGTTAAAGAGCCAGAGGCAGGAATACAAGGAGAGCAGCCTTGCCCTGGGTCAGGGATGCCAAGGGGGATAACTTTGCGTATATGTGTGCAACCTTGCATGGGCCAGGGTTTCCAGGAGGCTTGGACAAGGTGCAAGACAGAGTTGAGGAACCTAGAGACTGGAGACACAGAGAGGGCTGAGGCTGTGATTGCTGGGCCCGAACCAGTGAGTCAGGCATGGGCAACTGGTGCTTCCTCAATTGGAGGGGGGGGGGGTACTTGCCTCCCCAGCGGCCAGTCAGCAACTTGGAGGGTCCCCCCTTGGCCAATCGTGCCGCCTTGGAAGTGCCAGCAGTGCTTCTTCTGGTACTCCCACTTCCTGCCAGCGCTCTCGGGGGGCGGGGGCAGTGCTCCAGCCTGCCTGACCTACCCATCATCTAAGCAGGGAAGGCTTGCTGCAGGGGGTGCACCGGCACCCTCAGGGGGTGCATGTGCACCCTGTGCTCCCTGCTACACCTTACTACTGGAGCCAGGGCTAGAAACCTGCAGCTAGAATAAAGGGGGCTAAAGCCAAGAGAGCTGAGAGCTCTATAGGAAGACCAAACTGTGGACAGAGTAACATCTGTGAGGTATGGGCATGGATATAGGGGTGGACAGAGGTCACGGATAGCTTGTGAGACAACTGGTGCCTTGGGGCACCTACAAAGCTAGGTGGGCCAAAAATAAGTATCCCAGGGACAAGACAGAGCCGAACTGGGTTCACTCTTGGACCCTGGGAGATTAACAGTCCCTTTTACCCCTTTTATACAATTACATCAAGTTGTGGCAGGTGTGTGAGAAGGGAAGGGACCCTGAGGAGCTGGAGTGGAGGGCACAAATCAAGGGCCATCAGAGGGCATCGTGGCTACCTTCAGGGGCAGGACCTGCTTCGACAATTGTAAATGTTTCTGAAAGTCCAGTCCAAATACACTCTGTTTCATAGAAGCAGGGTAGAGTTATAGCATTGCCAGAGCTAGGGTGTGTAAAAAGTCTTAATTTTACATTAGTATAGAAGGATTGAATTTTCACTGAAACAATGTATTCAGGCCCATTCAGGAAGCAAGCTGAGTTTCCTTCCTTTTGTGCAGCTGGCCTCCAAAGGTGACAGGAAATTGAGTCTGTGGGTTTGCCTGAACCAACTTAGAATTGAAGGAGGCAGTAGGAAGATGTTTTCTGTTAGATACCAGATTCTTCATTATGTGAAATAGAGCATCAGATAAAAAGCTGAATAGGAAAGTTTCATCCAGCTGGTGCTTGTCTTTTGCTGACTGGACATTAGATACAGAGTTCAAAGTTTCCCCAGCAGTTCTGAAAGCCTCTGCAAAAAAGAGCTTATCCATTGATGTCCATGTTATTTACTTCACTTCACAAGTGAGTAAATGTCTGTACAAGAAAAAAAACAGCTGGGAATCAGGCCCACGCTTGAAATTAACATGGGTCAAGAATATGGTCCAGAATGTTTACAGGCTGGAATGTTCACAAAAACTGAATTTTAAGTCAATATTGTAGAGCAGGTGATCAGTGGAGACTGCTGACTTCACTAATAAAACTAAGAAGCAAGGATTTTTGGGAGGGGTAATCTGCATAGCTGGGATAAATTTAGAGAGATGACCTGAAATGTTCCAAATCTTTTCTAACTTTATCCCAACTATACAGTTGGTCCAATAAAACTATTGCTCCAAAAAATCCTTGCCTGTTGCATGATTGTTGGACCATTATGACTACAGCATCCCTTTAATA
This sequence comes from Alligator mississippiensis, assembly GCF_030867095.1. Lineage (NCBI taxonomy): Eukaryota > Metazoa > Chordata > Crocodylia > Alligatoridae > Alligator > Alligator mississippiensis. Next base: position 72,619,516 of record NC_081828.1, read on the forward strand.
CTATCTTCACTAATAAATCTAATTTATTAGTAGGTTTAACAAATAACCTGAAAATTATATAGACCCATTTTGTGTAAGTCTGTTTTCTTGTTGCAAGTATCCTTGATCATCTCTCAGCTTGTAACATCATATCTAAAACTTGGCCTCAACCCTGGAATTAGATCCACATAATTGCAAAGTTCCATTCCTAGATTGCAGGACCTAAGCAATGGGGCCCAATCTATAGCCTTTTGAAGTCAAAGTGATTTTTTTTTAGTAACTTCAGTAGGCTTTGAATAAATCCTATGGATTATAAACCTACTGGAACAGGGCTGTCTCTTACTCTCTGTCTGTGCTGAAGCTTCTAGTCATCACTTCAAGACAAAAAATAAACATCAACAAGAACATTTGAAGAATGTTCAAATGTCAAGCTTGTTGAATACACTCAATTAAGTGCCTCAAAATAATCCACAGATCAAGGATTTTTCAATGAACAGCTATGAAAAGAAAATGACAAATTCAAGAAAATGGCACAGTTCTTGAATAGAAGCTAAAATGATTAAATAAGTAATTTGAATAAATTTATTTGGATATTACATATTATTTCATTCTTTGTAATTAAGAATTCTACCTATGAGATATAATCACTGTTTACTGGATATATATATAGGCTAAATCAGGGCTGGAGCCAGAGCTGTGATGCAGTGTAAGCAATGCCTGGGGGGAAGGCAATGGGAGGGCCAAGTGGGAGGGGGGCATAGAGACTGGGGCAGGTCATGAAACAAGCAGGACGTGTGACAGGCACTGAGGGAGGTGCCAAGGGTTCTGGTGGAAGGGGGACAAGTATTGGAGTGGACAAGCTTCAGGGGGAAAGGGGCAGGGGGACAATGTCAGGCCCTCTGACACCCCTGACTTGCCCCTTCCCCCCACTCCCTACCTCCTCACTACCATCCCTTCTGGCACAGCTTGCCTCCCTGCCCCTGCTTTCCCCATTGCAGCAGTAATAGGAGATAAATTTAAGATGATCCTCCAGTAATTAGATTCTATACATGGAAAATTATTTAAAATGTATAAATACAATTTCCTTGTATAGATTGTAATTATTGGGGAGTCATCTTAAATTTGAAATTGGCTTGGATTCAGGTAGGCGCGGTAATACAGACCCAGTTCAGCTTTCAGATTCCAGACTGAGTTTGTAATGGTGACAGCTAGAAGAAGTAACATAACTTTTCTATTTATAGATACAGAACATTTGAAATAAAAAGGTCACAATAAATTCACAGCTGCCTTCCATTTTATGAAAACAATATCATTATATTTGCTGCACATTTAAAAGTGTAACATCATAATAAGCACACAAAATTGGTTTTAAATAATGGGTACAACTTTGTACATTCTGGTAGGTCATTACAAATAACAGATATAGAAAGATAATTCTAGTTAAAAAAAATTTTAAAAAGACATTTTTCACACGCTGTATCCTATAAGCCTTCATTATTTGGACCAGAAAAGCCAGATCTGTTACCCTGTCAGTCTAAATAATCTAGGTAAGGAAGCTTAATTTCTCTTTTGTCATTCCAACAAAAGGCCATTTTTCTATGGTTCGCAAAGTTCCCATCTGCTGAGCTGAATGTCATGAAGTATGAGGGCTATAACATTTTCCCTGACAGCGCTAATTGTCCTAGTGTTATGTGTATGTTATATGACCCTTCATAAGAGGTAGTTGGAATATAGATAGTACCGTGTGTTTCTGAAAAGGCCAGTGCTACAAAGGAGAGACCATATAAAGCTATCAAAAAGAAACAATGGTTGCTTTTTTTGTCAAGAAAAAATGACTGTGGGAGAAATGTTGTAATTCTGTTAACAGTAAACACTCAGATTTTTATGCTGAAATTCTTCACAAATAAGTCATTATACAATTATACATATGTTAAGACAAGGACTGGCAACCTTTGGCCTTTACAGGCCATACTTGCAACCTAGCCCCCTGCCATGGGCTGTAACACATCTTCCCTCCCTCCCCACCATCTCCTCCCACCCTGCAGTGATCAGTGAGGGGGAATAGATTTTAAAAAGGCAGGTTCCAGGACCCCAGGGATGCCTTCTCTTCTGTAACAGAGGCTGCCTATACACATACTCCAATGCATCCTAATTAGAATGCTTCAGAGCATACTTGATCGATATTGTTCTGCATTCTAATTAGAATGCTCCAAAATAGCCTTATCGTCACATGTATTAATCCCCATGCATTTCAAAATGACAACTGGAGTGCTTTAATTAAATCTCGTTGGATGACTTTTTGTTAAAGCATGCAGCCATTTTGAAATGCGGGGGGCAGGGCGCTTAATACACATGATAAGGTGTTTTAATTAGATTAGCTGTCTGAGAACTGCTTTAATTGAAATGCGCCCCCCCACACACATAACTCTGAGCATGTGTATGGGCAGCCATAAAGACTAAACTGAACACAATAGATAACAGGACTCCTGGGGTCACCCCTCCTCTGCTGCTGTGGCTGGAGTGTGCAGCCAATTCACTGAGCTGCCACAAGCTGGATCTAGTCTCTTCATAAGCCTGATCCTGACTTTAGGCTGTAGGTTGCCAACCCCTGTCTCAGGATGTCATGTTTCTCTTAAAGCTTTGCTGCTCAAATGCATCCACATTTAATTAATCATGAATATTAATTAAATCAAAAGCAGTTCAACACATAAGTAGCTTGTAGAAGTGTCACATTCATTGGTGATGCATAGGAGGTGCATGTGGGTGCACGTGCACCTTCTGAGCTTGGCAGTGCACCCCCTGCAAAAAGGTGCTGCTGACACTGCTGATGGCATCTGTGGGCAGTCGCCACTTGTCACCCCTCCCTTTGCCACTGACATTGTCATCAGCATCTGCAGACAGTCCCTAATCACTGCTGGATGCTGCTGACGCTGCCAGTGGTGTCTGTGGGTGGATGTCGACCGCTGGTCAGCTCTCACCACCCCCCCCACCAATAGCACTGGAGCTGCCTGCAGGAGTTCACCATGCCTCCCTCCCCAGCCTCCAGGGACAGGCAGTGTTTATGGTCACACTTTTTTTTAAGCCACAAAAATATATTCAAACTATATAATGATAATAAACCTAAATGACAGAATGAAGACAAACAGAGGTAATACAGAATATTATGGATAATGTGTTACAGCCAAAATTTTGAAGAAGTACTGTTAACTGAACAAAGGATAGGGTGACTGCAAGTGTACTCCAAAGGTTGTACATATTTCAGTAGATACCTTTCAAGCTGATGCACATGATGTAAAGTTTTCATGACTCCGGTATATTTTGTGTAGCATATGCAGAGCAAAATAGATGGGGAAGAGATGTTAATCAAAAGTCCAAGCTGCACAGAACATTTAAAGCCATTACAGTCAGAAGAGCAGGTGATCTTATGAAATATCAGATGTGTACTGGACAGTGAGACTGAACATCGCTAGGGCCTTTGCCTAGTTCCTAAACTCTTTGATGGAAAAATGGTGGAAAAGAGGTCTACATGTATGCTGTGTGACTATTGAAGTCCGTGTATCTTGTATCATTTGACTTAATGGGGCCAGGGTTTCACCTGTTTGAGCTATGCCCTCACTATCCAAAAGGAATTTCTTTCTCTTTCTTTTGGTTTTTTTGGGGGGTGGGGGTTGCAATGAAATAAAAATTGTAATAGTTATTTCAAGAAGAAGCAGGGCTCCTAAGATGCATGTTAGTCAAATGTAAAACAAAATTAATGAGGCGCTCAAAATCTCCATTAACTTTCAAGACAAGGTTCTTTGGTTGAATCTAATATCGTTAATTAGACTAACTAAAATATTTGGAAAAAAAATATTTAAGCAAGCTTTCAGGTTTAAAAACCCTTTGTCAGGCTGAGGAAGTTTTTGCAATTGGTGAAGATAGCTGACTGCCTATCTTGTATGCATACCAGCCCAGCCTCTGGCTTCTTTACTTTTCATTCCATCCGGGAAGAGCACGCACCAACTGCAGAGACTTCCTCAGCCTGCCGAAGGGTTTTTAAACCTGAAACTTGCTTAAATATTTTTTTTCAACTATTTCAATTGGTCTAATAAAAGATATCAGATTCACCCAAAGAACTTTGTCTGCCTATGTCCTTAGACCAACAAGGCTACAACCTACACCCCATTAACTTTCAATTGTTGCTGAATATTAAAAGTGAAACTTACAAATACCAAAGAACCATACAGTGAAATAAAACATGAGTTTTTAAAGACATAGAGGTAGAAGTTAGGAAACAAGGGATAACTATTCAATCATCTTTACAGTTCATGCAGTCTTTCAAATAAAGATTACATTCAAAATATTTAAAACAAATATTATCTTTTAATCAAATATTACATTGCATCCTCTAAAACCAGGGAGGTCAGAGAACTGGTCAATGGCTCCTTGATCTTGGAACTTGTTTTATCCCACTCTTGGCAGAGTTTAGAGCAGTCTGTTTCATTATCTGGCAATGGCTTCAAAAGCACATCTGTGATCTTGGTTAGTCTGAGAATATTGAAGGTTGGCTTAAGAGGGCTTTAATTTGTTCCTTTTGTACATATGATTTTGTTGGTGGTGTTCCAAGCAGAAGAATGACTGAGAAGAGATGAGGACCATGTGACTAAGGGGGAAGACTGTCTTTGCATACAAATATCATAATATCATAGTGCTTAGGGTCGGAAGAGACCTAAACAGATCATCAGGTCTGACCCCCTGCCCTGGGCAGGAATGAGTGCTGGGGTCATAACACCTCAGCCAAATATCTATCCAGCCTCCTCTTGAAGACCCCCAAGGTAAGAGAGAGCACCACCTCCTTTGGGAGTCCATTTCAGAGCATGGCAGCCCTAACCGTGAAGTAATGCCTCCTGATGTCCAGCCTGAACCTTCTTTCTAACAATTTGTGGCCGCTATTCCTAGTAACTGCCAGTGGTGCCCGGGGGAGCAGAGTCTCACCCAATTTCTGCTAGCCCCCCCGGTGAGTTTGTAAATGGCCACCAGATCCCCTTCTCTTGTTGAGGCTGAATAGATTCAGGCCCTTTAGCGTTTCTTTGTAGTGCCTGACCTACTGCCCCTTGACCATGTGAGTGGCCCTTCTCTGGATCCTCTCAATGCTAGCCACATCTCTCTTGAAGTGTGGCACCCAGAACTGGATGCCGCACTCCAATTGTGGCCTGACCAATGCTGCATAGAGGGAAAGGATCACCTCCCTGGACCTGCTTGTGATGCATCTGTAGATGCATGACAAGGTGCGGTTAGCCTTACTGACTGCTTCCTCACATTGGCATCTCATGTTCATCCTGGAGTCAACAATGACTCCAAGATCCCTTTCTACCACCGCATTGACAAGAGGGATGCTCCCCAACCTATAGGTGTGTTGCTGGTTCCTTCTCCCTAGATGCAGTACCCTGCACTTGTCTGCATTGAATTCCATCCTATTTTCATCCGCCCACCTCTGCAACCTGTCTAGATCTAGCTGGATTCTGTCCCTCCCCTCCAGCATACCTACCTTGCCCCACATCTTAGTGTTGTCAGAGAATTTGGACAGCGTGCTTACCACACCCACATCCAGATTGCTGATAAAGATGTTGAACAGTACAGGCCCCAGAACTGAGCCCTGTAGGACTTCACTGCCCACATCCCTCCAGGCTGAAAATGACCCACCCACCACCACTCTCTGGGTGTAACCATCTAGCCAATTTGCCACCCATGTGACTGCGTAGGCATTGATGCTGCAGTCATCTAGTTTTTTTCTAGAGAATGTGGTGAGAAACCGTGACAAAGGCCTTCTTAAAGGAAGATGACATCCATCTCGACACCCTTGTCCAGGGACTTTGTGACCTGATCATAAAAGGAAAGTAGGTTAGTCAAGCAGGATCTGCCCTCAATGAGCCCATGTTGGTTGCCCCTGAGCATTACCTGTCCTACTGGCCCCTTGCAGATGTGTTCCTTGATAATTTTCTCAAAAGTCTTCCCAAGGACCGAGGTGAGACTGACTGGCCTATAATTGCCATGGTCCTCCTTCCTCCCTTTCTTGTAAATGGAGACCACATTGTCCCTTTTCCAATCCTCTGGTACCTGGCCAGAGCCCCACAAGCACTCATACAGCCATGCCAGGGGCCCTGCTATGACCCCTGCCAATTCCTTCAGCACCCTCGGGTGAAAAGTATCTGGACCTCCTGATTTAAATATGTCCAGCCCCTCCAAAAGTTCCCTAACTAGGTCATCCCTGACCCTAGGCATGGTGGCATGCTCCCCTGGGTCTGTCCATAATCCTAGTGGGGGAGATATCCTGGTCCCTGTTCAGGAATATGGAGGCAAAGAATTAATTAAAGAGGTCAGCTTTTTCATTTGCTGCAATCACCAGATTGCCAAGTCTGTCCTGTAGGGGCCCCACGTTACCCGGTGCCTTCTTCTTACTCCCTGTGTGTTTGAAAAAGGACTTTTTGTTATCTTTAATTCTGGTCGCTAGCCCTAGCTCCATCTCTGGAGCTAGAATTCCAGGGCAGTTGGGGGATCAGGAGCAGAGGGAGCAGGGTGCACGTGTGCCACACACACACGTGTGCCCCCTTACCTCGGCAGCGGAGGCAGCAGCAGCAGCAGGTGGCGAATGGCAGCGGCAGTAGCTGAGGAGACAGCAGAGGGGGCAGCAACAGCTGATTCCCCCTAAGGTAAGTGGGGCAGAGGATTCAGTGCAGCTGAGGCGGATCCAAAGGGGAAGCCCTTCGAAGCCCTCTTAGCTCACCCAACAGGGAGCCACACTCCCGAGCCGTGCGTGGGCAGACAGACAAGCAGAGGGGGGGTTAGTGGGGACCTTTTTCCCCCAAGAAAGGGGCAGCTCTGACTAGTCCCTTGGGGGTGGTATTGCCAGCCACCCCGGGATCCCAGCGGGAGGCTCGGTAGGGGGCGGGGCTCCCGGCATGCACTTCCGGTCTAACCGGAATGCCTGATTGGCTGTAGAGCCAACGGTGGGAATTTCAAATCGCGGGCTTTAAAACCCGTGGTTGGAAAGAACCACTGGCAGTTGGGGGATCAGGAGCAGAGGGGGCAGGATGCACATGTGCCACACATGCACGTGTGCTCCCTTACCTCGGGGGCGGAGGCAGAAGCAGCAGCAGGCGGCGAACGGCGGTGGCAGTAGCTGAGGAGACAGCAGAGGGGGCAGCAACAGCTGATTCCCACTAAGGTAAGTGGGGCAGAGGGTACAGAGCACCTGAGGTAGATCCAAAGGGGAAGCCCTTCGGAGTCCTCCTAGCTCGACCGACAGGGAGCTGTGCTCCCAAGCTGCGCGCGGGCAGCTCACGCGAAAAGTGCGTGCCGGCGTTTGCATCGGTGTTCGTGTAAGGCGGGCATGAGGTAGCAGCCCAGAGGGGCACCTCCAGCAAGCGAGAGCAGTAGACGCAGCTCTGCAGACATGGTACAGACGCAGAGTGCCGCTGCCAGGGGCGTCGCCCTGGCGCTGCTGCCTGCCATGGGTTTTTCTGAGGCCTCCACCCAGATGGAGCTCATGGCGGAGTCAGCGGCCCCTTGCCCCCCTGTCTGTGGGGGGGGGTCGGTGGGGTCCTGGGGGAGTGGGGCCTGGTGGTCCCCTTGCCTGTCCCTCCTGTGTCCGACTTAGGGCCCTGGAGGAGCAGGTGAGGGAGCTCCAGCCTGAGGTGAGCAGGCTGAGGGGGATCAGGGATGCAGAGGATGAAATTGATGCCTATCTCTGTTCTCTGTAGGCCCAGTTGCACACTGTACAGCCCCCACAGGAGATGTGTCCAATGCAGGAGTGGCAGAAGGTGTCCAGATCCAGAGCTGCTTGGCCTAGTGATGGAAGCTCCCCAGGTACACCTGGGGAACAGGTTTGAGGCCCTGGCAGCTGTGACAGAGAAAGACAGAGCAAATGCCTCCGGCGAGGACGATGCCACTCCCCACATGACATGGAATGGGCAGAGAATGAACAGAAGGAAGCAAGAAGAAACGCCAGGTCCTCATCATCAGAGACTCCATCCTACGAGGACTGGAAGGTCCCATCTGCCAGCCTGACCCCATGACGCGGGAGTTCTGCTTCATGCCTGGGGCTCGGGTTTGGGATGTTATGGAGAGGATCCCAGCGTACATCCAACCTGCAGACCAGTACCCCATGATTGTCATCCATGTGGGAATGAATGACGTGGCCAGGGGCAACCCTAACCACATTATGAAGGACTTAGAGGCTCTGGGGGCCAAGCTTAAGGAGACGGGGGCGCAGGTGGTATTCTCTCTTCTTCTGGTGAGTAGGCAGGGTTGGTGACACGAGGCCTGCATTGGTGAGGTCGACCGGTGCTTACGGAGTTGGTGCCATCAGGCGGGCCTTGGGTTCCTAGATAATGACCCATGTTTTCAGGCGAGGGACTTGCTGGGGCGGGATGGGCTTCACTTCTCTCCTAAAGGCAAGCATGTCTTCTCTTCCAGGTTGGCTGATCTGATATGGCGAGCTTTAAACTAGCCTCTCCAGGGGATGGGGCCGCAGGAAGACATGGAGACACCACCTGAGCAAGACAGGTGACACTTGCAAGGAGTGCCCAGGTAAGGAACAGGAGTCCAGATAGTTTCCCTAATCGGGGGGTGGCACGCGCAGCTATGCAAGGCCTTAAATGCCTATATACCAATGCTCGTAGTATGGGGAACAAACAGGAGGAACTCGCCCTCAGAATAGCCAGGTCAAACCCAGACATAGTAGGGCTTACAGAAACGTGGTGGGATTCATCCCATGACTGGGCAGTTAGCATTAGGGGATATAGGCTCTACAGGCGGGATAGAGAAGGAAGGAAGGGAGCGGGTGTGGTGCTTTACGTCAAAGAGCAATACACATCCTCTGCCAGCAAAATGGGGTCGGAGGAGAGGCAAGTTGAAGTGCTCTAGGTCAAGATACAAGGGGGTCATGGGGAGAGGGATTTAATGGTGGGGGTTTACTACAGACCCCCCAACCAAGGGGAGGAGCTGGACCAGGCATTTTCAGGCCAGCTTGCAGAGGCACTTAAGGCAAGGGATGTAGTTATCATGGATGATCTAAATTACCTGGACATCTGCTGGGAGGAGCAGTCAGCCAGGTCGGATCATTCCAGGAGGTTTCTGTCTGAGATACAGGACCTCCACTTAACCCAGGAGGTGCACAGTCCCACAAGAGGAAATGCCCTGTTGGACCTGGTCCTGGCCACAGGTGATGATCTGGTAAGGGGGCTCCAGGTCCTTGACCACCTGGGTGATAGCAATCATTGCTTGCTGGAATTCACCATCCAGCGCAGGGTGTCAAGGGCCTGAAGCAAGGCAGTAGCCCTAGACTTCAAGAGAGCCAACTTCAATGAGTTGAGGAGATTAGTGGGAGAGGCTCTGGGGTTCTCGAGGGCAAGGGAACTCAGTGCCCAAGATGAGTGGTCGTTCCTTAAGGAGACGATACTCAGGGCCCAAGGGGTGACAATCCCAACAAGGAGCAAGGGGGGCAAGAGTGCCCAAAAGCCCCCCTGGCTCACCAAGGACATCTGGGAATGCCTGGTTGCCAAAAAGGCAGCATACACCCAGTGGAAGGGGGGGTGGTTATCTCCAAAGAGGAGTATACCTCCACTGCTCGGGCCTGTAGGGGGGCTGTTAGGAAAGCTAAAGCGGACATAGAGCTAGGACTAGCATCCAAGATCAAAGATAATAAAAAGTCCTTTTTCAAATATATAGGGAGGATGAAGAAGGCACTGGGAAATGTGGGCCCCTGCAAGACATGCTGGGCAATCTGGTGGTTGCGCCAGAGGAGAAGGCAAACCTCTTACAAATTCCTCACCTCTGTTTTCTTGTGCAGGGACAGGGACTCCCCCACCATGATTCAAGACAGACTCGAGGGGATTGCCTCCAGACCTAAGGTTAAGGAGGACCGTGTTAGAGTGCTCCTGGAGGGGCTGGACGTGTTCAAATCAGCAGGTCCAGATGCTCTCCACCCCAGGGTGTTGAGGGAGCTAGCAGGGGTTATTGCAGGGCCCTTGGCACGGCTTTACAAGTGCTCGTGGTGCTTGGGCCAGCTGCCGTATGATTGGAAGATAGTCAATGTGGTCCCCATCTTTAAAAAAGGGAGGAGGGAGGAACCGGGCAACTATATATCAGTCTTACCTCAATTCTGGGGAAACTCTTTGAGAAGATCATCAAGGACTTGATAGTGGATGTCTATGATAGACCGCCTCACCAGGGGGATGAGCTGGACCTGGAATACTCAGGTCAGCTCATGGAGGCTGTAAAGGCAAGGGATGTGGTTATCATGGGTGACTTAAACTACCCAGACATCTGCTGGAAGGAGCGGTAAGCCAGGTCTGACCACTCACGTAGGTTCTTAGCTGGGATACAAAACCTCCACTTAACCCAAGAGGTGCATCATCCCACCAGGGGAAATGCCTTGCTGGACTTAGTCCTTGCCACAGATGATGACCTGGTGAGGGATCTGAGGGTCAACCACCTGAGCGACAGTGATCATCACCTGCTGGAATTTACTATCCAGCGCAAGGTGGTAAAAGCAAGCAGTAAGGCAAAAGTCCTTGACTTCAAGAGGACCAGCTTCAGTGAACTAAGAAGATTAGTAGGAGAGGCACTGGGATCCTGGACCTTCAATGAGATGGGAGTCCAAGACGGATGGTTGCTCCTCAAGGAGACGATCCTCCAAGCTCAAAGGGAGTCAGTCCCAATGTTCACCAAGGGGGGCAGGAGTGCTAAAAAACCCCCATGGCTCAGCAAAAGGATCCAGGAATGCCTGAGGTAAAAAAAGGAGACGTACAAACAGTGGAAACAAAGGGCTATCACCAAGGAGAATTACACCTCCATTGCTCATGATTTCAGGGAAGCTGTTAGGAAGGCCAAGGCAGAATCATAGAATCATAGAACTAGGGTCGGAAGGGACCTTGTAGATCTTCAAGTCCGACCCCCTGCCTGGGCAGAAGGAAAACTGGGCTCAAATGACCCCAGCCAGGTAGGCATCAAGCCACTTTTTAAAGACCCCCGACGTAGGAGCCAGCACCACTTCCCTTGGAAGTTGGTTCCAGGTCCTAGCTACCCTAACTGTGAAGTAGTTCTTACAGATGTCTAATCTAAACCTACTCTCCAACAACTTGTGGCCATTATTCCTTGTTATCCCAGGGGGCGCTAGGGGAAACAAGGTCTCCCCCAAACCCTTCTGGTCCCCTCTAGTGAATTTATAAACAGTCACCAGGTCCCCCCTCAGCCTTCTCTTGTGAAGGCTGAACAGGTTCAGGTCCCATAGCCTCTGACTGTAGGGTCTGCCCTGCAGTCCCCGGGTCATGCGGGTGGCCCTCCTCTGGACCCTCTCAATGTTGTCCACATCCCTCTTGAAGTGGGGTGCCCAGAACTGGACACAGTACTCCAGCTGTGGCCTGACCAGTGTCGCGTAGAGGGGGAGGATCACCTCCTTGGCCCTACTTGAGATGCAGCTGTGGATGCACGATAAGGTCCGGTTAGCCCTGCCGACCGTGACCTCGCATTGTCGGCTCATGTTCATCTTGGAGTCAATAATGACTCCAAGATCCCTTTCTGCCTCCATGCTCTCAAGAAGGAGTTTCCCATCTTATAAGTGTTCTGCTGGTTACTACTGCCCAAGTGCAGCATCCTGCACTTGTCCGTATTGAAACGCATCCTGTTTTTGTTAGCCCACCCCTGCAACCTATCCAGGTCTTGCTGCAGTCCTTCCCTCCCTATTAGTGTGCCCACCTCTCCCCAAATTTTGGTATCATCAGCAAATTTAAACAGGTTGCTTTTCACGCCATCGTCCAAACCCCTGATAAAGAAATTGAACAGTGCGGGCCCAAGGACCGAGCTGTGGGGGACTCCGCTGCCCACTTCCCCCCAGGTCAAATATGACCCATCCACCACCACACTCTGAGTATGACCCTTCAGCCAATTTGCAATCCATCTGACCGTGTAGGCATTAATGCCACAGTCGCCTGTTTTTTTAATGAGGATGGGGTGGGAGACAGTGTCAAAGGCCTTGCTGAAGTCCAGAAAGACTACATCCATGGCAACACCTGCATCCAATGCTTTTGTGACCTGATCATAAAAGGCAATCAGGTTGGTCTGACATGACCTGCCCCTAATGAAACCATGCTGGTTGCCCTTGAGCATCATCCCCGATGCCGGCCCATCACAGATGTGCCCCTTGATGATCTTCTCAAAGAGTTTCCCCAGGATTGAGGTAAGACTGACGGGCCTATAGTTGCCCGGGCCCTTCCTCCTCCCTGCTGTAGCAGTCTTTCTGCCAGGTCAGTACTTGTGAAGAAACTGTCACCCACAATATTCCTTCCTGTCTTGTAGCAGGGATGAACCAGTTTTTCAACAACCTGAGTACCAAGATTACCTTGGTGTGGAGCTTCTGGCTGCTTGCCCAGGTAGATGTCTCCAGACAGGGGAAATGATGTTGCTGCATCACAGCACCACCAAATTTTCAAGTCATATTTGGCAGGCTTGCTGAGCATATACTGTCTGAAGGGACAGCGACCCATGAACACAGTATGCTGCTCATCAACCATCAGGTGTATTCCTGGAATATACCTTTTCCTGAGATGCTCCACAAATTGTATCCAGATGTATCTGAAGGCATAAAGCTTGTCCTTGGCTTTCCTTTCCTCACGTGTCAGTTTGTTGTCAAATCTCAGGTAGTTTGTGATTTGATGGAATCATTTTAAACTCACGGTGGCATGGAAGCAAGGACACCTGGTGCGTTGCTCCCACAGCTCCTCCAGTGCCTTGTGACCACCGTAGTATAGATCACTCAGCAGTAGGAGGCCAATGTAAGCTTTCATCTCTGTTTCATCCAGTTTTTTCCCCTTCTTTCTATTTTCAGGATGGCTGTCATTCCACTCCCTGAATCTTCTTTTTGCCTCTCTGTTTCTCTTATGATAACAGTCAAGTTATCTTGTGAGAGAAACAGGTGGAACATTTCCACCACTGTGTCTTTATTACTTTCTCTTGTTAGCCCAGCACTTTCATGGACTATGTCCTTGGCTGTTCTCTGATGATGTATTAGCTGTGGACTTTTTTCCCCACACACTGCCATTTCTTCCTCTAAAGGTGTCAGAATCTGGATTTTTTTTTTTCTGGGGGTGGTGGCAGTGGTTCTGCTCCATGTCTTGATGTAGCTTTCCTTGGTTCCAGGATGGTTCTCTTCCCTTTCCCATTGGGAGTGTTGGCATCACTTCTGCTTGTGGCTCCTCATCAGAGCTGGATGAAGCTTCCATAGACACATGGTCTTCTTGCTCTGAACAATACCCTATGTCTGGAACAAAGTCAGCATCCTCACTGCCTTGGGATAAGATTTGATCAGTGGATGTGTCGCTGTCATCCCTGGTTACCTGTGCAAGACAGGTTTCAGCACTGAATATGCGCTGCCTTTTCATCCTGTACTGCAGAAAAAAAATATTACTGCTGAATGCATATAAATAACAATCAAAAACAAGCCTGTCCACCTATGCTGTCACAGAAGCAATTCTGCTGACTGCAGGCAGCAATTATGAAGTTCAGTTCATAGGCCCAGCTCTGAAAAGTGGTTTGTACATTCAAACAAGCACCTAACCTCATCACCAGAACTGAAATCAACTTCCTACATCTCAAAACATAAAACCTGCCAACTATCTCCAGTTCCCCACAAACTGCACACCAGAATCTATCAAAGACAACAAAACCCAACTACTTGTGGGGGCACATTCCTCACAAAAAAAACCCCACTCTGCCTCCAGTCTCTCAAGCCTGATCCTGAGAGGGAACAAATGACAATGCAAACCACTTCTCAGAGCTGGGCCTATCATCAGCCTCCTAGGTTGTAGGTACAGAAACTCATGGACTCAATATACACAGTGGAATTCTGGCACACTGTGACCTGCCGGACATCTGACTCCCCAGGCACCTCTCCACTTTTACCAGTGCTGCTACATCCCCCTTGCCCCCCGCACCCCCCACCCCAGCCTGTCCCTCCCCCCCGACGCCTCCATTTCCATTTTCACTTACTGGCTTTCTTGCCTGCATTGCAGGCCAGGCCAACCTCTGGCTTCTTTACTATTCCTTCCATCCAGGACCAACTGCAGGTACTTCCTCAGCCTGACAAAGGGGTTTTCAGCTCTAAAGCTGGCTTCCCAGGCAGCTAAGCTGAGCTCATCATGAGCCTCACAACTGCACTGCAACCAGCAAGCATCAGGCCTGTCAAAAACATGACAGGTCTGGGCATTCCCCAGCCAGGACTTTGTGCATGCATGCATTAGCTGGAGGTTATGGTGCCTCCTACCCACCTTTCACCAGGGGATCGTTGGTCCTGGCATTTACGGGGCTGCTGCGCCGCCAGCAGTCCCACTAAGCCTCCCTACCCTGGCAGGGTGCAGTTCTAGTGGTCATGCCCAGGACCTGGAGCCTCCTCCTTCCCCATAGCCCCAATCCCATACCTCCAAGTTCATCCTGGCAGGGGAATGAGCTCAGTGGGGTCATGTTCTTCCCCTGCTGGCTGGTTATGCAGTTAATGCCCCCTCCAGCTGAGAGCGGGGCATTACTCAGCTTCTAAAAACTCAAAAAAGGGAATTGGTGTAGACGGAGTGAGGAGTGTGGCACTCAATCTATCTGCAGGTGGAGCTTGGGAGTGGGAGGTTCACCTTTAGGAACACCAGCTGCTCCACCGATATAGGATGCAAGCAGGTGTGGTGGGGTGTCACAACATCCCCAGTAATGCTGAACACCCTTTCACTTGGAACACTGGTCGGTGGACAGGACAGGTGTTGTTGAGTAATCGTGGACAGATCCTGCCACATCTGCCTGCAGCTTGCCCAGTAGGCCAAAGGGTCACAGTCCAGTGGCTCCACATCCTCAGCGAGATAGGTAGCCATCAAAGTCTCAGCGCTACCTGCCTGAAGCTAGGGTCTGGTGCGTTTGGACCCCAGCATTGAAGCCATGCCCATGGCCCAAATTGTCAGTGGCTGGTGTGGAGGAGACTCGCTGGTGCTGTGAGTGCTGGCACAGTAAAGTGGATCCCCCTCTTCCACATCCCCTTGCCTCTGCACTTCGGCCTCCCTGACTTTGTTCACTAGCACCTGCATCCATTGATCAAAGGTTTTGGGGCTGCCAGTGCACATGCTCCCCTTCAGCCTTGGGTCACACATGCCCACCATCATGTGGAACATACTGGACCACAAGGGATCCAGCTGTCTCCTGATGCCCTCCTTCAGCTGCCTCAACAGTGCCTGCACATCTGGTGACAGCGGCTTGCCCCAGCCAGGAACATTGATCCCTTGGAACTTCTACATTTGGTTCTCCATAGTTCCCTCACTAGGGGAATCACTTGGCTGAGGAGGGCATTGCCAGCACTAAGGGTCTCAGTGGCCTCGAGGAAGGGCTTGAGGACCAGCAAGATCTGGGAGATCGTACCCCACTCAGCTCTGTTCAGCGGGCCATTGATCCCAATATTCCCAAGCAAGGCCATCTCATGGATGGCCTTCTGTTGCTCCACCAACCTTTGGAGCATCAGGTATGTGGAGTTCCACTAAGTCTCCATATCCTGTATGATTCTGTGCTGCGGGATGCTCAGTTCTGCCTGTTTCTCCTGCAGCATCTTGCCCCCCTTGATGCTGCGGTGGAAGTAGCCCACCACCTTCCTGCATTTCAAAATCAGATGGCTTGTAGCAGCAGTGGTGGCAGCACCATCACCGACAGCCCTGTCCCCCTCCAAGGCATCCCTCACTATTAGGTGCAGCCTGTGTGCCACACAGCAGATTCCAACAAAGTTGGCATCACAGACGGCCTTTACCATATTGGCCCTGTTGTCAGTGACCATGAACCCACGGGTGAGTTCAGCCTGTCTAACGAACCACCCCTGCACCATGCAGTTCATGGCCCCCATGATCTCCTTTGCCATGTGGGACTCATCCAGCACCTTGGCTTGTAGTAAAGCCCAACGATGGCCTGACTGATTGCACCAGTGCCCCATGAGGGAGAGGTAGGTGTGATCACCACCCCAGCTGCTCCAGATGCTGGAGCTGAAGTGCAAGACTACCTGCGGCCTTGCCTTGTGCAGCTCCTCCCTCAAATACTCCCTGCATGCCTCATACAGGGAGGGCAACACTGCTCTGCTAAAGGTGGTGAGTGCAGGCACTTTGTAAAATGGGGCCAGAAATGCTGCGACCCACCTGAACCTTGGCTGCTCAACTAGGGAGGAGGGCTGGATATCTAGAGCAAGCATCGCCCCAGTGCTCTGGGTGATCTTGCTCACCTTGGGAACATGCCCCGCTTTCTGTCCACCTTTCCCCCACTGGTCCAGGGTGGCCTTCTTCTGCTTTGGGGGGAACGGGGCTTTGGAGCAAGTGGGGGACTTCCCTTTCAGCACACGCACACTGGTGCTAGGCTGAGCAGGAAGAAGGGCAAGGGGGTGCTGCCTCCTCAGATGCAGCAGCATCACTGTGGTGAAGTGTCTCATGTCCTTGCCATGGTTCATGTGCCTTCAACAGTGCTGGCAGATGGCAAACCTGGGATCATCTGCCACCTCAAAATGATCCCACGCTACACTACTCCCCCGCTTCTGGGTTGAGGGTGAGGATCCTGTCTTTTCCCCCTTCTCAGCAAGCTGAGGCTCAACAGCAGGAGGAGCTAACTCATCTGAGCCACTTGCCTCCACAACCTCAGCCTCCTCTGAGGTGCTGCTTTCCGGAGTAGACCTGGGTCTAGGGGAAATATGAGGGGCGTGGAGCACAAACTCTGATTCCCCCTCAGTCCCCAGAATTGCTTGAGCCAGTGCGCTTAGCATCCCTGGTTCCAGCTCCAGCTCATCCTCTGGCAGTGGGAGGCTCACTCTGAGAGCTGAAATTGGGGTGGAGGAGACAGTGATTCCGCTGCTGGTGCCCACTTCTGGGCTGAGCGGAGGTGGTGCAGGTGCAGGTGCAGGGACGTCAGGTGCAGACACTGCTCCCGCCTCCTGGCTTCCACTGGCAGCACAAGTGTCATGGCTGCTTGGGAATAGAATGTGTCTGTGTTTGGGGGGGGGACTTGCAGCTCTAGCTCTTCCCCTACCCCCACTACCTCCCCTGCCAGAAGACCTAGCACCTGCCTTTCTAGCACGCTTCATATTGATCTTTCCTGTGCTGCAAAAGGTCTCTCTATGTGTGTGAATCCTTTTGTATTGTGTGTTTTATTCCCTCTGTTGAGTTCATGCACTGGCCTCTTCTCTGAATGTTTGCTTCGGTGTTCAGGGTTATGTAAAATTTGTGTGTTGTCTGTCTGTCTTCTTCTGCTATGAATATCTGATTTTTCTCTATATTGTCTCTGTGCATCTGTGTGTGTGTGTGCAAGCAATCTACCTACCTGCGCAGTGATAGATCACACTGGCAGAGAAAACACACCTTTCTTTTTGCAAAGTTTCCAAAAAAAAAAGAGTAAATATAAATTCAAAGAAATAAATTGAATAGTAATACTAATAATAATTGAATAGAATAGCTAAGCTAAGCTAAGCTAAATTCTACCCACTTCTTTGTAACAAGAAAAAGAAGCAGGCAAGTTCAACTACTACTGAGCTAGCAAGCCACAATGCATCAGTCTGAGCATTCCTCTGTCACACAGTTCCTGACAGGGAACAAGCCGGGAAAAGGCACAGAATGCCTCAAAACAGAGGCTTTTATGCTGTGTCTAGTCCCACCCCACAGACGCTGCCTTGCCCCACACAGATCTGGGGGCATGCGCCTCCCATGCCTCCCGGGGTGTAACAGAAAGAGCCATGTTCCAGGATGAGCCACTCGCAGCTCGGCCCTGTGCCCTGCTGGTTGTGCAGTGCCTGCCCCTCCCCTAGCCCCAGCCCCAGCCCTAATCCCTCCCCACCTACTGCAGCCACCAGAAGCCCTCAGCCAGGCTGCCTTGTGGCCCTACCGCTGTCCTATGTTTGGGCAGGCTAAGCCCCATTAGTCCACCACCTTCCTCCACCTATGGCTGGGAGGCAGCTGCCTTGGAGGCCAGACAGCTTCCCCAGAACCAGAGATCAGGGCCTGACTCTGGTGCCCCCTGCCAACCCAGGGATGACATCAGGCAAGCCTGGAGCTCCCCTAGGCTGCAGTAGTGTGGCATGGCAGGGCTGGAATAGCCCTGCACTGAACTGCTCCCCCTGGGAGCCAATTTGCTCCTGCCAGCAGCACATGTAGACACCCTGCTGGGGAAAGCTTACTGCACAGCACAGTATTTTACTGCACAGTAAGATTTCTGGGCATTAATTGCACATGTAGAATGTTGATTGGTGTTAGTGCTAGCTCAAGTTTGGAGTAGTTACATGTTCAGACTAGCTGGGACCTGGAGGACTGAAAGTTAAGAATTCCCCTCACCCCCCCCCCCCCCCCCGCCCTTCCAGGCAGGCTTCCTCCTTGCCCGGCTGGGGCTCTTCTGGTTCCCCACCACTGTGCTCAGGGTTCCCCGCCCCCGGCACTCCTCCCCCACAGCTTCCTTGTAACTGCCCACATTGCTTCCCAGGGAAGCAGGCAAGGAAAGATTAACCTGCCTACCTTGCCCCTGCTGCCACCACTGCTGGGCTGTGGATCTTCCCCAGACTAAGCCTGTCCCAGAGAGCAGTGGCAGCAGTGGTGATTAGGCAGGGAAGTTATCCCTTCTCTGCCTGTTCCCCAGGACAGACAGCACGGGCAGCTATAAATAAGCGTGGGGCAGGAGGGCATTGAGTGGGGATCTGGGGTGCTAGATAGGGCAGAGGGGACAGTGAGCCTAATACAGGCCAGCAGGGGGGTGGGGGGTTGTCCACACTATCCTGGAGCCTAGAGTGGGTACACAGAAGTGTAAAACAAGCTACATAACACAGATCAGCGATAAACCTGGACTGGAATGGCATAACTTTTAAGCCACCTAAAGAGTGTTTAAAATTAGTTTCAGGGTGATGTGTGGACAGTCCAGGAGTTAAGAGCTCCAGGAGGCACCTAAAATTAATGTGTAACAAGGCCCTTAGAGAAGCTAGAAGTTTTCAAGCTGACAAGGCCATGTGAGAGACACCCTAGGGTACTGAAGGCATTGATGACAAAGGTTGCAAATTGCATAGAATTATCTAAGCCAGTCAGTGACCTGATGGTCTCCACCTGGGTGCCAGCTCAGCATTTCTTCCCCTAAGCATTTTTCCCTTCTTTGTCCAATGAACAAAAGATATTGGCTTTAAGACCATTCTGATTTTTGGCAAGTGGAGAGTTGTGGGGCCTTCCAGCTACTTATTTATCTCCTTAAATGTTAACTGAAACCAATTGGTGTTCTGAAGCACTGAATTTTTGTTTTGTTTTGTTTTTTGGGGTTTTTTTTGGTGAGAATGGTTGTAGCTGAAAGATAATTAAAACAGACTATCTGGCAAGATCATCTATCTGGTAAGAAAGGGATAGATGAGAAGGAAGCTAGGGATTAAAAGACTTCATAGTTTATTTGGACAAATTCATATGACCCAGGACTGTAAACTTTGCTCGAGGCTTTTCTAGACCAGTGAAATTTGCACTAGTGCAAAATGGGACTGGCATCACTACCACTCTACAAGTTAACAGACTTCATCAGATACGGGCCTTATTACACAGTAATTTTGAGTGGATCATGGAACTTTTAACCCCTGGATTGTCTGCACATTAACACCTGAAACTGGTTTTAAGTACTCATTTTGTCCCTGTACTAGGTACCACCTTAGTGTGAACACTCCACCTTCCCCCCTTTCCTGCTGGCCCAGATCAAGCCCACTGCCTCCTCTGCCCTCTCCAGCACCCTAGATGACTGCTTACTGGCCCACACCCCATCCCCTGCTAACTTGTGGCTGCCCATGTTGTCTGTCTTGGGGAAGCAGGCAGGGAAGGAATATCTTGCTTGCCCTACTGCCCCTGCTGCTGCTCTCTGGAGCAAAAGAGGAGCAGCCTAGTAATAGTGGTGTCAGAGCAGGCAAATTAACCCTTCCTTGCCTGCTCCCCTGGAACCAAGTGTAGGCAGTCACAAGTAAATAATGCCCCAGGGGCAGGGGTGGTGAGGAGGCAGGAGGCACCCTGAAGGGCAGGGTGGGAGCCCCAGGGACTATGGGAAAAGCCTGAAATGGGAAGGGGACTTTCAGTCCTCTGGGCCCCAGCGGGCCTGAATGTGTGACTGCTCCAAACTCAAGCTAGCACTAACACAGATCTACATTTGTGCAGCTCACAGCATAAGATGTAACAAGACCCTCAGTTGTAAGATTTGTTTTTTCCCTGTAGCTGTACTCCTACCAAGTCTACTTTGAGATGCAATTAATTTTGAAGGGTGTGCCTCTTATAAATCCAAAAAAGTCCATTGATGTTGTCATGTCTTAAAGTTCTTTCTGGCATGTAATTTGGGACAAGTTGAGGGCTGGCTTTGTGATGGTGTATTTCACTGATTAGAAATACTTTGGCACGCCATGATTATTTCCTGCCTTTGCCCATTTTTCCAGTTTTCAAGTAGGATGCAACATGCTCTTTTTTTATATTTCTTTTACCATTAGAATCCATTCCAAACAATTTAAACAAAATCTCCATAGATCATAGTTCCTTTAAAAAAAATATTTGGGAATATGCCACTGCATAGAGTAGTAAAAGTAAGACCTCCTCTCTCAGAGATGCTCCATTTCCAGTAGAATTTAATATACATTCAAGAGTTCCTTAGCAATAATGTGCAGATTCAGAATTATTCCAGCAATAAAGAATCTATGATACATATTCAAGGCTCGTATTTAGTTCTGCTTTAAATATATTTATATTTATTTAGATATTGATATTAATTTATTTTTATTATTATTTATTTATACATATTAACTCCTTATGAAAATATATGTGTGTCTATATAAAATGTGTATTCACACATTTTCATAAGGAGTAAAGGCAATTCCACTACTCTGTGTATTATAAGTTCTTAGATATATATTTTTTTGACTTAGGTATATTTTCCTAACTTATTATGTGTGCATAACTACAGGCACAACACAGAGAAATGTCATCAAGTCAGATCCCAGACTACTGCACTGGACAGCATAGTTTGGGAAGGAGGTCATAAGCCCTCAGTGCTGAAAGAACAGGTTAAGGAGCATTTAGAAAAGCTGGATGTGTACAAGTCCATGGGGCCAGATGCGATGCATCTGAGGGTGCTGAGTGAGTTGGCTGATGTCATTGCAGAGCTGCAGGCCACTATCTTTGAAAACTCATGGCGTTCAGGGGATGTCCTAGATAATTGGAAAAGAGCAAATACAGTGCCAATCTTTAAGAACGGGAAGAAGGAGGATCCAGGGAACTACAGACCAGTCAACCTCACCTCAGCCCTTGCAAAAATCATGGAGCAGGTCCTCAAGGATTCCATTTCTAAGCACTTGGAGGAGAAGAAGGTGATTGTTAGTGTAGCAGGGCACTATGGTGCCTGCTACTGAGAGAGCATGGAAGACTCCTCATGTGCTGGTTCCCAAGGCAACAGGAGCCAGCAAATGACCCACACCTGCCAGCGGTCAGCTGGGTATAAGAGGCAAGACCTGGCTCCTATGAGAAGGAGGGGAGTTGAGACTAGAGGCAGTTGTTGATTGGTATCTAAGATAGTAGGAGTTTCCTACTAACAGGGAAGGATGAGGAAACTCCTGGCCAGAAGAGAGAGAACCTGAATGCCAGAGCAGCATTGGTCACCCTGGTAGGAGAGAAAACCCGGTAGGCCTGAGCCTAGTTATAGCTGGACGCTTATGTTTGTGTTGTAGCCCAGGGGCTTGTGTTTATGTTGTTGTTTGTGTTTGCAGTTTGTTTAACACCGGTTGTTTGGGTGAGGCTATAAGGGGATGGAGGAGGCCTCATAGGGGACTCATGATAGAGTGAGGACCCCGGCCCCAGTGAGGGCACGGAGTTTGGTGGTACAGACCCCAGCTTCGCAGAGGGAAGAGCCCCCGTGAGAGGGGCAGCTTCGCAGAGGGAAGAGCCCCCGTGAGAGGGGCAGCTTCGCAGAGGGAAGAGCCCCCGTGAGAGGGGCAGCCTCGCAGAGGGAAGAGCCCCCGTGAGAAGGGTGGTGTATAGAGAAGGCCTGCAAGGCCTAGACATGCCGGACACCCGGAGCAGGAGAACTGTGGCCAAGTGGAGGAGAGGTAGCCTCCCTACAAAAGAAACATCATCAAAGTTGTGGCGGGCGAGAATAGGAGGGTGCAAATCTGAAGTTTGGTACAGTAGAGGAGGCGGCAAGGGCTAGCACAGCGACCTTGCCATCCCTCCTGTTACACTTAGGATTGTTAGGACTCACCAAGGGCCCACTGAACTGCATTAGTAGAACTGTTGCCAGCAGATTGAGGGAAGTAATTATTCCATTCTATTTTACATGGGTGAGGCCCCATCAGGACTACTGTGTCCAGTTCTTAGCCCCCCAAAGGATATGGAGAAATTGAAGAGAGTCCAGCAGAGAGCAATGAAGATGGGTCAGGGGCTGGAGTACATGATTTCTGAGGAGAGGCTGAGTGTTCTTTAGTTTGGCAAAGAGAAGACTGAGAGGGGATGTGATAGCAGCCTTTGACTACCTGAAGGGTGGTTCCAGAGAGCTAGACTGTTCTCAGTGGTGACAGATGACAGAACAAGGAGCAATGGAGATTTAGGTTGGATATTAAGAAACCCTTTTCTCACTAAGAGGGTGGTGAAGCACTTGTACAAGTTACCTAGAGAGGTGATGGAATCTCCATCTTCGGAGGTTTTTAAGTCTCAGCTTGAGAAAGTCCTGGCTGGGATGATCTAGTTGGAGATGGTCCTGCAGGGGGTTGGACTAGATGACCTGCTGAGAGCCCTTCCAACCCTAATTTTCTATGATCAGGGATGGCTGATGTGATAAGGTCGTTGAATACAATGAATTAAGGTACTTGCTTGCACTCTCTCGCTCTCCACTGAGTGGTACTTATTCTGGTTAGCAGCCCCATTTCCACCCAATAGGGCTACTATGTGATCAGGTAAAAGTTGCAGAATCAGTGACTTGGGATATTTTCATTGTGGAACAATCAGAAATGCTTGTAAAACTTCACATCTTGGTCACACATGTTTACAGGCCATAGTATTCGCAAATACAGGAAAATGCCTATAATTCCATTGTGCCACTAGGTTTTCTTGGATCTGAACTTTTTGAAGTAAAGATGTAACCCAGCCATCTGGGTTCATTCAGTTCATTACTCTTTTTATGGTAGTCTTAATGCTGAAGAACTCTAAACAACTGGTTAAAACAGCTGATGAAATCTTGTATTTAGCTACTTTATGTATTTTTTTTTTTTTTATTTACGCAAATTTGGTTTAAAAATACTGATCTCATTTTCCAATTTTACTACAGTAGTTGATCATAGAACTAATAAAATAGTTTGTATCAAGTGGAGTTTCTTATTTACTGGGTTTACATTTTTTTATTTTTTTTTTTTATTGTTTCCCTTTGCAGCTGACTTGTTAAATGTATGTTGTTGAGTTTGTTTACTTTATCAAGTCCTGAAATGAATGAAAGCCATATGGTTTTAAAGTACTGGGTGTAGTATTTATACTGTGCATGACCATTTGTAATTTGTGGTATAAATCCCTGGAAGTCACAGAAAAAGAAACCACATAATTCTATAAATTATAGTACAAGCTTCAGAGAAGGCATAGCTGAACTTGACTTTATACCAGATATCGCTGTATATGTGACCAGAATGAGCTATCTTTCCTCTCTTTTATACATCCTCCTAGACACAGTTAGGATTTATTCTCTAAAGAACTGTCAAGACTGCAAATTTCCCAAAGGACCTCATCTTTATAACTGATCCCTAGGTTGTCCTAAATTTCAACCTGTCTAAAACCATTAATTCTGCAGCATAGGTTCAGCTTGGAGCATAAACACTTGAATAATTTAGCAAGGATATTATTTTTTTTTTTTCTTCTAATTGTGTATCTTCAGGCCAGAGGTGACCATAGTAAGAAGATAATGGCATTGACTTAATGTGCATTGTTATCTACAGTGACAACTCTTTTGGGTGGAGGATGGTATCCAAGATAGCAATCCCAAACTTTAAAACACGGCAAAACAGCACTCCTATCCCCTCCTAATAAGCATACAAAATAACATTATAGAATATTATGTTACTTAAAAACCCACTGCGGTGTATACAATTGAATCAGTTTGGATAACTATCTAAGAACAAATTTGATGTAGTTCATTCTAGTTACTGTAAACCAGCGGTTCTTGACCATTTTAGACTCAAGGCACCACTCATTAGACTTGGAGCATCCCTCAGAAAAATGGCAGCTCTTGGCTTACATGCATATGCATACTTATGCACAAAAAATCATAGGACAGTTTTGCTGCAAAAACTCAGAGCCCAACAGGTAGGAATGTTTTTGATGCTATAAATTCCTAGTTGAAATCTCTGGGTCTTTCATGTGGTTCATGGGGTCAGGGGTAGGCAATGTTTTTGGTCAGACTGCTGAAAAATCTCAGTGTCTACCACCTTGTAAAGTGCCAGAGTGCTGGTATGCCAGAAAAACAAAACTGGGGGAGGAGGGTACATAGCAGGATGCACTGCATATTAATATAGCTGATGATAATAAATGCTGCTTTTTTTTTTTAAGGTAAATACCACGTTTTCTAAAAATTCTAAACCTGGTGACAATAAATAAAACTTCATATACTACCTATGTTCTTGTGTATTCTTTTTTGTTAAGCATGTTGTGATGAGAGAGAGAGGAAAAAAGAGAGGGAAGAGGGGAGAGAGGAGAGAAGGGAAAGAGGGAGAAAGAAGAGAGGAGAGGAAGGAGAGACAAGAGAGGGAGAGGGAAGAGAGATTGAGGAAAAAGAGGGAAGAGAGATTGAGGGAGAGACGAGAGGGAGAGAGGCATGGAGAGAAGCAGGTACAGGGGGAGGCACTGCAGGCAGGCTGGGCCCTTGGGAAGGTGGCAGCCAGAGGACAGTGGGGACTGGGCGAGGAACAAGAGCTGCTCTGGGGCTCTGCAGACTCGGTGCTCAGAGGGGGTGCCCAGTGCACCTGAGGTGGGGCCTGGCCTAGCCTGTGCAGCTCTGTGGGGATGGAGCGCAGCTGCCCTGCCCACAAAGGGATGCTACCTGGCCAGGGCAGGATGCAGGGCTCTGGGGGTTCCCACCTCGGCCTCTGTGTGTGCTGGGCACAGTGAAAGTGGGGTGGAACTGTCTGGGCTGCAGCAGGTACCCCCAATCTGCAGGAGCCCCCTGAGCTCTGGGAACAGCCACCACAGGTGCTGCTTAGAGCCGAGCCATCTGGGAGCCTGCAGCACAGCAGCTGTGCACAGTGCCTGCCCTGGCCCCAGCCCCTTGAGGCTGGGGCAGCCATGACGGTTGTTCCTAGGAGCTCTCATGGCTAGACCCTTGCACTGGGAGTGGCTCCACCATGCTCACACTATTCCCAGCACACAGGGAGGCCAAGCCTGGAGCCAGAATCCCCCTGAGCCCAGTGTCCTGCCCTAGCCAGGTAGCATCCTGTTGCAGGCAGGGTGGCTGTGCCCCATCCCCATGGAGCTGTGTGGGCTGGGCCGGGCCCCACCTTAGGTGCACTAGGCACCCCCACCCACCCACCTACCCACCATGGCTCAAGCCTCCAGAGCCCTAGGGCAGCCCCCACTTCCTGCCCAACCCCTGCCTTCCCAAGGGCCCACCCCCTGGGCCAGCCTGCCCATGGTGCTGCCCCTCATGCCACCTGAACCCTGCCCCAACTGCCCAGCCCCAGTGCTGGGCACCCCAGTGCTGCCTCTGCCTGGGTAGGACAGGACAGCCCAGGGTGCCCCCACCCACTGGAAGTATCTAGCGGAGTGACCCTGTGCAGTGCCTGCCCTCCAGGGGCTGGGCTGGGCTAGGGGGTGCAGCCCGGGGACAGAGCACAGGGTCAGCAGAATATGGACAGCCTTCCTGCCTGGGTGCTCCCCCTACTCTGCCCCCGGTGCCTGCCATAGCACGGGCACCTGTGGCTGCTCTGGAGAGCCCAAAGCAGCAATTTAAAAAGAACCAAACAATTCACTTAAATGCTCCAACTTACACCCCCGCTTCCCTTTGATTCCTGCTCCACCCAAAGTTTAAAACTGACTGCTTGGCAGTGGTAGTAGCACTTCTAGTCAGGACATGCTGAGGGAGCCAATTGACTTTGTGCTTCATTATAATCTACCTCTAAACTCTTTATTCTACAGCAGTTAATGACTGTCTTTTTAATGGTCTTGATGTTCCACCAAAAAAACTATCCTTTGTTCCACAATTCTGCTGTCTGTTAGCAGCTCCTGGTAAGGAAGCTCCTACTTCACAACTCTAAAGACTGCCCCGGGGTTAGACTTTTTTTCTAACTCATTCCAATGAAATTATATTTCTTTTTGCTTCAGTCTCAAACTGAATAATACAACCCTATTCTTTTGCATATTACTAAAGCTTCTAGTTTATTTTTAACTGGAGAAAATGCATTTTATGTGATGATACACTTCACCAACTGTACCCTCCTTTTTCAAAATTCTAGATCTGCCCATGGTTATAATTTGTTACCCTACCTGATTATATCTTAGCATAATTTATGTATGTGTGATAAAGTTTTGCACAATGATTTATTTAAAACAAATCACAAAATAAAATTAAGTAGGATACTTGATAAATTACATAAGAAAAAGAAGGATATATTCCTTGATTTCTGAGTAGGAATATTGTCTGAATAATGAATTTTTCCATTAGAATATGTGTGTATATTATTAAGGGTACTTGTGGAGTCACCTGAATTCCAGTTAGCTGGAAAGCTTGGTTTGGGATGATCATAGGAAAGTAGAGCTGGAAGGGACCTCATGAGGTCATCTAATCCAGCCCCTTGTTCAAGGCAGAATCATCCCTGACTAAACCGTTCTATTCTGTGTAATCCACCCTCAAAAAAATTCTAGGGATGGAGATTCAAAGTTTCTCTAGTTAGCCTGTTCCAAAGTTTAATCACCTTCATAGTCAGAAAGTTCTTCCTAATCTACAAACTCAACCTGTAGCAGAAAGGAATAGAAGCAATGGTCTAAATTCTATCTCCTACAGCCACAGATAAGTTTCTCTCTAGCCTCTTTATAATGGCCCTTCAGGTATTTGAAGACTGTTATCAACAACTCCTTCAGTTTTCTCTTCTCCAGAATAAGTAACCCTAATTCTTTCAGTTTTTCCTCATTGGCCATGCTTCCTAAACCTTTAATTATGTTTGTTGTTCTCTGTTGAACTTCTTCCAATCTTTCCAAATCTTTCTTGAAGTGGAGGCTCAAAACTTGACACAATACTCAGGTGAGGCATCCCTGGTGCCAAATAGAGGAAGAATCCCTGCCCTTAATTTGCAAAATAAACTCCTCTTAATACAATCCAGTATGCAGTTGGGTCTTTTCCAACAAGAGCACACTGGCTCATATTCAGCCTATGGACAACTGTAATCCTCAGGTCCTTCTCTGAAGCACTGTGATAGTCTTGATGGGTCAAGTGACCAACAAAGGGGAAGGGCCTGGAGTATAAAGACTGGTCCCAGATAGCAAGTGAGGGTGGGAAGGAGAAGGCTGGTTGGAGTCAGAACTGGCCACTCTTTCAAGAGAGAAGGGTGACAGACCAGTAGCAAGAAAGTTGGCTCCCTGAAGAGATGGTGAATAGAACCCGAGGATACAGGCATTTCAGTTGCTGTAGACAGATGGGTGTATTTTTGAGCCCAGATGGAAGAAGCTTTATGTCCTGAACTCTTATGACCCAGTGTGGAGAAGAAGTTCTGTTAACCTTTTGTTGATAACATCTGGAGGACATAGTGTTGCTATAAGGGGAAGTGGTAGAGTGACAAGGAGCTGTACCGTGCATTGATTGACCCTGGAAAGGTAAAATTGTGAGCCCAAAACAGAGTAAAGTATACTTGCCCCAAGGCCTAGTCCTGACAGGCTGACAGAGGCCAGGATCCTGCAGGCTTAGCCCATGGGGTTGATCCTCTGACTAGGTGAGTCAAAGGATATGGTGACTGAGATAAGAATAAGGAGACCTCATAGCCAGAGAGGCTGGGGCCAGTTGATAACTAACTGAGACTTAAGCAGAACAAGGCTAACAGATTGTAATGCCTGGTTTTCCCTTCCTTTTCCCATTTCCCCCTTCCCCACACCTTTTTTCCTTGTGGGATAAGGCAACAAGACATGGTAGGTAAGAACAAGGGAGTGCAGGAGCAGCTGTAAACTATTTCCCTGAATCACCTGTCATTGTCATCCTGTAACAAGATATACAAGTGCTTGACAATGAAAAAAGTTGTAACAAATGAAGAGTTTAGTAACCCACAAGTCTTGGGGGAATATGAGCCCCTGGAATGCAGAGAAATGTAAACTTTCAGATGAGATTTTCTTTTTCATGTTTTTTCTTCTATTCTTCATATTAGATTGGAAGCAGGGAATAAGTTTTCTGTGAGAGGTTGCAGTAGGAAAGCTGTGTTTATACAGTAGACTGCAATAAACAACAGTAAAATGCAACATTTATGTTGAACAGCTACTTTTCACAGAATAAAAAATTAATGTGAATATTCTATAAGAAATTGTAAGTTAAAATAATTAAATGAAATCCCATGTACCCCAGAGTACTGCCCTAAAACGGAAGTTAACACAATGTCTATTGATGATTCCTACTGATCTCAAAGCAAAATGAATTAAGAACAATGGGGCTTGATGAAAGAATCAGTGGAAGATTTTTATTTGTTTTTTGGTCCTGTGTTACTGAAAAGGTCAGACTAAGTGAGCATAACAGTCACTTCTGGCCTGAAAATCTATTAATCAGTTCCACAGGGTATTACTATGAAACATTGAATGGAAAGTTCAAAGACCCTTAAGAACACAAGGACTGCCATTACTGGGTCAAAACATAGATTCACCATGACCATCAACCTGTGACCACAGAAGGGTGCTGCCACTTTCCCCTGACTGCTAGTGGGCCAGAGAGCAGCAGGAGCCCTGCTGACCTGCTGCAGTCTCCTCCTGTCCTCATCACCACCTGACCTGGACCTACAGCCTCACTCCCCTCTTGAGGGGGAGAGGAGGGCCTCCTGCCTCACCCACCACCACCAGCAGCCACCACCTGCTGCTGTGGCCACTTGTAGTAAGAGGGGACCCAACAATGCCAGTGGGGCTCCTCCATCAGCAACACCACCTATCTGCCTGATAGCTGCTCCACAACAACCCCTGTGTCTAACCTCAAGGTATGAGTCCTGTGCTCCACTCCCCCTCTCTGTGTTTGTGAATAGCAGAGTAAGCCAGTAGCATGCTTCCCCACTCCATCCTGTGTGGGTTCTTGTTAGTTTTTTTGTGTCCTGCCCCTGCCCCAAGCCCAGCCCCTCACATGGTCACCATTCCCACACAGCACCACCCCCCCATCCAGTGAAGCTGGAGGAGGCACCCTGGACCACCTTGAGGCAAGCAATCTTCTTTCCACCCCCCCACTCCAGGCAGAGGGGGAGCACATGGTTTCCCCTCTCAAACCCCACATGACCCCTTCCCACCTAGCTTCCCATGGCAGGGCAAAAGCCCCTTGAGGGGCTGCCATGACAGCATCCCCCAGCCATGGGCTGCCAATGAGCCAGGAAAGACCTCATAGGGCCACGGGGCTCCTCCTGGACAGTCTTCCCCAGAAGGGCCATGGGGCCCCCAAACCTGAATACAGCAAGGGAAAAGGCAAGGGCTTCTCCTCCTCCTCCTCCTCTTCTACAAGGGGTGGGAAAGGTAAAGGGCCTGCAAAAAAAGTCAAATTATCAACACCTGCAGAGACCAGTAGCATGTTAGTAGATATCCCACCTACTCCACCTTCCCCCCACTCTGTAAGCCTGGCTGCTCAGTCCAGTAGCTGGAGCTATGTGCAGGTGGCTTTAGGGAAACCTGAGGCCTTGGAGCCTGGACCCTCCATTGTCTTTGCCCACACATCCTCATGCAATTGGGTCTCATCCCCACCATCACCAGGTGCAATGGGGTGCACTGTGACATGCAGAAGATAGAGCCACCTCCCTCTGAAAACTATATGTGTGTGCTCATTCAGGCAGTGGAAGCCAAGAAAATCATAGCAGCTTCCAGACACTATGGCAAGGATGTCTTCTACCTTGTCATGTAGGCCACTGTATAGGAGTTGGTGGAAAAGGGGCCTGCAGCAAGGGGCAAGCATGTCTCCCTTGAGCCCCTGGAGGAGCTGGGGACCCAGGTGCTACTCAACCCCATTTCCCCAAACACCAATAACTGGGTCTTCATGCCCTTTCTCCAATTCCTGGTGAGAGTTCTCCCTTGTCACCACCCTCCTGCTGGGGCACTGTGACTCCAACCTCTGCTACATCCAGTCCTTCTGCTGCCATGTCACCATCCAGCTGGTACAGGTGGGGGGGTGGGGTGGGCAAAACACCATTATGGTCTCCTTCAAAGGCTTCCCCCAAAATACATCTACTACACAGTGTGTGTGTAGGGAGGGGCGGGCGGGGGGTGAAGTGCTTTTGGGGCCAGGCAGCAGGGCACCTCCATCAAGAGTGCTGCCTCAGTCAGCAACAGGGGGTACCAAAAGTCTATGCCAAAGAGAGGCGTACCACCACAGGCACCCCAGCCCTAGTGTCCAACCCATCTGCAAGCTCAGGGGGACCCCATGCCACAGCCACTGGAGATGTCCCAAAGTGAGGGGCAGCACAGGCAAGGAAAGGTGGCAAGGGGAGCATGCCTGTCCTCATCACCATACCTCCACCATGACCCTCTATTATCCCCCACTCCACTCCCAGAATCCTAGGAAGACTCCTCCCTAGGTCACCCTGAGGCTGAGTGGGTGCTTGTCCCATATGGGCAGTGATCTGCCCACACAGCAAGGCAAAGCATAAGGCCCAGGTCCAGCTGGGGTGGGCACTTTGATTATGAAGGAAGCCCCCATGCCCACCACCTCCTGAGTTGCACCAGGAACCAACCCCACCCCCAGAAAAAATCAAAAAGAGATTTCTTACCACCATGGAAGAGGGCCCAGTAAAAGGCACAGCTAGCCTGTGGTAGAAGAGCCCTCAGAGAAGACTCCCAATTCCACCAGCTGTAACCTTCCTCCCACCACCACAAGCATTGGGGCTCCATCCACCCTGGGGGTGAGTCCAGTGGTGAAGCCTTCCCCCTCCAACCACCTAGGGGAGGTGGGAGCCCTGGGGCTCATGCCAGTGGGTCCCAATGGGGTAGAGTTCCTTTCCAAGGGCTCCAGGGAGGGCACCAAGGCTTTAGGAAGACCTTCGACACTGTCTGTCACTCCATTCTCATTAAAAAACTAGGAGACTGTGGTGTTGATACCTACACAGTCCAATGAGTCACTAGCTGGCTGGAGAGCTGCACCCAGAGAGTGGTGGTGGATGGGTCTTATTTAACCTGGAGGGATGTGGGCAGTGGGGTTCTGCAGGGCTCAGTCCTCTGGTCTGCACTGTTCAACATCTTCATCAGCAACTTGGGGGGGGGGGCGTAAAAAGCACCCTGTTCAAATTCACAGATGACACTAAGATGTGGGGAGAAATGGGAATGCTAGAAGGGAGGAATAGACTGCAATTGGACCTGGACAGGTTACAGGGGTGGATGGATGAGAACAGGATGGGTTTCAACACTGACAAGTGCAAGGTACTGCGCCTGGGGAGGAAGAACCAGCAGCATACCTACAGGCTGGGGAACTCCCTTTTCATCAGTGCAGAGGCAGAAAATGATCTTGGAGTCATTATTGATGTCACAATGAACATGGGCCGACAGTGTGGGGATGTGGTCAGGAAGGTCAACCGTACCTTGTTATGTATCCATACATCTCAACCAGGTCCAAGGAGGTGATCCTCCCCCTCTATATGGCACTGATAGGGCTGCAGTTGGAGTACTGCATCCATTTCTGGGTGCTGAGGGATGTGGACAACATGGAGAGGGTCCAGAACAGGGCCACCCACATGATCAAAGGTCAGAAAGGCAGGCCCTATGAGGAGAGGCTATGGGACCTGAACCTGTTCAGCTTCCACAAGAGAAGGCTGAGGGGTGATCTAGTGGTCATTTACAAACTAGTCAGGGGGGACCAGCAGGCATTGGAAGAGTCCCTGTTCACCCAAGCACTACCAGGAATGACAAGAAATAACGGCCACAAGCTGGCAGAGGGTAGATTCAGGCTAGATACCAGAAGGCGCTACTTCACTGTCAGGGCTGCTAGGATCTGGAACCAACTTCCAAGAGAAATGGTGCAGGTTCCTACCCTGGGGGTCTTTATGAGGAGGCTGGATGAACACCTTGCTGGGGTTGTTTGACCCCAGTACTTTTTCCTGCCATGGCAGGGGGTCAGATTTGTTGATCTGCTCAGGTCCCTTCAGACCCTACCAACTATGAAACTATGAAACCATTACCAGCCAGGTGCCCAAACAGTCTTTTCCACCCCAATCAAAGCCACGCCTGCCTCAGACCCCAGTATGTCCAATGGCCCCAGTACTGAAGAGGAGTGGGAAGCAGAGTACTCCACTGAACACCTCCTCAATCCTGAGGAGGGCCCTACACAGGAACCCCTGTCATTTGGCCTGCTCACCTCCCATGCTACCCCCTCCCCCACCACAAGGGGCTACATCTCTCTCCCTTTCTCAGTATCAGGGGATGTAGCCTAACAGGTGGTTGGGCTGTGCTCTGCTAGGCCTCTGCTCCCGTGGAGGAAGAAGAGGGAGAAACACCAACCACACCCTTCGTGCTTCGTGCTTCGTGCCCCGCATGCCATAGAGCGACCCCTAATCATCCTTTTGAACGGGTGGCAGTAGACATCATTGGGCCACTGCCCAGAAGTGGTGCTGGGTACCAATATATCTTAGTCTTACTAGACTGTGCCATAAGATCTCCTGAGGCTGTGCCAGTGCGAACAGTGTCAGCCCCAAGGGTGGCAGGAAAACTGCTAAAAATATTTGTCAGGGTAGGAGTCCCTAAAGAGCTGTTGATGGATCAAGGGACAAATTTTATATCCTAAGTGTTTGAGAGGGTGAGTAAGACCTTGGGAATTAGACACCTAAAGACTGCCATTTACCACCCACAAATCAATGGGATAGTGGAGCGATGTAACAGAACATTTAAACATATGCTGAAAAGTTTTGTGGTAGAGAGCCCACAAAAATAGGACCGCATGTTGCTGCCTTTGTTATTTGCGGTATGAGAAGCTCCCCAAGCCTCAACAGGATTTTTCCTCTTCAAAGTGTTGTATGGACATCAACCGCAGGGACTACTAGATTTGATTAAAGAAGGCTGGGAAGAACAGCAAAGGAAAGATAAGAATTGCATCCAATATGTGGTATAATTAAGGGAGCACCTAGAGGTGGTGAGGAGAGAAGCTTTAAGAAAATATGAGCAAAGCCCAAAAGAGACAAGTAACCCATTATAATAGAAGAGCTCATGACAGGAAATTCAAGGTGGGGTTCAGAGTGTTAATTTTGTTACCCGACCAGGAGAGTACACTACCTGCACAACGGCAGGGACCTTACAAAGTTAAACATCAAGTGGGACGCATAGACTTTGAGATATACTAGCCAGATAAGAAGAAAAAACAAGATGATCATGTCCACATTTTGAAGATGTGGCAAGAACAAGAGGCTTCCAAGGTCTGGAATAGACTGCCACTAGAGGTTGATCAAGCACCTACTTTGAACACCTTCAAGAGACATTTGGATGTTTATCCAAGAGAGTTGTAGTGGATGGGTCAGTATCGACCTGGAGGAGTGTGGGCAGTGGGGTCCCGCAGGGCTCAGCCCTTGGACTGATACTCTTCAATGTCTTCATCAGCGACTTGGACGAGGGAGTGAAGTGTACTCTATCCATGTTTGTGGATGACACAAAACTGTGGGGAGAAGTGGACACGCCGGAGGGCAGGGAACAACTACAAGCAGACCTGGACAGGTTGGACAAGTGGGCAGAAAACAACAGAATGCAATTCAACAAGAAGAAATGCAAAGAGATGCACCTAGGGAGGAAAAATGTCCAGTATACCTATACCTACTGCCTAGGGAATGACCTGCTTGGTGGCACGGAAGCAGAAAGGGATCTTGGACTGCTAGTGGACTCCAAGATGAACATGAGTCGGCAGTGTGATGAAGCCATCAGAAAAGCCAATGGCACTTTCTCGTGCATCGGCAGATACATGACGAACCGATCCAAGGAGGTGATACTTCCCGTCTATCGGGCGCTGGTCAGACTGCAGTTGGAGTACTGCGTGCAATTTTGGGCGCCACAGTTCAAGAGGGATGTGGATAACCTGGAGAGGGTCCAGAGAAGGGCCACTCATATGGTTAAGGGCTTTGAGGCCAAGCCCCACGAGAAGAGACTGGGGCACCTGGACCTCTTCAGCCTCCGCAAGAGAAGGTTGAGAGACGACCTTGTGGCTGCCTATAAGTTCATCACGGGGGCACAGAAGTGAATTGGTGAGGTTTTATTCACCAAGGTGCCCCCGGGGGTTACAAGAAATAATGGCCACAAGCTAGCAGAGAGCAGATTTAGACTGGACATTAGGAAGAACTTCTTCATATTTAGAGTGGCCAAGGTCTGGAATGGGCTCCCAAGGGAGGTGGTGCTCTCCCCTACCCTGGGGGTCTTCAAGAAGAGGTTGGATAGGCATCTAGCCGGGGTCATCTAGACCCAGCACTCTTTCCTGCCTATGCAGGGGGTCGGACTCAATCAATTGAGGTCCCTTCCAACCCTAACATCTATGAATCTATGAATCTTACTAGGATCCTATGACCCCTGCTGACTTCCTGCCCCTGGGGCAGAGGACTGGACTCGATGATCTTCCAAGGTCCCTTCCAGCCCTAATGTCTATGAAATCTATGAAAAAAACACCCGACAGCAGGAGGAGCCCACTGAACCACAGGCCTAGGAGAAGGGTGACTGGGAGTCTGGGATCCATATAGCCCACAGACCTCTGGGCCCCGGCAATACCCAGGGAGAAGATGATCCAATTACTGGAGAACACATGGCACTCTGGGAAGAAGGTGCAGCTTGCTCTGGACCACTGGTAGGATTTCCATCAAGTCCTCCCATTCAGCGAGGGCTCTGTTGGGGGAAAGCAAGGGGCACAAGTGGAGCAATGCCAAAAATTATCACTGAGCCTACAGCTTCCATGACACCCTCTACAATTTTGGGAGGACAGTGGGATTCCTGATGGGCCTCACAGCTTGTGTTACTTACTGTGAAAGTCCAGCCAAGCCCACTGTGGACCCACCTATGGAGTCCCTCACTGTGGTAACCCTCAACCTGCGCAGCTGCAGGTCTCTGTAGGTGCCAGGTACTCTCCTTCCTCGGTGGGGGAAGGGGAGAGGGTAGTCTACTCTTCCTGAAGGAGACCCACACAATTCCAGCCACCAAAGCCAACTGGAGTAGGGAGTGGGTGCCTGGAGTGGGGAGGCCGGGTCTACTTCATCCACCTCATAGAGACATCCTGTAGTGTGGCAACCCTGTTCTCCCCAAGCCTGCAGCCAGAGGTCCATCTCACCACTGATATAGTGCCAGGCTGCCTGCTTCATCTCCAGGTCTGAATACAGGGGCTTGTCCTCAACTTGTAAACATCTATGTCCCTGTGCATGACTCGGGGATGGCCCATTTCTACCAGCAGGTGATTGCCTACCTCAGGACCCTGAGCCCTCGTGAGTCCCTGGTCCTTGGCAGGGACTTTGTTGCCTTCAACCTGCAGGGCTGTCAGAGAGTAGAGCCAGGCCACGATGGTTGTCCTCAGGAAGATCATCATGGATCACTCCATATGGCATGTCCACCACCTGACAACACCACCACCTTCACCTTTGTCAGGGTGCAGAAGCAATGGGCATGCCACTTCTGGTTGGACCAAATCTACATCTCTATGCTAAACACCACCCAAGTCCATGCCTTCAGCACTTCAGTGACCACTACCTAGTACACACTATGATCATGCTACAGCCTGAACATCCAGGGTCTACTGGCACTTCAACAACAGTTTGATGGAGGATGTGGGATTTGTGGTTGCTTTTCAGGAGTTCTGACTGTCCTGGCATGGGCAGCAACAGGCCTTTCACTTAGCTCAGGGATGATGGGACTTTGGGAAGGTGTGTGTCAGGCAGTACTATCACTGGTACATCTGTGGGCACAGGAGGCAGCTAGAGAGCAGCTTGAAAGGGAGGTGCTGGAGTGGAGAGTTGTTTGGAAGCTGACTCAGACAACTCATCCTTCTGTAGAAAGTGTTGGGAGAAGCAGGAAGAGCTCAGAGCTCTGGTTGACTGTTGTGCCTAGTGCACATTTGTTCACTTACGTGCCCAGATCCTCTGGGAGACGGACCATGGTTCCCACTTCTTCTATGCCCTGGAGAAGAGGAGGGGTGCCAAGAAGCACATAGCTTGCCTCCTGGCAGAGGATGGCATCCCCCTCACGGACCCTGGTGAGCTGTGAGAAAGGGTATGGGCTTTCTATACAGAGCTCTTCTCATTGTATCTGACCAACACCAATGCCTGCCAGGTCCTGTAGGAGGAACTGCAGCAGGTCAACATAGGTGACTGGGACTGGCTCAAGGGTACTTTCACCCTGGCCAAGCTCTTGAAAGCCCTCTGCCTCATGCCCACCAACAAAGAGCTAGGAATCAACAGGCTGACCATGGAGTTGTGATGTCTACAACCAATATGCATAGCCATGCAAATACAAATTCTTAGTGGCTGCATCTACATGAGATGCTGACTGTTCAGTAGTTTGTTACTACTGCAGTCAGTCACCTAAAAGCCATTTGGTGATGCTTCTAAATGTGTATGCAAGTATTAAATGACTGTACAGATGCAATACTAAAGGTGTATGCAGGTACTAAATAACTGTACAGTAACAACTGAGCAGTCAGCATCTCATATAGATGCAGCCAGTGTTTACTTTTTCTCTAGATGGATATCTAGACCTTGATCTCTCTAACTAAGAACAGCTTATGTCCCTTCTGAAGTCTTATCATCCCTTTTAGTCCATATGGCAAAAGGCATCACTGTGCAAAGATAGCCATGCCAGCTCTTCATGCACTAGCTCTGGAACCAGAACAGAGTAGGGGTGAAGCTATATGTTATACTTAGACCATACTAAGGGCATTTAAAACGCAAGCATCTACATGTTAAAGCTCATTAATTTGTGCCAAGTGCCCTCTGAGCATCTCAAAATGATGTCACTTTAGGCAAGGTTTAACCCTGGTCATGCTACCTAGCTTGTGTTAGAGTAACTTCAGTCTGCTCCACCAAAATAAAATTATCAATTTTCAGTCCTCCAACATCCCAGGCTGCATCCCTCCTATCCTCCTCCCTCCCAACCCAGAACAGAGATAGATCCCAGGTGTCCTGGCTCCTAGCCACACCCCTGCTCACCAATCCTCTAATGACAAGTGAAAGCTGTGCAGGCAAGAAATGGGGTTAACCCTTAACATGTGACTGATCACAGAATACTCTAATTTTAACACTGCTTAACATTCCACAGATTTAGTATGGTCTAAGCATAATGTCACCCTAGTTATATTTAGAACAGTGCCTGGCTTTATTAATTAAGGTGCAGGTCTATGCACATTCAGGTGAGTGGATGAGAGAAGACACCACTCCTTCTTGTTGGTATTTACACATTGAAGTAGAGCTAAAGAAGGAAAAATAACAGCTAAAGCCATCAAGACAGTCTTGTGCTTTAATTTCTGGATACACTGCTACTGCAGAATCATAGGATGCCATCTCCAAAACCAGCCTTGGCTGCCTGATCATCCAAGCATAAAACATCTTCAGAAGACCAGGGGCAGCCCAGAAAGAAGCTAGCACTAGTGAGGGCAAGGGACAGGCAGGCAAAAAGTGGATTCATTTGCAACACTGCATTGACTCCCTCCCCCCACCCCATTCTCCAGGAAATCGCTAGTCTTAGAAAAAATGAATGAATATAGCCAAACCAGGGACTGGATACTCCTTAAATGTATACACATCTCTATAATTATTTTAATTATAGTATTATTCTTTTATTTTTTTAATATTTTATTTAGAGCTTCTGTCTTCTATCTGGCTTATATTTGCATATGGCAAGGTATAGTTTGATTCCTTATAGCTACAGACTAAGGACTGGATATTCTTTTATATTTATTAGTATTCTTTTCAATATTTAATTACATTAGGAGGTTCTGCTGTAGCCTCTTAGGCTTGTCTTTGTGTGGTATTTAGGTATTTTTTTGAAAGCTTCATAAACACCAGAGCCTGATAATAGGAGTCAAAACCTTGTTGATATTCAGTTAACATCTCTAGGCACCTATCTGGGTCCTCTGACACATCAGTCTCTTAAAAGCACTCACTGGTCTCCTTAGCTTTTAAAAAATACACCCATAATGTGTAAGGTGTAAATTATCATGTAATCTTAGTTCTTGCCTCTCTCCTTTCTGGTTCACATGGCTTTTTACGTAGTCCCAGGTAGGCGTAAGTGTGGAGCCCTGCATCAGATTTTTGAAACTTATGACCTGTAACAAGCAAGCTAAACTACAGCAAATTAAGTGCCTCATTGCTGATTATTTTCTCTTAGGTTGATCTCAGAAAGATATATTAGGTAGTGTACTTGGAGCCTTTTAAAAATATCTGATATGAATCTTTAGTTACAAAAATTATAAATTTACCAACATTCTTTGGAAAGATTAAGATAACTTATCTTGTACAAGTCACTTGACTTAAGAGAGTATATGTGTTTTAGGAATGCAACTGGTTGTATAAGAAAATGTAAAATATTTTTTTCTACAGGAGATGTGATTAATTTTATAAACACTCTAACATCTCCATTCTTTAACTGTTAAACAGATCATATAACCAGAAAACATTGGTTACTTCAAAATTCATATGTATACTTTCACTGCTTTTGTTGCTTCTTATATCACTGTAAGCATTTGGATTTCCTTTGAAAAATATACTTGCTAATGTTTTATATTTAAATACCACCCTTTCTATCAAAACTACCTAATACCACTTTTACATGAATAGTAAGTGGATGTTTTTTCAAATCCAGTAAGGTTATTTGCTGCTTCATTTTATTACTTATCAGAGAAGCCATTTTAATTTTAAAATTGCTATTAATTGGATATTATTTAGTGGTTTGGCAGTGCTAAAGCAGAGGATGAAAAAAGCAACTATCAAGGGTGGCTAAAAAAAATAAAGACAATGGCCACTTATGTTTAAAAACTTCCCTTAAAACCTGCTTCAGTATAAAGGAGTTTTAAAAGAACTTGATACAGGAAACGTGAGCATTTGGATTCAGTTCTGATACAGCTACTGGGATACTTCAGAAAATGACCTGAAAAAGAAAGATGTATCTGTAAATACCTCCTAAGAATTTAGTACCACAAAGAGAAAAAACAATTACAGCCATTATCATGGTGTGAATGCATTAGCAGATTGCATATTCATGAGCTACAGATCCTATCAAGACCATTCAATGATGCTGTTGAGATAATGTAAAGGTGACAATGGCTGATATTTGAATCCAGTCAACACTCAAAAAGAAGTGTGCTTTTTACCTTCAGAGAGACTATAAAAAAAAAGAGAATACATCTCTCTAAATCAGTGATTCTTAACCCTTTCAGATTCAATGCATCCCAGAATTTAGCACAAATCATTTTTAAAAACTAATGTTTGCATAGCATAATGCATAGTACGAAAATATAAGCATATACATATTCATATTCACAGCCAGATGCTTCTCCAAGCAGTACTGGACTGCCCTATGTCAAGCAATACAGTTTGCCTCAGACACAGGAAACCTGAAAGTTATGTCTCATGGTCTGAAGAAAGTCCTTGGTCCAACTGTCACTAAAGTCACCCCTCTCAAGTCTGGAGACGGCAAACTAAAAATCACTGAAAAAACAAACTCTGTGGCCTGAGTCTGGACCAGGCATTCATAGTAGTGAGCCAGTCAGGAAGGTAGCTTGGCCCCGCTGTACCCTGGTGTTCCTGCTCACCCTGACTCTGGAGGGGCCACTGCATCCTGGGATACTGGAAGACTTCACCTTGGGTGTAATAGTTGTGGAGACTGACCTTACTTTAATTGAACAGGAGCAAAATTAGGCAGATTAAATATAATCCTGTCCTGGACTGATATAATTTTAAAATGAATAATGAGTGCGCCAATTCAGGGGTTAAGAGCTCCAGAAATCACCTAAATTTACTGTGAATAGGTCCCTAATAATTTAATCTAGGACATAGTTTGTTTTTATCATACTCGTGAAACTGTAAGAAGAGACAGTGTTAGAAGCTTTACTGAAGTAGAGGTAAAGAGTGATAAAATGTCAGATTGTATAGGGAGCACAGCCATACCCCAAAAGTCAAAATGAAATCAATAATTTTAACATTTACCATATAAAATCTATCTTCTGGATCATCACTTTATGTCAATTAAATGTGGACACAATTCTTTATGCTCCGAAGTAGAACCTCATGTGGCTTTGCATTATATACATTAGAGATTGCCAGCTCAACCCAACCATATTTTGATCTGAGATTCCTCTACCAACAAATGAGTTTCTTGGAGCATAGCAATATCTAATGTCTTTTTTTTAAGACAAGATAATATATTCTTCTTTTTATAGGGCTAAAGCCTTTAACATTTCAAGAGATGCACTTAAAAAGGCTGACCATTGTCAATGAATTTCTATATTCAATGTTTTAAATAAGTGCAATTTTCCAGTTTCCTTAAATCAAGTATATGACATAGCTACATAAATTGAATAAATTGATAAATAAATAGCCCATATTTTGTAACACTGACATTCTTTCATATATTTCAAGCTCTTTACAGTATACTCTTCAAAATATGGAGGTAGAAGAAAAAAATCAAAACAAAACAAAAGCAAAAAATCCAAATAAATATAAAATGCAAGAAACATTAACAGTAAATTTAGTGTATGTCATGCTATTTGTGCCAGGAAGTGTTGGCCAGTTGTAACCCCAAACTCCGTACTACTCTGTGATGATAGAAAAAAAAGACATTAACACCAATTTGATGAATGCCACTGTTTGGGTGCGTCTATATGAGATGCATTACTGAACGGTTGCCTAATTTATTGAGTAGTAAGCACACATGTCTATGCTTAAATACCTTTAATTGTGCTTAATCACCTCTGGGGAGGCACCCTGGGGCCAGCCCCCTGTTGTGCTGCTACTGGGTCCTGAGCATGCCGCTGCTGCATGTGCCCTGGGCAGTGAGTAATGAGTTGTTTGTGCAGGCTGGAGGGTGCCCAAGTCACTACATCCAGCTGCTGTTGATCCTCCTAGTGACCTGGGTACACCTTTACTTCTAGTTTGGGACCCTGAGCCCTGACAGTGTGAGGGGTAAGCCTGGGCTGCCCCACAACTTCTGAAACTGCCTGGAGGGCTACCTGTGGCAGCACTGAACAGCCCTACCCCTGCTGCCAAGGAGGACATTTCCGCTGTCATTGATGCCTTCCTCAGCACGTGAGAGGACAATGCACACCCAGCTGTGGGGGAACAGGCTGCTCAATAAAGTTTTGTACTGTGTCCTGCATCTCAGCATGCTGTGGTGGGGAACCCAAGGCCAGGGGAGCATGGGCTGGCCAGGCTGGGAGGGGGGCAGGTGCAGGAAACAGGGTGGAGGTTGGGGTGGGGCAGGTCGTCCCTTCAATTCAGGTTTTACAACATGTTTGGGGCTAGCTCGGCACAGTCTTCCCCATTAGTAATGGTGTACAGCTGTGGCCAGTGTCCTGGGCCCATGGTGTGCGCTCTGCAGGCACCATGTCAGCCCGACCCCGGGGAGGAGCTGGCACTACTGACAGCCAGCAGTGTCATGGCCAGCCACTCCTCGTGGCAGGGTCTGGGCCTGAGGAGCTGGCAAGGAAGCCACTGGTCAGGGCTTCCTGAGCTGCTAGTCGATTGAACAGCTAGGCAAGGTGGGATGCTGAATGCCCGAGGGCCCCTCCTTTGATGACATGTCACCAGAGGGGTCAGGGAAGGGCAGGGGCTTGGGCAGGCTGCCTGTGCTGGTGTAAATTGCATAGCTGAAGCCTGGATCCTAGGGTGCCAAAATATGGGTCAGCTGCAGCGTAAAGGGCATGGTCTTGTGGGCATGACCAGACCAACTTTTGCGCTCAGTCATGGCCACCCACTGTGCCCACAAGGCCTTGACCTTGACGTGGCAATGCCATACTGGCTGGGAGTACCCACATTTCTGCATCCTGCCTGACAGGGCCTCATAAATGTGGGTGTTTGAGTGCCCATTCCTCTTAAAATTCCTCTTCACCTCTGCATCACTCTAGAGCACCATGATGTTGCCAATCTCCTCCTGGCTCCAGTTGGGGCCCCAGGTGGACAACATAGGTATTCTCATGCAGGCAGTGGTGGGCCTGGACAGGGAGAATGAGGAGAATATTGTGGGTCCCACACTGGCTCTCTGTGCCCCTGCATGGCTGTCCTGCTGTTGCCAACTCTGGGCAGCTTCCAGCAGTGCACAGTGCAAGGGCATGGCACAGGACTGGGAGCCACACAGCTGAGGCTATACCCAGGAGCACCTACAGTTGCAAGGCAGGCTGCTAGGGGTGTGTAGCAGGGTGGTGGTGCTGGCCCTGCTGCACTGAGCTGGCTGCATGTGGCCATGGGTACTGGCAGGCCTTCCCAGAAACTGCAGCAAGCAGAGGTAGATTAAGACTTTTTGGGGCCTTGAGCAAAAAGAGGTTTGAGAGGGGGTTGAAATTGGGATAAGGGTTTTTTTTTGGTGGGTGGGGAGGGTGGTAAAGGGGCTCTGTTTGTTGGGGAAGGAGAAGAAGACTCTGTGTGTTGCAGGGAGTGGGCTCTGTGTGTTGGGGAGGGAGCGGGGAGGGATGGTCGGATGTGAACTGTGAGGGGAATAAAGATTTCTTGCTTGGACATGTGCCTGGCATAAGTGGTGCTGGGGGCAGGCAGGGGGTAAGTGGTCGGTGGGCAATGGGACAGGCAAGCTAGAAGGGGTAGTGCTCCATGAGGTGGTCTGTCACAACCTCCCACACCAGGTACCTTAGCTCCCACTGGCAGATGCACAGCTCGCCTGGGGCCTCATCAGGGGGGACCCGCCACTGCTGACACAGCTTGTGCTCCTGCTGCTAGGCTGCCTCCATCTGCCATGCCTCCTCTTCCCAGACTTCACAGAACAACTCTTCCCGGGCCTCGCATATATGGTGCAGCACACAGGTTGTGATGATGACCTAGGGGAAGTTGTTCTCAGCCACTTTGATGCAGGCAGTGAAGGAGCACCAGTGGCTCTTGAGACGGCTAAAGGAGCACCCGATGAGGGCACCGGTTCAGCCCAGACATCAATTAAAGTGGTCCTGGTGGGGGTCCAGGTGGCCAGTATAGGGCATTATCAGCCAGGGCAGAAGTGAGTAAGCAGTAAGAGCATGTAAGCAAGTAAGAGTTACATCCAAAAAATCTCAAGAGACATAAAGTACCAAGAATGTGATTGAGCAAGGAAATTACTTGAAAACTATCCTACAACTTTTCCCTCTGTGCTCTCTATCTCCTAAGTCTCTTGTAAAAGTAGCTCACACACTGTAGCTCCTCTTTCATACTTTCAGTGTGGTCCCATCATTGCTGCTGGGATCCATTCACATTTCTCTGACATCTAAAACCTTATTGAAGGGGAGAGAGGATCTTCCCTTACTGTACCAAAGGTAAGATCTTATCCTGGTTCTCACTCCTGTAGGGAAAAAGGTTTTGAAGAAGTCAGGCTCCTCAAGATCAAAGTCTAAGCAGGTCCTTAGATTTCTGGGGAGGGGAGGGGAGGGGGGGACAGACCCTCCAGCCTATGTTAACCAGTCTGGTAGTAAGAAAAAAATTACTTCTCAGTCCTCAAAAGTAAACTAGTACAATACTCAGTGAAGAATTGTGGTTCTAAGAGTCAGACTGATATTTGAGGCATGGAAAGGATTTATCAGCTCTCCCTTTGGAAGACGGAGAGCAAGAGGGCCTTATTGCATTCTTATCCTGTCAAGCAACCAAAGAGCTCCTTCTCAAAGCAGAGGCTGGACACCAATAAAAAAGGGGAGGCAAACAAAGGAAGGAGAAATATCCTTACCTGCTGGCCAAGAGAAAGCCCCTCTCCAATAGCTGCACAAGGGCTGGGTAGAAGGAATCAGAACTCAAGCACAAGGGTTGGGTGGTTATTTTCACAGAAGTATGCAATATAGAAATCTCAAATCAAATTAGATTATACTAAACAATTAACATACGTGCATGAATGTGGTATTTCAAAACCATTTATCTCCATGTAGTTAAACATCACCAACCCTATTCTGAAGGCACGACAGATTTCTGAGCATCAAGTCTGAAATACCTAGACTCTTTAGACTCTGGATTCAAATCCAATAGTGCTGGTTCATTTTAAAGAACAATACAGAGTGTCATGAGGCCTTGAACAGTGTCCTCAAATCACCCTCATAACTGATGAGAGTGGCAAAACCAAGTTGTCTGTTATACACACATCTTTCTGTCCTACATGTTTTAGACTTCCAATACTTCCATTAAAAAGGAATAGTCAGAGACTAAATAAAATGTAAAAGGGAAGATCAGGCACCTGAAGATTCATTATTAAGGGATTGTGGAGCATGTGATTGGCTGAGGAAGGAAAGAACAAGTTCAATTATGCTTTCACAGGACCCAACTACTATTCTACATTTGTTATATACCAATGCATTACATTTATTTATCCTTTATAATGCAGTTTCAAATTTAACACAGTATTAAGACAAATGAGGTAAATTTATCTCTGTCTTGGTTAGTTTCTCTTTCTATTTAATTCAATGAGATAATTTCTGAGATTCATTTCAGGTGCTGTTTATGCCAATGTTTACATGATTTAAAGGAA
The DNA here is from genome assembly GCF_030867095.1 of Alligator mississippiensis. Classification (NCBI taxonomy): domain Eukaryota; kingdom Metazoa; phylum Chordata; order Crocodylia; family Alligatoridae; genus Alligator; species Alligator mississippiensis. Next base: position 72,664,326 of record NC_081828.1, read on the forward strand.
AAATAACCTCTGGATCCTGCTGATATTTTTAACTTAAGAACAGTAAAGGTATCTGGGGAAGGAAACAGTTATCCCCTTTACAGACTGTGCCTGCTCATTGGAGCACAGAAAATGTCTTCCTTTTTGTATAGCAGCATGCAGAGTGATAGTACTCTATAAATAATGTTTATAGTCTCTATTTGAATGGAAGGTTGATGGAAGGCTTCTCTCTGTCACTGCCAGTATGACAACTTTATGGTCACATAAAGTCAATGCCCTATTTTTTTCAAGATTTTCTTTCTGCCTTCAGGCATTTGGTGATCTTGGCTCTGGGTCCTCCCTCTGACCAAATAAGGCTGGAAAGATGTTATGGTTAAACTATTATGTGGTATAAAGTATGAGCTGCGTCAGAATAAATGAGAATGCTTTGGTGAGTAACTCCAAAGCTCTAGGTAATCAGAATCACTTCATCATAGGCCTGAGTGAAGAACATTACTGCCCTTTGCCTCTTATTTTTCTAACTTCTGCAAACATGCCTATCATTTTTGGACACATTCCCCACTCTCATTCTGCCCCCTATGGTAGTGAACCAAAGATAACATTATAAGATAGTCTGGGACAGGAGTAAAGGAGAGGAGACTTCACATTAAATGATGTGCCTTACAGTTGAGTGCCTGAGTATTTATGTGGAATTTACTGCAAATATGTTTCCAGTTTTGTTTTAAGAGACCCAGCAAGGAAAATCAGTTACAAGGAGAGGCTTCCATATGAGGAAAGACTAAAGAGGCTAGACCTATTCAATTAGAAAAGAGACATTTGAGGGGGGACAGGATAAGGGTTTACAAAATACTAAATGGCAAAGAGAAAGTAAATAAGGTTTGATTATTTACTCTCTCTCTCTCTCACACACAATTGAAGAGCTGGGGGTCACAAAATGAAACTAGTAGTTAGTAATTTAAAACTAAAAGGAAGTGTTTTTTTCCGCACAGCATGTAAATGCAAGTGTGGAATTCATCGCTATCAGATGTTGTGAAAGCTGACAGTTTAACCAATTTCAAAAGAAGACTGGCCAAATTATTGGAGGAAAGGGACATCAGTAGCTATTGAGCATGGGAGTTAGGGGTACAGGATCTGAATCAGAACTTCCTGAACCTTAACTGCTGGAGGCTACTCGTGAGAGAGGAACAGTGAAAAAAAACCCATGCTCATACCCAGTTCACTCTCCCTTTCAGCATCCACTCTCTGCAACTGTACAACTGTAACAGAGCAAAGAATTCTCTGTTACTTCCAGGGGTGTGAGCAGCAACCAGGCAGCCCACAGCTGGCTGTTATCCCAATTAGGCAATGATGCCTGACTGGCGAACAGGACCCAGCTGTTCTATATAAGGGCTGGGCCCTGAACAGCAGAGGCAGCAGTCTGCTGCCAGGAGCTGGAGAGATACCACTGGCTGAGATGCTACTCAGTACAACTTGGAGGCAAGGGAGGAGCTATTGGGGTGGTAGAAGGCTCCTTGTCCTGGGTACAACAGAAAATTGCACCCTGCCAGGGAAGGGTGGTCTGGTGGGGCTGTCTGTGGCAGAACAGTCCCCCAGAAATTCCAGGCCAGTGACCTCCCCAGTGAAAGACTGATTGGGGCACCTGATAACCCCAGCCCCCACATCCCTGATGGGTATCAAGATCAAGACAGAGGAGCCCAGGCTCACTGTGAGTACTGAGGCAGGGTCCAGGCCAGGTGGAGGGAGCTCAGACTCGCAGCTGAGTCTGAGGATGCAGTAGGGAGCTTGGAATTAGGTTCTAGGGGTCTGGGGCCCTGAGTCTTGGGGAGCCATTAGGAAAGCTCCCCGGTGAAGGGATAAGAGTTAACTTAGGGAATGCAGTGGGATGGGGTTGAAGCCCTAGTCTTGTAGTGAGGGGCTTGTAGGCCCAGAGGGAGCCTGGGAGCCTGAAGTGGGGCTGGGTGGCCATGAGTCTAGATGGGAAACTTGATAAGGCTGGGTGTTAGGCCATGGAACATATTCAAGGCATGGGACATGATAAGGACAGGTCAGAGTCATGTACATAGGCCCTTATCATCAGGGCAGGTAAAGGGCAGCCTCCCACCAGATTAACATCAGACAATCAAGAACATCAAGGCATGGCAGGAGAGATGGGTGGGTGGTTTACCTGGAAGCAAGTGAACAGGCCTATGTTGAGAATGGCTCCAGGATGCCCGCTTGTTACAGTAACATAGACCTATTTGATGTGCTGTAGGATCATGGGCTTAGGCTCATCACAAAAAAACTATTACCCCCCTTAATAAGGGAGATCATTGATTGCTTGAGACAAATAAAAAGAAAACAGGAATGGGAGTGAGGTCATAAGTTAATAACAAGGGATCCAGAAGGGGACAATGAACAGAGCACACTGGCTAGCACCCATTACTTCTTCAGTGAGTTGAGGGAGCATGTGGATGCGAACCAGTGAAAATGCCTGGAGATGTGAACACATGAGTGACAGGAAGACAGCTCCACACTTACCTGGGTTCACCCTGGCCAGAGTCTCCTTCCTGCTTTTACAGATAGCCAGCTTGGCCAGGGCAGGAGGAGGTTGACCAAGAGGTCCTGGGGCATGGTGAGTCCACAGAGAGGAAGTGCATAAGAGAAAAAGATGCAGGTAGAAATACAGCTAGAATCTCAGCAGAAGATTCTGGAGAAGGTAGAAGAGGGGCTGCAACCTGGTGCACTTGAGGTAGGAGTATGCCAGGATCTTCCTCTGTTTGCAAAAGCGGCAGGTGTCAGGGGTGTCCATAAAGCATGCCAAATGCATGTACATGGAAATAGCATGCCAGATGCATATACACGGAAATTTCTCCTTGGATGAGCTGTCAGCTGAGATCTGTGGCAGAATGCCACCTTTGTCTCTCCCCAAAAACTCTGCTCTGTAACAATTTGGTTAACATGGTCCCTGCAGAGGGAAGACATCCCATCTCTTTAGGTAACCTGAGTTGGATACATTCCTGATGCATTCCTGAGGGAGAGGGGAGACTTGAGATCAGCTACACATGCAAAGTACCTATCACTCCATAAAAAGGTCCAACCAAATATAAAGTTATATCTCTAAACTATTAGCCAAGCTATTAACCAGCTTCCATTTACATGTGTAGCAAGGTCTCCTCTGTGTCATCTGACTAGGCTCCTATCCAGAGTGGTGCACCATGCCCAGATGGGGCTGGGAGTCCATCAGCTGGGGGGACTCTGAACCCTGGTAACTGTGGATGTAGGGTCCTGGCAGTGCCCCACAGCTGCCTGAGCCCAGTGTCCAGCAGCTGTGGGACTCTGGATCCTGGCAGCCACAGGGCACAAATGCAATCTCCCAGCTGTGTGGGGCTCCGCAGCTGGAATATGGCAGCTGCTGCATCTCCCAGCTCTAGAGGTGTGTGGGGCACAATGGCAGGAGGCGCAATTGTGTAGTTTGTGCATTAGATTCCATCATTCCTTTACCTGAACATGTAGAGGAGCCCTGGAAGAGAAGTGATTGTCACTTACCTTGCTGTCTTTAGATAAATGAGTCAGCTCTGGTTTCAAGTTCTCAGACCAGTTTATTCTCCACAGAGCAATCTTGCTTCCATAATAAATGGGACAAACAAATTAACAAAAAAACCTATTGCCTTCCTCCAGACACTGAAGGTGGCAATTTTAGCTCCAGGCTTCTCTCTAGCACAACATGCCCTATCTTCTAGAACTCTATCCTGGAGTTTGTAGGCCTCTTTGTAACTCCATTAGAGGGTTATCACTTCCAACTAGCCCCCAACCTTCCAGCCAGGCATGCTATCATCTATTAACTACCTATAGCTGGTTTCCAAGCCCTTGAGCACCACACATCTCTGCAGAAAGAGAGAGCTAGGTTTAATGCCCTATCCAGAAGGTTTGGATATTTCAGTCACAAACGGGGCACATCTACACAAAATGCTATGACACAGAAGCAATGTGCTATTGTACAGTAGCTCATTGCTACAGTGCAGTACCATTGCCAGGCACTAACTGTGATGTGATACTACTATGCAGAAGTAACAAGTTATAGAGTAGCTCATTGCTGATGCACAGTAGCATTGGGAAAATGCAGCAATGGTACTGCACAGTAATGAAGTATCCAAACCTTCCAGTTACCACGCAGTCATTTAGTACTTGCTTATGCAGTGACAACTGCGCAGTCCACCTCATATTTTGATGTGGCCACTGAGTCATACCTGGTGTAACTCCTCAGAGCTCAGAGGAGTGCTGTTGAGGCAGATTTGCCTCACATTGCTTGAAATTCAAAATTCATTTTGCATTTCCTGTGCAATGGGAAATGTTGGTCATAAATCACTTATGTCACCAGCTCCCCTGATTGATTGCAGATAGTCAGCCAGACCAAAGTAATTACATGTCTATATTACAGACCTCTGCCAGCATAGGTATGTCACTGACGTGTTGACTGTTGTTCAGGAGAACTGCTTTTATTGGTAAAATTGGTTTTGCTTTGGATGCTGTTTTCCTCATCCAGTACAAAGTATATCTTTGACAGGAGAGTTGAATTTGTAATCAGGGCCTGTGCTTGGGCCTTACCCACCTGGTAAAGTACTCATCATGTAGATGTAGTCTGAGACAAAGTCAGATGGCAACAAGGCAAAGAAATGCACAGACTTAAATTAGGACCATCTCCAGCTGGTTGGACTCCAGTCCAAACCAACCTGGAACTGCTTACAGGTGAGCTCCACAATAGGTCTAATTGCTTTTACAGATACAATCAGTTACCACATTAAGTAACTGAAGCTTAGCCCAGACCAATTCCATAAACCAGAACCCAGATGGAACCACTTGTAGAATAGTATAAGTGTCAGCTACCACCCAGCTAGTGGGAGAAAATGAGAACCACCCAGAAACATCTTGATATCCCCACCAGTGGCTTTACAACCAAACCAGCAAAATGTGCTCAGGTTGGTGGGTGGTGGTACTGCTTTAGCTAAATACTGGTTGAAGTTAGTTGTAGCTTCTGGAAAGAAGACAAGGGAGGCTGTCTTTTTGTACTGAGAGGTGATTCAGCGAATGTCTAAACTCTCTGTCTTTTGATTATTCCTCTGAATAAAAATCTCTTATGTCAGCATTTTTCTTGCTGTTTCTCTCTCAAGGGAGAGGAGACTAGCTAGTCATTTGACAGATAGAATAGTTGGACCCATAGGAGACCTATAAGTGATGACAGTGCGGGGAGGGGAGGCACAGCTCCATATCACCACTGCCACTGCCAGGTGTTGGGTCTGGCTGGGCTGCAGCCCTATGCCCTGCTGTTGGCACAGAAATCATGCCACTGCCTTCACTCCCATTGCTGTTTGGTCCTGGCTCCAGCTAGGCTGCAGCCCCATGCCCTACTGCCAGCACAGAAATTTGGAGGGGCACATGCCTCCTTGATGCATCACCTATGATTGGACCTCATTAAAAGCAAGCTCCCTAAAAAAAGACTTGGGAGAAAAGAATCCCACTCCCCCTTCAAAAATTACAAATATTTTGAGATTTGTCATTATATAAACACATACTCTTTCTCATGCACACAAGACAAGATATTGTCAAGCTGAAATTTTCATAGGGAAATTTTGTAAGTGATTTTGGGCACCTACTTCAAAATGTGTCCAAACCCTTCTGTATTTTGTTGTGTGTTTTAATTTATTTATTTAAGCCTCACCTAAAGTTTGATGTCAAACTCTTCTGGGGTTTTTTCCCCCTACATATCTGGTCATGTTGAATCTAAAGGAAACCAATGCATTCTCATTATCCTTTTTGCTCAGTCTGTAGGACAGTCAGGAACTCAGACTCAAATTGATAGAACGCTGGGGAAGATTCTTTGTGTTTTCAATATTCCCTTGATCTTTGTAATATCCAATTGCTTAATACCATCTACAGAACAGAAATCTCTGCTCTCCAATTTTTTATTAAAAAAAATAATAATATATTTTAAAAAGCAAACAAAACTTACTCTATGGCTGTAATTTAGAGACAGTACAAAAGTCCTACCCAAATACAAGCGAAAGAGAAGAGACCAGAAACTCTAAGGATATAGGCAGACAAGATTCTTTGGGTAAATGTGGTATCTTTTATTAGACCAACTAAATAGTTGGAAAAATTGTTTTCTGCAAGCTTTCAGGCACAAAAACCCTTTTCCAGGTATATCTAGAGTCTGCTCATGAAATGTGAGCTTTCCTGGGTAAAATAGAAGCCAAAGTGCAAAATGCAGATCTGTGAAAATGAAAATGCCTGGCAGTGAGGATTGTAATGATTTAGGTCCCACAGTGAATAACGATAATTATGAATGAGGAAGAGAATAGACCTTTAATAAAATGTAACCTGTGCGGGCCGGGCCCCGATCCCGCCCTCATCGCCACGGGCAGCGGTGATTCCGATCCCATTCTGGCCGCCATGGGCTAGCCGGGGTTGAACCGGACCCGTCTTCGGTGCACACGGGCTGTGGCCAGCAGCCCGGGCACGCGGGGTGGGAGAGAACCGCAGGGCGGTTTAGTGCACGCGAGTTAGAATTAGTTACGGAGGCGTAATGGTTGATTGAAAAGATTGTTTACTTACACCCAAAGATGGCATTGGTGTAGGCTAGACAGGTTTCCAGGCACAGCTCCCGCTTGAACCCTCGTTGGAGGACTCTGATAAATTGATTGCTCCCACGGAGTTTGTTAGGCTCCGCGGGTCTGGTTAAGTTGGGTTCGAAAAGTTTCCCCGGAGTTACTTAGGCTCCACGGGTCCGAAGTTACAGGAAAGGGATACGTCTAGGATTGTGCTTGGCGACGGGGAGAGGCGAAAAGGGAAAGCTCCGTAGACTCGGTTCTATTGCCTCTATTGCCTGCTTAGGGGAGGCACGCCGGGTCCACGAGGGTCCGTAGCGCTTGGAGATCTTCACACAAAATCTCTCTCGTTCTCCCTCCTCCGGCTTGGGCGGAAGCTACCCAAGCCTTATGTATGGCTAGCAAGTCAATCGCTAGCCGCCACGTGTGCCTATATTAGGAATGGGCCAATAACGTGGCATGGATCCTAATACAAATGGCGGGAACTTCTTTACAACGTGTATCACTACGATGCAAGAAAGAGATGCACACTGCAAAGAAGCTACAATTCAGCTGGAAATCCCCCATTGCACCAGAGTTTTCTCTTGCAGCAGAGAACTCTACCGTGCAAAGAAAGCGACAAATTGGCGGGAAATAATTTAGCGGTGCCGAAGCACACACACAAACAAAAAATCACAACTTTGGGTTGTGACATAACCCATATCACTACAAGGATCAGAGGGGTGGAAGACAATAGGGGAGAGACAGAAAGGGAGGGGGGAAAGGGGGTATGTTGAACTGGTGATGGAAAAATGTTGCTGGTAAAATGCAGACAAGTTACCTGGGGTTATCAGATGGCCGGCAGGTTATAATGTGTCATAAATCCAATGTCCATGTTTTGTCCATGTTTTTTGTATCCAGTAGATTTATGAAGTGAAGTTCATAGGCTCATAATCAAATCAAAGCCACTACAAGACAGCAGAAGCACTTAACAATATAATGTATTTAAAAAATAAAAATAAACTAAAATAATACTTAGTCTTTAGTCTGTAGCTATAACAATGCTGGATCCTAGGGACAATTCTAAAACACAGTTTGAGGAAACAAATATGCTTTATAGCTGGGGCTAGGAGGTTGCCTTCCTCTTTGTAATTTTTAATTCCTATTAATGGTTGACACAAAACAGAGATTTGCATGACTCATACCTTAAGCAACAGCAAAACCAAAGCACTATAAAAGAACAACATAATAGTAAATATATAAGAACATCTGTCACCATGTATTCCATGCATAATATATATGAAAATAAGTATATTTCCAAAAAAATCAGTAAAGCCAAAGGAAAAATTATAATAAGCTAATATTGGAATGAATACTTTTATTAAGAACCATTTGGTGTTGACATCATAGCTTACTCCCTATATCAATATTAATATAACAAAGGATACTGGTTCAGACAAAACCCATCAGCAATTAAGAAAAAGATATACCCTGAAATCCTCTTAGAGAACAACTACACAACACAAAGTGAATAAAAATAAGAATTTATTTTCCAAATACAGGTAATGGTTTCTAGCAGTCACTACAGTAAACACAAAAACCCAAAGAGCACGTCTTGACAAGCATGAGTGTGTGGTATGTGGTGCCTCAGACCAGCATGTGCAGGTATTCCCTGCACTGCTACCTTGCAGTGTAGGGGGGTGGAGGGGGAAGGGGTCTGACCCCAGGAGATCCCAGGGTCAAAAAACCTATGCCAAAAAAAAGCAGGATGGCACATGTGGCAGCAGTGTACGCCACCCAAAATTAGACCCTGGCTAGCCAGAGCCATGCTCTGGCTGCAGCGTCTGGAGGTTCCCAGGATCCCAGGTAATGCTGCTGGAGCTAGCACAGTTGCTGGCCCCAGTCTTGCCTACCCCACCTGGGGTCACCTGCCATGCACCAGAGCACATGTGGCACAGGTGTTCTTCAAGGACAAGATGTGCTGCTGCTACTTGTCCCCAGGGAAACAAATGTCTGTGCTTGTCTGGACGTGTCCATATTGATTTTCTTGAGCTGTAGAGCAGGCCCCTGACAATTTACTAGGGCTTCTAAACCTTCAGTTAAAAAAATCTCTAAAGGCAAGAGAGATTGATATAAGGGAATTAAAAAGAAAAAGATATGTCAGAAGAAACTAATTAATCTGTCTACTCCAGTTTTTTTGTGCCCAGCTAATGACAAAAGTCAGATCTTTCAAGAGATGGTACCAGAGTATTTAATTGTGGAATGTTGTAATAAAGGAAGACTTTTTTTTCTGAACCAGATAGAAAAATTTATTCCTTGAAGCTTAATGATTGGCAGTTCTTAAGATAAGTTTTGTCCTAGCTACTGCAATGGCATGTGTTATTCTTGTTGGGCTAGTTTTTTAATCCTCTCTTGCATCTGCCTGAATGGTATCCTGTGCCAATACATTTTTCATGTTAATTATATGCTGTGTGCAAGAATTTCTTATTACCCTTCTATATTTCTCTATGAACCAAACAACTATTAACTTCAGGTGGGTCAGCATTTAGCCATAAGACAAAAAGGGACAGATCTCATCAATCAGTTAGGCATATGAATGTATATCTTGCATAGGCATTGAAATGTGATTGTATTCCAATGAGCTTGGGTCCCTGAAAAACTATTAACATGTCAGTTTTTTTAGTGCATCTTCATCTTAGCCTTAAAACTTGGTCACAAAAACAGTAAGGAAGAGGAGTGTCCACTTATCTTCTGCAGTAACTGATTTTCAGGGACTTGATCATGGAAGAATAGGATAGTGCTTAGACACTTAAACACTTAGGGTGCTTGTAGATGTGAGGGGATGCTGCTCTGATGTACTGTAATTATACTAATTAGCATGCTCCAATAGCCTCCATGTCTCATGTATTCAGTGTCCCCATGCTTCAAAATAGCACTTTGAATGAGCTTTAGTTAAAGTGTTTCCGATTCTATTTTGAAGCACAGGATGCTCAATAAATAAGACACTACGGGTGCTTTAATTAGAACGGCTGTCAGCATCATTCTGATACAGCCTCCCCCCCTCTCCCCCTGCCCCCCGGAGTACATGTAAAGACACCCTTAAGTACCAGTGAGATGCCTAATATATGGAAATTAATCTGATCCCGAGTGTAAATTCAATGAAATCATTGGCAATTTTCCTATCAACTTCAGTGAGGCCAAGATTGCGCTTAAAACTGGAAGTCCACATAGCAGTGCCTACTGATGTTGCTATTTTTAAATGAACTGGAGATTTTAGATACAGGAACAAACTGAAGGTCAGCATTTCCCTGTTTGAGCCTATATAATTCTGTCCTTGCTGCTCTACCCCTGTTTTGGAAAATATGGATCTTCTGATGTTGATAAAAATACATCTTTCTCCACAGTCTTCTATTCCTTTGATTCTCTTGTGGTCAAACCAAGAATGAAAAATACTAAGTTCACCCAGGACTATCTCTAGTTGTGGCTTTAGCACATTGATACAAATGCTCTGTTCTGTGCCCTCAGCTTAGTAATTTTGGATGGCATGTTATTTTAAAAAGCTAAGTGAAAGAACAATCCAAAATGTCTTCTCACTTTCCAACCCAGATTTAACTTAGTACATAGTAATTCACAAAGCATCTCTCAAGAGTTTCTCAAGGGAATTTTTTTTCCATTATAGGCCTAGGGGGCCAAGATTTCATAATTGGGTCTCAATCTTAAGACCCAAGTAAACAAAGCCTTGACTGGAATGATCTAGTTGGGGATGGTCCTGCTTTGAGCAGGGGGTTGAACTAAAAGACCTGAGGTCCCTTCCAACCTTATTTTTTATTATTCTTAGAGCTGTCAAACAATTAAAAAATGTGATTGCGATTAGTTGCATAATTAAAAAAAATTAGTCACAATTAATTCCAATTTTAATTGCACAGCTAAAAACTCAAAATTATGCACAGAAAAACTCAACGTTTCATAGATTGTTAGATTCATATATTCATAAAAGTTAGGGGCTGGAAGGGACCTCAGAGATCATCAGGTCCAGCCCCCTGTGCTCAAAGCAGGAAAGACTGCTGAGGTCAGATGACCCCAGTGAAATGGGCATCCAGTCATCTTTTGAAGATCCCCAGGGAAGGTGATTGTACCTCTGGGGGGAGTCTATTCCTGACTCTGGACACATGAACTGTAAAGAAGTTTTTCCTAATGTCTAATCTGAATCAATCTTCTATCAGTTTATGGCCATTATTCCTAGTCTTCCACCGGGGGTGCATTGGTGAAAAGATGTTCTCCTAGCCCCTGATGTTCACCCCTTGTATACTTACAGGCTGCCACCTAGTCCCCTCTGAGTCTACTCTTCTCTAGGCTGAACAGTCTTGAGTGCCTCAGCCTCTCCTTGTACGGTTTGTTCTTCAGACCTCTAAGCATTCATGTGGCCCTCCTTTGGACTCTTTCCAGCTTCTCCACATCCCTTTTGAACTGCAGCACCAAGAATTGGATGCAGTATCCAGCTGTGGCTTCACCAATGCTCAGTAGAACAAGAGGATGATATGCTTAGTCTTGCTTGTGATGCATTGGTTGATGCATTCCAGAGTGTTGTTCACTTTGCAGACTATAGCATCACACTGCTGGCTCATGCTGATTTTATGGCTGATCGTAATCCCCACATCTCTTCTGGTTGTGCTGCTGGCTAATGGAGCACCACCGAGCCTGTAAGTATGTTGTGGATTATTTCTCCCCAGATGGAGCACTTTACATTTCTCAGTGTTATACATCATCAGGTTTAGATCTGCCCACTTTACAAGCCCGTCCAGGTCAGCCTGTATCCTCAACGTGTCTTCCAGTGTGGCCGCACTTCCCCATAACTTGGTGTTGGCTGTGAACTTTGCCAGTATGCTTTCCACACCCATGTCCAAAACATTGATGAAAATGTTGAAAAGCACTGGTCTAAGTACTGAGCCATGAGAGACACTACTGGTCACCTTTCGCCACTTCAACTTGGTTCTGTCTATTAATGGGTCTGACCACAGAACCAGTTTCCTAGCCACCAGACTGTTAAATTGTTGAGGTTGCAACTTGCCAATTTTATCATGAGGACATCGTGGGAGACCAAGGCAAACGCCTTTTTGAAATCCATGTATATGACATCAAGCTCATCTCCCTTATCCATGTGGCAAGTTACCAGATCATTAGGGATCCTGGTTTTCTCTGATTTTAAAAAATCCTCAATTTTTGGTTAAAAAAACTAACCCCAAATCCACATTTTTGGTGATTTAAATAAAACACTATTAATATATATATTCATATATATATAAATAGGGTCCCACTTACCTCAGCCCCTGCCCCTGCCCCTGCCCCTGCCCCTGCCTCTGCCCTGCTCCCTCCCTCACCATGGGGGCCTCAATCTGCCCCCCCATGTTCCTACCCTCCCCCATGCCCCTTCTCCTTCTCAGACTTGCTTGCTGTGTGCTGCTCCACACACCATCAGGCTAGGTTCCTGGCTGCCTGCAGGCTGAGGCTGCATGTCTGTGTCTGCGCGCGCCCCTCCCCTTCCTGCTGTAGCTGCCCGGAGCTTGTGCCCAGACTGTTCTGTGATCCTCTGTACTTCCACTGCTGCCCCATGGGGCAGCTTGGAGGCAGGGGTGACAGTAGCAGAGCAAAGCCTGGGTGCTGGCTCCCAAACCATGTGCATTATTAACACATTAAAAAATTAACACAAACAATCAACATGTTAATCACATGTGTTAACTGCAATTAATTAACAGCCCTAATTGCTCTATGATTCTATGATAATCCTGCAATAGCACATGGACATATTAATCTACCAATGTGGTACATGTTGAGAGATGGGGGCCTTAGAACTTTGCTTGCTGCTTGTGGGTTATTTGGTATACCTATCTGAGATAAACATTAATTTGTATTTGTGTAACTGATGATCTCAAACCAATAGAAGTCTATGTAAAGACACCACTGGACCTCAGTAAACTTCATATCACTTTAAAAAATGGTAACTGCATATCAGTGGGACTTTTAGTTATGTTCTCATTAGAATGGGAGTATAGAGCAGGAAAAATACACACGTATATTGTAGACAGTCTGCTAATATACTGCCTTCAGAATCTGATTTATTGACTTCTGGTGAACTAGACTTCCATGTACTGGTTTTTTTTTAACTGCTAATGTCTGGTGAGAGAAATAATTTGGTTTAAAGATATAAAAATAATCTATATTAAAACATATCCTTGCTTTTTTAGGCTTTTCTGCTCTACAGTAACCTCACAGAGTTTGAATCTCTGTAGCTGTTGAAGGGTTTTATCTAAATGTAAGTTAAGAGCAGAAGGCTTCTATTACACTGTGATGTTCGTTTGATTTTTTAAAAGGATGGCACTGTTTTGATTTGCATATTCTTTAGTTGCATTTACAGTTTAATGAGATCCTATTCCTAACCCTTTCATCCCAAACTTAGATGAAATGAAATTCCTTTTAGACACAAAACATGCTTCTGAGCATGAATAAATGGCACAGATTCCTCAAAGAAATGTATAGGCATACCCGAATGCACACACACAGTGCATGCTGAACAAGTCAAAAGCAAACTTTATCAATCAAGAATAACAAGGCCATGATGATACATACTATAAACTACATATTCATATTATCAGTTTACGACAGAAATATGTCTCATTTAAGTCTATAGGCAAATGGAACTCTGACCCTCATGTGAATGAACCCCACAAATGTCCAAAATGTCCTTTTTCAGTATGAAAACATTCCTAAACTTAAATAAAAAGTGTATGTAGCATATTTCTTGAATATGTGCACCTTACTGAGGAATGAATTGGAGGAAAAAATAATAACTTCATAGATTTCATAGACCTAGATTTCATAGATTTCAAGGCATAGACAATAATAGAAAGACAGAAAATAATTTCATAGATTTTTGTAAGATCATCAGGTCCAACCCCCCTGCCCAAGGGGCAGGAAGTCAGCTAGGGTCAAAGGATCCCAGCAAGATAAGCATCCAAATGTTTCTTAAAAGTATCCAAAGTAGGTGCTTGCATCACCTATGCAGAGGAGTCTGTTCCAGGCCTTGGGGGCTCGGACAGTAAAGAAGTATTTCCTTATGTCCAGCCTAAAACGGTCTTGCAGGAGTTTGTGACCATTAGACCTTGTCATCCCTTGGGGTGCTCTGGTGAACAGGCATTCACCCAGATCCTGATGCACGCCCCTTATATGTACTTGCAGGCTGTCACCAAGTCACCCCTGAGCCTGCACTTCTCCAGGCTGAAGAGACCCATAGCTCACAGCCTTTCTTCATAAGATCTGTTCTCTTGCCCTCTGATCATGCGTGTGGCTCTCCTCTGGACTCTTTCAAACTTCTCCACATCTTCCCTAAATTGTGGAGCCCAGAACTGGATGCAGTACTCTAGCTGTGGCCTCACCAAGGCTGAGTACAGTGGGAGAATGACATCCTGGGTCTTGCTTGAGATGTATCGGTAGATGCAAGTCAGAGTTTTGTTCACTTTGCCAGCTGCGGTGTTGCATTGGTGGCTCGTGTTCATCTTGTGGTCAATCATGACAGCCAAGTCTCTTTTTGTCATGGTGCTAACAAGTCTAGCACTGCCGAGCCTATAAGTGTTATGCGGATTTTTATTCCTGTGGTGGAGCACCTTGCATTTCTTCATATTGAATGCCATCAGGTTTTCATCCGCCAACCTTGCAAGCCTATCGAGGTCAGTCTGGATTACCAGCCTATCCTCAAGTGTGTACACTTCCCCAAAGTTTGGTGTTGTCAGTGAACTTAGCCAGTCCACTACTGACACCAGCATCCAGATCATTTATGAAGACATTAAAGAGTACAGGTCTGAGAACAGAGCCTCGGAGGACACCACTAGTCACTGAGTGCCACGTTGATTTGGTTCCATCAACTACCACCCTCTGGGTCTGACCTCTAAACCAGTTCCCCAGCCATCAAACTGTCACGTAGTTGAGGCTGCATTTGCCCAATTTATCAATGAGGACATCATGGGACACCAGGTCAAAGGTTTTTTGAAGTCCAAATAAATGATATCAATCTCTTTCCTTTTGTCCAGGTGGTATGTCACCTGGTCATAGAAGGATATGAGATTGGTCAGGCAAGATCTACCCACAACAAACCCATGCTGGCTATCCCTCAGAATGTTGCCATTAGCCAGCTTGTAAAGAATGACTTCTTTGATAATTTTTTTCCAAAATCTTCCCAGGGATTGAGGTCAAATTGACTGGTCTGTAGTTTCCTGGGTCTTCTTTTCTCCTTTTCTTGAAGAGGGGTACTACATTAGCCCTCTTCCAATCTTCAGGTACTTTGCCTGAGTGCCATGAGTTTGTTGCCAGTGTCTGTGCTATGATGTCTGCCAGTTTCTTTAGCACTCTGGGGTGCAATTTATCTGGACCAGCTGATTTGCTGGGGTCCAGCCTCTCAAGATGCTCCCCTACAATATCCACGCCAATGGTGGGCATATATTCACCCTCAACCTGGTCACCCTGCATCATGTTAGGCATTGTCTTCAAAGACCAATTCAATATGTTCTGGTATGCAATATGAGTGGTCACACTAGGAACTGGCAAACATTGTTCAAAGAGCACCAGATCCTAAACTCAGCATGAAATTCCATCAAAGTTAACAGAACTGCACAAATCTTGGCTGAGGATCTAGCCAACAAGATCATGTGGGCATCTTTTTTTTTCCTGATTGGAAGATTTAAGCTTTAAGTCTGTGACAGGTAAAAGCATTATGGAAGGATTGAAGTGACAAGACTGTTCCATTATTTTAGCTTGGCCATTGTAGTTTTATTATTTGCTGAACATTTGAGACAATCTTTGAAAGCATGTATCTGTAGTATACTTTCCTTTTAGTAGATTCTGTTTGGTCATCAAGTAGGTGGAAGATGAAATAATCTTCCGCAACATTTGCCATGCCCTTAGAATAGTTGGGCAGTAAATGACAAGGAGTACAGCTACTGTTTCTCTTTTGCCCGTTTGGTGTACATGTCACTGCATATTCAAAGGACAGGAAGCAAATCATGGCTCTTCTCCCACATAAACCAGTTAGTGTGGCTGGTCAGCTGCAGATGAAAGGGTGAACTGTAATTTTCCTGTTAATATTTAGGTAAATTGCTTACCACAATGTAACCATGGTTACAGTAGTAAAGATATTATAACTACATTGGTATTTTTAAGAAACAAGCTTTAACTAGATTCTTTCCTAGTATTATATGTTGGCTTAGGAGGAGATGGTATGTTGTTGAAAAATATAAAACACCCACTGACAGATACCACAGTGTAATCTATTTATGACTGCTACTCTGTCCACTTCTGCCATTGTCCTTGGAAATGAAGAGTTGTACATTGCTCCGGGAGTAATCCTACAGCACTCAGAAGCCTAAGATATTACTCTACATGAATAAGACTGCAGATTTGCACCATCACTTGATATATCATTTAATCCCAGTGCCTTCCACCGATATAAATATGTGCAAGTTCGTAGAAATTATAGCTTTGCAATACTCACAAAGCAATGAAACCTCTGGGAGCAGATATGATCTACTAGGTATTATTTTTTTAATAAATTTCAGCAGAAGCAGAAAAGACACCAGAAACTGACAGATTGTCTGTCTTCAGACTTGCCATGGCTATCCTATATGAGTTATGCATTATGTCCCCTTCCAGAAAATCAGTGTTAGATTATGAGAGGGTAGAGATAGCTCAAAGAGATATTCTCCCAAGTAATAACTATTCAGAAAATTGCCACATGCTAATTTTTTCCAAGCACCTCAGGGTGTTTGAAACCTGCCTGAAAGCATATTACAGTCTTTCAGAGTATAGCGAGTTTGCTTCAAGGACAGTAACATTGAGAATTATTCAAACAAATACTCAATTTAAAGCTCAGAGGATTTTTAAATGTCTGTATATATTTTCATACTCTATAAAGTATAACTTCTTAATTGGTATTCAGAAAACTATCCAGCTTGTAATTTCACAATGTAAAATCTGTTATAGGAAGAGGGCTGAGACATCACAGCATATTATTTTACTAACAGTATTTATTTTATGTTCTAATTTGCTTTTTGAATAAGGTAAACTCTGGATTACTATTACTTGAACATATTGTGCCAGTAGAAGAGAAGTGACATCTGATCTATCCAGTCAACAGGAAAGAAGCAGACTAGCATGCAGAAGGGTGGCGAAGATAGGAAGTTGTGTAATACATCTGGAGTTTTGTGATTCTAACTGAATAAATAATTAACAAAAATGCATTTTTTCTGATTCAGTTCCCCTGTTTTTCTTTTTGTGGCTTGTCTACAACCACCTTACAGTTTTCTTGAATATTTGTGTTTAAACTATAGGCCAAATAATTTAAGCCAGGAATGCTCAACCGCAGGCCTGCAGGCCAGATACAGCCCCTAGCTCCATGTCATCCAGACCCTGGGGCACCCTGCAGGTCTGAAAATTTGGGAATGGGGAGTGGTGGCACTGCTCCTGTGCTGCCAAATTTGGGACCTATGGGGAGTCCCACAGGCTGGAGAGCAGGGCACTGCATGCTGGACTGGGTGCTCAAGGTGATACAGAGCCTAATTTCAATATGTGAGGCAAAGTGGCAGCAGGGCCTGGGCCTGACATGTGGGGCTGGGTAGTGGTGGCACAGGGCACCAGGATCCAATCCTGATGCAGGTCTCAATCCTAGTGTGTGGGGACCAGCTGAAGACAGGCAGAGCCCTATCCAGGCATATAAGCCTGACAGTGGCAGTGCAGGGCCCAATCTTTTGTGCAGATCATCAATGCCATTTATCTGTCCCTCAGTGCCAAAAGGTCAAGCAGCATTGCTTTAGGCAAGTAACATAATTTTAGTGATAGATTAAGACAAGCTGATGCTCCAGAACACCACACCCGTTACCTGATAACCCCTGTGTGGTCCTGTTTCCACTTGGGTTGGTGATGTTGATGGTGATGTGATGTTGATGTTGATTGTTATATTGTGCCAGAGGTATAGTTCAACACAACAGCATAAGCAGACAGTATGATGAATCATACAGTGACAAGTCAATCTTTCAAGTTTTGAGAAGACAAGACTTATTAAATAACATCCTGAAAAGAGGCTTTCAAATCTGGACATATCAAGTATTTTCATATCTTCAGAACTATTTTGCAAAGATATTTTTCCTCTTGTCTTGGTTACTGTTGATATTAGCATACTTATCTAGTCTATTCATTTTCTGTTAAGAGGGATATTACTGTTTATTCATTATAGACTGTCAAGTGATACTAAAAGGGCATGCCTATATGTCACCCTACAGTGACGTTACAGTGCCATGCTTTAGTATGCTTTAGTAACCACCCGTACTGTGCCATGTGTACAGTGCATGGTTAGTTTTTGCCAGTACTTCACCATAGCAGCACACTATAATGGGGGAGCATGCCACTATGGTGAAGTAGCTGTCAATCATGTGTAGACTCATGTGATTGCTGTGTTGTCATAGCGGGTTATATGGCGATGTAGCTCTTTGCTATGGTGATTCAGGGTGACATGCAGATGCACCCAAGGTTAGACATGAAAGAGTGTTTTAAGTGTCAGCAGGAACAAAAGATTTGTAATGTCTTTTTTAACACATGAGAAATGTTTACCACCTTCATCGATTTTCTTAATATTTACCTTACCTCCAGACTAACAAACAGTAATGCATCTGCATAAGAAATAGGTGCAGATTCTTTGTGTATATTCAAATAAATAATAAAAAATGTATATAAATTCCATAGCTCATTATCAGCACCATTCACTAAAACTAAAATTCTAGAAATTCACTAATTTTCAGCAACCATTTTCAGGTTATCAATTTTTTATTTTAAAGCAAGTTAGCAACAATGAAATACACATAAATTGAAGTCAGGATTTCAGGTTTTTATAAAGTTTAATGTTATTTCATAGACTGGAAATTAAAATTATGGAAAAAATGTTAAAATCACATATTGCCAAAGCACAGCAATCATTTTTACTGAGGAAATGCTATTTCATCTTTATGAAATGTGTTATGTGTTGATCAGGAATTCTACGTGATCAACACATCAAAGAGCTACTCAGCACAGCTCACAAAGACACTCTCATGGACCCAGAGGGACAGACTTCCATCTTCAGCTCCCTCTGTGCAAAAATGAAGTTTATTTCCTACCTATGGGGACTTTTTACCACCTTGTACCATCTACACTTTTCCCAGAGCCTGACGAAGGGATTTTGATCCCGAAAGCTTGCAGAAAAGGACAATTTTCTTGCCATTTTCCAGTTGGTCTAATAAAAGGTATCATTTTGGAACCAAGAGTTCTAGGGGTTTTTTTTATATTGCATCTTTATGTATTCAAGAAAGTGTGTGTTGTTACAGTTTTGCATCAGTAGAGGTCACTGTTAACAGAGAAATGAAAAAACACATTTTTATAATGTAGAGACAGAGACAGTTACTCTGTCTGACTTCATTGGGTCAGATTCTCATTTGAATTACATTGCTATATGTGTGGACTAATGCTATTGACTTTAAACGATTACCAAGATTGAATCACTCCAAGTCAATGCCATTGCAACTGAAATCTGGATCTGCCTCAGTACCTCTGGGTAGCTAAACATTTAATAGAACCAATTTAAATACATCTGTACACTGTGCTGTTAACCTGTTATTCTGAAGTGTATTTAAATATAAATAGAAAATAAAACAGGCTCCTAGTACTGGATTTGGATGAAAGTTGTTAACTATACTCTCAAGCCCCTGGGAATAGATAAGTTAATTGACACCAGCAGCGGTACAATGGGAATGAGCTCCAGTAAGTTTGTATTGCTTATTTTTCACTTTTCTCCTTTTTAGTATTTGGATCTACAATTTCTGTTGCTCTTATGTTCATAAAAAAAGTAGTTAGTTACTCCACCTTTTGTAAATTTACAGTGTCAGTTCAATCCAGAAAGCTCTGAATATCACTGCTCTAACAGAAAATAAAAGAAACAAAGATACAATTCCACACTAATGAAACAAGGAACTCATCTTTAAAACTTTTTTTCAGCCTGAAGATGAGGTTTACGGAACTTCTGTTACCATTGACATTAGCAAACTGTTTTAACACTGAAGGAAGGCAATCTGTCATTTTGTGTAACTTCTCTTCTGCTTCTATAAACACAGCCGTAATCAATTAAAGACCTACTTGTGAAGGAGCTATTGTGTGCAGTTCCATTCAGACATTGCTGAGTTGTCTTTTAGACTGCCTGTGGGGAAACATTGGGAAGGTGATGGGAAAGTTCAAAGTGCCTAACTTTTCAATGTGGATTTTGTTATGGAGACACTTTTTCTTTTTTCCATATTCTTATCATAGCTGGGACATGAAGTGGTGATGTATGCATCTGTTCCTCAATATTTTTAGCCTGTTTTATTTGGGAAAGTGTAAAATAATTCCTCAGTGGAATGCCTCTGGCTTTGTGTTTGCCATCAGATCAAATTTAGTCAAAAGTATAGTTATAGTATTTTACAGATCTGGGCTTGGTTCTCCTGTTGTTAAACTTTTAGAGCAATGTGAATCCATTGTCTTCAGTGAAATTTATCTTAATTTATGCTAGCATAAGCAAAATAGGAATTAGATCTTAGCTATCCCTTCCTTTCAGGAATTCAGAGTTCAATTTTTTGTTGAGAGAAATATTCGAACAGATCATTCTGAAAAATCAAATTGGATCATTGGTTTGATCAGCTTTCTATCATTTTTGATAGTGATTCAAAATCTTGAATCTTAATAGTCTTGACTCAGTTTTGTGCAGTTATACTACAGCAAAAGTAATGTAAAATCATATAAAAATAGAATATTAGGTTGAATGGTTTACCCTGACACAGTACCTTATTGGGCTGTACAGGATATTGGAGTCTAGGCTCAAGTCTGATCCTTCAATGCACAGCCTGGAAGATTATGAGAATGCTGAGGAAGAAATGCTTGGATCACTTACCAGAAATTCCCCTAGTATGATTAGTGACCTAAGATGTTGTGCCTGATTCTATGGAGTTACTTAAAACTCTCAATAGCCAGAAAAATAGTTGGACAATGAGGAAATGGAGATGGAGGATAAAAAGAGAAATGTACAGACCTTAAAGTGCCCCTGTTCTTATGAAAAAGAAGAACAAAAGCAAATAGCAGAGTCTTGTCTTGTTTTTATTGATCAAGAAGAAAATGAAAGGCAGCCTTTTGCAGGGGAGTACAGCTTACAAAAACCTACTAGTGTGCTATGCCACAGTAGCTAGCAAACATTCTAAAACTTCATTTTTCTTTGAGTGACAGCTTTTTGGAGGTCATAAAGGAGAGTCTTGGTGAATATACCACTCTGTAGATGAGTCAGGGCACCTTAACTAAATCCATTCATTACCCTGTCTCTCTTGGGACTTACACACTAAAGCTGCCAATTGGATGTTGGTAATGTGGATGCTGCATTAGGATTTGACTGAGTCTGCCAGAATTCATTCCTGAACTTTAGCAGCCACAAAAGAGTATTTTTCTGTTGTCTGTAATTGATTTAAAGCCAGGCCTCAGAAGGACAAGCTTCCTTTTGTGTGCCATCTATACTGGGGTCTAAGGACAATCATGTTATAACATCATTTTTTCACCAGATCACAGGAAATATCTAAAAAGGAAAGAAAAAAAAAAAGAATTCCCAAAGTTGTAAATAATACTCCTGAGTTATTCATGATACATTATTTATTAGTGTTATTACATGCTAGTCTATACTTTCAGAAAATAGTTGCAGTCAGTTCATTACAACCTGAATATTTAATGCCAATAAAATGTTGCCATTTTGTGATTAAATGAGGTCAGAAACCAAAAACAGGAAAGAAATGTATTTATACAAAAAATAAATTTTTCAGTGGTTCAGCTCACTGAGCACAGTACTTATTATCATCAGTTCATATTCAGGTCAGATTTCTGTTTCCTCTGAAAAGCAGGTTGAGTATCCCTTTGAATCCAGCACCCCCCCCCCCCCCCCCGCCCAAATGAACTAACTGGTTACAAGTTCATTAACATTATTAATCATTATTTTGTGTTTCACATTTGCATGTTCTGCATCTAATGCATAATGGATTAAAGCTACTGTGGCACAGGGGTAGATACGCCTAATAAGAACTCTGAAAAGTTAAACACTTTATTAGTAGCATCAGTCCACACTGGCAAAATTCCCAACTCATTCTGTAGAAAATGTCAGAGAAACCTACACAGTAGGGACCTTAGACAGTAAAATTGCCAGCCAGTCCTAGTAGATTATTGCAAGAAAGGTTTGACTGTGTCTGTATATCAAATAATTTAAAAAATATCAGAGTATTCTCTCAGCTTCTAGTCTCACTTTTTACTTTGGAAGTGATTTTTTAATTTTTTTGGAATAGGTGTCATCTGTCAGGCCTTCCAAATATATACTTCATCTTTCCCTTAGATCCTTGTATATTTTATTTGTAGCTGATTTAAAAATGCTCTTTAAACACACAAGCTTATTCACATGAATGCAAACCAGTACTGTAAATGCATAGGACAGAAGTAAGAACAGAGGAACCTATGTCTGAATGGTTAACCATAGTTCAAGCCCAATGGTTTTAGTGGTGGAGGCTTCCTTCTTCTTCCCACCCACTCAGCAAGAGTAAGTAAAAGAAATCCTAGAAGGGTAACTCCCAGTTAGTATAACTGTTTAGATCTTGAATGAATGTGCCATAGCTTTCACCTAGTAACTGCATGGCCTTCTCAAGCAGACTCCAAATTCCTTCTGAAATGAAGACTTTCTTTCCTGGACTAGCCCTGGTATTCCTTGGGAACAATGGCCCTTTTCAAATAGTCTCTGCAATTTCACAGGTGAAGGGAACAGGGCAGTCATTTGATCCTATCCACAAGGAGTTTGTTAGTATTTTAAAAAGTGAAGACAAAGTCTATCATGGAAGCACGGGTAAAACCAGCTAGTGACAGAAAATACAATCTAGTCCTGTAGCTCAGCACATTTCTGTGAAGTATAAACCAGTTTTGTTCTTTAGCTTGTTTCAGCCTCTTTTTCAAATTTTTTTCAATCGTGGGCTAAGCAGCCCACAGAACTCTTAAGACAGGTCTTTAAGTTATATCACATGTTCTGGAACAGCAGCTTCCATGCTTCCTTTACCCAGAAGTTCACATAGAAGAAGAACAAATTAAAGGAAAGCATTGCCAGAATATAGTATTGTGTGAGGAAGAATGCTTAAAAATAAGAACAAAACATGGAGTTAGGCTTTTCAGATAGTCTTTAGAGGGCTTATTTAAAAAAGAAAGCCATATCACACAAATCCAAGCTGTTTTATCATAAAATGTAATCAAATCAATTTAAAAATAGGCTATGCAGTTCATTCAAAAATTGTGAAACTTAAAAGACTGCTTGCAAATCTGTAGTAATTAGCCTTCTCTTCAGTGGATATACATATTTTAATTGTACTCCCTGTTCCCAACCTCTTCAAATCTCTAAATATTATAAAATAATTAAATAGGGTTACCAATTTTCTTAAAAGGATATGCATGATAATTTGATAAATAAAATAAGAAGTCAGGGGAAGTGGCTTGTAAGACAGCTGAGAGCAGATACCACCACTTCATATTATTTTTAGATTATTTTATTTTCCAGAATAATGTATGGCTATGTATGTAGGACTAACTACATTTTATTGTAATTACATTATCTTTGAGATCCAAGAACCCATTGAGCCTTTATGTTTACTGCTTGTCACATGAAATTTGATATTTACCATCCTGTTTCAAGGAAAGACTATTTCACGTATCACATACTATATAAATAATGATAGAAATCACATCTGACTGATATGGCAAGGAGAATGATATTGGATGAATTCATCAGTTAGCACTGATAAGCAGGGAAATCATGTAAATACCTAGAAATGGGCTAATCCATTAGCATAAAATAAGAAGCCTGATTCTTGTACACACTTCTTTGTTAACAACTCCCCACCCCACTCCACCTCTTGCAAAACTGTGGGAGGTGTCTTGGTATTATAATGTAATGATTAGCCTAAAATAGTTCCACCCCCCTCCCAACAATTACAAGGGGAAATTTGCTTTCTTTTTACCTGAGCTGTCTCTTATCACACCATGTTGAATTTTAAGGTTTTTTAAAATCAATGGACAAAAATGGGAATATCTGTGTTATACTGGCCTCTTTTAGAAATAAACATTACTTGGAAGCAGCAGAATCAATTGTGAGATACATACCCTAGGTAATGCTTCTAAGAGTTTCACAGATTCCTGAAAAGTTGTATTTTTCCAGTTTATTACATATTTATTAATGTTATAATCACACATATCCAAATTAAAATTAAAATGGGCTTGATTCCTACAAGTAATTTTGCAACATACCAAAACTAAGATCCTTCACCCTGATGCATAGCATTTGTCTTCCAGGTTCTAATTTGAGGGCAAACCCTCTTCCTTCTCTTTAGCAAAATGAAATACTTCTGCATCATAACCATGCTGGCCATGTGTCTCATTGGATTCTTCTATCTTAGGGACTGACTAAGTTCTAAGCATCTGAAAGTTTTAGAGGATCATAAGCTGAATATAAGTCAACAGTGGGCATGTCTACACATGAATTTAAGCAGGCTTCAATTTAATGCTCATTAAGCTAATGTGCATGACATGTTTTTTGCCAGGTGTCTACATGTGGTGAGACTTGGGAATAACTTTAGTCCCAGGTCAGTCCAGCCCTGGCATGTGCCCGTGTGGCCACTGCGGGGAGCTCCAGCCTTCAGACACATGGCTGCAAGCACTTGGCGGCCATCTTGAAAGCACACCCTCCACACTGTGCGCCCTGGGGTGATGCTTTGTGTCAGAGCATCTGCATGGTAGAAATAGCTGCAGCTGCACTTCCCAGCCCTGCCTGCCCCAGCTCTTGGCCCTGGTGCCCAGGGACAAGGTTCCCTGCTCAGGGCTGCCACAGCTGTCCTGTTTACCTGCTGCTTGGCCACCTTGTGCTGTCCAACTCCCTAACCCACTGTGGCCACCTGCTAGATGACTGGTACATGGACTTCCAGGGCGCCTACTACTGTATAGCTGCTCCTGCCAGCCAGAGCAACTACAGACTCCAGGATGCTTCCGCTGGGACTGCCATTGTGCTCCTGTCCCACAAACCCTGCCACCTCTGGGCTCACCGTGCCAGCCATCACTGGTGGAAGCATGTTGTGCTACAGAAATGGCATGATGAACAGTGGGTTGACACATTTCAGTCAACCTGGGCCAACTTTGAAGACCTGCTATGACACCTCTGGTTCCACCTGGAGTGCTAGGACATTGAGAAATGCCTGGCTATCCCAACCAACACCTGCCTTTCCCACAACCCACACTTACCCCCTGCACTTACCCCCTGCCCACCCACCAGCACTACTCCAGGACACACACATGTTTGCAATGAAAACCTTTATTCCCCTCACAAGCCCCACCCCCCCACCTCTTCCCACAACCAACAGAGCCCCCTTTCCCTCCCTCCCCAATACACAGAGCCCCTTCACAGCCCTTCCCATCCGTCAACAATTAAAAGCCCCCATCCTACACTGTAAACTATATACATCATTCTCTCAGTCTTTGTCTGAATCCTGGAATGGGGAACTGTGAGATGTGGGCTTCTGGAGTGCAGAGCCCAGTGGCAGATGGCCAGCGCCCTGGCCATGGACAGTTCCTCTGAAGGTTGGGGGACTGCAGCAAATTCCAGGGCCTCCTGCAGAAGGGAGATGGCAGAGGCCCTCCTCTGAGGCACAGGCAGGGGCTTGCTGCAGTGCAGCAGGTGGGACCCAGGGGCCCTTGCTGGCCAGTTGCTGCTGGAGCAGTGTCACATGGTGCTGCTCCAGGGTCACCAGCTGGGCCCAGTGCACCTGTTGTGCCTGGTCCTAGGTCTCCTCTTGGCCAGTCCCCCAGGGTGATGTTCTTGTCCCACCAGGCCAGATCCCATGCCTCCCATGCCTCTTGCTAAGCCTGATCCCACACTGCCCAGTTCTCAGCTGCCACCACCAGCCACTGGAGCAGAATAGTCCAATCCCTGATGCACCCTGGTGCATCTGGGCAGCTCCAGTGGTGAGTGGCAGCAGCCCTGCTGTAGCCTTCCCACTGGGCCCTGCAACCTCTTCCCCACATCCAGATGTTGGCCCTGCAGAAACAAAGGCAGAAGGACTTTGTGCAAGTTTGCAACATTGCAGGGATAAGATGCTCTGCATCAAGGGCCCTGCACTGCCCAGCCTCAGATCAGAGGCTGGCTATATGTGGGTGCCCAGGGACCATGGTAAGCTCTTCATGAAGGGCTGGGCCTATGTAGGTGATGCCTGAGCCCATCAGCTTGGCTAGCTCCCCTGGGGTCAGCAGCCCACTAGGTGCTGGCTGTAGGTAGCTGCCTCCTCTATCCCCTTCCCCAGGCAGGCCAACCCAGGCTGCTGGTAGCACCTGCTGCCACAGCTCCAGACCCTGCTTCCCCCTTCCCTGCAGGCCAACTGGTTTGCTGTGCTGCTGCCAAGCCCATGATGCCTGTGCTAAAGATATGTGGGGCTCCTGGACAACTGGGGTGAGGGGCTTGCTGTGCCCCTATCCTCCCCACAGGGGGCGTCTTTGGGGAGGCCCCATGGGGCCACCCCCCTGTGCTGCTGCTGTGTGCCAAGCATGCCCATGCTGCATGTGCCCTAGGCAGTTCACAATGAGCTCTTTGTGCAGGCAGAGGGATGCCCAATCCATTATGCCCTGCTGCTGATGATTCTGATGGTCCCTAGGGCACACCTGGGCTCCTGGTTCAGGACTCTGAGCTACAACAGCACAGGGGCAAGCCCAGGCTGCCCTGAAACTTCTGCCGCCACAGGAGGGCTACCTAGGGCAGTGCTATGCATCCCTGCTGCCTGTGTCCATGGACAAAATTGCCACCAGCATCAACACCTTCCTTGGCATGAGAGAGGCCTGTGCCAATCCAGCTGCAGAGACACAGGCTGTACAATAAAGTTTTGAACTGTGTCCCACCATTCTGTGTTGGGGGCGGGGAATGGAACCTGGGACCAGGGGAGTATGGGCAGGGTGGTGGGGCAGGGACTGGGTCAGGACTTACCCCCCCCCCCACCAGTGCAGGACTTACCATGTTTCTGGGGCTTGCAGCTCAGTGTGGGGCTCTCCATCAGCAATGGCATCCACCTGTGCCTGGTGTCCATGGCCTGTGGTGAGTGGCAGGCCAGTGCCCAGCCAGGGCCCTTACTAGGGGTGAGTTAGTGCTGCTGGCAGCTGGCAGTGGCATGGCTGGACTCTCCTCATGGCAAGGTATGGGCCTGGGCCAAGAGTAAGGCATCTGCTGGGTAGGGCTCCCCAAGCTGCCAGTGGATGCAGCAACTAGGGAGGTGGCTGGGACAGGGTACTGATGGCCTAAGGTCCCCAACTCCAGTGATGTGTCACCAGAAGCAGCAGGGTGCAGGTGATGGCAGGCCGCCTTGCTGGTGGCACTCACAGTGGTGCAGCCTGGCTCCCGGGGTGCCAATATGAGGTTCAGTTCCCAACTGAAAAGCATGGTCTTCTAGGCATGACCAAACCAATGACTGAAGTTGGTCACAGCCACCCACTTTGCCTGCAAGACCTTGGCCTTCACATGGCATTGCGACACCATCCGGGAGTGGCCTTATTCAAGTATCCCAGCTGAAAGGACCTCATAAATGTAGGTGTTTGAGCACCCATCCTGCACAAACTGCCTCTGGACATTGGCCCTGCCCTAGACTGCCACGAGGTTGTGCACCTCCTTCTGGGTCCAGTTGGGACCCTGGGTACTTGGAATGGATGTGGACACCCGAGTGGTGCTGGGGCTCAATGGGGAGGATGTGCTGGACTTGCTTCCTGTGCTGGCTGTCTGGGCCTCCATGTGGCTATCCCTGTGATGCCAGCCCTGGAGGGCTGCCAGCACCACCCAGGACAGGGGCATAGCCAGGGAGGGGGAGCTGCATGTCTGAGGTGCTTCACCACAGTGCCTTCAAAAAGACAGCTGGGGGTGAGCAGGACCAGGGAGCAGGTGCTGGTTCTGTTGCCATAGAGAGCAGGGCCAGAAGCCCTGGGGGGAATCTCAGGGCTGCACAAGGGATGCAGGAGGCTGCAGACTTTTGCAACACTCACCTGTGGCCAAAAAGCAGCTCCAGCTAGGAGACAGGATGGGCAGAGGCTGCCTGGGTCCTGTCCAGGGGGGCACACAAGGCCTGGTAGACAGCTGCACACAGCAACAGGCTCCCTCAGGCTCCTGGAGTGTGTGCCCCAAGGCACAAAATGGCTACAGGCTTTTATAGCCTGCAGCTAGGGGTTGCCAAAGAGAAGCCCAGCCCTGGGGGAGGAGAGCCCTGGGGCTGGGTTCTGGCTGCCCACCTAGTGGCTAGGCAGACCCAGCACTAAAGGCTCTGTGTTGATGTACATTAATATGTCTACGTATGCGTTAATGTGCTTTAATTAATAGCACCTGAATTTGGTACTTGCTTTATGCAGGTATCACATTTAGGTGTGATTAGCCTAAAATCCCCATTTTGATGGTGCATTAAGGGTACACACGTGTAGACGTATGCCCTTAATGCACCTTGAATCGGGCTAATGCGCATTAAATCCCCATGTGTAGACATGCCCAGTGTGCTCTTGTGAAAGAGGCTAGTTGTATCCTAGATTGTTTTAACAGGACTGTCTCTTGCAAGTAAAGGAAAGTGACCCTTCAGGCTTCACCTGGAATACTGTGTCCAGTTTTGGGCACTGCACTTCTTGAAAAATGTTGATAAATTAAAGAGTGCATCAGAGAGCAAGAAAAAAGAATTAGGGATCTGGAAAAAAAATACTTTAGGAAGTTTTTTCAAAAGTGTAGGGCAATGCCACCTGTGGAGCACAAAAAGTTCCTAATGGATACATACAAAACACAGTTGCCAACTGCTGCCAATTCTCATCATCACTTGGTTCAATCAAGAGTTGGGGGAACTGGCAGTGATGGGGAATCAGCAGCAGTGGTGGACATGGTTGTTGGGGATGCAAAATGAGAATGGCTGACCCTGCTATGATGGAGTAGAAACCCTTACTTATGATGAAAGGTTAGAATATTTGGGATTTTGGAAAAGAGAAGAGTGAGGAGGGATTTGATAACAGTCTTCAAATACCTGAAAGCTGGTTTTATGGAGGATGGTAAGAGGCCTTTGAGGACAGGACTAAGATCAATGGTTTAAAATTGCAGCAAGAGAAATTTAAGTTGGATATTAGGAAGAATTTTCTTATGGTGTGAGTGGATAAGCATTGGAATAGATAAATTGTTAGCTGTCTCTACTTGCAAATTTTTAAGAGCAGGTTTGATGAACATTTGTCTGGGATAGTTTTTAGACAGTTTTAGCTGTGTGTGGCTGAACCCCAGCCATATGTTTAGCTAGCAGGTTTGGGCCAGGATGAAGCCTGGCATAGTTTGAGCTGGGGTGAGACCTGGCACTACTTGCTATTTATCCAGGCCTCAGTGCAGTATAGGCCTGTCTGGCTTTTTGCTGCCCAGTCCAGCAAAATAGGCCTGGGCCTCCTTCTATACCTTTTGCAGTTTATGCCTCAACCAAGTGGTATAGTTGGGCACTAGTTGTAGTCCAGGCCCAGGTACAGCACAGGCCTCAGTCTCCCTTTTATTGTTTTACAGCTGTTGTGGCTCAGTATAGTTGAGCCCTGCTGTACGTTTGCTGCAGGTCTGGGGCCTGACACATTTTGGACCTGGCACATGTTACCTCTTTTGTAGCTCTTTGTCCTGACCAAGCAACATGGTTGGTGCTGGTTCCAGTTCAGGCTCTTTTGCTGTTTGGCTGTTTTTTCTTTGAGTTCTCTTGCAGTTTCCTGTCCCAACAGAGCTGAGATTAGGACTAGAAATTTTGGGGTGCAATATGCTGATGACAGCTGAAGTTAACCCCTCAAAGCCACCACTTGGAAGTGAAGATTGATGCTACAGCTTCGCAGGGAGCAATGAGGGGCCCCTTGCAAGACAAAAGGACCTACGTTCTATAGCAGCTCCCCGTGGTGCAGTGAATCCATGGAACTGCTCATAGGACTTTCTGGTCCTGCTGAAGGGTAGGTATAGAGGTGCAATCCACCCGAATTACCCATTGGGGAGCCCCAAGCCCCAGACTGCCTGGGTATGGATAAAGCCTCCCCAACAGGGTGCCACCTACAGACTTTGTTTTGTAATTTATATTGTTTTAAAATTATATTTAGTATTTTTTGTAGGTTGTTTTTTTCTTTATAATAAATGTGGGTTTTGTGTTTACACTGCTTGTAAGGGAAGGGTTTTGGTTTTATTGGACTCCCTAATGAATCATTTAGTGTTTCCCAGGTGGTCTGGTGGGGGCTTGAGCCAAGGTGAAAAATATTTAGTACCCCAAAATTGAACTTGGCCCTTGTTGCTGCTGACAGTTGCTCAGCAGAAGGGTTACATTTACATAGACTTACATGAACTTTACCCAGTGTCAGCAATATTAGCAACTACACAGGCATACACTGTGGTTGGGCACTTAGATCACTGTGAACAGAGTTAAACTCTTCTCAGAACTGTATTAGGACTTGAAGCACTTATGCTATGGAGCTGTATCCACTGCTAACATTATAAAGAAGGCTCTAGCTTCCTCAGCCTTCCAGAAGTATGGCTATTACCTGTCTCCCTCTCGAAGTTCTATAATCCCCAGTGTGATGTTTCTTAATATGCTGCACATATCTGCAGCACCCATTCTACATCTAACTGTATGCCCAGTTACACTATGCCATTTTTTTCAAAGTTTTATTTATAGATATCAAATCTGGTAGAGCCAAATACTATCTCAGAATTGGAAAATTCTCATTTCCTTGCCATGATTACTGTTACAGACTATGTAAGAACAAAGGAAAAATCTAGGCTCTGTCAGGACAAGTGCTCTGCCATAGACTACTTTGGTAATGAAAGAAGTTCCAGATGGGAGAGATCCAGTTCCAGGCTCTAGAGACCCAGAATAAGCAATTCTCAGCTGGAGGCCCCACCTACATTGATTGTATAACCTAGAAGAACTCCGGACAGCAAACCACCTTGCTGTGCCTCTGGCCTGCTTAGAATTGCTAAACTTGAGTCCATGCTCTGCACCTCTGGCTTGGACTTTCTTGACTGTACCTGCTTGCTCCTTTTCTGTCTTGGACCTCCTAGACTGAATCAACTGCATGACCTGACCGTGACCTCATTTTCACCCTCCGCTTGCTTTCAGGACTTATACCTGGCTTTGCCTTTGGATTCCACTCCTGTAAACCCATGACATGGCACAATTCATTTTGACTCACAGTCTATGGCCCAGTCAAGCCTTAAAACTATTCTTTAAGGATGAGTAAGTATTAACTCATATTCCATTACTGATCACAGTGGCACACGTGACAGGACTATTGAGAAGAGAGGGCGTTTGTAGACGACACTTTAAAGTGGGTTTAAAGGGGGTTAAATGCCCTTTGCACCACTTTAATGGCATTGCTGTTTCCATATTTGGCAGCGTATTGCACATTAATTCCAGACCTGTAGCACATTTGGCAGCATAATGTGCCTTAAATGACTTTGGGATGCAGCAAATGACTTTGGGGCGCTACAAAGTAAAACACCTCTGAGGAGTTTTAGTTTCCTACCCTACAGCCATGGAGAGAAGCACCAGGCTCCGTGTAGCTTAGGGGCTGTGCAGGCAGCCCATGTAGGCAGCCCGGGAAGGCAGGCTCCACAGAAGGAAAAAAAAAGCAGAGAGCCTGATCTTGGTTTTTTTTTCTCCCCCGGAGATTGCCTGCCTGCCTGAGCTGTTTGGGGGCCCGGTGCTTCCCTCTGCAGCTGCAGTGCGCTCCCGGGCATCACCTGGGGCAGGGGTGGGGAAACACCAGTTCTCCCACCTACCTCCCACAGCTCAGGGACTGCTCTGCCCACCAGTAGCTCCATCTCCCCTCCCCACCACTGGAGAGGCAGGTAAAGATCAGATGGACGTGGGTGTGCATGACACAGGGGTTTACTTCAACCTAAGTTGAAGCGGTGTTTTTAAAAATCACTACTTCAGTTTTGGAAGAATTAAACCCTCGTGTCATGTACAAATGCCCAGAGAGAACAAGGCTTTCTAAACTTTTAATTCTCCTTCTTAAAATGGAAAGAAATAGGTGGCTACTTTTAGCAGGAAAACAATGTTCTCAATCAGTTAGGAGTCTGTTGCTCAAAGCCATTTATACTCCACCCACAAGCTAATCAGAAAATGGTGCAAATTATAGATCAGTGGTTTTCTAACATTTTTGGTCACATACCCTTTTTTTCTACAAAACATTGCTGTCCATACCCCCTATGCCTGATGTTTCATCATGTTTATTCTTTAGAAAGACTGTTGACACTGATGTTGACGTGCAGCAGCACAATTACACATTGCACATTGTCCAATCAGCAGCTTCACCATCATCATTAATATTGAGGCACATATCCTTGGTAAAGTGCCATACATCCTTGGGAATACGTGTACCCCAGTTTGAAAACCGCTGTGTAGAGTATATTTTCCATGTAGTATAAGTACATGCTATATGTATAGCAAAAGCTTAATTATCCAAAACCTAAACTTCTTTTTTATTCAAAGTGGACTCAAATGGTGTGATTTTAATAATTATTTTTGCTCAATTAATTAATTCTATTAATTTACAACCTCACTTATCCAAAAATACTTTCTTTAAGCTATTTGGATGATAGCGTTTGCATTTTAAGTGATTTTTTACATCACCTTTTTTGTCTAATACCAGGAAAGGAAGAAGATGTAATAGCTAGCAATAGAATGAAAAAAAAAATTATAATTTTCAGTGCACTGAAGTCAAAGAATCAGGCACTATTTTTTAAAGCCAAGAACAAAATGCTGTAATAAGTTGATTCATTCAGCAAATGTTCAGAGTAGTGCCTGTGAGATCACTGTATATGGCAGAACTTCCTTAGGCATAATACATACCATCCAACAGGATTCTTAAATTAAAAAAACACATTTTTATCATTCCCCAAATATTTTACCTTCAATACTATGCTGAGATTAAAAAAGTTGCTTGAATACAAACCAACTGCTTTTAAAAGAATGAAGGGTTTTAAAAACATTAAAAGCCTTTTGTCCATCCCTTATAAAATGAATAATTTCTGTGTCCCAGGCTATATCTATACTAAAGATTTGAATGACTAAGAATAGAATCCATGGGGTCGATCTGGCTTAAGTATTAAGAGGTCAGTGTTTTCAAGCTCATAGTGCTGTTTCAAGTTCCATACACACAGTCAAATGAACGGGGAAAATTCTCCTGGGTTTGTTTTTCAAGTAGAAGGACATACCTGGAGAGCCGTGAAATGACATCTCTGCTCTTCAGGTTCTTAATTCTAAGGCCCTGAAGAGCAGAGAGATTGTAATGCAGATACTGCTTAGCCAGGGGGCCTCTATGCACACAGCCTAGCCTGTTCTACAGGCTCCCTCTGTTTGCCTGGAGACAGATGGCAGCAGTGCACAGGACAGCCCCGACTGGCAGACCCAGATGGCTCAGAGTCAGTTTGTGCTTCTCTGAAGCACAAAGTAGGATTGGTAAGAAGTCATGTTTTGCTCCTTGTTCAGGTGGAGCTATCAAGTCCAACTCAAGCAACACACTGAGTGTGTGCATGTTTGTGTGTGTGGGGAGGTGGGGAGGGGGGACAAATGAAGGGACAGAGGCAGAAGCAAAACACCCTGGGATGCTGGAGAACTGTGCTGTGGTTTCTCTCAGAAGAGATCATCAATAGACATTAGCTGTCCCAGGATAAATTATCCCAGGAGCAATTTAACCCAGTTGTTCCTGGGATTATTTTTCTCTGAGAGTGGTCATTGTTGCTCTGGGAGAAAAATCATGAACATTTGTACACTCATGGTTTCTACTGGAAGGGCAGCAACTCTCCCAGGAGAAAATGAATGTCTCTATGTGGCCAGTTAGGTACAATTTTGTCCTACATCCATGAGACATTTCACAGTGGAGCTCAATGAAGCAGTGACTTGTGAGAGATTTGAAGAGTCTTTTAAGAGCTTGGGAAACTGTGAGAAGTCAGACTAACAAAGTAAGACTATCAGAATGATTTGGTACTAGTATCATTTCCTGTGGTTTTCTCAAAATGGAGACCAGTACAAACATTTAACTCAGAAAAGTTTCCTTTGAACTTTTGAAAAGTATTAATGAAGCATCCATGATGGCAGGGAATTCTCCCAGGTGGGAGCTATTCAGAAAAGGCATGTGCACAGGTTATTAGAGAAAACTAGTTAGGAAAATTGGATCTGGGCCTGTGGAAGAAAGCTTACCTTGATGCGATATCATCATACGTCAATAAGATCCAAATGACAGTTCAAATGATCCTGTATATCTCCTTTTGAAAGATGGTCACCCATGCCTGAACATCAGCCCCAGGTCAGCTAGCTGTTTACTCCTAAGACATCTCAGAGGAGACCTCCTTATCAATAAAAATAAAATAGAAGAAAAACTGAAGAGTTTCTGGAAAAATAATGCACAATGGTGCTCCATAGTGTATGTAGCATTTACCTGTTTGTACAGGCTTCAGAAAATGACCTGTACATGCCACCCTAGCAAAGATTGGAGCAGTACAATGAGAAAGCATTAGGAATATTTTCATCATTGTAATTTTTATACTAGGTGTCCTTATGTATCTTGGCAGGGAATCCATGAATACTGGTATGTGGAGGGCCCTATGGCCAAGCAAATCTAAAGCAAATCTACCCTAAACAGGAGCAGGAATGCCAATGTGTCATTGGACACACTTGTGAGGAATAGATGAGGTAAATTACGGGCTGGATTAAGAATGCCAAATTCCTCTATTGTAAATTTGGTTTTAATGACTAAGGCATTATGTAACACAATGAGCTTTTGAATGAGGTAAGTAACTACATTGGCAGCCTTGGTCTCACATTAGAATAGGAAATCCTTACCATCTTTACATCATTGTCACAGCTGGGAGTTCCCATTCAAATTTGCAGCCAGTGCTCCTTTTCCTTCCCCCCATCCCCTTGTCTTGAGTTTAAAATGCTGACTGCTCACAATCTGCAGAGGCTGAAAGAAAAGCTTCAGTAGGAGTACTGGTTCAGTAGAAGTACCTTGTTAGTAAGGTTATCATTAGAGCCAATCAGTCCCTTTATTTGTACGTGTGGAAGCTGATCCTTGCTCATTGGCTGGAACTCTACTTCACCACATTACTGTTTTAGTTGGCTGCATTATTCATTTTATTAGAACAAACATGGGTCCAGAGATTGAAGAAACATAAATAGAAGTTTCACTGTACTCTACTCTCTTCAGGGAAAATAAACATTTTAGGACTTAAAAAGTCTGGATATATGTCTGCATAACAGCTAAAACCTAAATAGTTCCTTCTTAAACCCAAGACTAATTGGAAAATACTATACTGTACCAACTTTTTCATGGAGGATTATATTTCTTTCTTGCTTCTCCCTTCTTCAGAACCCCCCAGAATATTGAACGCCTGGAATTGGTAGTATTTTTTATTTTAATACTGTCTGTTTCAGTAAGACTCAGTTATGGGAAAGACTACTTTATAACACAGCTTTTTTATCATTCCACTCACTTTAAAGTAATAGAAATATCTAATTGTGGCCCATTTCTTGAAAGAAGAAAATGACATGCTCGGCTTAGTTTGTAACACACAGAAGGGTATTTTCAAGTTGCTAGACTTCATAGGAAATGCTACTAACAGGAATAAGATAACTATAATAGATGTTATCAATAGCAACTTTGACAAAATAGAATGTACTCTGTGTATTAATATTCTTGGCAAAATGCATAATGCCCGTCTGTTAACACATAGTTAGAATATTTTTCTTCACTGCACAACTCAAATGCAGCTCTTTTTTTTTTTTTTTTGTGTACCAACCACTGAAGGTGGGCTAAATTTGTAATATCCATTACCCACAGAGACAACCAAAATAACTACATGAATCCCAACCCACCCAGGACCTGAAAAAGCTCAGGTGGAGGGTTTGCTACCCAAACCTTGAAAGTGTTCTCCAAATTCCCATAGAAATGAATAGGGTCTTTCATAGCACAGGAACAGAGAAAGAATTCTCAATATTATTAACAACTCCCTGTATATAACTATCCCTCATACAATGCTAACCACTCACTAGTGGTAAAAAAGCTACACACTCCATGTGTCACTTCTCCTCCCCTTTTCTGCCTATTGCTTTTTTTCTCTTTTACCTACCTTAAAATAAGCCGAAAGCCTTCTATTGATTCAAATGTCAATTTGATTTTTCTCATGGTCCTTTGGAACATAAGCATGCAAATATTCCTTACAAGTATAATATATCAACAAGTTGTGCATTTTTACTATTCCTATCCCCTACTCTTTAAATGTTGCTTGATATCTTACTTAGGCCATAAGCTGTATGAGATGGTGATTGCATTTCCAGTGGGTAGAAAAAATGCCCGGCTCACTGTAAACAGTATCAGAATTTAAAATAAGTGGTTCTGCCTAAATTTCTTTAGTCACCTTCTTTTCACTTAACAT
Source organism: Alligator mississippiensis (assembly GCF_030867095.1). Taxonomy (NCBI): domain Eukaryota; kingdom Metazoa; phylum Chordata; order Crocodylia; family Alligatoridae; genus Alligator; species Alligator mississippiensis. The sequence continues at coordinate 72,700,455 of NC_081828.1, forward strand.
AATTGAAATTTTCATTGAACTTGCAGGGCTTGCACCCATTTAATAAGTTAGCCCTCACTAAACAGAGTAAAAAGGTTATTATAAGACCAATTATTGCCCATTTATTAAAGCTCAGAACATTTTACTCCTGTTCCTTCTCTCTTGCATATTCTCTCTCCTCACTTCTTTCTTCCTTAATTTCCATTGGAGGTAGGGCCAGACGTTAGTCCAGACTATGAAACAGGAAGCAATAGAGTTGTGGGCCAACAAATACTTTAAAAAAAATGTGTCTAATTAACTTCAGCTGTGGTGAAAATTGGAATGTGTCAGATATATGGGGAAAAATATAGGATTTTTTTTTTCTGAGTCATATTAGCTGTCATGAATTTTTTGACTCCCAAATGTGACTTTTTGCAATAGAAGAGGATCTACCACAGCTAATGCCATGTCCCCCTTTTATGAGTTTTGGGGGAGTAAGTGGTATAGGGGACTGTACTTCAGATATGGGGATAGAGTGGCCCGTGAGAGAGTTGGGGAATGCAATCATGATAAGATTCTGGGGAATGCAGTCATGATAAAATTCCTTTCTACCAGATTCTGAGCATGCCTGGCCAGTGTAGCTCAGTGTTAGATTTGTGGTTTGATTTAATGTTTGCTTCAAAAGACCAAGTTTCAACAGAAGTAATTGATCTTATTCCTCTGCAGGAATTAAATTCATAAATGAACATTGAGCCAACTTAAAAGGTAAAAAAATGCTTTATTAGAATTGCCTCAGGATGTTTTGACTGAATCTCAGCCACCTTCAGCAACAAAAATTTGTTTCATAATGAGTTAAATCAGGACTGTTCACCCTTACAGCAGCTGGGGCCACAGGCTTCCACCTTACCATGCAGGCACCTCCCATCTTCCATCTCACTGCAGCACACATGGGATAACATGCCCAGGCATGGTGGGGGGAGGAGAGAGGGGCTCCTAGCATCAGCAGTGGTCCCAGCAAAGAGCCGTAAGTAAATCAGACCTGGGGATTCCAGCGAGAGTAGGGAAAAATTTGTCTGAAAATGGTTAAGGAAATATTTCTTTTTCTGAACCTCCCACTTGGGGAGGAAACCTTTGGAAAAATTACAAGGGAGAGGTCTTAAAGGGGTGAGATATTGTTACTAGTATCTTGGCTAAAGGATAAAGGAGTGAAACCTATGTGCTGTGGAATTTAGGAATGGGCACCCTATATTAAGTTTGATGTTAATATGTAAAAGAAAATTAGCAAAGTTTGGAATGAAAACTGAGGAACCACAAGCTCTGGAGTCCTATAGGACAGCATAATTTTAAAAATGATACCTTTTTTCTTGCATTGTATTTGAGGATGTTAACACATTTCAGAAAATTAAATAAATTTTCTCCACTGTTCTTTCAGCAGAGAAAAAACTGAAGCACAGAGGCTAATGTCTGAAAGCATATGCAAATATATATTTCTAAGAAGTGCTTACATCTTTATTTACAAAGCTGACATGACTGTCACAGGTGGTGAAAATGTGAAACTCCTCAATTGACTTCAAGCAAACCTATGGATACCCCACACTTGCGAAAATCAGGTCATGTCCAACTATACATTTGGTCCACAACTTTAGACATACAAATAATGTGTCCAAGCTAGTTAGAAGATCTGGGAACAAACCTAGCAGTGGCTCTCAAACTTTTTTTTTTCCATGGACCACTTGAAAATTGCTGAGGGTCTTGGCAGACCACTTAACCTTTTTTTTGTTCTACAAATCAAAGCACACAACTCATATGTTAATATCAGTAGTCTTACAAGTATAGATATTCTCGATTTTTCTGCAACCTTTCTGCAAACCACCTGAATGGAGCTTGCAAACCAGTGGTGGTCTGCAGACCACAGTTTGAGAACCTCTGCCTTAGACCAATAAAATTACACTTCCTGATATTAAACTTTGCAATACATAAGAAAAATATTTTTGTGTCCTTTTTTTACTTGGAGAATACGGTATTTTATTCTTAAATTAATAGAATATTTCCTACTCCAGCTTGGATATCACTTTTTAAAAGTTACTGAGAGCTGTTCATTTCCCTAAATACATTCTGATTGCAGAAGAGCATATGCTTAATCATTTTTATCTCATCCACTTTGAAAATTCAAAAAGGCAATAATTGCAACTCTAAAACAAAACAGAGAGGAAACTGTTCAAGCTACATTGTGAAAAAAGCAGGGCTATTAGTTTAAACACTTCACAGTCTGAAATTGAACAATGTAGGGCTTTAAGGCTAGGTACAGACATTAAAAAAGCCTGAAGTGGAATCAATCTAAGTTACATGGTTTTCTGTCAGCAGTGTAGTTTAGATTGGTAGTGAACAGAACACACATTTGCCCTTTGGTTGGGGGAGGGTGGCAAATCTTAGACCGGGTTCCAGCATTTTTAAGCCAGTCCATGTATACTGAACTTCTATTCTATTATGGGTATAGACCAGTTTCTGATCCCAGGGATCCTGGCTTTCTCTGTTTAAAAATAAAAATCTCTGATAAAAAAACAAAAACATTATAAAGTCTCTGATTAAAAAACCCAAAACCCATGTTTTTCCACAATTGCAGTAAAATGCCACTATATGTATAGGTATAAGTCGAACACAGTGTTTTATTGATATATTTACAATTTTAAAGTAATTTAAGAGTTTATCAGTGCCTCAATCATTATAATAACATTTATTTTAAAACCTATATATTTTGGTTTTTTGATTTTGGTTTTTTTATCATAGAAAATCAGAGCTCCTCCTGACCCCTTCATTCACCAGGACACAGGTCCAGCTGTAGATTTCCCCACTGCTGCTTTGTGGTGCTGAGCAATCCTGATATGCTGGTACCCTGCCCCTGCCCTTGCTGTTGCCTCTCACTCCCAACCCACAGACCCCTGGCCCTGCAATTGCCTCTCAATTTGGACCCACAGACTCCCCAGTCTTGTTGTTGCCCATAACTCCCAAGACACAGCCCCTTGGCCCTGCCATTGCCCCTTGCTCCCCACCCACAGCCCTCTGGGCCCTGCCCTTGGCCCTGCCATTGCCTCTCATTCCCAAGCAGTCTCCTACTCCCCAACCCTGCTGTTGCCCCTCACTCCCAAGCCAGAGCCCCCTGGCCCTGCTGGTGCCCCTCACTCCTGACTCAGCCACCCCTGGGCCCTGCCAGTGCCCCTCACTCCCCACTCCCACAGTCTCCTGGCCCTGCCAATGCCCCTCACTCTCTATCCATAGCCCTACCTCTGCAGCATTGCTCGTGCCCCTCACTAGCAACCCATAGCCTCCTGCCACAGGGGGCCCCAAACTGTCAGGGCTATGGGACAAGGGCCAGGGCCCTCAGCCTTCTGTCCCCTGCCCAACAGCACCCAAGCCCTAGCTGCCACCTGCAGGAGGCAGTGACTGCTGCAGCTAGTGTGGAGCGTGAAACCTGCCTCCCCCTCACCCCCATGGGTGGCCAGAGTGGAGCCTGAGGTGAAGGGAAAGATGCAGGCTGCGGCCCAGTAGGCAGGACCCGACACAGGAGGGTGGGCAGGCTTGGTGCTGCACCAGGAGCCCCACGCCCGCAATACCACCATGGAAAGGTGCTCCCTGCCCACCCAACAGCAGCAGATGTTGTATGGAGCTGTGAACCCCACTGCTTCCCAGAAGGCAGGGGGTGCCTCACCATAGCAGCAAAGCAAGCATGGAGTACCCAAAGGTGGCACCAATGACCACCCAACTCTGCTGTCCCATGCCAGGTCCCACCTGCTGGGTTGTAGGCCTGTGCAAGTTGGCAGCAATCCAATCCGGCTTCGGATCCAGCCACTTCAGAATGCCATGATCCGAACCAGAACTCTGAACCGGGTTTCCCCCTCGATCCAGCCAAAGCAGCTCCGAAGCTTCGGAGCTGCCTTGGAGATCCGGCCATAGGGTATAATGGGGAATCAATGAAATATCTATAACTTTGTTGTTTTTTGTCTGATTTGAATGAAACATGCAGGGATGGTAGCCTCTTCTGAGAGCATGAAGTCTGCCAAGCGTCAAGAAGATTGGTGCAGGGGTTTGGGGAGAACTGTACCCCAAATTTGTGAAAGACAAACTCATGTCACAGCTGTGTGTTAAAACACAGGGGGGTCGAAACTGCAGGAGTGGTAGCTCTTACTGAGGCCACAAAGCCTGCCAAGTTTCAAGAAGATTGGTGCTGGGGTTTGGGGGAAACTGCACCTGAAGCTGTGGACAAGCAAAACTTGTGCCATGGGTGACACTGCGTGTGTTAAGGCGCAGCGGGGTGACAGCTGCAGATATGGTGCCCCTGCTGAGGCTACGATGCCTGCCAGCTATGGAGGAGATAGGTGTAGGGAGGTTCTGGGGCCCTGCACACCTAGCTGCTGACAGGCAAAATTTGTGCGAAAACTGTCTGTCTTGGGGCGGTTGATTGTCTGTATTGATTCTTTCCTCTCCTTAGCCTGGTTTTGTATGTGTTAATTGATGCTCATTAAGTCGTTATGTAGTGCTAGGTCCTGTGTATTGAGCTGGTCCCTGAGTGAATCATGACTGATTGGTAACTGGGAACCAGTAGCTTAGCAGGCAGGCCTGCAGCAGTGTCTCTCCTCCCTGCCCCAAGGCAGACAGTCAGTCCCACAGTACCCATGGCACGAGTTTTGCTTGTCCGCAGCTTGAGGGGCAGTTCCCCCTAAGCCCCTGCACTGATTTTCTTGAAACTTGGCAGGCTTTGTGGCCTCAGTAAGAGCTACCACCCCTGCAGTTTTGACCACCCCCCATGTTGTAACATATAAACATGACAGAAGTTTTGCTTTCATGAATTTGGGGTACAGTTTCCCCAAAACCCTACACTGATCCTTTGACACTTGTTAGACTGCATTCTCTCTGCAGAGTCTACCGTTCCTGAAAATGTCATCCAAATTGAACAAAAAACAACAAAGTTATAGATATTTTATTGTTTCCCCATTATACCCTATGGCTGGATCTCTGAGGCAGCTCCAAGGTGGCTCCGAAGCTCTTCAGAAGCTCTGAACTGCTTCAGAAAGCCCAACAAGACCAGCGCTTCAGATGCACACAAAGATGTGCTGCTTCAGACCCCAAAGTGTCCTAAGCTTCTCCAGATCCGAAGCTCTGTCTGAAGACTCGCACAGCCCTACTGGGTTGCGTAGGCCCCCGGGGGGAGGGTAGCAGGATTGGGATCCCTAAGCCTGCAGCAGGCAGCCCACATCCACCCCTGCCCTGCACACAAATCTGGGGTGTACATTCCCCCTTATGCCTCCATTCCTAGGAGTGCATGCAGTGCAGGGTGCCAGCCCCCACCCCCCCAGATGAGCTGCCTGTGGCTCCATCCTGCTTCCCCACGCAGGCCCCACGTTCCTGTACCAGGCCCAGGTCCCATGTACTGTCGCAGCTGGGCAGAACCCCTGCCCTACTTCTTCCCTCACCATGGAGGCCTTAATCTTCCCCTCCATAGACTTACCCAGAGGGAGTTGCAGGAGCTGCTATCCACACTGCCTGTCTGCCACATGCACATACAGATGCACATAGCACCCTTTGCCTGTGACTGCCCTTCTTCTGGCCCCAAGCAGCCCCTTGCAGGCTGGAACTCTGCCAGGTTGCAAAGGGAAACCCACCATTTCCTGCATTTTTCTCCTTTAAAGGATAAAATACACATTTTTCTGCCATGAAAGGAAAACCTAGATCACTGCTCATCACATATATTAGTAAAATTGTAATGTCTGTTTCTGGCCTCAAGGTACTACAGGACACGACATTAACATGTGTACTTATTAGGGCTGTCAAACAGTTAAAAAATTTGATCATGATTAATTGCACCATTACAAAAATTAGTTGCAATTAATTTCACTTTTAATCCCACAGCTAAAGACTCAAAATTATGCACAGAGAAACTCAAAGTTATGCAAAATTATGCAGGTACTTTGTATGGTTGGGGAATGGGTGTGGGGTGCGTGTGTGAGGGGGAATTTTTGAAGGTGTGGGAGGGGCTGTGAGTGTGTGTGTGTAGGGTTTGGAGCCTGGTGTGGGGTTCCCACATAACTCTTGAAGGATGTGGGGTACTGTGGGTCAGGAGTGAGAGGCAGGGCTGGGGGGCTATGGCTTTGGAGCGAGGGTAGACACTTACACAGACACACACATGTGCACACTTACACAGACACACACATGTGCACACACACACACACACACACACCACCCAGCAGGTAAGTGTGTGGGGTGGGAAGGGGTGTGGATTAGAGAAGGGGCTGGGGGGGGGGGCTAGATCGAGGCCCCCATGGTGTAGGAGGGAGTGGAGTAGGGGCGGGATGTGGGATGGAGCTGTGGGCAGCTTGTATAGGGGCATGGGGCAGGGCTGCTCACACCACTTTGCACACCCCTGAGAGAGGCATGAGGGGCACGTGTCCTCTGGATCTGTGCACAGGGCAGAGGTAGGCTGCCACTGTGTGTTGGGCTTTGTACCCCACTGCTGTTGCCCCAGGAACCGTGTGATGCCATGCTGTGCTTCCCACCACTGGGTAGGCAGGGGATGTGGCACAGCCAGCACATGGCTCCTGGAGCAAAGGCAGTGGTTTTCAGAGCCCCAGCCCACAGTGGCAGCCTGCCTCTGCCCATTGCAAAAATCCAGGGGGCACGTGCCTCCCATGCATGTAGCAGTGGGAGCCCCTCCCCCACATTCCTGTATGAACTTCCTGTAGCTGTGTCCCATGATCTGCCCCAGCCCCAGGGCCCCATTTACTCCAGCCCCTGCCCTGGCCTCCGTCCCCACACCTGCCCTTGCCCCTGCCCCAGCCCCACTCCCTCCTTCACTATGGGGTCCTTGATCTGCCCCTCACCCCTTCCTTCCCCCATGCCCCTTCCTCTTCACAGACTGGCCTGCTGTGTGCTGATCCACACACTGCCAGACTGCGTTCCTAGCCTTCTGAAGTCTGTGGCTGCACATCTGTGTCTGTGTGCACACCCCCCCCACCCTGCTGCTGCCACCTGGAGCCTGCTCCTGGGCTGCCCTGCAGTCCTCTGTACTGGCACCGCTGCCTGGTGAGGCAGCCCAGAGGTGGTGGTGATGGTGGTGGAGCATAGTTCAGGCACAGGCCCCCAAACCATGTGCATGATTAACGCATTAAAAAAAAAATGCAAACAATGATTAATGTGTTAATCATGCATGTTAATCATGATTAATTGATAGCCCTAGTACTTATGGAACCCAACATTCACTCCTAATAGAACCATTTTTTTTTCCATTTCTCTCTCTGTGTTGCTACATAGATGGGTACCTGCAACCACAGATTGCAAGGCAAGCAACATTTTTCTTCTCTTCCTTACAACTAGCAGAGGACTCTCCATGGTATGGAGTTTGAAAGGAGGTATTGGCTGGGAAAATGTTTACTTTCCCAAACCTACAGAAGAAAATAATGCAAGCGAATACCACTTTAGGCTGTACTAGTTCATGCTGCACCACCTTTGGAGAAAGTCACATTAAAGAAAGGTCTGGAATCCAAATGCTGCCCAAGAGGAATTGCAATGTTTTTTTATGCTGGTATAAGAAAAATTTTCCATAAACTTCACTGGCCCCTGCCCAGACTAGACTGACACAGTAAAAAAAGGATGTTGTTGTTTGTTAGGCCAACATTTTTGAAGGTCTAAAGCTCATTTCAATATTTCCTCCTTTCCAAAAAATGGAACAATGTAATAGAGAGATAATAGTTGTGTCTGTCTCATATAATTTTACCAATTAATTTTAGGTGATCTATTATGTGCTGATACAACATCTAATTGTGAGACTATAAAGCTTCAACAAAATCACATTTGTACAACTGCCCAAACGAACAGAATCTGTATAATACCTTCTAATTTGGGCAGTCATTTAACAAGTCAAACTTGAATGAAGTTTTTTGATCTTACTCACTTTTCTCTTGTCATTTTCCTGTTTAAAGATATTTTGTTCTCTTACTATAGCCAACCTGAGCCATTGTTGTCAGAATATAAATTGCGTGAATGAATGAATAAGTAAGCTGATGGCTCCATAAAATATAGACATTATAAGAGGATATATATTGCTGGGGCTCTGAATAAGATTCCATATGACAAAGCCGTTGCACTCTGATTCCACACAGAATGAAGTCTGCTCTAATGTCCCATTTTATAAAACACACACACACACACACACACACACACACACACACACACACACACACACGAGTGAATCCTAAATAAACGTCCCTATAGAGAAGGAGTATAATATTTTACTGATTGTAGAATAAAGCACAATTTTATTGGCACACTTTGCACATGCAAGACAATAAAGCGTTTGTAAGTTTTGCTGCAGACAGTCTGGCTGGCAGTTTGGGTAGCTCTAATTTATTGTGAATAAATAATATCCTAGAATCTCTAAGGAGTCATTTTAATGCTAAAAAAAATCTGGCACATGATTAAAATTGTTTGTTGTTGTTCTTACCCAAAAATGCTTAAAGAGAAAAAAAAAACCCTAGTAGACAGAACTTTGTGTCATATCACACAGTTTTACAGAGTTTTTACATGGAAATATTCTGCATGTACTCCATCCCCATATTGTAAAGCATGCCAGATACCATCTGTGTTTACAAGTTCTGTTCTATGTGTTTTTTTTCTATTACAGTCAATGAAATTATTTAGGTTAAAGAACTATATTTAAAGTCTATTTGCCTTTCTATCCATAATAAATTGATTACTACTTAGAGCACAAGTGCATATTCTTTTAGTGGTTGGATCAGATCATGTTCAAAGCAGAGCTCATTCTTTACACAGAAGCAGAAATTAAAAAATGCAGTGTAAAAGTCAACCTCAGAAAATGTAAAAAACTAATTGTTAAAATATAGATATAGTCGACTAGTTAGTTTGGTTTTGCTGCTTTCAGAAAACAAACAAACAAACAAACAAAAAAACCCCTCTAGTTTCCAGAGGTGCCATGTGTACTTTTTTTTCTATGAGGCACTGAAGAGTTTCTGTCAGGGAACTAATATGGAAGTAGTCACTACATTCTTTCATTCTCAGCATCCAAAAACTCTGAATAGAAAACTGATCTAATGAATGGAGCAAACTATTAATCACATCACAGTATTGACTTCCTGTTTAGGACCAGATCTGAACTTATTTTCACTATTGTTGAAAGTTCCTTTGGTTGTTAGGGTTTTGTTGCATATACTTTGATGTCTCCACAGACAAAAATAAGACATGGAACGGATTTTAAATCCATTGATCACCAAATGATCAACAGGTTGAAAAATATGATACAATACAACAAAATTAAATATCTAAGAGCGTAAACCATGATTAACACTACAGACATTGATTTCCTATTCATGTGGGCAGACATCTAGATGTGTGGAGATTTGGGAGCAGATTTGCTGTTCCTGGCAGCAGTCTGCTCCTGTCCCCTCCAGCCCTGTACCAGCTCTAGACTCCCCCTGGGTGCTAGCCATGGGGCTGGCAGGGAGGATGGGCCCAGGAGATAGCTGTTTCCTGGTGGGGACTGGAAGATCGCTCCCTGCTCCCAGGAACTGTCTGCTGCTGGGGTGGACTTCAGTGATGGAGCCTGGGTAGGGAAAATGTCCCACTGTCCTGGCAGAAGGACGCTTCTGGTCCCAGCTCCTCAATCAGGGCCAGGGGCTTTGGAAAGAGCTACAGGGGAGAAGCAGGTCCCAGCCCCCTGCGCCAATCTGCTGGTGGGGTAGCTAGCCGTGAGCCCCCAGCTGGGTAGGGATCCCACATCGAGCTAGGGACTTGCTGTCAGCTACCCTACTGGTGTAGTGGGGCAGGGGGATGGGACCTGCCCCTCCCAGACTGGAGCTGGCTGGGGCCTGCCCCTAACCAGCACAGTTCCCATCCAGCCATCAGCTGTGTGGGGACATCTCCATGTATAGCTTGGAGCTGGCTGGGGACTGCCCAAAATGGGATGCTAATAATTATAGCTAATGGCACTTTATCGTGCATCAGCAGATGCATGACGAACAGATCCAAGGAGGTGATACTTCCCATCTATTGGGCACTGGTCAGACCGCAGTTGGAATAATGTGTGTAGTTTTGGGCGCCACACTTCACGAGGCATGTGGTTAACCTGGAGAGGGTCCAGAGAAGGGCCGCTCGTATGGTTAAGGGCTTGCAGGCCAAGCCCTATGAGGAGGGACTGGGGCACCTGGACCTCTTCAGCCTCTGCAAGAGAAGGTTGAGAGGTGACCTTGTGGCTGCCTATAAGTTCATCATGGGGACACAGAAGGGAATTGGTGAGGTTTTATTCACCAAGGCGCCCCTGGGGGTTACAAGAAATAATGGCCACAAGCTAGCAGAGAGCAGATTTAGACTAGACATTAGGAAGAACTTCTTCACAGTTAGAGTGGCCAAGGTCTGGAATGGGCTCCCAAGGTAGGTGGTGCTCTCCCCTATCCTGGGGGTCTTCAAGAGGAGGTTAGATAAGCATCTAGCTGGGGTCATCTGAACCCAGCACTCTTTCCTGCCTGTGCAGGGGGTTGGACTCGATGATCTATTGAGGTCCCTTCCGACCCTAGCATCTATGAATCTATAAACTGAAGGAAGTTTATTGGAAGGAGAGGAGGAAACCCTTGGGCAGGAAGCAACACCACATTCTACACGCTCTGAACAGGTCAAGAGATCCAAGCGGACCCAGAGGAGGAGGCAACGAGTGCTCGTCATAGGCGACTCCATCCTGAGAGGTATGGAAGGGCCCATCTGTCGCCAGGACCCCTCAACACAAGAGGTATACTGCCTGCCCGGAGCAAAGATTCGGGATGTGACGGAAGTAATCCAGGCCAGGATCAAGCCCACCGATTACTACCCCATGGTCCTAGTCCATGTGGGTACTAATGATGCGGCCAGGAGAACACCCGATCACCTGATGGCGAACTACAGTGTTCTGGGCAGCGTGCTGAAGGAGTTAGGTGCACAGGTGGTATTCTTTTCCATCCTACCAGTGAACGGATGCGGAAGACGGCATGAGAACTGCATTAGAGAGACCAACTGGTGGCTTCGGCAGTGATGTCTCGAGGCAGGCTTCGGCTTCCTGGACAACGACCCGCACATTACGACGAGGGACATGCTCAGTTGGGATGGGCTTCACCTGTCCCCCAAAGGTAAGTGTGTGTTTTCTTCTAGGTTGGCGGATCTCCTCTGGCGGGCTTTAAACTAGGCTTGTCGGGGGGAGGGGAAGATGAGGGCGGGGAAAGCTGTGGACCACCAAACCATGTGGCACCCACAAGGACAGCCCAGCCTGCAGAAGGAGAACATTAGGAACTTGCAAGCCATGGGGCGGCCAGCACTACAGCACAGGTAACCAACGAGAAGGTAAGAAATAAGGGGCCCCTTGGGATTTGGAGCGGGGGGGGGGCAGCAAAGGCACCAGTTGCAGGGCTCAAGTGCCTATATACTAATGCTAGGAGCATGGGAAACAAGCAGGATGAACTAGCGCTCCTGCTTGCACAAAACACCTATGACTTAGTAGGGCTAATGGAAACCTGGTGGGATTTGTCCCACGCCTGGGCGGTACATATTGAGGGTTATAGATTGTACAGAAAGGACAGGGTGGGGAAGAAAGGGGGAGGGGTTGCGCTCTATGTCAGTGAGCAATATACATCAACCCTCATCAAGACGGAATCCAAGGATGAGGACGTAGAAGAATTGTGGGTTAGGCTACATGGGGGGCAAGGAGAAAGGGATTTGGTGGTCGGGGTCTGCTACAGACCCCCACACCAAGGGGAAGAAAGAGATTCGGGGCTCCTGAGGCAGCTCTCGGAGACCATAAAAGCTAAGGAGGCGGTAATCATGGGGGACCTAAACTACCCAGACATCTGCTGGGAGACGCAGACGGCAAAGTCCCACTGCTCATGCAGGTTTCTAACCTGTGTACAGGACCTCCACCTGACACAGGAGGGTCACGGTCCCACTAGGGGGAATGCCATACTGGATCTGGTATTGGCAACGGGGGATGACATGGTAGGGGACCTACAGATCGGTAGCCATCTGGGGGACAGTGATCACCTAATAATAGAATTCACCATAAAACATCGAGTGGGTAAGGTAACTAGTAGGGTGAAAGTACTAGACTTTAGGAAAGCTGATTTCAATGAACTCAGGCGATTAGTCAAGGACGCACTGCAGAGTAGGAGTCTTGAAGGGATGGGAGCCCAAGAAGGGTGGCTGTGCCTTAAGGAAATGATTCTTCAGGCACAAAGCGAGACGATCCCGATGCGAGGAAAAAGAGGGAAAGGGGCCAGGAGGCTTCCTTGGCTGACCAGAGAAATCCAGGGCAGCCTAAGGGCCAAAAGGGGAGCACATAAATAGTGGAAACAGGGAGAGATCACCAAAGACGAATATACCTCCTCTGCTCGCGCTTGTAGGGAGGCAGTTAGACGGGCCAAAGCTACCGTGGAGCTGAGGATGGCATCCCAAGTAAAGGACAACAAGAAATTGTTTTTTAGATATATAGGGAGTAAAAGGAAGGCCCAGGGTGGAATAGGACCCCTGCTAAATGGGCAGAAGCAATTGGTGACAGACAGGGGGGACAAGGCTGAACTCCTCAACGAGTTCTTTGCCTCAGTGTTCCTAAGCGAGGGGCACGACAAGTCTCTCACTGGGGTTGTAGAGAGGCAGCAGCAGGGCGCCAGACTACCATGGACAGATCCTGAGATGGTGCAGAGTCACTTGGAAGAACTGGATGCCTTTAAGTCAGCAGGCCCGGATGAGCTCCATCTGAGGGTGCTGAAGGCACTGGCCGACATCATTGCAGAGCCACTGGCGGGAATATTTGAACACTTGTGGCACACGGGCTAAGTCCTGGAGGACTGGAAAAGGGCCATTGTGGTCCCCATTTTCAAGAAGGGGAGGAAGGAGGACCCGGGCAACTATAGGCCAGTCAGTCTCACCTCCCTCCTTGGCAAAGTCTTTGAAAAAATTATCAAGGCTCACATTTGCGAGAGCCCGGCAGGACAAATTATGCTGAGAGGAAACCAGCACGGGTTCATGGCAGGCAGATCGTGCCTGACTAATCTAGTCTCTTTTTATGACCAGGTTACAAAACGCCTGGACACAGGAGGAGGGGTGGATGTCGTATACTTAGACTTCAGGAAGGCCTTCGATATGGTATCCCACCCCATACTGTTGAACAAGTTAAGAGGCTGTGACTTGGATGACTACACAGTCCAGTGGGTGGTGATTGGCTAGAGGGTCGCACCCAAAGAGTCATGGTGGATGGGTCGGTTTTGACCTGGAAGGTTGTGGGCAGTGGGGTCCCACAGGGCTCGGTCCTTGGACCGATACTCTTCAATGTCTTCATCAGCGACTTGGACGAGGGAGTGAAATGTACTCTGTCCAAGTTTGCGGATGACACAAAGCTATGGGGAGAAGTGGACACGCCGGAGGGCAGGGAACAGCTGCAAGCAGACCTGGACAGGTTGGACAAGTGGGCAGAAAACAACAGAATGCAGTTCAACAAGGAGAAATGCAAAGTGCTGCACCTAGGGAGGAAAAATGTCCAGCACACCTACAGCCTAGGGAATGACCTGCTGGGTGGCACGGAAGTGGAAAGGGATCTTGGAGTCCTAGTGGACTCCAAGATAAATATGAACTGGCAGTGTGACGAAGCCATCAGAAAAGCCAATGGAACTTTATTGTGCATCAGCAGATGCATGACGAATAGATCCAAGGAGGTGATACTTCCCCTCTATCGGGCGTTGGTCAGACCGCAGTTGGAGTACTGCATTCAATTCTGGGCACCGTACTTCAAGAGGGATGCGGATAACCTGGAGAGGGTCCAGAGAAGGGCCACTCGCATGGTTAAGGGCTTGCAGACCAAGCCCTACGAGGAGAGACTAGAGAAACTGGACCTTTTCAGCCTCTGCAAGAGAAGGTTGAGAGGCGACTTTGTGTCTGCCTATAAGTTCATCACGGGGGCACAGAAGGGAATGGGTGAGGTTTTATTCACCAAGGCGCCCCCGGGGGTTACAAGAAATAATGGCCACAAGGTAGCGGACAGCAGATTTAGATTGTACATTAGGAAGAACTTCTTCACAGTTCGAGTGGCCAAGGTCTGGAACGGGCTCCCAAGGGAGGTGGTGCTCTCCCCTACCCTGGGGGTCTTCAAAAGGAGGTTAGATCAGCATCTAGCTGGGGTCATCTAGACCCAGCACTCTTTCCTGCCTATGCAGGGGGTGGGACTCGATGATCTATTGAGGTCCCTTCCGACCCTAACATCTATGAATCTACGAAAACATATCAAAACCAACTATGTAATAGTACAGGACTAGTTTGGTATTTTCAAGAGTCATATATCCTTTTCTGTGTTTGCTTCAAGTAATTTGCTGAAACTATGCCATCAATTCAGTGAAGTGCTGACGAGAGAAAGAAATAATATTTGCAGACAATTAATGGGGTCTGCAGATAATACTTCATTATCCTAAAACAAAAGAAAAAATGGATTAAGTAATTTATCATATGAGTTAATTAATTAAAGCATGTCTTACATTTTGAACCACTTTAGTTAACGTCCTTAAGTAGAATCAGAGCGCAATATATATTCCTTGTTTACTCTGTAAGATTCGAATGCCCACTGTCAGATTCTGACTTGTTTATCATGTTCTATGCTTGGTCCATGATGGAGATAAAAAAACACATCTTCATATCATCATTTAACAACTATATCTCTCTTTCTTACAGAGGTGCCTTAGCTATAGATACAGTTTGGAAAGCCTAAGACATAGACATGCACTTATTTTTTATTTTTTTTAACAAAAATGTAGTCTCTCTCTCTCTCTTTCTGTGTATAAATACACACACACACAAATAGCTGTGTGTGTGTAATATATATATATTATAGATATATATAGATATATATAAATACACACACACACACACACACAGAGCTATTTGTTTTACGGTTCTACATCCTGACCAACATGGTTCAACAAACATTCCACACAGCAGTTCTCAAACCGATACAATACATTACATTCCTACTACTATTGCTACATGCCCTCTGTGCTCCCCTCCCGCACCCATCCCCTGAAATTCCTGACCTGATGTTCTCCTTTCTCAGTTCACATTCATGGCACTGTCGACTTTCCATAGCCATCATTTTCACTCATGTCCCAGAACATCATGTTCCACCTAGATATAGAAATACACTTATGAGATATAGCCAACAAGGTCATCTCTGGACAATTCATTCATAAGCAGAAAGGTAGTTAGCTATCCTAGTCTGAACTCAGATGGAAGACAGGGTAGTTTTGCACCTTATAGACAACTGGTTTTCAACCTGTGGTCCACAGACCATTGGGGATCCTCAGACTATGTGTTAAGGGGTCCATGAAAGATGACTGATCAATCAAAAGTATGTCAATACCCACAGTTACAATTCAGAAGGATCTGCACCTCCGTTCCAAATTTCCAAAGGGGTCTGCACTTCCATTCAACATTTTTTAGGGGTCCACAAGTGAATTAAATTTGAAAACCCCTGTTATAGACTAAATAAATCACAGATATATGTATAGCATAAGATTTTGTCGGTCCAAGATCATTTCCCATTACCTGGATTAGCTTTTGTGACCCCTTTGCTCCTATGGGTTTATTGCTTGTTTGTTTGTCATTCCCAGCATTGCCCGCCTTCCCCTATCTCCCCTCTCTCTCTCTCTTCCTGCCTTTTGTATTCAAATCAGTCTCTACATTTTTATACATTGTTCTGCGCATTTCTTTTCACAGCATCTAGTGAAGTGAGCTTGGGCTCACGAAAGCTTATGCTATATGTATCTCTGATACAGTTAGTTCAAGGATAAATATACCCTGACTTCTACAATTCATTCACAGCCTAGCTCAAGTCATTTACTCTGTAGAGTACTTTTGTTAAAATTTACTATCACCTGCTAACCAAGGAATACAAAATGGTTTTCAGGGTGAGGATCATATGTTTCTAGATAGATTTAGGATCAGAAGGGACCTTGTAGACTTTTTAGTCTGACCCCCTGCCCTGGGCAGGAATGAAAACTAGGCTCAATGTCAAGCCTCCTCTTAAAGACCCTCAAGGTAGGAGCCAACACCACTTCCCTTGGAAGTTGGTTCCAGATCCTAGCCACCCTGATTGTGAAGTAGTGCCTTCTAATGTCTAGTCTAAACCTACTCTCTAACAATTTATGGCAGTTATTCCTTGTTACTCCGGGAGGTGCTGGGAGGAACAAGGTCTCTTCCAATCCTCGCTGGCCCCCCCTACCAAGTTTATAGATGGCCACCAGGTCCCCACTCGGCCTTCTCTTGTGAAGGCTGAACAGGTTAAGGTCCCGTAGCCTCTCCTCGTAGAGTCTGCCCTGCTATCCCTGGATCATGTGAGTGGCCCTCCTTTGGACCCTCTCAATGCTGTCCACATCCCTCCTGAAGTGCGGTGCCCAGAACTGGATGCAATACTTCAGGTGCGGCCTGATCAGTGTCGCGTAGAGGGGGAGGATCACCTCCTTGGCCCTGCTTGTGATGCATCTGTGGATGCATGACAAGGTCAGTTAGCCCTACTGACCGTGTCCTCGCATTGTCAGCCATGTTCATCTTGGAGTCAATAATGACTCCAAGAACTCTTTCTGCCATCCTGCTTTCGAGAAGGGAGTTCCCCAGCCTATAGGTATGCTGCTGATTCCTACTGCCTAAGTGCAGCACCCTGCACTTGTCAGTATTGAATCCCATCTTATTTTCATTTGCCCACCACTGTAACCTGTGCAGGTCCCGCTGTAACCTGTCCTTCCCTTCTAGCATGCCCACCTCACCCCAAATCTTGGTGTCATCTGAGAATTTAAACAGGGTGCTTTTCACCCCATCATCCAAGTTGCTAATGAAGAAATTGAACAGTCGGGCCCAAGGACCGAGCCCTGCCCGAACTCCACTGCCCACTTCCCTCCAGGTCAAATATGACCTGTCCACCACCACTCTCTGAGTACGACCCCTCAGCCAATTTACAACCCATCTGCCTGTGGAGGTATCAATGCCACAGTCGCCTTGCTTTTTAATGAGAACGGGGTGGGAGACAGAGTTAAAGGCCTTCCTGAAGTCCAGAAAGACTACATCTACCATGACACCTGCATCCAATGATTTTGTGACCTGATAGTAGAAGGCAATCAGGTTGGTCTGACAGGACCTGCCCCTAATGAACCCATGCTGGTTTCCCTTGAGCATCATCCCTGCAGCAGATGTGCTCCTTGATAATCTTCTCAAAGAGTTTCCCCAGGATTGAAGTAAGACTTAAGGGCCTATAGTTGTCTGGGTCCTCCCTCTTCCCTTTTTTAAAGATGGGGACCACATTGGCCTTCTTCCAGTCATCCGGCACCTGGCCAGAGTACCACAAGTGCTCATAAAGCAGTGCCAGGGGCCCCTCGATAACCCCTGCCAATTCCCTCAACACCTTGGGGTGGAGAGCATCTGGACCTGCTGATTTGAACACGTCCAGCCCCTCCAGAAGTTCCCTAACTTGGTCCTCCCTGACCCTAGGCCTGCCAGAGTTTCTCCTGAGTCCATCCTGAATCTCAGTAGGGGAGTCCTGGTCCCTGCACAAGAAAATGGAGGCAAAGAAATTGTTAAAGAGGTCTGCTTTCTCCTCTGGTGCAACCACCAGATTGCCAAGCATATCCTGCAGGGGCCCCACATTACCCGGTGCCTTCTTCATGCTCCCTATGTATTTAAAAAAGGACTTTTTGTTATCCTTGATCCTTGATGCTAACCCTAGTTCCGTATCTGCCTTAGCTTTCCTAACAGCCCCCCTACAGACCCAAGCGGTGGAGGTATACTCCTCTTTGGTGATAGCCTCTCCCTCCCACTGGGTGTACGCCTCCTTTTTGCCAGTCAGGCATTCCTGAATGCCCTTGGTGAGCCAGAGGGGCTTTTGGGCACTCTTGCCTCCTTTGCTTCTCATTGGGATTGTCACCCCTTGGGCTCTGAGTATCATCTCCTTAAGGAATGACCACTCATCTTGGGGTTGCAATGTTAACAAGGAAGAACTTCCACCTCCCCAGGCTTTTATAACTGTGCAAGCTGCTTGCTCTATCAATGATGCCCACCCAGCTCTGCCATTAATTTACTCAAGCCTATGCAAAACCCCTTTCTTCTGAGCTTATTATTGCTTTGTAATGGCTGATTGGTGGATATTTGTGCAGCACACTGTATACAACTTTAGTTATCTTCAGTCATCCAGGAGTAAACTGAAATGCGTATTTTACTGTACCCACAATTAAAATCAACAGAATAAGTTGAACTACTGAGGGGGCGTCCAAATAAATAATACAAGTACTGCTCAAGCCTTGTGGACTATTTGTTTCCTAACTGCAGCATGCAATAATGGAATAAAGCATTGCAGCATGGAATGCACATTGTCTATTACAAATGCTAACATCTAGCACTTTCCAAAACCATAGTTTTCCACTGGTTACTGAACAGCTTGAAGAATAATGTAGCAATTTATGGCAATAATTTCCTTATGCTTGGAGGGTGCTGGTGTCTGCCCTCAAGAACAAATAACTTCCTGGAACAGCAAAATAAATCTATGCTTTCATCACACATGACATTTATATTAGCTTTATGTCAGCCTACAACTACTCCTAGCATTCATTCTGCCTGATCCAAATCCTTTCATAGGTATGCCAAGGCAAGTTAGTTTATGTGATATACATATATATGATTGTATACATATTATACATAAATTATGTGGTTATATATACTCTTTACTGTCATGGACAGTTCAGCCTTCCAGTTACCCTAAACATTTGGCCCTTTATGCACAGTTGATGGATCATTTGCATAATTTTCAGTGTGCTGTGCAAAAAATTGAACAAAATGGGATTACATTTTTACAAGATCAGCTGGGAATATAGAAACTTTATGCTTCATTCAGAAACTCTTAGGTCATTTCTACAATACAACAGATTTATATCTGTTCCATCAAATACCAAACACTAACTTTCCCTTTCTAGAGATATACTATAATCATGAATCGTATAATTCTTTTTTAATGAACCAAAAAAAAATGCTTCTTATGACCTATAAGAATACTTGCATTTCTATTAAACCAGATGTTATACTTATGTTCTTCTCTCTTAAGTCCTAACAACTTCTTTACAAAATAAGTAGCAATGAAACATTATTGTATGAAATTCATTAGTGGCCTTAAAAAGTTACTTAAAAGTAGACCTTTGCTCCTCATAAAATGCCATACATTTTCTATTCCTTACACTTAATTGTTTCATTTAGCATGGAAAGCACAACAAAAGAAAAAAAAACAACAACACATTTAGCACACAGTACATTATGAATAAAAGATTGGCCTACTTTTTTGGCTTGGAATACCACAAAAGTGCAGGATATGTTGATATTTTCTTAGATGCGTTCTCTACCAATCATAATTGATGCATATTTTTAATATGTATAGCTTTCCTATTGCATCTTCTCCCTCTCCATATCACCTTAGATCAAGCAAAGAACATAAGCTTAAATTTAAGCCCTGCAGTGAGACTGCTCACAAATTTAAATTCAAGCAATCATTCATATATTTCATGGAAATGGCCCAGACATTTGTTTAACAGAGCCAATTGAGAAAATCGGGTGTTTTCAGTAGCCTTGTACACCTACAAGACAGCATAGGTTTGAAAAAAAAAATGTATACTCTTTGCTTCAGAGAAATAAAACTTTGTCAGTGAGAATATTCCATAGATTTCAGAAGCATTCCTCACCATCACATATTTAGCATCTCAGTCCAGAAGACTGAAAATGGCACATGGCTGCCCAGGGGGGGGGAACCCTCAAAGTTTTTGTATGTAAACTTATTCCTTGCCACCTTCACATGCTTCCAAAGGTTATCTTTGGAAATAGAAAAAATATGGGCCTGTTCCAGGCTAAGTTCAATTTTAGTACAAGTAACAAAATTACATAGTCACACCTATGTCAACCCCAGTAATCATCTCCCTGACATGGTCATGAGTGTATGCAGGGGCATTTGCAGAGGGAGTTCAGTGGTGTGGCCACACACCCCTTTTCTGACCACATGATAGGAGCAGCAGTTAGAGACTTAACCTCTCTGCGGCCACTGAGTAGGTAAGAATTTTCTCCTTTGCTTCCTCTCCTTTCCCCCCAGTGCCCAGACACATATCTCTTCCCCTCCCCTCTCCTCTCCTTCCATTCCCTACTCCCACCTGCCATTGCTGGTGTCCCCACTGTTCCCACTCTCCTGGAGGCAAGGCGAGTTTGTGTTCTGCACTAGCTGAGCTGCACAGGGCCTGGGCTCTGCTGGGGCTGGCAGTGGCAGTGGTTGGGACCTGGCAGGTTGCTTATCCCCGTGCCTGCTCACAGGCTGGCAGGGAACACCCACCACTGCTGCTGCTGTCCTGGGAAAGCCCAATGCCTACACATCCTAGCTAGAGCAGGCAGAAACTCATCTCCCAGAAACTCAGCATCCCTAAGGAAGCAGGCCCAGTGGGGCCACTGGTAGTAGAAGGTCAGAGAGTGGAGGGGTGGGGAGAAAGAGAGGGAGCATGCCTTTGAGCATGGAAGAGGAGGAAGAGAAAGGATGGGGGAAGAATTCTTACCTTTATTTTGGATTTTTAAAAGTTCCCACCTGCAAATCCCCACAGCCTGCTGGCCTTGGTTGTCAGGAAGTAGAGGAGAAGATGGGGAGCAAGGGTGCAGTGGCAGTCTACTCCTGCACCACCTTTGCAAAATCCTGGATCTGCCCCTGATAATATGTGCCATTCAAGGTAACTCAGTTATTGGCATTTAATGTACAGAAGGGATATCACTAGTACCTAGTGTCCAACTCCACATTTAAAAAAAAAACCAAAAACTAAACCAGGGTGTCAAACATCCAGCCAGCAAGCCAGATCTGGTTAATGGAGTCTCTACATCTGGCCTGCTGGGGGGACATGGCCTGCTGCAAAATCCAGGGGTTTTTGGTCCAATTGGGCATAGGCATCAATGGCAGTGCTGCCAGACTCCTCACCACCACTGGACTTCTCACTGGACCTCTCACCACCCTGTCAACATCAGATTCCTTGCCACCAGGCCCCTCCCTGCCACCATCTTACCACCACTGGACCCTTTGCTGCTACTGCTGGACCCTTTTGCAGCTGCTGCTGCCACCACTGAATCTCTTGTCATTGCCCTGAACTAAATCAAAGGAACTGAGGTGCATGATCAGTCATAGCACAATATTCATTATGTTATAATATGCAACTCTTTAAGCCACTGGAACTAGCTGTAGACTGAAGTATTACTCAGTGGGTGCATCTACATGTGCAATTAATGTGCCAGAATGTTTTGCAGAGAAAACTTAAGTGCATTAAACTGCACCCCTGCATGAGTCTGAACATCTGCCCATCAAGTGTAAATTTGCTTCTGACAGGAGTTCAGTCTAGGGCTGCTCTTGGCCTGCTCTGCCCCCCTGCATCAGCCAGAGGGAGCTAAAAGCTCCTCCAGGTGCCAGCCCCAGGCTAGCAGGGGACATGGGGGCTGGTTCTGATCTCTGTGGGGTGTGGGAGAGCTGCCACATAGAGTTTGGGATAACTCCCCACCCCATGGAGATCTGAATGGGTCCTAATCTCCACATAGCTGCGAGGCAGCAGTGTGGCAGCTGGGACAACTCTCTCTGCCCTGCAGAGACTGGGATGGGTCTGAGCTCCACATGGCTGGAAGGCAGTTTTCTGCTGCCTAGGTTGGCCAGGAGCAATTTGCTCTCAGTCAGCGCCTACTTGTGCATTTCAGTGCATTAGTTTAAAGTTCCAATTTCTAGTACCTGTATCTAAAGGTACCAAAAAAAAATGGTTCATTAGACTAATCTACTGAGCAGTAATTGCTGCACACATGTAGACAGTTATGCCTTACTGCACAGTAGATTAGTCTAATGTTCAGTAAAGCATCTTGTGTAGATGCACCCAGTATAATCCAGGGTGGCAAAACCTAACCAGTGTTTTTTAATGATAGATAATGAATGAGCAGATGACGATTCTTCTGAAAACATGGGTTGTAGTACATTTGACAGATTTATTTGTCAGTAAATCCCCCATTTCTTGTTTCTATTTGTTTTCTTTAGCTCTTCCTGGAAAAAAATCAAATTGCAGATCTTATTCTAAGATACCCATTTCCTTTGGCTGCCCATGACTCATTGCATCACCATTCAGTTTTGTTTGAAACTGACCTTGGAAAAGGGAACATCAAAATGTCTCTCACCTTCTAAAACACAGTTGCTATAAGTAAATGCTCTAAAGTTTATTTTTATTCAGTTTCCTGTTCCATTTTCTTTTCAGTAATACTACACTACTCATTTTGCTCAAAAAAAATAAAAAATAAAAAAAAATGGGCATCAGCAAAAGACTTCCCCTCATATACATACTTATATAGTAATTTAATAACTCAAGAAATGTATACAGATCTGGGAAATACACTGTACACATGATTAATCAAATCATCCTTTTAGTTTTATAGCAGAGATAGAGTAGCAGTTACAGTAGATCTTTACTTCCTCATACATTGAAGGGAAGCATTCTGGTAGACAGGAAGCATGTAAGTTTGGAGACAGACCTCTGGTAACCTGACCCTCTTGAACTAGCTGGAGAAGAACACTTTCAGCATGACCCTTATTTTGGGTCATAGTCGAGATCTTGCACTCAGAGACTGTCCAGCTGAGTGTGGCTGTGTGGTATGTCACTCCATAGACACTTCTATGGTGCCACATGCCACAAATTCAGTTGTTCTCCATGCTACGGGGAGCAGCACGGAGGGGTTTTTTGACTTCTGGATATCCAGGGATTAGAAAAACCCATGGAGAAAAAAAGCAGAGCAGCCCTCACAGGGACAGTGTGCACTGTTCAAAATTGTACTTGGGCCAGCTGGAGGCACACTGTGGCTGCCGGCCAGGCTCTGCGTGGCAGGATTGCCACTGCTGCAACCCCAGGAGGCCCTCAGAACCCCAGACAAGGCTGCTGGGGACAGCCCAGTGCCGGCCCCAGTCTCCCATACCATAAACAAGGTAACTTGTTCCCCAGAGACAACTAGCAGTGGTGCAAGGTGTGCCTCCACTAGTTGTCCCTGGAGAACCAAATGTCCACACCATGTATGGACACGGCCTATGGGTCCATTCAGACAAGCATGCACATGTAGTATGCAGCACCACAGACCCATCTGCATCACTGCAAACTGCACACATTGCATATGCAAGCATTTGCCATGCTGCTTACTTACAACATGGTGGATTTTTTTGACAGTGGGAGATCCCAGTGTTCAAAAACCCTGTGTTAGAAAAAAGCAGGCTGTTGCACATGGCAGCAGTATGTGTGGCCCAACATCAGAATTAGGCCAGCCAAAGTCACACTCCAGCTGCCAGCCAGGTTCTGTGAACCAGATTAGTACCACTGGAGCCCCAGGGAGACCCCAGGACCCCAGGTAAGGCTGCTGGGGCCAGCCCAGGTCCTGGCTTCAGCCTCCCCTACTCGGGGCAACTTGCCATGCACCCGAGTGCATGTGCACAAGCATTCCCCTGGGACAAATAGCAGTGGCCCAAGTATGTGCCACTGCTATTTGCCCCCAGGGAAATGCATGTGTGCGCTCATCTGGATGTGCACAGGGGGGCATGTCCACACATGCAGGCACATGTGCTTGCAGCAGTTCAAATAGCAGCAGCACAAATTTGTGCTGAAGATTTGTGCTGCAGCACATGTGCCTGAACATGCGCTTTGTTATGGGGTAAATTGTACCGCTTGGGGCAAACTGACCCTGCCCAGCTTCTTCTAGCTCTTCAGCCAGGGGCAGCTAAAGGCTGGGGCCAGTATCTGTGATTTGCTTGCTCCAGCAATATAAAAAGCTGCCCTGGTGAGCAGCTCAGGGCTACATACTCTCAGGAGCTTCTGGGATGAAGTCAGTCATGCTCTTTCCTGCCCCAGGCTGCTGCTCTTGCTCCTGCTCCTGCTGCTGCCACCCCCAATGGGGGGTTCCTCTGCCACATGCCACTGCCCCTCCTGTGGGCGGGGGCACCACACCCCCACTATACTGCACCACACCCCAGCACTGCACCCTAGCTTCTGCACTCCCATTCCAACCTGCAATCCAGCCTGCCTCCAAGCCGCGGCCAGGAGACAGCCCAGGGAGGGGGCCTGCACTGTCTGCAGGCCGCCTCCCCACCAACACTGCTGGTGCCTAAGGGCACCTCACCTGCCCCAGCTGCTTCAACAGGCTGCCACCCTGCCTTCACCTGAAACACACCTTAGGTGGCTGCCCAGCTATCACCGCTGCTGCTGCTGCTGCCACCTGTGCTGCCACTGGCCCCCTGAGGAGAGAGGGGTGGGATTCCCTTCCACACCTCCTTGCCCTGTCATGCGCTGCACCTGCACTGGATTACTTCCCTAATTGACTGTTTGCTCCTGCACTCCCTCATAGCTGTCTCACTACATCTGTTCCCATGCCTCATTTCCTGCCCTGCTGCCAATTGCCTGGCTGGAGGCTTGAGGGGCTCCTGTACAGAGCTTCAGCAAACAGAGCCCCTCCACCACTCCAGCCATCTTTTACACTTGCATCAGCAGCCTCCCCTGTGTGTTTTGCCCTTGTGTGGGAAGTCCTGTGGTCCACTCCCTCTGCTCTGGTGTTTGTTGTGTGGCTGAGTAAGTCAGCTCAAGTCTCCCCAGCCCTTGTGTATGTGTGTCCCCTCCCACACCTTCCCCAGGCATAACCCACCCAGTTTCCTGTGGGGCTGTAGCTCAGTGGCTTTGAGCCCCCTTCCTCCCCCACTTCCCTCACAGCCCTATTCTGTCCCTATTGGATTCACTGGCCCATTTGGGTGTTGGTTTTTTTTTGGTTTTGCTCTCCCTTATATTAAGTGGTGGCAGGGCAGGAGCCTTCTAGGGGGGCAGAGGCCCCCACAGAACTTGCTGCAGCCCCCACTGTGGGGGCAGATTCCAATCAGGCCCCCGAGGGGTGCATGCCCCTACAACCAGCATTCTGTGGGCAGAATCCAACCAACCCCCTCTGAGGGTAGACAAGCCTGTCTACCCCCACTGTGGGGGCAAGACGGACTCTAATGAGGAGCCAGCAGGGCCATGAGATCTTTCCTGGCCAGCACCCCCCACCCCGAGGGGCTCCCAACCAATCTCCCCACCATCAGGGACCCAGGGCAAGGGAAATGGGAAGGGCTCCTCTTCGGCCTCCTCCACAGCTGGGGGTGGGAAGGGCAAGGGCTCCGCCCCACAACTCAGACCACCAGTGCCTGATGGGACCAGGTGCACTACACCAGCTGGCACACCCACTCATCCCGTCCCTAGCCCTGGCCCCACCAAAGCAGCCCCCAAGTGAGGGAGCCACAGCTATGCCCAGGAAGCTGCAGGGTGATCGATATCCATAGGCCCTGGATCTGCCACAGCTGGCCCTTCCAGCCTGGGCGGTGGGGCCCCTTTCCGTCACTCTCCCCCCTAAGCAGGGCATGAAGTGCCAACTACCCAAGTAGGAGAACCTGCACTTTGAGACTTGAGTGCAGACCCTGGCTTGGGTGGTGGGGGCCCCTAAGATCATGGTGGTCTCCCGCTTTCATGGTAAGGGTTTTTTTTCTTTGCCTCGGAGGCTGCTTCACAAAAGGTGGTGGAAAGGGGGCTCAGGGTGGTGGGTGAATACATCTCCCTTGAGCCCCTAGAAGAGCTGGGGACATGGGTGGTCCCCAGTTCCATCCCACCCTATATCCCCAACTGGATCCTGAATCCCCAGCTCCAAACCATGGGGAGGGTTATCTCTGCCATGTGCACTGTTTCTGTTGTCAGGTCATGATCCAGCTGGCAGTGGGCTTGTGACTGGAGGCCAAGGGGTGCCTCATGATTCCCTTTCAGGGGAACCTGGTGAGGGTGTTTTATATGCTGGGGGACCTGCAGTGCTTCCAGTGCTGTACCCTTTGGCACTTGCATCACGAGTGCCCCATGGGCCAGGCAGGGAAGACATCCACAGGTTCCATTGGTGAGAGGGATGTCCGTGCCACGGGCACCCCTCCCCCTTTGGGTCTCCCTGGCACCCTAGCCACAACACCCAGCCCCCCCACCCCATGAGCTCAGGGGACTGTGTCCCTCAACCAAGTTTGGTGAGGTCCCAGGGAGGGAGGTAGCAGCCCCCCACCACCCCTAGCCATGCTTCCACTGCAACTGCCCCACTCCCCCAACCCTCACCTTCTCCTGAAAGAGCTTCTCCACCTGAGCTGAATGGGTTCAAGTCCCCTCCACGCTCAAAGCCAAGTGGAAGGCCCAGGTGCAGCTGGAGCCCTTTGATGTGAAAGACTCCCCATCTCCCAAGGCCACTATGTGGGGGGAAAGAGTGACCCAAATTCCAGGGGCCACTACTTCTGTGCCCAACACTTCACCCCTGGGAAAGATGAAATGGTAATCCCTGTGGAGGACACTTCAGGGATGCTGGCTGGTCTTAAGCACAAGCCCATGGAGGAGTTCCTCTGCTCTGCTAGCCAGGGCCTGCCCGCTGAGACTGCAGGCTCCAAGGCCTTGGCCTCGGCTGACCTAATGGTAGGTCTGGTAACGGAGCCCTCCCCCTCCAATGACCTGGGGGACACAGGGGCCTTGGGGATCACCCCGGTGAGTCCTAAGAGGGGAGGTGTAGCTCTCTTCTGGGACCCCAAGGCAGGCACTGATGCCATTCTGGTGCCTGATGGGTCTCCTCCCTCCCCTCCCAGAATAGCCTTGGTACCAGCCTGCTCTGTGGTCCCACCCCAGAGGGCGTCGAGGTAGGGTCCCTTGACCAACAGGCCAATCTTGTTGGAACCCTGCACAGACCCAGCAGGGTTCCAGTTCTGCCCTAACATTTTGTGAAGGAGTCCTATTCCCATCCATACCCCTACCCCGTCCCAAGGGGTTACAGAGCTCTCTCAATCCCAACCCGAGTCCGCGGCCTTAGCGGATGAGGGGGTTCAGATGGTGCCTAATAACCCACTGAGCCCCAGGACCAGGAGAAGGCCGGCCAAGAACTGGTGGGCTCTGTGGAGTTTGTGTTCCTCTTGGTCCCAGCAGTCCCCAGGGGCAAACTATTTCCATCCCTTGACTGAGAGTACAACCGGCAGTCCATCAGCAAGGTGCAGCTCACCTTGGACTGCTGGGGAGATTTTGATGGTGTCCTCACCACTGAGAGGGTGCTGACAGGGAAGAGAAGGGGCCCAAACACTGCAACGCCCAGGTCTATAGGTGGGCCTGCAGTTTCATAGATGCTCTCTATGCCTACAGAAGGGCACTGCACAGCCGGTGGGCCCCATGATCTAATGCCCCCCACAGCCATTAGGTTATTTAAGAGCGTGACCCTCAATGTCCATGACTGCAGGAAGGGTCTCTGGAGATGCCAGGTGCTCTCCTTCCTTTGGGAGGGGGGTACCTATGGTATTCTTCCAAAAGACCCTGATGACTCTGGCTGAAGAGTCTAGCTGGAGACACAGGGTCTTTTTTAGTCACCTCTCAGACACCTCTTGCGGGGTGGCCACCCTGTTCTCCTCAGGCCTGCAGCTGGAGGATCTCCAGGACATTGAGGTGGTGCTGGGCCACCTGCTGCACCTCCATGTCCTTCGCATTGGCTGGTCTTGAACCTTCTGAATGTGTACCATCCCTGAGAAGGCTTGGAATTGGCAGACTTCTTCAGCCAGGCAGCCAATTACATTGTCACCCTCAACCCTCGTGACTGCCTGGTCTTTAGCAGGAACTATAATGTCACCCTGAAGGTGGAGGACTGGTCAGAAAGGGAGTGGAATCAGGCCAACATAGGTGTTCTCAGGGAGATCCTGACAGAGTACTCCCTGGTGGATGTCTGGCACACCTGTCACCCTGACGCCCTCCCCCCCCCCTTCACCTACATGATTGTGGGGGAGAAGCAGGAGTGCCACTGCTGGTTGGACCAAATTTATATCTCATTGCCACACTTTGCCTAGGCCCACTCCTCCAGCATCCAGCTTACTCCCTTCAGTGATCACCATCTTGTCTAGAACCAGGCTATGCTGGGGCCTGGGCATCTGGGGTCAGCCTTCTGGCATTTTAATGTTCGTGTGACCTGCCGCCTAGTCCAAGAGGTGAAATCTGCCTTACCTCCTGACATTCTTGCCTTTGTCAACCAAGTCCTGTGCAATGGCAGTCCCCTCCCCCGCCATGTCCTCCAGCCCACTAAAGTTTTTCATGGGGCCAGCAGATCACCCAGCCTCACAGCACTCCCAGCTCCACCACATGAGCTGTCTGGAGGACACCAAACTGGTCTACTTCTCCACCATCCATTACTGCTACTGTTACATGCTCATGCACCGCATGATCCATCATGCTGCTCCTGGTCCCACCCAGACACTATGTGGTGGGACCTGCTTGGTGAGGTCATAGCTGGGGCACTCCAGTGGCTGAGCCTGTACTCCACCCTTATTCCAGAAGCTACTGGGGACCTCAGCTGATGACTCCTCCTTGGAGACATTGCTATGGGCATGTATGTGGCAAGCTTTACCAATACCCCAGTCTCCTGCACCTTCTGCAGGCAGAGGGAAACCCTGGTGCACATGACATTTGAGTGTGCCAGAGTGCAGTCCCTTCACCTCCACCTGTGGAACCTCCTCCTGAGGTTCTGGATTAATTTTATTCCCCACACACCCCTTTTTATTTTTGGAAACCCCATCTGCAGCCACACCAAGTCCCAGGACTTCCTGGTCAACTTCTTTTTGGCTGCATCTTTCCTTTGTCCATAAGTTCTTTGTAAAAAAAAAGGCAGTCAGCAAACTTAGAAGCCTTGCATGAAATTTTACCCTCTGAAAGTGTTTTGTGTATGTCTTCTAGTATTTCACACTACTGTGTTCCTCTAACTTTTCTAACCCAAATTCACTATGGATGTGTGATCTTTTCTGAAACTTTTTATATAGGTAATAAACTCTTGCCATAGAGATGGCAAAAATTTTTATTTTTTATTTTTTAAGTTTTTATTTCTTCTATTTCAGGAGGTTATCATTTCCATTTAATTGCATTTGAAATGTTTAGTTCAGACAAGGTCTTTGGATTATGATTTACTCAGTCACAAAACAATAAAGCAGGGTTCAGTGCACTGCTCTAATATGCATTTTTAATCAAACAAATATTTATTTTTTAAAAAGAAAACAAATATAGCAATATTTTTCTAAAGACCTCCAAAGATGAAGGGACATAAATGACATCAATTAAGTTTTTGATTGGCCAGAATGACCACTTTTGATTTTGTCCATCTATTGACTGAAAGATCATATTTTAAACACACACTCTTGGTTGCCAGAATCAACACTTCTATTTTTCTTTCCAATTTTACAAGAACTTCTATTACTGCTATCCATAAAGTCTTTTACTTTAGTCTGTTGGTCTGGATTGAGAAAACAAAATGTGCTGTGTCCTTTTAAGAACTGGAACCTGAAAAAAATCAATTAGTAAGCTTATCACCAGTGAATAGTGAATCCTCATTTTCACTAACTTTTTCCATAGATGATCACATTGTTAGTTACTTGCTATGATACTTTTCCTTTTCTTATTTTTGATTCTGGTGTGATAAGAATTATTTACTGGCGTATCTTTGATTACAGAAAGTACAAGGGTAACAGTGTGAACAAGTATATTTTGTTGCAAGAAAATTACATTGCCTTTAAATAGCATATAAAAGCAATGATTGTTCAGGACATATTAACATGAAAAGAAACTCAAAGTGAACAGGACTCTGAGGGGTTTGGTTTAGCTCTTGTGTTTGTAGAAAAGGGCTCTATCCACTGTCCCTTTTGAAGATAGGCTCAATGTTGGTAATAAACAGGCCAATTCAGTTAAAGTGATCTGCAGGAAGGAAGGGGACTGAAGGAAGGAGCTACAGAACCTACACATACCCACAGCAAAGTATTGGCAATCTTCATTGAGAGAAAGAGCAGCCATTGGTGTATATATATAGGCTTCATACAAATATTTAGTTTCTCCTGAGGGAGTCATTGCTATTCCAGGAGACACCATGAGTGTACAAATGTTCAGACTTTTTCTCCCAGAGTAAAAATGGCTGTTCCAGGAGAAACATATCTTGGGAACAGCCAGGTTTAAATCACGGCCAGGAGAGTTTCTCCTGGGAAAAAAAAAATGTCTGTACATGCTTCTCTCAGTAGAGAACACAGTGGAACCTCTCAATGGAGAACACAGTCATTCAGAATCCCCCACATTCCCCCACAGAGACAGTGTCTATCTCACTGGACTCTACTGCTTCAGCAGGCAGCATAACACACTTCTTTCACAATTTCCACATTATTCTACAAGGAAACACAGGCTTACCATGGGCAGTCTGCATCAGTCAATCAGGCCTGCCCTGTACACTGCTGCCTTGTGTTGTCTGGAAGACTAAGGGAGCCTGCAGTGATAGCTGAGATGTGTGCAGAGCCACCCTTCCCCTGCCACCCTTTGCTGTGGTTCTGAGTAAATTGGGAATTCTACCAGATTATTTGAATACAAATAAAGTTTAGCAGAGCTACTAGATAGTGCTCTGGAATGTGTACAAGCTTCAAAGAGCCTTTTTTCAGGCTATATAAACATTGCTTCTAGATGCAGAATTATTTATTCTGGATTTCATTTTATGTACAGAAGAGTAAAAGATAGAAAACTAGGTGTCTATTCTGTCTTTTATATGTTGCGGTCTGATCTTTTGAAATCAATGTCAACAAATTCCTAACTTAGTGACATTCATTAAAAAGCATTTGTCCAAGTTACCTGAACCTGTAAATGATAGAATCATAGGAGGGACCTCCAGAGGTCATTTAGTCCAACCCTTTGCCTGAGGCAAGTATCATCCAAACCATACCATACAACCATAATCTAAAATCTTGGTAAAACTACCAACATCCCTGACACAACACAAGACATAACACCCTAGCCTGCTACAGATAAAACAGGGGAACCACAGGAGCCAATGTCCTGCTTCTATCAAAGATTGTTAATATATGCTGGAGAGATGCCAAGTCGAGTGACACGTCCACTGCTACAGAGGAAGGCAAAAAACCCCACAGTCCCTACCTATCTGATAGGGTAAAATTACTACCTGATTCCAAATAGTGATCGGTCTGACCCTGAATGGTGGGGCAAGATCCTCTAGCCAGGAACCTCTGGCTTTGGTCTCAGCGGGAGCATTGTCACACCAATCAAAATCCCCCACTTTGGCTGCAGTTAACACCCAGTGCTTCTGAGAAAGGCTTAAAAATAGCCTGACATAGAAAGGGGAGGAGGTGATGATGATCCTTAAAATGAAAATGGGAGTGAAAGATGAGAGTACAGTATGGGACAAAGAGAGTATGGACATTTCTATTAATGACCGATAAAGATTGAAAACTTAGTTTTCTATTTAGTTAAAGAGCATAATTAACAGACAATGAAAAGTTAAACAATAAGAATGTAAACAAACATATTTCTAATTCAGTTGCTATTGCAGCATTGCAATAGATTTATCATGGAAAATACTGTTTTAATTAAAAATCAATTTTTATATTTAATTTCTCTTATGAGGAAATTGCATCTAATGTGACTCAATTTTCAAAGTGATAAATTTTATTTATTTTCCATTCCAGCAATACTGGAAATGAAAATGAATAGAAGAAACTGGTTAAAATACTTCTAGGGAAATATTTTGTTAAGAAGTATCCAAGGTCTGAAAAGAGGGAGGGATTGGGGGAGGTGGGGGGGACAGGACTTGATATATCGTTTTGGACATCCATTTTTCTGAAAACAAGTTTCCTTGCCAATTGGATGTACTGCTCATGCATTTAAGGTTTAGAACAAAGCCTATTGAAGTCAACGGAAATAATTCCATTGATTTCAAATGAGTTTTGGATCAGGCTTATTCAAATTTAAGAACGTGTTGCATCAGTTTGTAATAATGCTTTCCTCTTAGATATTAATTTCCTTTGGAAAGAACATTTGAATCAAGTTGTGTGTGTGCACATCTATGTGTATAGCTGAATGATTTCCTTCAGCTCCATAAAAGAATATGGAGTAGTAGATATTAGATATATTGGGATATTATTAGATATTATTAGATATATTACAATATTAGATATATTGGGAGTAAAAGGAAGTAAAAGGAAGGCCCAGGGAGGAATAGGACCGCTGCTAAATGGGCAGAAACAATTGGTGACAGATAGGGGGGACTAGGCTGAACTCCTCAACGAGTTCTTTGCCTCAGTGTTCCTAAGTGAGGGGCACGACAAGTCTCTCACTGGCGTTGTAGAGAGGCAGCAGCAAGGCGCCAGACTTCCATACGTAGATCCTGAGGTGGTGCAGAGTCACTTGGAAGAACTGGATGCCTTTAAGTCGGCAGGCCCGGATGGGCTCCATCCGAGGGTGCTGAAGGCACTGGCTGACATCATTGCAGAGCCACTGGCGGGAATATTCGAATGCTCGTGGCGCACGGGCCAAGTCCCGGAGGACTGGAAAAGGGCTAACATGGTCCCCATTTTCAAAAAGGGGAGGAAGGAGGACCCAGGCAACTATAGGCCGGTCAGTCTCACCTCCATCCTTGGTAAAGTATTTGAAAAAATTATCAAGGCTCACATTTGTGAGAGCCCGGCAGGGCAAATTATGCTGAGGGGAAACCAGCATGGGTTTGTGGCGGGCAGATCGTGCCTGACCAACCTAGTCTCTTTCTATGACCAGGTTACGAAACGCCTGGACACAGGAGGAGGGGTGGATGTCACATACTTAGACTTCAGGAAGGCCTTCGATACGGTATCCCACCCCATACTGGTGAACAAGTTAAGAGGCTGTGATGTGGATGACTGCACGGTCTGGTGGGTGGCGAATTGGCTAGAGGGTCGCACCCAAAGAATCGTGGTAGATGGGTCGGTCTCGACCTGGAAGGGTGTGGGCAGTGGGGTCCCGCAGGGTTCGGTCCTTGGACCGATACTCTTTAATGTCTTCATCAGCGACTTGGACGTGGGAGTGAAATGTACTCTGTCCAAGTTTGCAGATGACACAAAGCTATGGGGAGAAGTGGACACGCCGGAGGGCAGGGAACAGCTGCAGGCAGACCTGGATAGGTTGGACAAGTGGGCAGAAAACAACAGGATGCAGTTCAACAAGGAGAAATGCAAAGTGCTGCACCTAGGGAGGAAAAATGTCCAGCACACCTACAGCCTAGGGAATGACCTGCTGGGTGGCACAGAGGTGGAAAGGGATCTTGGAGTCCTAGTGGACTCCAAGATGAACATGAGCCGGCAGTGTGACGAAGCCATCAGAAAAGCCAATAGCACTTTATCGTGCATCAGCAGATGCATGACAAATAGGTCCAGAGAGGTGATACTTCCCCTCTATAGGGTGTTGGTCAGACCGCAGTTGGAGTACTGCGTGCAATTCTGGGCGCCACACTTCAAGAAGGATGCGGATAACCTGGAGAGGGTACAGCGAAGGGCAACTCATATGGTCAAGGGCCTGCAGACCAAGCCCTACGAGGAGAGACTAGAGAAACTGGACCTTTTCAGCCTCTGCAAGAGAAGGTTGAGAGGCGACCTTGTAGCTGCCTGTAAGTTCATCATGGGGGCACAGAAGGGAATTGGTGAGGATTTATTCACCAAGGCGCCCCCGGGGGTTACAAGAAACAATGGCCACAAGCTAGTAGAGAGCAGATTTAGACTGGACATAAGGAAGAACTTCTTCA
This sequence comes from Alligator mississippiensis, assembly GCF_030867095.1. Lineage (NCBI taxonomy): Eukaryota > Metazoa > Chordata > Crocodylia > Alligatoridae > Alligator > Alligator mississippiensis. The sequence goes on from NC_081828.1 coordinate 72,734,124, forward strand.
CAGTTCAAGTGGCCAAGGTCTGGAACGGGCTCCCAAGGGAGGTGGTGCTCTCCCCTACCCTGGGGGTCTTCAAAAGGAGGTTAGACGAATATCTAGCTGGGGTCATCTAGACCCAGCACTCTTTCCTGCTTATGCAGGGGGTCGGACTTGATGATCTATTGAGGTCCCTTCCGACCCTAACATCTATGAATCTATGAATCTATGAAGAAATTCAGCGATGCTTACACACAAAATGTTACGAAAATTAAAGAACAAATATCTGGTTATAATTATTCTATACATTAAATACTCAGCTTGTAATTATCCATATATTTATAGTATCCATATATTTAAAACAGATGACTAATCTTATAACTTTTTTAGACTTTTACTACATGGATTGCAGTGTCTTTATAATAAATTTAAGACTTCATAATACACTATGGTATATTATTATAAATTCTTAAGCTCTATTTTTGGACACTGTGGCTGCATCTAGACCAGCATGGCTGTGTTGTATGTGGCACCACAGACACATCTGTGGCACCACACACCACACATTCAGGTGTTCTCCATGTTGCAAAGTAGTAGCGGGAGGGAGGGGGTGTGTTGAGTCATGCTTCAGCTGCCAGCCAGGCTCTGAGTGGCAGGATAGCTGTGGCTGTAGCTCCCTAAGGTTCCCAGGACCCCAGATGAGACTGCTGGAGCCAGCACAGTTGCTGGCCCCATCCTCCCCTACCTACCCAAGGTAACCCGCCACACTCCAGAGAACACATGGCATGGGCATTTCCCAGGGACAAGTAGCGGTGGCACAAGCTGTGCCACTGCTTTCTATCCCTGGGGAAACAAACATCCATGCTTGTGTGGATGCAGCCTGTGGGTGCATCTATATGTGTGCTTAACTCTGCAGTTGAGTAATTTGCTGTAGTATAAAGTATTGCAGTCTACATGTGTGATGCTATTAGACTGCAGCAGGCTAATTTTCACCACTGTATGATAGTATTGTTGGGGACAGTACTATATTATGGAAGTGAAAATAACTGCACCTATATGCATGTGTAAATACTGACACAGGCATACATTGCACCCAGTCAGCCCAGGCAGCAGTGGGACAGACCCCGGCCTGCTGCCTAGCCATGGGGCACCACATGCTGGGACACTCTTGTGCCCCAGCCAGCTCCTCTGCCACTCAACACTCTGCTGGAGCCCAGGGCTGATCACCTGGGTCCCCTGCTAGCTCAGAGGTGCTTCACCCTGGCTGAAACTACTGCAGCCCCGGGTACAGTTTCTGTCCTGTTTAGGCACTGTGATAAACGGTGCTGGAGTTTATCAAGTCACCTTAATGGCATGTGTAGATGTACCCTTTGTGTTAATTTATGATGTATTCTGTTTTATCCTGTTGAGTATTCATTTATACCACATTACAAAATGCCTATTTGGTAAGTAAATAACAAATAAATAAAGTAAATAAATAAGTACATTAAATAAATAAGTACATTAGAAATTTTGCAACATCTAAGTAATTCAATTTCAAGCAATTTACCTTTAATTTCTTCCCTTTTTAGTTTAAAGACATATTTTTTATTTTTTTCAGATGGACAAAGGTATATTTTCTGCTATGTATACTCTCTCTTCCTTTCCTTTTCCTATGTACCATGCACTCATGCCCTTACTTGCTTGAATACTAGTTTATAAATTTATTATGAGGCAGTGTCAAAAATATATTGTGACTATCCTTTTCCCATCCCAAATGGGGCACAAACATGTGTTCCATTTTTCCAAACTTGTGTGTTCCATTTTATCAAAAACTTGGGGAAAACCATCTTTATGATTAACAAGCATTTACAATATATCACTTCCATCTCACTAATCCCTTTGATAAATTAGACATGTGTGCATAGGCACCAACTCTGTGGATGCTCCGGGGCTCAAGCACCCATTGAAAAAAATAGTGGGTATTCAGCACCCATGGAGCCACTTGCAAGTGTTAAAACAAAAAACAAAAAACATGTTTTACCAAAAGAAGCATCATGTGACTTAAACCTAGCTCTGCAGAATCTGTAGAGATCAGGAGCTTCAGCAAGTTTTTTGGCACTTTTAGCTAATGCTGATTCAATCAGCTATTACAGAAAAGTGCCAAAAAAGTCCCACATAAAGTTCCCAATTTACAGATTCTGCAGAGCCAGGTAGAAGTAATGCACTGTTTCTTTTGGGCATTTGCAAGGCTCACTGAGGGAATGTTCCTAGTTAAAACTAAAGGGTTGGGGTTTGGGGGGTTTTCTTTTTATGCCTGCAAGTACCCACCAGCAAAAAAAAAATAAAAAGTTTGCACCTATGCATGGGTGTGTTACCCAGCAGAATGGCAGTAGGCTCAGCACTGCAGCCTTAAAGAAAGTCTTTGAATGGATTGTAGAACTAAATTGATTATTGACCTAGCCTTACAACAATGTATTGTGGGACACTGTACCTTTTAGCACCTCTTGGAAAAGGTGGAAACATTACAAAAGGGGAACATTTAATATTGCTTCCTCCATCAGAAGCAGTTTGACCACTTTTGTCTCATTCCTGGCTGTCCATGTGTAACAATTAGAATGTAATAGCTACTACCTTTTCTAAATGTCCTTCTTTTGCAACTGCTTTAAATGTAGGTGTGACCACATCCGTAGACTGTTAGAGTATGTGAACTAAATACATGGGTAAATATCAAGTGGAGAAAAATATATACTTTTTAATATTACCAAGACACATAAGTGCACAAAATTGTACTATCAACATGACTAGTCCCTTAATTGCTTCTAGGGAGTACAGAGCATCATGAGTTTAGTGCTCTAGGAATCACAGGGCAAATAGAAAAATCAAGAGTGGGAACACTTGCTGTAGGAAGAAAAATATTGAACCTCCCACTTTTATATGGACTTCAAAGAGCTAAATAAAAACAGAGAAAAGGAACATTTTTCACTATGTGTAAAGTAACAAGGAGAAGGAAGGAGTCTGCGAGAAATGGCTGATGACAAATATTTTTATATAGATTGATAGATAAGCAGGGTTTTGGTACATACCATTTTGCCTAGTTTTGAGGTATCATGACAGTACGCACAAAGCTGAATTGTTTATGGATGCCTCTAAGGAAGAGATTGACATAGGGCTATTAGACGCGTATGGTCAAACTAGAAGCCCATGGTTTTATATAACATGCCAATGCAATCTAAATTCCAGTGTTTTCAGACAGGAAATAGCTTGGACCTTGGTCCATGGTATAGAAAGTTCCAGGTTTTTATTTCTGGGAGTCCAGAATTAGTTGAAACAGGCCATGGTTATTCTCAAAGACAAATCACACTTCCCAGAATTAAAAGTATGTGATTTACAAATTGAATATAAATGTTGCAGATTTGGTAGAAACAGATATACAGATAAACAGATATACTTTCAAGACCTTTTGACAGTAATGCATTTAGTTAGCTATTGTATGGTCTTCTATGGTATTCACCAAGGCAATAAACACAGTGGGCTAAGGTAGAAAAGGCTCAGAGTATGACACAATAGGTGCATCTACACATGCATTTACTGTGCAGTAAGCAGGAATAGGGCTGGTATCTGTACGTGCAGTCAACCTGGGACTAGATTTAGTCCCAAGTCAGAGCAGCCTTCCATATGCCCCTGTGGCCTCTGGTCACATAGCTGCCGGCTCTTGGCAGCCATGCTGAGGCCAGAGGCCACTACCAGCACTTGGTGGACATTTTAAAAGCACACCCCTGCCCTCAGATCCCTGCCCAGCCCCTCCCCTGCCCAGGAATGGTGTGCCCAGCACAGGGGCAGCATGCAACAGCTTTCTCCCTGGCCACCCTGCCTCTCTGTGCCACCCTGCACCTGCCCCTGCCAACAGTGCCCAGTGCCCTGCTGCTCCAGCCTGGTCCCTGCCTAGCCCCTGCCAGCAATGACTAGGGCCTTGTGCTGCTGCTGGCCATGGTGCTGGCCCTGCTAGCACCAGAAGGCCCTCCTTGCCCAGGCCCCAGGACAGCCACGTGCCCAGCAGCCAGGTCCAGGGCAGTGGATGAGGGAGTCTCTCACCAACCCCCTCCTCCTGCACTCCCCACTTCAGCCCATCTGCCCCACTGCCCACACCCCTCCTGACCCCCTGTCCATCCCCAACACAACTGCAGGACACACTTATAGGTAAAATAGTACAAACATTATTAATACAACAGAACCCACCATCCCTCCTCCCTCAATGAACACAGTCCCTCCCCCTCCCCCACACACAGTGCCCTTCCAATACCCTCCCCACCCACCAACAATAAAAGCCCCATTCCCCAAACTTAAACAGCACATAATGTGTCTGATCCCATCACTGAGTCCATGTGCAAGAGGCTGCGGGGTGGGGCTGCCTAGGTAGGAGAGCCCAGCAGCAGACAGCTAGCACCCAAGCTGCAGACAGTTCCCTGTGGATCTGAGGGCTGCGGCAAAAATTGGGGATGCCTGCAGTCAGTAGGCTCTGCAGCACCTGTTTTAGTGTGCTGCCAGAAGCCTGCTGTAGGGTGGTAGGTGGGACACAGGGGCAATGCAGAGCTGGGGCAGGAGGCCAGGCATGGGGAACATGAGCACAGACTCTGCTGGGTGCCCCTGGGTGGCCAACTGTGGCTTCAGCAGCTCCATGCACCACTGCTCCAGGGCAGCCAGCTCAGCCTAGTAGGCCTGGAATGCCAACAGTTGTGCCTCCTCCTGGGTGACCTCCTGGGCAAAGTCCTCTGTCCACCATGCCCACTGGTCCACCACAGAGCCTTCCATTGCAATCACCAACTGCAGGTCTCATCATGGCTGCACTGCTGGTGCAGCCAGCACCTCCAGGGGGCTCCAGCAGCAGGTGGCAGTGAGCCTGAGGATCTTGCAGCCTCTCTCCGACATCCAGATGATGGTCCTTCAAAGGCAAGTGACAGAAGGCTTTCATGAGAGGTTGCAACATTTGAGAGATAAGATGCTCTGGTCCAGGGGCCCTGCATTGCCTGGTCTCAGATTGGAGGTCGACCATGTGCAGGTGGCTAGGGACATGGTAAGCTGGCTGGGCAGGCCTGGGCTCAGGTGGATGGTACCTGAGCCCTTTGTCCCTGATTTCTCCACAGGGGCTGGCCACAGGCTGCCTGTCTTCCCTGTCCCCTTCCCAGGGTGGGCCAGGCCAGGCTTCTGGCAGTACCTGCTGCTGCAGCTCCAGTCCCCACTGACCCCCTCCCCATCTGTCCCTGCAGGCCCATTGGTTTGCTGTGTGGCTACCAAGGCCCCAGCACCTGAGCTCAGGGCATGCAGGGCTCCTCCTGGAGAACAAGGGCGAAGGGCTGGTCATGCCCCTGCCCTTCCTGCTGAGGGACTCTCAAGGGAGGTGCCCTAGGGCAAGGAGTGCGGGGCAGGGCTGGAACTGCAGCAAGGGACAGTGGCAGGGGTGGGGGTGGGTACAAGGGCTGGGAGTCCTTGCCCCCCCAGTGCAGGATTTACCATGGTTCTGGGGCCAGTGAGGCTAGTAGCTCAGTGTGGGGTTCCCCATGCCAGCTGGAATCTGGCTCTGCCTTGTGTCTGTAGCCTCTGGTGGGCTGGGGGTTGGCACCCCACCAGGGCCTCCTCTGGGGAGGAGCTGGTGTTGCTGGCAGCCAGTGGTGCCATGGCAGGGCATTCCTTGTGGACAGCTGCAGGATGGGGCCAAGGTCAAGGCAACCACTGACCAGGGCTCCCAGGCTGTCAATGGGTGCATAAGCCAGGGAGGAGTGCAAGGCGGGACAGTGAAGGCCCAAGGTTTCTTCCTCCAGTAACGTGTCACTAGAGGTGTCAGGGTGGGATATGGGCTTGGGCTCCTGGGGCACCAGAATGTGAGTCAGCTCCCACATGAAGGCATGGTCCTGGGGGCCCCATTGAATCAACAATTGTGGCCAGTCCTGGCCACCCACTGGGCCTGCAGGTCCTTGGCCTTAATACAGCACTTCCATGCAAATCAGGAATGTCCCCATGCATGTCTCCCAGCCACTAGGGCCTCATGAATGTGGGCATTCGAGTTTCTGCCCTGGCCAAACTGCCTCTGGACATCCTCCTCATCCCACAGCATCACAAGGGTGATCACCTCCTCCAAGGTCCAGCTTGGGCCTTGGGGCTTTGGACAGGTGCATGTGGATGGGGCCAGAGATGGACATGGGGGAGGAGGAGGACATCATGCCTCATGCTGGCTGACTGGGCCCCCACATGACTAGCCCTGTGAAGCCGGTCCTGGAGGGCTGGGAGCAGCACTCCTACCAGGGTTATGGCCAGGGAACTGCAGCCACACAGCCAAGGTACTTCACCATGGTCCTGCAAAGAGAAAGAGGTGTGGGGTGAGCAGCAGTGGGGATAAAGTGCTGTCCTTGGTGGGATCACAGGGCTGGGCATGGGGTGCAGCAAACCACAGCCCTTTATGGCATTTACCTGTGGCAGCAGCTCTGGAGTGGGACAGAGCCAGAAACAGCCTATGGGCTGTTCAGGGGGGCACACAGGGCCTCCTGGGGTGCTGCAGCCACAAACAGCTCCTGCTGGTTCACTGGAGTGTGTGCCCCAAGGCACAAAATGGCTGCAGGCTTTTATACCCTGCAGCTAGGGGTTGCCAGAGAGCAGCCCAGCCCAGCAGCGGGAGAGGGGGCCAGGAAGGAGACCTGAGGCTGGGCTCCAGTTGGCCCCCTAGTGGCTGGGCAGACCAAGCTGGGAAGCTCCCACATTAGTGCGCAGTAACACATCTACACATGCATTACTGTGCAGTAACTAGTTGGATGTAAATTTGCTACCTGCAACATGCACAGGTTACTGTGCAATAACTGTGCATATGCAAATGTGCTCAGTCAGAATCAACAAATCTACTGCTACCTGACAACAGTGATACTAATGTCTCAGAAGAGATCCTCAGGTCCAACTGGCAGGATAGATACCTGAGAGATTAATCGAACATTATCAGTCAGTGTGAGGTAGTTAGTCAGGTTAGTCTGAAGTCAGGCAAAAGGCAGGGCAGAATTGCCATTTACAAACTAATTCAGAGATGCATACTTTTTCAGAAGCAACATCTTGCTTGGTGAGACCTTAAAAAACACACATCTAATGAAATGAACTGTTGTTTATGAAAACTTACACATATCTGAATTAGTCCAAAAAGGACTACTCTACATTTAACAAACATTTGTATGTATTTGAGATTTTATAGTATATTTAATTGGATTATAATTATACTCTTGTATTTGGCTGGGGTATGACGATATGGGGAGCTGTACCTTTAAAACAGATAGGTGGACAAGCTGCATTGTGAAGAAGCCCGTGTTTCACAGTGCTGATGAGTTAGAATTCAGATGCTGAACAAAGCTGACTCCTTAACATTAAGTGATTATGGAATCACGCATCCATTGCTTGGATGCTTAAGGAAGGATGAGAAGAAGGAAGCATTTAAGAAGCATTCTCATTTATGAGCCCAGGATCCAAAACACATTTACAATTATATTCTTCTCTAGATCACAGAGAATACTTCCCTCTATGCTCCCAGGGGAGGGCTGGGGGTAGGACAGGGGGAGCTTTATCAAGTAGGTTGGGAGTGTGGTATAGTTATAGCCTCTCCCTCACCGCCCAAAATAAAGTGGCAGGTAAAACTAGGGGGGGAGCATATAGCAATCTTCTTAATGATAGTGCACTTTCCAGGAGGCAAAATGCTTCCTAAAGATTACCATCTTATTATCCCTTATTCACCATCACTTTCACCATCTTATTATCCCTTATCATTATCCCTTATGTAGAAGCATGCATTTTGAGTATAGCTGAGAAATGTGTATGAGTTCTGCAATAAAGGACCACGTTTCTTGTTTGTGTCATTTGTTGGCTGGATAGGACCAGCAAGGGGCCTCATGGTTGTTGGATGGCTATGGTTACTTAATTAATTATTTTTGAGAGACCAGGTAAATTGTAGCAGGATTTTCCATGTGGGTTGCATGGTATTTTTACCATGTTTTTGAAGAGGAGACTACTTTAAGGTTATGAAAATAGTGCAGTATAGGGTCCTGGATCCTTAATATTCAATAAATCATGCAAGAGGCATGCCTCTTTTACAAGAGATCCCTTCTAGTTCTACTTTCCTACAATCCTGTATTTGATAGAATACACCTATCAGACCAGGAAATTGGCCATCAAACAACTAATTTTAACCTTTCAGTGCTGCATTGGAAAAATCAGACTTACAAGCCATTCTGAAATGCTTGAAAGTCCCTTTACTTAAACTATAAGATAAGATTTAATTTCAAAAACATATATAGAACCAGGATCCTTATGTTGTGCACTGTTAATCCGACTAGAATATTCCTTTGACAGAACAGATTCAACTTGCTGAAAAATGATCCGCAAAATAATGGCATATCCAATAGAGGAATTAAACACAATTAAGGATAACATAATTAATGTTAATCAACATTACTGAATTTAGATTTTGTAAAATTAACTTGTTCTTTATAGCATTACAGGTTTCTTTGATAAAGGTAATATAATTGACTTGTGTAAGACACCAGACTTAATACCATATGACATTCTCTTATGGCTTGTGGGTCCCCAGTGTCTGGGAGATTAGACTAGCTGAGAGAGCACCACACAGCTCACATGGCTGATAACATCATTGTTCTGAACAGAAAATCAAAAGTGAAAGTAAAACATGGTGCCTTGAGAGGCAAACAGCTTAAACACATTTAAAGAAACAGTACCACATATAATGACCAGGGATCCTGGGTTTTTTTGATTTAAAAAACAATCCCCAATTTTCAGTTTAAAAAAGTAACATTTTTTTCCGTGATTAAAATGAAACACCACTAATACATATATATCTATATAATGGTGTTTCATTTTAATTACAGAAAATGTGGATTTGGGGTTATTTTTTTTATACCAAAAATTGGGGATTTTTAAATCGGAGAAATTCAGGATCCCTGATAATGACTAACGCACAATACATCACATTCCTTCATCCCACCTTAAAAATACTAAATTTTTAAATAACAATATACACAAGACAAGAACAATACCAAAGCATGGAATATTAAACTCCTCCCTGCAGCACACCTAGACAATTTAGAGATAAAGGCACACCACAGGTTTTTGTATCCTCTGAGAATAACGTGATGAGGATAAAGTGGTGTTGCCCTGTCCCACAGGATCAGCTGGTGGTAAGGAGTTGTTAGTGTCTGGCACTTCAGATTCTTCCACTATATCAGCACAATCAAAATTGGTACCTGGAGGAGGCTTTACAGGAGGAACTGAACATCCAAATATGGCTTCCTCAGACTCCTGTAGATGTCATGGTTGTAGCTTCTCTATATATCTTTTCCATGAAGTACCATCAGACAAATGCACCATAAATGAAACAGACCCCATACGTTTAGTGAGTTCCTCACATACCCAAGTTCCTCTACCAGAGTTATGATGAGCCCAAGCCAAGTCCCCTACTTGGAATGAGTGATTGTAAGACACATACCATTCATCAATTTGTTTATTTTAGGATCTGAGTACCTGGTAAGCAACATCGGGACATTAAAGGTGAAAACAAGTACACAATGATCTTTCCAATAAAAGACTAGCAGGTGATTTCTACATCGTAGCATGGGGTGCGTTGTGATAAATGAGTAAGAAATGATCCAATTTGTGTTGAAGACTGTGCTGCTTATAGGTGTTGTAAGGCTTATGGCCCTTCTGAGCTGGCCCTCAGCCCGCTGCCAGTGGCAGGGTAGGACCTAGCAAATGTAACCTGGGTCTCTTGGAAGCTGTTTCTTCTCTCTTGACTTTGATGTAATACTGGGAGTCAGTTCCCCACATATGGCCTTCCTGGCCCAACACCCTGACTTCTTCATGGGGCTCTAAACCTTCCCTTCAGCCCACCCTAACCACTTCCAGCCTCTGGAAGATGACTCTTGCCAAGGCTGATTGGTGTTGCCCCACTGGAAAAAGAGGTCAAAACAGCGGTCCTTGGCAGTAGCCTGTCCCAACAGAGCCTGTTACTCTGGGAAAATATATAACTCAATCCAGCTAATCTATGATGAAAGATGGGCAACAACCTCTGCTATACATCACTGACTCCCTCATAGGGGGTTGCACTTTGTGAATCCAATTTGCTATACTAGTCTTCACTGTTGGGGGCAGGGGTCAGACCTCCAGCCCACTGGCTCTTCACTGCCCCTCCCCTGTCCCATCACAAGGGGCACCTGGTGACTGGCCATTGCCCCCTCTTGCTTCCCGCCCCTTTTCTGAGGGGTAAAAGTCCTACAGGCTTAACCCCATACCAGTCCTTCCTCCACAGAGAAACAGGGTGAGAGGCACCCAGAGCCTGTGTCCCTTACCATCTCCACAACCTCGTTGGTCACTTTTGCCCAAGCTACTGCTACTTTGCATTCTTCTTCACAGGAATCATCACTGTCTGCCCCTGCATCCCCTGCAGACTGCTGTGGGGAACTAGCATTCTTCCAAATGCTTCATAGAGCCGCACCACCAGCTGCCTGCTGCTCCCTGTAAAAAGGTCGCTCCAGCATCTGGCTTTCTGGTGTGCTACAAGCCTTCCCTCTGGGCCCCTCATTGGAGCCAGAAATACCTGTCTCAGCCCACTCTTTGCCAATCCAGAAAGCGAGGCTGCTCCAGAAATGATTCGGTGATCCTGGCTCACCGCTCCTGTGTGCTGCCTTTGCTGAGGTAGGCAGGGGGAGAGGAGTTAACCTTTAGAGTCCCTTCTGCCCTTTCATAAAGACTTATGGAAAACTGATTGACTCATAATGCATGGTTGAGAGTTTGTACAAAATGTTCAGCTAGTCCATTTGTAGCAGAATGATAAGGAGCAGAACTTATATGTTGAATTCCATTGGAAATGAGGTACTTCCTAAATTCTTCCGAACAGAACTGAGGTTCATTATCACTCACCAATTGCAATGGTAGTCCAAAGTAACTAAATAAGGTATGGAGGTGCTCAATAGTTTTGATAGCTATGAAAGAAGGCATTTGAAAAAACTTCTGGCCACTTATGTGCATTGATCACTACTAAAATATATATGGCCTTCCAAATGAATACATGCCCACGGAGTCTGAGGCCATGACCAAGGGTGCAGACAAGCTGGTCCAGGATCTTTTTGAATATATTGATACGCAGTATAGTATCTTGCTGTCCTAATGTACTGATCAATGCCTGGCCACCACACAGAACTCTCGGCTAAGGCTATCATCCTCATAGAAGCAAGACGTCCTCCATCGAGAGCTGACAAAATAAAATTTTGGGGTGACCTTAGTATGATCACTCACATCCCCCACAAGAGGCAACTTTGGTGTACCAATAATTCTGACCAACATGACATGAAAAGTTTCAGCTGAAGGTTGCTGTAGTTTAATACTGTTCCTTGTAGAACCCTGCCGTTCACAAGAGAAAGAACGCTATCATTAGAAGTTTCCTTCTTAATGTGTGCATAGGTAACAGGGCCTATCAAATACAAATAGAATACTTTTGTGGTATCTTCCTTTTGGAAGTCACTGGGACAAGGAAGACATGAAATCCCATCAGCATTGCTGTGCCCCTTTTCAATATTCAGTATTGAAAAGGGGCACAACAATGCAGATGGGATTTCATGCCTTCCTTGTCCCAGTGACTTCCAAAGATAGAGCAAAATATATGAGAGAGCGCAAAAAGTAATAATACCCTAGTATTGCAGACAAGCTGCTGCTAGGGAAGGCATACCTTGTGTTGGTCCAAAATTAGAAAGTAATGGCTGATGATCAGTGAATACTGTAAAATATCTGCCACACAGATAAGCTATATGGCCATGGTCTTACCAGAGTAAACCGGTGGGGCCCCAGACAGTCCCACCCTTGTCAATTTCTGCTGTTCTTTTCTTACCTGCCATGTCTTGATGTTCTTTCAACTATTGGGATCTGGATGTGGGGCTTACAGGGATCCTGGCTGGTCTTCTCATAGGGTTTACTTTGTGGGGCTCCACCTCCCCTCATACCTCACCCTTACCATGTCCTGGATGATACCCATTGGGTATTGGATCTTGTATTGACCCTCAATGTCACTGGCAGCTAAGTACTGGCTTGTCAAGTGACTGTCTGGGAGTTTAAACCTATTCATTTGGGCTCCCTGAGGTCATTTTTAAGTCAATCATTCCTTGGTTCATAGGTCCATCAATTAAGATCACTCCACCTAAAGTCCATAAGGTATATGACCCCAAATCAATTCCTCCAAGATACCTGGGTTAATTAGTTTGGGTCAACCATTTAAGAACCTAATCAGATAATCAAGTGGATAAAACTAAACTTAATGCATCACCAGTCCCTGGGTTAATTGGTTCAGCTCAGTCCCTTAAGGATCCAATCAAATAATTAAATATGTAATCAAAACAAATGAAATCAAAGCCTCCTAGGTTTCTGGGTCAACCAATTTGGGTCAGTCCCTTTAAGGATGAATCAACTCATTAAAAAAGAAAAAAACCAAGAAAATCCTTCCCCTGGGTTTCTACCTTACCTGGGTTCCTTAGGATCAGGACCACTAAGCACATTCCAGAAGGGGAGCTCTCCTTCTGGCCACTTTGTTTGGCACCGTGTGGGGGAAGCACAATCTCCCCCCCCCCCTCAAAAAACAAACAAACCCACACAACAGGGGAAAAAAAAAAAAGAGCAAAAAAGAAGCAATGGGGCAGTGCCCCTGAACTCACAGACTGATTCTCAGAAACTCAGCTGCTTTATCATCCAGCTGTCTTCAAGTGATTCCCTGCCTCAGTGTATCCCAAGGCTTGTCAGTGGTCCTCAAATTACTCTGATTGGTGGGTCCATTTTAATCACTGGCTGCTGGCTGTGGGATGCTGTCAGCAGAGGAGACCTCTGGCATTGCCTCAGTCAGCCAGATGAAGAATCTTTCTGGTTGCCCTTCTCCAGGGCCGCAAATACTCTTCTTCATGTTCCTTCCACCAATCCACAGGGAGAACACACTAGCAGCATGCTCCCTGCTCTGGCTGTACTTCCTTCTGCACCTGGGTTTCCCTTGGCTTTCCTCTTGCCTGGCTCTTTTCCCTTCACAGTATGACACTTCCATACTCCAAAGATAATAATAAGAGCCTCCTTCTCTACCTGTGCATAATTCCTTTCAGAAGCAGTTAGTATTCATGAAGCAAGAGCAGTTGGCTTCTCTCTGCGATCAAGAAATGTGGAAAGGACTGTGCCTACTCCATATGGAGATGCATCACATGCTAACTGCAATTGAAGTGAAGTATCAGAATTTGTAAGAACATCAGTCAATGTCAAGAATTGTTTTGCTTCCTTAAATCCACATTCACATTATCTAGTCCACTTCCACTTCTTTTTTGCTTGCACTAGGTTCATGTAGAGGTGCCAATTCTGTTGCCAGATTAGGAAAAAAAATACCATAATAATTAAGCAATCTTAAGGAAGAACATAACTGTGAAACATTCCCTGGTGGTGGTGCTTGAAGGATTGCCTTATCTTTCTCTGGCGATTTCTTTAATCCTGTGGCATGCATCAATGACATGCCAAAAGTATTCAATAGAGGACTTGAAAAATTCATATTTATCACTGCACACTCACAATCCACAATGGTCTTCTAGACACTGAAGAACATTATCAAGCTCCTGACAATGGTCTTCCCTATTTTTTCCTGTAACCAATTTGTCATCCAGATAGCACTGTGCTCCTTTCAGGACTTTTAAGTTTCCATCCATGGCTTTCCAGAAGCGGCCAGGAGCAGATGTCATTCCAAAAGGCAACTTATTATAGAAGCATAATCCTTTTTGAATGTTTATTGTGAAGTATTTGAGAGATGCAGAACCCACTTCTATTCAGATGTAGACATTAGTGGGTGCATCTATATGTTCATTAGTTCACTTTTGCTACTGCACATTAAGTTCAGTACCTCTAATATGATGTACTACATAAAGGTACATTGCTACTGCACATTATTGTGTGATAAGGGTGAACCATTATTTTTATGATACTTAATATGCATTTTTTAAGATGCTTAATTCTGCTGCATATTAGCACATTAGCACAGTTTTTGTCATGATGTGCTAATGCACAGTAGAGTGGACTACTACACATTATGGCATCTCATGTAGACGTGCCCACTCAAATCCAGCTTACTAAAACATTTCCTCCACTAAGATCAGCAAACAAATCTTCAGTGCAAAGCAAAGGGTCCTGGAGAGCGCACAAACCCAGATTCAGTACCATTTTGAAGTCACTGCAAATTTGAACCAAGACATCCTTCTTGATCACTGGAACAATGGGTATAGCCCATTCACTGTGTGCAACTGGTGACAACACCCTACTGTATACCAAACAGTCCAAATCAAATTGTACCAGGTGTCATAGAGTATATGATACAACTCTGGGTTTACAGTATTTTGGCTGGCTTCCAGGCTTGATTTTGAACTGCATTAGGATGTTGTTCATCCATCCAAAATCTGTTTTAAAAACTTTGGAATGCTTCTCCAGTATTTCTTTAAGGCCTTGAGGTGCCCTCCTGCTGGTCTTCATCTCATTGCAATTCTCTCTTAGCTTGTCTAGCCAAGATCTGCTAAACAACAATGGATAATTTCCTTCAATCACATACAAGGGTAAATGGACCGACTACCTTTTTTTCCAGTGTAAGTGTTCCAAAACATAGAGGTCATCTCCAAAGGTACCTGTGACAAACACTGGTTATACAGAGATGCAGGTATTAGGGAAACAGCAGCCCCTGTATCGCCATTCTTATATGGATGCCTTCAGTTAAGGATGTAACCCAGACACCACCTCTTACAGCTGCTTCTGATAATACATGCAAACCCAGGTCTTAGCCAGTGGCACTAGAACACCAGTCTTCTTCCATATTATATGTTTTAGACTTATGTCCCCTGCTCGGTTCCTCCTGACAGATGCTTTCCTGGAAAGATGGCTCAAAGGCATTAGCCTTTGTTTAACTGTGCGGCAGGCCACAGCAATGCATCCTTTTTTCTGTCACTTCCTGCAAATGACCTGATCTGCCCAACAATCCCTTTCAGTGTGCATGGTATGTGTACAGTGACCACAGGAAAAGTTCTCCAGTTACTGTGCCTCTTAGTCTTGTTGATTCAAGCGATGCAACTTTCAGCCCATACCATATTCCTAGGAGCCCTTCTCAGCAGTTTCCATGACAAATACTATTTCCACAGCTTTTGTGAATGTAAGAGTGGACATGGTAAATAATTTCCTCTGGGTTTGTTCACTGTGCAATCCTGCAGTAAACTGATCTCATAGGGCATCGCTCAACATTTGTCTAAACTGACAGTGCTCTGACAATGTCTTTAAAGCAGTTATCGTCTCCTCACTCTCCTGCATTTATTGTGGGAATCAGTACCATTCTGCAGTCATTGAGGGGGTATGTGAAAAATGTTCATTCATCGCTGCAGTGATTTCTACATAAATGGCCTGTTCTGGTTTGGAGTCAAAAGACCTCGTAGGAGGCTGTATGCTCTGGAACCTATCACTGTTACCAATATTGCAACTCACTGGCCATTTCTACATGAGAATCTGACTGCTCAATAGCCCACAACTACTGTGCAATAGTATTGTGTGGCAGAAAGAGGGATGCAACACTACTGCACAGTAATAAACTACTGCGCAGTCAGTGTCGTGAAAAAGTCATTCAGCAGCACTACTGCTTGGTAGCTCTGGTTACTATGCAGTCATTTAGCACTTGTTTGTACAAGTACTAAATAACTGCACAGTAATGACTGCACAGTCAGGATCTTATATAGATGTAGCCATTATACACTACCCATGTTCGATATACACTATCTGTGTCTCTTGATTTTTACCAAATTCACCAAGAAATGGACTATATGAATAGCCTTTTCTTTTCTTTTTTTATCTGTTCACACTTGAGTTCTTCCTGCTGACAGTATGCCTTCTGTGAAGGATGCAAGCTCTGTTACTCTAGGCTGCAATACAAAATGATTGTTTCTCCTCTCTGGCATCTTCCTCTGCTGCACTTCAAAGTGATTGCACTGCATACACTTTTGCCTACTATCATATGCTACTCTTATTTCTCTGGTAACTCTTTTACTGTGAGTACAGGAGCCACTGTAAGTCTAACTGGGTGCTCATATGAAGTCTATTCAGTGCATATAAAAATAATAAAGTATTTTGTTACTCATCTGGATAGGTTTAGGCTGTGGCTCTAAGCGCCAACCCAAATTAAGATCTCATCCTTGTTGCCAAAATTGTTGCCTTGTGGCTCCACTGTGGTGGGAAGATTAAATTAGTAGAGAGAGTACCACACAGCTCACATGGCTGGTAACTTAATTTTTTTGACCAGAAACCAAAACTGAGTGTAAAACATGGTACCTTAGGAAGCACAGAGTGTAACCACATTTAAAGAAATAGCTCCATATATAATAACTAATACACAATGCATTACACAGTTCAATTCAGAAAGTAAACTACCACAAAATGAGTATGGCCCAGATAAAATGAATTAAAATATATCAATAGGTCTTAACATATGGTTGCAAATAGGAATGTTACTCATATGGATTTATTTCTATTGAAGTCTCTCAGGGATCAATTCTTGACACTAACACTTACTGATATTTTTACCAATGATTTGGAAGAAAACAAAATCATGACTGATAAAGTTTGTTTACTAAGATTGATAAAGACTGACTGACAACAGATTGAGGAAATAAAAAAATAATGAGGAGGACATTACTACAAAGTGGCATAGTTCACTTGGTAAACAAGCAAACAATATGTATTTTAACATAGAAATGGCAAATCATGCCTTTAGGAGTAATTAATGCAGGACATAATTATAGGTATTGGGGTATTCCATCCTGGCAAACAGTGACTCTAAAAAAGAATTGATGGTCATAATAGCAAAGCAGCTGAAGGTATACTTCTCACACATGTTACCAAATTTGCCCATTACTTTGGGGTGTGCTCATTTATTAAAGGATAGTTTCTAGGGTCTTGGTGATTCTGTCAAAGTGCTGCTTGTGTTACTATACGGAGCTGTATCTCTCCCTTCTGCAAGCCCTCACCCCCAGTGGAGCTATCTTGCAGGACTTAATCTCAATGGGACTGGGTTTCTCCAGTCACCAAATCAGTCATACACACAAACACACATAATTAACGTGACATGCCTGCCCTGGCTGGGCTGATCAGCATGGACAGGCTGACACCCTCATATGCCAAGAATCAGTTCATAAGAGCAACAATAAAATGTAGTCAGACACAAGCACACAGGTAAACAGAATCCCTCTGAATCTGGCTGGGTGTCCAGCTGATACCCTCATGGGCCAGCATTCAGTTCATAAGGGCAAGTCTGAGTCAAACTGGGTCAATCAGCCTGTACAAGCTGATCCCCTTATGTGTTTCAAACTCAGCACGTCCCAATCTTTGGTCTCTTGATGAGCAGACCCCACAATAATTTGGGCTTCACAGGGATCTTTAGCATAGGTAAAAGAAGCGTTGCTGCAGAGCACGGGAGGAAAAAGAAGCAGAGAAGGAAAAATATACCCAATTACTACCAGTTTGACTATAAAAGTTATTTATTGCTAAGCATATGAAATATATAATAGTACTAGTAGTAATAGACATGCAAAAGAAAAACAAACACAAACAATGACAACACTACCCTGGTTTCACTAAGTATTTAGGGAAACTTGGCTCAAGCTTAACTAATACAGTTCAGGTTCAGAAGTTTTTGCCTGGAGAGAAGAGATAGAGAGAGCGAGCGTTGGGGTCTCACCTAGTCCACGGTACCCAGGCTGCAAAGCTGACAGGCACAGTCCGTAGCACAATCCTTGAAGAGAGAGACGATCTGCCCTTCCAGCGTCCCAAGAATGACAGGGGATGGTGTCAGCACAGGAGTTTTCTTCTTCTTTCTTCTTCTCCTTCTTTCCTCCTGCTTCTTCTTCTTCTCTTTTTCTTCTCAGCACACACACTTACAGATTTTTATACCCTCAGTTCAGCTGCTTCGAAGCACCCTCAGTAGTGTAAATCATTGTCTTTTCTATTGACAAGGGGTTATCTGGTTTGGACCATCTCAGGAAACTGATTGATCATCAGGAAACACTTAAGATTAGGGAGTAACCCAAATACTTGGGAGACAGCTTGAAATTCCTATGGATGGCAGATATACTGATGGGATATCTCATGGTTTCTTCAGGAACAATAGATAGCTTGCAGCATCAGGATTTTGGATTTTTACTTGTTGTGCACAAGCCTCAGCTTAGTATGACTTTTCCAGATCTTACTATATTATTGGAGTGCTCATAACCTTTTGTGGAGAGGACTTCCACCAGTCGTCTCGGGAAAGATATGACAACACCTGGGATTAGGGCTCCAGCAGGTTGGATGCTGTGATGAAGCCTTAACCATTGTTCCAATGTTGCCCATACCCCCTCTGACTCGGTCTCTTGCCTCAGCATTCCCTAACCCGGCAATCGAGTTTTAGTCAATCAAGTTTAAATAGGCCTCCCATAGTGGGACCAGGGATTGTACGGCCCGAGATGCCTATTAAACTTAGAGCTGTGTGTGCATGTCTGTGGGGGGGGGGAAAGTCCTTAGTAAATCCAGATTAGACCTGGTCTGATAAATGCTGAGCTGGGTGTGTGTGAACATGGGTTGATTAACATTGGAAGCACAGATTCCCCATCATGCAGCGCTCTCCTGGTTCTCTGGTCCCAGAATTCACTGCAGTCTCTGCTTCAGGCTTTCTGTTTTCCATCTCTCATGTAAATGAATGGCCATCTGGTTCCATCTCGGATGCAAATGAGACCTAGGGCAGTTGTTTCACTCTTATCAGCCTTATCTGGTGAGAGTCTTAGGTGCGTCTCTCACTGCATCTTAATTAGTTTTGTTTAGGTAGAGGAGGGGAGGGAGGGGGAGGGGGAGTCCTTTGTGAGTCAGACAGACTGCATCCTGTGCCAGGGTTGCCCAAGAACACAGAACTGAGACATAACACACAATACTGTGTTTGAAAGAACTAATGCAAACTTTGGATGTACAATCAGGAGAGTGCCAATTAAGAGAAGAGAAGTTATATTACCTCTGCATTTGGCAATTTCATAATCAGTACTGGACTAGTGCGCCCTCAACTCAGGAAGGATGTTGAGAATTTGGGAGGGTTCAGTAAAAAAGTTATGGAAAAAGAATAAAAATTGGAAAACATGCTAGGTAGTGATAATTTTAGGAGCTTACTCTATTTAGTTTATCAAAGATAATTTTGATCATCCTGTAAGAATTGACACAGGTAACACAAATTTGACAACAGACAAATGTACAATAATAATCTAGTGGTCAGAAGTTGAAGCTATACAAATGCCATCTAGAAACAACTAATAACTTTTTTAATAATGAATGAGTTAATCATTGGAACAGTTTATCAAGGGTTGTGACATATTCTCCATTGGTGGAAATTTTCTAATCAAGACTAAATGTTTTCTTCAAAGATACGTTTGTAGTCAAACAGGAATTAATTCAAACAAAGTATGTGGGCAAAGCAGTAAAAGATATCAGGATCAGTTTTATAAACTATGACACTATAAAAATTTTTAAATTGGGAAATACTCAAGGCAGAAATGAGCCAACCAGATGAATAACCAAATAGCCCAACACTGTCCCACAGGGACACAATCAGGATCATTGTAAGATTTGGCTCTAAGTATATTCCACAATAATGAAATATAGAGGTACTTGAGATATTCCCGAAACTGACTCTGGAAATTATGTTTCAGAGGAATTAGAAGATTTTTCTGACATCACTATTGAGAATATGCCTGAAATTAGAAAATTATTAGTCTGTACTGTTTTAAATAATTATTTTATATTGCTAGCATATTTGTCATTTATACATGCAATAAATTAACATGCATATTGTTTTCATTTCCACTCATGTAACATTTTAAATTAAATGGGTAAAGAAGCATTTTCCACTATAAAAATGTACTTGACTGCCACTTGACTGTAGATGACTGCCAGCTAAAACTAAGCAGCCAGCTACAATGAAGAAATGTGCTGAATACTGATACCTTTTTAACTCTAAATCTTTTTCTGGAAACAAACATATTTGTGGTTGGTTTATTGCATGCAGGGGAAAAAACCAACACAAAAACCTTACTTGTTTTTCCCCCCTCCCTTGTTTTTCTAGCTACTGAGTTGAGCCTAATCACAACGTCTGTATAAATCAAACAGATGCTCATTGGAAACAAAAAAAATAATGTCTGGCATGCAGTTATATTGTGTTTTTAGACTACATGGAGCACAGTTACTGAAAAGCAATGTTTTGTGTCACTATATTGTTACCAGATTTACCCATTACTTTGGGGTGTGCTCATTTATTAGGGGTAGTTTCTAGGGTCTTGGTGATTCTGTCAATGTGCTGCTTGTGTTAATATACGGAGCTGTATATCTCCCTTATGCAAGTCCTCACCCCCAATGGAGCTATCTTGCAGGACTCAGTTTCAATGGGGCTGGGTTTCTCACACACAAATTAACGTGACACGCTTGACCTGGCCGGGTTGATCAGCATGGACAGGCTGACACCCTCATATGCCAAGAATCAGTTCATAAGAGCAACAATAAAATAAAGTCAGACACAAGCACACAGGTGAACAGAATCCCTCTGAATCCGGCTGGGTGTCCAGCTGACACCCTCATGGGCCAGCATTCAGTTCATAAGGTCACGTCTGAGTCAAACTGGGTCAATCAGCCTGTACAAGCTGATCCCCTTATGTGTTTCAAACTCAGCACATCCCAATCTTTGGTCTCTTGATGAGCAGACCCCACAATATTTTTGGGCTTCACAGGGATCTTTAGCTTAGGTAAAAGAAGCGTTACTGAAGAGCACAGAAGGAAAGAGAAGCAGAGAAGGAAAAATATACCCAGTTACTACGAGTTTGACTATAAAAGTTATTTATTGCTAAGCATATGAAATATATAATGGTACTAGTAGTAATAGACATGCAAAGGAAAACCACAAGCAATTACAATACTACCCTGGTTTCACTAAGTATTTGGGGAAACTTAGCTCAAGCTTAACTATTACAGTTCAGGTTCAGAAGTTTATGCCTAGAAAAAAAAGAGAGAGAGAGCACTGGGATCTCACCAGTCTAAGGTACTCAGGCTGCAGAGCTGACAGGCACAGTCCATAGCACAATTCTTGAAGAGAGAGATGATCTGTTCTTCCAGCGTCCCAAGAACGACAGGGGATAGTGTCAGCACAGGAGTTTTCTTCTTCTTCTTCTTCTTCTTCTTCTTCTTCTTCTTCTTCTTTCTTCTTTCTTAAGCACACACACTTTTTACAGATTTTTATACCCTCAGTTCAACTGCTTCGAAGCATCCTTAATTGTGTAAAACATTGTATTTTCTATTGACAAGGGATTATCTGGTTTGGAACATCTCAAGAAACCGATTGATAATCAGGAAACACTTAAGATTAGGGAGTAACCAAATACCTGGGAGCCAGCTTGAAATTCCTATGGATGGCAGATATACTGATGGGATATCTCATGGTTTCTTCAGAAACAATAGATAGCTTGCAGCATCAGGATTTTGGATTTTTACTTGTTGTGCACAAGCCTCAGCTTAGCGTGACTTTTCCAGATCTTACTATAGTCTTTTAACAGACTTAAAGCAATTATTGGGGTGCTCATAACCTTTTGTGGAGAGGACTCCCACCAGTCGTCTCAGGAAAAGTATGACAACACCTGTGATTAGGGCTCCAATGGACTGGACGCTGTGATGAACCCTTAACCATTGTTCAAATATTGTCCATACCCCCTCTGACTCAGTCTCTTGCCTCAGCATTCCCTAACCCGGCAACCGAGTTTTTAGTCAATCAAGTTTAAATAGGCCTCCCATAGTGGGACCGGGGAATGTACGGCCCGAGATGCCTATTAAACTTAGAGGTGTGTGTGTGTGTCTTGGGGGGGGAGGGAAGTCCTTAATAAATCCAGATTAGAACTGGTTTGATAAATGCTGAGCTGGGTGTGTGTGAACATGGGTTGATTAACATTTGGAGCACAGATTCCCCATCATGCAGTGCTCCCCTGCTTCTCTGGTCCCAGAATTCACTGCAGTCTCTGCTTCAGGCTTTCTGTTCTCCATCTCTAATGTAAATGAATGGTCATCTGGTTTCATCTCAGATGCAAATGAGTCCTAGGGCAGTTTGTTCACTCTTGGCACCCTTATCTTGAGGGTCTTAGGTGTGTCTCTCACTGCATCTTCATCAGTTTCATTTATGTAGTGGAGGGGAGGGAGGGGGGTGAGTCAGACAGACTGCATCCTGTGCCAGGGTTCCCAAGAACACACAGCTGAGATGTAACAATATTTAGTGACACATCTATGTTCCATAACAAGGTCTTTCCAAAGAAAAAGTGGCCACATCAAGTTATGGATCATTTCCATTGCCATTCCATAGCAATGTGTTTTACAGATGTCTGCAAACGAATTCTAGGCTATGCTTCCCCTCCTTCTGAGAAAGAGCTATCTGCCTGGTATTTTAGATATTAATTTTATTTTTGAAGCGTGGTTAGAAGAGAATCCTTTTGAATTCATTTAGAATCTACAGTGTAACCAAAGCCACCAGTTTCTGCTGACCAATGTGTTTGCAAAAGGAATATTGTGCATTGCCATTTTTAGTTACACATTACTGTAGATGATGACAATGTGTTTTTATCACTCGATTCCCTATGGAGCCAAATACAATCTACTTGAAGAATTTAGGATCAGATTCCAAGTCAAACCTTTCCAACTCAAGACTAATCTAAGCTCTTCTACCTCATTCCATGCCCATCAGAGGTACAGGTATTCAGCACCTCTTGGATTCATGATGTATACACATTTCATAATTGTGAACATCAAATACTCTGTGTCAAAACAGTAGCACCAGAAGCCATCTTTTCAAAATGTTTATAATACAAATTCTGAAGGCTAGATTATCTGCTCCAGTGAAACAGAAATTTAACACTATTAGGGAGCTGGCTATGTGACTGATTTTCCATCTATCCTAGTTATAGGACACTGATAATGATGAAGCAAGTGTCACCACACTCATATGTTGGAAGCATTACAACCAGAAAGTCAGCAACAGGTAGAATGATCAATGTCAATAAGACCTTGGACACCTAGAGGAGAGCCATAATGGTGTTCATTGATGATGTCGTCACCCATCTGGGCTTGAGCACCACAGCTGCAGTCAGCATCTTTGGAGAGGCCCCAAGAGTGCATGCTTACCTTAAACCATAGAATGCCCATACTGAGATGGTTAAGAGCAGTCCAGGCTCTACACAGAAGCTGCCATTCTGAGGGGCAGAAGCTGTGTTGGAGATGAAGTTCTTTAGTCACAGTTCTTGTGCAGCATATGTCCTACTTCACTGATGGGAGGTCCATTTTGCAGGTGACATGCCACCTGCAGATTTGATGAGCTAATTGGGCTCAGTGGAGAACAGGTTCTGAGACTTCGGGTAGTAGTTGGTTTTCTGGCTTGTGGCTACTAGGCTGGAGTGCAAAGAATGATCTGGATCTTGGGCCTTGAGGACCAGAGTAGCAACTTGTCTCTGAATTTTGGGGGGTGGGTGGGTAAGGGAATGCCTGAGAGGACTGGTAAGCAGTCAACTGGCATTGGCATAGGACATCTGGCAATGGCCCTCATGCTGCTGTTAAGGCTGGAATCCACTAAGTTAGTGTGCATGCTCCAGCCCCATACTGATACACAGTATTCAGCCAGAGCATATGCAAGAGCCAAAGCTGAGGTGTGAAGTGTTTGGAAATTTGCACCCCAGGTGGTGCCAACAAGGCAACAGATAAGAGCTCCTCTGCTGTTAACCCTACTCTGGACCCCTTCTAGATGCTGGTGGTAGGTAAGGGTCTGGCACAGCTTGACTCCTAAATAAGTAACTGTGTAACAGTGTTCAAATGTCTAGTCACCAGTCTTGACTTTTATTTCTTTCTTCGCTTGGTTGTTATTTAGGTGGAAGGATGTTTCCACTGTTTTAGCAAGGCTGAGCTGGAGATGCCATTTATGGAAGTACTCAGAGAGGGTGTTCATGTCTGATGTCAAAATGGATTCAATGGCTTCCCATTGCTTGCTTGATTTGATGAGAGCCAGGTTGTTGGCATAGCCATACTCCATGGACTGGGTGTCAGGCAGATTGACAATGTACATGTTGAAAAGCAATGGAAAAACTACCGAGCCTTGTAGGACACCATTCTTAAGACTTCCTGTTCATCAATGGTCTTGAGAGTGAAACTGCATGAGCATAATAATGCTGAGAATCATTTTCGGGGAGCTTGTAATAGAGGGCATGGAGCCAAAAAGTGTCATATGCAGCAGTGAGGTCCACCAATGCAGCATCAACCTTCTCCCCACCTCAAACCTCTCTTCAGTGTCTTGAATAAGGAGGGTTACCTGCTTCACTGTTGACTTTTTGGGTCTAAAACTAGCCTGTTTCTTAGGCTTCTGCAGATAGATTATGGGGTAGACTTGGGCATAAATAAGGTGTTCCAGTAGCCTGAATGGAATACACAGGAGGGAAATAGGTCTACAGCTCTTTGCATAATCCTTGGGCTTGTTAGTCTTTAGGACTGCAATGACTGTGGCCTTTCTCCAAATGTGAGGGATCTTGTTGCATTTGATGCAGTTGGAGATGCACTCACAAAGCCAAATGATCATCATCTCTTCAGAGTTACAAAGAAATTCAGCATGTATGGCATCATGCTCTGGTGATTTGTTGGTCTTTAAAAGCTTACCGGCTGCCTTCATTTCCTCAGTACTTAATTCTCCAAAAAGGTGAGCATTGGGACCATGAGTCTATCAGAGCTGTTTAACTTCTTTCTTTATCTGCCTTGTGAATTCCTTGTCAGGTTTGATTTAGTGGCCATTACACACAAGGTGAGCAGCACTGGCATCAGCTTTGACTTCACACTTGCTTACACTTTGTTTCTTTCCTGTAAGCTGGTTTATCTTCTGCCAAACCTTCCAGCTGGAGTGTAAGAAGTTAATTGACTTCAATGTTTCTTCCCATCAGGCTTTCCTGACTTTTTCTAGATGGTTGATGAGCTCTGTAACATCATTCATAGCACACTTAATCTAGCCTATGGACTGCTCAGATTTGGGTGAGCAATGATCTCCAAAGTACTTTCTATCAGCTGAGCACAACTAAAAAGTCATTTGATAGTCTTTCTCTTCCCTGCCATAACATGACTCCAACACATCCTTAGTGCTGAAAGCATTCTGATGGACACAGAAAACCTGGCTATTCCACACCTACAACCACTGAGGTCTCCCTGCCCCTAGACAGGTGGAATCCCAAGTAGAATTAATGTAACCTGTCTCACCATCCTATTCATCACACTGATGCAGAGCAGAGTGATATAAAACTGAAAAGAAAATGCTTTATTTCAATTCTTGTCTTTGGAAGAAATTACAAAGGCATTTAAAGCCAAATATTCTTTTTCTGAGAACTTCACTACCACATTTTTGCAAACAGATATACTGTGTTCTATGAGACTAATTCCAATGAGTTACTCTTTCAAACCACAGCAATCATTTAAATTTTGTTTTGAAAAAGATAACAAAATATTCTGTCAGCCACAAAAATGGAGAGAGGGAGCAACAGAGAGGACAGGAGGAGCGGTGTCACAGATTTCAAGGGAAGCTGTGCTTTGGGACTCCCCAAAAAAGCCTTGTCTCGTCTCCCTCCCAAAAAACCCTCAGAAGCCAGACCTCATGTAGCTTTTAGAGGGGCAAGCCTCTAACTTCAAGACCCTAGCTCTTTGACCTTGGCTTCCTCAGCTATCTTTAGTACTCCTACCACAGAAAGCTCCTTCTTTATTCAGTTCCTGGGACGTGGGGATTGCCTCTTCAAAGGTTGGGGCCGGGGGGGGGGGGGGGGTCATAGTGCTGATGTCCCAAACAACCTCTCTCCACGTCAAAGAGTGCTAGCACAGATCTCCCTGTCCTTCCTGGGACTCCTGATTTCTCTCTCTTCAGCTCCCTCAAAGCCTCCTTGTTTTTGCCCCTAGGCAGTGTGCCACATTAGAAACAAATGGTAACAAAAATGTAGTACTTAACCTGGGGATTAACACCCATCCAGTGTAACGAAACATGTTATTATTGGGAATCAATCAGAGGTTAGAGTCCTGGGCCTGCTGCTAGGCTCAGATTGTTATCTTCCCTTGATGTGAAAAGGGCATCTAGATGTCCTGATATAAAACTATCCACAGCAAAAGGTACTCACACTAAGCCCTCCAAAATGTTCCCTACAAGAACTCCAAAGTAGACATCAGCCACTTAGTTTCTTTGGTCACAGTACAGAAATAAAAAATCTTCAAAAATAGGTATTCACAATGCCTTTATTTAAAAACAGTAATTTACCTTTAAAAAGCCATGTGAGATAATAATTTATGAGCTCAACACAAACTAGCTGCATATATAACAATATACACCTACTGTTAAGATGGTCAAAAAACGAATGATTGGAAGAAATATAGCTCTGTAATGCACAAGTGCACATTGAAACTTCAACTGAAATGACCTGACTGTCATTGTCAGTTAACATATTCACTCTTAGTCAGAGTTTTTTCAAGACAGCTGATACATCATTTGAATACTTGGGTTATGAATGTGCTCTCCTTCCTACCACAGAATGATGCAGAAAGTACATTTCTGAAACATCTTGGCAATTGGAGACAGGAATGTTGTATTAAAGAGGGGTTGTCAAGTATTTAAGAAATTGGTAAATTAGTCTCTTATTGAGCAGTGGGATTCTCTACTGCCAGAACTTTCTAAACTTGTGTAATTACACTGACTGCCTGTAAATTGGGCATGGCATTCAGTTATGTGATTATCACATGGCATATCTTGGTCCTTTACATTCCTTTTCTGCTGCCTTTCTTAGTCCCAGAATGCCCTGTAAATCAAGTGTGTGAGGAGGAAAATGGGTGATAAAGAGCCATTTTTATTCCATGGACATAGATTGAAAAGACTCCCCAACTCTCACTTCAGTAATACTCTAAGTTCTGCTTGTGCACAGGATCAGCAGAAAACAGACTTAGGTCAGGGGTTGTCAACCAGGGGTACACTGATTCAAAAAGGTTGAAAACCCCTTCCCTAGGTCAAGAAACTTGGTGTAAAACAAGCATTGTTCCATATTGCAGTCAGTGCTATAGATCCTGACTCCTTCCAGTCATGTCCACTTTCATATAAACATTCATTGTATTTCTAATTTCTAATGGTTGCTAATTAAATGAAACTATATGTTATTTTTTGGTAAATGTAACAGGAAACCCTAGCCTTTTACTGAAGAGTGGCATGGCCCCTTTAAGGGCAGAGTCTTTGTAACACAGGCAGCCAGCAGAGTGGCAGTTAAGGGACAGCCCTATAGTCAGATCAATTGACAGGGGTGTCACCTGACTGGAAGAAGGCTCAGGCCTAAGCTATATAAGTCTGGGCTACAGCCAGATAGGGAGGCCAGCCCTGAGAGTTGTAGAGTGTGGAGCTCCTGACAGCAGCACAGCAGGGCCCCTGAATCCACAGGGGGACTGGAAGAAAGAAGCTCTGCAGGCCTGGGAACAAGGAAGAGTTACTTGGGGGCAGAGTGCAAGAGACTTGCTATGCAGGCAAATGGCTTTTTATTTTATGTTAAGTCCAGAGAGGGTTTGGGTGCCTAGCAGAAGGCTGAAGTATTTTAATTTAAGTTACACCAGTGGCTTGGGTTTGGAACTAAAGGGGTTTGAAGGTCCTATTAGTGTCCTAGGGGTACATGATTGCCTTGAGCCCTGCAGGGCGCAGGCTCAAGGCTGAGCAGGTGCAGAGCCTAGAACAAGGCAAAGCATGGGGCCACAGAGCCCAGAGCCTAGAAATGGGCAGAGTGTGGACCCACAGATCCCAAAGCCTGAAGCCAAATGGAGAGAAGGGCCAGGGGCCTGATGCCCAAGTGGGTAAGACCAGGACTTAGGCCCAGAGGCCATATCTAGAACAGTGGGCCTTGGCTACAGGACCAGCCAGAGTAGTGGGGCAGAAGCCGGGAAGGCTAAAAGTCCAACAAGGGAAGGAAGGCCTGAAGTGGCTTGGGGATTTATGGAAAAGTGTCCCACCCAATTTGTGACTCAAAACACATACGGGGTATGGGGAATAGCATAGGGGTAGAATGGAGCCACGCAATCAGCCCATTAGGTGTTGACCCCCAGTACCTGGGGAACATTAGTGTAAGTTCAGGGCATCCTCCCATACTTTAATAACAATTTACATCAAGGTATGGTAGGAGAAAGAAGTGTGGACTGCCCCAAGAGTAGGGTGCAAGAAATTTGCTCAGCCTCCAGGGGCTCCGCAGCCACCTCTGGAGATGGTGTCCTGCTACAGCAGGGGTGGGCAAAGTCCAGCCCCAGGGCCAGATTCAGCTAGCAGTGAACTCCATTTAGCAGCAGCTTCTGCCCACATGGCTAGGTCTGGTCTTCATTGAGACCCCAGCTGCAGCTATGCTGTGATTGCACAAGGATGGGGTTGTCATGAAGACAGGCCACACCTGTGCTGGCAGGGCAGAGCAGGGCAGGGGGCCTTGTTGATCTTGTAGTGGGGCATCCCCACCTGGGATCTTGTGGTGGGGGCAGCTAGTTTGAGGCCAGGGCAGAGCTGCGATCTGCAGCCTGCATGCTCGGGGCAGGGGCATGTAGGCAGCAGATCGTGGCTCCACTCTGGCTCCTTGCAGTGGCAACAGCATAGTCCTGAGCTGAGGCAGAGCTGCAGTCTACTGCCTGTGTGCCCCTTCCCTGAGCATGCAGGCAGCAGGTCTCAGCTCTGTCTGGCCCTGGCCCAAGCTGCCCCCACTGCAGGATCCCAGTGGCTCTGGAGAAGCCTCCTGCCCTGCTCTGCCCTGCCCTGCCACACACCCTGCCAGAGTGGCTGGGGCCAGTCTTCATGGCAACCTCAGCCTTGTGCTATCACAGCGCTGCGGCTGGGGTCTCCATGGAGACTGGCCTCAGTCATGTGGGATGGGGTTGCTGGGAAATGGAGTCTGGGTGCTGGCTGGATCTGCCATTTTGCCCACCCCTGTGCTACAGTAAACCTTAACAGTATCTTATTCATCTTTTCCCAAGGTTCTAAAGGGGTCTCAGTCTTGGCCTTCTGTTTGTGTCCCTAGTTCTTAAAGGCATATGGATACTTTAACCAACCTTGTTTTTTGAAGTCCTGTTTTGGTCCTATATTTGAACCAGCTCCCCAACCTTTCCCAGCTCCTTCCTATCCTTCAGTAGTCTCTGCTTCTTTCCCCTTTAGGGTAAGAGCAAGAGTGAAGCCTTCAGCTAGGCTGAAAATGAACACAGGTCTTTTCTTTTATTGAACAAGAAGAGAAAGACATCTACAGGATGTAAACAAATATGATCTTTACACCCTTTTGAACAAGGCAAAAGCAAGGGAAATGGACACAGGCATTAGATTCCATTCTTCTTAGGGCAGAGACAAAGTAAAGTCAGGCAATTAGTTAAGAAAATCTAAAAACAAACAGTTTTTAAACCCAAGAAAATAGGCTTCCATGGAAGATACAGGCATTCCCTTAGTGAGGCACAGACATTGTTCAGCTGAGCTGCCCAGCGACTCCTACCTCCTCATGCTTGGATTTCACTTGTTTTGTGTTCTTGCTGCCTTCTTAAAAGCTATGGATCCAATTATTTTGTAGTACTCCCTTCTGATTCTTAACCTAGTGCCAGACTTTCAAACTGAACACCTACATCTATGTTCTGATTCTTCTGGGTGGTTACAGAAAGTATATGTGTGAAATATATTACTTATCTTCATTAGTTTATGTTAAGTTTCTGGTGTAACTAGATATTCATTTCATGATCTACAGTTTAACTGGATATATTTTATCAAAACTGAAATAGCCTCTCTACCAAGGTGACAGCATATGCCTCTAGGAATGTGCTCTAATCTAAACAGTTACCTGGATACTGCACATTGTTCACTTCTATTTTGTATTTCTTGGTTGAGATACATCATATGGAATAAGCAGAGGCTATTGACCAGTTAATGGGTAATGTCTTGCAAGAAACACAGTATAAGTACATATATAAGTTAGCAAGGATATATAACACTCCCATTAGGTTGGACAATTTTTTTTTGGAAAGAACACTGAAGAATGTGTGCACATTCAGTGGTAAATATGGATTTGTACCCCAATATGTATGTGTGTATGTATATATATATATATGTGTATGTGTATGCGTACATGTGTGTGTGTATGTATTATGCATTAGGTATTATGCATGAAAGTTGACAGCTCTAACAAAATAGCACTGACCAATATGGCAATTTGGCTCATTCTCACACAGGGAATGTGGAAAAAAAGGAGTTTTCCTGGGTCAGGAAATGAACTGGAGACAGATTCCCAGAACAAAAGGAATCCAGAGCTGAGACCCAAGAACTCCAAGGTATCTGTGTAATGTAAGTTATAAAAATGTAAGTTGTTTCTGTAACTCAGTAGGGAAGCCCATCCAACTTGCTCAAGCATAAAGTTAAATTGACCAAAAATGGTAGGCTATTGTTTTGAAATAATTTTTCTCTAATGCTTTGTTCTATTCCCTGAATCAACTTGTTTTACGACAGCTGTTCATCTTTATATACATCTAGTCACTGTCTCCTAAAGGGAAGAAATGCTTGATTGACCTGTTGTTTGGTTGGCATAAACAGGGTACTGCACTCAAATCCCAGGAGAACTTCCACCATAAATGTAGAATCATAGAATCATAGAAAATAAGGGTTGGGAGGGACCTCAGAAGGTATTTTAGTCCATCCCCTTGCTCAAAGCAGGACCATCCCCAACTAGATTATCCCAGCCATGGCTTTGTAGCTGGGTTGTAAAAACCTCCAAAGATGGAGACTCTGCCTCTCTAGGTAATCCATTCCAGTGTTTCACCACCCTCCTAGTGAGAAGGTTTTTCCTAATATCCAACCTAAACTTCCCTTGCTACAACTTGAGACCATTGCTCTTTGTTCTGTCATGTGCCACCACTGAAAACAGTCTAGTTTCATCCTGTTTGGAACCACCCTACAGGTAGTTAAATGCTGCTATCAAATCCTTTCTCAGTCTTCTCTTTTGCAAACTAAATAAGCCCAGTTACCTCATCCTCTCCTTAGAAGTGATGTGCTCAGCCCCCTAACCATTTTCATTGCCTTCTATTTGACTCTTTTTCAATTTTTCCACATCCTTTCTGTAGGGGTGGGGGGTGCAAACCTGGACCCAGTAGTCCCAATGTAGCCTCACCAGT
The DNA here is from genome assembly GCF_030867095.1 of Alligator mississippiensis. Lineage (NCBI taxonomy): Eukaryota > Metazoa > Chordata > Crocodylia > Alligatoridae > Alligator > Alligator mississippiensis. The sequence continues at coordinate 72,765,399 of NC_081828.1, forward strand.
GCCAAATAAAGGGGAATCATTACTTCTCTCAATCTGCTGGCAGTACTCCTACTAATGCAGCCCAGTGTGTTGTTAGCCCTCTTGGCAACAAGGGCACACTGTTAACTCATATCTAGCTTATTGTTCACTGTAACCCCCAGGTCCTTTTCTGCAGAGCTTCTGATTAGCCACTCCAGCCCCAAACTGTAGCGGTACATGGGATTCTTCTATCCTAAATGCAGGACTTTGCGCTTGTCCTTGCTGAACTTCATGAGATTTCTTTTGACCCAATCCTCCAATTCATCTAGGTCACTCTGAATCCTAGCCCCAGCCTCCAGTGTATCTACTACTCCCCCCAGCTTGGTACCATCTGCAAACTTGCTGAGGGTGCACTTCATTCCAGCTTCCAGATTGTTAATGAAGATATTGAACAAAACCAGGTCTGGGATGGTCCCCTGGGTCACTATACTTGATCCCAGCCACCAACTAAATATTAAGCCATTGATCACTACCTGCTGATCCCAACAATCCAGCCAGCTTTCTATCTACCTTACAGTCCATTCATCAAACCCATACTTCCTTAGCTTGCTTGCAAGAATGCTATAGGAGACCATATCAAAAGCCTTGCTAAAGTCAAGGTATATCGTGTCCACTGTTTTCCCCATATCCAGAGCCAGTTATCTCATCATAGAAGGCAATCCAGTTGATCAGGCATGACTTGCCCTTGTTGAATCCATGTTGACTGTTCTGAATCACCTTCTTCTCCTCCAAGTTCTTAACAATGGATTTCTTGAGGATCTGGTCCATGATTTTTCCAGGGACTAAGGCGAGGCTGACTGGTCTGTAGGTCCCTAGATCCTCTTCTTCCCTTTCTTAAATATGGGCACTATATTTGCCCTTTTCCAGTCATCCAGGACCTCCCCCATTCACCATGAGTTTTCAAAGATAATGGCCAGTGGTTCTGCAATCACATCAGCCAATTCCCCTAGCACCCTCAGATGTATTGCATCCAGTCCCATGGACTTCTACACATACAGCTTTTCTAAATAGTGCCTAACCTGTTCTTTCATCACTGAGGTCTGCTCTCCTTCTCCTGTAAACTGTTCTGACTGGTGCAGTACTCTGGGTGCTGACTTTGCCTGTGGAGACTGAGGTAAAAAAGGCATTGAATATTTCAGCCTTTTCCTCGTCCCATGTCACTAGGTTGCATCCCCCATATGCTAAGGCATAATCCCATAATTTCCCTGATCCTCCTCTTGTTGCTAACATACTTATAGAAATCCTTCTAGTTTCCCTTCATGTCTCTTGCTACCTGCAAGTCCAATTGCACTTGGCCTTCCTGATTTCATCCCTGCATGCCTGAGAAAGTCTTATACTCCTCCCTAGTCATCTGTCCAAGCTTCCACTTCTTGTAAGTTTCCTTTTTGTGTTTTATCTTGCTGAAGAGTTCCTTGATAAGCCAAGCTGGTCTTCTGCCATACTGGTCTTTCTGCACATCATGATTGTTTGTTCTTGTGCCCTCAGTAAGTTTTCTTTAAAGTCCAGCCAACTCTTCTGGACTCTTCTCCCCCTCAGACTGACCTTCCAGGGTATCCTGCCTATGAGTTACTTGGGTGAGAAAGTAACTTGGCCTGCTTTTCTGAAGTCCAGGGTCCATACTCTTGCTCTTCTTTGTTCCTTTCCTCAGGATCCTGAATTCAATCATCTTGTGGTTACTTCTGCCCAAGTCACCATCCACTACTACGTTCCCCAACAATTTTTCCATTTTTGTGATTAGCAGGTCAAGAAGAGAACACCTAGTTGGCTTCTCCAGTTGGCTTCACACCTAGTTGTGCACTGCCGTATTGCCCTCTTAGCAAATGTCAGGGTGATTGAAGTCCCCCATGAGAACCAGGGCCTGTGATTGGGAAACTTACACCACCTGTTTAAAGAAAGTCTCATCCATCACATCCTCCTGGTCTGGTGGGCTGTTGAAGACATCCCCCATGACATCACCCTTGTTGCTTTCCCCTCTTACCCTAACCCAGAGACTTGCAACAGGCCTCTCTCTCCAGTTTCACACTGGAGCCCTGAGCAATCATACAGTTCTTTTACATAAAGTACAACCTTTGACATGCAAGGGTACAAAGTTTAACAACTGAAGGATGGCACTTAGGGAATAATCCTATAACTATGACAGATATGCATGAGTACTTGCTGCTATCTGGAGCTATTGGAAAATGATGGATATGGATCTGTACCACAAAATGCATATTGAGCTTCCTGAAAACATATGTCCTTACTTCTCTGCTATTCCCCAATCTCAGTGTTAAGGCCATTCTCACTGCACTGAGAACAATCCTGAGAACAAGAGCTTTAGCACTGGCCTACACTTTCGCAGAATACTGTGCCCCAATCTAGTTAAACAGGGCTCATCTGACAAGGTTAACATACAACTCAACCAAGCAATATGAATCATTACAGGAACAATCTGATCCATGCTACTTCAATGGCTCCCTGTTCTTAGTAACATACATCCTCTCCAACTGAGAAGAAAAAATGCCTTAACTAAATTATGGACTAAAATAAGAAGTAACCCACATCTGCCTATAAACAAAGATTTCTTAAATCCACCACATCTGAGATTAAAATCTAGACATCCTGCTTGGAGAACAGCAATTCAACTTGAGCAAGATTCATTTAGCATCCAAGATGCCCAGATACAAGACTGGTTCAATTCACCCCTTAATAATGAAATTATTATTACAAAGCCCACTATTAGACCAGGTGGCTTTGATCTCCCTAGACATCTTTGATCTTCTCCGGACTGGAGGATAGGACATGGCAAATGTTGATTTTACATCCATGGGGCTGGACTAGCTCACCAAACTGCTATGGTGGTACCCCTGTTCAAACCTTGAACCAGATCACCTCTGTGTGCCCTCTCTATGCATTTAATGGAACTCTATTGGATTTGCACAATACAACACCTGGGGCAATAAGATGGTTGCTGAATTTGGACATAAAATTATGAAAATATTTTTCCTTGCTGTGTGATCATTGTATCATCATATACTAAAAAAAAACATTAAGGCATTCAGTCTCTACCTTTTAGCTGTATGGTCTGGCTATAGATAATTAAATGATTAATTAGTTTTATACTTTCACTGTAATAGGCTCAGTGAGAATATATACATCTGCATTATGGTTTATCCCAAGGGCTTTTCTTATATCTCTTTCCTCTCTTTATCTATTACCACTGTACACAATTCCAATATGTGTGGCATTTTGACACTTTTTGTATTGAGTTTCCAATATTTATTGCCATGTCCATCTTCTAATCTTTATTCATGTCCATTTAGGTATTAAAATGAACAAGAGGATAGTAGGATGAGAGAGAGAGTTAGAGGACAGGAATGATCTTACCCCTTGCAGAAAGGAGAGAAGGAACAGTGATTCTAAGTATAGAGTAGTCATTAGCAAAAGAGTGTGTCTATAATGTGTAGTGTGTGGTGTTGAATGTGTATGTGCAGACCCAGCCAGGATTAGAAGACATCATGGTAGGCTTAATAATTATGAAAGGTCCACAAGTTCCATTAATCCTTCTCAAGTTTTTTTTTTTCTTTTTAATTTTAAAGAAACACTCACTGTTTAATCAAACATATCATAAGCACCCACCTATTAACTTTTATAGAATATACAAGCAGCCACGGATGCCACCAGACAAGAATGCCACGGAATAACCTCAGGGTCATCAATGTGACCCTGTAACAGGGGACCCTAGCCCTGTCACCGGAAGGCACGTCCTCCCCTTTAAGGCCAGAACTTTCTGGGCAGAGTGGCAGTTTGGGAGGGAGCAGCCGAAGGGAAAGGAGTGCCTCAGAGAGCTCAATGGAGGAGCGGTCCAAAGACGGGAAGAGGGGAACCACGGAAGCCCCAGAGTGACGGCAGCCACATCACAGCAAGGACGTGAGTCGACGGGGGGAAGCCGAAACACGGATCCTGTGGATATAAGCTGACATGCTATTTTCTTTATCGCATTAGCTGGTGGCAGTTATTACCCATGGACAGGACTGTTTATTTTTTTTTCTTTTTGATTAATGAATAAGACCGGCGGCTTGGGTGAGGCTATTAGGGGAAGGAGGAGGCCTCATTTTGGGGACCCACTACAGAGTGGGAACCCCAGCGCTGGTGAGGGCGCAGCTTTTGGGGGGGCACAGACCCCAGCGCCAGCGAGGGCACAGCTTTTGGGGGCACAGACCCTGGCACATGAAGGCACAATCTTAAAAATGCCAGGGAGGTCTGGTGCATCTGGGGTGCAATTTTATTTAGTTTTTTTTGGACTGGGAGGGTGCGAGTTCGGGGTCATCCCCTGGTTTTGAGCTTGTGGCCCTCTGGCTGTGGGGCCGGCACCCAGACCTCTGAGCAGGAAAGGGGGCCACGAGCCTCAAGACACTGGAAAAGGCTAGAGTCTTGGAGGCAAACCCTGTTTAGTGGGTTTAGATGGGGAGGCCAAGCTAGAGAAAAACAGGGGTCAGGCCCACATAGGTGAAAGGAGCCAACATACACAATATAATAGGCATTCTCTCGCTCACAAGAACATCATCATAATAATAATTTCCATCAAGATATGACAGGCGAGTATAGGGCAGGACATAAGAACTTCAAAGAAGGCTCCATGGGCACCCCATGTAAGGCATGGATTACCAGGAAGATGGTGCTGGGAGGGCCACCTGTTACAGACCCCAAGGGAAATTTCTAGTTCTTATTAGAGGTTGTTAGGCTGTATAGTGAGCTACTATAGGACTTGGAGGATATGGGGTAACTTGTTATAACATCTTCTGTACCTAGACAAACTAGGAAGTGAGGCAAGGAAGTTACCAATCTGGGGCAAGTCCAATTATAGCCCTGAACAGACATAAAAGGAAAGCTAGTAAATTATGCTGGCAGAATATCCCATGGGAAAGAAAGGAGGACTCATTCAGATGTAATAAGGTGCATTACTGAATGATAACAGCTGTGGATATCTATAAGGGTCTATCCCCTAGGAAGTGCTGTAGGAGAGCAAAGTGAAGGTGAGACAAAGATTACTGCATGATTTTGACCATAAAATCTATACATGATTGGGGATTTTAAGATATTTCTTACCACGAGGGTATCTTTCTGGGCATAGGATCTGATCTAACTTGTCACACAAAGAGTTTTGTGGAAGAATATATACATAAAAAGACTAACGGGTCTGAAATGGTAGAAATCGTCACAATGTGAGCAGCCTGTAATTTATTCAGCTTAGTGACTTAGAAGGGGAGATGTTAATTTTACTTCTTTTTCAGGGAAGCATCAAGATAGTCCAAGAATCAAAAAAGAGAAACTGTAACAAATTTGTGCTTGTAAGAGAAGCTGCAACTTAAACAGCATTTGTGGCTGAGTTAGGCAATACCTATCATGAAAAGTTTTTTTGGAGTTAGAATAAAACTACTTCATGTTGTGTATGTGAATGTATGTACTATTTCCCACCTAAATCAATCCAGGTGTTGGTGGATCAAGTGCTATGCATAGTGAGATGGGTGGCAACTGCTGTCTAACCCTTAGAAAACAAGGTGTTTCTGTTTCTAATCTGAAAAGGTAGCAGCAACATTATAGCATGCACTTCACTGGTGCAATATTGCACATTTAATGTTCAAATCAATTCATTTCACTTTCCATTCCATTGCCACCCGTGGTCATAGAGAAGCCAAAAGAGACCCAGAAATTATAGCCTAGGCCTAGCAGCCTGATGTAAAAGAACAACTGCATTTTAATTGTGCTCTCTGATTAAGCTTCAGAAATCAGAAAACAAATATATTTTCTTTTATCCTCTGTAACTTTTTTACTCTCTTTGATGAAGGTCTTGTACATTGTTACTGGCCATGTCTACATGTTCATTAATGCACTGTAGTTACTGTGTATTAAATTTAGTGTTTGTATAACCAAGCACTAAATCAATGTGCAGTAACTGGCACTAGTCCGCAATAGCACCAGTGCATGGCTTTTGAGTCGCGCTAACTAGGCAGTAGAGTATTAGCATTATTTTTTCCTTGCACACTATTGTGCAGTAGAATTAGACTACTGCACTGATGGTGTTTCATGTAGATGTGCCCACTGTCTGTAATTTCTTCACTTATTGGTTACTATTACATATGTTGATGAATGTAATTGTATCCTAGTTCAGATGGGGAATATTATCTTCTTATTACAACAATAATGAGCAGTTTGAATTTCTGGCAGAGAACTATACACTCCTATTTTCCTCCTTTTTAAGAAGTACATGTATTGTCTTATAAAATTGAAGCCTAAGGCAGAAAATTAGAATTCTATTGTTTTGAGATCTAGTGTTCTTTATAATTTCTGGTGTAACAAATTATACGTTAATGATGGCCGTGGAATGTGAACTGAGATAAGAACAAAGGGAAAGGTTAAAATTATTGTGATAAAAACCAAAGAGCTGGTTGAGCTTTAAAAATAAAACAGGTGCTTCAGTCCAGGTAGGATAAAAGAAATAGAATGGAATTAACCCTCCACCAGCTGAGGTTAAATAATCCAAGAAAACCAAAATGAACAACTTTTACTATAATTGCAAGCTGAGACTATTACACCCAAACATGAACAAGTCATCCCTAAACTAAACTTTCTCTGTCCCCTTTTGCCTTCAATTTGAGAATGAGGGAAGGATTTTTTACATCATTTTCCATGCCTCAATTTCCCATTTGCTAACCTGCTTCACCTGCACCTTCAAACCGGCTGTTTTAATCTGGCCTTTCCAGTTATCATTAGTATGGCAACCGTTCTCTGTAATTTTATTCAAATGTATTACCATTTTACTATTGTCTTATTTTTTCTGTGTTTCTATGTTACTAAGAAGGATAGAGGGATAGGAAACAAATACTGCTGTGGTAAACAATGTGGAGGAGAAAAGCAAAAAAGAACAAACTGAGTGCATCTATGCGTGTCATTAAAGTGATGTGATAAACTCCAGTGCAGTTTACATCAGAGTTTATCATGGTGCCTTAAAGGTATATGTAGATGCTCAGACTGCTTCAGTCCAGGGCACAGATGCTGTGTCAAGGACTGCAGCAGTTTGAGCTGCAGGGGGAACAGTCTTGGGCTGGCTGGAGGCTCAGGGAGTGAACCCCAGGCTCCGAGAGGCAGCATTGTGTGATAGAGAGGCTGGCTGGGGCACAAGGGTGCTCCAGCATGAGAAGCCCTGTGGCTAGGTTGCAGGCAGGCAGGGGTCTGGCCCCCACCTGCCTGGGCTGACCAGGTGCAATGTACACCCAGGTCAGCCTTTACATGTACATTTAGGCACAGTTATTTTCACCTCTGTTAAGATAGTACTGCCCCTGTTAAGACAATACGATCTTACAGCAATAAAAATTAATTTGCTGTGGTCTAATTGTACCATGCATGAAGACTGTAATGCGTTACACTGCAGCAAATTAACCTAGTGTGCAGTTCAGTGCATGTGTAGCTACACCAACTAATATTCAGACCACATTTTTTTATCTTGTCCATTCAAGACAAGACAGGACAACCCCCCAGAGTAAAAATAAGAATTGAATTGTGACATGAAAAATGTAATAGGCTCTTAGAGATTGGCCCGTTGGTCAAAGTTGGGAACATGTTAAAACAACAGGAAAAATGTAATTAGATTGGGGGGGAGGGGACCCCTAAAACACATTGTTTTATCTTTTTCCTTCCCCCTTTTTTCTCTGGGTTACCTATATGAATTGCAAATTCTTTAGGCAAGAAACCTTTAATATCATTCTATGCATAATGCCTACCATATTTTTGGGGTATTTTAGGAATCATTACAATAAAATTATAATAAAAATATAAACATGATCTTGTCTTAGAATCATAGAAAAAAAAATCATAGAAAAATAGGGTTGGAAGGGACCTCAGGAGGTCATCTAGTCCAGCCCCTTGCTAAAAGCAGAACCAGCTGCAGTTATATCATCCCAGCCAAACTATATCATCCCGGCATGCAATTTATATGCTACAGGAGCACACAGATACACTACTAGTTAGATTGTAAGGGCTAATACTTCAAATGGGTTACTTCAGTTACCCAGACATCTTGTGGGAGGATCACTCAGCAAAATCTGAGTGGTCGCAAAGCTTCCTATCGTGTGTGGATGACCTCTACCTGACTCAAGAAGTCTATGGGCCAACAAGAGGTAAAACGCTGCTCGACCTGGTACTGGCTACTGGGGATGACCTAATCGGCGACCTAGTGATCGATGGGAAGCTGGGTGACAGCGACCACGAGCTGATCACCTTCACCATCCGCCGTAAAGCTGGCAAATCAGTCAGCAACACTGAAGTCCTTGACAAGCTCAGGCGGCTTGTCAGTGAGGTCCTAAGGGACCACGACCCCAGGGGGAGGGGAGTCCAGGAAAAGTGGTTGCTCTTCAAGGGAGCGATCCTCAATGCACAAACTAATTCTATTCCATCTCGGAGGAAAGGCAGCAAGAGGGCACAGCAGCCCCCCTGGCTCTCCAGGGATCTAGCAGACCTCCTGAGGCTAAAAAGAAAGGCCTACAAAGGATAGAAGATGGGATTCACCTCCAAGGAGGAATATTCTGCACTGGTCTGGTCCTGCAGGGAGCAAACCAGGAAAGCCAAAGCAACAACTGAACTCTAACTAGCTTCTAGTATCAAGGACAATAAAAAGTCCTTTTTCAGATATGTGGGGAGCCGGAGGAAAAGCAAGGGCAACATTGGACCCCTGCTGAACCAGATGGGACAATTGACAACTGACGCCCAGGAAAAAGCCAGCCTATTAAATGGGTATTTCTCTTGCTTGAAATATTAGTCTTTTGATCATGTCACTGTCTAGTGAGTACCATACAAGAAGACTAAAAAACACAACTCACTGATTTTCTTCTTTGATTTAAACACTAAGAGGTTACATTTTTGAAGAAGATAGAACAGTTTAGCTTAAGCATCATGACTGTGAAATCCGTGCCAGAGAGTGTGGTACAGTTAACAAGTGTGGATCTATGTAGCCATCGAATCATTTCACCTCCTCCCACCAACATCCGGATACACAGTTTCCCACCCTCGCTGGTTAATGCTGTATTGGCCTTAAAAGGCTGCCTTGTTCTTTCCCAGAGCTGCACTTCAGCAGTTGTAGATTTTTTTTGGCAGTTTGTCTGAATTAAAGATGTGTTATAAATGTAAGATTTTGTTTATTTTCATGGTGCCATCTCTGAACTTTATTCTCCATGCTCTAGATTTAAATTTAAAAAAAACAAACCCCCAAAATATTCTTCACCCAGAACTCTTAACAACTGCCCTCCCCCATCCCAACTACTTCCTTAGAACCACCAAACTCTCTTTTTAGCCCTGCCAACTTTTAAAATAAATTAATAAACACAGGGTTGTTCCACACATTTTCCTTCTTAGCTACTCAGCCTCTTTTCTCTATTTAAGTTTCCCAATAAAAACTCTCCTAAGTGTTGTCTCTTATTTGGTCCTTCCCTTCTGCACTGTGAATGTTTCTTCTGCAATTATGCTGTACAGAACTTGAAACATGCTAAAATTTCTTCTCTGCTTCTCCCCAACTTCAACTGTAAGAAAAACTCTCTGGAGAGCCAAAAACTCAAAAATGCACACTACGTACTGCAAAAAGTGATACTCCAACATAACTTATATCATACGCTGGAAGAAAAAAAACTTTTTAAAGAGAAGAATAAATAAAAATCCACTTTAAGAGGGAACACAGGCTCTCGTGGTACACATAAGCCTTTTAAACCATACATTATATTACTGGATATTCTATACAGTTATGTTCATAAAAAATAAATGCAATGGTTTATGGTCAATCAGAGATTATTTTATATGACAACAGTGGATCCTGTAATAATTTAGAAAAGTTGTTATCATTTTGCTCTGTTTTCTAAAAACTCCATGTAATGCAACGTTCTAATAGTGCTTGCAGATAATACATATCATGGATCCAGGAGAAGCACATTATACAGACATGCTTCCAAATCAATAGTGAACAAAATGTGCTACTTCTTCTGTAAATGACCAGCTTGTCAATGTTTCTTTCTGAGTCAGTTTAGATAGTCAAACTGTGGAGCTCTGTACACTGCAGAAAAAACAGTGAAAGCAAAATATGACATTTTTTTTTCTCCAGCAAAGCAGATTTAAAAATACAAGCAATAAATAATTCAAAGCACATACATACTGTATGGAGTTGATGCTTATCCAAAAGGCATTGCTGTTTGAGCCAGAATGTTCTAAATATTTGCAAATAAGCTACTTTGATCATATAATGATCTATAATACATTTTGAAAAGAAAGCATAAATTCTTCATGGATTTATCCACATCATCTATATGGACCTTGCACATGGGACAGCAATTAGTGAACAGAGTCACTATTATTATCCTCTGCAATCATTTCCAAACAAATGAAGAACGGAGGCTGCAAAGCCATATGGTATATATATTATAAGGTAACCTGTTCCATTCTTTAAACTTGCTATTACTGCTTTTGACACAGCTACAGGAAATAAAAAAAGCTACTGGAATGCACACCAGGCAAAAAGTATTCCCAGAAGGCTTTGCAAAATGAAAGGTTGGAATCCTTGAGTGGAAACAGACTTTTAAAATCAGCCTTCTGTTCTCTGCAGTTAAGAGGATTCTGCTCAAATGTGAAATACATTTTACAAATGTGTTCACATTTGCTAGTTGTGTTTTTAAGCTACTTACAAAAAAAAGAAAGAGTTGCCATGGAAGACTGGAATTTAACCTGGCAAAGTACCATTTTTGGTAGAGGAAGGACAACATTAAGCAACTCACACCCAGCATGCAAAATTATATTTTGCATTTTTTTTACCATCTCCCCCAACCCTTGATATAATGATAACTTGAAGTAAATATACTGTCATCATCACTTTGAAGCAAGATGCTATGACTAAACATTTTCTTGTTTCCTTTGCTTTTTAGTTTTCCTACTTCACAGTGGTATCACTTGCATATAATAGGCTTATAAGGGTTTTCAAGGCACTTAGCACAATGAGGATATAATTTACCAGAGGCTTACATATACTACCACAATAATAATAATGGGCACTTGTACACATGACAAAGATTGCCAGTTTTTGCGGTTTACCTGTGTCATGCTGCACACATGTGGAGACTTTTATTATTTAAATTAGTTTGTTACATTGCATACTAAACCACATCCCCATGTAGTTTAGTTTGCAACATAGCTATTTGTAATGTTGCAGCCTTTTGACATCTCCTCCCCCCACCTCCAGTGGAGGATAGGCGGGCTGAAGGCAGAGTCAGTGAGGGGCCTGATCCTTTTTTTCCCCATTTTGCCTACCAGCAGTTCCCACTGCTGGGGTATGAGCTGCATCAGGCCCCAGTCCTTTACTCCACAGCGGCAGTGCCCTCTGGGGCCACACAAGTGAGGTGCTAGCAGGCTGGATGCTGCCCCAGCTAGGGCTTGGGGAAGAGTTGGATTGGGTAGGGTGCACTCTGGGGGTCACCACCATCACAGAGGGAAGGATGAGGGCCCCCCGCAGCTCATGGCCCACTGGAAGCTTACCCCCCACAACCATGGGAGAGGTGGGTAGGCTCCATGAAAAAAAAAATAGTATTGGGCCCCTTGCTGCTTTTTTTTTTTTTTCTTTTCTGGCAGATCCTGCCCATGCGAGCTACCAGCAGGCCACACAGCTCTTGAGCAGCAGGGGGACCTGGTCCTTCCCTGTGTGGCAGCAGTGCTTCCCAAGGCCACTCAGATGGGATGCTAGTGAGCTGGGGGCTGCCCCAGCTTGGAGACAGCACTCCGCTGAATGTAATTCTTCCCCGAGCCTGCCTGGAGAGCAGCATCCTGCAGGCTTCCAGAAGGTGGGCTTGGGGAAGAGTTGGCACTGTCTCTGAGCTAGGACAGCCCCTGGCTTGCCAGCACCCTGCCATGGTGGCCCCAGGGTGCACTGCCACCGTGGAGGGAAGGCCTGGGCAGGCCAGGCTCCCCCACCACATAGGGGCTGTGTGGCCTGCCAGCAGCTTGCACAGGCAGGCTCCACTAGAAAAAAATAAAAGTGGTGTGGGGCCAATCCTTTGTTTTTCCACACAGCTTGCCCACCTCTCCCATGGCTGGGGAGTCAGCTACCAATAGGCACTGAGCTGCAGGGGTCCCCTGTCCTTCCCTCTGCGGTATCGGTGTCCCCTGGAGCTGCCTGAGCGGGTGGCTAGTGAGCAACTGCAGCACCCAGCCTGATCCAAGTCCTCCCTAAGCCTGAGCTAGGGCAGTATCTAGCCTGTTGGCAGCCCACCTGGGCAACTCCAGGGTGCACCACCACCATGGAGGGAAGGAGTGTGGCCTGCCGACAGCTTGCCCCCTGGCCATGGGAGATATGGGCAGGCTCTGCAGGAACTAAAAAGGATCAGGCTGCTTGCTGTAACAGTGATGGAAATGTCTTTAAATTGAAATAGGGGTTTTTAATCATTGCAATTTAAAACCCACCATTTCAGTTTAAGGGACTAAACTTGCATCATATGTACAAGTGCCCAACACCACTGATCCCCTTCTTCTGCCAATCTTCTGCTTTTATTTTGCTCCCTACAGTGTGTTCCCTGCCCTATCTCTTGATCTGTTTTCTACTTCCTGTCTATGATCCCTGCCTGATCTGTTGCTCTGCCTGCTGCTTCCTGCCCTATCTGCTATTGTGCTGCCTGTCCCCTCCCTGACATTTTATGTGCCATACACAGAGGCTGCTTGTGCCACTTGTGGCACTCATGCCACAGATTGGTCACCCCTGACTCAAGAAGCATATAACTTAAGTATGTGAATAGTGTCATTATATTAAATGGGACCATTTATGGATTAAATCTATGAAGCTAACTGAATTGGGGGCCTATATTATCAATAAACCATTAAGCATTTTGTTTATAAATTTAGAGTTTTTAAATTGCATTGTTTACTAGTAATTTCATCATACTGCCTAATACAGCTGTCTAGTTTTTGCCTTATTCTTGCGACCTTTCAAATTAGTAACATATTGTTTTGCCTCATACACTGTATTAAGTCAGGCAGACATTTTTAAGGCTCTTTAAGCACATTGCATATAACTAAAGAATTACAATTCTTAATGAATGTAAATTATATTATACCTCTTATCTGCCCAGCACTTCATATATATTTCTCTTTTATCCAAACAAGACAAGTTTCTTTTACTTCTACTCATCACTCATGGAAAATATATTACAACTTCTTAATTTTACACAATTCTATTATGCAGAACTGCTTTTCCTGGGCAGATCTTAATTCAAGAGACATAGAAAGGATGGAGAGAGAGAAGCAGATTTATTTTTTTTAAAGAACTTAATTTAAAAGCCTGTTAAAGTTACATAGCATGTATGCAATTCATACCCACATTTTATTGAAGAACTTGGAAGAACTTCTAGGAATTTATTTAGCACTTAGCCTCACATTTCTTATTAATAAAAATATGTGCTCCAAGAAATAGGTAGTAGGTAGAAACGATTCTTATAAGATCAGATTGTATGTTTCACACACATTAAGGCACTTAAATCAATATATAATTTACTGAAATGGATTTTAAAAATAGAATCCCACAACAGTATAACTAATATTCTAATATTCCTGTTGTCAAGTAGCAATAATTAAATCAATTATACTCAAAGGATAAAAATTAAAGGAAACTTGTGTGAAACATGGAGACAACATGGATAAGATCTGAGTCCCTCTGATGTCAATGGGACTATTTCCAGCTAAAATTTTATTTCATGTATTCTGATGAAATAGCGGACTTCATCTCTTTAGTCATAGGTGTAGCCTTATAAAAACTCAAGTCCTTACTAGTGTAAGAGCATGTTCTGATTGTGCATGAAGTTCCTATCGCTGGGCTGCCCTCCAGTTGCTTGAATTGATCGTACTGTAATATTTGCAAACTTTCCTGTCATTGCCATTACCCAACTGCATTGGATCTATCAATAGCACACACTTTTCCTTCCATTCCTGTGCACACCATGGCCATGACTTCATCAACTGCAAGGGCTTTTTCTTAGTATTAATGCAGGTACCCATGGACCATGCTCATCATGTCACACATAAAAATGCTGGCTGGTCAGTCAACGTGCATTATACCAGGATATTTAGGAGCTCTATTCTCCCCTAACTCACGGGTTGTCAACCAGGGGTACGTGTGCCCCTAGGGGTACTTAGAAATGACATAGGGGTTATGTGTGGGCAGGCAGGGATGGATCATATCCCAGGGCATGGCAGTGGTGTCTCCCTCAGCACGTTTCCATATTTTGCTTCTTACCCACGAGAGAGTAAGGGGGAGGAGCATGCCAGGTGCTGCTAGCCCCACGCGGTACACTGCAGGACCTCTCTGCCCCCCCCCCCCCAACTCACTCTCTGTGCCTGCTCCCAGAAGCAGGGCTGGGGGGGAGCGAGGGCAGCGGTGCCTCACTGCTGGCCGCACATGCACCACCCATCCAGATAGACAGAATGGGGGGCTCGGATGCAGCGGCTGCCGCTGCCACCACCACCACCATGGTCACTGCCCTGCACCACCACCACTGCCATGCCCCATGCCACTTTCTCACAGCTGGTCACATGTGCAGCTCCATGGGCTGGTGACAGGCAGCATACAATTGGCTGGGTGGGAGGCATATTGAGGAAGATCTGCCTTCCCCTACCCCTCCTCTTAAAAAAAAGAGAAAAATATAAAGGGGTACATGAACTGAAACTTTGAAGCAGAAGGGGTACACTTACTTAAAAAGGTTGAAAACTCCTGACCTAGGGGAAGGCCCTTCCCAACCAATGATGAGTCAAAATGTAACAGCCCCCATCAGCTACAGCACCATGCCCACAGATTGTCATACACAAGCCAATTGCCTAGTAGTGTATATGCAAATGCACTGACAGACCATTTTATCAGAGTCTGGGCTGATGTTTGGCATACTGCCACATAGAGAGATCGCCTATGGTTCATGGTTAAATATTGTGAACAAAACTTGCTGGTGAGGGTGTTGGAAGGAGGCACTGGGCATGGTAGACATGCTGAGTAGGCCTGTGCCAACAGAAGATGCTTGTGTCAACCTTTTATGGCTCTGTGCAGACTATTTTGTGGCCATGGGGATTGGGAGGGGGTGAGGGAGACCCCTGGCTGCTGAGCTGGCATCCCAGGCATAGGAAAAGGAAAGAAAGAGTGTGTGGACTGAACCAGGCAAACTGCTCCTGCTGAAGCTACTTTTTTGGTAACTGCCAGCTGCTGGACTGGCCTCCTGTCACAAGGAGGAAATATAGGGAGAGCTTGGGCTGGGACAGGGCAAGCCGCTCCTGTTTGAAGCTGCATTCTTTGGTAAATGTGAGCTGTTGAACCAGACTTCTAAACATAGGGAGGGGAGAAAAGGGTGTGCTTGGGCCAGGGGAGACAAACTGCTTCTAATTTTTTTTCCTCCTAATGCTTTTCTTTCCCCTGAAAACATATGCCAACCAGCTGGCACTGTTCTATGATTGTGAGCATGGTGCAGATCCACCATGGTCTCACCACACACTTTCCTGGGTGGTGTTGCTACCTGAAACTATGCAAGGCATGGGTGACTGGTGCCACCTCAGTCAAGGGGGGCATGTGGCCCCCCCAGCAACCACTCAGCAACCAGAGCGGGGGCATGTCCGCCTGCGACCAATCTCGCCAACCGGGGGATGGGTCCCACCGTGGCCAATCGCGCCGCCCAGTAAGTGGCCACTGTGCTCCTAGAAGTGGCCGCAGAGCTTCCAGAAGTGCCAGCAGCACTTCACCTGGCACCCCCACTCCTCGGCCGGTGCTCGCAGCGGGGCACCAGTGCTCCCACCTGCCCCCACCCCTGCCTGTCACCTAAGCAGGGAGCATGGCCTGTCAGGGGGTGCAACAGAGTTCTCAGTGGGTGCACGTGCACCCCCTATTCATTGCCACTGATGCAAGGGGCTATAAACAACCCATGATCATGACTTTTAGATATTGGGTCCAACCATGGAATTCACATGGCTGACAGCTAGGGATTGCTTACTTCCACCTCAGCTGCAGGGGGAGGGAGCCCCATGGAAATAGGAACCCCAATAGCAGAATGACCATGTCCACATGAGCAGGGGTATGCATTTGCAGCAGGACAAATAATAGCAGCACAGATTTGTGCTGCTACTTTGTGCTGCAATGTATGCCATCTGTCTGTGCACTTCGCAGTGGGACACATTGTCCCGCTGCTCCATGTGCTGCAGTGGGGGCTGATGGGGCAAGATGCCTCAGTGTGAGGCTAGCCAACTGGGGCTCTGAGACTGGCTGGGGTGCAGTGTGCCATAAGACAGGGGTTCCATGTGCCTCAGTGTGGGGGCTGTGCAGTGGAGCCCTCCACCCCCCACTCCCAGCTGAGGCATGTGGAGACAGGAGAGCAACCAGCTCAGGGCTGCCTGCTGCCCCACCTCAAGGCACACTGGCCCCTAGCCAGGTGGGGAGCACCTGGATGGGGTGCAGGGAGTCTCAGTGCAGGGGCTGTGCAGTGCATGAAGATGGGAGAGCAAGGAACCCTGGGCTGCCTGCTCCCTGACCTGCATTTTTGTCCTGGCACTTGGTAATTAGGCATGTTTTCTGCTGCTTTTCTTTTTCAGTTTTTTGTTTGTTTGTTTTGTTTTCTTTTGCTACCAGGAAATCCTGGTAGCAAATTTTGCCCCAGTGCTGCTAATTAGCAGTGCTGGGCATGGTTTTATATGTAACGTGTAAAGTTTGTAGCACTGAAAAGAGGTTTATGGCAGCACAAAGAGGTTTACAGCACCAAAAACTGAACATTTTTGCACGTCTGGATCCAGCCCATGTATTCCCAGGGGTCTGTAGATGGTCTGACTGAACTATTATGTTGTGTGATGACACACAAAGCACCAAGGATGCTCTTGGTCTGCAAAGTCAGTACAGACATGAGGCCATCCATGGACTGTTGCTTGACATGCATGGATTTCATAAGTGCCTCTGTTGTCCACCTGTCCTGTCCACTGAACAGTGTTCCAAGCAAGAGGGTGTTCAGCATTGCTGGTGATGTAGTAGCACCCCATCGCACCTCCTTGGATCCAGGTTTGGTGGAGCAGCTGGTGTTCCTCAAGGTGAACCTCCCACTGCTGGGGTTCCCCAAGCTCCAGGTGCAGACAGAGTGAGTGCCATCCTCCTCAGTCTGTCCACACCTATTTCCTTTTTTCATTTTTTAAAATCATGTAATGCCTTTCTCTCAGAGCTGGAGGCGACACTCACTGCATCACCAGCCAGCAGGGGAAGAACATGTTCCTGCCGAGCTTCCATGGCAGAATGGACTTGGAGGCTATAGGGAACGCTATGGGAAAGGAAGAGGCCCCAGGTCCTGGGCATGACCACTAAAACTGCACTCTGCCAGGGTCAAGAGGCCTGGTGGGACTGCCAGTGGCACAGCAGCCCCAGGAAATGCCATAACCAAGGATCCACCTAATGAAAGGTGCCATAACCTCCAGCCACCACACACATGCACACAATCCTAGCTGAGGAAAGCCCAGACACATCATGTCTTTGACAGGCCTGAGGCTTGCTGGTTGCAGTGGAGTTGTGAGGCTCCAGGTGACCTCAGCTTAGATGCCTGGGTAGAAAAACACTTTGTCTGGCTCTCCAGGTGTTGTACATTTCTGCAGAGTATTTGGTCAAGCTCAACTGGACCCTGACAGAGTCCATCCCCTTCAGGCAGGGGGTGCATCAATGCTGCCCACTGTCAGGCCAGCTGTATGCCTTGGTCCTGGAGCCCTTCCTTGTCCTCCTGCAGAGACAGGTGGTGGGGTTTGTGTTCTGGGAGCTGTCAGTGTGGCTAGCCCTGTCATTGTATGCCGACAACTTACTACTCATGGTTCAGGACCTGGGCGACCTGGTGTGGGTGGAGGCCTGCCAGGCATTGTACTCAGCAGCCTCCTCTGCCTGGGTCAGCTGGGTCAAGAGCTTTGGCCTGATGGTGGGTGATGGCTGGCAGGTGGGCTCACTTGCAACCATGCACCATGGGATCTGCTGGAGAGTGGGTTCCCTGCTCTACCTGGGGTCTACTTGTCTCCCAAAGACCCCTCCCCACCACAGAGCTGGCACCCGCCAGAGGCAAAGATAGTGGACCAACCTCCTCCTGGCCTTGGCCAAGTGGGCCCTCTACATAACTAGGAAGGAGGCTCTGGCTGGGAAGGTGCCTGAGGACTGTGGGGCCACTTATCACTGGTCTGCACATGGCTCTGAGCGAACCACCACTAGCCCATGTCCACTGGCTCCTTGGATGCCTTTGAGGACCGGCGGGTGCAGCCCAGGGGGCTCTGCTTGGTATCCACCTCAGGAGCAGTTATTTTCACATTTTGAACCTTTGACCCTCACATCACTCCTATCCTGTTTCTGCCTTTGTTGTCCCAAGATTTAAGTTGTTCCATTCATCCATTAGCCCCCATGAAAAGAGGCTACTAGCATACACAAGCACACCTTTTTCTCCCCTCCCTATGTTTAAGAGGTTTAGAGCCTATGGTAATTGAATGGACCAATAGACAGTGGAGGCCAGCCAGGTATTGTACTCTGTGGCCTCCTCTGCCTGAGTGAACTGGGTCAAGAGCTCTGACCTGATGGTGGGTGAAGGGTGGCAGGTGGGCTCCCCCTCCCCCCCCCATGCTCTGAGTGATCTTCTGGAGCGCAGGCTCACTGCTCTACCTGGGGGTCTACCTGTCCCCCACAGACCCCTCCCCACCAGAGAACTGGCACCAGCTGGAGGCAAGGGTAGTGGAGCAGCTCCAGGCATGGTTGGGACTGCTGTGTTGTTTCTCCCTGCATAGGAGAGTGCTGCTGTTGAACCAGCTGGTCCTGTCCATGCTCTGGCACTGCTTCCACACCATGCCAGTGCCCCCCAAGGTCCTGGCTGGACTCCAGAGATGGGCACTGGAGCTTTTTAGTCAGAATGGCACTGGGTCACTAATGAGGTCCTGAGCCTCCCCTTGTAGGAGGGCAGCCTGGGTCTGTTTTGCCTGTGCAGCCATGTCCTGATCTTCTGCCTTCAGGCCCTTCAGTGACTGCTATATGGTGTCAGTAGCTGTGTGTCTTGGGGTACTCCTTCCTCTGCCACTTCTGGGGGCTCAGTTATGACTAGCAGCTCCTCAGCCTGTGGGGCTTCTCCCTGCAGGACCTGAAAGGATTGCCAGAATTCTACCAGGACCTCCTCCAGGCCTGGAGGCTGTTCTCCACCTCCAGGTCTCCTGCAACACTCACCCAGGGCACTGATCTGCTCATTGAGCCCCTCCTCTGGAAACCCCAGCTGGAGGTGCCAATGGTGGAGGTGCCCCGGTTCAACAGAGGCTGGCTCTGGGTGATGTCATCCATATTGGAGACCTCCTGGGTTATGATAGGCAGATGTGGGTAGACCCCACTGCACTGGTTTGGCACATGGGTTTACCCACAATGTTTGCAACCTGCTGCCTAGTCCAGCAGGTGAAATCTGCCTTACCTCCTGACACCCTTTGCTTTGTCAACAAAGTTCTGCATGATGGCAGTCCCTGCCCCCCTACATGTCTTCCAGCTGATCAGAGTTTGTCATGGGGCCAACACCTCGCCTGGACTTGCAGTGATCCCTGCTCCACCACCTGAGCTGGCTGGAGGACACCAAACCAGTCCACTTTTCCACTGTCCATCACCACCACCTCTACACACTTGTGTGCTGCATCCCTCCCAGACACCAAGTGGTGGGACCTGCTCAGTGAGGGCATAGCTTGGGCACCCTCATCCCACAAACCACTGGAGACTGCATCTGGTGGTTCCTCAATGGAGCCATCACCACGGGTGTGTATGTGGCAAATTTTGTCAACACCCTGGTGCACTGCCCCTTCTGTGGGCAGATGGAGACCCTGGTGCACATGATGCTCAAGTGTGTCAGGCTGCAGCCCCTTCACCTCCACCTCCAGAAACTCCTCCTGAGGTTATGGATTAATCTTACCCCCCAGCTTTTTATTTTTGGATACCACATTCACAACCCCTCCCAAGTCCCTGGACCTCCTGGTCAACCTCCACCTGGCCCTGGCCCTGGCCCTGGCCCTGGCCAAGTGACCAGGAAGGAGGCTCTGGCTCAGAAGGTGCCTGAGGACTGTGGGGCCATGTTGCTTTCAGAGGTCTGCAGATGTTTCCAAGCAGAGCACCACTGGGGGGTGTCCACTGGCTCCTTAGATATCGCTGAAGACTGGTGGGCATGGCCCGGGGGGCTTTGCTTGGTATCCCCCTCAAGAGCATTCATATTCGCATTTTGACCCTCACATCACTCCTGTTCTTTTTTTGCCTTTGTTGTCCCCAGAAATTTGGTGTGTCATTCACCCATTGGCCCCATACAGTAGGAGCTACTAGTTAGCTGGGCGGGCCTTAGGACCCACAATAATTGGATGACACAAATAGACAGGAGCTTCTGAGGCCCAGCCATTTGGTATCTAGGAACACTACCCCTTGTGCCAGCTGGACTGCTGAAGCAGCCCTAACCTGCAGTGACCCCTACCCCCTCTGCCCACTGCAGCAGTCTGGCAGTGGGGGCTCCTGCCTGGCTGTGACCTGCTGCCACCTGCAACAGTATCTGCTCCCTTGGATCTGCGGCCACAAGGCTGAGCCCTTGCCAGATCCAGAATGGGTGCCCCTGCCATCTGGGCAGCTATCACCCAGAAGATGTGCTCCCTGCAGTGGCCTGCTTTGAACTGTTACTTTGAGGGTTTTCAAACTTTGAGGGTTTTCAAACTTACTAGAAAAAGAAAACTGTATTCAGAATTGTAATTTGTAAATGATTAATATTGAACAGCAATACAAGAAATCTGACTCATAAAATATAAGAACTATACCAAAGTAGATGAAACCTCACATGAGTATGTCTCTCAGTACCCCTTGCACTGAGGTATGATACTCATTTGTCACAAGAAATCAATATTACACACAAATGCAAATTCGTCTTAATTTTATTACTGATAATTATTTACACTGGAAAAAAAAAAGATTAATGCACAGAAAGAGTAATGCACATGGAAAGATTAACTCAGACAGCATTTTTTAAGTTAATAATTTTGATCCTTTCTCTCAGATTATATCCACATGCGAACTTTGGTATGTTGAGAGGTGTAGACATCAAAGAATCTACGCATAAATATTACTAAACAGGATAAACTCTTGTTTGGCACATTATGGGCACTCCTAAATCACCTCCAATGACAGAAACCTACCAGTACAAATGTTGGGCACCACTTTTAATGTCTATTATCCATTTTTATGTTGTACTATTTATGGGAGTTGGATAAATCGCAAATATTATCAAGAATAGGAGTTAAAAGGCCATGGGGTCATATGTTCTTTACAATATTTGTACATACCCTCTCTCCCACAGTTGTAGTCCCTGGCCCACTGGTCTACTATGATTAATACCAAAAAGGAATCGTGTATCTAATGTGTGACTACTGCTAAATCTGACTGCCTTTGACTCTTCAACCTAAATGACCATGTACACATTTATAGCTCTGTTGGTGTGGGGTGGCATTAGGCAAGAGTCTGGAGTAAGGTTCAAAACTCATACATCTACAGTTATAGTGAGATACTCCAATTGCTCTGGTTTCCTGCACTTAAGAAGAAACAGATTTGCAAAAAATTGAAATACGTAGATCAAGCCTCAAAACTGTATATCTATTTAGGTGGTTTTAATGGCAAAGTTTGCTGTTTTAAGATTTAACTGGAACTTAGTGGCAAATTACTCACCTATAACACTTCATCTCAGTGCGATTACATGTTAGTTTCATTTACTTTTACTTTTGAGTAAAATTCCTCGTGTACATAAAGGTTTAGAAAACTGGAACTGTTTTTAAAACTTTTCTTATAGTGTGCTGACAGTGCACTTTATTTCAGTAAGGGACACACTTAAAAAGAAACCTTGATGGGGCCTAAAAACATGAAAGGGAAACAACAAAGGGCCAAAGTACTGTAACAATTAGAATAGCAAAGTTTGCTGTCTATAAATAAAACTGGTGACTATTGTAGGAAGATATATAAATGGACTGAGAGCTCTTTTAAGGGTTTGCACAGCTCTTTCCCTCTCCTACTCACATATGAATAGACCTATTCATTTCAATGGAACTTTTGTGTGTACCAAATCTGGAAAGCAGTCTGAACATCTAGCACACAGCTTCAGGTAGCAAATGTTTATAGAATCTGACTTTTTCTGTCACAGCATGTATTACTAATCCAAGATGGCACGGGTGCAAAATAAAGTGGTTCAGCAGAGTCAAGGGAGCCCAGTGGCAGGACTAAAAACAAACAAAGAAGGCCAGATTCATACAACTTAGTATATGTGGTATAACATATGTATATATAATAATACATATAAAACAATAACGATGAAACAGTGATTCATCCAAGTGATTTCTCCCTCACTTACACCTCACTTTAGTAAATCAGGACTAATTATAAGGAAACCAGTAGAGTTGGTCAAATTAATATAAAAGAAAAAGCAGGCACCTTGAGTATTAAGGGCTAGTGAGAAAACAAATATAAGAACATTCATTAGTAAAGAGGTAAAGCATTTATTTACTACTACATTCCTTAAAGATATAACAGAATATTTATTTTATATAATTTAGAGTAGCAAAACCCTTCTCTTTCTCTCTCTCGCAGAGCTGATCTGAGCTTTTCATGCACAAATAGCAGATTTGTTCTGGGTATTTTTATGAATATCTGAAGAATGTTTTCCCCTGTTTTTTTTCATCAAAGAACAAACTATTTATTGAAAGGATAGTCTTTTGCCAAAAGTTTTGGCTTGGAACAAAAAGGCTGTTTTCTGACAAAAACTTCAAAAGGATTTTTCCTCCCCATTTTACCTACTTATCTTATCACATCCATCACTATGCTGTTTATTTTGCCTTGCCCCTTACGGCCGCCTACCACTTTGCTTTATTTAGATGTTGTGTATGATTTTAAATTAAGCTACTCAATATAGTGAATTGTTTCTCTGCACATTCAGGCCAAAAGATGCCATATATACCCAAATCTAAGATGGCATTTTTTCCTTAATCAGCATGGGAAAAAACGCTCATCTTACATTTGCACACAATGAAACCTCATTAAATAGCTTGTCTATCATTAAACTTCTGTCCAAAATAGCATGTGCCCAGTAATGGAAACCAACTATGTAGTTGATTATATGCACACAACATTAAGCATGACTGTAAAACACATGGCTCATATTGGGCAGACATACTGAACTTTTTATGTTGGGGGTGGGGAGCTTAAAAAAAGCAGATAGCTGCTCCCTGAGGAGGGAATAAGCACTGGACCTGGAGGTACTGTAATACCAGGCTGGCACTGGGCCTAGATATACTGTAATACTAGGCCAGCACTTGGAAAGGCCAGAGCAAGCTCTAACACCCTCCCAGAGTGGCAAAAATGTTGATGGATACCTTTAGTATTATTATTATTATTATTATTACAAAATAACTAAAATAAATTACTTTAACAGAAAATTTGACAACCTCTTCTACAACAAAACCTTGTTCTTAATACACCCCTTTCCACCATTAACACGTTAACCTCTCATGAACCACCCCCAGGCCAGGAGGAAAAAACAACTTGCAATCTGTCCCTTTGTCCTTTTCGAAGAAACACTATCATTCTTCTTTCCTCCATCTCTATTCTTTCCCATCTTGTCCACATTTTGATCCACGTGATATTTCAGTTCGTATATGGCAAACTTCAAACATTCTCTTCTAGTGAAAGTCAGTTGCATTGACCAACAGTCACCTTCCATATCGCTACTGTTGTACAAAGTAGTATGGTTCTCAGTCTCTGTGTCTGCAGTCCTTTGAGCATTAACCCATACAATACAATTTCATATGTTAAGCCATAGTT
The DNA here is from genome assembly GCF_030867095.1 of Alligator mississippiensis. NCBI lineage: Eukaryota > Metazoa > Chordata > Crocodylia > Alligatoridae > Alligator > Alligator mississippiensis. The sequence continues at coordinate 72,789,301 of NC_081828.1, forward strand.
CATATTGATTGCCCTCAAAAAACAATGCACCCCCTCTCATACCCCTTGCACAAAACGGAAGTCCCAAAATATATGAGATACAGATTCTTCATGTGCACATCCCTCTCTTGGGCATGCTGCTGATCTTATCAAACCCCATTTATGCTGAATGCCCTTCACAGGAAGAATATTCTGTATCATCATCCACATGATAGCTGTCCATTCTCCTTTATATCTATTATCTGTCACTTCTTTCCTCACATTTGCCACCGTTCCTTCCACCAAATCCCCAACTATTGTAATTGTGTCTTTCTTTATTATATTAATCCCCTTCTTACAGTCTTTCAAGCACTCTAACCCCACTTCCTCTAATTTATTTACCTTTAAGAAACTCTCCATCTTTGCATAGTGGGCCAGTGGCTGCCACTCCCATGGTATTTTCCAATCTCTCCCATACATGCCTCATCATATTAGTGTTCTTTCTGCCTGGTAATGGCAGAAACATGCAGTCTTCCCTACCCCCTCCATTACCTCTTTACAGAACATACCTATAAAGTAAGTATACACAAAGCTTTCCAAATCTGGCATTCCCAAACCTCCTAATTCCCTGGCTTTGTATAGCTCCACTCTGACTACCCTTTCTCTTTTACTTCCTCTTGCAAAAAGCATATCTGCCACTGTAGCCTCCTTATCTGCTGCCATGATACCATACTCCCATGATTGGCAAGAGTACCGTTTTCATCGTAGCCACTTTACCCATGAAAGATAATGTTCTATCATTTCACATTCCCAAGATCTGTCTCAATCTTACCTCTAACTTCTCCCACACCTTTGTTACTTTCACTTCAGTGTCCACTGGAATTCCCAAGATCTTGATTACACCCTCTAGCATGCACAGGCCAAAACTCTGTAAATTCTCCCAATTCCCCACTCTCATCCACATACTTCTCATTTTGTTTAATTTTGCCCCTGACACTTCACCATAGTCCTCAGTATGCTTCAATACCCTCTCAACTGACGTATTGTCCTAAGCCATTATGTTCACATCATCCATATATAATGTACATTTAACTTCTCCTGGTATCTTCACACTGCTTATCAGCTTATCATCACAAATTCTCTGTTCCAATGGCTCCATTACACACAAAACAGACAGATGGGACAGCAGGCATCCTTGTTTTACCTGTGTCTGTATGGGGAACACTTTGCTCAAATAACCATTCACCACTACTTGACTTCCACCCACCTCTTCCTTAAAAACACATTTCTGACATTTAAAGATGCAATACACAAAGCCATGCTTGCTCATTTAAATCAGCTCTACCACTTATATAAATCTTCTATGCTGCTGCTTGACACTGTCAGCTCTAATCCTTCCCAACTTCACATCCCCATAGTCTTTGCTAGTTGTTGTATTGCTTTGATATTAAGAAAGGCTCCCCTTTTCCCTCTCCCACACTTTCTGTTTCCCTCGCTCTCCTTTCCCCTTTCTTTTAGTCCCACACCACATTATTTCCAATAAGCTTTTCATCAACATGTCTCCCTCTCCATCTCTCTGCCTACCTTCTTCTTCCTAAAATTCATAGTGTGTGATTTCTTTCTTTTACCAATTTGAATCTATTCTTCTTCCTCCTGCTCTGTCCCCACACTTCCTTCTTCTTCCAGTAGCATTCTCTCCCCTTTCCCTTCTCTTTCCTTTGTCTCAAAGTCACTTGTTCCACTTATCTTTCCTATTTTCCTTCCTCTGTTGCTAGGTATGCAGCTTCAGCTACTGAGATTTCACTCTTTTCCTCCCCAACTCTTCCTTCTTGTGGCAACTCTGCTACTGTTGTATAATCTGACTCAACATCTTCTTCTTCCCCACTTTCCCTTTCCTGACTCTGTTTCTTCTACATAGCTCTAGCTGTATTTGATAAGGGCCATGAACATAAAGGCCAGGAACTGTAAGTGTCCCTTTTCTCCACAAATAACACTTCAGTACTTCTTTGCATTCCACTGCCCTATGCCCTTTTCTTTGACATTTGTAGCATATTGCATACCAGCAGTTTGCAGCCAGGTGTCCTTCCTACCCACACATGATACAGACTTTAGGCTGTCCAAAATACATTGAAAACCCTTGGAGTAGCCCTACTTGTATTACTAACAGTAAGTGAATTATACCACTGGGACTTTTTTCATCCTTCCTCATTACTATTCAAGCTCTCCATAATCCCATCCATATACCATATTTATCATGTATCTTCTCAACATACATAACTTTTCATATATAATTCTCCAACCATTTTTCTGTATCACCCATCTCAAACATATCCACATACTTTCAAATAATGATTGCCCTTTCTCTTGTCTTTTCTCCAGCAATAAATCTTACCCCTTTAAATTCTCTCTCCCTACTGCCACATATATCTTCAAAAAATCCTTCTCAGCTCCAATTTGAAAATTCTCAAGATTTCCAGTTAGGAAAAGTTATTCAAATGGTCTGCTTTAACATCTAAAACTTCAAACAATATTTTCTCTATAAATGTATATCTATTCATCATCTGACTTCTCTGTTCCCCTTCCCCTGTTAATGCTGCTCTTAGTCTCAGGCATAAATTACCTGCCACTCTGTCTCAGTTCCTCCCATCTCCATTCTCTTTTTGGGTCTGGCTTATTCCTCCCACTGGTCATCTTCTTCCCTTCAATCACTGTCTACCTCCTCATTTCCCTCTCCTGACCTCCTCTCCTCCTATTCTTCCTTCCTTCCCTCATTGCTTCCTTCAGGAAACCCTCCTTCAAAACCACTGATCCACCACACCTTTCCTTCCTACCTTCATCCTTCTTCCATCAAAGACTCTCAATTTTCACTTTTGCTTTCTGATTTACTTTTCATTTCTTGGTCTGCTTTTCCTTCCATATTTGCCACACTCCTCTTCAAAAACCACCACTGTTACTATCCCCTGCTCCTGCTACATGCTTGCACTCTATCTTTATCCTCTCAGCAATCCTGGCATCAATCAAGGCAGTAAAGCTGGGTCTCCATCTGACCACTATAGAACAGTGGATAAGCTATGCCACTGATAGGAATCTACCACAAGGATAGGTTAATGCAGCCCATCATATCAAGATATATAGTAGTACTCACTGTGTTCATTCCCCTTCAGTACCAACTCTTTTCCAAGTCATGGTGAGCCACTACACTGAATACGTTTCAACTTCTGCTTCACTCCCACAGCTGAGTTTCACCTTTATTTTTCATTTCCAATGATTCCTGCTTCTTTACTAGCTGTAAACGTCTGGCAAACATCACCAAATGGAGCCCCAAACAGTTCACTCAGAATCCCTTCTGTCACCCCCTCTCTCACCTTGTTGCTTATGATTAGTGTGGCTTTACCCTCCATGAGATGGAGCGGGACTAGCTTGCCCTGTGCTTCATCTATCTGTAAATTTTTGGAGGATGGCAGATTCATGACAAAAATACCTGGTTCCAGACATGAGTGGGGTTGCTTATTAGAACATGGATCCTTTGTGGGGTGTGTCTGTATTACACACACATAATGAACAGTGCAGATATGTGGGGTCACCAGTAGCTTGAAACACTGTTGACTTTGCTGGGGCACAGCCCCAGGAACTATATAATAAATAATGAGCCTTTTGGCTTTGGACTAATAACATATGTTGTCCTATATGTAAACACATAGAAAAATGTTGCTTAAAAATGTGTCTATGGACTAGTTGTGCAAAAACTTGCAGAAGTTTCAAAAAAGGTGAAATGCATCAATTCTGGATGAATTAAGTCTATGGCTACCTGTAATAATTTGACTATATGCAAGTTACTACAAATATGTTTATTTCTGTACAGTGTTTTCAGTTTTGCCCCTCACTGCCATATATTCTGGGATAGCAGGGTTTGAAACTAAAGTGCAGGGAAAAAGGACTTTATGGAGAAAAAGTTGATGAGGGGAGGGGTTACAGAGAGAAAGGGGGCTACCTGATTCCTCCAGGTTTATTTTCCCTGCTGTACCAGTGGAAGGGGAACAAATTAAAGGCAAACCTCCTATAATTAGATTCTATACCTGGAAAATTATAAGAAATATATTTTTATAAATGGTGAAATGTGTGTCAGTGCTGAAGAAGGGATAGCAGTGCGCTTTGGAACTGAAACACATCAAGGCCCCAGAAGTGAGGGAGGGAGCAGGGCACAGGCAGAAGCAGGAGCTGTGGGGAGTGGACCTGGCTGGGGCAGGTGGTGGGACAAGAGAAGGACTTGGAGGCACATGCCCCACTCCCCCCAGCCCCTGCTCCTGCCTGTGCCCCTCTCCCTCTGGCACCACTGGGGCCTTGATCTGCCCTTCCCCCTCCCCCAACCAATGGCAGTGAATGAGGGAATGCAGCATAGGCAGGCCTTGCACAGGCAGGGAGGGTGCAGGATGGAGTCATGGGGAGCTTGTCTGGGAGGGCACAGGGAGGTGGGGGCACGCAGCCCAGGAGGGCATGGGGGACACATGCCCCTGGATCTGCACTTAGGGAGCCGCAAGGCAGGGCAGGGTGGGGTGGGGTGGGGTGGGGTGGAAGGGGGCCGGGGCAGCACCAGGCTCTTCCTGGCATGGCTCTCTGGCCACGTGGCTATTGAGCCAGGCAATGGTGGCACTGGGAGCTGAGCTACAGGGAGGGCTGTAGGCACCTGAAAATTCACTGTAGCCCCCCTGCCCCCTCCCAGTTCCACCATCACCATTTGGCCAGAGAGCCATGTGACCAAAAAGCCACACCAGGAATAGCTTGGTTTTGCCCCGGCCCCAGCCTGCCCTGCATGCAGATCTTGGGGCATGCACCCCCTGTGCCCTCCTGGGCTGTGTGCCCCTCTCCTTGTGCCCCTCAGATAAGCCACTCAAGGCTCCATCCTGCTCCCATCCCAGTTGTGCAGTGCTGGACCCTGCTCCCCTCCCCCCTTCACCACTGCACGCGCACCCCTCCTCACCTTTCTGCAGCCACCAGAAGCCCACAGCCAGGCTGGCTTGCCACCCTCTTGCTGCCCTGCATGGGGGGTAGGGGGTGGGCTGAGACTCATTGCCCCCCTTCCACCACCTATGCCCTTGCACCCCCTGCCACCAGGTGAGTGGGGCCCCACTCATGCCGGGCCGGGGGAGGGTCGAAGCCTGGGAGACTTATCCATGTGCATGAAGGGGGGGGGCTCCTACTGCTACATACAGCAGCCACATGTGTCCTGCCATCATCCTGGTACTCCCAGACTGTATCCCAGGCGCTCTGCATGTGTGTCCCACCACTCCCAATCGTGGAGCCTCTGACAGTCAATCTCAGTCTGAGAGGGGGCTGAGCACACATGTGCTCAGCTGGTGGCTGGGCTGAGCCATGCCCCCTGCCACCAGGGCTGGGCTGGGTAAGTGGGGTGATTCCCCTCCATGCCCTGCTGCCCTGTGGTGAGGGAGGAAGTGGAGCAAGGGTGAGTGGGGTCCCGGCTGAGAGTTGGAGCCCAGGTAGCTCATCCAGATGGACGGGGCCTCCTGTGTTGCATGTACCCTGGCAGAGACCTGAGGGCCACATGTCCCCTGGATCTATGCACTGGGCAGAGGCAGCTGCCGCTGCACACTGGGCTTTGTTACCCGAGCCTTTTACACAGATTGGAGGGACACGTGCCCCCTGGGCCTCTGCTGCGGGTACATGTAACACTGAGATCGACTGTCAGAGCCTCCATCTTGACTAGTCAATTGGGATCCACTGGTTGGTAACCACTGATCTAGAAGTAGCTGCCCTAATGTTTGATTGTCCCAAAGTAAATATATTAATTTCTCATAAGGTAAAACAATGAGAGTTTATCACTGCTTTCAGTACAAAAAGGAAAAGGCTTTTTTTTCTGTCTAATTCTCATACCATGCTACAGCTAACTTTCTCTGCAATATAAAATATACTTGTCTGTTTAAGGTGAACAACGATATATTTTGTATTTGCGGTTTGATTTTAATGGAGCAAAATTAAGTAGCCTCCAGCTGCCTTTCTGAGGACATGTCAGAACTTTCTTCTAAGAGGAATCTAGGATTATTCAGAAAATAGCAATGGCTTTAACAAACCATGAACTAAAACTTGTGAAAGCTGAAACCAGTTTCCTAAGGTTTTGCCAAAAATGTGAAGCCAGAGAGAAAGGATAATCTCAGTCAAGAATTAAGGACTAAAAGTGAGGACATGCATAGCAATTGGACCATTCCAAAATATCAGTGATTAGGAGTCAGTTCACTATTCTTGCAGGACAGGGTGCAGAGACACATAACTAAACCATTCCCAACTGTCACTAATTGGGAATTGTTTCACAATTGTGCAAAGTGCTGTGGCTTCAATATCAGGTAGCAGGAATGAGCACTTAGGGCACTTATACATGTGATTCCATTAACATGTGCATGGGGGGAAAATGTCACTTTATGTAGCTTAATGCCATCACGGTGTATATATGCAAGACTTTGGGGAGTTTTAAATGACTTTGCATCATTCCAAACTAAACAAAAGCTGGATGTAGTTTACTTTGCAGCTTTGCAAATTGCAACAATGCAGCTGTCAGTTCATCTCCTGGCCACAGAAGAAGTGGCCAGGCTCTGCAGAAAAAAAGGGTTGGCCCCTCACTGCTTCTCCCTTCAACAGGTACCTGCTGAAGGCAGAAATGGCTAGAGGCCTGATCCATTTATTTTTTTGGTGGAGCCTGCCCAACTCTCCCACAGCCAGGGGTTCAGCTGCCAGCAGACTGAATGACACCTGAGCTTCGGGGGGCTCTGGTCCTTCCCTTGGTGGGAGAGATGCCCCTGGGGCCACCCAGACATGCTGATAGCAGGCCAAGTGCTGCCCCAGCTTGGGGTGGGGAAGAGTTGAATTCGGTTGGGTGCTGCCTCTGAGCTGGGGCAGCACCTGGCCTACTAGCAGGCCACCCAGGTGGCCCCTGGGGGGAACTGCTGCTATGAAGGGAAGGACTAGGGCCCCTTGCATCTCAGGGGCCATTCAGCCCACTTGCATCTCACCCCCTGGCTGTGAAAAAGGTGGATAGGCTTCACCCACAAAAGGATTGGGCCCATCGCTGCTTCTCCCTTCAACAGGTACCTGCTAAAGCCAGAGGAAGCAGGGGGCCCAAGCCTGCCTATAGCTGGGGGGGGGTGATCTGCCGGTGACACGAGTGTCCCCTTGCTGCCAAAACGGCTAGTTTCATTCCCCTGGAGGCTTGTTCAATTACCCTCAAGGAAAGAGTCACACATACAGGCTGGGTACATCTAGGTTTATTGTTTGCAAACAGTTCGACCGAGGAGCAGAGAGCTCAAATCAGGGCCGACGTTGAGTCCGGCCTGGAATCACATTTTTATAGCTTACATTCGACAGAGTCTTGACATACTAGAAGTTTATTGGCTGCAGTACCAGTTCCTAATTGTGACGTCTTATCTTGTAGGCTGTACTTAACTAGTTATTGGTTAATGTGACTTATCAGGGTTAGTACGTGCGCACTCAAAGGTAGAATTGCAGCATGCTCAGAAGAAAAGAGCAATTTCAACAAAGTTAGTTAAACTTTAGTAACTTCTTATCTTAACGTAACCTTAAGGCACTGGACAGAGATGATTTCAAAATGCAAGGCAAGCAGTAAGAACCACAGCTTGGACATTAGACCTCCTGATCTTTACACAAAAGGGTCATAAGATGGTCATAAGACACTTCTATCATATGGTTGTTGCTCAAGCATTACTGCAAAATTATGGGGGCTAATGTCTTTTTACTACAACTCCCCCCTCAGATGCTTTCTTACTCTAAATTTTTAATAAGTGTCTGCAATAGCCAATTTCTGATAGTGTACAAACATTTCACGGTTAACAACTGATCGAACAGTCCGTCTCAGAAGGGTCATGATGCACGGTAGCCAAAAAAATAGATTAGAGTCCACATTTGTGTAAACGTAACTTCAGATCTCCTACTGGTTCACTTGTCCACTTGTCGGCTTCTTGTTCCCGGGTGTTGTCAGCTTCCGGAGTGACCACACCCTGGGAGTTGGTGTCCTCCGGATGAAAAGGCTTCACTCTTGAATAGTGGGTCCACTTGTCGCTGTTTGATAAGCGGACAGCCGTGTGCGTAGTCAGCAACACCTGATAGGGTCCTTCCCACTTTTCCGCAAGAGGATCTTTTTTCCACTTCTGTACCAGGACCTGGTCACCCGGTTTGAAGTTGTGGGCTGGTGCATCAAGCGGAAGGCTCTGGAAGGATGCAGCAAACCTGTGTAGATAAGACAAAACAGACTGCAAGGCAATAACGTGTTTCCAAATTTCAGATTTACCACGTTCTACAGTAACTAGTTCCCTCCATCCTGCTGGCAAGACCCTGGGAGGCGTACCAAACATCAATTCAAAAGGTGATAATTTAATTCCCCTACGTGGTGTACTACGAATATGAGTTAAAGCCAGTGGGAGTGCCTGTGGCCATTTCAAATGAGCCTCAATACAAATTTTTGTCAACATAGCCTTCAGTGTCCTATTCATGCGTTCCACCTGGCCTGAACTCTGGGGTCTCCATGGAGCATGGAGTTTCCAAGTGATATCTAAAGCTTTGGACACTTCCTGTACTATTTTCGCCAAGAAATGACTGCCTTGATCTGACTCAATAGACTCAGGTAACAGAAATCTGGGTATTATCTCGTGGAGTAGCACCCGTGCTACTGTAGATGCGGTAGGTGTTCTCATGGGGTACGCTTCCACCCACCCAGTTAACCTGTCAACTAGTACCAACAGGTAATGGTATCGGCCGGATCTAGGAAGTTCAGCAAAATCAATCTGCCAAGCTTGTCCAGGATATTGAGCCCATGGTCTTCCTCCCATGGGAGCTGGTGGTCTGGCAGATTTTGGATTCACCTTCTGGCAAGTCAGACACTGAGAGACCGCTCCCTGGGCATCCAAATAAAGTCCGGGGGCTACCATTTGACGAGTCAACAAATCTCCCATTGCTGTGCTTCCCATGTGAGTGGAAGAATGCAATCGGTGGAGTATCTCTCCCAGCAGGGCTCGAGGTATCAACACTTTCCCTCCCGGTACGATCCACCATCCCTGTGAATTTTTACTAGCCTTGAGTTCAGCGGCTAGCTTATCTGACCCTGGACCATATTTTACTTCACAATTTTCTAAATAGGAAGACACTTCATGGGCCGTGCCCTGGAACGCTGCCTCTCCTCCTGTTTGTGCTGCCTCTTTAGCTGCCATGTCAGCCTTTGCATTTCCCCTTTTCTGGCATTCATCTGCAGCCTTGCCATGGGCTCTTACATGTACCACGGCCACCTCCTTTGGTAGCCGGAGGGCTTCCAATAACATTATTATTTGTGGGCCATTGGCAATCTTTTGTCCAGAGGCCGTGATGAATCCCCGCTCTTTCCACAACAACCCATGGGCATGAACAGTGGCAAAGGCATAACGTGAGTCTGTAAAAATGTTTACCCTTTTATCTTTTCCCAATTCTAGTGCACGAGTTAGGGCCATGAGCTCCGCTGCCTGTGCTGACCATGTCGCAGGGAGCTTTTCTTTCCATACCGTTTCTGTCAATGTCACCACAGCACATCCAGTATATCGCACACCCTGTATCACACTGCTCAAACCATCTACAAAGAATTCCTCCTCCGGGTTCTCAATTGGGTCATCGTTCAAATCAGGGCGAATTAGTGCTGTCTGTGTCAATACTTCTAAACAATCATGACCCGGAGGCCCCGGCTCCGGCAGTAGAGTCGCTGGATTTAAGGCAGTGGTGTGCTTGAAGGTAAGACCTGGATTAGATAAAAGAAAGATTTCATATCTCAATTGTCTGGAGGGGTTCAAAAATTTCCCTCCTTCTCCTCCGAGAATCTGGGGAACCCCATGTGGAGTGTGTATCTCCATGTCAGCTCCCATCCCATTCAAAGGCAAACAATTTCTGACTATCTTCATGTAGTGGAATAGAGAAGAAAGCATCTTTTAAATCTAGCACAGAGAATACCTCAGCATCCGCTGGAACCTGGGTTAAGATGGTGTGGGGATTTGGGACTGTATGGTGGTCCACTAAAATCTTTTTGTTTATGGACCTTAAGTCTTGTACCAGCCTAAAAGAGATTCCATCTGCTTTGGGTACACCCAAGATTGGGGTGTTAAAGGGGGATGATCCCTCTATTAACCACCCATACCTCTTAAATTTTTCAATTAGTGGCTTCAAACCTATTCGAGTGGCTTTCTTCAAAGGATATTGTTTGACACACACAGGACCTTCTCCTTCCCTCAGGGGAATTTTTACAGGGTGTACATATTTTGCTCGGGCAGGAGTTCCGCCTGCCCATACACAGGGATCCACATTTTCTAAAATCTCAATCCCTTTGGGTTCTGATCTTGTCTCAACTGTCCATAAAGCCATCTGGTAGTTTGAGCCTTGCTTTACCGGTAATTGCACTACGATTTGATCTTCACGGAAGAAGATTTCCGCTTGCAGTTTTGTTAGCAAATCCCGTCCCAATAGTGCTACTGGGCAGGCAGGTGATACTACAAATGCATGCTCCAGCTTATTATTCCCAATCTTCGTGAGGAGGGGCTTATATACAGGCAATCTGATCCATCTTCCCTCTATCCCTTCTACCGTTACATACTTTCCGCTTCCTTTAGCTAAAGGGGGTTTCACAGGAATCATTGAAAAGGTGGCTCCAGTATCCACTAGGGCCTCATAATCTCTGCCACCTACCCTAATCTGTACCATGGGATCCTTCCGGGCGTTTGCCCGTAGGGCGGTGGCCTTGAATCCCTGGACCCTTCAGCTAGAATCTTCTCCCAAGGATTCCGCTAGCATCTGGCGGTCCCGGCAATATGCACATTCATCTGGCTGCGGCCGACCTCTTCCTTTCTTCTGCCCCCCCTCTGGTTGCCCTTTCCATCCTCCATTGCCATTAGTACTCTTGCTTAAGGCGGCTGCTAGCATGGCCATTTGCTTCTGTCCACGCTTCCCCTCCTTCTTTTCTGCTATTTGATCCCGGTTCCCATAGACTTTATACGCAATTTCCACTAGCTCTGAAAGGGGTTTCCCTGGTCCTCCTTCAACTTTTTGCAACTTCTTCCTTATATCTGGGGCCGCCTGCCCAATAAACAGCATATTCACCATGCGGTGATTTTCTGAAGCCTCAGGGTTTATTTCACTAAATTTCTTAAAGGCATCATACAACCGCTCGAGGAAGGCTGAGGGAGATTCATCCTTTCCTTGGCGGACCTCGCATATCCTGGAGAGGTTTGGTACCCGTGGTACTGCCTTACCCAGAGCTTCTACTATAATCCCCAGATATTGACGATTCAGATCTCTCCCTTCCTCTGAGTCGTTATCCCAATTGGGACTCTCAATAGGACATACAGCATGCAGGTCCCCTCCAGGGGCTATTACCCGCTCCTCAGCTATCTTATCCGCTACTCCCTGTACCATCCGCCTTTCTTCAGAGGTCAGGAGGGTATGCAGCATCATTTGAACATCAGCCCAGGTAGGACGGTGGGTTTGCCCTACTGACCGAAACAGATTTTGCATCTTATCGGGGTCTTCTCTAAAAGAAGGATTTTGATTCTTCCAATTAAACAAATCTGACGTGTGAAAGGGTACGTAAACGAAGGTTGTTCCCCCCCCTTCTCCTGGAGTCACTACTTGTCTCATGGGACAATTGTAATTGGTGTATTTGGGGTTCTTGTTACGGGTACTCCGGGGGATTTTATCATGCCAGGATTCCACGAGCTTTAACGCTGATTTGAGCTGAGCCAGCCCCTCTGGGAAGCTGTCCATTTCCTCATAAGGGGGAGCTGTTGGTGGGAGATTCTCTGGGTCTTTTCCCTTCTTTTCTCCTGAAACTCCAAGGCCACTTAGGGGTGCTACTGAGGGACTTTCTGACCTCTCCCTGCCCAACAAGTCAGGATCCTCTCGGAATGATGAGGATGATGGTGATGATTCCTGGCTCCTGGAGCTGGGGCTAGAGTCAGTCTGAGATGATGATGGTGACTCCTGACTCCTGGAACTGGGGCTGACAGGTGACTGTGTTCTAACTCTGTGTCCTGGTCCCTGAATCAGATCTCCCTCACTACCAGAATCAGGAAGGACTTGGGCTGTTCTCCCAGTGTCTTTTGCCAATAACATCTTACACATTTTCTTTTTACACTTCTGAACCCATGGGGGAACAGGATTCATTATAGCACTTATCCAACAATCTATATACGGCCACTGATCCCAGTGGCCGTCCCGGGTTATCACATTTGAAACTTCATTAGCTAATTTTACATTGTAAGAACCAACTTCCGGCCATCCAACCCCGAAAGTGGGCCATTCCTTCTGACAAAATATAATCAAGTCATCCTTTGTCATTTCTATTCCATAGTCTCCCTTAAATTTACCAAAATTCCTCAGCATGCATCCTAATGGGGAAGCAGAATCTTCTTCTCGGGAGCTACCCGAACCCATTGTGTTGACCAATATACAAATGTACTCAGGTCCCTGTCCGCTGAGTCACGAGGTTCCAGCTGAGCCCCCTTGCGTTCGACTCTACCTTGTTGGGCAGAATCGGTGCGGCTAGGCTCTGCTATAGTCTCAGGCTTGGTCAGCGGCTCATTTTTCTAAAGGGATTCCCCGGATCCAAAATCCAGACCAATATGCTGGATACCAAAACCAACACTTAAATCCTCAGGGCTCCCCAAATTCCCTTAGAGACCATTCAATTGACACAAGGAAAGCGAATACTCACTCTGCTGGACCCCTGGCGCCGTCTCTTCGGACCCACTCAGCCTGGGTGACTCGTTCAAAGGAGTGCCTTTGACCTTTCAGGTGCCCGACTCACGGACCCGGGGGTTGTGACGGACTCCAAGATCAGTCCGGTGGCCACTTCACGACTCCCCTTTGCCAATCTCGTCGTGCCCCGAAGTAGTCCAGAGGGCTCCTGGCTGGCTCGCCAAATTGTTGCCAAAACGGCTAGTTTCGTTCCCCTGGAGGCTTGTTCAATTACCCTCAAGGAAAGAGTCACACATACAGGCTGGGTCCATCTAGGTTTATTGTTTGCAAACAGTTCGACCGAGGAGCAGAGAGCTCAAATCAGGGCCGACGATGAGTCCGGCCTGGAATCACATTTTTATAGCTTACATTCGACAGAGTCTTGACATACTAGAAGTTTATTGGCTGCAGTACCAGTTCCTAATTGTGACGTCTTATCTTGTAGGCTGTACTTAACTAGTTATTGGTTAATGTGACTTATCAGGGTTAGTACGTGCGCACTCAAAGGTAGAATTGCAGCATGCTCAGAAGAAACGAGCAATTTCAACAAAGTTAGTTAAACTTTAGTAACTTCTTATCTTAACATAACCTTAAGGCACTGGACAGAGATGATTTCAAAATGCAAGGCAAGCAGTAAGAACCACAGCTTGGACATTAGACCTCCTGATCTTTACACAAAAGGGTCATAAGATGGTCATAAGACACTTCTATCATATGGTTGTTGCTCAAGCATTACTGCAAAATTATGGGGGCTAACGTCTTTTTACTACACCCTGAGCTGTGGGGGATCCTGTTCTTTCCCTCCATGGCAGAAGCACCACCTGGGGCCACCCAGGTGGGCTGCTAGCAGGCCAGATGCCGCCCCAGGTTGGAAGCAACACGTGGCCCAATCCAACTGTTCCCTGAGCCCACCCAGTGGAAGCCCACTGGGTGCTGCTCCCCAGGTGAGCTTGGGGAAGAGTTGGAGCAGCCCACAAGAAAAGCCCCAGGAGGCAATGTCACTGGAGAAGGAAGGACCAAGACTCCCCACAGCTCAGGGGATGCTCAGCCCGCCAGCAGCTCACCCCCCAGCTGCAGGCAGGCTCCAGCTCTGACAAAAAACAAAGGAAAAAAAAGGAGCTGGCCTCTCACTGTAACATGATGGAAAAACTGAAATGGCTGAGTCCTCAGGGTTTTATTCTATGACCCACCATTTCAATTTAAGTGGCATAGAATAAAACCTTTGAGATTAAACCCCTGGCATGAGTGCCCTTAGTCCAGTAGGCAAGTGTGGGGAGAGGTTTCGCCCCCATCTTTGCAGCTCCAGGGAGTGACCTACAGATGGGAATGTTTCCCTTTTTCACTGCTTTTCCTTTTCCCTTAAACATGAGTTTAACAAACTGTCATAGCCTGCAACTGACTGAAATCTACTGTGTGCATGCCTGATTTATGGGGGTGCAAAGGAAAATGCTTGGACACAATGCTTTTTTATTCCTAGGGCAGAGGGGGGTTGGGAAAATGAACAGATGTGATCAAGTATGGAATGAGGACACAGCTGATTGTTAGAAAGATACCTTTTACTAAACAACCAGTGCAAAGGAACTCATTGATAAAAGTGCAAACAAAAGAGGAAAAAAAGGGCAGTAGAGTTCTGGCTGTGTATCATCGCATCCACTTCCAGCAGTGGAGAGAAGTGATGCACTAGGGGATGCCTGGGGAACCAACCAGACCAGTGTCACAGAATCTGTGTTGCCCAAGCATAACACTGAACTGGTTCATAACAGAACTTAATTTTCCAGGTATAGTTTCAGCCTGTTCCAGGAAGCTTTGAGCTGTTTTAACAGGCTGGTATGTCTATCTGCTTCAGATTTAAGCCCTTCTAACTGTTATGTGTATTCATGAACTATATCACCCCCTGCTGTGCAAAAGGACTCACAAAGAGAACAATTACTTCAGAATTTGTGTCAGATGAATAGCCCAAAATAACTGACACTATAACATTTGAGAGAAATAGTTCTTACTGGATGAGTAATTGGCCACTGATATCATTAGAGTGCATTGTCTTTGCTGTGTATATTTCCTCTTCAAACACACTTTTACTGGAACAGAATTTGTGGATCATAACTTAGAGTCACAAAAGAAAGTAAATTCTGTTTTCTAAGGGAACACATTATCTAGAGAAGCTTCTTCTTTGGTAATCCCTCAAAGTAAAGTAAGATTGTCTTCCATGATAGTCTTATCTGTGTGTCTGGATAAAACTAATGAGGCCAATCCGGGTTTGACAGACTCTGCTGCAGCTTGGACATGTGTTTCCATGTGGGATGGGTGGTGTTGGATTCTAGATTTGGTCCACAACATGCTGTTTATTCCACACTCATTTTTCCATCTCCTGTTGTTGTCATGCAGTTTCAAAGTACTGAGATCCCTGCAGCAGACTCTTCCTCCATTTGAGACAGACCTGGGTGATAGTGTCCAATGAAGTTGACATGGATGTTGCATTTTTTTTTAAGTTGGCCTTGAGGATGTCCCTGAAGCATTTCCTTTGTCTTCCTCTTGAGCATACACCGTAGTTGCAGTGGGAGAATAAAATTTCCTTCAGGAGTCTGGGGTTGGACATGGTCAGCCTAACAAAGTTGATGTTGGATGATCATTGCTTTAATACATATGGTATTTGCTTGCAGGAGGATACTAACATTTTTTCATCAGTCTTCCCAAAGGATTTGGAGGATCTTCTGCAGGCAACATTGATGGTACTTCTCCAATAACTTTAGATGTCTCCTGTACATTGTCCATGTCTCAGCTCCATACAGCAAAGTGAGGATCATGACTGCTTGATAAACCATGAGCTTGGTTTTGGATCTGATGTTGCAATCTTTGAAGACCCATTTCTTCAGGCATCCAAAGGCTGCACTAGCACATTTGAGGTGATGTTGGATTTCTTCATCTATGTTTGCCTTCTGTGAGAGATGGCTTCTGAGGTACAGGAAATACTCAACATTCTCCAGTGTCTCACCATGAATCTGGATTACTGCAGCTGGGAACTGTTCATTAGGAGATTCTTGGTGGAGGACCTTAGTCTTCTAGGGCACCTATCCACGTGCAAGGAGGCTGCTAAGAAGCACTGTAATTATGGTGCATCCAAGCAGACTCAGTTAATCGAGTCTGCTGAAGCATAGTAATTACCACACTCCAGCAAATTCCACATGTCCACTGATTCCACTGATCACATGTATCAATGTCCCAGTGCTGAAAAATGGCAGCGGGGGCACTTTAACTAAAGTTCCATTGCCATTTTTCATTATGGGGACACTGCTACACATGATACTGTGGGCCCTTTAATTAGAGCACCCCCCTCCTCCCCCACCAGTCCTGGAGCACATCTATAAATGCCCCTAAATCTTAAATGTCAGATCCATTTTCTTGTATGGCTCAGTAAAGACACTGATGATGTCTGAGGTTAAACAGCTTACCATTCATTTGGTAGTTTAGCTCCACTCTGTCTGGAATTTTGTTTGTGGTCAGATGGAGCATCACGGAAAGGAATATTGAGAAGAGTGTTGGAGCAATGACACAGCCTTGCTTAACTTCCTTTTTAACCTCAAAGAGATCTGTGATAGATCCATTAGAGCGAACCACCACTTGCATACTGTCATGGAGTAAGCAGAGAATGGTGACAAATGTTAGTAGACATCTGTACTTTACAAAAATCTTCAACAACACTCCTCAGCTAACAGTTGAAAGCTTTTGTTAGGTCAAAGAAGCCATGTAGAGAGGTTTATGTTGTTCCTGTCATTTCTCCTGCAGCTGGCAAGCTCTGAAGATTATGTCAGTTGTGACTCTTGATGCCCTAAACCCATGCTGAAAGTCTGGGAGGAGCTCTTCAGCAAGTGCAAGGACATGGTTCAGGAGGGTTCTTACAATGATCCGTCCTGTGGTGAACAGCAAGGTGATCCCTCTGTAGTTTCTGCAGTCGGACTTGTCTCCTTTCTTGAAGACTGTCACAATCATGGCATCCCTGAAGTCATCTTATATTTCCTCATCATTCCAGCTCCTTAAGACGAGGGCATGAAGCTGTGATGTGAGCTGTTCTCCCCCCTGCTTGAACATTTCTGCGGGGACTCCATCTGCTCCATATGCCTTGTCATTCTTCATGTGCTTGATGGCTTTCTTCACCTCATTAAGGGTTGGAGGGATTCTGAGATAAGCTCTGACTGGGTATTGTGGGATGAAGTCAAGAACACTCTCATGAACAGTAGAGATTCAATTGAGAAGTGTTTCAAAATGCTTCTTCCAATGGGCATTGAGAACTCCCCTTTCCTTGATCAGGTCTCCTCCATCCTTAGGTGTCAGACCATAGATGGCTTTGTGGCATTGAAGAAACTGCACATCATGTATGTCAGTGATATGTTGAATCACCTTAGCCTTGTCTTCCCACCATTTGTTCTTCTTATTGTGGGTCCTCCTTTGGACCTCTGCCTTGGCTTGTTGGAGATTCAATTTATTTTTCTTGGAGTTGGTACCATTTTGCCAAGCTCAAAATCTCCCAGTTGGATCTCCCAATTATTCTCATCAAACCACTCTTGATGTTTCATAGTTTCTAGGGTCAGAAGGGACCTGAACAGATCATCAAGTCCAACCCCCTACCCTGGTGAGGGACGAGTGCTGGGATCATAATACCCCAGCCAGATATCTATCCAACGTCCTCTTGAAAACCCCCAAGATAGGGGAGAGCGCCACCTCCCTTGGGAACCCATTCCAGAGCCTGGAAGCCCTAATCGTAAAGTAATGCCTCCTGATATCAAGTCTGAACCTGCTCTCAATCATTTTTTGGTCATTACTCCTTGTTATCCCAGGTGATGCCTGGGGGAACAGAGCCTTACCTATTTTCTGCTGGTCCTCTCTGGTGAGTTTATAGATAGCTACCAGATCCCCTCTCTGTCTTCTCTTGTGGAGGCTGAATAGATTCAGGTCCTTTCATCCATCTTTGCAGGGCCTGACCTGCTGCCCCCTGACCATGCGAATGGCCCTCTGGACCCTCTCAAGGTTAGTCACATCCCTCTTGAAGTGCGGAGCCCAGAACTGGATGCAGTACTCCAACTGTGGCCTGACCAATGCCGCATAGAGGGGAAGGCTCACCTCCCTAGACCTGCTTGTGGTGCATCTATAGATGCACAACAAGGTGCGGTTAGCCTTACTGATTGCTTCCTCGCATTGGCGGGTCATGTCCATCTTGGAGTCAACAATGACTCCAAGACCCTTTCAGACACTGTGTTGTTGAGACGGGTGTTCCCCAGCCTATAGGTATGTTGCAGGTTCCTTCTCCCTGGATGTAGCACCTTGCATTTGTCTGTGTTGAATTCCATTTTATTCTCATCCGCCCACATCTGTAACCTGTCTAGATCTAGTTGGATTCTGTTCCTCCCCTCCAGTGTGCCCACTTCTCCCCACTTCTTTGTGTCATCAGTGAATTTGGACAGTGTGCTTTCCATGCCCACCTCCAAGTCTTTGATAAAGATGTTGAATAGCACAGGCCCAAGGACCAAGCCCTGGGGAACTCTACTGTTCACATCTCTCCAGGTTGAAAATGATCCATCCACCACCACTCTCTGGGTGCGACCATCGAGCCTATTTGCCACCCATCTGACTGTGTAGGCATCAATGCTGCAGTCGCCAAGTTTTTTTATGAGAATGGGGTGAGAAACCATGTCAAAGGCCTTCTTGCAGTCCAGGTAAACGACATCCACCACAACGCCCGCATCCAAGAAATTTGTGACCTGGTCATAAAAGAAAACAAGGTTAGTTAGGCAGGATCTGCCTGCAATGAACCCGTGCTGGTTGCCCCTGAACATTACCTTCCATGCTGGGCCCCTGCAGATGTGTTCTTTGATAATTTTCTCAAAGGTCTTCCCAAGGAGGGAGGTGAGACTAACTGGCCTATAGTTACCTGGGTCCACCTTTCTCCCCTTCTTGTAAATGGGGACCACATTGGCCCTTTTCTAGTCCTCTGGGACCTGACCAGAGCACCACGAGTGTTCATACAGCTGTGCCAGGGGCCCTGCTATGACCTCCACCAATTCCCTCAGTACCCTCAAATGAAGAGCATCAGGATCTGCTGATTTATACATGTTCAGCCCCTCCAAGAGTTCCCTAACTAGATGACCCCTGACCCTAGGCATGGCGTCATGTCTCCTGAGCCTGTCCGTAATCCTAGTGGGGGAGTTGTCCCAGTCCCTGTTCAGAAATATGGAGGCAAAGAACTCGTTGAAGAGATCAGCTTTTTCCTTTGCTGCAATCACCAGATTGCTAAGCCTGTCCTGTAGGGGCCTCACATTACCTGGTGCCTTCTTCTTACTCCCTATGCATTTGAAAAATAACTTTTTGTTATCCTTAATTTCCTGGCAGACAATCCAAGTATCTCTTCACATTACACTGTCCACCACCTGTAGATGTGCTGGGTAGCAGTACAGCTCTGCCCCACAGCTAGAGCAGCTGCTCCCTAGCTAAATCCACTTTCTCATAAGCTGTGCTCCTGAGTTATTATGGAGCATTAATTACACACAGTTCACACAGGATAGCCACTGCTATCTTTTGGGGTCAAGATGAAGACGCCAGAAATGATAGCTTTCCTAAAATTCAGTCTGGGAACATTTGTACACAACTGAATTTTAAAAAAATTCTAAGGCATACAGTTGTCTGAAAATGTGCAGGCAGTTGGGTAATGCGGGGGGGGGGGGTGGTTGCATGGGCACAACTAAGACAGCAACCACAGATACCACCTTTGCAGGTGGCATAAGTATAACCACTACTGAATCTGGTGGTTGTGTCAATGCCACCTGTGTGACAGCCAGCTTGCCCCATGCAGAGCCACTGCCAAAGGTGTGAAGCTGCCCTGTTACACCTCTGTATACAGGATACTCAGGTTCTGACCTAATTTCTTTGCTCCCAGTAAAAGTTTCGTTTTAAGGAAATGCATGGATAAACTCAGAACATTAATTCAGCTCTGAAGAACTAGAATTAAAGAATGTATCTAAAAATGAATATTTTGGAATTAGAAAAGAAAGAATGACTGTCTTTCTTAAAATGAAAGTCAATAGGTCAGGTTCAGTTATCCCTACGCAACCTCCACTGAACCTGCTTAATCAAGATGTTGGGTTATAAACTAGGGTAGAATGTAGCCCACTGTGTATACTTTGGGAAGAACAAACTCACTTCAGAGCTCAAAAGAATCTTTATACTCTAAATGTGAGGGACAAAGATATAGTTGTTAATAGAAGTCAACAGAGTCTACTTTCTGGGAAAAAAAGGGACATCTTTTATTAAAAGCCTTCAGCTGACATACCCAACTCAGGATGATATTTTTGCAAGAGAAAAAAAAATAGCAGACTAGGGTTTTAAATATACTCTGAGTCTGTAGGTTTTTACAATTCTAGGATGTAGGGCTATGGTAGAAGGCTTTCTGAAAGCAAAATGGATACTTCACTAGGAGATCATGTAATATAACTCTTCATCGTATTTTTTCCTTTTTTCTCTAATGTAAATTTTAACCACAGTAGAAATTAGCATAAAGCATATCTTTTTTTATATTCTATATATTCATTATATTTCTTAAATGATGAATGGTGACTACGGCCATATCAACATAGTATTTGAGAGCCTTCTCTGTTCTAAGTTCAAGGACAAATCACTGCATATGTGTATGAGTATGTATGTATATGACAGAGAGAAAGAGAGAGCAGACCAACAGACGAACAAACACCATTTTTGTTAGTCTTAGAGATAGAGTCCATTTAAGGCAGCTTAATACTGTAGCTGGAATTTGAAAGTCAAGATGAGAAGCTGGATGTCATATGATTTTATTTTCTATTGTCTTCATTATGAAAACTCTGCTGTCAATAGGCCAGTTATTTGGCTGTAAAGAAAACACTCACCATTCACAGATCGCCATTTGCAGCTTCAAATATTTGCGGTGCGAATATTCAAACCCACACTCTCTCCCCATGCACACTCTTATCCCACATGCTCTCGCCATGCTCCCCTCACTGATGACAGTGCTGGTGGCATCTGCAGGAGCTTTGTGCTTGCTGCTGCCAGGCTCCTGCCACCGTCGTGGCACTCCTGACATGTTTATGGATTTCACCATCGCGGGGATCTCTGGAACATATCAACCATGAATGGCGAGGGTCTCCTGTAATTACTGCCCATTCAAATACTTGACACTGATATTGCTATTGCAAATGGAAATTCAGTCTGAAAAATGCAGTTTGATACATCTGGGGGATGGGGATAAACCAAACACAGTTGCCCAATTAATATGAGCAGCAGTGCCCCTTGCCCCTTAAGCTACAATAGTAAGCATTAAAGAAAGAAAGAATTCTGGAAGGTATTGAAATCCTAATGCTTTGGGATGTACTTAAAAATCTAAATATTAGGTATGGGGAGGAACAAGTAACCCACATTTGCCTATTGTGCAACTTCTCACACAAATTCCATAAAGTATATTGTGCTGGCCAGGCAGAAAACTGGACTAAATGGTTTGTGGGTCTTGATGTAAATCCTATGCCCTTACATTCCCCTGACAGGGCTTAGTGTCCCTTGAACGAAGCTGTTCCCTCCTTCCAGTCATAAATACCATTCCAGGGTTCCATAGACAAAGGTATTATCCATCTCACCATTGCAGCATGCAGGGTGTGTGGGGGGAGTAGAAACTGAAGAGGGAGTGGGAGCTTTCTGTTTTCTAGCTCTTGCCTGTACAAAAGAAAAATTACATTTCCATTGTGCTGTGGGCTTGCATGCCTGCAGAGGGGGCCAAAGAACTTGGCAGTATGTGAATATCTAATCCAAACATGTGTTTCATTTAGAAGCTCATTTAATTATATAGTATGTCATTGGTACTAAACAAAGACAACCAGAAGTGTAATGTATTTGATATAGTATCACTCTCCTTAAGATGTCTCTTCCTGTGACAATTCACTGTCCATTTTCATTGCTCCAGAATTCTTCAGTAGCTCCAATTTTGCAGTTTATCAAGGGGTTGTATTTTTCTTCAGATTTCATAGGATGCTTAGCAGTAAATGTGTTTTTGTGTTTTTGAAGAAAAGGCATAAGAAGGTAATTGAGTCATAATGATATTTTCCAAAACCAAATGGAAAAGAAAAATTGGAAATCGCAGACCATTTGTGAATTCTCGCTGCACCACAGTCATTTATTACTTCGCATTTAAACATTAAATATGGGAACAGAGCATAGGAGCAGCCAAATAAAAAGCAACATGAGAAAAGAACATCTGCAAAGTTCTATGAAAAAATGCATAAATGTCATGAATTAAACATGTCTGGACACCCTTTACTGCTGAACAATTTCACACTCAGCAAGACTGCAGTAACTATGTAAATGTTCCCTACTGTTTTGTTTCAAAAGGGGAAAAAATGACTACTTCGTTGGAAGGGTAAATAAAATATAAATGCATGCTCATACCTTTAAAAGACAATATCTGATAAGATTAATACATGAAACATTTTGGAACACCTTATGTGAACTCTGTATTTGATTGCTGACTCCTGAAACATTTTCATCATAATTTGAGAATAGAAAGTTTTCAAAATCTTGAAAATTTTTCAGGGCAGGTAAAACAGGTAAACTGCCTCCCATCCCAGAAGTACTTGTTCACTGTATCTTTATGACAATTTTGGTTTTTATTCTGCCATAAAATCTTTTGATTTTATCAGAACAGAGCTATTCTCTGCTTCCTATCTGTAAGTCTATAAGATTTGCTCACTCTTTCAGCAAGAGCAAATTTCCTCCCTAGTCCATCCAGAAGAAAGGAGGATATGATCAACAGGTTTCAAAAGCAGGTGAATGTCACTGACACAAGCTGTGGTATCTCATTTGCAGATCATTTTAGTGCTGTTTCTGGAAAACAAAATCTTTCTTACTGCATTTGGGTAGAACTTCCTCCCTCCACCCCACGGTTTGCCAAGTTATTAGTTATAGCCTTTGTGAAAAGCTGTACATTTTTCTCATAGCAGGAGCAGGCAGAAGTGTAGCTACCTGCTGTAACTGAGAACAGGAAACATTCTGAGTTACAGCGATCCCTTGGAACAAACCAAAGTTCACTGTTGGTTCCAGGAGGGAAGGGCATCTAGCTGAGTCTGCAGCCAGTTTCCCCTAGTAATGGCCCCTTCTCTCTCCCAGCCTCTTCCTGTGCACATCTACATGTGCAAATATTGATGAATGGATTTACTCCAGAGTAATTTACTCTGGAGTAAACCTACCCTGGGCAAGCATCCACAAGCATGGGAATTTGGAAGCAGATTTGCTGATCCTGCCAGCAGTCTGCTCCCACCCTGTTTGGCCCTGTCCTGACCCCTTGCAGCACCCAGGAGAAGTTGGAGGCTCTGGCCACAGGTGCCTGTGGCTGGCAGCCATCTTTAAAAGGCAGCCCTGTTCCCTGGCCACCTGACTTCCTTGCCCAAAGCAGCCTGCCAGGTGCTGTGCCACCATGCTGTGGCTCTGTTACTGGGGTGCCCACTGTGCCCTGGCTGCTCCACCCCCATCCACCTGCCCAGGCTCACTGCTCCATCCCAGGTCCTCTGCCACCACACTGCTGCTGCCTGGATCCCCTGCTGCCACTCACACCCTGTCAGGGATGCCAATGACATGCACCTGGCTGCTGCCACCAGTGCTGTTAATGTGTTCCTGGGGCTTCAGTCCTGCCACCTGTATGGGGCCAGCCAGCCAACCAGGACTGGTGGCTACACATTGTCCAGAGCACCTGGAATGATGAGCAGTGGTTAGAGTCCTTTCATGTGACCTGGGCCAACCTCCTTGAGCAGCTTTGTCTGCACCTGACATGGCAGGCCGCCACCATGCTGCGGCCCCTCCCCACAGACATCCAGCTGGCTATTGCCCTGCTCAAGCTGGCAGTTGTGGTTGATGACAGTGACCCACTGTACCCATAAGGCCTTGACCTTTATGCAGCACTGGTTCACCATCCGGTCATACCCACACTCCTGCATGTGTACATGTTGGAGCACCTGATCTGGGCAAACTGGCTGAGGACCCTGGCCTCACCTCATGGTGCCATGAGGTCTGCAGTCTCCTCCTGGGACCAATTGCAGCCCTGGAAAATGGCACATTGTGTTTGGGAGGATGCCAGCATGGCTCCTTCAGCTCACTGGGTCTCAATGCAGCAGTCCAGGTACCGGCAGGCCTGCACAGGAGCCTGCAGTGGGTCTAAAAAGACTGCTGCAGATGGCCTGGGGCCAAATGCAGCAGGACCCAGTGGCCAGAGGCTAGCTGCATGTTGCCCATGGTGCTGCTGGGTTTGGAACCTGCAGCAACTAGTGCAACATGACAGCATGGGCCTGGCAGCCACACAGCAGCACAGTGCCAGGGACCAGCACCAGGGTCTGGGCAAGATGTTGTGGCTGGCCTAGGGCCTCTTCTATGGGGCCTCATGGCCAGAGGTTGGCTGCAGGTAGCCCAGGACCCCAGTGTCCCTGAAGGCTTTTAAGGGATAGGGCAAACAAAGAGCTGCCCCAACTGTGGGGCTGAAAGAGTTCACAGCCCCATGGCCCTGGGGCTATCCCAAGGGTGGTCCCCTGGTAGTGGGACTGACTGGGAGCAAATTTGTTCCTGGTCAGTTTCTACACATTTATTACTGCACAGTAACTACTTGGGAGTTAATTTACTACTTGTATTTGGAGGTAGCAAATTAACTCCAGAGTACAGTAATTTACTGCACAATAAGCATCTGCACATGTAGATGGTGATGCTTAATGCACAGTAATATGCTGTACTGCACAGTAGAACATCTTGTGTAGACATGCCCCCTGTTTCAGAATGGGAGGGGGAAAAAGGAGAAGAGGGAGCTCCTTCTAGGGGTTCCCCAGCTGTCATTAGAGGGTGAGTGGGTAAATTGGACCCCCCCCCCCCAACCTCAGGGGGTATTACTTCTTTTTTTAGCCAGTTTCAGAGAAATTGAGAGGACTGAGGCTTTACAGTTGCAAGCCTTCCAGAGTTGAACTCCCTAAACATAATCCAGAGTGCTGAATTAATCGCCTATAATCTCTGTTGAACACGTGGATTTAATGAGATTTGTAACAGTATGCTTACTGATCAGGAACCCACTTAAGCTAGTTTATAGGAAAAGCCAGTGATAGGGGTGTTCCTTAAATCCTGTCTCTCTTTTCAGATGCAGTCCTCTTCCCTCATGTTACAGGAAGACACCTGCCTTCATTTGCAAATCATCACCTGAACACTCTTCTGCAGATAGAAATGCAGCCCCCTGCTGTAACTGAGACCACTTTGCAGGAAATATTCTGAGTTACAATTATCCCCTGGACCAAACAGAAGCTCACTGTTGGTTCCAGAGGGGAGAGGAATCTAGTTGTTGGCTGGGATCCTGCAGCCAGTTTCTCTTAGCAATAGTCCCTCCATCCTGTGAACCTATCTCTGTTTCAGAATGGGAGGGGGAGAAGGGAGGAGAAGGAGCTGGTTCTAGGGATTCCCCAACCAGTGCTGGAGGGTGGGATGGGTAAATTGGACTCCCCCCCCCACCTTAGGAGGGCTCCAGTATACCCACCCCACCCTCCTGTAAGGACTGAATAACTGTCAGACTGAACTCCCTCTGCTCCCTTTCTCCCCTCCCATTCTGAAAGCAGCTCTAGGCTGGCAGGCAGTGCAGATAGAAGTTACGGAAGATGCTGTGTTTTGAACTGTCTTCACCTGATCCCTCATACAATGAAGGGTCAGATTTTTAACCAGTTGACCATTTTTGAAGCTGTCTGCAACTGTGCACTTGTATTTGGTCATGGCTATAAACTGCTTTTTGTGGTCAGATTGGGAGAAAATCATCACTTATATCTGCACCCAGAAAGAACCCTTGGTACAATCAATTTAGTATAGAACAATTAAAAGTTTTCTTTAAAAACACATCCATTCTACTAATGTTTATACAAGAGAATCAAGCTATTTCTTAAAATATCCTCAGCTATAGGCCATATATAAGCGATAACAGACAAGACGTGCAAAAAATACACTCAGGAAGTGAAACGCTAAAGAATTACCACCAAATATTTTCTGTATTTACTATTGTTATTAAATGTAGCAGATCAGAGTTCACATATAACTTTGTGACTTGGAGACGATAAATTTAAATGTAAGCAAAAGGATGAAAATTAAGTTTACAAGGAATGTGCTGTTACCAAAATTGGAGACACATGTCCATGCCTGTGAGAGTAAGAAACTATTTGGAAAAATGGACTTGATGAAAGATTCATAAATGGGTGCCATGGAGTGAAATCAAAGATAGCCAGGATCAAAATAATTGAATACAGAAATAGTGTTTCATATATCATGTTTCATAGTTTATTAAGCACATGCATAAAAGACAGTTGCCTGGCTGGGAATAGACTGAGTAGTATCATGTCCTTTTCACCACAAAATATATGGGCCATTGATTAAACAGCGGTATCTGTGATTTTCAACACACTTGAAAATCATTCAGTCTGTCAGTTCTGCTTACTATATCTTCAAAATCACTCTGACACAAATAGCATTGTTGTGTTAGTGTCAGTTATATTCTAGTCTGAGCCCAGAATTCAAATTAGTAAATATTAGTAACATCTTTGTCACACACGTATTGTACACACTCCAGACTTTATTGTGTTATCTCTCAGAGATTTTTTAAAATAAGTTTCTATACAATAACAACTCCTTTGAAAATAAAATGGGGGAGCTGTTGGAAAAACTGAGAGTCCTTTGCCTATTCTGTTAGTGATAGATTCTTTCACTATCCATAATATGTAGGGGGGGGGGGGCATTATTTATTCACTATTGATAAGATTACTCATATTTTTTAAATAAAATAATTATTCCAAGCAAGTTTATTCTCTGTTTTATGTAGGCCTGTCCCAGAAAACCTTGTGCTTGGTAGATGATCTATGTAACAATGGTGACAATACATTTGGTATGTTTTCCTTTGGAAGACAAAATACTTTGGAATAAATCTTGACCTTCTAAAAAATGTGTGCAGTATGTGTTGTCTTAATAAATAGCCACTTTAGAACAGGACAAAACATCATTTAAATGGCAAAAATAACAGCTTTTTAAAGTAAAGTGTGTCATCTACTGCTGATCTACTTCTGGAAAATAAGTCTAGATTATTTATTACTATATTTTAAATTGACTACTTGAAGAAGTATTCTTAAGGGTCAGGTGGTAGTATCTGTATTCATATCTTCTAGACCTGTATTACAGGAATTGCTCCATTGGCTTTGATGATACTTTAGATGAAATAAGGCACTCCTGAGCATGAGTATAGACTGGCTTTAAATAAATAAATTTAGATTGTCTACCTCTTTGTACTAATATTTGATCAACTTAGTTTTTTGAATAACAATAAATATACATAGTGAAAAAATATAATTGTGTTTTTATGTCTTATAAACAAGTTAGAGGGGGGGGAAATGATTTTCCAGAGTTTGACCTATTTGGCCTCTTTCTGTTTTAGCCGCATTTTTTTTTTAGAAATAGTGTCACCTGAAGTACTGCCTGAGCTCACTTGTCCACTGTGGTTACATCTACATATGCTCATTTTACTTCACATTAAAAAGTCACTTAAAAACTGTGCACATTTGTTACTGCACGTTATAAGGCAGCCTAATGTGCATTTGTTTAGTACCTCACACTAGAGGTACTAAATTTAATGAGCATTAGGAAAAGCACCCTAATGCATGTTTAGATGCGCTCTGTGTGATTCTCACTTCTCTCCCAGAAAATGTATGTATAAGGTAAGACAGTACATTATACAGTACTGTATAATTTGCACGTGCATATTCATGTGATGCAATAAACTCTGCCACAAATCATGCCAGAATTTATTGCTCCTGGGAACCGTGTTTAAATGTGCACCCAGGACTGCAGCACATTGTGCCAGTTTGGAGTATCCCTAGTTACCAGGGAGCCTCAGGGGGGTCAGACTGCCAGTCCAGGGCTGCTCCAACCTGGCTCAACATGCTGCAGAGGGACTGGCTGGATCATGAAGGTGCTCCAGCATGGGGCTAGCCAGCAGGCAGCCCCTGCACTGAATCCTCAATACTCAGCCAGTTGCATCTACACATGCAGTGCTGCAGAGTTAAAATTCTTTTGCTGTGGAGTTAATTAGTTTACTCCAGCCTAATAGCCCTCTTTGTAGGCTTTTGTCATTTCTTATTTGTTCCTCTTTATGTGTTTATGGCATTTTGGTATATTTCTTTTACATGAGCTAGAACAAACCAACCACCTTAATTAATCAAAAGCAAGGTGTTTTTTTTTTACTTTTTTCCAAGTTTGAAAATGTTGACAATCGCAACTAAGAATATTTTAAAGTTTCTTCCTTTATTTCTCTTTACAAAGTCCTTTATTTCAACCACCTGCCATGCCACAACTCATCTGAGATACACTTGTGCTTGCTTGTATTGCCTACCAGATACAAACTAGATCTCTGTTAGACTGTTCCTCAGAGACAACAGTGTTACATATCTTATAACTGTTGGCTGATTTGCAATTCTTTCTTTTTTATTTACCATTGGCACAACTAGTTTTATTTATGTCCTCAAGGTTTTGTAGCCTCTGAGCAAAACCTTTGGCTGATATAAACCTAGGCAGCTCCACTGATATTTACAAAACTACTCAGATGTTCACAAGTTGAGGAACTGAGCTCTACATTTATCTTGATTTGCCATCTCACCATATTAGAACTTCTGTGCAATTATATAGGATAGAATTCAGTGGGAGCATCTACACAAAATGATTTACTGTGCAGTAGACCAAATTACTGAGCAGTAAGTGTCACTGCCTACACATGTGGACACTTATTGCACAGTAATTTGGTCTAATCATGAATAAATTTGTCACCTGCAAATACAAGTAGCAAATTAACTCCTGATTAGTTGCTGTGCAGTAATGCATGTGCAGATGCTGACCTAGAGCAAATTTGCTCCCAGTCAGCCCTACCACCAGAACACCACCTGCAGCTTAGCCCCTGGGCTCCAGGGCTGGGAGCTTCTCCAGCCCCAGAGTTGGGGCAGTTCTTTGCCTGCCCTGTCCCCAGGCCCTTAAAAGCCTGCAGGGACACTGGGGCCCTGGGCCACCTACAGCCATCCTCTGGCAGCAGCATCTCCCACCGGAGGTCCAAGGCCAGCTGCAGCAGCTTGCCCATACCCCAGTGCTAATCTCTGGCACTGCATTGCCATGCTGCTGCCAGCCTTTACTGTTGCCCTGCACTGGTTGCTGTAGGCAGGTAACAGGCCCAACAGCACCTTGGATGACCTGCAACCAGTCTCTGGCCACTGTGTCCCACTCCAGCTGGCCCCAGGATACACATAGCAGTCTGTTTGAACCCCACCACTGGTGCCTGACATACCATTGGTGCATGCTTGCATGTCCCATACCATGCCCCTGTGCTGGGCACTGCAGGCACCTTCCCAGGTATGCCAGTACATGGACAGCCCCACAGAGGCATAGTCAGCCATTGAAGGAGCCATGCAGGCATCCTCCCAGGTACCACACACCACCTTCCAAGGCTGCAGCTGGTCCCAGGAGGAGACCATGGACATCATGGTACTGTGGGGTAAGGCTGAAGTCCTCATCCAGTTTGTACAGAGTGGGCACTTCAACATGCACCTCTATGAGGGCCTGTCAGGCCATATGCAGGAGTGTAGGTGTAGCAGGGCACTGGGATGTGTTTGATCTTTTAAGAGAGCAAGCAGCCTGAGAGGTTGCTTGCAGGTGTTAGAAATGAGCTAATGAGGGACTCACCTGATTGAAAGAGGGTTCAGGCTGGAGTTATATAAGCCCAGAGCCTGAACTGGGAAGGGAGTCTCTCCCTGGCAACCATGAAGTGAGGAGCTCCTGGCTCCTCTTAAAGGGGCAGGGGACTGCTTCCACTGTTGTTTGTGTTCCTGTTATAGCCTGGGGGGGTTATGGTTTAAGTTGCTGTTTATACCAGTGTTTTGGGTTGGGACTGTAAATGGCAGTTTACAAAAGTCCCATTAATGCCCAAGGGGCACATGATCACCTTGAGCCCTGCTAGGGGCAGGCTTAAGGCTTGAACTACTGTTGATCCCAGAGAGGGGCAGAGTGAAAGGCTACAGAGCCACCTAGGGGCCAGGGGCCTGATGCTCAAGTGGGCTGCAGCCACCCAGGGGCCAGAAGCCCAGCACCCTTGAGGGGCGTAGTCATGAGCAACTGTTGGGCCCAGAGTGGGCACAGTGCTGCATTAGGGCCACAGGGCCAGACAGGGGCCAGAGACCCAATGACCACAATAGACAAACTAGAATTAGTGCCTCAAAGCCAGGTCCAATGCAGGGTGCCCAGGCTAGAAGGCCTAGCCAAAAGAAAAAATGGCGGCTGAGGAGGCCAAAGCCTGATAAGTGAACAACAATGCAATAAGATCTGTGAGGCTTGGGATGTGGTGTAAGGAAGGAAGCTGAGCCATGCAATTTTCCCTTAAGGCTACAGGGGCCTAGTCAGGATGAGAGGAACCTGTAATACCTGAAGACTTGATTGAGACCCAGTGGGACATTATTTGGATTAAGGCTCACTCTAAGGCCCGTTGGCAGCATCCCTTGATCAACCTTTAATATTAAGAACAAGGCATGGTGGGTGAGAACTCTAGGGAGAGTGACATTAGAGTCTGAGTTGGGTGGGAGCTGCAGGGCCACTAAGGGGCATCATGGCTGCCTCTGTGGCCATGACAACCATGGTGCCTCATGGTGGGCATGACCAGTCAGCGTGCTAGTGTTGCATGAAGGTCAGGGCCTTGCAAGCATAGTGGGTCATCTTCATCAACCACAACCTCTGGTGAGAGAATGCCCTCAAGTTCATGCCCTTTATGTGGCAGCTGGATGACATCCTCACACCCCAGGACCCTAGCTGGAGCCATATTGTCTACTCCAGCATAGGCATCCTGCCAAAGTCTCCACTGCAGCCTGGAACCTGTGATGATGAGTCACTATACGTAGGGCCCCTTGGCCCTCTAGGAGCCTGTATTGCCAAGCTTCCCATCCCTGATCTCCTCCAGCAGCTACAGGAGCCCAGGCCAGTTTCTGCTCCACCAGCTCTGGGTGCACAACCTCACTGAGGAGGCCAGGCTAGCCATGGCACTCCTGGCCACCAGCAGCTCCAGCTCCTCCCTGGAGAAGGCCTCTGCCCAAGCAGCTGGATGCTATGCCCCTTCACCCCAGGACATCACTGAGAACTGCACATCCTTGTTGCCAGTGGGGACTGACTCAGGTCACCAGGCCTGCCTGCCATGCCCACCTGGTAAGCCCTGCATTGTGGGAAGGACCCTCCCCACCCCTGCTCCGGCCCCTGGCCCACTTCCCTACCTAGCCTGCCTGTGCTCCCCCTGGCCCCCAGGCCCTGCCCCCTCCCCTTTGCACAGCATGCAGGGAGGTCAAAAACAATGAAATCGTATATTGAACAGCCTGTGCCCCTGCATCTAGGTGGACACAGGCCTCTCACATGCTAAGGAGTGCATCTATGCCAGCAGAAATGTCCTTTTTGGCTGTAGGGAGCAGGGCTGTGTAGTGCAGCCACAGGGAACTCTCCAGTTAGTGGTGGAGTTTGGGGGGCAATGCAGGCTTGCCGTCTGGATTGTCAAAGCTCAGGGTCCTGTGCCAGGTTTGCAGGTACACCTAGGGCACTATGGTGATCAGCAGCAACAGGGTGTAGTGGGTTGGCAATCCATCATTCCACACAAACAGCTCCTTGAGGTATGCCCAGGACACTCTATGCATTGACATGCTCAGGGTGCAGGGCTGGCACTGGAGTACTTCTCTAGAGAGGCCCCCTGGGGTGAAGGAAGGGTACCAACAGCTCTGAATCCCAGTCAGCTGGTAGCCCCTAGCCCCCCAAACCTGGGTGCTGTGAGCTTGGCAGCAGAACAGGAAGCAGGTTGGCCTACAAGAGAAGTGGGGGCAGTGGCTCTGGTGCTGCAGTAGCAGTTAGTGCCAGGAGCCAGGCCAGGGAAGGCAGGGTGCCTGTGGCTAGCACCCAGCAGCCCACCTGCTTCTATAGACCAAGCGGAGATGGTGGGGCTCAGCCATCAGCAGCCTGGGCCAGGGCCTGTCTGGTCAACTTGCCATGGTCCCTGGGCACCTATGCGCACACAACCCCCAGTCTAATGCTGGGCAGTGCACAGCCCTTTCGTGCAGAGCATCTTATCTCATAAATGTTGAAAAGTCTCACAAACAAGCTCTTTCTCCGGGCTCTGTGGGCCCTTCAGCTGCAGATGGGAAAGAGGAACCAATTGGCAGCTGTCACCACCAGCCTTGGCCAGGGCCCTCCATATGCACGGGCTCTGGCAGGACAGAACACAGGACCAGACTCAGCTGCTAGACTGACTGGTCACTGTGGCTGTGGAGTGCCTGGTGAACTCATGAGTCCGGCACATGGACATCATTGCCCATGAGGAGGCAAGGGACTAGCACGAGGAGGCAAGGGTTGCTCATGAGGTGGCAAGGGACTGGGAGGACCAGGAGTTCCAGGACAGGCTCCTGGCCCTGGAAGAGAGGCACATGGAGGCCCTGGAGCAGCAGGCTGTCCTGGTGGCCAGGACAGTGGAGGCCATAGAAGTGGAATGCTGGGTGCTGGACACTGTCCTGGCCCTGATGGTCACCTTCATGCCACCCACTGCCCTGCCCCTGGCCACAGCTCTGCCTGCCCCCTGGAAGCTTCTCACTGCTCAGCCACAAGCCCCTCAGTGGGCCTTGGCTGAGGTGCAGCAGCACCTCCATTGGCCAGGTGCCCTTGTTCTGGCTCCTGCCCCAAGGCCCCTGCTGTCTAGTACTCCCACCTGGGCCCAGCCCCACCGCTCACCCTGGCTCCGTGCAGCTTAGAGCAGAAGCTGCCTGTCATGGGGCCATCACTGCAAATGGTCCTTCCTGTCCCAGCCCACTGGATGCAAGAGGGGGAGCCAACCATGCCAGTAGGGCAGCACCCACCATAGCAACCAGTCAAGGCCCCCACGCACTGGGCTTGCCATGGCATGTGCAACCAAGGTGCCAGTGCCTATGCAGCAGGTGGCTGCCAGGCAGCAGGTGGGGTTGAGGCCACTGGGAGCAGAGGCATGCAGGAGGCCGCCAGGGCCAGAATGCTGTTGAGAACCCAGCAGTCCTCCTCCATGGCACCCACTGCCTGAGCTTCCATGGAAGCCTGCTCATGGCCTTGGAAGCCATCATCCTCTCAAGGAGGGCCTCTCTTTGAGGTCCAGGAGCCGGGCATGGTATGCCTGATTCTACCAGTCCTTCTCCTGTACATGTGCACATTCCTGTACATGCGCACATGTGTACATGTCTTTCATTCATGTGTGAGGTCCACCTCATGCCAGGCCCATGAGTTGGCCAGCTGCTTCCTTGTGGTGGTGACCAGCCAGTCCAGGAGCAGGGTGTGTCCACTCTGCACTCATGGAGGTGGTGCATTTGGATGGGCCTCTGGGAGCCAAGATTCTGTCCAGCTCCTTCATGCACTGTATAGTCCTGCAGGCTACCTCAGATCATCTGTTGTGGTCTGTCACATGCACCCACTGTGTCCACAGGGCCTTTGACTTTCAGTACGGCACTGCCTCCCAGACCATTTGTGGCTGCACTCCCTCATGCAGGCCAATGTCCTCATATATGTGAGCATGAATGGCATGTGCCCTCAGCGGCTGGGGGGGCATGGCTGTGCTGGTGGCAGCAGGAGTGCGGTGGCAGGAGCCCGGTGGCAGCAAGTGGGGACCTCTCACAGATGCTGCTGGTACTGTCAGTGGCAGGGGGGCGACCAGGGGTTGGCAACCACCCGCAGGCACCATTGGGACTGTCGAAGGTGGCCAGTGGGGATTGCTGACCACCCACAGATTTTGGTGGTGGAGTGGCAAGTGGCGACCATCTGCAGGCACCACCGACAGTGTCAGCAGCATGTTTTTGCAGGGGGTGCACATGCACCCATGTGCACCCCCTACACATCACCCCTGTATGTGGGCATTGGCCTGGGTGCCCCACCTGCACATCAGCTACTACCTCTACACATCAGCTTCATCCCAAATGGCCACCAGGCCATTTGTCACCCAACTGTCACCCAACTGCCACCCAGTTGAGTCTTGAAGCTGATTGCCCAGGGTTGGGGAGGCTGACATGTCCAGGGGTTGTCTCCACCAGGGACTGCGGGTGCCATTGGCTGTGCCTCATAGCCTCCAACAAAGGGCCCAGTATCCAGGGGGCAGGCAGGTACAGCAGCAGGTCCAGAGAGGATGGCAAGGGGCTTGCAGGAGTGCTTAAATGGCATGTGCCCAGGGCACAGAGGCACAATGCCCAGGGGCCACGGATGAGACAGCAAAGCCCTCTGACTCAGGCTGGGGCTATGTAGCACTGCTGCTGCCAAGACAGGCTCACCACAGAAATCCACAGTAGCCAGGGACAGGTGGCAACTGGCCTAAGGCCCACGGGGCAGAGCTGGGGGCTAAAGGCCAGGCAGGGACTTCAGAGGAGTTGCCCCTGCCCCATAGCTGGTGGGGATCTTGGCCGTAGTGCTCTGCCCCTGGCTGGAGGCTGGCCCCCTAGTGGACTGGCTGACTGGGACAAATTTGCTTCTGGTCAGTATCTACACATGTGCTAATGCACTTTAATGTGCATTAAATCTAGTACCTATGGGCATCTTGATTAATTGAGTCTGCTAGAACATGACAATTGCTGCATGTAGCAGGGCACTGGAGTGTGCCTGCTCCTAAAAAGTGCAAGCAGTCTGAAAGGCTGTTTGCAGATGGCAGGGTGGAGCTAATGAAGAACTCAACTGACCATAAGAGGGCTTAGACTGGAGCTATATAAACACAGAGCCTGCACCAGTCAGCTTGTCTTTCCTTGGCAACCAGGGAAGCAGGGCTCCTGAAGAGACCTGAGTTTCTCTAAACAACTATGCAGGCCTAGGAACAGAGGCAAGTTCGTTGGGCCAAGAAAGACTGGGTTTTACAGGCAAGTGGCCTTTGTTTATGTTAAACCCCTAGAGGGTTCAAGGTGTCTGCCAGAGGGCTGAGATATTTCTTGTTTATTTAAGTAACACCAGTAGTTTAGCCTTGAGCCCTGTGGTGGCAGGCTTAAGGCCTATTTAGAGAATGAGTAATCCAGGAGCTCTCAAACTGAGAGTGGGGCCCAGTAAGGTGTCTGGCAGTTTAGGAAAATGCTGAGACCCTGATCAGAGGATCCACAAGTCTGAGCAGGATAAGTTGGACTAGAAGGTCTATCTAAGAGCCAGGGATAGGGGCTGTGTGCAAAACCAGGGATCTGGGATTCCAGGAGAGGGGCTGCATGTGGGCCCAGGGATCCAAGAGCCTGAAGGAGGGGCTGTGTGTGGGAACAGGGGTCCGAGAGCTCAGAGGGAGGCCACATAAGGGACCAGGGGGTCCAAGGACTCAAGGGGTGCAAGCATACTAACAGTTAACATCAAAGAGAGAAAACACTTGTGAGTCTTGGGGCATGGTGTAGGGCAAGAAATGGAACCATGCACTGAGCCCTTAAGGCTATGGGTGCCCTGCAAGGGCACAGATATGCATATAGCCCTTGAAGCTACAGGGACCCTGCAGAGGCACAGGCCAGCCAAGTGGGTCTATTGAGCTTAAGGGTTGAATCAAGGTGGCTGAGGGCCCAGAAGGGACCCAGTGGTACTGCAAATGAACTACGGCTCACTCTAGGGCCTGTAGGCAGCCTCCCTCATTTAACCTCTAGAAAGAACAAGGCATGGTGGATGAGTAATTAAGGGCGGGCTGTAATAGAGGTTTAGCTGGGCAGGGGTCATACAGCCACCAGGAGGCTTCCTGGCTTCCCTCTAGGGCATAAATGTGCCACACCACACTCCAGCAGACTCTTTTGTCTCATGTATCAGTGTCCCCATGCTTAAAAATGGCAGTGGGAGCACTTGAACTAAAGCACACATTTTAAAGCACGGGGACACTGATACAGAAGACTCAGAGGCACTTTAATTAGAGTGGCTCTCGGAGCCGCTTTAATTAAAACACTGCCCCTGTAGCCCCATAGCACATGTAAAAGTGTCCTGTGGGTGCCTGTAGAAATTCTGGGAGGCTGTTCCAATGCACTGTAATTACAGCTCCAGCTAGCCTCCATTTCTCATGTATCAGCATCCCCATGCTCCAAAACGGTGGTGGGTACACTTTAACTAAAGCTTATTCCACAAGTTTAGTTAAAACACCCCCATGGCCATTCTGAAGTATGAGGACACTGATACATGAGATGCTGCAGCACTTTAATTAGAGCAGCTCTCAGAGCCACTTAAATTAATGCCCCCCTTCCCACCCCCAGAGCATGTGTGAAAACACCCAGTATTTTTAGGTACTAGAAAAATATGCATTAGCCTATTTTAATGCTCATTAGCCTAGTGCACTTGTCTTGTGATCCTTTACATTAGATTAGGC
This sequence comes from Alligator mississippiensis, assembly GCF_030867095.1. Lineage (NCBI taxonomy): Eukaryota > Metazoa > Chordata > Crocodylia > Alligatoridae > Alligator > Alligator mississippiensis. The sequence goes on from NC_081828.1 coordinate 72,825,449, forward strand.
TAACGCACAGTAAAGCATCTCATGTAGATGCATCCATACAGGGGTACTGTGTGCCATTAACTGAAACCCTCTTCCAGAGCAGAAGAGATGCAGAGGACAGATAACTGTCTTCTTCATTGTAGCTGATTCAATCAGAATTATTCCATGGATTGCCATTGGTGCATACAATGTGTTCTCCTCATAGGCGGTGGAAGGCCAGGGCTAACAGGGCTCAGCACCCACAAATGCAGGGCAGCAAGTAGGGCTGCAAGACAGCCCAGCATGTGCATCACTGGCTGTCCAGCACAGCAGGCAAGTACCAATCTACTCCATGAAGGGGAAGGAGCTGGGGGGGGGGGCTGGGGCACAGATTGAGGCCCCTGTGGTGAGGGAAGGAGCAGGGCATGAGCAGGGAGAGGGGATGTGGTGAATGGAGCCCGGGCTGGCCTGAGTGGTGGGATAATTGGAACATGGGCAGCTCATCTAGGGGTGTGGTGGGGGGCTCCCACCACTATGTATACCCCGTCTTAGGCTCAACGGGCACGAGCCCTTCTGTTCTGTGGATGGGGCAGAAGCGGCTGTCTCTACACACTGGGCTTTGCTCCCTGTTGCAGCTGCCCCGGGATCTGCGCTACACCACATGCCTGCCACCTCTGAGCTGTGCTGCACTCCCTGCTCACCCGGTGGCAGGATGCACATGGTGTCATGCCATTCCCAGAGCAGCTGCAGTAGCATGCAAAGCCCAGCTCACTGTGGCAGACACCTCTGCCCCATGCACAGATTGGGGTGCATGTGCCTCTGGGCCTCTCCTGGGGTGCACACAGTGGTGGGAGCCCCACCCCCCCAGCTCCCTTGGACAAACCAGGCTCCAATTGTCCCATCACCTGACCCAGCCAGGGCCCCATTCACCACAGCCCCTGCCCCTGCCTGTGCCCTGCTCCCTCCCTCATTGCAGGGACCTTGATCTGCACCCCCCCATGCCCCTTTCCGCACAGACTTATCTGCTGGGCAGGGGTGGGCAGGGTAGTGCACGCTCATGTGCGCATGTACTAAGCCCCCAAATAATTTTTTCTCCCTCTGCCTATAGTTCTGCTCCCTCTCAGAATGTATGTTGTTTTCTCTTAAAGCCACAACCTGGCTCTGTATTTTTAATCAGAATATCTTCATACTACCATATACTTTTCAGTGTGAGAAAGAAGATTTTTCAGTCTATCTTAACTGTAATTACCAGTTGGGAATTTTGAAGCCAACCTCTTTTGTCGCCAACCTGCTGGTGATGTACGTTCCAGGTTAGAGTTTGGAGCCATCTATATATATCAAATAAAAGTTTATTCGCTCTTTGAGACTTGGTATCTGACAGTTGTAATATATTATTCACTGCTTCCAACTCCTAATGGATGGGCTCCAGATAGTTTCCTGACACATGAAATAATTTTATTTTTATTTGAATACTTTCATAGTAGCTGGAAGCATTTTTCAACAAAAGACTTTACTTAGGGTAATATATTTAGTGAACAGGCTTTCCAAAAGATTTTGCGTGAGCAGAAACCTGAATGTGTTGTACTCCTGTATACTGAAAATTTACGTATAACAGCTGTGCCCAGATGTTACACCAACTAGAGAATTTTAGGATAACTAATTACCTCTTTTTAATATAAAGAAATTATGTTTTATCTAGCATTCCTAATTTGGGCATAGCCCACTGAAATTAGTTTTGTAAATTATTTGAGGAAAGATTTTAGAGAATGCCCAAGCTTCCTTAAGATAAGAAATGGAAGAATTTCATAGGTCATTTGATCTATTAATTTGCCAATGCAAGATTGTTCCCTACAATGAAGTTTGTAGTTCCTTGTCTAATATGTTTTCCAGTAACACAGACAATGGCAATTCTATCATTTCCCCTGATAAATTATTCTTTGTTAAAACATTTAAAATTTAGACTGTGATCTGCTACTCAATCTAAAGTTTGTTTCATATGCCTCCATCTGTTATTTCTAGCTAGAGCTGGCTGGATATTTTTCACTAAAAATAGCTACACACAACAACCAAAAATTTTGCAAGGGAGTGTAGGTGTGACTGGATTTCTTAATTTAAAAAAAAAAAGAGAAAAGTTTAAAAAATGAAATATCCTGTTTTGATAAATTCTGAATGAACCATTTTTGTTTCTTGGGTCACAATGACTATTATGAAAATCAAGCCAATTACAGTTAGTGTTGTGTTTTTGTTTTGTTTTTTAAAATGGATATAGGATCTGGGCCAGCAGGGGGTGCTTCTGCACTGAGCCACGCACCTCACTGTGCCCAACCACCTACCAGGCTCTGAGTGCCTCCTTGGGGTACCTCACACCTGGCTGACCCCCTTCCCGGAGCACACCCATGAGCCTGGGGTCACCACTGCCACCACCCAGGAGTCTTGGTCTGTCTGTGGCCTTGTGCCCCCTGGGATACACAGGCCTTGTAGACCTTGAGGGTGCTCCCTTTGGTCTGGAGTATAAGTAGTAGCCTCCCTTAGCCAGCCGAACCAAGGGGATGTGAAGGCACGCCCCTCTCCCTCTCCCGGCCAGTTCACCATGCTTAGAATGATGGAAAACTTTATTAGTTACAGGGAGTAGGTTTGGGGTAGGGTACAGGATACAGAGGTATCACAGATTAGCCTTAGAGCAAACAGTGTGGCTAGGTAGCCATTGATCATGCATCTGCTGTACTGTAATCTATATATCTAGGAAGGTTTCAAGTAGCTTACACTCACAAGTATCATCCAGAGGCTGCCTCTGGAGGTAGGCAGTTTCTTGTGTGTCTAGTTTCAAGAGAGAGAGGGAAAGAGCTACAGTGTTCATCTGCTCTTCCTCTCTCCCCAGGAGCCTTAGGGCTCCAGCATGGAAGCTGTCTCCCTGCTTTCCAGCATGGCTCTGCCAAAAATGGGTCTACAAGATGGCTCTGCCCCTCCTTCTTCATGGGAACCCCTTTTATCACCTATTGTGACCTCATCACTAAGATCCCACCAGAAGCAGCCCTATTGGCTGAAGCCCAGTGTTTTCAGATGACATCACCTTTCCAGGTGAGGAAGCTAGTCTCATGACTTACAGTAGTGGGAATCTTAAGATGAAGGGCACAGGTTCCCCCCTCCTGCAGGAATGTATCTGGCTCAGGTTATACCTCAGGATTACCGGAAGCAGGGTGTGGGGTGGGCTGCCCTGCAGTGACCATGGTAACCAAATTGACAGACAGGTGATAAGCCTGATAGCAGAGTTTGGGGAGATACTGTGATGGCATTCTGCCACTGGATCAAACTTAAATGTTTGCAGATAAGTAAAGCAAAACATTTTGATTTGCCTGCACCATTTCTTTTCTCCAGAGGTTTGATTTGTGATCTGAATTTAATATTGGTCAAAAGCAGATTATTACTCTCTGGGGGCAAAAGAACAGAGAAAGAATGTACTTCTCTGAATCATTATTCCTTGGGTAATAGTTACGTTTTACCTTTCACACAGGGATAGCTATGTAAACACAACCTGGCCCCTTGAGTTTTTCCCAACATAACTTGAAAATGAGATGATAATCAGAGAAATATTCTATCAGTGATCTTGCTTCAAAGAAAATCTTTAGACTGCAGGTTATGAATAGAGGGCTTCCACCATTGTTTATTATGCATGTGATGAATTGTACCTCCTTTATTATCCATTCTAGAGTCTGTCATTATAAATTATCATTAAACAGCATAGTTCTATAGCTGAAAGGATATTACCTCAGTTCGTCTCCTCTGGGCAGCATGTACAGCTTTTGAAAGCATTGATAATCTCTATTTACTTTTATTATGGAATTACTGTTCCTGAATGAAAAAGCTTAGAGATATATAAAAAGAATTGGGTGGAAGTATAATATCCATATTTTTGTAGCTTGTCATTTCTAAAAACCCAAAACACTATACTTAATCTTTTCAAACTAAAATCTTCATTCATGTCTCAACCACAAAACCATGCCTAAGCTATTATCTGAACACCGGCAATTATGGTTTATTTCTATAATCTTAATTCTATAAAATCTCTAAAATGGTTATTTTGGACAAATCTTATTTCTATGTTGTTGTTAAACTTTTTTAAATGTCTTTCAGTGAATTGTGTTATTTAAAAATAAACCAAATGTTATTTTGCAGAGGGGTAATGCATATTATTAAAAGACTTCTGCCTTACAGGCTATGGACTACTTCAGGGGGGCTGGTGAGTGGCATTATCATAGTTCAATCCTGAAGGGAAGCTATTCCATTTTGACTGAGAGAATTATCCAAACAAAAAGAGTATGATAAGGCTTGGCCTGTGCCAAGACATTTTGATCGTAAGCCCACTGAAGACAACGGGAATGTTTCCATTGGCTTGAATGAATGTTTGATCATGGAAACAGTCAGTAATGGTGTAGAGACATTCCACACTCAAAGAAGCATTAGAAGATGTGTTAACCTGTTTTGAGAATATTCTGTGGCCAAGGGACAGTGCTTCCCAAAACTACACTTAGGACAGCCAACTTTATTAACATTTTCTGTTGTGGGGATTGGGCTTAAAAATACAACACAGATTTTTGAATTTATGGCCAATTCAGCACCTTGAAAAATGACACTTCCATTATTTTAGAAAGTAAGAACGTAAGTTGGAGAACAATATGTTCTTCCGGAGACAAAGGAGAAATTTTGGATGAAAAATGCCAATTCTTGTTCTGAAGTTATTCACAACTTCATCTCAAATTTGTGAATTGTTTGTCAAGACAAAACAAAAAACATTTAGAAAAGGTCAAAAAGTTTATTTTTTTTAATTTTCCATTTTGAAATGTTTTAGTCTGAGATTTACCTAAACACAATTTTTCAAAAGCAAAAATCTTGAAAATATAATAAAAACAGTGTTCTTTGATTTCAACATCAAGCCTAAAAATTAAGTATGCACACAGCTTTGTTTTAGATTTCTCTGACTAATTTTATCCTTGAGAGCCTATGCATCCCAATGGTTGTCTTAACCTCAGTCAAATGCTATAATTCTTTCTTTAGTGCTTAAAAATAAATTTTACTTTTATTATGTTTTACTTCATTATTATTGGACTTCTTCAAGCCACATTTTGATGGTTCCAAGCAAAAGTTTCAACAAAGAGGGCAAAGCATAAATACAAAACTATTTGAATAATAAAGGTAATATGCCTCCATTTTAGCTTCAAGTTTGTCTCTATTTTTAATCATTCATTCATCTGACTTTTCCATATAATTTGTTCTAGTTAAGACTTCTAGGTATACAACTCTCTTATTGATAATTCCAAAATTGCTTTGGGTCTTCCTAGATTTTAAGGTCAGAAGTAGGCAATATAATCGTGTAACCTGAATTACCGTGTAACACTGAACATAGAATTTATCTCAACAATTCTAGTATCAAGTCCAAAATACTGAGGTTGACTGGTTCAGTTAATGGGGAATCCACAATCTGCTGTTCCAAGGGTTAATTGTCCCAAATTTGTTACTTTGTATTATTTTGATCTTAACTTGCTTCAGTTTCCAATCACTGCATCTTGTTGTGGCTCTGTCTGTCAGATTAAAGAACTCTAACAGGCAGAGCTGTGTGTGTGAAGGTGTGAAGGAAACATACTTAGCACCTGATAGAAAGGTATATACAGACACACACACACCTTTCTATCAGGTGCTAAGTATGTTTCCTTCACACCTTCACACATGTGCATGGCAGGAGGTGTGATTGTTGAATACAGGATCAGATCCCATCACACCATTTTGCTAGTGCAGGGACATCCCAGGATCCTGGTCTCAGGCTCCCCCTGCACCAGTAAGTAGGAAGTTCCTTTTGCTAGGAGCTCCAATCAGCTGATGGGGCTTCTAGCCACAGGAAGACATGGTGTGCCTGCACAGATGGGAGACCAGGGGTGCAAATAGACATTAGGGCCCCACTCTAATGCATGGTGCTTTACACAAAATGCCATGAGTTAGACCCCACCCCACCCCACCCCACCCCAACAGACATTGCCTGTTGGCTCCGGGAGAAGGCTGGAGCTAATCTACACCAGCCCTGGTCAGCAGTCAGGGGTACTCCAGCAGCCTCTCAGGAGGCTGCTGAACTGCCCCTGTCCCCTGCCCCCACCCCAGCTCCAGGGCTGTCAGTGGGGGAGGGAGAAGGGAAGGGGGGTCCAGCTTGGGGGGGAGGGCAAGGGGAATCTGTTCCCCCCCACCACACACACACTCTTCCTCAGCTCTGGCCATTTAGTAGCTAGAAGCTTTCTCCCCTTCTCCTTTTCCCTGCCTCCCCCTAACAGCTCAGGGGGTGAGGCTGGGCTGGTAGCAGCAGCCCAGCCATGCCCCCTATGCAAAAAATTAACCCTGGAAGGAACACAAGTTCCCTAAGCTGCCCTGCTTTAGAACACATTCATGTAATACCTGATTTAACCAAGGTAATTTTTTTTTGCATGATTGGCCATTGAAAAAAGTGCTTTGCAGCTGTGTATATGTGTTATGACAGTCTTTTCAGGGGCTAGATCACTAAAAAATATGTCCTCTCTGTTTGTTCCCCAGACCAGTTTCCAGAGCCTCCAGCTGCGGGAGTTCATGTTCCACCCCCATGGCTAGGAGACAGAATCAGCTGACTGGAGCTCCCAGTCACAGCAATACAGTGGACCCCTTGACTCCACCTGCACCCTGAAGGCTCAGAGCCCTGATCTGTCACTGCTTCCAGCCAAGGGGAAGTACAGGAGTCAAGGACTCTGATGTGCCCCTGCAGTTGGCAGCAGCAGTTGATTGCAGTTGCACCCTTGAGGCTGGGAGTGGCAGTCAACTGAATAGCACGCTCAGCCTCCAGATTCCATGAGAATCAAGAGCTACCATGGTGTCTGGAGCCAGGGAGCCCCAATCATTCAATTAATGATGTAATTAAAATAAGCCACAAAGTTATTACTCATTTTGTGCAGCTACAAATTTTGTGTAATAACTTTGTGGCTTATCCCTTGTTTTATCATGTCATTGATTGCATTAATGTGTGGCCAGGTAACTACTTAAGATGTGATTAACTATTAATCGTATCTTAAGTGCACTGTGTACCAGGGGCCTTGGTTTAATAAAATGTTTGTACATAAGTGGTTCTGCAAAATCTTACCCTCAGGTAATGAAATTATAGTATGCCACAAACACTATGAAAAGAAAAGCTTGCAAAATGAGCCTTGAGAGCCTTAGGAGACTATTTTAACAGACAGTAACTAGAATTATACAAAACTCACTGAGCTCATCTACATGTGCCCCCTAGGGTACTATTGTTACTGTGCCATCATTTAGTACTTCTGTTTGGAAATACTAAATGACAGTGTAGTAATAACCCATGCTGTGCTGTGCTGTGCTGGTAGTGCAAGGTTATTTCTAGCTGCTATGTCACTGTAGCAACACACTATAGTGAGGGAGTGTGTTGCTGAAGCATCAAAGTTTTTGCCTGCCAATGCTATGCCGCTGTGCCGCATTGCTATGGTGATGTAGCATCATGTGTAGATGCACCCACTAGCTAGATACCTCCTTTCTATTTCAAATAATATCTAGCTCCCCTAAAATTTGAGACATACACTTGTTTCTCTTTAAATCTGTGACTACAGACCTCCTTTTACCCTGAGGCATTTGGTTCTTTATGTGATGACTGGTTTCCTTATAAGATGCAGTTTTAGCCTTTGTAAAACAAAACAAAACAAAAGAATTTGAAAGGGTTGTAGCCCAAAGGGAGGGAAGATTTCATTTTCTAAATTTTGGCTGTAATCTTGCTTAGAAGAAAAACACATATTTCATTTCAACTATGTTTTTGGAACTTTTTTTTTTACTCAAGCAAGATTTTGCATCACCCTGAAGACCAGTCAGGGAACCAAGACAAATATCAAACTATAATACTATATTTTTTAAATTTACAATGCTTAATGCTTTCATTAATCTGACTTCTTTTCTCATGGACTTTAAACTACCAGTATAGTGTGCACATTTTCTTTTAAGTATATTTTAACTATTGTATTGACTCTTGTAGAATAACCTAGATATATCAGTTCATTATTGAGTATGGCAGATTACTTAGGAAATTAAACCTCTTAATGCAATGACTGGTTAAAATTTGCTGCAGTATTGTAGACAGGTTCTTATAGCAGGGTAACATGTTTAAAGTAGCTGAAAAAGTCAAAGAATATATGATGTAGCAAAATGTATTAAAAAGGGGTTTTAAATGAACATCAAATAAATTCCTTTACCTAATGGGGTTTTCTTCCCATTAATATAAGTATGATTTTTGTGCAAATCTTCAAAAAGCTGCCTTTTGTTTGTGAGGATAATTTTCAATAACAACATTTGTACCTGAATACTACATCCATAGGGTGCATCTACACATTGCCCTGCAGCAATGTATTGACATCCTATATCACTGTATGGTGTGCTACAGTGATGTAGTGATCATGCTATCTATGTCTACACATGACCACCAGCTTTGTCACCATAGCAGCACACTCCCCATTTATAGCGTGCCACTACTGTGACATAGCAGCAAAATCTAACCATGAGCCACATGCATGGCACAGTAACCACCCATGCTTTAGTGCTTTAATACTTTCTTTTGGAAATACTTCTGCATTTCTGCAGCGATAATTGAATTATGGATGTAATACTAGATATAAATGTTTCCAAGCAGCTAATCACAGGTGTAAATAAATGGTAAGATTTTCAAGTGACTTTAGACTGCACATTCATTACACTTTAAATGAGTTATATGCTTTGACTTTTAAAAGTATCTCATATGCCTAAGTGCAAGAGTATGACTGTAGAGCAGTCAAGCAATTTGTTGCAAGTCCAGAGGCATGAGCTTGAGCCTCACTCTAGATTTATTTCAAAGACTTCCTCCATTTTCTGTAAATGGGTAATTGGTCATAGAGGCTAGGAGTCACCCCACTGTAACTTAGAATGCTTTTCAGGAAGCCTTCTGAGTTACAATGATTCCCTGAACCAAACAGAAGTTCACTCTTGGGGTGGGGGACGGGAAGAGAATCTAGATGCTGGCTGCTAAAAATGGCACCTTCTAACAATGGCAGCTAACAATAGCCCCTCCTCCCTGTGAGGAATGGGAGGGGAGAAAGGGAGAAGAGGGAGCTTATTATATACATAGACTTTTTGCCTATTGTTTTTAATCATATGAATTTTCTTGAGTTTTGCATTGCCTTAAGAAACTCCATTTTGTAGTGCTCTGTAGCTCGACACAAGTGCTTGACCTGTGTATGTTATATGTGTTAGAGAATGGGTGAGAGTCTGTCTGTGAAAAAGGAAAACATCAGCTGGCGACTGACTGAAGAATGCAGACAGATAAAAGACCAAAACGAGAAGAATCTGCCCCAGAACAGCAAGAGAACAATGGCAATCGAGCTTCAAGGAACACCACAGTGATAACACAGCAAAAGCCCAGAGGACTGGGTGAATTGATAAGGCTATAAAAGATGGGGCAAGACATATTGATTTTGGGTCTTGTTCTGCACATCATCCTGGAGCATTGGTTCATCTGATGAGATGGACTGCAGGAGCCCGGCTCCCTACTCGTGATCAACTTGGCTGGCCACTATGTTGATCTGAGTACTGATAAGACTGGTAATGTATACCAGCGCAGAACAGAAATTGGGGTGTGTGTGTGTGTATGTGTATGTGTGTATTAGGCACTTAATCAATAAATGCAGCATCTTGCCTTATCCTCTCTTATAAGGTCTCACTCATGCTTTGAGCAATTGGCAATTTGTGTAACAAGTTCATTCTATGGGTTACCCAGCTGGTGCTGGAAGGTGGGATGGGTAAATTGGAGTCTTCTCCCCCCAACACACACACATACATCTCAAGGGGGTTCCAATACACCCACCGCACCCTACAGCAGGGATTGAAACCCCTCCAGACCATACTGCCCCTGCTCCCTTTCCCCGCTCCCATTTTGAAAACAGCAACAGGCTAGCAGGCAGGCAAACAGAAGTTACAGAAGATGCTCTGTTTTGAAACATCATCACCTGACTCCTCATTCAATGAGGGCTCAGATTTTCACCTGATCAGCCACTTTTTAAGCTGTCTGTAGCCATGCACTTGTGTTTGGTCATGACTATAGACTGCTTTCTGTGGCCAGATGGGGCAAAAATTGTCACTTCTGTTTGTGCCCATCATTCCCTTGTGTGCCATTGTCTGCATAAACTGATGTTTCTTAACCATGTTAGCCTGATAGGCTGTTTGGTTCAGGTAGACCATTGACTATTTATTGTTATTCCTACTTTAAGTGTTGCAGAAAATCATACCAATACAATTGGAGATGCAAGCACCCTGCAAAACTGCAAGAACTGCTTGTACTATTGAAATACACACTTTTACATCAGCCTGATGACCCTCCTATTTAGTGCTTCAGCCAATGTTTAGCTGCAACTGGGTGTGTCTACATTCTACATGTGCAGATAATCCAGAAGCAATTTCCTCTTAAGTCAGCTACTTGAGAATAAAGTCTTCCTGGCTCATGTCTGCAGGTGCAGGGATGTAGAAGCAGATTTGCTGCTCCTAGCAACAGGCTGATCCTACTCCCTGCAGCCCTGTGATGGGCCCCTGCAGCAGCCATGAGGAGTGCCCCGGGAAGCTGGTGGTGCCATGTAAGTAGTTAGAAGAGGCAGCAGAAGTAATGCAAGTTCCTTGGACTGAGGGAGCCAGTCTGCCATTGGTAACCTCCATGAGCTGCTTCTAGATCTCCCAGGCTGCTGTTTGACAGTTGCCTTCCTATCACCAGTGTCCAACTAGGAAGTTGTCACCTTCCCCTTCAGACATAAATCTCTCTCCTTATCCATGCTTTTGTCACTCCCAGATGAGGGTACTTCAGTATGCTCCACAAACCATTCAGGTATACATACAGGCCTGGAATATGGCAGCTTGCCTGCTGAGAGGGACATCATATAGGAAGCACAGGACCTCAGTGCTTCAGGGTTTCCACCAGTTGCTCACTGGTTTCCCACATATGATCTGGGACCAACATAACTGAGGAACTGCATCTCTCCATAAACTATACTGTCACTGCTGTCAGCAGGTGTGCTGAACCTGGACTGCTTTTTTTATACAGAAGGCAGGGTAGATATACACCTTAGACTAAATTTTGCTTTGATTATAAGAGAGACAGGACAGCTGGCACTGTATTGTCAGTGTGAGGTCCAGGTCTCTGAAACTTCCTTCCTTCATCAGTCTCATCTCAAGGTGGTGACCTGCTACAAAAGACACCTGTTGGAGAGGATTTCTGGAGAAGATGAAGGACTTTCTTCCCATAGAACTGATGGACTGGAGTGAAGTTACTGGAGATGTGTGTGTGGCTAAGTTCCTACTGAAATGATTACTTTAACGTTCATGAGATTCGTTGAACTGTTAATAGTATGTTAGGGTACCTAGAACCTAGAAGAGATCTTCTTAAAATCATTTAACATCTAAAATAATTAAAAATATATACTTATGTGTGAACTCTTTTCACCTTTGTCAATAAATTCTTTTCTGTATTTCTCATACCCTTCACCTCCGCTGACACAGAGTTAAGCAGTGTTCCTATTTTTTGTGTAACCTGGTTTATTTTTGGTTGTCAGAAAGACTTCATTGAAAGTGTGCATGGTAAATGCCTGCATAATAAATGAGCCACAGGCATCCAGGACAGGGCAAAGGAATAAGTAGAACCTGCTAAAACAGAACATACCAAGCATTTATGAAAGGAACTATGAGTGTTTTCATGAAGCACAGTTTATCCAACTGTGAAAATATTAGTTGGAATATTACTGAGTCAGTGCTCAGAATTCTTTTGGCTTCTGACCAGTATAAATGGTCTAAGCAGCAGAACTGACTGCAAAGTAATTAAATCTGCTGAAGACACCAAGGTGTGGAGAAGTGCAAATTAAACCAATTTATTTTTGTCCTCTCCACAGCAGATGCTGAATACTTGAACAATTTGACACTATCACCGCATAGTATTCACATTTGATGACCTTATTTAGAACTTGGGGGGGGGGGTTATACAAATTTTAAACTCATTGGTTAACTCAACAATTTTCTGTCTTTGCTCAGTATCACTTTAAATTATTCTGTGGTCAGTTTCAGAGTTGTTTTCTTCCTTTTGCTTTTTAATGACTTTATTGAACATTGCTAATGGGTTTATATAGTTTCAGCTACACTGGTGTATACATTCACATGATAGATTATATCCCTGGTATCCTTCTGCTTTAAACATTTAATCAAATTAAATAACATTATTTTTTTGTGTCCTGTTCTGCAGACAGCTTGTACACCTATTGGATCATCCACATTTAGATGGGTTTTTTTTAAAACCCAAGAAAACAATGGATTTCCTGTTCCTCTATTAAAACTATTTTGAATGGTTGTTCAGACATGACAGCATTCCCTCTCATTTTGTGCTCATTGTGTGAAATAAACTTGGTCATTGTTTTTAAAATCTTAGTCACTAATCCATTTATGAATACTTGGTGCTATTTGGACACTAACTTTTTGTTCTTTTATTTCCAGTGCTACAACCAATCCACATTGTTTTGAAAAAGTACTAAAGTTTTAACAAAGAACTCAATCATTGTATCATGAACACCAGAGCTTCATGCTCTTATTATGTATGAATGAATGCCTTTTTTTTAATTTCGTTGAAATATATATTGGTTGTAATATGTTTTTGTAAAATAATTGCTTTTTTGCATGCATGACATTACAATCCCAGCATGTTATTTTTATCAGAAAGAAATGTGATTTCTGCCACTTGTTACTCCTTTATTCTGTTTTTATGTCTGGTATTTATATTTTTAATTACGTACACTTTTCCTTCATTGTGTTACATTTTTATTCAGAAAGCATGGTTTCCCTTACTTCTAAAAAAAAATTACAAAGTTAAGTCCATTTATTACAGTAAATTTGTATTCATCTGGTGACTAAGTGTACCCAACATAATTTGGGGTGGGATTTTCAGGAGCATCTGAATAATTTAGGAACACAGCTCGATTTTCACTAAGATGGGTGATATTAAAAATCACACTTCCATTTCCTAATTTGTCCATCAGATAATAATTTTGCTTTACTTTGGAGATCTGTAACATAATGAATAATGATCTCATGTAGTAGATGGTTTCTTGTAGATAAATGATGTCTTTCCCAAGTCATAATCTTATGTGGTTTCCCCAAGTTACGTTTGGAAGGGCAGTAACCACTACCTCCTGTTCTTTGCCAGGTTCCTTTCCAGAGTGAGCAATTCAATTGCTTCATTTTTGCCAGAATTGTGGATTTTTTAACACTGAAAAAAAAAAAGCATTGAAACACTAAAGTGCTGGTAAGAGTATTCTGTATTTTACTAGTTTGATCTCATGACCTGGGTCAAAAATACACAAGTTTATACTCTCGGTGATATAGCGTATGTAGAAGTATACCTTGGCTTCAATAACTATTGTTGCAATATCTGTACACGTAATTGAAAATTAGAATAATAGTATTATAGAAAATAAGGGTTGGAAGGGACCTCAGGAAGTCATTTAGTCCAACCCCCTCCTCAAAACATGTCCATCCCCAAATAGATCATCCCAACCAAGGCTTTGTCTAGTTGGATGGAAATCCAAGGATGGAAGGAAGGAAATTCCACAACCACTCTGGGTAACCTGTTCTAGTGCTTTACTACTCTCTTGGTGATTTCAACACCCCCCGCCGCCACAATTACTAACTTTAACTTCCCTTGCTGCAACTTGACACTATTGCTTCTTGTTCTGTCATCTGACACAACTGAGAACAGCCTAGCTCTTTCCTCTTTGTAACCACCCTTCAGGTAGTTGAAAAATTCCTTATTTCTATTGCAGGAGGTGCTTTATTCGTGAAAATATTTGCATATGCATGTCAGGACTTATTTCACCTTATTGAAATGGCTAAAATGCATTATTTGAAAATCAAGACCATGTCACAAAATGGAATTGTTCAATGATAAGTCTCTTTCTGTCAAAGTGCCCTGCTTTGCATGGCAGCATCAGCATTAAATTATTGGTTACTAAATATTATGCCTGAAAAAGTAAAGGGTCTTTTACATGTGGTAAAGGTTAGTGAGCACAAATTGCAGTGTTTAAAAACGACAATACTATATTTATTCTCACTTGAACCCACTACATGAACACAAAAATGTTCTTTTATTCATCCAGTTTCAAGAGAACCATATTGTAGTTTGTAATTACTTGCATACTCTTTGCTACAGCACAGCTCTGTGTACTGCCTCTCAAATGATGGAGGCAAGCGAGGGGAATGGGTGGGTGTGTGTTTGTGCAGCAGATTGGCGTTCTTGTGGTTTTATTTATTTCAAAATAACTTTTCTTCTTAAATGTATATGTCAGTCTAGTTTACTTAGGGAGTAAGAGGCATTCGTGATATAACAAAAGTTGATTCTGTGACAGTGGGGTCACCAGACAAATCATAAGAAAAAAAAATATATATGAGGATTCCTGGGGTTTTCTTTGCAAGCTTTCTGTTCTGTTCTACAACCCATGGAAACCAGTGGGGGGTCTTCCATTGATTTTAATTAGATTTAGATTAAATCTATAGGGATGGCCTCTCTATTTAGGCTCTTTAAAACCATGAATTAGATTTTGTATATTGGTGGCTTTTTATTTTTCTTTGTCCCACTAAGTCAACCTGCAAACCATGTTTTACAGATTTCTCAATAACATCAATTTGAATCCCAAAAAATTTAGACCAAATACTGGTATATATTAGTAACTAGTTCCACAAAGTTGAGAAGGGTAAGAAGAACAGAAAGAGTTCATGAAAGTCTAAATTTAGCAAGGTAGTATCCATTTCTCATAAATCATGGGAGGTTTTCAATGGTACCAATAAAGGACAGTTACCATCAGCCATAAAAATTGCCCTAAAGTTAATGGCAGTTCAATGTCTATTTCGTATTTGTGCTATTGAAAAATTTCCTTCATATCTTTAGGACAAAAATTGTGCAACTTGCAGTAAAATGAATGAATAATCAAGATTTTTTTTTTCTCCAGGAAAAAGGCTCTGTATGTAACCTGAAACATGCCATTTTTCAACACACATTTGATCCATTAGGCCAGGAACTACATTAAGGCAAATTGGGTGCATCTACATGTTGCCCTACATGACTGTAGTGACACTGTTGCTATACAGAGTGCTATGGTGATCCAGTGATCACGTGAGGTTACATGTGATCAGCAGCTATTTTGGCGCAGCAGTGTGCTTCCCTGTTTTAGCACACCACTACAGTGAAGTAGCAGTGAAATCTAACAGTGTGCCACACACACAGTGCAGTACAGTTGGTACCAACGGTACTTCCAAAAGGAAGTACTAAAGCACAGCACTGTAGCAACATCTCAATATAGCAACGTTTAGATGTGCCCATTGTGTGCCCATGGGCCAGATGAGTGTATAGGGCCCATTTTGGCTGCTCTGGGATCCACCCCGCATATGGTGCCTGCTTCAGGCAGTCTGGGACCCACGCTGCATGCAATTCACATCCTGTACTGGCTGGGGTAGGTGTTATGTGCAGAATGAATCCTGGAATGGGCTCCATGCAGTACAGTCTGCCCAGGGCAAGCATTGCATGTAGCATGGGTCCTGACCTAGCCAGAGTAGGCATTACATATGACAAGCAGTGCCCGCACCAGCCAGACTGCACCACATCCATTCAACATGCATGCAGCATTCTTTCCGGGAGCTATGCTGCACACGGTGACTCCTCTACTAGTCTAGGACTGTGCTGTATGCAGCATCCACTTCAGCCAATCCAGAACCTCTAAAGTGCAGGTCCTGGACTGGCTGGAGTGAGGAGCCATATGCAGCACACATCCCAGCATGGCTGGGGTGGGCACCACATACAGCATGGATCTTAAAGAGGCTGGAATAGGCACCACAGGTGGTATGCATCCAGGGTCCTGGCTAAAGGGCTGGGCTGGTATTTCATAGATTTCATAGATTTCATAGACATTAGGGTTGGAAGGGACCTCGGAAGATCATTGAGTCCAGCCCCCCGCCCAAAGGGCAGGAAGTCAGCTGGGGTCATAGGATCCCAGCAAGATAAGCATCCAGTTTCATCTTGAAGGTGTTCAATGAAGGCGCTTGAACAACCTCCAGTGGCAGGCTGTTCCAGACCTTGGGGGCTCGGACAGTAAAGAAATTCTTCCTTATGTCCAGCCTGAAACGATCTTGTAGTAGTTTGTGACCATTCGACCTCGTCATCCCTTGGGGCGCTCCGGTGAACAAACGTTCCCCCAGATACTGGTGGTCACCCCTGATAAACTTGTAGGTGGTCATCAGATCACCCCTGAGCCTGTGCTTTTCCAGGCTGAAGAGCCCCAGGGCTCTCAGCCTGTCATCGTAGGGTCTGCTTCCCTGACCTCTGATCATGCGCGTGGCTCTTCTCTGGACTCTCTCAAGCTTCTCCACATCCTTTTTGAATTGTGGAGCCCAAAACTGGACGCAGTACACCAGCTGCGGCCTCACTAAGGCCGAGTACAGGGAGAGAATGACGTCCCGGGATTTGCTTGAGAAGCATCTATGGATGCAAGCCAGCGTTTTGGTCGCTTTACTAGCCGCCGCATCGCATTGCAGGCTCATGTTCATCTTGTGGTCAGTGATGACCCCCAAGTCTCTTTCTTCCATAGTGCTAGCCAACATAGCACTGCCGAGCCTATAAGGATGCTGCGGATTTTTTTCTCAAGGTGGAAAACCTTGCATTTATCGGCGTTGAACACCATCAGATTCTCATCCGCCCACTTGCTGAGCCTGTCCAGGTCAGCCTGGATCATCCGCCTGTCTTCTGGTATGTTCCAGATGTGTCATTAGGAGCAATTTAGACCCAGTGCCAGCACCAGGGGCTGGATAAAAGGGCTCCACGGGCCACACCTGGCCAGTGGGTGGTATTTTTTACACCCATAATATAGGCCAATATTAGGATCATAGGATCACAGGAAAATACCACAGGTCCTTGACTGAACCATCCCAGCTATGAACAATTATTAACTCCTTTCACAAAACTATACATCTCTAAAGCAAATGATTAAATATTAAAGCCTGACCTAAAAAAATGTACCATGCTTTGACTATTTAATCTAGCTGTTATATGATTTTCCTCCTTCTGTATTCCAGTTAATCTGTATCCAGCAGATAATTGCTTCAATCTGTCAGACTATTTTGGTATGTATTTTTATTCAGATCTACTTAATACAATTAAATTAAAAGTAAACCCTGGGAAAATGGCAAATATAAAAGAACACTGATTGGAGGCTCTTGTTTCAGAATATACAATGATTGTAGTGCATGGCAGGCTTTGCATGGCATACTTCAATTAATTAAAAAATCATTCACATTCCCAGTTTTCCTAACTAAATGGTATGTGTCATTCTCAAATTCACATTCATAAGTATTCTCTTTATTCTGATAAATTTCTCTCCCTCCAGGCTAAATTATAAACATTTACTTCTAAGCTTTCATTCATAGGGATTCCAACAAAATACTTCAAATACTGAAATGACAGATGCATGGCTTTTATACTGCTATTTTAAAAAGAAAATCTATCATTTGGTTTGAACTGACCAATATAAAATATTTTGTTTTGATTCTCCCAACACAAAATGAAACATTTTAAACAAAAATATTTTGTCAAGGAAAAACTGATGTTACTGAAACTGTATTATTATTCAGAAAATCATTCTGACAGAGAATTCTTAGCTGCCTAACTGCATGCTTTTGTAGTATCAAACCTTCAGTACAAAAGGTAGCACCCTTATGCAAAAGGCATGAAACTCATGAAAAGAACATTGGTTTGCCAGAGTGAATATATAGTTATTCTTTTGTGTAGTCATTTTCGGGTTTATGAAAAAAACAAATGTTAAAACAAGAGAAAGGCATGCTCATGTGTAGGGAGATGGAGATGACTACAACATAAAATATAATAATATAGTTCAATGCACACAAATACCCACACAAGCGTGTGTGTGTGTGTGTGTGTGTGTGTGTGTGTGTGTATGTGTATGCAATGTAAACAGAGATGCTGCAGATGTTCACATATCTGAAGTGGAGGGCAAGACAAGTCCCAACCCTGTTTCTAAGAAAAACTCAGAAGAAAAGCTTTTCCTATGTAAGGAGACCAGCTTCACAGCTAATCTCTTCAAAGTTCTCTAGATTACAGTCTAGAATGACCTAAGAAGTTAAGAAGCTATTGTGGAAACTGAAGTAATTGACTTCATAGATATGGCAGCAAATTGTCATCTCTATCTCATCCAAGCCACTGTATCATAACAGCTTTCAACACTTAGCATAAAAAACTTTGGAAATCACCATCCTACAGTAAATGTTCCACTGCTGGAACTGCAGAAACAGTTTGCCATGTGGCTTTCCTCCAGCTGTTTAGTTCTGTTCTTCTCATGACTGACAATTTTGCTAACAGTGCTGTTCTTACATCACAAGAACAAATTATCTGTTTTAGGGATATCCAGGAAAGAACTTAGGGTATCTATTAGGGTTGTGTGAAATGGGCTGTATTAGATTCAGATTTCGCCTGTATTAGGGACAGTGATTGGATTAGTTGATTCAGATCACTGTCCCCGATTCAATGCAGCTGAATCTGAATCTGAGGAGTCGATGCTGATTCAGAGAATCAGTGATTTGGCCATAGACACAGCTTTAAATGTTTTTTCTACATACCTTGAGGTACCAGGCATGGCTTGTGAATGCTGCAATGCTGGGGTGGATGGAGCATCCCACAGGAGCATGGGGGGGCTCCCCGCATGCTCAGCGGTGAACCCAGAAGTGGACTGGAAGTACTTCCAGTCCACTTCCAGGTCCACTAGGGAGCACGCTGCCGTCCCACCCCCTACCTCCTTGGCTCAGTGATCAGCCATGGGGGGACCCTGGGTTCCCCCCCAGACCCAGGAGGCACCAGTTGCCGAGCCGGGGGGGGGTGCGTGGGGCCCCCCAGCACGCTTCCCAGTGGACTGAGAAGTGAACCAAAAGTGCTTCTGGTCTACTTCTGGGTCTACTGCTGAGCATGCTGGGGAGCCCCTCATGCTCCTGTGGGACCCTCCATCTGCCCCAGCATCTCAGCATTCACAAGCTGCCTGGTACCTAGAGGTATGTAGAGTAAACATTAATGCTGTGTCTATGGCCGAATCGCCAAATCTTTCCGAATCTCTCTGAATTGATTCAGAGGGTTCCAATTCAATTCAGAGAAATTAAAGGGTCTCCTGATTCAGTTTGGATTCGGAGATTCGGCCACCGAATCAGGCCAAATCTCTGCCAAATCAAATCAGGGACAGAAGCTTCGCATAGCCCTAGTATCTATACACATGCTCTGGAGTGGCCACTTTCATTAAAGCGGCTGTGAGGGCATCTGTACACATGCGAACTAGAACACAGCAGAGCAGATTTGATTAATCAAAACTGCAGTGAGTCTGCTGGAGCGTGCAGTCTCTGCATCATGTGTATTCAGCAACCCCATCTGCCTAATTCTCCACATCTGGCAAATGTACCAGTATGTTTGTATATTTGACATACATGTTATACACAAATCATCAACTATTCAGGGACATTTTGCTATGTTTTTGTACAGCAATAGCTCAGTTGGACTATAGTTTATGAGTTTAAGAGCTGCTACAATGCAAATTATCATTATTAGTAGCATGTTAGAAATACTCTATTTGACAAAGTCTAGTTATTATGGAAGTGATCTTACAGAAGCGGATTTGTACCTTACCTCATAAGTTTTCTCAGTCTACCACATCATTTCTTCATGAGAGAGATGAAAAGGTTTGTTAATCTTCATTCAAAACTTCTTGCTAATATTGTCTCCCATTTTCCTGCCTTGTCAATTCTCTCTCACCCCTAATATGCCTATAGAAGATTGCAGGGCTTCATTGGATTAAGGGGAAACCTGTGTCTTCACACAGACTTATACTGCCTGATAATTCCATCATAAATTTCAATTCTTTGTTTTTTATGACATGCCTTTGTTTACTGTAAATCAATGAATGTTCCCTGTAATTGGTCCTAATGATGAACAGTGTCATTAATGATTAGATGAGACAGTTCTAAAAATTTGCATCTCCTCTCAGCCTGCTAGTACTTTGCTATTATATACATTACCTTTCCAATAGGAATGCAATTGCTGGCTTTAACTACTGACAAAATGACCTAGGCAGGATGTTAGGCTTAGCTTTTGCCAGAAAGGTGGGGTAGATTTAAAGCAGAAAGGTAAACAATTAAAATGCAGTAAAAGAAAAACACAAACACATAAACACACACACATAGCGAGAGAGAGACAAATAAGTTTTAAAAACTTATTTTTCTAGCAGCAGTTTTTGGTCATGGAAGTTCTGGACTCTGAGCTTGTTGACTGTTTCTTGCTGAATACTGAATGCATTTTATAAAGCATCTTTGAATGCTTTGCCAATTGAATCACTCAGTTGGCTGAACAGTCCAACACCTCTCTTTGGAAATCATATGGCCTTGCATGTAACAGAACATCTCAAGGATTCTGGAAAGCATAGGACACCAGTGCAACCTAACCATATGTTTGATATTTAGTGTATAGGTTAAGTGCTATGCTGAAGAGTGTTTTCTTCAAATGAAACATATATAAGAGTGAAGATAAGAGTTTTCTCTTGGATTGTACCTGACTGGTTTTATCTGCATTATGGTATTTACATGATATAGTATAATATTTGATAATATGTTTAAAGAAAAAATAAGTGGTAGTGGGTGCATCTAGATGAGCATTTAGCACATAGCAATACACTCCAGCACATCTTGTGCTAGAGTTTATTGCTCCTGAGTACACTTGAGTCTGGGCCACAGCACACTGAACCAGGGTGGAGCAGCCCCAGCTGGCAGGGAGCCCAGGAGGTCAGCTTGCCAGCCCAGGGCTGCTCTGCCCTGGCTCAACGTGCGGTGGAGGGGCTGGCTGGAGCACAAGGATGCTGGAGTGCAGGGCTAGTGAACAGGCACCCCCCACACTGTAACACCCTCATGCCTCAACCAGCTGTGGTCACCATAACTACTCCGCTGTAGGATAGTACTTGTCCCAGACAGTACTATCCTAAAGCAGAGTTAGTTTACTATACACTAATACAGGTGAGTGTGTAGACCATGTCGTTTTACTGAAGAGCTAATTAGTCAACTCTGCAATAAAGCGCATGTGTAGATGTGAGCAGTATTTGGTGAAAGATGGAATAATTCAGAGAAGATGGAATACATTTGATATTCAGTGGTTTCAGGCTTTTTTGAGTTCAAAAGTGTATTTCACTACACATACACAACAATCCATTAGTACTTAGGAGCTCCTCTCCTGTTGCAATCCTCGCCCCCAACCCCCTTGCAAGAGGATTTTTTTTTCACTTCTCCATATTAATATTTTTTGTTGCAAAAGCATTACTTATCTGTTCATGGTCTCACACATTAATATAGGTCTTTATTCATGTAACATTCCCTTAGCTGCTTTTTATTGCTGCTTATATTTGGCTTCTCCTAAATGAACCTTCCTGGGAACTAGGGAACTTCTAAGTATTTTGAAAGCTATTTTCAGAAACAGTAGGCACATCTACATGAGATCCTATGTCTTCGTAGGGCTGATCTATGGCAGCATAGCTTATCACTATGTCAATGTAACACCGGATGGCACAAACCATGACACTGCTGCTACTGTGCAGTAGGATCAGAAATGACCTGTGCAGCGCCAGGACTGTGGAGTACCAGCAGTTACTAAATGATGGTGCAGTAACAACTGTGCAGTAACAACTGTGCACCCAGTGAGGAACAGGAGTCTTACTGAAATTTATTATACACCTTAGCACTTAGCCACCATTGAACATTATGTCTTGTTAAAACATTATACCCAGATAAAGCTGCTGAAGAATTTCCTCAAAATCATATACAATAAAAAAATGGATTTGATTTTATTACAAACATTTCAAAAAGTAATACTGAAAAATCTTCCCCTCAAATATACTGTCAGCTCTTTTTTGCCTGTACAATCATGTGTACTTCTATTTAGTTTTATGTTGAAGGAAGGCTCAAAATCACCCCTTTATATAGTTGTTCCAATAGGTTTACCTCAGTTTGCAACCAGACTTTATGTGATACAATATCATTTATTAAGAAATATCAGATAGTACTATGGAGATAATAAAATCATTAGAAACAAAAATAAACCTCTTTGTTTAAACCCTGATTCAAGAAAGCACTGAAGTACATGCTAGCTTAAAATATGTGAGAAATGCTGTCAATTTAAATTAAATTATCCATTGCTTAAAGGCAGCATAGAGGAGCAGCTTAGATTATGAACAGATATCACATTTGTCCTGGGACAAGCTTGGGGCTAATTTGGGTCTCTGTTTCTCCTGAAACAGAAAAGTTGCAGAATTGGCATGTATATATGTTGCCTTTCCAATCAAGGTTTTGAGAGCAGCTGAATGCACTGCTGCTTTTCTGCCAACAGGTGGCTGATGAGAGCATATATCTCAATGTGCCTTGAGCTAATTGAACGTCTGCAGGAGTCTGGGAATTCCCCAGTGCAGTGCAAAATGTCCATTGGGTGTTCACCTAGATGAGAGAAAGTAGCAAAATTGTTGTGGCCAGGACTCTGGTGGGAATTGCAACCCAACTTTTGTCCTGGACCATCCACTCACTGTAACCTGCAACTACCACTGCCAGCTGCCACTATCATCTAGTTCACAGAAAAGATCTGTATGTGGTCCTTGCCCTGGAGACCATGCCAAACAAGTGTTGTGAATTTGTACTTGAGATTGCATGGAAAGGGCAACACCAGCATGCTCTGGTGGCTGACTTGGCTAATGTTATCCATGCAAACAGCAAGGAAGAACAACTTGACAATTTGGGAGGAAGAAGCTCACATTTGTATGAGGTAGGTGGTGGCAGCAGAATAATGTCTGTAGAGTGTGTTATTCATTATCTCAAGGCTCACTGGAAACCCCTGAGGATACATAGATGCCAGTGAGCACAACATACCCTGCCATGTGCATATGCACAGCATCTGTGGGACCAGGAGAGAGCCCCTGCCAGTCAAGATGGAGTGGTCCCTACCACCTGCAGGCACTGTGCCTTAGCATTTACACATTGAAACTGGTCACCTAGCAGTAAGCATGCAGGGCATGCTGGCAGACCATTTTGCCAGATGCCACGATGAGAGCTGGCACAGCAGTTCATAAAGTAGTGTCCTGTACATAATTAAACACTGTCAACCAAACTTGTACTCTTATGCAGTCATTTCCAGCATGGACAGGGAATGTTGGAGGAAGGCAGTGAAGAAGCTGGGGTCTTAAGAGGGAGGACATGACAGGGGAGTGGAAAGCTTTGGCTGTGTAAGGCTAGTGGCTTCAATTAAACAGCACAAAGAAGTAAATATAGAAAAAGGATGAACAGAACCAGAAACAAAACATAAGTAAAACAGGCCTTATAAAACCCCAGGTCTTATAAAATAACACAAACAGAAACACAAATGCAAACCATTCCCAAGCACAGCATATTCATTACTGGTCCCCACAGTGACTACTCTTCTGCCTATCCTGCCTGGTACTACATGCGTCAGGGGTTGTGATTTCTTTTAAGCCTTTCTCAGAAGCTTTGGGTGTTGGTTGCAGCCAAGGCTAGGAATTTTGGCTGGGGTGTGTCAGTTCTCCTGCTGTGACTAAAACCTGGAGGTTTCCTGACTAGAGGGTCTTGCCCTTCCACTGTGGGTCAAATGAATCACTATCTTTAGAGTCAGAAAGAAATTTTCCCCATGGTCAAATTGGTATGGGCTATGCGGGTAGTTGGTTTTCTCTCTATTAGGGTGTGTGGCCTTCTCCCTTGGATCTCTTGAGCATCTATTCACAAGCTTTACAGCATCAGGACACTGGTCACCATGCCCCCCTGACTTTACCGGTAGCAAGTAAGTGTGTTAAGTCTTGTGTTGTGTCAGAGTTAACTGTGTAGTTTCAACAAGAGATTAGACAATGGGTTTGTATAAGATGCTTTGGATAGGGATGATCCCACTTCAGGCAGGGACTGGATCAGATGACCTATGAAGGTTCCTTCCAGCCCTACTTCTCTATGATTCTATCTTAATGAACTCCATGAGTATCACATCTGTCGACTCAGCAATGACCACATAATGGCCCCGGGCCTGTGCATGCCATCTGACAAGACACATGGTGACATATCAGGATTGCTTGATCCTCTACCTAACTATCATAATGTACTGGCAATGGTATACCTGCTCTTCCTCCCTCTATCTCCTAGCCTCCTTGGCCAAGGAGTGCCTGGCCTCCACCAGGGAGCTAAGATCATCAGTCTTTGTGTGCATATAGATCTTCATTTGCCTGGATACTTACTGGTCTGTGGTCTCTGACAGAATCCTTATCCCATTATCTGGTCCCAAAGTGACATCAACCCTATTTGCAGGTGTCAGGCCTGATACCTAGGAAAACAGGGAACCTTATTTGGAAGCCATGGCCCTATAGTCTTGGGGCACAGTATAGGGAATGGGCCCCCAAAGTTCCCGTGGCCCCTGAATCATACTTAGCTGATGATATAAAAGGCACCTTTCCCCACTCACTTACATGTTTGTAATGTACAGCTTTATAATAAAGTGTCTTTATATGTTCATAATGAGTTATTTTCTTGGAACTGACAGCCACTGCAACTACTTTCTTTGGGCTGGTTGAGAGGAGGTAAAGGAAAGCAGAGACAGGGTTGCAGTGCCATAACAATGAAGTTTGGTGCCTGGAGCAAAGCCCACAGCAGCAGCCTGCCCTCACCCTGTGCACAGATCTCAGGGGCACACCCCCGCCCATGCTTGTCCAGGAGTTCACACAGCAGCAGGAGCTGTCTTTCTCCCATCTCCGTGCCCTCCCAGATGAGCCGCTTGAGGTTCCATCCCACTCCCTGCCACAACTGGCCAGTGCCTGTTGGTGCCCCTTCGCTCATTCAAACCCCCTCCCCCACCCCCCTACAGCTCTGAGAGGTTGTGCCAGAGCTTGAAAGGGGCTTGGAAAGAGGCTGGGTAGCACCAAAGTTTTAGAAACACCCAGGGCACCAGGGTTCAGGCCCTGGGTGGGAAGGTGCATCCCAGGTTTCTTTTGTAGCATTCATTGATCAAGAGCTTAGGAACAGCTAGCCATGAGGAAACCCCAAAATTTTCTTGAGTTCTGTTCTGGACTTCAAGCCAGGACTAATGGCTTATCTCAAGCTCTGGACATGAAGCCAGGTGCAACAGAGCCTGTATAGCTGTGTGCCACAGCTATAGTAGTGTTAGGAGGAGAAATGGATGAGTTATTAACAGCACCATTATTTTACATGACTTCAATCACTGCCTAACTGAAAGGGACCCACACTAACAATGATGACACAATGACCATTCCAGACATGCATCCACAAAAAAAGTTAGAGTCTTTATCACTTGATTTGACTAAAGTGTGGCTTTAATTGCCTGATTTAACTACAGAGGTCCCTAATAGTACTGGACATCGTACTTGCGTGGATGCTGTTGTGTGGGGGGAGGGGAGTGGGGCAATCTCCAACTGAGGTGATGAAGTTCCAATGCAAATCCACAAAGTAATTCCACAGTTGCTTAGGTGCATGGGGCATGGGACAATCTCCAGTCAAGGCACTGAGAATCCACAGGGAGGTCTCTGGCTCCTTGTCCACCCCCTCATGTTTCCCAGCCTTTCCCTACCCACCCAACACTTGTCATGAGCTTCCACTTACCACTCTTGAAGGAGGTTGGGTCCTGTTATGGGCTGGGTCCTTTGAAAAGCTGGGCCCCTGTTGGGAGGAGGCCAGCTTAGCCAATGACAGGGAGCTTGTGCAGACAAGTAGGATGGATTGGGATGCTACAGATGCCGGCAGCCAGAGGACCCTGGATGCTTGCTGTTTGAGCACAGATCCATTTCCATGCCCATTCCACTTGTCAGGATGGTCAGGGAGTCCTCATCCTAGCTAATTTCCTGGGTAGTTAGCATGCTTACTCACAAGGGCTGAATGTTTTCTAACACAGTGGTATCAGAGTCCTTGTCTCTCTCCTGCATGGAGCAGGCCATGTCCAGCACATTTTGGGACATCATCATGTTGTGTACTATGAACATCTGGGACAGTGCTTTGTAGAAGGCATCTGTGACTCTCCATGCACCTGACATGTGGTTGGTGCTCCATGTACTCACCTTGCACTCTAAGCAACATTGGGTCCAGTCATAAACTCAGGAAACATTTCTGCAGCAATCTGCTCAACAACCACCTGGTTTTGCTAGCCTGATTGGAATACCAACTGGTTCTTGGCCTCTCCCCAAATGGGGCTGAGATCAATTATCAATTCCCTATTTTTTTTCATATAAACAATCAAACAAACAAACCCCGATATCTCTCAGTGGGTTTATTGACTTTTTATCTCTATTGACCTGTTTAACCCACTGCTGCTTCTCTCAATAGTGCCCCCTCCCCCTATCCTTTATATTTAAATTCCTTTCTGTTTACAACCTTAGTTCTCTAAAAGTCCATTCATAGCAGAAAAGTAGGCTGCCACCTACAAAAAAAGGTTCTACCCACATGAATTAGTCTTTCTTATTCTGCCTTAGTCTTAGTATTTCTTTTTCCACTTTGAAGACAGTCATGATGAAGAGCTACATGAATTTTCATCATAGATAGGAAATGGTCTGTCAGCCAAATAAACCTTAAAATGTCTGCCATAGAGCTATAATTAACCATACACACAAGAGGAGATGACCATGTGACTTGATAAGCAATATTAGAATCTGTCTGTGTTACCTAAGAACATAGCTTCTGTTGTTGATTCAGAAGCCATTTTTACTAAAAATTAACATTTGAAATGAAAACATATTTCAACCTGAAAATATATTTTTTGGGGGGGTTTGAAAAGTCAAAATAAAACATTTAATTAATTTTGAAACTTTTTTTTTTCAAAATGGGAAATTAACTGTACCCCACCCTCTGCCTTGCCTCCCCTTTCTCCCTGCCCCCCTGCCCCAATTTTTTGTATAAAAAATTGGCATTTTTCATTTCAAAAGTGTTTGGGCAAAACAATTCTAGTTGGATCTGCAAATGGATAATTCATTGTGAATGGTAAAGTTAAATATCTTAAATAAATGGCACCAGACACATGTAAATACCCCTTTTTAGGACCTTGTCCAGCCATGAATCAATTTTTTCCTGATCTCCTATTTAGTGCAAGGAGGCACACTTATGGGGCTTTAAAAATCTAATTTTATATTCTAGATTTTTTCAGTTTTGAATGAACCAAGACTTGCTCTGCTTTATGCTGAGTGGGTATGTATTTTGGCATACTTTGAAGAAAAATAAATAAAGACTGAATTTATCCTCCTTGTAAAACTTCCCACTATTCATAGTAATTTCCAACACACCTAACAGAGCTGATTACAGGCCAGAACTTTAAGATGAAAATCCTTACCAAGCTCTCTAAAAACATAACATTGGCAGCTTTTAATAATTAAGCCTTGATATTCCATGATTACTTTTTGATAAAATAAGAAAAGGACTCAATAATGTATAATTTTCTCCCCTACTCAGAGGAAAAAGTCTACTTCTGATTTTTAAAAATTCCATGGAAACAGTGAAGTTACTGGAGCAGTAAAGTACAATTCAACATACTGTAGGGTGACAGAATTGGACATTAGATATGGATAAATATATACTGTATACATGCTATGGAAAATTATTTCTTGCTAATTGCCTTTGCTCTGTTGTCCAAAGATGCCGTAGAAATCTACACTAAGAAGCGCTAGCTCTGAATGCTTCATTTTGAAAACCTTAATTGTCTTCACTGGCATCCTCTGAAATTTCAATGACTACTCCTTTGAGTATGAAGGGCTGTACTGCATACGGTATCTTTATAATTAATTTGTATTGTCATAGAACTTGGAGGATCCAGTCATGGATAGGAAGGCTCCCATTGCACAAGTCTTATAAATATAGGCAAGCCTCCCAGGAATTATGTAAATAGACTTACAAAGAGGAAGTATAATATAATGAATGTAATGAATAAAAGATGGAGTAGAAGAGAGCAAATGGCCAAACTGAATGAGAAGATTTAGTATTTGGACTAACTCTGCTTTAAAATGACTCCAAAGTAATATGCAATGGATTACTTTGCTGTTCCTGAAATAGATCGGTAGACAGACTCACCAGGCAACTTCACATTCCATCCCCTAGGCTCTCTTATTCTGTGCCAGGTCTCTATAGCTGTCCAACCTTACTTCTGCTGGAATGCCAGCATATCTGTGCTGACCGGTTTTTTGGTGGGGGACTCTAAAGTCTGCCTATTCCCCACCTGCACTCACACATGTGCTCTGCAGACAGTGGAGGAAGCAGCTCAGTAGCAAATACATTATTCTTTCTGCTTATATGATATTGGTAACCACATAGAGTCATAAGGGTGTGTTGCTTGGCAAGGCAAAGCATGTTTTATCCATTTACGTGCCTTTTGTCACTGCCATTAACTTGATTACAAATGACAATGCCTCTATAAAATGAGACAGGCTCTCTGCATAAACTAAAATGAAGTTTACAAGGCCGTACGTGAGAGGGAACCAACACCCTTTCAGAGTACAGAAAGCAGACTGTACAGTTGCAGGATCCAGGGGATGTGTCTCCTTATAACATGCATTCCTACTGAAGGTATCCCTAAAATCTGTTTTGTACTGTATTAACTCAATAAGATTTTCTGAACCATAAAAACAGAAAGGATTACCTTAGGGAGTGCATCCCGTCAAACAGGAATGCGTGTTTCCCTGGGGACAAACAGCAGTGGCATAATATATGCCGCTGCTGCTTGTCTCTGGGAAATGCCCATGCATGTGTGCACGTGCGCTCTGGCACATGGGAAATTGCCCCAGATGGGGTAGGGGAGGCTGGGGCTAGCACCTGGGCTAGCCGCAACAGCCTTACCTGGGGTCCTGAAGGACTCTGGGGGCTGCAGATGTGGTAATGCAGTAGCACAGAGCCCAGCCAGCAGCCAGAGTGTGGCTCTAGCTGGCCAGGTTCTGGTTTCCGGTGGCATATGCTGCCGTCACATGCACCACCCCATTTTTTTAAGGCATGGAGCTTTTTAATACAGGATCTTCCAGTGTCAACCCCCTCTCTGCTGCCCCCACCCCTGCCCCCACACTGCAAATTTAGCAGCATGGGGAATGCCTGCATGTGTGGTGTGTGTGGCGTGCTGTGCCGCAGATGGGCCTATGGTGCCACATACCATACATCTGTGCTCATTTCGATGCACCCAGGGAGTACAATTACATTGCCAAAAGCTCCCTCCCTGGTCTTTGTTACATTCTTCCACTGATTGGTAATGAAAGTTCAGGAAAACACTCTAGATTTTGCCTGTCCCTGCACTGTGTGGACTCCAGGTAAGGCTGCTGGGACCAGCCCAGGTGCTAGCCCCAGCCTCCCCTACCCCACCTGGGGCAATTTCCCATGTGCCACAGTGCACGTGCAAACGTGCTGCTGTCCCTGCACTGTGCACCACCACCACCACCACCCAGGATGCAGTTCCAGGCAGTTATGCCTCTGAGTCAAACAACAACTGCCAGGTAGGAAGGTAGGACAGACCCCCCCCCCCCCCCCAAAAAAAAAAAAAAATGTTCTATAGTTTGAACAGCATTCTGTGCTCTGCTGATGTATGAGAATTCTGTGGTATGCACAATAAAATGTTCTAGTTTTCCAGGAGAAAGCCCTATTGAGGAAAACTTCCTGACAAATGGCAGCGCTGGTAACTGAAAATATTAAATCTAGTCCCTTTTTTAATCTAGATAGATGCATCTTAACAGAAACAAATTTTCTGAAGAGTGTTATTTTAAAGAGATATTTTGGAGATAGTCTAGGAAATCTTTTGGGGATTAATATAGTAAATATGCATACACATTTAGATTTATATAGAGTTAGATTCAAATATTTTATCAAGAGCACCATTTCAAAGGGCAAAGACCAGGCAGTTCTCATTCATACCAGTGAATGATGCTTATATTTGAATGTGAATAACATTCAATATTCTCTCATTCTGGCTCACTCATCTTTGCTTGGATGCCTAAAAGGACTAATGAAATCTAGTTCATGAAACTACTTCCAAAAAACATCATAGCCAGGAGACTCTCAGTATCCCTCAATACCTAAGTTTTGTCTTGAACTTGGATTATGCACATTTTGTCCTTCAAGTCTCCCAACTCCATTTCCAAACAAATTCTTTAGCCAAAGCAAGATTGTATTTCCCTGATAGTGGCAATCTTTCTTTCTTTTACTTCTTTAAAAAGATGTTTTATTGATCTAACTCAGATGGAGGGTATCATCAAGAATTTATGAAGATACAAGAAATAATATCATCTAAGACAGAAGTATAAAACTTATCTAGCTTTTCAGTGATCTACTATCAAGACCTCAAATACCATGGCATCTGCTCTTGGGAGAATGTTCATGACACCAGTTCTCCCAAACTTAAAACTGCATTTACCCAGCAGGGCACTACAGCAGAGGAATAGGGTGTCCCTGCTTTGAAAGAACCATCCAGATACCCCACAGCAACCAAACATGATACAAGAGAAAAACCCCTATTGACCACATACCCATAGTTGTCACCCACCATGTCTTACTTGAACCTTTAGGAAATATCAGCAAACAGTTACAGCCTATACTTGAAAAGAACTTGAGAAAAATATTCCTGGGCCCCCTGCTATTACTTACTATTCATTTCTTTTTATATTTGTAACTAACTTGCTGTCAGAAGTATGCTTTTTTCAGTATGAATGAAAGATACAGGATCAAACACATTCAGGCTAAATAATTGTAAGTTACCAATTGTCCATAACAGGTCTATCCCAAACTCATTACATTTCAATTTGCTTAAGTAAAGTATAGGTTAAAAAAATTAAAAGTGGATTAATCTGCCTACAATATAAAGATGAATAATAATTGCATCAATTAAAAATGTTGATATGACAATGTTTACAAAATTTCAATTGATTAATCTAAAAAAGAACGGTTAAACCTATTGAGAAAACTGATGCCAATCAAATCACAATAAATCATAGACACGTTACAGACTGATAAATATTTTGTCTCAGTCAAGAAAGTTTTTTTTTTTCCGTTTCTTTTCTCTTTTTTTAACCAGAAGTAGAATTATAGGTCCTTAATAAAGGCTTTCTATTTGTCTGCCAATAAACCTGTCTGCCAATCCATCTTTATAAGCAATTTGATCTTGTGAGATTCCTAATGCCAACTTGTCAAAACAGTCGAAAATTCAGTTCAGATTAAAATGATTGTGATTGAAGATACTATAATTTCAGTATGCTATTACCATGATGTTAGATTAGGGAATTATAAACTTCTTGTTTGTGATAAGTCTTAGTTGTTCATAGTTGGAGTCCTCAGTAGTCAAATAAGAAATCCAGATTCTCCAGTCTTTACTTATGGTGAAATCCGGACCCTGTGGAAGTCAATGGAAGCTTTGCCCTTGACTTCGTAGGCAAGAATGTCATTTTAGGCCCACACCTGAATTGATAAAGATTCTCAATTAAACTTCTTTTACTCAATGTTTCATAGTTTCATAGTTCATAGTTGGTGGGGTCGGAAGGGACCTGAGCAGATCATCAAGTCTGACCCCCCTGCCATGGCAGGAAAGAGTACGGGGGTCAAACGACCCTGGCAAGGTATTCATCCAGCCTCCTTTTAAAGACCCCCAGGGTAGGAGCCAGCACTACTTCTCTTAGAATTTGGTTCCAGATCCTAGCTGCCCTGACAGTGAAGTAGCGCCTCCTGATATCTAGCCTAAATCTACCCTCTGCCAGCTTGGGACCGTTATTTCTTGTCACTCCTGGTAGTGCTTGGGGGAACAGGGACTCCCCCAGTGCCTGCTGGTCCCCTCTGACTAGTTTGTAACAGGCCATCAGATTCCACCTCAGCCTTCTCTTGTGGAGGCTGAACAGGCTCAGGTCCCTTAGCCTCTCCTAGTAGGGCCTGCCCTGTTGATCCCTGATCATGTGGTGGCCCTCCTCTGGACCCTCTCAATGCTGTCCACATCCCTCCTGAAGTGCAGCGCCCAGAACTGGATGCAGGACTCCAACTGTGGCCTGACCAGTGCTGCATAGACGGGGAGCATCACCTCCTTGGACCTGCTTGAGATGCATCTGTGGATGCACGACAAGGTATGGGTGACCTTCCTGACCGTGTCCCCACACTGTTGGCCCATGTTCATTTTTGCATCAATAATGACTCCAAGATCCTTTTCTGCCTCTGCACTGATGAGAAGGGAGTTCTCCAGCCTGTAGGTATGCTGCTGGTTCTTCCTCCCCAGGTACAGTACCTGCACTTGTCAATGTTGAAACCCATCTTATTCTCATCTGCCGACCCCTGTAACCTGTCCAGGTCTGATTGCAGCCTATTCCTCCCTTCTAGCATGCCCACTTACCCCCACATCTTAGTGTCCTCTGCGAATTTGAACAGGGTGCTTTTTACCCCCTTGTCCAAGTTACTGATGAAGATGTTGAGCAGCGCAGGCCTGAGGACCGAACCCTGTGGAGCCCTACTGCCCACATCCCTCCAGGTCGAAAATGACCCATCCACCACCACTCTCTGGGTGTGGCCCTCCAGCCAATTACTGACCCATTTGACTGTGCAGGTGTCAACGCCACAGTCTCCTAGTTTTTTAATGAGAATGGGGTGAGAGACAGTGTCGAAGGCCTTCCTAAAGTCCAGAAAGACTATGTCCACTGTGACACCTGCATCCAAGGATTTTGTGACCTGGTCATAGAAAGCCACCAGGTTGGTCTGACAGGACCTGCCTCTAATGAACCCATGTTCATTGCACCTAAGCATAATCTCCCCTGCTGGCCCCTCGTGGACATGCGCCAGGATAATTCTCTCAAAAAGCTTATCCAGGACCGAGGTAAGACTAACAGGCCTATAGTTTCCTGCATCCTCCTTCCTCCCTTTTTTGAAAATGGGAACCACATTGGCCCTTTTCCAGTCCTCTGGCACATTGCCAGAGCACCATGAATTGACTTGCACCTTTTCTGAAAACTGTAAACCATTCAGAACTGTACCCTCATCTTGTAAGGAAAGGCTCAGGGGTGTGATATGAAGTTGAGATGAATCTCAGGATACCATTTAAGTGATTAAACTGTCAGTCTATTTTGTCTGTCAAGCAGAAAAAAACTATTTCCTACCCTTTTATTTAGTCATTTAAGTAGTGCAAAGTTACAATAATGTTGTATATCTTTTTACAAAACTTGTTTTTCCCGTGGAACCTCTCTTCAACTACTGTAGCCTTTCCCTCATCCCGGTTTTGGTTTCCATCGCCATCATAAATATTTTGCAATATATCTTGCATCCATCTTTATTACAAATCTCATTCTTATAACTTATAACTGAAGCTATAGCAGGAGAAAAATAATTCTAGTGTTACACTGTGCAAGAAATATTTTCTACCTCTTAAATTAATAAATGCTTTATTTTTAATTAGAAAATTTGAGAGTGGCAGATGTTTTCTACTAGGTGAAGGGTCAATTCATCCCCTTTCAGCTGAAGTTCCCAACTAAGAATGACAAATAGCCACCAGGTCTATGTGCAGGCAATAAAAGAAACCTGATGATGTTTTGGGCAAAAGTATTTCTTCTATGAAGCATTACTGCAAAACAGGGAGCTATATGAGAATCAGGACAGGGTTGTTCAAAAGCCATGGCATCAGATAGTATTCAGCATCTTCAGTCAAAATGCAGTAAAATGTAACTCGTTTCATGGCAGTTAGAACTGAGCAGAGAAAAACAGCCAAGTCTGCAGGGTAGGGACAACACAGAAATAATGAAGTGTGACTGCCCAATAGGGAATATGGGTTAAGGACTTAAACAGGCAGACAAGCAAAATGTGAGTGGCTGCTGCAAAATAGTCTGTCTACCAAAAAAAGAAATAGCCATAGGGGAGAGGCACCTGCACTCACTGTGCAGCCCACATGCCATAAAAGTTTGGCCAGGCTTATACTAAGGAAGATGTCCAACTGTTTGCATGTGCAAGTACTTGAAGTCTGGTTTTAGTATATTCAGCAAAATGGAGCTAACAAATCCTGTTCCAAGGGCAGTGATGCAAAAAAAAAACAAACAAAAATAGTAGAAAGTTGTTACTATAGCATCTACCTGCTAGAACACTGAAGCTTGGTTTGATTTATTAATTAAACCTTGAGAATAATTTTCCAGAGTAAGCTTGACTTCTATATTCCACAGTGGCCTTTTAATAGTTGTAGTATAGCAGCAATAAAATAAGTCCAGGTAGACTTTATAAAACCATAGAACATTTGCATGCATCAGGAAAAAAAGTAATAGAAAAAGAATATTTATGAACCAGTAATAAACAAGCATCTACTATATGGTATTAAAAGAATGGTGGTATTAAAAGAAAGAACAAATATTTAGAGTAACTTTTATAAACATAACAAAACAAAATATCATTCCATGGACTGTAAATGTATTTCCTTATTTTACTAGAAATATAATACCAAACTGGAAATAGTCTTCATTGTAAAACTCAAAGGGAGTAGGAAGAAAATCCCAAAGGTAAAGGGGCACAAAATGGGGAGGAAAAATAGGCCTTGATCTTGATCCATGATCAAGGTTTTACTCTACTGTTTTACAGTGAATAATTATGAAATTAAGAAAATGAACTAGTTTCTCAGCCTTTACTATCCCTTTCCTTACATTAAGATAGCTCTGGAATACTTAACTGGATTCATGGAAAGCATATAAATTAAAAGCATAAAGCTCTGGTAGATGAAAACTGAGTACAGCTAAAATTATTGTTGGATAAATCCTTTACGTTTGCAGATTTGCTACCCTGAGACCAGTAGACATGTCCTTAATGTATTCCAGACTTATAGCAGAGTGGAACCTGCTTACTGAATCTTTGTGATTATAATTTAGAATAGGGCAGGCAGTCACAGCACAACTTCTCCTCTACAGGAACCAGCATCCTCCAAAACTAGAGAATGAAAACAAAAGACTTTGATGTTTCTACTTCAGGGTTGAAAGAATACAGAATACAGATTTTAGTTTAACTGGGCCATTTCTTTTGATTTTCAAAGCCTCTAATTATCCTAAATGTTTTGAGTATCCTCCAGGATCTTCAAATAATTAGACTTGAACCACATAATTGTTAATATTTACTAGTAATTAAAAAAAGTAGCTTCTTGTTGTATCCTGGCAATTCTGGATCATGGTAAATGCACAAGAGGTCTATGCAATCATCATACCAAGACTTTCAGCACGTACACCTAGTTGAGAGTATGGAGTTGAGACTTCCCTAGACCTTTAGGCCCCCACTTTAGGTTAGAAAGAGGACAGAGCTAGACTGTTCTCAGTGGTGGCAGGTGACAGAACAAGGAGCAATGGTCTCAAGTTGCAGCAAGGGAAGTTTAGGTTAGATATTAGGAAGAATTTTCTCACTGTGAGGATAGTAAAA
This sequence comes from Alligator mississippiensis, assembly GCF_030867095.1. Lineage (NCBI taxonomy): Eukaryota > Metazoa > Chordata > Crocodylia > Alligatoridae > Alligator > Alligator mississippiensis. Next base: position 72,860,960 of record NC_081828.1, read on the forward strand.
CACTGGAACAGGTTACCCAGAGAGGTGGTGGAATCTCGATCCTTGGAGGTTTTCAAGACCTGGCTAGACAAAGCTTTGGCTGGGATGATCTAGTTGGGGATGGTCCTGCTTTGAGCAAGGGGTTGGACTAGATGTCCTCCTGAAGTCCCTTCCAACCCGAATTTTTCATGTTTTTATGATTAGCCAATCAGTCCCCAAACTTCAGTGATTCATGGGTTTCTTCTGTCCTAAGCACAGGACTTTGCACTTGTCCTTGTTGAACCTCATTAGATTTGTTTTGGCCCAGTCCTCCAATTTCTATAGGTAACTCCAAATCCTAGCCCTATCCTCCAGCATATCTACTACAGCCCGCCAGCTTGGTGTCATCTGCAAACTTGCTGAAGGTGCACTTTATGCCATCTTCCAGGTAGTTGATAATGAAGATATTGAACAAAACTGCCCCCAAGACCAACCCCTGGGGCACTCCACTTGATACCAGCTGCCAACTAGACATTAAACCATTGATTACTACCCTCTGAGCCTAGTGCTCCAGCTCCAGGTAGTTTTCTATCTACCTTACAGTCCATTCATCCAGCTTGTACTTCCTTAGCTTGCCTACAAGTATATTGTGAGAGACCATACCAAAAGCTTTGATACGGGGAGGTTTGTGGTCTCCCTGCTACCGGCCAGAGTGCAAACCCCCCCGCCCCCTCCCACTCCACCAGGCTGAGTTCACCAGCCATACCTTCCCTGCATGGCTGAGCAATGCTTTTATACTCCTCCCTTGTTGTTTCCCCAAGTTTCCACTTCTTATAAGCTTCCTTTTTGTAATTTAGTTTACTGAAGAGTTCCCTGCTGAGCCAAGCTGGTCTTCTGCCATACTTGTTAGTCTTCCTGCACATTGGGGTGGTTTGTTCCTGCACTCTCAGTAATGCTTCTTTAAAGTACAGCCAGCTCTCCTGGACTCCTCTCCCTCTCAGACTGCCTTCCCAGGGGATTCTGCCCTTGAGTTCCTTGAGAAACAAAGTCTGCTTTTCTGAAATCCAGGATCCTTACTCTGCTGCTCTCCATCCTTCCTTTCCTCAGGATCCTGAACTCAAACATCTCATGGTTGCTGCTGCCTAAGTTGCCATTTAAGATAATTTGCTCACACCCAGATTTGAACCACCTACCTTTTTATTACCAGCTAAATACTTAGACCCATCAGTCACAGAACACACTGGCCATAGTGAGAATGCTGCTTGCCAGACTGAATGTAAGTAATAGAAAATGTAACTGCTAAAGATAAAATTAAATATCAGCAAGCAAATATATGTGTACAAAAATATCCAAGTAATTATATATGCATGCTGGATTTCTTCACAATGTAATAAAAGTAGCTTAGATTTGTAAGTCACAGAGTATAGTAGAAATATATTCTCTCATTATACCCAAAAGTAGGATGGAAATGGTTCAACTGGCTAAAGTACAGGTATATCAAGAAAAAACATTTTGTGTGTGCTATTTTCATAAGATGACTCACTGTGTTCAGATCTCCCAAATATGAATAGGACACACCTATACAGACATATTGCAGATCAATTACCATAGTTATAGGGGTACCCCTTCTAGCTAAAGTGTTCATAGTGAGAGATGAGACCTCAATATCTAGCCATGACAGATAATCAAGGACTAGGTGTTACTGAAGAACTACCTCAGAATGCTTTTCTAAACTGACCAGTAATATTAGAGGTGCACTTTCTATTTAACATACAGGTATTCCAGAAAACCCTGCAGAAAGAAAATGTCTACTTTTAACAGTGTTTCCAGATGCACTGTTGGCCCAGCTTTCCTCTTTTATTTGGACTGATTTGAATGACCTGAACCTTGGAAACTCTATTGTATTCCAGGATAAAAAAGTGCTATTCTCGGGTTAAAAGAGAATAGAGCAAAAAATTGCAAGACAAAGATTCAATATTTAGGTTTCTCCATATGTCATAATGAAAAAAAACATCATGACTGTTAATGACTCAACCTATTCTTCAGTTTCTGTGCATACATTTTCTCTAGTTTTAAAGCCAAAGGAATTGATTTGCAGAATTCTAAAGCAAAAAAGGTCCAGATTGTATTTTGCCTATTAGGCACATAAGTAGCCTTAGGCTCCTAGGCACCTAAACACCTAATAAATGAAACAGAATTTGGCCCAAAATGTCCATATAGTCATGCATTAGTTTTCCTTTGTGATAAACCGGTAAAAGAAAACTGGCAAAACCTAATGACATTACAGTCAGATATATGAACTTAAACTATATATTACCATATTTGTTCATATACCACATAGACCTTGTCCCCAAAAATCAGCTCTTCAAAATTGTGGGGTGTGTTGTAAGTGCAGAAAGTAAAGTATGTACCAGAATAGAAAAATGGGAGGCTCTGCTTCTCTCCTTGGCTGCAGAGAGGGAGGAGTGGAGTGCTCTCTGCAGCATCACAATCAGTTTTAACCTTTTTTCAGTCAATGCTGAATTGGCAGTAGCTTTTGAAAGAACAGTCAAAAGCTGTTGCCAATTCAGCAGTGGCTGCAAAAAGGGTTAAAGCTGTAGCTTTTGGCTGAGCAGCAATGGTCAGGTTTTGAACATGTGATCAGGAATGTTTCATAGCTTTGGAACAAAAAATCTTTTGTTTTTTCCTTTGCCTTCCCAAAACAAGGTAGATGTCTTATTTTGGGACGTGTGGTAATAGAGGAAAAATATGGATACTATTAGGCAGTTATGGTATATATTTTAATGACTTGTTAAAGTAAGAGACCACCTGTTTGTTCAGCTTGAAGATGTTTCTCTTGGCCAAACAACAGACTTAGGTGATTAGAGGAATTGGAACCTTGTGAATGGCAGTGCTGGCATCACATACCTGCAACATATCTTCAATGCTAATAAAACATGGATCAATCCCCGCAGGTTTGCAGAGTCCTTGTAAATGAATATAGTCATGGAATTATGAAACACAAAGTGTTTTGGGCAAATTAATCAGGCCAAATGGAGAAGGCAGAGAGGGGCTGTTGCTCAGTATTAGGCCTCGTACATGGGGACCTCTTAGAGTTCAAACAGTATTAGAAGTAGCAACAGATGTGATAGCAGAATTAAGACCTACAGATAATGCAACCTTATCAATACCAAGCAAAGAAGATTATTTCAAGAATTCTGTGAACGTCTGTGGAAGGAGACCTGGGGTGTGTCTGCCACTTTCAGGGGAGAAGCTGCCAGAGAGGCAGCTTCCAGGTGGTATGGGGGCTGACTGAAGGCTAAACTGATTGGAAGAGGTCCAGGCTGGGGCTAGATAAGCCCAATGCTTGAGTTGGTCAGGAAGCTAGCCCTGAGAGTCTGAGGAGAGCAGTCTCTGCAGCAGGGCAGGAGCAATCCCAAAGGACCTAAGATGGTAGGGGAAGCAGAAAAACTCTGCAAGCCTAGGAGCTAAAGAATATTACCTGGGGCAGATAAGAAAGGGTTTATGCAGGCAAGGGGCCTTTGTTTTATGTTTATAATATCCTTTTGAGTTAGAACCCTCTTGCCTTGCTGGAGACAGCCTCAAGGCCTATAGAGAGCTCACCAACTCAGAGAAGGGGTGGAGTGGGGATAGAGAGCAAGGGAATAGTGCCTACCAGCCCAGATAAGTGCCCAGCCCAGAGGAGGGTTGGAATAAGGGAGCAAAGCCCACCAGTCCTGAGAAGGGGCTGAGTGGGGTACCAAGGGCTCCCCAGTCCAGAGAGAGACTGTGTGAGGACCCAGAGATAGAGAGGGCAGAAAAGGACCCAAATGGCCTGAGAATCCCAAGCAGGGCTAAGGGAAGCAAACAGCTGAAGTGATGTGACAACACCTGTGAGGCTTGGGTTGTGGTATAGAGGAGGAATGTAGCCACACAACTGGCCCTTCAGGCCATAGAGACCCTGCAGTGGCACCGCCAGACTGAGAGGGTTTATTCCACTGATTGAGACTAATGGGGTCCCTCTACCCCTACCTGAACCTGAATCCCTATCTTAGCAACAACACAGCATGGCAGGAGAGTAATTAAGGGAGGGCAACCTTAGAGACAGAGCCAGGCAAGAGTTATACAGCCACCAGGAGGCATCATGGCCACCCCTGTGGTTCAAGCCAACTAGAAGGCTAGCTTAAAAGACCCACATAGAGCTACTTGGAAGATGGTTGTCTCAGGTCCAGGGCATGCAGGGCTAGGGCTGCTTCTCCTCTGGCACTGTGCAACAGGTATGCTCCCGTCACCACACATGAGGAGGCTCCAATGGAGACACCAGAGGAGGAGGTAGGTAGGTAGCAAAATGCCACCCTCAAGAAGAGGTGCAAGATGTTGGTGGTGGGGGACTCCCTCCTGTGGGGAACTGAGGAACCCATATGCTATCCGAACCCCCTAGCCTGTGAGGTCTGCTGCTTCCCTGGAGCCCACATCCAAGATGTTGCGGAGAGTATCCCTAGGCTTCTCCAGTCTTCCAGCCACTACTCCATGCTCCTCATTCGTGTGGGCATGAATGACACTGTAACAAGAAAAATATTCACTCTAAGGTTTAGTGAGCAATTCTGGCTGGGAGTGTGCAGGTATCTCAGTATGCCCATCCTTCCTCCCTTGTGCAGTAGCTTGTGGCTGGGTTGGGGTAGGTGGTGAGCTTAGTTTCGTAGTTTCATAGTTGGTAGGATTGGAAAGGACCTAAGTAGATCATCAAGTCTGACCCCCTGCCATGGGCAGGAAAAAATGCTGGGGTCAAACGACCATGGTTAGGTGACTATCTAGCCTCCTTTTGAAGACCCCCAGGGTAGGAGCAAGCACCACTTCCCTTGGAAATTGGTTCCAGATCCTAGCTGCCCTAACTGTGAAAATGAGGCACAATGCTGGCAGCAGTGGCAGAGGAAGCTTCAGTGCTCCCTTGCTATAGCACTGGGCATCCCCTCTCAGGCCAGCACCCAGGGATTAAAAGTTATTGTGTGGCCTGACTCTTTTTTTATTATTATTGTGTGCAGTCATGCATTTGCACAGCTTAGAGAGAATGCTGAACAAGAAGCTCCTTCTTGTCTTCACCCCTCCCCCCCCATTTTGTACATTTCTTTTTCCTTCCAAATACTGGCAGAGACCGAGCACACTCATTGTGTGGGTGTGGCAAGACTTGGAGCCAGCCAGAAAGCTAAAGCCGCTTTCTGTAGGAGTTACCTAAAAACTACATCTACATATCAATTGATCTAAGTGTCACTAAAGAAAACAAAAGAACTAAAATATCCACCTCAAAGCAAAGCCTTTAAGAGACAAGGAAAGCCAAGGTGCATTGAAAACATGACTGTAAATATATCCTGGTGAACACATTCCCTCTTTGATTAAAACCTATTTCCCAAAGCAAACTTCCCATATCTGTCTAAAGTTTATGCTAACTCAGTCTACTGCATCTAACTTAACTCACTTACTGTCCCCAGTGGCCATTAATCCTCACTACATCACATTTGCTTTTATTGATTAAGGTATATTTCTTTTTATATTTCATCTGTCTCATCTTTACCCTGGCATTCTGTATTTTATATATTATACCTTTTAACTTTTAACAAGTGTATTTTTCTTTAAAGTAAAGTCATACCTTCTATTACTAGAACTATTATTGTAAAAATGCATTGGAATTGTAATCACTGGAATTGCATTGCTGCATTGGGGCTGGTTTCCTGAATGAATGGAAGCTAATCTGAGTGAGTGAGTGAGTGATTAAGTAATAGGCAGAGCCAGCTGCCGTGACAAGTTAACAAGCAGCAATTATCAGCTCTGAGCCACAGACTGGCAAGAAGAATGTACCAATACCAGTGCCTGAAACTCCATTCTTCATGCAACATGTATCCACCTTGAACTAATCAAAACTGAAGACCAGTTCCTGGAACTGAGCACCCACCCTATTGACTATTTCTGTAATCTGTTGAATCAATCAAGTCAAGGGTGGACTCCGGAAGCTGCACCATCAGGTGGAACCCCTTAACAGCTGTCAGTCATTACTCAAGACCCAAGTGGGGCAACAATCTCCAGAATGGGCAGCCAAGATAATGCTGGGGGATCACAGAAGTCTGCCAGAGAAGGAATAAAAGGAAGTGAAGTGTGACCCTCAGTGTTGCCCTTTCTTCCAGCACCTGACCTACTGAAACAGAAGGACAAGCAGACAACATCTTTCTGCAGAAATTCCACATTGGAGGAAACTGACCTTTGACAGCAGATCCACAGGGCCTTGGATAAGTAGATATACTAACACCAGTGCTCTGACAATCACTAAGCAGATACTATACACTATACTACATGGGCTTTAATGACATGGGTTTGAATGAGTGAGAGTATGTGTGTATATGTGTTAAGGTCACCAGTACCCATCATAACTCCCAAAGTTTCACATTTATAATTGTATTGTAACTTCACATCCTGTCTAATAATTTAGAATTTATGATGATCCTGAGAGTTGGTCATTTGTAGTCAACAACACAGCCAGGAATAATCTGGACTGTGTCATGAGTGACTACAGGGCTCTGGGGGCTGGGCTTAAGGGGTCAGGGGCACAGGTGCTTTGGGTTGCAGGCCATGTGCTTTGGGTTGCCATCTGTCATTATCTGTCATGGCCTATGTGCTTTGGGTTGCAGGCCATGGACCTAGGAGGGAAGGATGAATCAAAGAAGTAAACTGACAACTCCAGTGGTGGTGCTACCAAGAGGGCTTCAGTTTCTTCAACCACAGCGCATACTTCAGGGAGAGAGGACTGCTGAAAAGGGATGGCATCCACCTCACATGGAGGGGTAAGTCCCTGTTCTCGGCCAGGATGGCCCATCTTCTAGATAGGGCTTTAAAATAAGATTGCTGGGGATGAGGAAATACTGACTAAAGCATACCCAGGGACCGGCACACAAGAAAACCCCAAACCTGGGGACACTAGGGAAGCCACTCTTTCAAGAACTGAGGATTGGTTCTCCCTCAGCATGACAAGAAATTGAGGGTCTCAGTTGGAGGACTCGGGTGTCTGTACACTAATGTCAGGAGCATGGGGAACAAGCAGTAGGAGATAGAACTCCTACTCTCCAGTGGGCATTATGATCTAGTAGGGATTACGGAGATCTGGTGGGACTCCTCACATGATTGGAACATAGCCATATAGGGCTACACCCTGCAAAGAAGAGATGGAGTAGGGAAGAAAGGTGGAGGTGTAGCTTTCTATGTGAGGGAGCAGTATACCGCCTTGAAGGCCAACAGTGGGTCCAAAGAAGAATGGCTCAAAACCCTCTAGGTCAAACTACAGGGGGCCACTTATCTGCCCCCACCAATATCTTAGCTGTTTGCCTCAGTTTCCAGCCCCAAGCTTCCTGGTTTCTGTCTCTCTTTCTTTCTTGCCACCAGGCTTTTTTTTTCTTTTTCTTTCCCTTGCACCAGTGACCTCGAGTAACCCTGGGGCCACTTGATCTTAAGTAAACCCAAACCTCAGTTACTCAGCCAGCTTCTCTCTAGTCCACTGGTTCTAATCCTGGTTCTGACAACATTCCCTCCTTATACTTTAACTCTCTCTCTCTCACCTTAACCTTCCCCCAAGTATCCGAGGTACACCAAGCACACTCATCCACACTGTACCATTCAAGTTAGGAACTTACCTATGTGTAGGTGGGTTGTATGTGTGTGAACTGGTGAATGTGTGTGTGTGTGTGTGTGTGTGTGTGTATATATATATATATCTTTGTGTGCATGATATACAAATTAGTGATCTGTGTATGTGTACTGAGTGTGTGGGTATTGACAACTGATTTTTGTCTAATTTTTAGTATGTAGTGTGTATGTGCTTGAATTGGTGATAGGTATGCATGTGCCTAGGCTGGTTTGGATGTATATGTGCATGAGCTGGTAGTATGTGTGTGTATGTGTGTGTATGCACCTAACTGATTTGTGTTTGTATATGTGCAATTGTGTCACACCCTCCTGTCTTACAGCGCTATATTGAGATCCTGAGAGTTGGCCTGACCCCACAGGGCAACAGATGCATCTCCAGCAAAACCAAGGCGGTGATTCTTCCGCTCTACTCAACACTGGTGAGACCGCAGCTGGAGTACTGTGTCCAGTTCTGGGCACTACACTTTAACAAGGACATGGACAAGCTTGAAAGAGTCCAAAGAAGAGCCACCCATATGATCAGTCTTACACGGCAAGCCATACGAGGAAAGGCTAAGGGATATGGGACTCTTCAGCCTGAGGAAAAGAAAGCTGAGAGGGGACCTGATAGGTTCACCAATCCTATATAGGGTTCTCCATATGAGGAGAGGTTAAAAGAAATTGGCCTGTTCAGCTTGCAGAAAAGTTGGGTGAGTATGTAGTTTTAGGAATAGATTAGACAAGTCTGGAATGGTTTAGGTAGAGATAATCCTGCTTTTAGAAGGGGGATGGACTAGATGACCTCCAGAGGTCTCTTCCATCCCTAGTCTCTGTGGTCTTATAGCTATCAACTGAAGCTCTCATAACAGCACAAAACCAGACTCTTCACACAAACTGGCTACAATAACATGTTTTGAAAATGTGGTTCTTTTCTACAGATAAATGCATAAATGCAACATATAATGTTTATTCTTCATGCTAGCATGAATTGTATATTGGAGAAAGTGTAACCAAATCATTAGAGCCCTTTACTGAGATTTAGGTAGCCAATGCTATCACCAAAGAAACCAGAAATGATGAGAGTATGAATCTGACCTAGTACTAGGAAAGGATAAATGAAGATCCTTTAGAAAATACTTCAGGAAGTATATTTATGAAAGCCAGGAAATCAGATATCCTGCTAATTCAGAAGGCTTCCAGATCATACTTACAAAAAATCACCATCCTGAACATTACGTACCCAATGAGCAAACATGAAACAGAGAAGGAAAAGATCTACAAATATCAATCCCTAAGAACTGAATTATGAAGAAGTCATCAAGGGAGGCTAAAGTGGGAGTGAAAGGTGCTCTTGAAGCTCTGCCAAACAGAACAACCACCTCAGTAACTTGGATGTTCCCTTTAGGACCCACATTCTCTAAAGAGCTGATATTTTAAAAAAATCGCCAACACCTTGACTTCTAAAAAGGTTTGCTACCAACGTATAGGAAGTGCCACTAGACCACGGGCTTGCAATATAACAACAACAACAACAACAAAACAGAAATACAGAGGTTCCTGATGTTAGGTCACTTTGTGAACTCCTATCTCACACCTTTTATTTGTGAATTCCCCATCTCCAGAGAAGACAGTGATGAGAAAGAAAGCACAAAAAAAAACTGTTTACAGTTATTTAAGCCTTCACACATTTTGATTACGTACATTATTAAGGGGAAAAATACTATGAAGGGTAGCTGGCAGCAAAGTAGAATTAAAAGTATAATATTAAGCAAAAAGGTTTATATGAACATCTAAATCTACTGCACAACTACTTTATTAGCTAAACATTTTATAGGATTCATAAAAATATAACTATATCTTCTCTGTAGGGGTTGAATATTGACTTAGATTTTACAACTAATGGAGACTTTTTCCACTGGTTCCAATAAGTAAATAAATGTATTTCAGGCCTTTTACTGTTTCAATTATATGGGCAATCCATTCCAAACAGAATCCATTCATATTACATTGGCTCTGCAATTACTAGAGCATATGGATGAAATTAATTTGAGCGACTTCTTGGTGTACTAGAGGCAATAAACATTGAAAAGAGTCCATCTTACTAATGGAAACACTATTATTTGTTTCACTGTGAATATAGCTTGTATTGTAAGCAAAAGTTAACAGGGCTAGGGCCAGACATTACATACAAACCAGTTTAGGTAATCAGAAACTGGTTTACACCTGTAAGAGAACAGATGTCCAATGCACGGAAACCAATTTGAAAATGACTGAAACTGGTTTGAGATGAACCTGGTTGAATGCAGTATCAGACTTAACTGATTTGGGTCAAACCAATTTATGCAATGTCTGTCCCAGATCTCTTCCTTGTTTAAGTTAAGCTAGACTCCCCCAGCATCCCAGCATGCTCTCTAGGCTGGGCAGGACTCTCTGCTGCACATCAGGGCTGCCCCCCCCCCTTGCTCTCTGACTGGAGCTCAGGCAGAGACTACAGGCATCTGCCTGGCTTACCCCTAGTTCCCCCTAGTCCTCACCACTCCCTGCTAAGCAGGGATCCCCCTCTCCTCTGCCTTACACAATCACCTCTCACCATTAGCTAGCATACCACATGCTGCCTATGGTTTGTGCTGTGGGAGATGACAAAGGCAGACAGGCTTTTTGGAGCTAATTAACAGGTAGCTGGTAATGTCCTTCCTTGGAAAAGCTGTTTAAGAGGAGCTTGAATTAATGGAGATAGGCTTTGTTTTCTTAATAGGTTGATAAACACTGAGTTAGGGGTGATAAACATTCCCTGCTGAGCTGTTCAGGAGGGTGGGGGTCACCCCTCCCTAATAAAAGCATCCTGCTGGGATGTGTCCACACCCCCCCCCCCCACCTAAGCATTGTGGAAGGGAAGGGAGGGCTGCTCCAGTTCCACCCAGCTTCTAGCCTGAGCCACCACAGGCACGTGCCTGCATTTTTTCAGTCCAGAGGGGATGTCTGGGCAGTTGCAAACTGGTTTAACCTAGCCAGGTTAAAGTAACCTGCAAAGATTGAATCAATTCAGGTTTAGGCTTTTTGGATGTCTGTCCCTAGCCCAGAGGTAATGAAGACAATGGTCTCTAGTCTGTGTTTTCCTATACTTTAAATATTCCTGCAAAAGGAAGTTTCTTTTTTTATTAGCCTGATGGAAGTGTTGGGTATGTCCCCCATGGTTGTGACTGGAGCTCCACTCCCTTCATCTGTGGATTTCAGTGTACTCCTCTCTGCTCCCTTGGGATTATTTTCCATATCCACTTGTCTTTCATGGCCCCTGCACAACACAGCTTTTACAGAAGCCATGATGCCTAGGGAATTCATGAGAGGCAGCTATAGAGATAAGTAATCACTCTGGGCACAAATAGTTCCTCTTTATTTGGTCACTGAGACCTCTGAAAGACATTTGTCTCAATTAAATTGCTACTCCCTGGTGCTGGGTGGCCTGCAAATCCAGCCATTTGCACTCATATCTTTTAAAGGTTGGGGGCCATGAGGACCTTAAAATTGGGGAGCTCTTAAATCTCAAGCTTCCCATACAGCCAGTTCAGCTGCACATATGCCTCTTAAACATGCTGGTGAATGGGGAGCCCAGGACTGGAGGCATCCCTTATCCCATGCTTTCCATGCATACCTGCAGCCTGGCATCAGTGTTGCTCTCCAGTGCTGGGTTCCCCAAACCCCAACAGATGACTAGTGGAATCTGAGGAATTTTATCCCAGATTCCAAAAATCATACATCCTGTCATGCTTGAACATCTGGCAAATCTTGAACACGTAATTTTTGGGGTACAAGATAACATTCCTGAAAACCTTTGCATGTTTAGATTAACATCTGCCAGAACCCACAGTTCTAGATGTCCCCACTTAACAGCAGGCCTTCTTGAGAATTTCTATGTTTGGCAAGCTGAATCAATTACAGTTAAAGTCCCTAATAGCACAGCTATTATCCTCAGAAATTTTTAGGGGCATGTATGGGGAGAGAGGGGAGAAAGTAATCTGCAGCACTGAGGAATAATTTATATAAACTTCTGCAATAACTTTTAAAGTTTTATCCTGCAGGTTTACAGGAGAAAACTCCAGGAGGACATAGCCAGATGAACCAGTTCTCATTCCCTTATTCCCTATGTATATACATACCTATAGTGCTCACTCTTGGTGGTGTCTACAGTGCAGAACAGAGTAGAGAGGGGCATGGGTCACATACTCACCTGCTAAAACCAGCCCTATGGGTTTTGTCTTCCCTTGTTTCCTGAAAGGGATGGAGATTAATATGATTAACACATCTGCAGTGATCCTTCTCTACAGCTTGCACGTTAATTTACATGTTATGCTTGGGTTAATGAGCAGCATGCTGGATTTTTTTAAAGTTAGCTAGGAAAAGAAAAGATTCTTCTGGATATACCCTTATCTAACTTGGCTCTATTTACTTAGTTATCCTACCCATCACTGGATTTAACTCCTTAAAAAAAAATAAGATCTTCCTCCCAGCTGAAGGTCATTAGGAGGTCAAATGTGTTTTTCCCCTATTTGCTGACCTTTTCTTATTTTTCCAAGGGCAATCATTAGTATTTGAATACAATACCCCCTTCCCATACATTGTAACTGTTAAATTCATTAGTAGCATATAAAAATATAACTTACAAAAACAGTTCTGAACAGTACCTTTTATTGAAAGTAGGTATATTGCTGTTAAGTATACTAGTAGTATTCTAGATACACAGGCAGAATTTAAGAATAGATGCTCCTGTTAATGTCTGCCTTCTGCACCACAGTTGTTCCTCTTCTGCGAAGGTGAAGCTGAAAAAAACATGATCTCATGCCAGTAATAATCGCTGTCCCATCAAGAAAGAGGTCATCAGCCTACAGCTGTGGAGTCATATATGACTCTTGAAAGTACATCCATGATATTTTTTTCAAATATTAGAATACAGATGCCAGGGTGAGTTTCAGATTCTAAGAACTATATCCTTCCTCTTATTACATCAATACAGCTTAAGACAATCCTTCTTCCCCTCAAAAGAAATTCAGTAAATGTTTAAGATGGCCCAGATGGCTTGGAAATAGACTGTGGTACTATACTTGTGAATAGAGGTACACTGCAATAGGGATGGAGGTTTCAGATAACTAGTTGTGAGTCAGCCAGTCTCTAGCATTTCACTTGGTTAAAGAAATCACTAATGAAAGAAATACTAGCATAAGAGGGTGGCAAACTGAACAAAATTGAAGTAGATCCCTCTTGCCTGTATGAGCTAGAATTTTGATTCACCTTTGAAAGAAAATAGGATAATGTGTCTTAAGCAGACAGACAGCTTCCCCTCCCTCCCCCCACCAAAAAAAGACTAGAGCAAAAAGTTAGAGCAAGTTAATAATTCAATATATACGTATCAGAGTAATTTAGCTGCTTGGAACTGATACAGCAGATTGTGTAGTCAATACCTCTAGTGGAATTTGTATATGGAAAGTTTGACTCTAAGGCCCGAAAGCCTTAATTCATTTTATTTATTTTAGTTTCCTGTTGCATGTTTGGAAGTTAATTTAAGATGGTGTTAGGTCTTTCAATTCCTTTCTTCCTTTCTCCAGGGGCTGGATACCAAGGCAGGAATTAAAAAAAAAAAATGTATTAATTTCCCAGTAGTTCATAAAAAGAAACTTAATATAAATACTACGTTATACTATACATTTTACACAAATAATGTTTAGGTAGTATCTATGGTTGCTGAATGTATACAACTATGTCCTTATGAAGTTTTATTTTAAATGCAAAACTGTAATTAGAAATTAATGAGTTTCTCAGCAGCACCACCCTCGCAAGTCTCCATCAGGGCTTGCCAAGGATGCCAACCCTGCTTGGTATGTCTTTGTCTAAAATGTGTAATTTTTCTCTCTTTGGCCTTTTGTGAAGCACTTTGCTCTTCAGGAAAGTGAAAACAATTTTGTTTAAATGACTATAACTTACTCATATGATTCATATACGAAAATATAGTAACATAAAATATACTTTGCTTCAAAAATCTTCCAGTGACTATGGATTTGTTTTTAAATAGATCTTGTACTAATTTAAGTTACTTTCACTTTAAACTAAATAACTTGGCTGGCTAGAAATTAGAAATAAATGAGTTCCTCTCAATTGATACATTTGCTGTCAGTATCAGTCATTTTTGTCAGTGTAAAAGATCATCTGACTATTGCAGCAAGACCTGTGACTAGTCAATTGCTAAAATGGGCCTGATATCTAAATAAGAAAACTAGCAATATATGTAAAACCTTTTGCCAAGATTACAAATTAAAATGAATATTGGCATGTAATCAAAGCCAAGTGTCTTTGTAAAGCACAACTATTTTGATTTATCTAGTGGGTTATCAAAAGAAAAAAAAAAGATCTCTTGATCCTTTGTACAAAGGCCAAATAGAAGAAACATCTAAAAATTTGGAGAATATAGTGAGATTTCATCTCTGATTTGTCTCTCAACTTTACAAGACCTAATAAATCAGATATTTTAAAGGTTAGCTGTGTGTATAACTATCTTGTGCAGTCTTTTTAGCATGTTAAAAAACAAAATAAGTCATAACCTCCAGAAAAATGAGTTCCTCTAAGATCATGTTTCCAATCTCATTTGATTTAATGGGAATATCTTCACTGACTTCATTAAAAAGTGAATATAACCCTACGTGAGTGCAAACTGGCAATTAATCATACAGACTACTAGATCATGCCAAACAATAATAATAATAAAAAAATCAAAATGAAACCCCGGGGATGGTTTACATGAGTTTGTTTTGGTTTGGCAGCACACATGACTTCAGCCCAGCTCACCTATATATACAAATCATACAACATAATTTGGATCAGGATTTGTCAGATCTATTCCGCTACTGTGATTGTATTAATTAGTTTGTGTGATTATTCAATACTGGATCAGTTGCTCCTTAAACACTAGATTAATGATTCAGTCCAACTTCCAATTCCTGGACCTTGCACTAAATAGAAAAAGTTTGAGTATCACAGGTATGAATGCTTATTTTTCACAAGAAGAGATTTTGTGAAGTGAAACTTTAAGCTTCCAGATTCTTAAATCTGAAACTTCCATTTGGCTCTTAAATAAGATCTTAATATATTTCTTATACATTAATCTGTGGCTTGTTACTATAAATTAATGGGGTGAATAAGTAGGATACTCACCATATTTATTTGCTGCTTAAAGTATTTTACGCCTCTACACTCTGTAATTGCACAGTCTGAATATTTTATATGTCTATAGTAGTCATCTCAGCTAGCTACCATTTTCCTATGTAGTCACATTCCACATCATGGCATCATGAAATATTGTTGCTATTTGCCTTCCTGCCTAAATGTTATCACGTAGCCCAAGAAAGTGAAGTTAAAGTGAACTTTTGCTGCCATTCATGTACTGATAGGGGTGTGGACTGTGTGCTAAATTCACTGATAAACATATTTGCTAGTGAAATTGAAATAATAGGTTCAGCCCCCCCCAACATATCTTGTCCACTAAAGGCTACTATACTGTATGAATGGTAAGGTATTATAAAGTGGGGGTTCTTCTAGCTTACCACAGTCAGGAAATTACTAGAACATATGTGATGGACTGCATTGCCCAAGTTCATTTCAGGAATTTTTAAATCCTTATGTATGTTCCTAAGGGACAAATGAAGATAAAATTAAAGGTAGTATGTTTGTTGTCTTCCTACAGTAGTCTATCCATATGAATGATTCCTGCAACAAGAGACCTTAAGCACCTACTTTATTAAAATTCACCATGGAACGAGCTATGGAAAATGATTTTTAAGTACTAGATTTTAGTTAATATATTTCTCTGTGATTTATTTAAAGCCATTGAAAGCTACAACAGTAGTTCTGAAGTAATGAACATCCCATTTATTGTAGAACCTGTGTCTTGGCTCTATGTTTGCTGATTTTGTCCAAAGTATATAACATAATTAAATGACATTTCCAGACAGAAGTCAGTACTTTACAGCTAGATGTACATCAAAGAGAACCTCTTTTTCACTGGCTGGTAACTACGTGCTATTGGTTCTCAACATAAATGTTTTTTGGGGGTTACAGTTTTTGCTTATATTTCCCCTGAACTCATTTGGCAAAGATTCTATTTTGTGGTGCTATGCTTCCATTTTATGCTCTATTCTGTAATTTCTACAAATCCCAAGTTACAACTGTGGCAAAGTTAAGACTATCTAATGAGGAAGTCAGTTTTCAGAAGAAGTGTGATTCATACATGTTTCAGCTGAAGGGAAATACTAAATATTAACTTTGATAATTACTTTGCCATAAGGCAAATGAAATAGGTGAAAAAAGTCTGTACAGAAAACATATTTGCTCTGGATGTGATGTTAAACTGTGTCCAGCAGTGGGGCAGTTTTAACTGTTAGGGTAATAGTAAGACAAGTACTCTCTGTCATGACCCAATGATTGTGTGTGTGCTTCGGCACTGCAGAATTATTTCCCACCGCATGGAGCTTTCTTTGCACGGTGCAATTCTCAGCTGCAGAGAGAAAACCCTGGTGCAAAGGAGTTCCCGCCACCCGTATGTAAATTTGTTTCCCGCTATTGGCTGTTTCTAAATTATTCCCACATGGCAGCTAGCGATTGGCTTGCTAGTCGTATAAGAGGTTTGAGCAGTTTCCGCCCAAGTGGCAGAGGACTCCACAACCATCTCGTGGGGACTCTGAGCACGCGGCAGAGTAATAGAAACTTTGTGTGTCTCTCAGAGGAGTTCGACGGCCTGATCAACCACCAACCTCTTCCCGTCTCGTTCGTTAAATTCTTAAGATGTACCTACGGTTTTGGACGCTCGTCAAGGGTATCCAGAGCTCTGTCATGTTTGTTTTTGTGGAGCCTAGCAAACTCCGTGCGTGTGTCTTCAGTGGAGCCTAGCAAACTCCACTTGTGTTTGTCTGTAACTGCAACTCAAGAAAGTTTTTCCTGCCTGCACCGCGACCACCTACGGCGTAAGTAAAACAATCTTTAATTAACCGCTACGAGTCCGTGCCTAATTCTAGTCCGTCGTGCAAAAGTACCCGTCCTACCGTTGCGGGCTCCCGGCCACAGCCCGCCGCGCGCCCCCGAAAGCCTCGGACCGCTCCCGGCCCGCACATGGCGATGAGGATGGGATCTGGGGAAGACATGTTGGAACTAGAATTAGTTAAGAACTGCCCTTGGCGCAGTGGAAAACGCCAAGTAGAAAACATCATGGAACTGGAGGTGCATATCGCTTACCACCAGGTGGGTGGAACGGGTGAAAGGTCTATCAGCGGACATCTTTCGCTGAAGGGAGAAGAGGGAGCTTCTGAAGACGGAGTCCCAAGACAAAGGGAAGTGTATCTTCACCCCGCGGCATTCGGGTGTATAATGAATGATGAGCGGGTCCTGTTTAGGCCCCTCGAGACTGTGTCCCTCGCCAGAGTCAACCCGGTAGGCGCAGTAAACCCGACCCTCACCCAGGAGTGTGCCCGTTGCTCGCGATGTGCTCAGGAGAGTGAAGAACCAGTGCCGATCGACCGGTTCGCCCCCCTTTATGGTGGCGTCTAAATTGAGGGGTTGCGAGCGTCTATCCGAGCTCTGCGAGGATCTGGAGATGGAGGAACGCACCACAGATGAGAAGGTAGCCCCGAGGTATGACAAGGGGAAAATGTTGGTTGCAACTTTCCATACTGTAACTGATCTAATGCAGCAAAATGCAAGTTTAAGAGCCCAACTGCGTATGACCGTTCAAGCGGTCAAAAAGGTGGCTGCGAAAGATCTTGAGACGCCACTCCAAGATGGCTCTGAGCAAGAGGGTGACTGCGTGGAAGAACCAGAAGAGAAGGGTGGAGCTTCGGAGGAACACGCGAGAGTTCAGCCGGCGACCCCGCCCGCTGACGCAGCGTCACTTCCGGCGACCATGCCTTCTTGCCGACGGAAGGGAGAATTGAGCGGCGGAGTGCATCCGCCCCTCCTGCCTGAAACAATAACAGCACTGACTCCAGAAGTAACAGCTCGTCCTGTAGCCACGATCAACCCAGTGACTGATGCACAGGGTGCAGTTTGCGCTGCCACCTGTTGCACTCATGTTTGGGCGGAGCTACAAGTGCTTTACGGAAAATCTGGGATGAAATCCAACGAGGCTCTAGCCTCATGGCTAGGACTCATGTCCATGGAGTTTGAGTAATCTTCTTCATCAGTTGTCACTACTGCATATCCTGATGGAGCCAAGAATATCCAGTGATCAGGAACATCGATACCCGACCGAGGCTCAAAGCGCAAGACATCGCGAATCCGATCTCCCACCGTTGCCACAGAGAACACCAGAGGAGTGATTCATGTTTGGATTTCTCCTACAGCGTTCTGGACTCAATAAGCGGCAACTTCAGATTTTAGGGGACTCAAGCCAATGGCAACTGGCCTATGAGTTAGGTTTTCATTATTTAGAAGAACTGGATGATGAATCCTCAATGCTTTCATCTTGTTGAGTGTACAAGAGAGGGTTGTCCAGAGTAGAGTCATGTTCAAACACCTGTATTATATGTTTTGGGATTGATAGTGAGTTTAATTGACAGCCTTGTCGTGCGGTTCCATGTGAATTTTGTAATATTAGTGAAATAACTTTTAAGAGAATTCTTTTCACAGATCCGGAATTCAGAGTGTGTGGCGGAGAGAAGCCCCAAGAAGGACAACATCATTGAAGAAGTGAGGGCTTGACGTGCGACTTCGCCATGACGCCCACTGAAGCCCTAATAGTTCAATTCTTTATTATGAATACAATTATGTATGTATGTATTTGTGCCGGCTATTATTTGATTCGATCCCTGGAGGACAAATTTATTATGTTGCCTGATTTTGTGTTTACCCGTTTAGTTCAACAACCCATTGTAAGAGCTACTGGTGACCCGAGTGACCAGCATGTAGTATAATTCAGCTGTGCCTTCAGCAAGGGGGGATGTCATGACCCAATGATTGTGTGTGTGCTTCGGCACTGCAGAATTATTTCCCACTGCATGGAGCTTTCTTTGCACGGTGCAATTCTCAGCTGCAGAGAGAAAACCCCGGTGCAAAGGAGTTCCCGCCACCCGTATGTAAATTTGTTTCCCACTATTGGCTGTTTCTAAATTATTTCCACGTGGCGGCTAGCGCTTGGCTTGCTAGTTGTATAAGAGGTTTGAGCAGTTTCCGCCCAAGTGGTAGAGGACTCCACAACCATCTTGTGAGGACTCTGAGCACGCGGCAGAGTAATAGAAACTTTGTGTGTGTCTCTGAGGAGTTCGGCGGCCTGTTCAACCACCAACCTCTTCCCATCTCGTTAAATTCTTAAAATGTATCTACAGTTTTGCATGCGCGTCAAGGAGATCCAGAGCTCTGTCATGTTTGTTTTTGTGGAGCCTAGCAAACTCCATGCGTGTGTCTTCGGTGGAACCTAGCAAACTCCACTTGTGTTTGTCTGTAACTGCAACTCAAGAAAGTTTTTCCTGCCTGCACCACGACCACCTATGGTGTAAGTAAAACAATCTTTAATTAACCGCTATGAGTCCGTGCCTAATTCTAGTCCGTCGTGCAAAAGTACCCGCCCTACCATTGCAGGCTCCCGGCCACAGCCCGCCGCGCGCCCCTGAAAGCCTTGGACCGCTCCCGGCCCGCACACTCTCTAGCTACTACAGTCTCTGGGTTGCCCTTAGGCAAGACGTTGCACCCATCAGCCTCCCTTATCAGGGTTACAGTTGAAGCCATTGGGGGTGCAAGATGGTGGATCATCTCACCTGGTGCAACTGGGACAACAATAGAGAAGACTTGCTCAAGTTAGCTGAGCACTGCAACCTGCAGCAAGAAGTGCCAACCTACTGCACTATTTTGCCAAGTATAATCATTGGTCATTCAAGAATTAAGAAAATTGCACAATGGTGTGAAGGAGGTCCCTGACACAAAGGGTGAGGACACCTAGCCTGGTAAGGATAGTCATGGGCAACAGGTGATTCCTGACCGTTAGCATGATACTGTCTGTATTCAAAAGAAAGCAGTCAAACTGGCAACATGAACTGTGAGGATTCTACATCAAACTGGGAAACTGGACAATATCAATCATGAAATTAAGAGATTAAAAATCAATATTCTAGATCTGAAGATCATCTATTCAAGAGGTCAAGTGCACAAAAGAGGAGTTGGGTTCATTTTGGATGAAGAAATCTCAAAATATTTGCATGTTTTTTGGGCAATACCTGATACAGTGATGTGTGTGCAAATAAAAGCTAAACCATTCAACATTGCAATAATACAACTTTATGCACCGACAGCTGAAGCTGGGGAAGAGGACATTGATCATTTCTATGAATGCTTTGATAAGGCAAGAAAGCAATGCAAACCTCAAGAAGTGATCATAGTGATGGAAGAGCTAAATGCAAAAGTTAGTTGAGAATGAGTGGATAATATTGTTGTCCACCTAATGGATTTGGTGAGAAAAATGAAAGAGGAGAGAGATGGATTGATTGGTGTGTTGCAAATGATCAAGTCATTATAAACACATGGTTTGAATACCACACGAGTAAAAGACATACATGGAAAAGTCCTGGAGATAATGTTAGAAACCAAATTGATTGCATCACCATCAACAGAAGATTCAGGAATGAAATTCAACAATTGAAAACTTACCCAGGGGCTGACTGTGGGAGTTATCATGTACCTTAGAATGCACCATCAAGATAAGGTTGAGGAAACTTAAGAAACCAAAAGTGACAAAGAAGCTCAATTATTCAATTCTAGTGGAACAAGATCTAATTAAAGAAAGGTGCACAGTTGCAATCAAAAACAGTTTTCTAGAACTTGAAGATGAAGGAAATATGTCAAACTGAGAAACTTTAAAAGAAGCACTAGTTAAATAGCCAAGGAGGTTATTCCATCAAAAGTAAGGCAAAAGAAACAGAAATGGATGACTGAAGAAATCCTTGAACTTATGGAAGAAAGAAGAAAGATGGAAACCCGTAGTATGGAAGAGTATAAGAAACTGGACAAAATAGTTTGATCAAGGTGCAATGAAGAGAAGGAAAAATGGCTTAATGAAAAATGTACAGAAATAGAAAAAAAAAAGGATAAAGATGTTACACCAATGTATAGGAATATCAAAGACACTACAGGCAAAGGAGGATGTACTGCTAGGTGATGTATAAAAGCCAAGAATCATGATGTGATTATGGAATGAGAACAAGTATTGAAAAGATGGACAAAGTATATTGAAGGGTTATTCTTTGACAGTTGAGAAGAAAAGCCATCTATTAAGAAGAACATGATGGTTTGAAAATTCTTGAGTCAGAAGTATGAACAGAAAAGTTTAACAGTAGAAACTGAATAATTTATCACCAATAGCCAGTTTTTTTCATAGAAAAAGATGCTCTTAAAACCAATTCAGAATTGGGAAGGAAAAAAATTAGTCTTCCTCAACAATAGAGCTAATTAATGTCTTTTTTCCACCCAAGTTCTTAATTCCAGTGACGATTTTTTTCCATTTTTATTTTGGTCATATTTTTACTTGGGGGGGAAAAAGGGGGGGAAACAAATGGTTTCAGTTTTGGGCAATAAAAAAACTGATAAGGTTTTGGCTGAAAGCTACTAAAACTCAAGATCTTTAGCGACATGAAAAATATTAAATATTTTTTCTGAATTTCTACAGAAATGGAAAATTCCAAGGAAAGAAGAAAATCTTAGCAAAAGTTCCCATTTAATAAAATATCTATTTTTGCAATGAAAATAAATATTTGAAAAAGTTTCAAATATTCTATCATACAATGCTTTTCTAAAAGGGCAATAATGGACAACTTAAGGGGAAGAATATGGGAACAGAACTATTATCATATCTTACCAATATGTGTATTTTAGATATGTTTCATAAATGTAATGAAAACATACCCCAACAGGTGAAAGAGCTGGGTACATAATAGTAACATTAAATATAAAAAATATGGTGACATTGAAGGATATTAGCATACTGATTACAAAACAAGGAATCATACCCAGAAGAAGGAGCTAAAGTATGATATAACACCAATATAAAAACACACCATTGGACCAGGTGGGCTTCTGCTTACCTCCATGTGCAGCTTCCTGCTGGAGTGCTGGCAGTCCATGCAGAGGCATGGAGCCGGCCCGACACAATAGCATGTGGCTCCTGGTCCGTGCACCATCAGGCTTAGCTGGCTGGCTCCGTGCCTCCATGTGCAGCTTCCAGCATTCCAGCAGGAAGCTGCCCATGGAGGCATGGAGTCTGCATGGCCCAATGGTGCATGGCTTCCACCTGCAGTGCCGCAGTCCACACATACCAGCATGAAGCCAGCCCTGTCTTGTCTGAAGGCATACGCTGGAGGGCTCAACCGACTCCATGCCAGCAGGCCTTGGGACTCAGCCAGAGGTATGAACCACCAGGGGTTCTGCCTCCTGTGGTCACAAGCACACTGAGGGCACATTGCCTGTTGCTGCTGAGTTGCCACTGGTGGGGGCTGTGCACCACAAACCTCACACCCACCCACAAACCCCACACATCCCTTCACAGTTCTCCACCCACAAACCCTACTCCACACACCATTAGAAATCCCCTACACACACACACACACACACACACACACACACACACAAAGTAATTGCATATATTTCTTAAGAAGATTCAAATAATGTTATATTTAGTTTAATTTGTTGTATATTTTTTTCTTTGCAGAATATTGAGGTTTTCTGCAAATAATTTTGAATTTTTCTGTGCAAAATTCCCTGGGGTGTATAGAGTGGTGTCAGCAAGAACTCTTATTCCATGATGAAAAACCCAAAATCAAATGCCAAAATATATAGAAATTTAGAATTTGTTTTATTATAGTGATGGAGGAACTGGCAGGATTCCAAATTTCTTTAAAACTGTAAATATATCAATAAAACATTGTGTTCAACTGATACAGATAGATAGATAGATAGATAGATAGATAGATAGATAGATAGATAGTGGCTTTTCATTTTAATCATGAATTTGGGGGGTTTAATCAGATAATTTGCAATTTTTTGTCAAAAACTTTGTGATTTTTTTTATCAAAGAAAACCAGGATCCCTGATATCAGACTTCATAGATTCATAGACACTAGGGCTGGAAGGGACCTTGGAAGATTGAGTCTAGCCCCACACCCCAGGGCAGGAAGTCAGCAGGGATCATAGGTTCCCAGCAAGATAAACATCCAAATGTCTCTTGAAGGAGTTCAAAGTAGGTGCTTGAACCACCTCCGGCACCAGTCTATTCCAAACCTCGGGGGCTCGGACAGGAAAGAAATTCTTCCATATGTCCAGCTTGAAACGGTCTTGCAGGAGTTTATAACCGTTCGACCTCGTCATCCCTTGGGGCACTCTATTGAACAAATGTTTCCCCAGATCCTGGTGAGCACCCCTGATAAACTTATAGGTGGCCACCAGATCACCCCTGAGCCTGCGCTTTTCCAGGCTGAACAGTCCCATGGCTCTCAGAATCTCATCATAAAGTCTGTTTTCCTGACCTCTGATCATATGTGTGGCTCTGCTCTGGACTTTCTCAAGCTTCTCCACATGTTTTTTGAATTGTGGAGCCCAAAACTGGACGCAGTACTCCAGCTGTGGCCTCACCAAGGCTGAGTACAATGGGAGAATGATATGCTGGGATTTTCTTGAGAAGCATCTATGGATGCAAGCCAGCGTTTTGCTCACTTTACTAGCCACAGAATCACATTGAAGGCTTATGTTCATCTTGTGGTCAATCATGTCCCTTTCGTCCATAGTGTTAACCAGCGTAGCACTGCCGAGCCTGTAAGCATGCTGCGGGTTTTTCCTTTCAAGGTGGAGAACCTTGCATTTTTCAGTGTTAAATACCATCACATTCTCATCCGCCCATTTCCTGAGCCTGTCAAGGTCTGCCTGGATCACCCTCCTGTCTTCAGGTGTGGACGCTTTACCCCAGAGTTTGGTGTTGTCAGTGAACTTGGTCAGTCCGTTTCTGACACCAATGTCTACCTAACCAAAATTAGAATAAAATGAGGTTATTCAGAAAGAACATATTGCATCCCTTCACTTTTTATAATGTTTTGCTTCTATTCTGTAGGGGTTTTTTTATTTGTTTGTTTTTTATATTATGTTGGAATGGTATAGGTAGATGGCACATATTGGAAGGAGGTACTTTATATATTCTCACTTCCATATGGAGATGTACATGGAGTCATATTCTGGCATCACATCCTTCTGCGATTTAGAAAAAAAACCACACTCTTTCCAAATTCACTGCCAATTAACTTTCAGAGCTTGATTTGTGGCATGTTCTAGTCTTCCAAGCTTTTTTTTTTCCTGGCTTTACTGCTCTAAACAATAGGGTATAAATGCTATGAGCAAAATGGGATGGCAAATTTGCACACATCCTATCCTATGTGTACTGGCAGACCCTACTTGTTCACAATTTCTGTAAGATTTCTGTACTCCACTTCTGAGGAGATTCATTTCCGATTGCACTAAACAAAGACATGTAACATTTTTAGAGAACCTTTGGATGTAATTACATAGGCTGCATGTGACTGGTTAGGGCTAGCCTGTTAGGTAAATAATCATGCACATCGGGGTCTATTCAAGTAGAATCTGATGAAAAGCAGGCATACTTGATTTTCAAGAACTAGTCTTTTGGAATAACATTTGAAAGTCTCTTTTAAAATAATTCTTTCAGCTGCTTTGAGGCTTTATCATACTGTTTCACAAATTCTCTGCTATTCCCTAAGGATTTTCTAACTCATTAAGTCCATCCCTAGCTACTGACTTGTTATTTCCTTTTTAAAAGCTATTCTATATCTTTGGCTTCTCCTTTAAGGAGTAGAACCCTTTTGAAATAACCAGTAATGAGGACAAAAGGATACAACCCCCCCCCAAAAAAATCTGCATAATTTAATGATATACCTTCTAGCAAAATTTTAAAGACATTAGATATTTTAAATCCTTTTTAGAATGATTGTCAATGAAGTAACATCACTGTCCACAAATCATACTGTCAGTATATTAGTTATTTGAAGAAAGAACTCTGTTAAGAGAATTAAAAGAAGTTTGGTCCTGGATGGTAATATATTCAAATTTATAGCAAAAAGAAGACTATGCAAGCCAGCAGAGAGTCTCCAGTTCACCAGCGCAGACAGAAGTGACACTTTTTGCCCAATCTGGCCACAGAAAGCAGTCTATAGTCATGACCAAACACAAGTACATGGCTGCAGACAGCTTCAAAAATGGCCAATTGGGCAAAAATCTGAAGCCTCATTGCATGAGTGGTCAGATAGAGACATTTTCTGTAACTTCTGTCTGCCAGCCTGTTGCTATTTCCAGAATGGAAGCGGGGAAAAGGAGTGGAGGGTGTTTGATTTGGGGGTTTTTCAGCCCCCACTGAAGGTTCTAGAGGTTCCCCACCCTCCACTGCTGGCTGGGGAACCCCTAGAACCAGCTCCCTCTCCTCCCTCCCATTCTGAAACAGGGATAGGTGCACAAGGAGGAGGAGCTGTTGCTAGGGGAAACTGGCTGCAGGATCCCAGCCAGCAGCTAGATTCCCCTCCGCCCTGGAACCAACAGTGAACTTCTGTTCGGTCCAGGGGATTGTTGTAACTCAAAACACTTCCTGCAAAGTGGTTTCAGTTACAGCAGGGAGCTGTACTTTTATTTGCAGAAGAGTGTTCAAGTGATGGTTTGTAAATGAAGGCAGGTGTCTTCCTGCAACATGAGGTAAGAGGACTGTATCTGAAGAGAGAGACAGAATTTAAGAAACACCCCTGTTACTGACTTTTCCTATGAATAGCTTAAGTGGCTCCCTGATCAGTATGGATGCTGTTTCAAGTCTCATTCTCTCCGTGCATTCAACAGAAATTATAGGTGATTAATTTTGTACTGTGGATTATGTTCAGGGAGCTCAACTCTGGAAGGCTTGCAACTGTAATATCTCGGTCCCCTCAACTTCTCTGACTCCTGAAACTAGTTAAAAAAGCAATAGTGCATAACATTTTCATACTTTCAGTTTTACTCCACAATTTCTAAATGGGTTTTCAACTTGTATGTTGTCAGATTTTCTTATTATTCTTATTTTTAAATAAAGCAAGCTAGATATATTTGTCTTTCATGGTTGATCTGTCTCTCAGCTTATGTAGGCAATTTACCATCTCATGCGGTAATAAATTCAGGTCTGTCAGGTGCATTATGCTTCTTCTTTTGGCACCATGATGGAAGTGAGTTGCCAAATGCTATATACTCGATGAAGCTTCCATGGCTACAGGTTTGATAAGCCCACAGTGAGACAGTTAGGCTTCCCTCAGATTTTACTGTAATGGAAAATGGAGTCACAATTTTATATATATTAAGTGCACTACATCTACAATTAATATGTATATCACTAGATTTTGGATGAAATCGGATTAATACATGTTCAAATGCTTACATTCACACTCACAGCAAAAGAACCCATTTTCTTACTAATGCATCCATTTTTATTAACAAAAACACCGTTTTTGGTGCATTTTAGTAGGGCAACAGATTCCTCAGATTTTGTTTAGTCTACAGGTCATCTTTTGGGCAAGTATTTTTGTAACATATGCCAATAGTTAGCTGCATAACTACTGCATGCCAGAGGCTGTAGAGAAAAATCCCTCCACTTACTGTGACTAACAGAATAATAATACAAAATGAAGAGAAAAATGTACAGTAATATTCTTCAGTAGACATTTTGTGGTTACAATCAAATTTGCAGCATTCTGCATTTATCATCATTTCTTCCATTGCCATATGAGAACAATTTTCAAAAACAAAGCAAATTTTCAGGAGCGATTTATGCAGCTACAAGTTTGAATCTCTTTGATTTACAATTAAACTGTGGTTGTTGAGTAACTTTTGAAAATGAGACCTAGGTTTCTAAGTTATTTAGGCATTTTTAAAAATAATACTGAATATCTATTTTAGTTACCCTGTTAGTGTTGGCAACAACTTCTTATGATTCAAAAAAGATGCTTCCCAAATCCATCATTTAGTTCAGGGATGCTCAACCTGCAGTTCATGAGTCATATCAAGCACATGGTGGCATGCCATCTGATCTACAAGGCTCCCCAAGTGTCTGAAAATGTGGTGGCAAAAGAGTGGTAGCACTGCTCCCTGCTGCCAAAACTCTGGACTGTGATAGATTGTGTCTGTCAATCAAAAGGATTTGAGCAGGCAGTAAACAGCCCGCAGGTGGCAGCAGGCCCAATGAGGTGGTCATATATTAAACGGGAGGCCATCTGATTGGTGGAGAGGGCTGGGAGCCTGGGTATAAGGCTAGGCTCCAGAGCAAAGTGAACAGTTGCTGCAGGAGGCCAAAGGAACATCACCCAGATGGATGTTCCCAGAATATCTTGGAGGTACAGGGCAGGAACTTTGGGGATAATGGAGGTAGGGCCGACCCTAGCGGGGTGTGAATCAGGGCAACTACCCTAGGTCCCATGCATTGGGGGGCCCTGTGGAGCCAGGTAGAGTGGCCATGGTGACTCTGTGCTGCTGCAGTCTTCACACCTGGCTGCTTGGCACACCCCCCCGCCCCGCCCCACCCCGCCCCCTGCCACTGAATCTATTGCTGAATCCAGCATGTCTGGACACTCTCACCCCACCCCACCCACCACCACCAAATCCACCACCGGCTTCCTCATGCCTAAGGTAGGGCCCCATGCAGGCTGATTTGTCCTGGGCTGCACACCTTGCTCAGGTCATCTCTGGGTAGAGGTTCCCGGTCCTGGGGCATGACCTAAAACTACACCCTGCTAGGGAGGATGGTGTGGTGGAGTTGCTTGTGGCAAGGCACCTTCCAGAAAATAGCACACTTATGCCTCCCCAGTGAAGCCAGAAAACCTCAGCCCCTGCTGCTTTGTGGGTGACCCCACGGAAGGGAAAAGTTAGGGGAGCACACCCCAACAGAAAAGCCTGCCAAGTTTGAAGGATGTAGGTGCAGGAGTTTCTGGGAAACTGCACCTCAAACTGTTCAAAGCAAGACGTGTGACGTGTGATGTGTGACGTGTGTGTGTGTGTGTTAAGGCACAGTGGGATGAAAACAGCAGGGATGGTAGCCTGTAACAGGGGACCTTTCCAGTGTCAGTTAGATCTCCACCCCTACCTTTTTGGGGGTCAGCTACCCTCCCCTCTTTTTTCCTACCATGCCCTGATGGAAAACTGATTCAGACTTTTCCCAGGTGGGAGGCTGCCCAATTTAGGTGTCTTGGGGTGACATCTATTCCACAGTTTCATACTTCCTCTTACACTTTGGCCCATGCCTCACAGATTGCATCCTTTACCCCCTCCAGCTGTGGTCCCCTCTCTGGAACCTTTGGCTCCCCCTTAGGCCCTTGCCCCACCTTCAGGGCAGTCAGAATCCCAAGCCTCTTTCTCTGGGCATTCCTTGAAGGTGGGCCTCTGGGCCTTTGACCCCCCTCTGAGTCCTGGCCCCAGTATGGACAAGACAAGGGTACCTCTGATATTTTTTATTAGACCAACCGAATAGTTGGAGAAATATATCTTAGCAAGCTTTCAGGTTTTAAAACCCTTTGTCAGGCTGAGGAAGCATCTGCAGTTGGGGTGTGTGTGTGTGCTCTTCCTGGATGGAATGAATAATAAAGAATCCAGAAGCTAGTATGCAATGCAGGCAAGAAACCCAGTCAGTGAAAATGTAAATTGAGGTGTCAGCAGGTGAGAGAGGCTGGAGGGATGGACAGGGTGGGGGGAGGAGAAATGGGGATGTAGCAGTTAAAAGTGGAGAGATACCTGGAGGCATACACCACTCTGGCATGCTATTGCAAGGAGTCAGTTAGGCAGGCCAAGACAGGACTGGAGCTTAGGCTGGCTATAACAATTAATGATGATAAAAAGTCCTTCTACAGATACATAGCAAGCAAAAAGAAAGTGCAGAGTAGCATAGGACCCCTACAAGACAAATCAGGTCAGTTGGTAGTTGACGCAGAGAAAAAGGCAGAGCTCTTCAATGAGTTCTTTGCTTCAGTATTCCTTAATACTGACCAAGACTATTCCCCCACCTTGAGCATAGACAATTATCCAAAAGGCACCAGACCACCAAAAGTTAGTGCTGACTTAGTTAAAGAGCACTTGGAAGGGCTGGATGGGTACAAGTCAGCTGGCCCGGATGACCTTCATCCACAGGTGCTGAAGGAATTGGCCACCAGTGTCATTGCTGAGCCACTGGCATGGCTGTTTGAGCTCTCATGGTGCTCCGGTCAGGTCCCTGGGGACTGGAAAATGCCAACATGGTGCCCATTTTTAAGAAGTGGAGAAGAAATGAGCTGGGTAACTTTAGGCCAGTCAGTCTTACCTCTATCCCTGGGAAAATACTAGAAAAAAATCATCAAAGAGCATATTTGTGAAGGCCCAGCAGGAAAAACTATGCTGAAAGGAAACCAACATGAGTTTGTCACAGGTAGATCCTGCCTGAAAAACCTTATAGCCTTTTATGACCAGGTCACACACTGCCTTGACACAGGAGCTGAGGCTGATATCATCTACCTGGATTTTAGGAAGGCCTTCGACACAGTTTTGCATCCTATTCTCATAGGAAAGCTAACAGGCTGTGGAGTGGACACCTATACGGTCAGGTGGGTGGCTAACTGGCTTAGGGACTGCACCCAGAGACTGGTGGTTGATGGGTCATTTTCAACCTGGAAGGAGGTGGGCGGTGGGGTCCCATAGGATTCGGTCCTTGGGCCGGTATTATTTAATATCTTCATCAGTGATTTGGACAAGGATGTGTTGAGCACCCTCCCCAAGTTTGCAGATGATACCAAATTATGGGGCAAAGTTAATACACCAGAGGGCAGGGAGGAGATACAGGCCAACCTGGACAGGTTAGATCAATGGGAAGAACATAATAGGATGCAATTCAACAAAGATAAATGTAAAGTACTCCACCTAGAAAGGAGGAATCCCTGGCATACCTACAGGTTGGAGGATGTCCTCTTCAGCAGCTCAGAGGCAGAGAGAGGTCTTGGAGTCATAGTTGACTCCAAGATGAACATGAACTGGCAGTGTAACCAGGCCATCAACGAAGCCAATCGTGCCTTGTCATGAATTAGCAGATGCATGACCAACAGATCGAGGAAGGTGATGCTCCCCCTCTATGCGGCTTTAGTCAGGCTGCAGTTGGAGTACTGTGTCCAGTATTGGGCACCGCACTTCAAGGGACACACAGAATCTGGAGAGGGTTCAGAAGAGGGCCACTCACATGATTAGTGGTCTCCGTGAAAGACCCTATGAGGAGAGGTTGAGGGATCTGGATCTCTTCGGCTTTTACAGAAGATGGCTGAGGGGTTACCGTGTAGCCACCTATAAGTTTATCAGGGGAGGACAGCAGGGAATTGGGGATGTGCTGTTTACCAGAGTGCCCCAGGGAGTAACTAGGAACAATGGGTGCAAACTAGTGGAGAGTAGATTTAGGTTAGACATAAGGAAATTTTTTTTTACAGTAAGGGTGGCCAGAGTCTGGAATGGGCTTCCAAGAGAGGTGGTGCTATCACCTAACTTGGGGGTCTTCAAGAGGAGGCTTGACAATCACCTGGCTGGGGTCATCTGAACTCGGTCCTCTTTCCTGCCAGGGGCAGGGGGTCAGACACGATCCATTGGGTCCCTTCCGACTCTATAATCTATGAACCTGGGAAGTCAGATGTTTGGCAGGTTATAGTATGTCAGAATTACAATGTCTATATTGAATCCATTAATTTCTGTATCTAGGAGGCTGATGAAGTTAAGTTCATAGGCTTGTCTGTGAAAAGTGGTTTGTAAATTCAAACAAGCACTGAACCTCACTAACCTCATCACTAGAAGCCAACTTCCTACAGCCCAAAACACACCTATTGGATCCAGACCATGCCATGACAAGAAATGCAAAACCTGCCAACACATCTCCAGTACCCCCACAATTACTACAACCCATAACAAAACTATCATCTTTCCTGGATCTTTCTTGGATCTTACCTGCACCTCCAGAAACATTTTTTATCTCATCCAGTGCACCAAATGCTCTGATGGAAAATACATAGGAGACACCAAGCAACAACTTCACACCAGAATGAATGCACACTGGAAATCTATTACAGACAAGAATACCCAACTACCTGTGGGGGCACATTTATCACAAGAAAACCAGTCTGTCTCCATTCTCTCAGGCCTGATCCTCAAAGGGAATTTACAAACCACTTTTCACAGATGAGCCTATGAACTTCACTTCATCTACCTCTTAGATACAGAAACCCATGGACTCAATATAGATATTGGATTTATGACATGCTACAACCTGCCAGACATCTGACTCCCCAGGTAGCAGGTACCTCTCCACTTTAACCTGCTACATCCCCCATCCAGCCTGACTCTCACCTCCTGATGCCTCAATTTACATTTTCACTGACTGGCTTTCTTGCCTGCATTGCATGCCAGCCTCTGGCTTCTTTACTATACCTTCTATCCAGGAAGAGCACACATACCAACTGCAGATGCTTCCTCAGACTGACAAAGAGTTTTAAACCCAAAAGCTTGCTAAGAGATATCTCTCCTACTATTCAGTTGGTCTTATACATAATATGAGATTGACTCAAAGACCCTTGTCTGCTATGTGTGGGTTAAGGCAGAGCAGGATGAAACCAGCAGGGGGTTGGTAGCCTGTAACAGGCTGGAGTACCGAATCCAGTTTTGGGCTCTACAATTCAAAAAGGGTGTGGAGAAGCTTGAGAGAGTCCAGAGAAGAGCCACGCACATGATCAGAGGTCAGGAAAATAGACCTTATAATGAGAGACTGAGAGCTATGAGACTCTTCAGCTTGGACAAGCACAGGCTCAGGGGTGATCTGATGGCCACCATCAGTTTATAAGGGGTGTTCACCAGGATCTGGGGGAATGTTTGTTTACCAGATCATCCCAAGGGATGACAAGGTCGAATGGTTATAAACTTCTGCATGATCATTTCAGGCTGGACATAAAGAAGAACTTCTTTATCCAAGCCCCCAACGTCTGGAATAGCCTGCCACTGGAGGTTGTTCAAGCACCTACTTTGAATGCCTTCAGGAGAAACTTGGATGTTTTTTTTCCTGGGAACCTATGACCCCAGCTGACTTCCTGCCTCTGGGGCAGGGGGCTGGACTCAATGATATTCCAAGGTCCCTTCCAGCCCTAATGTTTATGAAATCTATGAAACAGGACCTTCCCAGTGTGAGTGAGATCTCGGCCTGCCCACCTGTTTCTGGGCCACCCACCCACCACGCCTTGATGAAAAACTGATTCAGATGTTACCCAGGTGGGAGGCTGCCCATTTAGGCCCCTAATATCTAGGGGTGACATCCATTCCTCAGCTCTGTACCTCCCCCTGCACTGCAGCACATGCCTCACAGATGGCATCCCAGGCAGCTAAAATCACCTGGAGCCTCACAACTCCACTGCAACCAGCAAGCCTCAGGCCTTTCAATGATCTTACAGGTCTAGTCTTTCCCTAGCCAGGAGTGTGCATGTATGTGGTAGCTGGAGGTTATAAGGTGCCGCCTACCGCACCACCGGTGGTCCCACCAGGCCTTCCGACCACCGCAGGGTGCAGTTTTAGGTCATGCCAAGGACCTGGGGCTTCCTCCTTCCCCATAGACCCATCCCATACCTCCAAGTTAATCTTGGCATTGGAGCTCAGCAGGGAGATGTTCTTCCCCTGCTGGCTGGTGATGCAGTGAGTGCCACCTCCAGCTCTGAGAGTGGGGCATTAAATGATTTAAAAAAAAAAAAAAGGAAATAGGTGTGGACAGAGTGAGGAGGGTGGCACTCACTCCATCTGTATGTGGAGCTTGAGGAACCCCAGCAATGGGAGGTTCACCTTCAGGAACACCCGTTCCTCCACTAAACCAGGATCCAAGGAGGTGCGGTGGTATTACAACATCCCCAGCAATGCTGAACATCCTCTCACTTGGAACATTGGTCAGTTGACAGGACAGGTTTTCCCAGGCAACCATGGCCACATCTGGCTGTGGGTTGCCCAATAGGCCCAGGGTTTGCAGTCCAATGGCTCCACATCCTCAGTGAGATAGCACCAAGGCTTCGGTGACTACCTACTTGCCCGAGGCTGGGGTCTGGGGTCTCTGTACCTCAACATTGAAGCTATGCCCTTGGCCCACACTGGCAGCAGCTGGCATGGAGGAGACTGGTTGGTGCTGCAAGTGCTGGTACAGGAAAATGGATCCCCCTCTTTCACATCCCCTTGCTTTTTCCCTTCTGCCTCCCCAACTCTGCTCACCAGCACCTCTGTCCACTGATCAAGGGGTTTAGTGTGCTGCACATGCTACCCTTCACCCTCGGGTCACACATGCTTACCAGCACATGGACCATACTGGACCACAATGGATCCAGCCATCTCCTGATGCTCTCCTTCAGCTGCCTCACCAGTGCCTGCACCTCTGGTGAAAGCAGCTTGCCCCAGTCAGGAACATTGATCCCCTGGAACTTCTCCATTTG
The DNA here is from genome assembly GCF_030867095.1 of Alligator mississippiensis. Lineage (NCBI taxonomy): Eukaryota > Metazoa > Chordata > Crocodylia > Alligatoridae > Alligator > Alligator mississippiensis. Next base: position 72,894,091 of record NC_081828.1, read on the forward strand.
GTTCTCAAGCTCCTTGATTATGGAGATCACCTGGCTAAGGAGGGCATTGCCAGTGCTGAGGGTTTCGGTGGCCTTCAGGAATGGCTTGAGGAGCACCAAGACCTGGGAGATGGTAGCCTTCACTGCTTTGCTAAGGGGACTGCTGATCTCAATCTCCCCAAGCAAGGCCATCTCATGGATAGCCTTCTGTTGCTTCACCAGCCTTTCCAGCATCATGGTATGTGGAGTTCCACCGAGTCTCCACATCCTTCATGATTTCTGTGCTGCAGGACTCTCAGCTCTTCCTATTTGTCCTGCAGCATCTTGCCCCCCTTGATGCTGCAGTGGAAGTAGGCTGCCACCTTCCTGAATTTTGAAACGAGCTGTCATCACCAGCAGCTCTGTTCCCCTCCAAGGTGTCCCTGACTATAAGTTGGAACTTGTGTGCCACACAGTGGATGCCAACAAAGTTCACATCATGCACTGCCTTGACCTTATTGGCCCCATTGTCAATGACCATGAACCTGTGGGGGAGCTCACCCTGCCCAATGAGCCACCTCCACAACATGCTGTTCATGGCACTATGATCTCCCTTGCGGTGTGGGAGTCATCCATCTCCTCCACTTGAAGGAGGGCCCATAGATGGCCTGATTGATCGCACCAGTGCCCTATGAGGGAGAGGTAAGCATGATCTCCACCCTGGCTCCTCCAGATGTCTGCGGTGAAGTGCAGAGCTACCTGCAGACCTGCCTTGCACAGCTTCTGTCTCAAGTACTCCCTGAATGCCTCATACAGGGAGGGCACCACCATCCTGCTAAAGGTGGTGTGTACATGCACTTAGTACTCTTTGTGACTGTGTACATTTTCTCTATCCAATACCAAGCAGCTAAGGGAAGTTTAATTTGCCTAGCCAATTTTCTGCTGGGTCAGGCAAAGATGGTGACCCTAAAGAGCTACAAAAAATGGCTCACAGGGGCCAGCTCCACTTCAGTTTGGACACTTCACCTTACAAAAACAAAAATATAGACCAGTTTGTGTGCTGGGCCAGCTAGGGTGTTTTATGCACAGAACTCTGTGCAGTATAATAAATAGACTGTATTTGGATTGTAGAAGATAGCTCCTTATTAAAAGCCCTGCTTGTAGCCATGTTGTATACTTGTGTGCAGAGTTCTTACGCCCATGAAGCTTCCTGGAAGCACCTTGCTATCACCGCCCACATTGTCCCTCCTACAACTCCTGTACCATCCTGAAAGCTGTTACAGAGTAAGCTCATCTTTCCCAAGGTAAAAGATGGATGGCTAGTCCTAAATAGGTAATCCCATGAAGAGCATTGGGGGCAGAAGGTTTCAATCTCTGGTGCTACAGGTGTTTTGTTATTTATAAAGGTTTTCATGCTCAGCCCCTTGGAGCAGGGGGCAGAGCACACACTTGAATTTTCACCTTGTGTTCTTTAACTTTTTTATAATAAATGTTTTAAAAAGTTAAAGTTATCACTCTCTTTCCTTTCCATTCCATTCTCTCCTGTTCTTTCATCACTCACTGCTTAATTGGGAGCTTTCTTAAATTTCCTCACTGGGAAACTGCCCTAAACAGCAAATTCCTCTCATTTGCTGAATGGCCCATACACAGCTAGCTGCTCACACACTGTCCTTTCCAAGTCCTTGAAGGGGGGGCATGCCTATTTGTTATACCCAACTTCTACAATTTTTAAATATTTTTCTGATTGTTATAAGAGCAGAAATACAAAATTAATCAATGTTTGGGATTTTATAAAGATTTTTATTTTGCTCTAAAATATATCCCAATGACAAGTGAAATATACCCCAGTAAATGACAAGTCAGGCAACCTGCAGGACACCCAAATTTTTCCTATAACTTCTTATTGAAATCAGTCAGTTCTGCCTGAACAACACAATGGCACAATATGGTTGCCTATGTTAGTATAGGAAATTGCAACCTAATAGCTGATCTCTAAGTATTATAAGATACAAATAAAATTAAAAGCAGTTAGTATGCTTTAATGAACTTGGTACTAGTTAAAGTATTGCTGAAAGTGACTTGCAAAAATTAACCTATTTGTTCTATCCCGTTCCCCCTAATAATTTTAAGAAGACATATAATTTTCATTCTATAAATACAAATTTCTATTTCCACTGAAGTGTATAATATTTCACTTGGCTTCTAGGTCTGTTTGGAGTGATTAAAGGCATTTCCCAGAAAAATTCCACAGTCCTCTAGGTACATCTAATATGGAAGCTCTGAAAGCAATTTAGGAAGTGGAATCAAGCAATTAAAAAGAATCTTATTTCTTAGATCTGTGGACATTTTGGACCTGGCTTTCCAGTACACCAGGAAGCAATGTTTTGAAGCAGGGTCTGGCAACCTAAGTCCCAGAGTCATTTCATACAGTTAATGGACAGCATTTCATCCAGCTAATGCCTTGGCAGCATTCAGCACTGGGGGCTTTAACAGCAGTCATTTTCCTGTGCCACCCCAAGGAAAACCTTTAGCTGTGGGTGGTCCTTTCTGGCTGCTGTGCAGAAAATCAAGAGAGGCAGGTGTTTCTTTGTGTTACCACCAGGAAAAGCAGTAGCAGTGGTTGGGTCCTAGCACCTTTCCTCTCACCTCTGGCCCACAGCCCACCTGTAGCAGGAAGTTTGGTACTCCTATTACATTAAGGGACAGCAGGCTGCAAGAGAATCAAGCTGCAGGTGTGGCAGAGGGCAATCAAGGGAGCCATATGACCTAAAGGGTCATGCAGGATATAAGACCAGGGTCTATGGTAGGCAGGTGGTCTAACTGGAAGCAATAGAGAAAAGTGCTCCTGAGCAGCAGGGTTGTAGCAAGGCTGCTTACTAATATTTGAGCTGGAGTAAGCAAGACTGGTGGTTTAGGGATTGAGACTGTAGGGACAGTGGAGAAATCAGCTGGCCCAGGAATGGGGTCAGGGCCTGATGGTTAGGGGCCAAGGCCAAGGAACAAGGCCATAGCCACAGAGTGATGAGAACAAATGAGGCCAAGAGCCCATAGCCCAAAACAGGAGGAACCAGGGCCAGGGGACCATAGCCCATGAGGGGTGAGGTGCTCTTTTGAATAAAGTGCTCTTTTGAATTAAATATTAGATGTTTTTTAAAGTGGGTTTACTTTTAATATTGTTTACATGCAAAATTTAAGGCCAAACACTGGCTTCCTATCATAAATACATTAAAAATGATGTGCTGATAGTAATATTATTTAAACCTGCCTAACAACATGTTTGCACCTGAACAAGTGAAATATGAATTTCACACACCTAGACATGCAATCTATTCCCTTTCTGGGAATTTATTCTGTTGTGAATCACATATCTATGTAAACCATATAGGCTTCTGCTGCTAAATCCTTTTTGTCCTAACCATGTCACTATATTGCTTCCAAACTGATTTACTTAGAGCTGGGATGAAATCTTTAAGGTCTATAGCAGGGTAAGCTACAAATCACTCTTTTCCCCAAGTACATGACAATAGGGTACTCAGGCACACTTCAAGGAACTCCTCATTAATCTCCATTTTCAGCAAGAGTCAGGACTTATGCCATAGCAATTATTTATGTAGAACTTCAGACAGGTTCATGCAACAATGGTAAAATGCATAGACAAACCTGCCAAATGAACAAGGGTTTTTGGATGTTTGATTCAGTTTGAGATCATCTCTGTTTCAGAAATATTCATTTAAAATAAAATGTTTTATAAGTATAGATCTATATCTATGTCTATAGGTAGATAGATAGATATAACGAAATAAATGTTATCTATATATATAGAGATAGGGAGTTTGAGATATATAAAATCATGTAAGGAAGCTAGTAGGAGGGAGATGAACACTCAGAATTGAAAGACCTGAACAAATGGAGAGTATTTATTACTAACCAGTTACAGGATGTATTCTCTCTGTACTGATCTAAAGGCCTAGGCCTATAGCAAGATGTCATTCTCCAAGAATAATATACTATTCCATTTTTTTAGCCAGATAAGTTAAAATGTTGTTTTTACTGCATTTTCAAATATTTTTCATGCAGTTCACTTGAACTAAGCAGAAATAAGAATTTGTACACTATTACTAGTTCATCTCACCTGCTGGAGACTTGCCTAGTCTAGCCATCTGGTCTTAAACATATGTAAGTTGCTCACTTTAGTGCAACAGTTAATTTTTTTTTTTAAAGTTACTGAAAGTTAAGTTGAGATCTCTATGCTAAGAAATTTGGAAGTTATAACATTTTGTCATCTGAATTTTTTTGTGAAGTGGTTGCTCTATAGCAAGAAACCTTTTTGCCTGCCCCTCCCACCCCCAAATATGAAGCTCCTCCATACGGCAAAAGCCCCTTTTGCAGTAGTTGCCCCCTTTTGGGGATGCTTTCTCTTTTCTACCTTTTTTTCCTTCCTTCCTTCCTCTCTTTCTTTTATTATATTATTATTATTATTTTTATATAAGGTGTACTTGCAGTGAAAATAGAGCTTGTATATGTTTTTACAAATGTACTTTAAGTTTAAAAGTAAGTTGTACTGTGTAACAATGTTAGCAAGGTCAGGAATCTCTGTATGGAGTGGGTCCCTGAATGAATCATGGTTGATCGTGTAACACAGTAGCTGGTCTGAATAAGCAAGTTAATGAGCAGCAATTAACACCTACATACCACAGACTAAGGAGAGGAAAAAATCAATACAGAGCCAGAAACCCCTCTGAAACTTCACTGTTAAAGGTACAGAAGCCCCAGTTTAAACTAATCAATGCTGGAAACAGACCCTTGGAGCTGAAATACCCCTGATCAACCACTTCCAGAGCTCTATTCATCACAGCAGTGAATCAATCAGAATTCATCAATGGACTCCCGAGACTGCATGTACCTGTGGACATGACCCCTGGGGCTGATAGCTGCCATCCAGCAGCTACCAAGAGGGACTTCCCTCAAAGTCAATGACACCTGGATTGGTAAGCCCGAGAACTGGGGAGTCACCAAAGTCTGCCAGAGAGGGATAAAAAGCAGTGAAGAATGACCCCCAGTGGCACCCTCTTTAACTTGACCAGCACCCTGCCTGTCCAACCAGAAGGACCAACAGATAACCCCCTTCTGAAGCAACATCGCACTGAAAGAAGCCTCGACTGACCATCAACGGCAGACTGCAGTGCTTGGGGATAGGTATATCTTGACACGGGTGCTTAGTGTTCATAACTAGCTACTATGTGTGTGTGTGTGTGTGTGTGTGTGTGTGTGTGTGTTTGAGGGGATCAGCACCAAGTTATACTATGACTTTTGCATCCGTCCAATAAACTAGAATTTTATGATGATCCTGTGAGTTGGTCCGTTGTAGCCAACAACTCAATAGTCAGGTCCATAGGCAATAAAGAAGGAAGAAGCATATGTGCACAACACATTAGCAGAAAAGATTTATATTAGCTGCGTTTCAACCCAAAGACTTTATCTTTTTTTGTTTACTCACTTGGTCTTAAGTTTGTTTATTCTGGTGAGCGATTCACTATCTGTCACATGCCTTGTGTGTCATGTCCTTTCAGCATGCACCCACATAAACTTCTCAGGGACACCTCTTTTGTGTGTAATTCCCTTGGCTCAAGTTTTTGCTGTGCTGCAGGCTATGTTCCAGATACTTTCCTGGGTATACCACTAGTGGGTTGAGCTATATCTGCTCATAAAGCTCTGTTTCTCCACGGAGTATACCTTTCCATGAGATGACATCATATCATCTCACATTTCTAATCAGCTTAATACATCTAAGTCAGGGGTGGGCAATTATTTTGGGTAGAGGGCCGTTTACTGAGTTTTGGCAAGCCATCGAGGGCTGCATGATAGGCAGCCAGGGACAGATAAATATTAACTTTCTAAATTTTTTAGGGGCCCCACAGGCCAGATAAAATGGCCTGGTGAGCTGCATCTGGCCCCTGAGCCGCATTTTGCCCACCCCTGATCTAAGTGAACTGTGGTCAAAATTCATGGAAAAAGATCATGCACTTATTGAGCAGCTAGATGCAAAGTCATGACAAAAAAATCAAAAACAAATCCTCAGTAAATAAATTTGAAGAAACAGTTACAAAGAACATATTTTTATATTATAATTTGAGTTACAAGTTGTATATAATTTGATATAGGAAAAATATGAAAAATACTTAATAAAGCTCACTTTTGAAAGGGTATTGTTCTTGTAATGTTTTTTATTAGGGCTGTGCAAATTTTCACCAGCAGTTTTGTTTCAATGCTGTTTCGACTCGTTTCAAGCTCAAAATAGTGAAATTGAAATGACACAGAGAGCTTCTAAATAGCCTCAAAACAAAACAAGGCAAGTCAAAATGTTTCAAAATTTTCAAAATGTTTCAAGTTTCCAAGCTCAAGCTGGGCTTGCTTTCAGGGAAACAGGAACTAAAGTAAGGAGAGGGAGGGGGAAGAAGGGAGAAGGACTGCTCTCATTATTGACTGTGTAGCTGGCCAGTGACTGTCACCCTTCCTCGAGGTCTCTTCCAATCCCAGTGCTCTGGGGGAGGGATGGAAGAACTGCATGAAAGGCAACATTGTTTGAACTGCCCTGCTTTCTGCCTTGATGTCAGTTACTGAGCTGTGTGTTCCAGTTTTGCCTGTGAGCACCTAGAGGTGCAGGGCCCCAGAACCCAGACTCCCTCTGAACCTATCTCCTTGACAGCTGGCAGGCTTTATGGCCACAGCACAGCCTAGGAGACCTGTAGCTTTCACACCCGCTGTGCCCTAAGGCAGACACAGTCAGTTGCACAAGCACCCATGTCATGAGTTTTGCCTGTCAGCAGTCAGAGGTGCAAGGCCTCAAAACCCAGAAGCCCCTACACCTATCTCCTTGACAGCTGGCAAGCTTCGTGGCTTCAGCAGGGGCTAGCATGCCTGCAGCATTCACGCTGCTGTGGCTTAACACACACACACACACACACACACACAGTATGACTCCTGCTCCTGTCACACCACGCACCACCACTCAGGGTAGGGGGAACTTCCTTCAGCCCAGCAAGCAGTCAGGATGAAAGTAGCTCCCCCAACCCTGAGTGGTGCTGCACAGTGTGATAGGAGCTGCAGCTGCAGCTGAGGGGAGAAAAACAGCCCTGCTGGGCCCAGTGTCTTCTGCCCAGTGCATGGAGCTCTGGCTGCAGTGCCCAGACACCTTCCACCCAGATGCCTTTTACCTTCCAAGGCATCTGGGAGCTGCAGCTCCACACACTGAGCAGGAGCCACGAGACTGAAGCTTTCTGCCCCCCCCCCTTAAAGCAGTGTGGCTGCAACTGGAGATGAGGGGGGCAGAGTAGCCCCCACCCTTCCACCTGGCCTGGCCCTGGCCAGCCTGAAGCTGGTTGTGTGCCTATAGTCCCAGGAGCTGCACAGGACAGGCAGCACGGCGGCGGCTGCCAGGCTCAGAGACAGTCCCTACCCATATTGCCAGGCTGGGCTGTCACACAGCCATGGGCTCAGAAGAGTGCTGCCCTCATGGGCTGGCCCCAAAGGACCTTTCCCAGCCATCTGGGGCTCCATGACAGCCCTGCCTGGCTTGAGCATGGGGAGCTGCACAGTCCCCATTGCCCCAGCCTGGGCTGCAGCCCACTGGGAAAGGTTCAGCCCTGGCAGCCCAGCCCAGCCCAGGCTGGCCCCTCTGCCTCTGCAGCACTCACAGCCTGGCCATGCCCCTCTCAGATCAGCACTATAGAAGGCAAGGGAGGGCAGCTCTAGCGCCCCCACCCTCCTCCCCAGGGCCTAGCCTGAGCCACTGCAGGCATGTGCCTGCATTTCTGGGATGTCTGAACAGTTACAAACTGATTCAGCCTAGCCAGGTTAGATTAATCTGCAAAGATTCAATCAATTCAGGCTCAGGCTTTTTTGGATGTGTTTCACTAGCCTTTGAAGCTGGTTTATGTGCACTAAACTTATGTTCTGTTACAGGTTTAAACCAGTTTCTGATCACTTAAACCTGTTACGTGCAACTTCTGTCTCTAGCCTAAGATGCCATCCTGCTCTATCTTCTGTGATTCACACTGGTGTGAATCTTGAGTAATTTCCTTAATTTCACATAGAAACTTTTACAATGGTATAGCCAAGATCAGAATTTCATGCTTTCATGTTTCTTCTTTTGCTAAAGAGTAGCTGATGGTGATGTGTGTGTGTGTGTGTGTGTGTGTGTGTGTGTGTGTGTGTGTGTGTGTGTGATTGTCCATTTATCTCCCTTTGACTTCTTCAGGCCTCAGTCAGCCTTTTCCATATATGTATCCTTATGGGAAATTAGGACATCACTTAAAATACTGTTTCTGCCTTTTGGGATGATCAAGAGGAGTGTCAATTTAAGGCCAGAAACAGTATGCTAATATCTCTCAAAGGAGTATTTTATAGACTCAAGACTCTTTCTGAGGTTTGCCTGAGACAATCATTGGTTCTAACAGTAGTCAACCATATAATCCTCCTTTTTTTCTCCCTTCCTCTTCCCTTTTTGTCTGTACAGAGATACCCATTGATGCTTATGCCCTTAAAGCCCTAAAGCAGCTAAGAACACTTTACTGCTTCTAATAATCCATCCTTTCGCTAAGACTAGAGGAGCCTATTTTCAAGAAAGATGGTGCTTCCCTTCTGTCACTGTAATTCTGGAACTTTCAAGTCAGCACTGTTGTGGCTCGTAGCTCTCTGCTTGAGGAACTGAACTGTGGTCTCTTGTTTTCTGTAAGTACCAGAAAATTCAGGAAAACTATTAACATTAAAGTATGCCTTTTCAAGGGCAGTAGGCTCACATGGCAATGTGCTGAGCCACCACCAAGGAATGCTTAAGAGTCTATTAATATAGGGACAATTTTGTAGATTTTTTTCCTAAATATATAATCTTACAAAACGGCTTTATTTTCATGCAGCTAACAGTGGAAAAATGTGGGCTAGAAAATAACTAGCATAAGCATGATAACTTTGGCTTAAATAAAAGTAGGATTATGAAGCTTGTAATTTGGAAATTTGCAGTTAGATCATAAAATAACACATTGGTAAATGTTAAATATTAAGGCATGTGATGACAGATATGTCTATGTTTGTGCAGGAGGGATGTAAATAGAGTAAGGCTGACTGACAGTTATTTGATTTGCATATCCAGTCTTGATAAATAAATCATGCAGGCATCCAATTTTACTTCTAACTTTTCTAAAAACAACAACAACAACAAAAGGGTTGTACTTTATGAGTATGTGGATGGGTATGCACATGTGTTTCCTAATGCTCTGAATTTTATATTGGTGATAAGTCAGATCCAAATTAGAGTGTTATTTTTTTGTTGTGGCTGTTGTTTCTACTCAAAACTTCTCAAGGTGTGAGTAGAGCTATATCCCATCCCATGAACAATGCATGCCCCCATTGGCTGGTGGGGGGCACAGTGGTTGTGGGAGCATAGTGGTGGTAAATGGGGGAGCTCCCACAGATGCCACCGGAAGCAAGGGGTGGAGCACTAAGGACACTCCCTCTTCTGTCATGTGGTGCCACTGATTCCCTGAGCTACCACAGGCCAGATCCAGTGTCTCCACAGGCTAGACCTGGCCCAAAGTCTGTAGGCTGCTGACACCGAGTTTCCTTTAAAGTGCCATATTTTTTATTTAACCATGGAGATTCATAGATAAGGGATAAGAGATAAGGGAGGCCTTGTCCAGTTACTTATGTCCTGGGCCTTTTTATAGATTCTGCCAGTGGTTTTTAACAATTGGCCAGGAGCCCCTCAAAGGAAATGGCTCCCCCTGCTCATCTTTTATTTTCCTGTAAAAAACAAAGAATCCTTTCCATATCCTCAGCTCATCCTAGAGGCTTCTGAGAGCAAGTAGCAACATCACAGGCTTCATCACCCTTTCTTTGTCTTCCGGTATTGTCTCTGTGTCCTTGTAGTTGGATTCCTACTGCCTCAGTTTTGGTTCACAGGCAGATAGGTTCTCTGCCTGTGGTATACACTGTTTTCTTTTCCTGTCAGGAACATAGGCTAAGAAGCTTATTAACTTCTTGCCAATACTCAGCATTGAAAGAGGCAAACGGAAGAGTCTTTGCCTTACACTGAAAGTGGAGCTAGAACTTTAGATAAGCGATCTCTAAATTTAAATTTTAAAAGATCTTAAAGAAATATTTTAGGATGTATTATGTATACTTTATTGTAAATATACACACAAACCAAGGTCAGAAATAGATGCAGAGGTAAGAGCTGCCAATAGATGTGTTCTTCATGAGAGAGAGTTTAGATTCCCTTTTTAATTATACAGGGTGTAGAGGGGTTTTACATGTTTTAGGTGTTTTATTTATTTTCAGTACTGCTTAATTTTTTTGTATGGTAGGGAATTCATCTGCTTACACCTCAGAAACAGAGATATATCAATTGCCATTCTGCTTTCCTTTAAAATATACATTTCTGGCTGAATGTGTGCATGTGTGTGTTCGTCATATGTGTGTGTACACATACATATGATGTCACTATTAGAGCTAAGTACCTCTAGGTCTGTAATGCTTGTCCAGACAAATGCACATTCCTGTCTATAAAGTCCTAGCTGGAATGTCTAGCTTCAGAATTTTACATTTTGTGTAGTCATTTCTATTTCATATTCTTAGCCCACACTATAGTTGAAAACAGCAGAAAGTCTGTTTTAAATTAGATGATGTGCATATAGTAGCAATAAAAGCCACAAAAAAAGCAAAGATATGCTATATATAAATACCCAGGACAGCAAAGTGTGAAAGGCAGGCATCTGTTAAAAGACCCTTTCTATCTGATACTTGGATTTAACTTATGCTAAAAATCCTAATAAATACAAAGGAACTGAATTAACTCGAGAAACTGTCAAACATCATATTTGTATTTTGCTTTTGTTACAACTTTTTAAAATCTGTAGAAAGAAGCAGAAATTGCTCTTCACAAGCTCTGTTCCACGAAGATTTTATTTTATAAGCATAATTTTCATCCTTCAAGTGCCCAGTGTGAAAGACATAATGCAGAGCAAGCACCAAATGCTGGGACATACAGAATAACAGATTTAGTCATTTAACAGGAAACTTGAAAAAAGGATAGACATATTAGAGAGGATCTACAGGAAAGCAAGGAAAATAATAAAAGTTTTAGAAAAATGACCTGAGGAAAGGCTGAAGGAACTAGGTTTGTTTAATCTGCAAAAGAGAACACTGAGGGACACAACAAGTCTTCCATTTCATAGAAGAGTGTCCTAGAAGGGTCTGTGATCTTTTGGTATCCATGGTTACTTGGGAAAGGACAAGAAGGGATCATTTAATTTGCATGCCGTAAGATTTAGGTTGGGTAGAAAAGTTTCTACCTTGTTAGAGTAATGAAGCACTGAAACAAGCTACCTGGGGAGGTGTCCAATCGCTTTTGCAGGATGTTTTCAAACACAAGTTAATTAAACACCTGTTGGGTCTAGTATATCTGGTCCTACTTTACTGTAGGGGGTGGGATTAAGTGGTCTCTTGAGATCCCTTCCAACCTGTATTTCTCAAGTTCTATAGTCTAGCTGTTGAAGGACACAGGTATACATAAAACATGAATGTCTATAGATCATAAATGTATGTCTTGTAATTATATCTGTTAGGCCAAGAGAGGTCACCCAGTTCAGGAAGTAAAGTTTCTTGGTTTAGTTTAAGGAACTGCAGTGACTCAGGTACAGAAATGTGCTTTCTGAACTTCTCTTTGACTCTAGTTGTGGTCACATGTTAATGGATGCTTTTTGAAACTCTCCTCTCCTTTTTCAAAAATGCAGAATATTTCCAAACTTAGCAGAAGTGATAATTAAATCATATGAAGTATCAACTTTTGAGAAACATTACTATTTAACCCAGAAGAATGTGATGATTAATTCAATGGTAGTTTAGTGTTTATTTTTAGGAAAATATTAAACATGCTATTTCTTTATGCACAGACATACACACAAGCAAATAAAAAAAAATAGCAAAGATGATGCCCCATCTTTAAAACAAAGGATGAGATTAACTTTTTTTTTTTTATGGTTCTTGGTTTATTAGCTCAGGCAGTTGTTGGTATTTGTGACTACAAAACCTGCAGTCTCTCTTAAGTGGTGACACTTTTTGTAGGGGGACCTAGCTGATGACTCAAGTCTCTCACTTCTCCCTTTGAATGTCCTGGACAGGCAATGAACGTAGGTTTGGATGCCTCTATTTTAATGTTCCCCCCACTTCATCAGCACCCAAGGCTCATGTGCTGCACCTAGTAGTCTCATGTATCTGTGTTTGAGAAGTTTTAATCCCCTGTTAAAAATCTGTAAGACAAACAGAGCTCTTACTGATTTTATTTCAGACCACAAGGTATTCAGAAATCTATCTTCAGAGTGGCCAATGCCTATTTACAGCAAATCTTAGCCAGGTAGTAGCTTCTGTCAATAGGTCTGGCTGAAGTAATATGTAAGTGAAGTATAATCTTAAATGTTGGTTCAAATGACTGGGAGTTGACTATATATTTCCTAATGTGCTGTAATGTCTACCCAAAATAATCTAATTTATTTTAGGAGGGCATGTGGATTGTCTTCTTTGCTTGTGCATCTAGTCACTTATTTACCTTTACAAAGTGCTAGTACATACAGCTGTGTGGAAAAGATCTATGCTAGGCAACTATTTCAAAGTTGGTTAATCCTTTCTGGTTGGCTAGGCTTTTTTTTTTACCCATGCAACTTAATTAATATTGTCATTTGACTTTACTGTTTTCATATGCAAAATGTTTGTAGGATTATTCCTGTAATCCATTATTTATGCGAGTCTTCCTGTTGGCCTCAAAGGAACATTTTAGCAGGTTTATTTCTCAAAATACTGAAAATAGATTTACAGAAAAATCAGTAAAGAAATCCAAGTTTGAAAGGGATATTTGACTTCAATGAAAGTATGCATGTAAGTAAACCTGAGCACACAATGACGTGTTTGTAGGATTGGTACAATAGCTACTTATTACAGTGACAAAATTAAACTCATAGGGTGCCTGCAGATATAAAAAAAATGGTGCTTTACTTTAAACTTCTCATGCTGAGACCCATGCATGCCCAGAAGAGGCAGTATATTACTTCAACCTGACTCACCTGACATGTGTAAAGATTGAGTGCTTTTGTGGGGCTTTTTGATGCTTTTAGCTAATAACTGATTGAAATCAGCTTTTGCTAAAAGTGGCGAAAAGCCCCACTAAAGCATCTGATTTTTACAGATGCTGCAGACCTGGGTTGAAGTTACATGCTGCTTCTTCCAGTAAAGCACATTTGTTTTTGTGGGTTTTTTTTAAACTTCTGCAAGCAGCCTTAATTTCCTGTTCTCCAAGGGTATTTCAGAAAGTAAAGGCAATTTTTAAATAAAACCATTTTGTGTGCAATGACTGGGAAACTGGGAAGCAGCGAACATTAATGGTGATCTTGTCAAGTGAACCCATCATTTATGACTATACAGAAAAATGCTATGGACCAGTAAATGATCACTGCACATAAGATAATGTTATTTCAAAACTGTCAGTGCTTTCTGAAATCCACTGGTATTTTCTTCTATCATCTATAACTAAATATTAGTATTAGTATTATCAGTAAAGCCTTCATTATCTCAAAAACTGTAGGTCTCAAAAGATTCAGATTGGGATACAAATGAACAAGGAAAACATCTCAGAATGTCCATGAAAATATTTCTGTGGATGGCTTAGACAGGCATGATCCTGACTTGAGCAGACAGTTGGACCAGATGATTTTCTAAGGTCCCTTCCAACCCTATATTTCTCTGATTCTGTGTTTAAGAAAAAAAATCCCTTCTTTCTCTAAGTTATTGTCATACTATTTAAGGCCTCATGTTTATCTACTTATTTCTTTCTCCTCCCTTTATTCCTTTCCTCTATATACACCCCTCCCCACCCCACCCCCCAGTGTGTCTGTCTGTCTGATATTTTTGTTTTCCTCTCTTTCACATATTACCCAATAATAAGAGGTGCAAAGACTGTTTCTGCTATAAACAAGTAATGTCAATGAATCTTTAAATACAAGTATCCAATTAAGGATGCTTATTTGAAGTGACTGGGATATAGCAAGGATACAATCAAAATGGGAAAGTGTAACTGGAGGACTCTTGGGGCCAGTCTGTTATTAGCCTACCCACCTGTTTTTGGGCCAACCACCCACCTCTTCTCCTTGATGTTAAATAATTATGGTGTTAATTAGGTGGGAGGCTGCCCATTCTTGTCCCAATGCCAGGGGGCACTATCTGTGACTCCATTCCTCCCCTACACTGCAGCCCAAGCCTTGCAGATGGCATCCAGGTTAATGTTACTCCCTGCCTTAGACCGGAGCAAACCGAGTCCAAAGTTGGGCTCCACACACACTCATACCAACTCCCCTCTCACAAGAGGCCTCTTTCACTCCGCCTCTCTCTCACCAGGGACTCTAGTGTACCACCCATTACCAGGCCACACTCCACCACCCTGCTCCTCCTTGAGCAATCCCTTTGGGCCATCAGGTTTCACTACTCACCAGCCTTGCCATGCAGTCCCTTCAGTTCCCATGAGTTCCCCTACTCTGCATGGCCCAGCTTTGTGCCAAACCCTGGGCCAATTCCACACCATGCCCCTCACCAGGCAGCTCTACACACACACATCCTGGGCTCCCAGCCCTCTGGCTTCCCCCTTACTGGGGTCCCACACCCACCCCCTCACTGGGGCTCCTCATCTCCACCCCCTCACTGGGGCCATGGGGTTTCCCTCCCTGGTGGGACTCAGGTAGCCATAGCCATGCCTGGCCCCCTTGTATCCACAGTGTTGTGGGGGCTAGAGGTTACGGTGCCCCAACCTGCCTTTCATCAGGGTGGTAACTGGCCTGGTATTTCCTGGGGGTTCCCACACCACTGGGAGCCCCAGCAGGCCACTCACTCCTGGCAGAGTGCAGTTTTAGGTCATGCCCAGGACCAGGAGCCTCCAAACCATCCCCTTAAGCTCCTACCCTTACCACCAAGATGTAGCATTCACCTTACACCCAGTCAATGTTACTGCCTGGCCTGCCAGCAGCAAACTGCTCTGTTTATATAGGCGGCCAGAGATCTAAAATGGCTGCCACAATCAAGCACCTGCTGGCTGCTTGTCTCAGCCCTCAAAGTGGCAGGCACCAACAGTGCCCTGACACAGAAAGGAGTACCAAAAGACAAGACAAGACAAGACAAGAAGAGACAAGACAAGACATTCTTCTGCTTGGTCATTAACTTCTTGATATATCTGTCAAGAATACTAAAATATTTCTTCCTAAACATTATTATATATTATCATCTTCATAGTTCAGCCTCAGTCATTGTTTCAAGTAAAAAATACTTTTTTAGTGGAAAAATACCAAAACTTTCCCCCTCAACCCCTCCCCCCTCCCCAAATTTGTTCACATAGCTATTTTGTGGCAACTAAAAAAATGGTAGATCTTCCACGTAAGAAGTTTTTAAAGAAGACTATCCAACCAGCCCTTGCCACTGCTAGCTTGCAGGCAGCCCCATTAGCTGTTGCCATGGCAGTTCGCATCAGGCTGGAACTAAGATGTAGACTTCTATTGCCCCCTGGCTGGAGAGTGTGTCTTTGTAGTGGCTTCATTGTGCTACAGCCAAGAGGCTTTGCATGTGCCTGAGGCCCAAATCTGCTGAACTTTTACTCTCACACTCCACAAAGTTAGTGCTATGACCCAATGGGATTCACATTGAAAGGAATCAAATAGATTCTGTTATCTGTCATCTTTAGCCTGTCCTTTTGAAGAGCACTTTGCTGTCTATTTAAGCTACACTATTACTGTGGTAGCTGCTTGGTGTTATGACTGAAAAGTCTCAACTTTCCCCATCAAATATCAATCATCCAATATTCTCCATATTACATTTAGTGCTTAGATAACAACCATCTCCCAGCTGTGCTTGTACTGCAAACACTGAAAGGAGAACAGTTTAAATTGCATTTTTAATCAAAAGAGATCAGAATGATTGCTTCTCAAACCAGTAAGCAAAGTATATGCTTATCAGGAAATGTCCTAGGCAGTCTTGCTTTTTAAGCATGGGTTGCTTATTAAAGTACACAGAAGTCACATGACTGCACTCCAGACTAATATTCTGAGTTGCATCCTACTGTTATTTCTATTTTAAATCCAGATTGATTCATTTTTTTAGATGCTTTTTTCAAATCTTCATTTATCTGACACATTTAACCTGGAATTCAGGCTAAAATATAGGTATTAATCAATTTCAATTAAAAAAAATGTAATCTAAGTGCTAGGAAAGGCATTGTGTGATATTGCAGCACTATAAATAAATTCTAACTAATAAGTAATAATAATTAATAAGTAAGGGGTTTTTTTCATCACTTTCCCCCACCATAAATACTCAAAATATAAACAGATTAAACCTATTTGTGTACTCATACCTTCATGTAGAGTTATGCAAAATTTATGCTGGTCTCCTGAGAATAAAATTTGGACCAATATAAATCCATTTTTTTGACACTAAGTAGAGCAGAGATATGCAAAATATCATTTTTTTTCATAATTCTGGTAAGATGAGCTTAATGGTAAAATCAATATAAGAAATGATAATAATTATATATATATATAAATATATATATAGATATATATCTATATCTATATATAAGATTGGGTGTTGGTATTTCTTATTTTCATAAAAACATCCTACAGCAATCAGTGTGATTAGATAGAGTATATATACATTTCTTAAATTACAGGAAACTGCAAGTACTAGCAACGAATTGTTATCTCTAGTTGAGTATCATATTGATTATCTATTTCCCTTAAATGTTTCACCATTACATATTTATACCATATTTACCCAAATCAGGATGACTCTGATTTTAAGGTGACCCCCCCTCAATTAGATTCTGTCCATGGAAAAAAAATTAAATGTTCTAATTTTCCATGGATATAATCTAATTATTGGAGGGTCTTCTTAAATTTCCCCACTGCTTCAGTGGGGACAATAGTGGCAAGGCAGGTGGGGCAGGTGGTAAGGGAACAGATAGTGGGGAAGGCAGTGGGGGGCAGGTGGTGGTCAGTTATGTGGCCCTTGCCTCCCCACCACTAGCTCTCTGCTGCCTGTCTCCCATGCCTGCACACCCCACCACCTGCCCTCTTCAATGGTGCCTGCATGCCAACACCAGCTCCCCTGTTTCCCTTTTACTTGCCTTCTGTTTTTGTACTCCCTGGCACCTGCACCACCCCCAGTGCTGATCCCATCCCTACACCACTCCACTGCATGCAACCACTATGTACTCAAAGATAAAGGGCTTTTGGGCTATTTTAAATGGAGGGCAGGGGGCGCGGGAACAGGACACACATCTTTACACAGGTAAATATAGTTAATGCTGATTTTTCATGGTAACTGCCTCAGAAGAACTGTTCTTTCATACTAAAGCAAGAAGCAGGAATGGACACTGGAAGAGGAAGTCATCTTAATCCATTTCAGTCTTCACATCTGATTTACATTTCCTTCATTGTCAAATTGCAACTTCAGTATCGACCATATTTTTTATATTGTTCCAAAACTATATAACAAGGAGCAAACATTTACAGTAGGAATTGTTAAAAAGGGGATATCTCTTCATATGACCTGTTTTAGGATTTTTGTCTTTTTTTAAAAAGTCAACTTTTTTTTTGTCTTTTTCATGGAAAACCAATTGAAAGTGTTCATTTGAATGATTTCATCATCATGTTCTCTGTTTTTGCATATATGGGCTTCAAAACTATCAAGGACATTCCATAAAGTCTTACTGCCCAAGAGGTAAAATAACACTTCATCAAAAGTTTGCTGATCTGCCCAACAATACTTATAGCTGATATTTCCTTTTTTTGGGTAATGCACATATACAATGTGGTTGTTCCATTCAAGAGAGTTGAAAATAATGACTATAACAGCTGTAGTTTGGAGACCATCTGCAATATATGATGGAAGGCATATACCAGGAGCTATAGGAAGTGGGCAAAGTATATTAGAATATTGGCTCCAATTGCCACAAGGAAAATGAGAATTAAGCAACACAATTTTTTTTTCCTTTCTTTCTTGGAAGGCAGTGTACATGTGGACAGTCACAGTGTCTTGTGTCCTCTCTGCCCATTTCAACAGGACCTGGAGGTGATGTTTCGTGGCAGCTGCACCATGAAAAGCCCACCCAAACAGACAGACCTTCTACAAACTGTCCATCTCCAAAAAGAAACAGTAACCAATAGTGCTACTGCTTCATGGAGCCCTGACCACAGGCACCTTTGTTTGCCACTTATATCCAGCAGTGTCAGTGGCCTGCCACTTCTGCAAGAGGAAGGTAGAGGAGAATAGGTGGAGGGAAAAAAAATATGGAGGGGCAGACTGTATGCACACGCTCTGCCCCCCGTCTCCACCCAACAGGTAAGTCTGTAGGGGAAGGTGTGTGGGGGGGGAGATCTGGTGGGTGCAGATTGAGATCCCCATGGTGAGGGAGGAGTGGAACAGGGGCTGGGGTGAATGGGGCCCTGGTTGAGCTGGGTGGTGGGATAATCAGAGCCCAGAAGGCTCATTCATGGGTGCGGGGGGGGGGAGGGGTCTCCCACCACTGTACACACCTCAGCAGAGGCCCGGAGGGCAAGTATCCCCCTGTTCGTGCATGAGGTGGAGGTGGCTGCAGCTGCAGGCTCTGCTCTGTGCCCCACTGCCTCCAGACCCAGGCGATGCCATGTGCATCCCACCATGGGGTGGGCAGGGAGCATGGCACAGTGGCTTTGTGCCTCTCCCAAGGCAGCTGTAGCAGAGAACAAAGTGCAGTGTGCAGTGGCAGCTGCCTCTGCACCATGCACAGATTGGGGCACGTGGCCCCCGGGCCTCCACTGGGCTGCATACTGTGGTGGGAGCGCTCCTATGCCCCTGGACAAGCACCCAGACTCCAATTGTCCTTCCATCTGGCCCAGCCAGGGCCTTATTCACCCCATCCCTTGCCTATGCTTGTGCCCTGCTCCCTCCTTTAACACAGAGGCCTTGATCTGCACGCCCCCCCCCCCCCCCAGCCCCTTCTCCTTCACAGAATACACTAACTGGTACTTGCCTGCCTGTGATTCTGGCTACATGTGCACCCCTCCCCACCCCTGCAGCAGCTGCCTGGAGCCCGCTGCCCCACATTTCAGGGGTTGAGCCCCCTTACCCCCAGCCTTCCACTGCCTATGTAGAGGAGACTTGCCTTCCTGACCTTCCTGGACTGCTCCCAGTTGCAGCCACTCTTTGGAGCCCTCAAGCACCATCTTTAACACAATGGATGTGGGATTTCTCCCAGACTATGTGTATTTTCTTTATCCCAGATTGAGCCATAGAGGAGAGCATTATAAGCCTGGCAAATTTCCTGCTGAGCTAGGCCAAGATGGTGACCTTAGGAGCCACAGAAACTGGCTCACAAAAGCCTTCTGTGGTGACACCCTCCAACTCTTTATGGTCCTAATCCATGTGTTTCTTCTGAGTTTGGACATTTTACCATGCAACAAAATGTGGACCTGTTTATGTCATACTGGACTATGGAGAGGCACTCTGCAAGGTGGAATATGGATGACTAACCCGAAATGTATAACACTATGAAATAAGTTAAGAGGGAAGAGATTTCAATTCCTAATGATAAGGATGCTTTGTTATTGACAAATATTTCATGCTCAGCCCTTTGGGGACACACACTTTTTCATTTTCATCTGTTGTTTTAAGCCGCATGTGTGCAAGAATTTCCAGCCAGCTTTCTTCCTGCTGTAACTCTTGCTGTTCAGACTGATTGGGTCTCTGTGCTCTCAAAAGTTGTTGCCTGCAGCCAGCCCCCTGGAATCTGGCTTAGATGCAGAAAGAACAACTCAAATTCTTGCTTGGTGGTAGAGCTCAGAGTGGTTTTTTGTCTCTTAAAACAGTACATTAGTGAGTCTGTATAGCAATCAGCCCAGCTCAGTGAAATTGTCCAGAATGATGGTAAGTTGCACATTATATGTAGCCGACACCTCTTAAGCCACTATGAGAGGGCAAATCTCACAACCCCATGTTTATAGCTAAGAAGCCCCAACCTGTGGCACCACATCTTTCTCTGTTGATGTGTCCCTTATTTACTTGTCTCATTGCCAAGTGTAAGCGGCTGCAGCTTACCTCTTGCCAAATTTGGGCACCTGCAACTCAACCCTTGCCAAGTTCAGGCACTGGCAGCTCACCTCTGTTATCTCTACTTCGCTATTGAGTTCGAATTTTTTTACAGTTCAAGTTGATCAGCTACTATTTTTTCTTTGAATCCACATTTTTCTCACTGCATATTTTTCTCATCATTCAGCAGAGAGTGAAGCCTAGTACTCCTAAGCTCCTTTATGGTACCTTAGCTTAAATATAGCTTAACATAACTGTGGTCTAGAGTAACTGGAGTGCCTACATCATCTTTTTAAAAAAAAAAAAAATTATAATAAAGGTTTAAAAAAATCCCTCCCTCCTTCCCTTCCTTCCTCAGCAATATTTGTTGACTTCATATGTTATCTGTAACACAGAGAGAAAAGTAGAGATTGCCCTACAATACTACAATCTGTAGCTCCCACACAATTACTGTCCTGCTGTGGAGTTTATTAGTTTACTTTAGTCTCATTGCCCTGCATTTGTAGATGCCAAAACCTTTACTGCACAGCTAATTGGTCAGTAAATATCTCATGTAGCTGTCAGTAAATGTCTGCAGTAAATGTCTCATGTCGATGCACCTACTATGTAGATACTATTCCAAAGTCAAAAGGCTCATGATTTACGATATAGTTCAATAGGCTGGGCCCCAGAAAAATCAACAATGTTTCAAGCCATGTTGAACCCAGAGCTCAGCACTTTTCAGTATGAGCAATGCGCGGGGCCATGCATCCCCTGGAAGCACCAACCGTGAAACCGGAAGTGCCAGCAGAAGTGCATTTCTGGTTTTGCCAGTTTCACCGCTGGTGGTTCCAGGCTCAGCAATTGACCACTAGGGGACCCCCTCCCCCCAGTCAGTGATCTGGTGCCCCCCAGACGCAGGAGGCATCATTCACACATGCTTGTCAGTATGTGTGTGTACTCCAGATACACCCCCACAAAGGATCCACATGCTAATTAGCTCCACAGTCATGACTGGAACCAGGTAGGGGGTCTTCCAAAAAATTATATGAAGATGAAGCACTGGGCCACCTGTGCTGAGGGGGAATGAGTGCAATGGGCACATCCATATATGTTATTTAGATGAGTTACACTAACCTATCTTTGTGTGTTTGTCCAATATAGGGGAGGTGTTTAATAGTCATGCTCAGGGTTGGCTTAATTTAATTCATTTAATTGGTTTCCATTACTGAGCACAAGCTGCTTTTGGCAGAAGTTTGATGATAGAAAATGTATTTAATGAGGTTTCCTTATATGTGAATGTAAGACAAGGAGCCTTTTTTCCCCATGCTCATTCAGGAGGAAAAAAACTTTTCTTATATTTGAGTAAATACAGTATTTAACTTCTCTAAGCAATTCCTAACCTGTTCTTCTCCTAATTTAGGCTTTTTTTTCTCCTTCCCTATCTTGCTGCCAACTGCACTCATCTCTTGATAGCTTCCTCTGCTTGTGAAAACTGAAATTTAAATAAACTATTAAATACATCAGCCTTCTCTGAATCATCTGAGACTAGATTGCTTTATGCATTCTTTAAGAAACCTATGGTTTCTCTCGTCTTCCTCTTCCTCTTTGACATAATTGTAGAATTCCTTTGTATCCAAGTCTCCACTTTTTATAGGATTTCTTTTTGAGTTTCAACTCATTGAAGAGAGGGCTTTCAAGCCAGGTGCATCTTCTGTTGCACTTTCTGTTCTTTCATTACTTTAGCATAGCTTGTTTCTACACCCTTAAAAGGGTCTCCTTAAATTACAACCAGGTGTCCTGGACTCCTTTCCCCTTGACCAAATGCACAGAATGTGGACTCACCATCACTAACACCCTGTTCCACTAGAAAAACAGGCATAAGATATCATGGCAACACCCACAATTTAAGAATTGACACCAAATTGACTGTGTCCTTGTGCATGCATTGCAAACATGTCTGCATCACCCAAGCTATGCTAGGAGTTGATTCTTGCTGAATTGATTACCAACTCATCCACTTAGTTATGTCATTCAAACTGGTTCCCAAATGATGGCTGCAGTAGAAGCAATGCCTATGGAAGATCAACATTGAAGTCAAGGACCCAAGCAAGTGAGACCCCCTTCCACCAGTGCCTCAACAAAAAAATGGTGAATTCCATTCAACAACAATGTGAGAAAGTCAGCAACCTGTGGGGTGCCCTCAAGGCCACTCTTATCAATGCCTATGAAGAGACACTTGGATTCTTTACCAGAAACCATCAAGACTGGCTTGATGACAATGACAGGGATATCCAAGAGTTGGTCCATCACAAGCACAAGGCCTGGTGTGCTTGGGAAAAATGACACCAACTGCAAGCAAAAGAAATCGAATAAGCCAAAGTAGAGGTCCAAAAGAGGATATGCAATATGAAGAAAAAATGGTGGGAAGACAATGCTAAGGAGTTTTAACATCTCACTGGAATCCATGATATGTGCAGCTTCTTGAGTGCCACCAAAGCTATTTATGGTGCAAGCACTCAGGGACCAACCCCCTTGGGACTTAAGGATGGAGGAGACCTGATCAAGGAAAGGGGAGCCATCAATGCTCATTGGAAGGAGCATTTTGAAGACCTTCTCAATCAAGACTATGTTGTTGACAAGAGTGTTCTCGACTCCACTCTGCAACACCCTGTCAGGGATGCTGCCGTTGCTGCTCAGTGTGGGCAGGCAGTCTGAAGCAAGCACGGGGCAGGCTGGGGTGGGGGTTGTGTGTGTAGGTCCTGGCTGATCCACAGCTGGTCCACTCTGGCCAGGGTGATTTCAGAGTGGGTGCAGGGCAGGCCAAGGGCAGGGCTGTGCACTCAGAAACTGCTGGGTACAGGTGACTGTGGTGGGGAGGAGCTGTAGGGTACACAGGCTCTGGGCTGTTGCTGACCGGAGCTGACCAGCCCATGGCAGCTCCCCAAAACTGCCTCTGTGGCCCATGGGCCCAAAAAATTGTCTGCCCCTTGTTTATGGTATCAAGAGGCACAACTAATATCATCTTCACAACTTACTAGATGCAGGAAAAAATGCCAGAAACAATGTAAGCCTCTTTATGTGGCCTTCATTGACCTCACAGAAGCTTTCAATTGTCAGCTGAGAAGTGGTGAGGAGGACTCTTCTAAATTACAGATGCTCCCCAAAATTTGTCACCATTCTCTGCCTACTGTATGATGGTATGCAAGGGGTGGTTCTCACTAATGGAAAACCAGGATAAGCAGAAAATGTGTTGCCAAACAAATCAAGAATCCAGAGCCACACAGCCCGCATGGAAACACAAGTTCAAGCTGCAGTAGAGTCTGTTGACCTCATCAGCCATTGTCAAACACACAGATAAGACAATCATGGAACACAATTATCCTCAACTGCAAGGGACTGCTGAAGAAGAAGGATATAGGACAACACCTTCATTTTTCTGTTGCCTGTCCTTTCTGAACAAGCTATATCCATCTGTAGCATTACTTCAATCATGTGAACTATTCCACCATGTCTCTGTAATCCCTATTACATCATAATTCTCTGATTGTTCAGGACTTCCAGTTTTTTCTGTTTGATCTCTATACTTGCTGTATTAGTGTGTAAGCATTTCAGACATCTGACTGTCCTATCCTGTCCCTGAGACCATTGTTAAGGCTACCATTATTACTTACACATACTACTTTTTTATCCAGGTTCCCAGGCTCTTTACTTACCTCCACATACTCATTTTTTATTCAGGTCCCCAGGCTCTTTACTTACCTCTGGGCTTTTTGTTTAACCTAACAAAAGGAAATCTGAGAGGAAATCTGAGTGTTTTCTATAAATATATCAGGTGGATAAAATCAGGAAGGGAGAAGAGCTATTAAACAAAACTAAATGCAGTGTTTGCATGTGAACAAATGGGTGTAAACTGGCCATGAATTATTTAGGCTGGGTATTAAGAGAAGACTTTTGAACATTAGAGGATTGAGGTTCTGAAACAGATTTCTGATAGAAGTAGGGGAAAAAACCCTTTAACGTCGATTAGTTAAAGATAGAGCCTAATAAATTATTAAAGGGATTATATGACATGGTTACTTGTGAGACCAGGGAACTGAACTTGATGGCCCAAAAGATTCCTTCCACTCCTATATTCCACTCATATTTTTTAATTCTCTATTCTTTGATTCTCTCTCTTGGTCTTTATGCATCCTAACTTGTACTTGGTTCTCTAATTGTGGCTGGACATTGAGAAGAAAGCTGAAGTCAATAATTCTCCACTAGGGTGTCAGATACCTTGGGGTTCCATTAGATCCTCATAAGGAAGCCGTGCAATATCAGCACTGTTAAGAATGCAAACACCTACTCAGGATTGACAAGCACATACAAATCC
The DNA here is from genome assembly GCF_030867095.1 of Alligator mississippiensis. Classification (NCBI taxonomy): domain Eukaryota; kingdom Metazoa; phylum Chordata; order Crocodylia; family Alligatoridae; genus Alligator; species Alligator mississippiensis. The sequence goes on from NC_081828.1 coordinate 72,918,554, forward strand.
ATGGGGTCAAAATCTTTCTGACCTGTTATAGTTGTTCTGAGTTCTTTGCAACAGAATCACTCTAACATTTTTCTATAGTCAAGAAACAAGTGAAAGATGAGAGCTGGGATTTTCTGAAGGGTGCCGTGAGACTCAAGAGGGGTAACTTGAGTCTATAAAGGTTGAGAATTGCTGTCTTAAGTGAATGGTTCCTAGTGGTGTTCCATTGACAGCAGAGAATGTTGTACCTTGTTTTACGCTTATGTAAGTTGCAGAAAAGCTACCATCTCCTTTTTACTTTCTTATACTAAACACTTCCTCTATGTATATACCCAGGTGGGGGAGTGACAATATTCTCACAAATATTCCATGACATGTGGATTTTCATAAATTTCAGCTGTTGACCACATGTTCAGTCTTCAGATCTTGCACAGAAGGGGGTATTCTCCTGCATCCTATATTTTATTCATACATGTAAACACATTCTATAGTACAAATCATATTTCTAAAGACATATTTTATTTAAAATATATGAGGCCAGCATATTTTATTTTTAATTCGAAGGTTTTAACTAATAAAACAAAAAAGGATATCTCAGTATATATTATATTTTCAGTATCTTGTCTTCCTGTTTGAACATCAGGTTTTGTGCTAAAAGCAGATGTCTTTGCCATGTGTCCCTCAGTCAGCTTAATTTATTCACAGTCTGAATTCATTCCCCAAAGAACTATTTATTAACATAATTTTGTTTTTACTCTTTCCATATAATACTCAAATCATAGTAATAGTAAGAGTATAAAAAAATTGATTAAACCTAGAAAAAAATGTAGATATGTATGTTAAAAGTAATGCTTCTTAATAATGCTTCTGTTTAATTTCAAAACAAAAATCTGTGTTATTCTTTAGGTGCAGAACTTTATGCTTTTCTGGGCAATTGAAACTAAAAATCCAGTGAGTGCAAGTAATACCTAAATCTGATGTTGTTTCCTCTCATAGTCATTATCTGTTTTTAATTAAAATTTCAAATAATCCAGCTATCATTCATTCATTCATGGTGATTCATTCATGGAGGTTGGTTACTACGTGTGTTACAGATGTCATTATTACTCTTTTCTTAGAAATAATTTTAAAAATGAATTGTTTTGCCTCTTTTTTGTGGGGGTTGGAAGCCATCTTTCTATCGATAAGTAAATAAAGCACATCAAAAGGTGAAAGAATGGAGAAAACATCAATATTTAAATTCTAAATTGGATCAATGAAGCAGTCCTTTATGTTTCCAAGGTAGGGTTTGGTGTGCCTGAATCAGTGCACATAAATATAACCCTCTTGCTCTCTATAACCTTTATTAAAATTCAGTAAAAATAAACTGTTGAAAGTTCTGGAATGTCAGGATGAGGGTTTGTAACTTAAGGGTTTTGTTCATCAGTCTGCACTTCTCATTTCTAGCTATACAGTAGAATTTCTGAAATACTAACATGAATTGTCCTTCTTTCCTATCAATCTGAGAAATAGAGAAGTGCAACTTATTCCCCAGCCAGGTCTCACTGTCCTTCCATTCCCTACTCAATGTCCTGCTTATAATCAGTTCAAGTATATCATGATTTAGTTTTATAATATTCTTCAAAAAATAATAGATGCTCCAAGAGTAGAAGTGAGTCACTGCCCTTTGCATTCAATATTCATTGGATAAACTGGATAGAGAGTAGTGCAGTGAGGAAATTCCTGCCCCTCTTAAGGAACAAAGGTTTAGGCTAGAACCCTAAGCAAGTCATATCAAGAATCACTATACTGAGGCTGCATACTTACATTCACATTAACTGGAAGAGTTCCCCTAGGTTTGTTCTCCTCTTAAAGGGTATAGGCTGGAGAAACTTACCCAGGGCAGTGTGTATGACATTTGAATCTTGAGACGCTGAAGAATGAAGAGCTTGCAGTGCTGATATTGTACAACTGGGAGTACGGGAAGGGAGGGGGCTGTACACACATACCAGTGTGCTCTGCAGGCTCCCTTAGTGTTCCTGGCAACAGATGGCAGCAGTTCACAGGATAACCCTGATTGGCTGGGGGGGGGGGGCGGTTCCCCACATGCTCAGCAGTGGACCTGGAAGTGGACTGGAAGTACTTCCAGTCCACTTCCGGGTCTGCTGCCAAGCACATGGGGTGTGTGTGTGGGGGGGGGGGGGGGGCACGCTTCTGTGGGATGGTCCATCCACCCTACCATCACAGCATTCATAAGCCATACCTGGTATTATAGTATTATAGTGCTTAGGGTCAGAAGGGACCTAAATAGATCATCAGGTCTGACCCCCCTTCCCTGGGCAGGAATGAGTGCTGGGGTCATAACACCTCAGCCAAATATCTATCCAGCCTCCTCTTGAAGACCCCCAAGGTAGGAGAGAGCACCACGTCTCTTGGGAGTCCATTCCAGAGCCTGGCAGCACTAACCATAAAGTAATGCGTCCTGATGTCCAGCCTGAACCTTCTCTCTAACAATTTGTGGCTGTTATTCCTAGTAACCCCTGGTGGTGCCAGAGGGAACAGAGCCTCACCCAATTTCTGCTGGTCCCTCCTGGTGTGTTTGTAAATGGCCACCATATCCCCTCTCAGCCTTCTCTTGTGAAGGCTGAATAGATTCAGGCCCTTTAGCATCTCTTCATAGGACCTGACCTGCTGCCCCTTGACCATGCGAGTGGCTCCTCTGGACCGTCTCAATGCTAGCCACATCCCTCTTGAAGTGCAGCACCCAGAACTGGATGCAGTACTCCCAACTGTGGCCTGACTAGTGCCACAGAGGGGAAGGATCACCTCCTTGGACCTGCTTGTGATGCATCTGTAGATGCACAACAAAGTGCAGTTAGCCTTACTGACAACTTCCTCGCATTGGTGGCTTATGTTCATCCTGGAGTCAAAAAGACTCCAAGAACCCTTTCTGCCACTATGTTGACAAGAAGGGTGTTCCCTAGCCTACAGGTGTATTTCTGGTTCCTTCTCCCTAGATGCAGTACCCTGCACTTGTCTGTGTTGAATTCCATCCTATTCTCATCTGCCCACCTTTGTAACCTGTCTAAATCTAGCTAGATTCTGTCTTTCCCCTCCAGCGTGCCCACCTCACCCCACATCTTGCGAATCCCACATCAATGAATTTGGACAGCATGCTTTCCACACCCACATCCAGATCACTGATAAAGATGTTGAAAAGTATAGGACCAGGACCAAGTCCTGGGGGACTCCACTGCCCACATCTCTCCAGGTCAAAAATGACCATCCACCACCACTCTCTGGGTGCGACCATCTAGCCAATTTGCCACTCATCTGACTGCGCAGGTATCAATACCACAGTCACCTAGTTTGTTTTTTTTAAGAAAATGTGGTGAGAAAAAGTGTCAAAGGCCTTCTTAAAGTCCAGAAAGATGACATCCAACTTGACGCCCTCATCCACAGACTTCATGACCTGATCATAAAAGGAAACCAGATTAGTCAGGTAGGATCTGCCCTCAATAGATCCATGTTGGTTGCCCCTGAGCATTACCTCGATGTATGTAGAAAAAACATTTAAAGCTGTGTCTATGGCCAAATCACTGATTCTCCGAATCAGCATTGAATCTTCAGATTCAGATTCATCCAAATCAAATCAGAACAGTGATCTGAATCCATGAATCATATAACTGTCCCCCAATTTGGGCAGAATCTAAGTCCAAATTGAATAAGGCCTGTTTTGCACACCCCCTAATGCTTATATATATGCACTTTAGGAATAATACAATTGTGAACTATGTGTAAATGCCACATACACCACTTTTGCTGCTAGAAAGCGCTGCCTTTTAACTGAATGAAGGGGAGTAGCATTTCACCTCAATTGTCCATAAACTGACAAAATTTGTATAGTCAACTTCTATTTAATTCTCTACTGCTTATTATAGTTCTAAACTAGGAACTGTTTTCTTTAGAGAGAACCATTTATAAAGCTGTCTGGAGAACAACAATTCCATTTCCTGATAACTGTCAAGATTTTGAAATGTGTTTCTATTTCCTATTACAATGAAAAGCTTCTATTTTTTTCACAAAACACAATGGTAATAAAACAGTTGCTTCTGGATCATGTTTTTAATTTGGGCCTCTCTCTCTAGACTTAAAATATTCCAAAATAGTAAATGGCAAATTGTGTCTTTATATTTGCACATGTCACTATTTTAAAGTTTGTCCTTTCCAATCCCATTATTTGGACCACCAGTGCAGTTTCAAATAGAAACTGTAGGAAAGAGGAAATACTTATTTCCCCACATTAGGTATTAATTGAATAGCTTAGAATGTCTAGGTTATGGAAGAAAGCCTGATTCTTTCAGTTCTAATATTAACTAGGCCAATGAATCACTTGAAGAAAGTTATCAGAGGACTGTTTTATGGACGTTCTATCAAATAAATACCTCATGAGTCTAGGGTACATAAGCAAAGTTTACCTTCCATTGAGCTATGCTGATTTGCATCAGGAGAGTATGTGACACAACAGGCTTTAAATTATGAGTTTCTCAATGTTGTGATGAAATGGAAAGCAAAACAAAAGTATCCAGCCTTATAACCCAGGTCTTCACCTTATTTTACCATCTGAATTTTGTTGTTACAAAGTATTTTCTTACACAGTGCAATCTGTGCCTCAAATTCCAGCCAGCAAAAAGAGTGGCTTTGTATTCTGCATCCTCTGAGAATAAACCTGGAAAAAATCTGAAAACAGAATCATTACTCATCAAGTAGTCTATCTCAGAAAGGAGGCCCGAGAGAACATTATGCTTTTCTGTATAGTCTCCTTTCTCCAAATACGATTGGCTGACTACGATTGGGTGTTGATTTTCCAGGGCTTTCCAATTTGGCATATCATTTGCACTCATGCAAAGTAAGTTCAACATAAGTCTAAAATGTTGTTAAATCAGAATATATGCACTTTCCACAAGCACCCATGAAAACATCACACAAAAAGGTGAACTGGCAAATCTATATGTGTTTCAAAGTATTCAGTCATGCATTTCATATTGTTCTTTAAAAGTATTTATAGTTTTATATTTACTATTCTGTTATTTTTATATTCACGATGGATACTTACCATAAAACCTGTTATTCCAAGTGGTGCTTAAATGCAGAAAAAATATAAATCTGTCCTCCTGTCCCTTTAATTTTCCAACCATCATCATGTTGCTGCATAAGTGGGGGTGGAGGGAAGACATACATTTTAACTTTGTGAGTGGAGAGAGGTGGAACTAAAATTGTATACTCACACTAAAATAGTTTATCATGTTGCAGAAGAAAACAAGATTCTTAATGCTGAAATCTTGCAATATAACCCAGTGAGGAAAAAGAATTGGTAGTAGTACTGGGCGATCATTTGTTAATGCCAAACAGAAATATTTGCCCAGCACAGTAGCATAATGTAAGGTGCCAGGATTCTGGTATGTAGATAACATTATATTAGAAGCTATAAATACCACATTCCCTCACATACCATATGCGCCAAAAATCAGCCCTCCAGTACTGGGAAGTGCATCTTAAGCAGGGAAGCGAATTTTCTACACTAAAAGGAAGGTAAAATATAAAGACATTGTCAAATGGTCACTGTGCTTCTTCCCCAGCCAGCCTCAGGGAGGGCAGATGCACTGTTCACACGAGGGATTCTAGTTTTCTCTGATTAAAAATCACAACTTCTCTGGTTTAAAAAAATTTCAAATTCTCTGACTAAAAATCCCAAATGTGTGTTTTCTGTGATTAAAATAAAACACCACCACCTATATATATAGGTAACAGCTGAACACAATGTTTTATTTGTATATTTACAATTTTAAAGCAATTTGGAAGCCTAGCAGTGCCTCAATCACTATAATAAATTGTAAATACATGTACATTTTGGCATTTGATTTGGGAATTTTATTATAAAAAAACAGAGCTCTCCCTGCCTCCATCACTTAACAGAACATGGGTCTAGCTGTGGCTGTCCCCGTGACACTGCTTTCTGGTACTGAGCAGCCCTGATATGCCAGGGCCATGCTCATGCCATTGCCCCTCACCCCCAAGCCAAAGCCCCTCACTCCTGACCCCCAGCTCTCCCAGCCCTCCAGGTGCCCTCACTCCTCAACCCCCAGTCCCACTGGAGGAGGCCTCTGGCTTACAGGGCCACGAGGCCAGGGACCCAGGTCTGCAGCCCCCTACCTCCCCAGCAGTGCCCAAGCCGCTGCTGCTGCCTATGGGAAGCAGCAGCTTCTGCAGCCAGAGCAGACAGCAGAGCCTAGCTCCCCCTCCCCCACAGGTGGCACAGCTGGAGTGGAGCCCATGGAGCAGGGGGAGCAAGCTGGCTGCTGTGGGCTCAGAGCCCCCTGCCCTGCTCCCCTCCCCCAAGCCATCTGCGACCCAGAAGGCAGGACACAGTGTGGCAAGGCAGAGTAGGGCAGGGAGGCTTGGTGCCACCACTGGAGCCTTATGCTACCATGGCACGTGGCGAGGCACCCCCTGCCCACCTGGCAGCAGTAGTGGTGGCAGTGTGAGGTTGTGCCCCCTGCTGCTGCCAGGTGGGTAGAAGGCACCTTGCTATGGCAGCATGGGGCTCCCAGCAGCATCATCAAGCCTCCCTGCCCCGCTCTGCCAGGTCCCACCCATTGGGCAGTGGCGACTCCAGGGGGAGGGCAGCAGAATGGAAAGCCTCGAGCCTGCACTGGGCAACCTGCATCCATGCCTGCCCTGCATACAAATCTGGGGGAAATGTGCTCTCCATGCCCCCACCCCATCAGGAGTGAATGGAGTGGCAGAGAGCCAGCCCCCACACCAACCCCACTGGGTAAGCCACCTGCACCTCTATCCCAATTCATTTCTGGGCCCTGCAGCCATGCATTCCCACTCTATCCCTAGGCCCCAGGCCCCATGCACCACCCTGCGCTGCCCCAGGTGGGCAGCTTTCCCAGCCCCAGCTCTGCCCATCTCCCTTTCTCCCTCACTGTGGGGCACTCAATCCTCCTCTCCCTCCCCCCACACTTACCTGCAAAGAGCTGCTCTCCATGCTGTCTGGCTGCCACAATGGATGTGTGCACATGCACATGCATGTAGCACCCCCCGCCTGATAGCCCTCTTCCCAGTCCCCCAGTGCCTTGCAGGCTGGAACTCTGCCAGCCCGCAAGAGGAGACATGCCATTACCTGCATTTTTCTCCTTAAAAAGAGGAAATCCATGTTTTATTGCATTTTTCCATGGTAAAAGGAAAACCTGGAGCCCTGCAGCTGCAGTTAGGATCACTTGCAGTCAGCATTCAGCCATGAAACTGGAAAACCCTTTTATTTTGTTTGTCTTCCCAAAACAAGGTGCATATCTTATTTGAGGACATGTGGTATGCAATAAAATAAGGTAATTATTGGTCTGACTTAGTATTTGTTTTACCACCAAGGTGCCAGACCTATACAATGGCCTTGATTCTAATTAGTGTTGATCATCCTCAGTATATACTGACTTTAATACCTGCTCTGCAGCTTGACCAATCACATTAATTATGACCAAAAATGGCGCAGGTACATACCTGAAAATGAACTGGAAAAAAATGGAAGAAATCCAAATTAAATATCTGTTATACAAGCACTTCTAAAATATATATCAGGTATCAACATCGAACTCTCAAGACAGGGAATTTCTATAAATGCATTTGAAAATGGCACTATATTTGAAGTGTGTAGTAGACCTAGTGGATTTTGGTGTTGTAAAGCAATTAGAACATTCTGGATAAAAAAAAAAAACTTAAGTAAAATCTAGGAAGCCATGGATTTGGAGATGATAACTATTCCTTGACATTATGATGCATATGTATTATTCATATTAACTATTGCTCAACAATATTCATTTTTGGATATTAGAGGTTCTCCTCCTTTAAGAGAAGGAGGGCTGATTGCTCCACTGAAGCAGGCAGCAGGCTATGGGTAAGTCCTGTGCCCATTGGTCCAAGCTTTTAAGGTTCTCACAATAATTGCAGAAATTCTAATAAGCAGAAGGGCAAGCAACAGAATAGTACAGAATACAGAAAGTACTAAAAGTACAGACTAGCCCTTCATTAACCTGCTATAATTCATTGTTTTGAAGCATGCATGGGGTGTTGGGCAGATGATCAGTAGGACCATAGCCACATGGTTCTAAAACCATTGGTTAGACTTAAGTATAGGAAAAGCAAGGCATATTTTATTTATTATTATTACTGTTTCTGTTTGTTTATGGTGAGAGTTTTCCAGCAATTCTAGGAATCCCAAAGACCTCAGCAAGCACAAAGGATATAATTGCAGCAGCACTTCTCTACTGGATCCTGCCACCTGGTTGGAGGGGAGTCACATCTCAGTCAGTCTTTCACATAGGTCCCTTGCTCAAATAATGTTTCCCTGGCTTTGGACCTGTGAAAGGATGATTTTTTGAGCCTAAGCACTGATGGGGAACATAATATATTAATGTGAACTATAACAGGAAAACAAACTGAGTGTCAATGAAGTATTTCTTGCATACTCCCTTTCCTATTAGCCCCATTTTATTATAACAACAACAACAGCAAGGAGGCTGAAGGCTGATAAAGATAACTATTGTCATATATAAAATACCAATTGTAAACTGAGGTATATTGAGTATTGCACTTTTCTTTGACACCATAACAAAAAACAAAACAAAACAAACAAATACCTCTTCCCCTCCAAAACAAACTAAATATCAAGGCTAGGAATAGACATTACACACAAAGCAGCTTAAGTGATCAGAAACTGGTTAAAACATGTAACAGAACATAAGTTCAGTATACATAAACCAGTTTCAAAATGGCTGAAACTGGTTTGAGATAAATCTGGTTGAATGTAGTATCAGACTTAACTGATTTGGATCAAACTGCTTTATGCAATGTCAGTCCCAGACCCCTTGTTGGTTTAAGTTAAACCAGAGCCCCCTAGCATCTGTGCCTTCAACACAGTTTCGCACCCTATCCTCATTGGGAAGCTAGCAGACTGTGGAGTGGACGCCTACATGGTCAGGTGGGTGGCCAACTGGCTTAGGGACCGCACGCAGAGAGTGGTACTGGATGGTTCTTTCTCAGCCTGGAGGGAGGTGGACAGTGGGGTCCCACAGGGTTCAGTCCTTGGACCAATATTATTCAATATCTTCATCAGTGATTTGGACGAGGGTGTGGAGAGCACCCTCTCCAAGTTCGCTGATGATACCAAGTTATGGGGCAAAGTTAGTACACTGGAGGGCAGGGAGCAGATCCAGGCTGACCTGGACAGGTTGGATTAATGGGCAGAGAGAAATAGGATGGAAGTTAATAAAGACAAATGTAAGGTACTCCACGTAGAAAGGAGGAACCCCCAGCACACCTATAGGTTGGGGAGTATCCTTCTCAGCAGCTCGGAGGCAGAAAGAGATCTTGGAGTCATAATTGATTCCAAGATGAACATGAGCCGGCAGTGTAACCAGGCCATCAACAAGGCCAATCGCACCTTGTCGTGCATTAGCAGGTGCATGACTAATAGAACAAAGGAGGTGATGCTCCCCCTCTATGCAGCACTGGTCAGGCCACAGTTGGAGTACTGTGTCCAATTTTGGGTGCCGCACTTCAAGAGGGATGCGGGGAATCTCGAGAGGGTCCAGAGGAGGGCCACTCGCATGATTAGTGGTCTTCGTAATAGACCCTACGGGGGGAGGTTGAGAGAGCTGAATCTCTTCAGCCTTCACAAGAGATGGCTGAGGGGAGATCTTGTGGCCACCTATAAATTTATTAGAGGAGGTCAACGGGGAATAGGGGAAGCGTTGTTTACTAAGGCGCCCCAGGGAGTGACTAGGAATAATGGGTATAAACTAGTTGAGAGTGGATTTAGGTTAGATATTAGGAAGAAATTTTTCACAGTAAGGGTGGCCAGGATCTGGAATGGGCTTCCAAGAGAGGTGGTGCTATCACCAACTTGGAGGTCTTCAAGAGGAGGCTAGATAGTCACCTGGCTCGGTCCTCTTTCCTGCCAGGGGCAGGGGGTCAGACATGATGATCCATTGTGGTCCTTCTGACTCTACAATCTATGAATCTATGAATCTCAGATGCTTTGCAGACCTGTACTGGACTGGGCTGTGCTCTCTGCTCCAGAGAATAGAGCTGGCCCTGCCCCTCTACTCTCTAGCCAGAGCTCCAGCAGAGACTGCAGGCACAGCAGGGCCTGCCCAACTTCCCCCTGAGTACCTCCCCCGCAACCTGCCCTTGCTGCTCAAGCAGGGATACCTCAGCTCAGCACTCTCCCTCCCTCCTATCTCCCACAGCATGGACCCCAGCCCTATGGAGCATGTGGTATGATAGCTAATGCTGAGAGGTGTCTGTATGTGTGTGTCTTCAGTTTTACTGGGACAGGCAGACACAACAGTAACTGCTTAGGGCTTTTTGAAGTTAATCAACAGGTCAGCTGGTAATATCCCTCCATTCCTTCCTTGGAAAAAGCTATTTAAGAAGAGCTTCAAATAATGAGAGAGGCTTTTGTTTTGTTAATGGGCTGATAAATACTGTGTTATCAGCTCCAGGCTGGCTCCGTCACCTGTCAGGTTTGCAGACAGCATGCGGAAGCAGGGAGAAGGAGATTGAAAAGCTCAGTATCATGAACAGATTATGCACTGTGCACCACCATTCTCTGCACCTCCTTTGCCTCAGAGTACTAGCCAGGGGCTGGGGCTGGCAACACTCCCAACCCTTGAGCAGTGAGTGGGGAAAAACCTGGGACTGTGCAGGAAGGATGGGGTTTAAACCCTTCCTTAATCAGAGGTCCTGCCAGGAGGTGGCCATGCTCCCCCTCAGCTCAGCACTGTTGGAGGGGAGGGAAGGCTGCTGTAGTGCCCCTGGCTTCTAGTCTGAACTATGGCAGGCATGTGCCTACATTTCTTCAGTACAGAGTGAATGCCTGTGCAGTTGCAAACTGATTCAATCTTGGCAGGTTAGACTAACCTGCCAAGATTGAATCAATTCAGGCTCAGGCTTTTTGAATGTCTGTCCCTAGCCCAGAGCATGAAATATTAAGGGCTGCACATTCAGGGCAGTGGTTCTCAACATTTTTAGGCTCAAGGCACCCTTCCATACACTCAAGATGCCCCTTGGAAAAAAACATCAACTGTTAGTTTTCACTCATTTTTGGCTATAGAAAAATACTACAGCAAATTTTCTGCTGCAAACAACTCAGAAAGAATATGAAAATAATAGGCCAGAGTGTTTTTTTAAACACTACTGATTGTTAAATGAACTCATGGTGTTTGTCTTGTGAATCATGTTTACATACCTAACAGTACAAATATTGCATGGCACCCTTGATAAGATCTCAATGCACCCCTGGATGCCCTGGCACCCTGGTTGAAAATCACAGCTCTAGGGGCTGATCTTCCAAGACAGAGAGTCTGGGCAGGGTACTATGAAGCTCTTATTAATGTTATGCACACCCACTTGGAAGCAACACAGAATTTAGGTAAAAGGAGGGGTAGAGCTTAACCTTATGCAGGTTAGAGATGCAACTGAATGAGAGATGCTTAAGCTTTTGTGAGCAAGAACTGACTTCATCAGGTACCATTTAGGCAGATCTCCTCCAAGAACCTGAAGTATTCAGTGATCACCAAACACCACATGGCACAGACAATTAAAAAGAATTAAGAAAATACCTGAATAAAGGAAGAGATACGTTAAGAATTCTACCAGAGCAGAAACTTTTTTGTGTTTCCAAACCAAATGGGGAATATTTAAACAGCACTTTACTTTGTATGTGCAAGAAATAGGTGCCAGCAAAAAGAAAGACAATCTGACAATAGCTGGTTTTAAGGTTCTTAATGTATTTCTTTGTTTTCATTTAACTCCAAAGAAGCTAATTATGAAATCACAACAAAAAAATTCAGAAAGTGCAACATGCGCCTAAAAAAAGAAATATGCAAGAGAGATGTCTTAAAACAAATTCTACAGAAAGAAAGTGGAAATATTTAAAAGTTAGACTTTAACTTTGGGATTTCATTGGCCACTTTATAAAAGAGCAGTTCAAGATTGGGATCTGGAACAAAAGGCTCAGAGTTTACTGGAACACATAAGCTTAACCCTTGGCAAAGCAACTATAATTTGTCAGGCACAGGAAAAATCCAGTTCAGAAAGAAATTGCTGAAGGGTGGTTAATTCTCTGGCCCCGCAGGTATTAAAAAACAAGTACCACAAGGACAGAGGCCTGAGTCCATCCCTCCAGTCCCTTCCACCCCCCTGCCTCTCTTCCTCCTCACCCCAGATGTTCACATGCAGTTGTGATCGTCATAAGCAAAACAATGCCCGTTATATGGGAAAAGATGCAGGAACTGTTATCAGATTATATTACTTTGCAAACAGCAAGGGATTGTGCACAGCATGGTCAAAGAAGGTGACAGAAGGCAGGGTAAATATGCGCCTTTATAGATTTACTAACTAAGATATAGAGAGAGAGCACAATGAACCCAAGTTCACTTCAGCAAATGCTGTGCTACAAAGACAGTGAAAACAGCACCCTTACCAAAGAGGAATAGCATTGCAGAAGAAGAATATTGAACCAACAGCCAAGATACAAATAGAATATCTATTAATTTTAAGCTAATCACTGGTATATAAGCCAAGACATTGTTAGTATTAACATTAAAAAGAAGTCACAAGTGCTGGAGGGTAAATAGGTAAAAGTCTGGGTGAACTTATTCTGATCAAAAACCTATGTAAAAGGTAAATAACAAATGGGGAAAGATACAAATCATAATAGTACCAGGGAACCTATTGTTAGGTTAAAAGCCCATCAAGATCTTGTTCACCAGTTTATGCATTCCTTGGCAGTACTAGGGACCCACCAAGGATGAGTTTGTGGTTATCTTCCAGGGAACAGACAAACTCTTAACAGATTGCAGAACAGAGCTGAAAGACCCCAACCTTCTCAAACTGAATGCCTCTAGTAAGGTTTCTGTTATTATAAAGGAGCAGCTAAAAGAGGAGCTGGATAGGATTATTGTGTTGGGAATCATAAAGCACACAGAAGAACCAAAAGTGCAAACACTTTTCTTAGTCAATGTAGGAAAAAAAGAGGAATTCTTTTATTTTGTATTGAACAATCCCCCTGTACCTCCAAAAAAGAACCCCTAAACAAATATAAAAAAAGGGAAGCATTTCCTGATCCCTACAAAGGGAGAAATATTGGGGAGATGGCTTATGCTGAATATTTTTCTAGGCTGGATGTACCTGCAAGGCTATGGCAGCCCCTATAGCAAAGTCAAACACATACTTGGGCACATTCATTGCTCAGTTTGGAAGACATAGCCTTTTTGGACTTGTGTTTCATTTAATTGTATTAAATATTTCACTAGAACATACCACCATTTTTGATGGGACTGAATGTATTAAGATTTATAGAGATAACTTGATCTGAAGGAGGGAAAAAACAGTAGAAAAGCATAACCAGCTAGCAATAGATGGTTGGCTAAAGCTAAACAAACAGCATGTAAATTCTGTGCAACAGAAGTAACACATCTGCAAGAAAAGTTGGTACATTGTGCTGAACAATTAAATAAGAATGAGGTTGAGGTGATCAACTAGATGCCTTCCCAAACAAAGGCAAAGCATAGAGATTCCTTGCTATAATGAACTATTTAGGGAAAAAAGTGTTCAGCCTAGCTGCCATAACCAGCAAGCAGAGAACACTACTACACAAGGATGGTCATGGACTTAGGAAGTGAATCTTAAAAAAGAAAAAAAAGTTTAAGAAATTGAAGGAGTTAATGAAAGAGTCTCCAGTCCCGAGGCCCCTAAATTATCCATGGATACGTCATGGAGAGTACTGACATAATTAATACATTAAAATAAAGGAAGCTGTTTTGGCTTTGCTCCATGGATGTAAAAAGTTTCATGCTTTTATTTATGGAGACAATGGATATACTGAGGGTTAAGCACCATGAAAGAAAAAACAATTTCTTAAACTAAAAAACAATGTGTGCATATAAGCAAATGGTTTAAATTGGACCTAAATAAATTTAGGCTGGTCATTGGCGACTGGTGCCACCTTAGTCAGGGGGGGCATGTGCCCCCCACCAGTGACCAGTCAACGACCTGGGGCGTCCCCCACAGCCAATCTCACTGACCTGCGGGGGGGAATCCAGCGTAGCACTTCCAAGTGGCCATGGCACTACATCTGGCACTCCCACTCCCCGGACAGCACTCACAGGGGGGGCACTGGCACTCCTGCCTGCTCCCCCTGCCCAATGCCTAAGCAGAGAGCATGGCCAGTCAGGGGGTGCAACAGCACTCTCAGGGGATGCATGTGCACCCCTGTGCACCCCTTACATGTCACCACTGAGGCTGGTGGAAAAGCTTTCCAACCAGTGTGTGGTGGCGAGGTGCTCCCTCAGGGACCAGAGGCACCAGGGGCAGACCCTAATGCTCACAGAGAGGGGGACAGGGACCCTGATGCAGCTGCAAAGTTACCTAGGAGGTGGTCTGGGGCGGAGAGAGAGCCACGTGAGCTAGTGCTGCGTCAGCTCTTCAAGCAGCTGTCCATTAAGCTGGGCAGAGGCCAGCTGATTACGTCATCCGGAGCCACCACCACGGGATATACAAGGTGGTGGCACCTCAGGGTAACAGACAGGCCATAGCCCAGCATTGGTATGGCAACCTGAAGATCCACACAGTTGGTGAGTGGACAGCGTGTAGAGGAGGCAGAGCCCTGAGAACATCTGCAGCGAACCTGTGAGTATCCCCATCTTCAGGTCAGGGGGAAGGAACACCACTGAACCCCTCCTTTTACCATTCCATCAAATTGTGGCAGGCAAGTCGGGGGCCCCTACCATGGAGTGGGAGGATATTAACAAGCACCAGCCAGGGGCACTACACAGTGAAATGCAGTTTTTGTAGAAATAGGAGGGCAAAAAAATCTAGTTAGCTGAAAGATGCAACTTAATCAGTTCATGAAAGAGATTATATGGTATTGTTTCCTGTGATAGCAGAGGCCCAGATTTAATGACCCAGGAGGTGCCTTCCAATCCTGTATTCCTATGTAAGAAAAGACAGTAAAAAAGGATAGAAAATTTTGGTGTCATTTTAGTGTGTCATGTTGTAGCAAAATGAAAATCAACTCAACTGTTTTATGAAATCTGGTTAGATCATGCCTGTCCATATTTCATATGACCAAGAGCCTTTCACAGTGCAAGCAGAACTCTGCAGGGGTGGCTCCACTGGCAACAGTGGTAGCACATAGCCCTTATTCCCCCAGTCATATGGGATGCACAGGCAATATGGAGACTCCCACCACACAACAGTAGGTGGCCAGGGTGGCCTGTCAGACACATGCTGTTCCCTTATAGGCCACTTGTGGTCCCTGGGCCGCCAATTAAGCAGCCAAGCTTTAAATGAAAGTTGCAAACATTTGAAGCAAGTACAATGAGAATATTTGGGGAACCACCACTGTTATACATTTCTCTTTTGGTTTGCCATAAGGGAAATGACATATTTTTTACTATCATTACAGTTCATGATGTGATAAGTGTGCTACCTCACAGCTCAGGAAAAAGCAGGATGACTTCTTGCTTTCAAAAAAGCTTTACTGCAACAACTAACAGACACCCAAAGAGGGCTGACAACTTCCTGTTGATATCATCATATCTTCATGCCAGGGTATTTGTCTTGGTATAGTTAATGCATATGGAACTTCATCAGCTTTTAGGCATTTCTTATATTCACCTGAACTTTTTTCAAGACATAAAAAGATGGATGGGTATGTGGTTCTGTAGTATTACTTCAAGGATTTCTGGTCTGCTATTTCATCTAGTATACAGATATGTTGTAGTGTCTGTATGACTGGTAAGCCAAACAAAGGTACATTAAGATTACGGATCACATAGTTTTCCTGATCTATAGTTCTTCACTTCAGTGTCACTTTTGCATTGAAGGATTCCAGTACTTTGAGGGTAATGCCACCTAGTCCCTGTAACCTTTTAGTAAGAGGAAGGATCCCATCCCTATGCTTCCACTCCTGTATCAATTTTAAATGGAATTGACTGCTCATTGAGCTCTATCTCTGTCATCCAGACCCCTGCATCTGATAAAGGCTCTGTAAGTCCTTCTAAAACACAGTACAATTTTCTGAGTCCTGTTCTGTGACTTTATGGACTCCTGGGTTGAGCAACAAACTAAACCATAGTGACATTTCTTTTTACATCATCAACATATGTCTTCCTTACAGGACACTTAGCATAACCAAACCGTGCCCAGGGATTTTACCACACCTGCAGCACTGGCCCTCTTTCCCATTTGGTTGTTGCTGTGGGTGCCAGTGGGACTACTTCCTTTGTTCATTGGTTAGGGACCTACCAAATTCATGGCGGAAATGGGATGCATGGCAGCTCCTTTATTCTTTCATGTTCCCCCCCCCCCCCACCGGCCCTCCCCCCCCCCACCATTGATTGGCAGAGAAGCCTCACTACTCCCTCCTGATTAGCACAGAAGCAAAAACTATGGTTTTAAACATGCCATGGTTTTTGTCTCCCCACCAGTCAGCAGCAAGCATCGGGGCCCCAGGGGCCCCTCAGCCAGTCAGTGGCAGGAGGCAAAAATGGCACCATATTTAAAACTAAAGTTTTTGCCTCCCCACCAATCAGGAATAAGCTGCAAGTGCAGACCTTCCAACAATCAGCAGTGGAGAGGTACACGGGGGAATCTGCAAGATTAAAGGAGCTGCCACACACCCCACTTCTGCCGTGAATTTGGTATGTCCCTATACATTGTGCATGTCAATTCTATTTATTTTTGGTTGTAGTTTCTTGACAATGTGCATTGCATCCATATGCCTGACAGGGCTTGGAATCACTTCTGATTTCCCTTTGTTGCTGCTTAACTAATGCTGATTGGTGGATTTGTGTGACAGCTTTCTGGAGTGTTAAATCAGGGTCCAACTGTAGTCTCTGCGACAGTTCTTCATTGTGAAGATGCATAACTAAGTGGTCCCTAATTAGTTCTTCCCTGAGCTCCCCATATTGCCATGGAGAATGAATCTAGCTCATTCACAAATCACATTTCTTTTGCCTAAAAAATGTTCAGCTAGTGCCTCTACTGCATCAGCATATTGCTTTTTCTCTGCATTGGTAAGAGGCAGTGACATCACAATTTCATCGGCCTAATTCACATTGAGTAGATGAAAGAACTTACTTCATAAGGTTCAGACTTTTTGTCCAGACCTGACACTTCCCTGAAGCAGTTAAAATGTCTGATACATCTAGGCCACATTCCAGGGGATTGGAAATCAAACTGTTCTGGTGGTGTAACTTTAACTGCCTGCATTGTCTCTGTAGCCAGCTTTTGCCTTGAGCTGGACTCAGCTGCTGCTGGAGCTTGGTCTGTCATTTGGGAATCACCTGATTGCTGATTGACATTTGTGTTCCTGTTGGTGGCAGGATTCAGCCACTCCTGACACCATGTGCTATCTCCGACTTCAGGAAAAGGCAGGGAGACTTCTCGCTCTCAATAGGGCTTTATTGCAACTACTAACACACAAAAATGACTGACAGCTTCCTGCTGATGTCATTATGTCAGCCCTCAAGAAGGGAATTAACCCTTACTACTACAAGAATTAGTCAGAATCATTCCTAGTTGGTTCATTGTTTCCTCTTCTTTTTTTGAGGGATTAATAAGCAGGTAGAATGAAGTCTGAGAAGAAAATGCTCTGCCTAGCACACAGATAATGCAATTACTGCTTTGATAAGTTGTACCTTTATTTAAATCATTTGCCATATTTTCTCACATCCCATGTGTCCCTAAATAAAATCTGTACCTTATTTTTGAAAGGCAGAATGTAGAAAAAAGGTTTTTCCAGAGTCCTGGATGACTGTGTGACAAGGTAAGTCATCCTGGAAACACCAATTGCTCAGGAAGTGTGGCATCACAGGAGGCAGTCTGCATGAGGCAGCAGGAACTTCCCTCTGTGGCAGGACAGCAACAAGACTAGGCTCCAGATCCTTGCAAGGATATTAGTAAGATTGGGCACTTTTACACGTGCTCCTATGCGTTCTGATTAGAGCACATAGGAGCAGACTCAATTAATCCAGTCTGCTGGAGTGTTCTGATCAGAACGCTACGGTGTATTGCAGTGTCTTGTGTATTCAGCATCCAGTGTTTCCAAATGGCAGCAGAGGTGCTTTAACTAAACCGCATCAGATGAACTTTACAAAGCACTCTGCCACCTTGTTCAAATTCAGCACGCTGAATATATGATGCTGAGGGCGTTTTAATTAGAGTGGGTTTCAGGGTGTTTTAACTAGACTACCCCCCACCCAAGAGCACATGTATAGGTGCTTATTGTTATTTCTTTATTGTAAATAGATCTTTATAAGTTCCTGTATATAAAAAAGTGTTGTTTCCTCACCACAAGTCCCATCAAGAGACTACATATTATAGTCAGCAGCATGGGCAACTGGTGCCGCCTTAGTCAGGGGTGCCATGTGCCCCCCCTGTGACAAGTCCTACTAGCGTGTCCACACACAGCTGATCCCACCGACTGGGACCACAACCGGTCAGGGGGTGCACCCCTGTGCAGCTCCTACATGTCACCACTGGTCAGCAGCTCACTCACTCTAAGCCAGACTCCACCTTTTCTGCTTTCAGACCACAAAGACCATCTTGGCAGCTGTATGAGTCACAGTCTTTCCTTGCTTCTATGCCCCTCCTTTATTTCAATGAAGACAAATCAGCATCCCTGATTAAATACACACCCCAATTCTGGAGGTCTGATTTATGGGAAAGGTGTGTATATATAGATACACACACACACTATACATAGAATATATAATAGCTTGTTTCCTTTTTTCTACCCTCGCAAACTTCTTACCAGGCAGCTGCTAACTTTAGGTGAAAATTTTTGAACATACTAAATTATTAAACACAGACACGCTTTTGTGCAGCTAGTGGAAAAATCCTAGTGTGTTTTGGTAGCTTGCTATGTATGTTGATAATAAGAGGCACGTTGGGTGGCCATCTTACTAAAGAAAAATAAAGACTATAATTTCCCTGAGATCTGTGGGAAGCCATTTCTCTTTAATGAGGCCCAGAGTTTGTAACTTTAGGGATTTTGTACAAAGAAAAATCATTATTGATTGAAAACAATCTTCATTTTTTTTCTATTAGTCAATATTGTTTTATTTTTGTATTACTGTACTTCTTCAGTAAAAGCTAATCTACTCTGTAAGTTTAATGATCATTCTCTTTCCACTGTTTTTTTAAAAATTGAATTAGCATAGTTGTGTAATAACAAGCAGTGGTCTGGATGCTCTGCAAGGTTTCATAGTTTCACTGCCAACTTGCTGAATACAGTCTATTACTGCCAGATGCTGCTTAAGGAAAACTTCTGTGTGATATAAAAAGATGTGTGTCACTACTCACTGGGCGTGCCTACACATTCATTAATGTGCCATGATTATAGCACATTAAGTTTAGTAACTGTAATAACAGGTACTAACTTAATGTACCATAATTGGCACTACTGTGCATTAGCACAAACACTTTAATGCGCTTTAGACTAGGTCTACCATACATAAGTGCATCAGCTGTTTTTGCCAGCTGCTCTAATGTGTAGTAGAATTAGCCTTCTGCACATTAAGCATCTCATGTAGACATGCCTCCTTTGTACACATAGAAAAGCGAAGAGACCATTATACAATTTAGATGTTTTCAAATGCAACAAAAATAATTATGAAAGAAAACCAGCCACTGTTTTAACAGTCTTAACAAAAATCAGCTAGTTGTATATAAGGAGCTGATATATTTATAAAATCTTCCTAAGGTGAGTCAGCCTATATTTCACCAAAGATACCAGACAGGGATTCCTACTCATATGAGCAGTAGTCCTACTCATAAAATGGCAGAGGATGTAGGATTAGAGCACCAGAAATTCTCAGGGTAGGGTTTATTGTTAGTATGGCTGATTTGGATTTTTCCATCATTTCTTTTTCCAAGGGAAAATTGGGTTTTCAGCAAAAATCTATTTCTTCATAGAAAGGATCTATTTTCCTTGAAATTTTCTATTAGAAGAAAATTACCATGCAAATGTAGTGGATCTAAATTTCAGTTAAAAAAAAAAATTCCACAGAGAAAAAAAATTATCCAAAATCTAGTGAATAGATATTTTTAGTAGGGCAGTTTTGTAAGGTTGATGGGTTCTGAGATCTAGTAGACATTTCTATAATATAGGAGTCTTCAGATATCCATAAAAATACTGGACAATTACTTCAGCATGCTTCAGGGAAGCTGAACCAAATTTCTAAGGTTCTGAATTTCTCAAAATATATAAAATATATATATATTTTTTGGTGATTCTGCTATTTCCTTTAAAAAATTATATTGTTCTTGTAGTCCTAAAACAAAAGCTATGAAGCGGGTAAGGGGGGGGGGGGAGGGGAGAAAAAAAGGTTGGGGAGGCTGGAATGTAGTGTTAAAGTTTGGGTGATTGAAAATCAAAGTGACCTTATTTTGCCCCATTTCTAGTTTAGCTGCATTTAGCTGCTTGTCTTTTGTCGGGGGAAAACAACTCTTTTATGCATAGGATTAGGTTAATTTATCTCCCTCTCCTACTGTTAAGTTTGTGCATTATATGTATCAGGCATATTTTTAGACTTGCTTGCTCTTTGAAATATTTATGATGGCCTCATACAGAAGAAACTAGTTTGAATGCTGCTATTCCTGTCTGATATCATTATTAGAAGTGGAACACATAGCATTTCCATTCTAAGATTGCAGGAGCATTTCTTTTCTCAGGGGTAAACTTTAGATGCTAAGAACTTTATAATTATTTTACCTTTCAGGCTGAAATTTGGCAGGATTGTTCTCAGTTCAAGAAGGAGACGTATTGGTTAAGTTGAATAAAATTGACTCATCTATATTTGAGTAGAATTTTTTAAAAAGTGAATGAAACAAGTCTTCCCCTTGTAAAAATCTTTCTGAGTATGTAACCTTAATTTCCCTCTTTTTCCAGATCCATTATGATTTAATGTTTTGTTCCATGAGAATATTATACTTCATAATTTAATAACTATTATGTTACATGTTTTTTCAGCAATCTTTATAATACATGTGTAGCTCTTTAGATGTATAGAAATGCATAGGTTATAGCTGTACTAGTTTGGTGATTCTGCTATTTCCTTAAAAATATTATAATGTTTTCTTATAGATTCATAGATGGTAGGGTTGGAAGGGACCTCAGTAGGTGATAGAGTCTGACTCCCTGCCCTGGATAGGAAAGAGCGCTGGAGTCAGACGACCCCAGCTAGGTGCTTGTCCAGTCTCCTTTTGAAAACCCCCAGGGTAGGGGAGAGCACAACCTCCCCTGGAAGCCCATTCCAGATTCTGGCAACTCTCACCATGAAGAAGTTCTTTCTAATGCCCAACCTAAATCTGCTGTCCATCAATTTGTGGCCATTGTTCCTAGTTACTCCAGGGGGTGCCGTAGTAAATAGAGCATCTCCTATTCCCTGCTGCCCTCCCGTGATGAATTTATAGGCAGCCACAAGATCACCTCTCATCCTTCTCTTGCGAAGGCTGAAGAGATGTAGGTACCTCAGTCTCTCCTTGCAGGGCCTTGCTTGCAGGCCTCTGACCATACGAGTGGCTCTCCTCTGAGCCCTCTCAAGATTCTCCGCATCCCCCTTGAAGTGCGGCACCCAAAACTGCATGCAGTACACCAACTGTGACCTGCACAATGCCGCATAGAGGGGAAGCATCACCTCTCTGGACCTGTTCATCTTACATCTGCTAATGCATGATAAAGTGCAGTTAGCTTTTTTAATCACTTTGTCACTGTTGCAGGGCACTACGGTGCCCTGCTACATTAAAGAGCTGAAACTGCTAGGGGAAGAGCCCTAGCAGTGAGTTGGAAGCCCCAACTGCTGGTTACCAGGGCACCTAGATCAAGTTAGTGGCCCACACTTGCCAGTGTCAGCTGACCGGAAGGGGCAGGGCCTGGCTCATATATAAACCCCAGGGCTGGGGCCAGGAAGGCAGTTCCCTGCTGGCAGCCAAAGGGGAAAGAGCTCTCCCAGAGCAAACAAAGGGGAGAGGCCTGACTGCACAAGAAGCTCCTGATACTGTTGTGGGACAGAGTGTTCCCCAGTAGGGTTTGAATGACGTTATAGCCAGGCGGCTTGAATTTATGTTACAGCCCAGGAGCTTGTGTTTTGTTTATTGTTGTATAACACCAGTGATTTGGGTGAGGCTATTAGGGGATGGAGGAGGCCTCATAAGGGGCCCACAGCAGTGTGGGGACCCCAGGCCAGAGAGGGCATGGCATTTGGGGTGCACAGACCCCAGGCACCAGAGTGGGCGCAGCACTTTGCAGGGCTACAGAAAGCCCAGGCGCCAGAGAGGGTGTAGCACTTTGCAGGGCTGGGGAGAGCCCGAGTGCCAGTGATGCGCTGAGCAAGACAGGGCTGCAGAGAGTCCAGGGAGGACAAGGGGGCCAAATTGCAACAAGGCCCAGACCAAACAACGTCAGTACCATCTGCAAGGCTTGGGGTGTGGTAAAGGGGTGGTTGCAGCCACGCATAACCCATAAGGCTAGGGTGCCCCAAAACGCTGTTGTGACATATATCTAGGAGCAGGACCCACCAGGGGTCTGGAAACCCATGGGGTCCAGAGAGTCAATCAAGACCATGTCCAAGACAACTGAAAGGCAGCCTCCCTATCAATCATTCAATCAAAGACTTGGTAGGTGAGAATCAAGGATGCCCATTGGGCCAACTTGGCACAGTAAGGGGGCCCTGGGAAGATCACGGCCATCCTGCAGGACCCCATCCCATGACAGTCATGTTGATGACTCATGTTCATCTAGGAATCAACTATGACTCCAAGATCCCTTTCCACTGCTGTGCTGCTGATAAGGTAATGCCCCAGCCTGTAAATGTGTTGGTGGTTCTTTTTGCCCATTTTTCCAACCTGTCCAGATCCACCTGGATCCATTCTCTGCCCTCTGCTGTGTTAATTTTGCCCCATAATTTGGTATTATCTGTGAACTTGGACAAGGTGTCTCTACACCCTCATCCAAGTCACAGATAAAGATACCGAATAGCACCAGTCCAAGGACTGAGCCTTGTGGGACTCCACTCCCCACATCTTTCCAGGTCAATATCAACGCATCCACCACCATTCTATGGGTGTGACCCCTATGCCAATTTGCCACCCACCTGACTGTGTAATCATCTAAATAACAGCCTGTTAGTTTATTCATGAGAACAGAATGTGATACAGTATCGAAGGCCTTCTTAAAGTCTAGGTAGATGACATGTACCTAGACTCCTGCATCTAAGCATGTTGTGACCTGGTCATAAAAAGAAACAAGGTTAGTCAGGCAGAATCTACCTGCAATGAACCCATGCTGACTTTCTTTCAGCATTATTTCCCCTGTTGGGCTCCCACAAATATGATCCATTACGATTTTTTCCAGAGTTTTCCCAGTTTTAACTGGTTCAGACAAGAAGGCAGAGAAGGGTGGCACCTTTACAACTAATTTGTTTAGAAAAAATAAGCTTTTGTAGGTGACAGCGTACTTTATCGGATGCTATGAATTGACTTGCAGGGAGCGGGGATATTAAATCGACAGGAATGAAGTATTTTAAATACAAAGGATAAGGAAAAGGAGAGGAAAGAGAAGATTATCTACTGTCAGGAGCAGTTCTTGCAGGTGTGGGGGATGAGGTTACATCCCTATGGTATGCAACACAAGTGCAGCGAGATCTTTGTGCTCATCAGCTTGTCAGCATGGCTCCTGCCAAGACTGCCACTGGCACAACTCTGAAATCAGGAATGAATGTTGTCACTGTTCAGCCCCTTATTCCCTGCCGCTGAATTTAGCAGTGGGCAATGATGGGGTGTGGGAGAAGGAGGGGATCAGTGGCAGCATTCAAACCCTGGATTCCAGATCTATGCCAAAGCAGTGGTTCCAGGAAGAGCTCAGTTCAGAGAGCTGACTGCATGACCCACACAACTGAAGGGAGGGTGCAAGCACTCCCTTACCCCCTCTAATAGATTCACTCATGGCAACAGTGTTTATATTTAAACTGAACTTGAGCTGAATTTTACAAAAGTATAAATTAAAGTGATTGAGAGGGCTTGCCAAAGCTATGCTACATTGACTATCAAGTCTTTCAAAAATCTGTATTAATTATTGTGGTAGTTGTATTTTCCTTGATTTGGTGACAATGTATAACTGTTATTCCTAGAGTTCCTATTTTCCTTGAATCTACGTTTATATTATAGTAAATGATTGCTTTAGTCCACATTAAACAATCACAATTCTAAGCATTTATACTTTCATGTTCAACAGTGTTGATGACATACATCAATCACAGTCCTGGCAAAAATCAAAGGTTATTCTAAGTGTTCTTCTCTTAGGCTAAATAAGGGAGTAATTTTGCACCCTTTTGCTTATTAGGGTTTGAGTGTTGTATCTGTGATGATCCAGGAAATGTCCAGAGGCAAGCTTTTAAAAAATATATATCTTTTACTAAATCAACTGTATTGTTGGGAAAGTGTTGGACAAGGTTTTGGGAATCAGGTGCCCTTCCTCAGGTCTGACAGACCTTTATGATTACATAACAACAAAGGAGAAAAGAGGAGGAGGAGGATCCATCTTCTGTATCAATAGTTTTTAAGGAACTCAGGCAAGATGAAACAGAATCACTTAGGTGCCAATTTCATGTATATACCTAGTAGGTGGAATAGACTGTGGCCCTTTGTGTATATTGTTTGTAAAGAGACAGGATTACATCAAAGATTGTGTCACTTCTGTGGCTTCTGTCATTTTAAATTCACTATGCCCATCCTTGTGCTTCCTTCATTTTATCCAGCTGCTTCAAGTATCATCTACATGGTAAGCTATGTAAACTGATTGCCAAAGATGTCTTGCTCAGTTCTCCATAAGCTACAGCCTTCCTGCCATGACTTTCACAACAACCTAGGTAGAACAGCAGGAACACAGATAAATTACACTAACTTTAAAGTATGTTCACACAGGGACTAGGGACAAACATTACACCTAAACCAATTTAAGTAATCAGAAACTGGTTTAAATCTGTAACAGAACAGAAGTTCAGTGCACATAAATCATTTTCAAAATGGCTGAAACTAGTTTAAGATAACCTGGCTGGTTTAAGTGTCCCCCAGCATTCCTGGGCTGGGCTGTGCTGTCTGCTACAGCAGAGAAGTGTTGAGTGGTGGTGGAGGCAGGGACTGCCTCTCCCCTGCCAGGCAAACCCTGGCTGGGGGCTGGGGCCAGGCAGGGGGGTTAAATCCTCTTCCTCTGGTTAAACTCCCCTTCCCCAAAGTACAAAGCTGTTCTACCCTGCTAAACTTACTGAAATTTACTACCAGCTGTGACAGTAGACTACAAATCCCAGAAACATCTGGAAGCAGGAAGAGGAAGCGATGAGCAACCCTGCAGAGTCCTGCTTCTGTGACTCTGGACTGCAAATCCCAGAAACCATGGGGGCAAGAGGAAGTGAACACACAGCCCATGCTGGTTACATGTGAAAGAGCCATGCTTTAGCACCCCACAGCTTCTGGCCTGAGCCACTTTAGGCATGTGGCTGCATTTCCTGAAACAAAAGTAAATGTGTATCCAGTTGTTTCTCAGTTTAATCTCTGCATCTTAGACTAACCTCCAAAGACTGAATCGATTCAGCCTCAGTCGTTTTGGCTGCCTGGGAGATTGGTGTAAACAGACATTCTCATAAATCAGAATAAACCCTTTTGTCTTATTATGCATACTCCTTCTGCCCTATAATGTCCAGTTCTTGGATTGTTTACTATATGCCTAATGCTGTAGCTTCTGGAACAGGTGGGTGAAAAGAAAAAGACGAAATGATTTTGATACCAAGCAAAAGCTGGACATCACCAGTGAATATTTTTGTGTTCTGGCTGCTTGGTTCAAAAGCAAAGCAAAGTCAATCAGTGAACAACATGAATGATGAAAGCTTCCTTTCGTCCTTCATTCTACTAAATAAACTATCAAAATGGCAATACTTTAATTTTTAATCATGAAGAGCAAATACATTTTAATTTATTTAGCTACATAAGCCTGAAATAAAAACAATGACTAAATTTTGATGTGGACTTGTATTGCCCTTTGCTGTAGTTTCTAAGAATCCTTTAAAAAAATAAACAGCATCAGTTAACTACACTATGTAACTATGTTCCTTTTAGATACTCTTCTCTACCAGTTCTCTTCTGCAGTTTAAAGGCCCCTTAAGTGATGCAATAATGATGATCTAACAGGGCACAGAGAGTTATTGGCATGGTTCTGCATCTTTAAAAGAAAAACTAAGAAAGAAAGAAAAGTGAAATTCTTCTGAATCCAGATAATTAAGATAGATCAGATAACCTTAAATTACATATAAATAGGTCTACATTGTGGTGATTTTCAAATTAGTTTAACTGAACTGTTCTAAATGTCAAATTATCTTCTCAGAGATGTAGCAAGCCTGTTCAGTGCCAGAGGAAGAGGGGTGGGGAAAGGTATGCTGACGACTGGAGACCCAGTGGGAGAGGAGAGGGGGTGAAGTCTTGCCCCTGATGCCCTCTTTGCTTCCTTTCACCCCAGATATACAATTGGGTGGAGGGCTGTGCCTGCTGTGGCAAAGACTCTTGTTGGGGCACTCTGGTGCCCCCACATAGTTGGCACTGGGGGCTGCTGCCCTACTTGCCCACGTTAGTTATGTTATTGCTTCTCCTTAGCAGGAACTTCTAAGAAAATCTCCATGGTAGTTGGAGGAGACATAACCCTATCCTTAAGACAATAGCAGAAGCAATTTGTGGCTGTAACTGGCGCCTGAAGACTCTTAAGATCTCTATAGCTGTTCTTTGAGAGAGGTTGGCTAGCTAATGTGTGGATCTACTGATAAAGGCCCTAGTGTCACTGCTGAAGATCACTGATGAAGGCCTGCTGTTTGAAGCACTTCAACTGCCTTTGAAGTACTCCAAAAAGCAAGGATGCAGGTAGTCACATCTGAAGATGCACTTCAGAAGTAGCCTAAGTGCCTCAAACATGACCCTTGAAAAAGCATATCTTTGAAGTGCTTCATTGTGAAAAACTTCCTGAAACATCTGTAGCCTCCAGTGATCCTTTGACACCTCACAGTAATTCCCCCCACCCCGCTTCATGGGAAGCTGGAGGTGAAGCGGGGAGACCAGTGGCTGCTCTCCCATGCACTTTGCTGTCCTCCAGACCTTCTGGAGACCAGAGACTGAAGGACATGCAGATTGCTGCTTTCCAGCTCCCTGACTGGAAAGCACTACCACTGTATACCTTCACAGGTATTTTGAGGTGTTCTTCGGAGGTTGATGGGTGCAGGGTAGTGCTTCACATCTCCACAGTGCTGAAACACACTGAATTTGATGTGCTCCAGGATATGGAGAGCTTCAGATGCATGCCTCTCCATACCCTCAGTCTATCCTCAAATCTTCCATGCATGCTGTGGCTCTGTAGTATATAGTGGATTTAAACATTTGCAACGGCTGATCTACATTGTACCCCGAGTTTAAAATGGAGTGTAACTGCTGCAGTTCTCTTGTGTTAAAGTCCCTTCATGGCCTTCCATGGAAAATAATCCTAAAGGAACCCAACACAGTGGGACCGCTCAGTTTAGGTTGGCATATAAAGTTGCTTTACATTTTTCATGGTAAATTTTTCTATTTAAAAAAAAAAAAAGATAAATTCTGAGTGATGTGTCAGAAAAAAATAAATACATTTTTAAAAGAAAAATAATTTAACTTTTTCTTAATATTTCTGAAATGTGCTATTTTTCAATTCAAAATTGTCTAAATATTCCCACATTCTAATTGCCTAGGAATTCTTTCCTAATGTTTTAATATTTATTTCAGTTTTTCTATGTTTTCTAACATCCAGTTCTTCCTTTTTTGACTGTGTAAAGAAGATGCAGGAAGCAGGTCATAATGATATGATTGCAATGCTATAATTTTGGTCTTGTGCATCTAAATGATTGCATTCTTTTAATATGCCATAGTAAGTCTTACATTGCTGCATTTTAATAGTAAGTCTGGTAAACCACAATTGTGGAGTTGAGTAATGCTTGTTTTGGCTGTGTAAAGTAAGATATCAAAGTGCTGTAATGATCAACTTGCCATATTTGGCACCATAAAGTTCAAGTTATACTTGCAGCATAGGTTGAATGGATACTCAGATACAATCATCCTGAAAATAGTAGGGTACTGTATATAACTTAAAAGAATTATTGGTTGTAAAGCAGTCTGGACTGGCTATAACATAAACTCAGCTGTGTTGAGGTAGGGGAGCTGTTTCTCCTGCTCCATAACAGACCTTTTGTTTCAGAAGCCAGAGACCCTGTATTTAACCCTAACAGCAAATTCTTAAATGAATTAACACTATTTAGATCTTATAGTCTGTTTAGAGGAATTTTGATAGCCAGCAAATATGTGTATTGTTATTATGTCTATATACATTGCACAATAAGGTATGGCTGTCTCTGTGCTATTTACATTTTTAAATGGTTTATTTTTAAAATCTAATGTAAATGATACCACTACAAGGGTAGGTCCTCAGACACACTGGGCTTGTCTACACGAGACACTGACTACGTAGTAGCCAAGAATTAGCACGGGCAGTGCTAATATGCTACTACACAGCATTATTTACCTACTGCACAGCAGCGTCATCTGAAAGATGTTTGCCAGCAGTACTGCATGGTAACTCCAGTTACTGCTCAGTTGTTTAGTACTTGCTAATTCAAGTACTAAATAAATGTCCAGTAATGACTGCACAGCTGTATCTCATGTAGATGCACCCACAGACCCACTATCTGACTATCCATCAGAGAACAACCAAACTGCTTTTCAACAGGTTGAAATGCTCATTGTATCTTTTCATTCTTCTATCTTGTTAATGCCTCAAGGTAAGTAATTCTAGACTTTTGTATTTAGGTTTATTATAAGCTTTTCCTTTTCTATTTCCCAGTATGTGTTCCTTTCAAAATATCTTCAGTCATTTATAAACCTAAGTTTTCATGTCCCACACCCTCATTGTACTGTTAAAAAGTGGTGTCAGATTCAGCAAATCCTGCATAGAGGAGACTTTACCAGTGTGAATGATCCCATTGAACTCAATGTAACTGCCTATGCATGAAAGTGAATTTCAACATAAGTAAAGTTTTCTGAATTAGCCCCACTTTATTTTGGGGAAAATATATTAGCTGGAAATGCATGTATATTTGCATAACCATTTAGCACAGCAATGAATTAACATAAGGGCTGGAAAATTCACTTTAACTCAGTTATATAATTTGAGTTACATGTGACAGACACATCAGAAGATTGGCCAGCTCCCACATGAGATCCCTGTACAAGATCCTGAAAATAAAGTGGAAAGACTGTCAAATGCAGAGGTGCTGAAGCATGCAGGACTGACATGCTTAGAAACCACTAACAAGAAGGAGGTTGCAATGGCTCAGCCATATTAGGAGAATAGGAGGAAACCACATCCCTAAGAATATTTTGTACAGTGAGATTCAAGATGACTCTAGAAAGTGAGGTCACCCTTTATGACAGTACCACGATACATGCAAAAACAACATGAATTAGTTCAACATCAATGTTAAAAGCTGGGAAAAGTGTGTAAACCTCATCTAATCTAGAAGGAACTTCTAGCACTGGGTGCAGTAAAGCAGCTTTGGTCCAGAGGATGGAAGCAATGTGAGAAAGAAGGAAGCAATGTACTATAACCTTGAACTCCAACTTAGAAAACACATCAGTCTGTGATACGTATAGCAACTTGTGTCATTCTTGAATTGGCCTCGTCAGTCACAAGGAGATTCATCAGGCACCTGACTAGACTGCTTAAGCACACACCATGATCTAGAGGACCAACAGTCCCCTATAAATATAACTTGAGTTTATATGCTTCTTTATAGTGGTTATTTAAGAACAGCATCAGGAAGCAAAAGAAGGAATGAAAGATGGAAAGAAGAGTTACATTTATTTGATTTAAAACATTGGTAAATCAGCCATGAAATGAGACTACTGTGCTCAGGAAATATAGGCAAACTTCAGTTGTATACGCTGACAAATGTAGCTGGACTTTGAAAAGATAACAAGGATTATGCTAAAGGGGAGAGAGGGAATTGTTGTTTTTATAGATATGAATATTTGTGACCTGTATATGTACCTGCATGGAGGATGCGACGGGCCAACAGAGGGAGCTCCTTCATTGAACCTCCCACCTCACTACACCTGTCCACCTGCTGGACTCCATGTGTCTCCCCAGGGGCACCTAAGCCCTGGCAGACCCCCTTTTGAGCCCTACCGCAGAGTCCGGGGGTAACGTGCCACCACCACCCTGAGAGGGGACCTTTAGGTTCTGTGTCCTCGGGAAAACACAGGCCTAGTAGTCCTATGGGTACTCGACCCAATACAAGTGCTTAGGGCTCCTCCCCAAGTCAGGGGCCAAAAAGGATAGTCTCCCTTAGTCCGCAGACCTAAGGGGCCTCCTAGGCATAATTAAACCCACCCCTCAATAAGTCTCCTACACCAGTCACAAAGGAGAAAGTTATTGGTTACAAAGGGTAGGGTTAGAATAGGGTAAGAGGTAGAGCATTATCAAGGGAT
This sequence comes from Alligator mississippiensis, assembly GCF_030867095.1. NCBI lineage: Eukaryota > Metazoa > Chordata > Crocodylia > Alligatoridae > Alligator > Alligator mississippiensis. The sequence goes on from NC_081828.1 coordinate 72,949,187, forward strand.
TACCGTTGAGCAAAACAGTCTGGCTGAGGTAGCTGTTTGATATGCAAATGCATCACTGTGAACTGACTAACTCTCTAGAAACACTTACGAGTATCATCCAGAAGATAGTAGAGATCTGGCTCGGAGATTGCCAGAGAGAGAGCATTTCAGTTGGATCAGACTCTCTCCCTATGTCCTGATGCTTGTGCCATGCTGGTAAAATGGCTTCTCCCCCCCTTCTTCTTGGACCAGGCTCTTATATAGCCTTTCTGACCTCAGCATCCCAGTCCAATAGAAGCCAGCCATGTTGGCAACTACCCAACCAATTTAAAAAGCATCACTGGTTACCTGGGCAGATGAGTAGGGGCTTTTCCCTCCCCCACTCAGGTGACCAGAGGGACCACACCCTCGGCACCAGACTTTTGTCACGTAGGCAGGGAGGAAAATCCCCACTCCCTTAGGAATTCAACCCCAGTGTCCCAAGCTGAACAGGACAGGTTTCTGGAGGGAGACACAGATGATGGTATTTCTGCCACAGAGGAATACTGGGTTGTTTGGTACTCCTGACTTACACCTCTGTGCAATCTACCTATAGTGCAAATTACAGCATGAGAGCTGTTTCTCTTTTATCACTCATAGGTGGGGGGGAGGGGTGGAAAAGGACAAGTAGCAACAAAGAGTGGACAAAAACTCACCTAAATCCCACCCAAAATGCTGGCTGGCATGATTGAGCCAACAGAGAAAAGAAAGTAAATTACACCAAAGTGAGAGAAATAGATGATAATTGTTAATGTGGGGGTTAAACTGTAGCTTTGCCAAATGTTAAAAATCATAGTTATTTACAAGCCCTTCCTCAACTGAAAGAGAATATAGGACCTCACATGTAGTAGATATATAGCTGGCCTATGCTGATGAAATCTAAACATGCAGTTGGTCACACAGCCTATGTTAGGCCAAGTATATGGGGTTAAGATGACATGCTGTGACAGGAATAGAGGTGATATCCCATGCATGGTAACTGCATCAATACAAATCTATGAAGTGGCAAGGCATTCTGAGACATGTGCATGCCTATACACATGTTCAGGGGTAAGGAGGGCATTTTAATTAGAATGGTTTCCGGAGAGCTTCTCTAATTAAAACTCTTCACTATCAGGTGTGTTAAGCCTCCGTGCATTTAAAAATGGCTGTGGGACACTTTATCCAAACCTCATTCGACAAGGTTTAGATAAAGCACCCCCACAGCCATTTTAAAATATGTTAGGGCTTATACATGTGATGGTGAGGCCACACTGGAGTGTTTTAATTAGAACATGAACCAGAAAATGTATAGGTAGTTAATGGTTTTATCATGCAGTGTACATTGCTGGAGTGGGGGGAAATCAAAGGCACTGTGTCTTTTTTGGTTAATGGTGTGTGAGGGGGGGAAAGGTTTCAATCAGTTCCCTCTGTCTTGCTTTCAGCTCCTGGTTTCAAGCACCTGTCTTCATACTGGTGGTGGCCCATGATGTGTTTGACATAGATGTCTCTTAACCATAGGATACTATCAATACCATAAGGTGTCTCATCAGTTTTGAGTAGGGTACTCTGCAGGCTTGCAGGATACTGTCATTACTTGGGTCCCATGCTGCAGGTGCTCCAGTGAGTAGGGCCTGCACTGTACATAGTTGTATTGCCCAAGGATGAACCCAGAGACTATGGCTGTGAAAATATCTGTGCCTGCAGCTCATGAAGACAAGCCCAACTTTGTTTTAAACCAGCTAGGATGGGTACTATCAATACTGTCTTAATAGCCCAAAGCTTAGTATGGGCTAGCTGCCCAACCTTTTACCCAGCTGCTACAGTAGGATTGGTAGCCTTCACTGAGTTTTATGCTATCACATCTCCACTGTAATGAGAACACAAATTAGGTGATTTAAACGTAGTTTTGCGTAGTATATCTAGCTGCAGCTGCACTGTCTCTGTGTTCCTCTTGGGGCAGCACAACTATGTGTTATTATGCCAGGCCTGTGGCAAAGTTACAGTTTAACCCAAGATGAATGTTATTGCCTAATATACAGCAATTGAGGTACAGCACTCTATTTTCCTTTGATCTAATCCACTTTTTCTATTTAAATAAAGCTATATATGAATAGTTATGAATAGTTACCACAAATCAGCTGGTCTGGATAGATTGCATCCGAGAGTGCTAAAGGAAATGGCAGACATCATAACACAACCACTGGCAAGGGTATTCAAGGACTTGTGGTGCTCAGGTGAAGTGCCTGAAGAATAGAAGAGGGCCAATGTGACATGTGTCTTCAAGAAAGGGAGGAAAGAAGACCCAGGAACCTACAGGCCAATCAGTTTGACCTCAATCCCTGGGAAGATATTGGAAAAAGTTATCAAAGAAACCATTCTTGACAGGTTAACAGACGACAACATTCTGAGGGATAGCCAGCACGGGTTTGTTGCGGGTCTTGCCTGGCCAATCTCATTTCCTTTTATGACCAGGTGACCCATCACCTGAACAAAAGGGAAGAGGTTGACATCATATATTTGGACTTTAAAAAAGCCTTTGATCTGGTGTCTCATGATGTCCTCATGGAAAAATTGGGCAACTGCGGCCTCAACTACTTCTACAGTCTGGTGGTTGGGGAACTGGCTCCGAGGTCAGACTCAGAGAGTGCTAGTTGATGGAACTGAATCAACGTGGCACTCTGTGACTAGTGGTGTCCCCCGAGGCTCTGTTCTTGAACTTATACTCTTTAATGTCTACATAAATGATGTGGACACTGGTGTCAGAAGTGGACTGGCTAAGTTTGCTGAAAACACCAAACTTTGGGGAAGAGTGTCCACACTTTAAGATAGGGTGGTGATCCAGACCGACCTCAATAGGCATGCAAGGTGTGCAGATGAAAACCTGATGGCATTCAATATGGAGGTGCTCTACTTCAGGAGAAAAATACCCGCATCACACTTATAGGCTAGCACCATGACCAAAAGAGACTTGGGGATCATGGCTGATGACAAAATGGAACATGAGCTACCAATGTGATACTGCAGCTGGCAAAGGAAACAAAACTCTGGCTTTCATCTACTGATGCATCTCGAGCAAGACCCAGGATGTCATCTTCCCTCCGTACTTGGCCTTGGTGGGGCTCCAGCTGGAGTTCTGCATCCAATTCTTGGCTTCACAATTCAGGAAGCACATGAAGAAGGTTGAAAGAGTCCAGAGGACAGCCATGCACATGATCAGAGGGCAAGAGAAAAGGCTTTATGAAGAGAGGCTGTGAGTTATGGAACTCTTCAGCCTGGAGAAGCGCAGCTTCAGGGATGATTTGGTGGCAGCCAATAAGTACATAAGGAGTGTGCATCAGGATCTGGGGGAATGAGCACCCCAAGGGATGACAAGGTTTAATGGTCATGAACTCCTGCAAGACCATTTTAGACTGGACATAAGGAAACACTTCTTTACTGTCCGAGCCCCCAAGGCTTCGAACACACTCCCCCCGCAGAGGTGGTGCAAGCACCTACTTTGGACACTTTTATGAAACATTTAGATGCTTATCTTCCTGGGATCCTTTGACTCTATCTGACTTCCTGCCCCTTGGGCAGGGGGCTGGACACAATGATCTTATGATGTCCCTTCTAGCCCTAATGTCTATGAAATCTATTAAATCTATGGAATCTATTCAGGTGTCTGTTTTTACCCATTTAGGAACCAAATTGTTGGGCAACATACTTGTTATCACTTAATTCAAATGTAGGATTGGAATGGTTACATATTGCTTTGACTTAGAATCTGGTTAGTTTCAATAAGTGAGTCTTTCATGAGTATTGAAAAATATGGCCTGAGTCTGCTAATCTAATTATTTAAACTCTTCTAATTTATTAATCACCTTCTCTCTCGATATTTTTAAGAACCTTTAGGAAATAACTTCTCAAATGAAGACACAACCATTGAAAAAAAACTTTACACAGCCTGCAAAACATACAATTCACAAGCCAACATTTTCAAAAAGAACTCATTTATATGGCCTATTGTGTTTTGTTTTGTTTTTTCTTTATGTGGATTTTGTTATTATTTTTCCTCATGCAAGTAATACAACAATTAAGGTTATTTAAATTCAGAAAGTCTGTGGAATTAATACAGTTTAACTCAGGCACATTCAACCTCTGGCCCATGGGCCAGATCCAGCCCATGGCACTATCTTATCCAGCCCACGGGGCCCCGCTCAGGTCTGGAGATTTGGTGGCAGGAGACCAGTGGCATCAATCCCCTGCTGCCATATCTCCAGACCCATGGGGAGCCCCAGTCCATGTGCACGAGATCTAGCAACTGATGCCAGCACTCAGGGCTGGACATGGGTGGTGCTGGGCCTCAGGACCCAATCCTGGCATACAGGGGGTGAGAGGAGACAGTGCTAGGCCCCCAGGAACCAATCCCAGTGAGCAGGAGGTAGGAAGGGGTGGTACAAATTCCAGTCCACAGAGCAGGGAGAGGGTTGTGTGGGGCCACAAGGACCCAGTCTGGCTCACAGACAGGCCCCACATGACTCATCTGACTCATGGAGCCAAAAGGTTAAGTACCACTGGCTTAAATAATGTACTTTGAATCCACACCTTTAGTAATGTGAAAAAGTCTAGTCACTGAAATATTCTGCTTGATTTACCATGTCAGCCATGAAGATATGGAAATAATACCAGGATATGACAACAAATAAAGCACATCTAAAACAAATATTTGCTTATTCTTGTGATTCTTTCAATATTTATAACATTTAAGAGTTATAAAAATGTTTTGACAATAAGTAATCTGCTTCTGATTCATCAAAATCTATTATTTCTCTCATCCACGTTATCTGCTTGTTGACTGATATTGTGATGTAGAATTAATTGTAAGCTAAAATGCCCCATATTATACCAGATTCATTAATACCTCTGCTTTTAGTGATATTTAAAGATTCCTAATTGATCTGTAAAACAGGCCAAGCCTATTTCCCTAGGGCTAGCTTAATAAGGTCATCATTTTTCAGGAGGGACTGGAGCTCATTAATGATGCAACTCAGATGTTTAATTGGGGGCCTGTATGTGAGGGCCAGAAGGATTCTGTTGTCCTTGCCATGAGTTTTGTAGTACAGCAGATTGAAGCAAGGTCTGAATCTGGCTGTGCTGATATGAGCAGCTACAGTTTGGGAACTGTATTTTAGATCCCCAAGGTATGCATCATTAACAATCTCTAGTGCATCAAGAATGACTACCAAAAATTATGACCATTTCAAATTAGCCCTGGTTGACAGGCTCCCAAACTAAAACATCTTTCCAGCAACAGATTATGTAATTCCAATTCCCACCAAGCCTTGCTATACACCCAAATGTCATTTGGTTGCCCCCTCATCAACAGAAACAACATCATTACTGGAGCAAGCAATACAAATTATAAGACAGAGGATTAATTCATCTGTTCCTCACCAAAATCTTATTGCCATCTCCTGCTTACACTGCCCCACTACTGTCTACGTTGGCCAGAGTGGGCAATCCCTACATAAAAGTATGAGTGGGACATCAACCCAAAAATGGATTCCAGAAACTCACAAAAGCCATAGTGGAACTTTTATTTCCTAGACACTCTTTTATTGGTATCAGGGTAACTGTTATTAAATGAAAAAAAACAAACAAACAAAACATTTGAAAGCAAAGATGGAGAACAAGATATCAGCCACAAACTGGATTGTATTAATCATAGCCCCAAAGGGACTGCATATTCTTATCCCATGACCTAGACTGGCTCTTTTATTCCTGTGTCCATCCAGGTTTTAATTGCCTTGTTCAGCTTCATTGATTGAATCAGTTCACTTATTTCCTGGCTTACCAGTACCCCCTCTCCTTGTTTCTTTTCCTTCTGTATAAAATCTTTTTTCTTCTTGCCAGTCAGTTTGTAGCCTGTGATGAAGCACGTTGTTGCCTAGGAAAGCTTATGGCTCTCTGAAGCAGTTAGTGTCTAAGGCCCCCTCTACCTGTGTAGGTACAGGTGCAATGGGATCTAATGCATAATCCACACAATTGTGCCTCCTGCCATACCATATGTGCATGGAAGAAAGCACTACTGTGGGCTTACACATTTGATCCCAGTGCACCTTATTGCTAGTTCAGGAAAAGCCTGATTCTGGGCTCCCCCTTCACTAGCAAGAAACAAGCTCCAATGTTCAGGAGTCCCCTCAGTTGAGGAAGGAGGAGCCTCATGCAAGCCTGAACCTTGGGGATTGTAGCTGTCACGATCTCCCAAGCCCTGGGGGTTTCAAACACCCCTGGGCCTTCAGGATCATGGCAGCCATGGTCCCCCAGTCCTCAAAAGTTTCATGTACCCCCAAGCCTTTGGAAACACAGCAGCTATTATCCCCCAGGCCTGGGGGTTTCACCCACCCATGAGCCTCAGGGATTGTGGCTGCTGTGATCCTCCAGGCCAGGGTCTTTAACCTACCAGAAGCAAGGTGCACCCCTGTACCTGGGAGCCCTGTCAGGTGATGGAGCTCCCAGCCACAAGGGAGAGACCCTGCTACATGTGCAAATTAAAGTTTGCTAGCAACCAACTATAAAGTTAGTACACATTTTTGAGGTCTAACTTGGAACTTTTTATCATGTGATAAGGACTTTGCATGTGTAGCTGGTGTTAAGGTAATTGCACAATTAATCAGTATATTGTCCGATACCTGTAATGTAGAGAAGAAGCCATACCCTGGCTTAGACTAACATGGCTAACCACATCTATTTCTAGCCTCCATAGACTCTGTTTGAGAATATAACACTGGGGAAGTTTCCCCTCCTGGTCTTTAGGCCAGCATCATTTTACAGAGAAATCCAGCATTTGGCAGGAAAAGGAAAGATTTTTGTGGAAGTGTATCTTTCCAGAGTGGGGGCTGCCTGAAACTCCTAAAATGTTCAGTATGTTAATGGCTGTTCAAGGGGAGATGGGTTACACACATCTTTTGAGAGATGGGCTCTGCAGGTATGAGGAGAGAGTGAAATGCAGGTGTCAGCAGTTTAATCACGTGGCTTTTAATTCAGCACATTATTCCTTGATTTGTCACAGGAATTTCATTGTACATACTAGGTAGACAGGCAAGCAGATGGCTTCAAACCTGAAATGAGCACAATAGTAGGCTATTTTTATAGATATGACTAAAAGAAAAGTCTTTATTGGTACTGTTAGTTTTATGAGCAGATGTACAAAGTGTGGAGTGGAGTGCTCCACATGTGCATTCCTATAAGATTTAGTTCTTTTCCTGCTCCTTCAGTATATGCATAACTGAACAGAGCTCTTGTTCTTGTAGTTTTAATGAGACTTTTAACATTACATCAGAGCATTTTGTGAATGTATGTAAAGATGTATTTTTTCCTTTTTGCAATGTTGTTTATTTTTTATGGTACAGAATTGCCAGGGCCAGATCAACTTTGATAAATCTACTTTCTGTCAGGCACAGAATCAAATTTGCATAGTGCTGTAAACTGGATTTTACTGGCCAGTTTTATCAACTGATTTGTTGCTATTACCAGCCTCCATTTGGTCCTATGAAAATACTGCTTTAAAAAGATTTGATATCTATTAATTATCTCCTAGCACAGACCTATGGTAGAGCTGTGTGATTTTTATTAACATTTGGGATATCATTAACCATTTTTTTCCCAAATAAATTGTTGAAAATACAGAATTGGATGCATTGTTTAATGCTAGACTTTACCTTGTAAGCAAAAGTAAAAAGAAAAAACCTTGTTTACCTGCTTTCGAGGAAGCATGAGGTACAAACTTTGTGCAGTGAGAGGGGGCTCTGTAAGGCTGGAGGAAGTCAAATGTTGAATAAACATCTTTGAAAGGAATTCTTCAGAAACAAAATAGTTTCTGGCATTGCTTCCTGCTGTCTTCTGCATAGAAAGAAGCCACTGTTTTGCAGACCAGACCATTCTGTTTTAGGGAAAGTGTGAGATAGCCTGTTCAAGGGACAGTAGCTTCAACAGCTGGAAGTCAAATCGAAAAAGTGGATAATTCAAGCCTGCAGTTAGGACTGAAAGTCAGTAGACTGTACTAGCTTAACAAGTCTGAATGTACATTGTGCAGTCTTTCACTCTAATTTTTATTGTCTGCTCTGTCTAGGTGCTTTCAGCTTGCTGAGTATCTGAAGTGACAGTGTACTATTGCTCTCTCTCAAGCACCGCAATTTCAGGTTTTACAATGAGGGTAACATTAGCAGAGGAGCAAATATAAAATAAATAAACATTTTATTTTGCAAAGCACTTTGTCCCCTCCCCGCTTTTTTATCAGAGCAGAAATAAAATAAAATTTCCAAGGAGTTGTAAACATGCATTTGGGGGAGCAAATGGTATAATTCATATCTCCAAGAAACTAAAGGAAGGATAAAAGCCTTGGCCTGTTTTTAATAATAATATTTTTAATATTATTAATAATAGTAATAAAAGCTTCAGAGTCTCCTAGGGGGTTTAAGACATTCCATTCAGAACAGATAAATACATGCAAATTCCTCACAGGCTAAGGTAAGCCATAGGAGAAATGATGCTTGGAAGACAAAGTTCAGAAAAATCAATTTCAGTAGAGATGAATAAAATGACAGACCCAGAGGCAACTCCCAAATTAGCAACTCTTCAGCTTGTGAAGTCTGCCATGAAACCTAACATGCTAGGTATTTCCAGCTGCCTGTTGGATATTTAATTAGATTCATTTTGTTAGGAATGAAAATATCTCATAAAACCTTTACTTATGCAACACCCAGTTTAGGTTTGAAAGGCAAAGAGGCCAGATTTGGAACTACACTGAACCAGGTCCAACTCCAATGAGATCAAGAGAATTGTATCCACTTATAGCCATTGATAAATTTGGCCTAATATATGAAACATGTGGCAAATTCTAATCCTACTGAAGTATTCTGTAAACCTCTCACTGAGGTTTATGGTACAAGAACTAGCTTCTATATATCTTAATTTGATGGTTTCTCATGGTTGGGAAAGCAAGAATGTAGTCTTACCGCATGCATTGTTTGAAATGGAGATATTTCTTGTAGGAATTTCTAGCTCCAGGTGTTTCCTGCCACTTAAATCTTTTTCTAAATACTACCTCCTGAATTGTGTATGTAATCAAAATGGCATCATCCTCACCAGCTTTCTGAAAGGCTGAATTAACTTTTCTGGTGAATGTTACAGGATGAAAGGATGGACAGTCTATGGGCCTTGCTACACATTAATTTGAAGCAGCTTGATTGTCCACATGTTAACACCTGAAACTAGTTTTAAGCCCAGGACAGGTTTATCTGTGATCTGTGTTACTCAGCTGGTATTCCATTAATGTGTGGCCATTCCCCATAGATGAGCTGCTGAAGTTTCAGTCCTCCAGCATCCCAGGATGCAGCGTCCTCTCCACCACACTCCCATTCAATGTGGACAAACTTTCCACCCCCTGAACTACCCAAGGGGCAATTCTGGCACCAAGCCAACTCCCCCTCTCTCCACCAGGGGTGCAGCCTTCCTACCCTCAGGGGTACAACCCCACGTAAACATCCTGTAGAGCACATATAAGCTAGCCAGGTCAAAGAACAGATCTAGGAGTGGGGCCAGGGAAGGTAGTAAGGAAAACTAAGGTAGGAGGCAGGTTTGGGTCCCCCATGATCTGGGGCAGGGACAGTGGCCCACCCAAAAGTGCTTTCCCTACTCATTCCCAGCCACCCCAGGAAGCATGACCAGCACCCCCACATCTCACTCCCCAATCCCCATCTATTAAAACATGAGATCTTCTCTAATTTACTTCCTATTTATTTTTTTGTTAAACTTCTTTTTATTTTATCCTTCAGTGGCTGACTTCCTTTATTTCCCCACTATTCCCCCATCCCCTTTCTTTTCTACCTCCCATTTCATTATTCACCCTCATCCCATTAATGTGCCACCTCCTAGCTTCTTCTTCCTGCCCTCCCCAACCCATCTCTTACCCCCACCCCCCACAGTATGGAGAGAAATCTGTCCAGGCTCACCAGCCCTACAGTGGCAACTGGTCCTAGTCAAGCCCCTTGCTTACCAGCCCCCTAGGCTAAGTATAGAGTCATAGAATCATATCATATCATATTCTATGATATGATTCTATGACTCTATACTTAGCCTAGGGGGCTGGTAAGCAAGGGGCTTGACTAGGACCAGTTGCCACTATAGGGCTAGTGATCCCGGACAGATTTCTCTCCCTACTGTGTGTGTGGGGGGGGGAGGGAGGAAGAGATGGGTTGGGAAGTAGGACTTGTCCTGAATCTCCTAACCCAATAGTTTTCAACCTGTGGTCCTCAAAGCCTTAGGGGTCCACAGACTATGTCTAAGGGATCCAAAAGACTACTATGATTAATCAAAAGTATATGAATACCCACACTTACTAATCAGACATCCACACCTCTATTTGAAATTTCTGAAGGGGTCTGTATCTCCATTCAAAATTTCCGAAGGGGTCTACAGATGAAAAAAAGGTTGAAAATGACTGTCCTAACAGGAAGAGCCATAGCCCAGGCTTCTCCACTAGGGACTGGGAAGCTTCCTAGCAAGAGTTTGCTTCCCAATTTGACGATCTTTATTGAGCCAGCATGGTTGTGTGGGCCACGATTCCCGGATGGTGCCTAGGAAATGGCCGCAGTTGTGTGTCAAGTGGGGCACTGGGTGGTGACACCAACCCAGACACGCTCGGGGATGCCAGGTGTGAGAGAGAGGGAGAAAGGGCGCGATACTGAGACAAATGGTAGCTGAGGAAAATTTATAAGTTTACTTACAAGCCAACCAGATGATTAATGAGTTGCAGTTACTTGATGAATACAGGAACTAATTACAAAGACTATTTACAGTTGCAGGTGGATAAAGACGACGTGGTGCAGGTAGAAAAATGAACAAATGATGGGTAGCGGTGAGTGACAAGTAAGATGTAGTCGTGATACAAGTATGATGCCTGGTTGGGCAACACACAGGGCATTCCGGATTGCGTGTGTTCTAACTATAAGCTGTAGCAGCCTATGCTAGAAATCTAGCTAGAAGCCTAGGGGTCTGTCCAGATGGCAAGACAGGTGATCAGGCTGTCTTTTTGATCTGATCCCAAGGACCAGAGTCTGGGAGCGTCTGGGGAACCACGCCGAGGCGCACAGTCCCCTTTATAAACTCCCTAGCCAATCAGGGTCCCCCCTTGATGGAACACTCTAGAGGCCTCAGCATGCTGGTCCAGCCAGTCATGCTCTAGGGGTAACTCCTGATTGGTTAGGCTATAAGCGATCACGCATTGTCCGCATGATGGTGCATATTAAGGTCACATTCCTCCGCCACTGCATCACTGAATGTCACTCACAGGTAGCCATGTCACTTAATGTCTCAAACAACAATTTGGTGGAGTCACATCACCTCCGGACAGGTTGAAACTGCCCCAAGTAAGCTCTGCATACTCTGAACTCAGCTGTCACCTATACCAATGATAGGTGCATCCAGCAATATGCATCTGATATCAGTTGAAAGTTGAAACAAAGTTGAACTAGCATGACAATTCCAGGCTGGCCTCTCTGGGGAGGTGAAGGATTTACTGACTCAACCTATGCTTCCCTGGCCATGGGCTATTTATTTCCCCAAACAAAATTCCTGTAAAATCCATACAGAGTCAAAATGTCTAGACCTTGTTGCCCCCTCCCCAAGTCCAGAAGTAACTTGGGGAACCTCTCAGTGAATGACAACGTTGTATAGTTACTACCCTTAAGGACATCCCCAAGCCAGCTCTCCAATTACAAATCCTAGTTTGCCTGAATATACCTGGGGCCCAACGTACCTGGCCTCTGCAGTGGGCTAGGCTGGACTATGGGGCGGTGGAGACTTTTGTGGACTTCAGATAGCTCAGCTCCTTGAGGTAACTATTCAGGTTGATCCATTACACTCCTATTTTAGTGGAAACAGTGGATGTTCCTCACTGGTATCTGGGACCAGTAGCCAATAGCTTGGGCCCCTGAAAGTCACCACAAGGGAACATTGAGTCCCTTTTATTTAATATAATACGAACACCCTTTTTCTATCAAATCTGGGAGCACTGTGTCTAATTCAACATGACCCTCATGTCTCACAGTACTGCCATGTATTAATCTGTGTTTTGGATTCCGTTATTAATGGGAAGACTACCCTAAGCTCCAGGATCCCTCAACTTAGAAGAGGCCTGTGGCAGGGACAACCTCCTGAGGACTGCCCTAGGCACTTTATCTTTGTCCTGCCTTGCTGGACACTGCCTTATGATCACCTGTCACACTCTGATTTTAGAGGCTTCCCTCAGAAATCAGAGTAAACCTTGGATGCTTTATTCTGCCTTGCTTATCCCTGCGTGGCCATGTTCTTGCCTTGAATAATGTGTTACTCCTTTCTCCTTCCTCTTGGCTCTGGGCCCTCTGGCTCTGCTTCATTATCCCTGTCTCCAGACCTGCCAGTCCTGTCCCATTGTCACAATAACTTCATACTAATCCTCTATGCCTAGTAGGTACCACTTGTGCCCTACCAGCAGCAGCCATGGCCCTGTTGGCCCCAGTCATGTCTCTACAAGCCTTAATCACCTTAAGGGCAGTAATTGTGGTATCCAGCCACACCTGTAGCCATACCCATGAGCGCTTTGCAGATCTTCATCAACAAATTTCCCTGGGACTCCCAACCCCATCTGAGTATCAGCCCACCAGGCACCTGTTTGCCCTCTCAGCTTTATCCCACTGCATCCACTGGACCCCAAGCCCTGGCAAGCGTTTCCCTATTCACTGGGCCCCTGGCTTTGTCTCAGCATCTGCCCACACATGCCACTTGGTCTCAAACCCATGCAGGGCTCTGTCTCTTGACTTCAGCCCCAAAACCATTTAGCTTTAATCTACTAGAGTGGAGTGTCACCCAGAAACCCTACTTGTGGCTTCCCACTCACCTCAAACATACAATCACAACATAAAGAACTCAAAACCAGAAAACACTGATCTCTAGGAAGCATTTAACAACTCCTGAAAAGTTAAGGCCAACCTGAGCCTCAGGCTTATATAGCCCTTTCTCCTCTCACTTCTGGTCATCTAATCTCCAGTCTTCAGCACTAGGCTCAGTGGTTTCTTTTTTCCCTAATTAGCAGGCTTATTACCCTGGCCTGCTTCCTTACAACTTACACCTGCTACCTATCTCTAATGGCAACAGGCTTACTATTTTGCAGCTAGCCTCCCTGTAGTACTGAACCCACTCACTTGTAATAGCAGGGATAGGGGCCCTTCTGCTACCGAGCCCCAGACAGAATCTTCAGACATGGTACACCCGGTAGCCACCCTCCTTGCTTGTTCAAGACCTCCAGTGCCTGATCAGGAGTCTTGCCTATCAACAAAGTTTCTCAGTATCTGAGGTATCCTTGAGAAGAGGAATGTAGATAAGTTGGCTCCACACCATGAATAGAATTGCCCCATAGAACTACAGTCAGATGGGAAAGCCCTGTAGGGATGTCTGTACTCTCTGGCCCTGAACAGAAGGCATTAGAAGGATATTTTAAAGAAAATCCTAGCCAAGGAAGTCATTCATCCCTCCACTTCCCTGCCAGGGCCCCAGGCCTATTAAAAAAAAACAAACCCAACCAACAAAACAGATGAATTGCTTTGACTCCACATTGAATATTGGGCCCTGCACTGAGTGACTGTCTAGAAAAGGTACCCTCTACTTCTCATCCTTGAACTACTTAACAGAATCAGGACAGCTTAGATCTTTACTTAGCTAGACCTTAGAAGGGCCTACAACCTAGTCTAAATCAGAAAGGGAGATGAGTGGAAGACTTCTTCCAGAATACCCCATGGGCGCTTGGAGTATTTCATCATGCCCTTTGGCTTCAGAAATGCTCCTGCCACATTCCAACATTTCATGTTGGCTTACCTGGATGACATTCTGATTTATTAGAAAGACCAAGCCACCCATGACTATCATGTCCAAAAGATTCTAACATGTCTTTTTCAGCATTGGCACAAGACTTAAGAAATGTAAATTTGACAAGGCATCCAGAGAGTTTCTAGTGTTATTCTTGTCAGCTGAAGGAATCCAGATGGACCCCTAGAAAGCAGCATGCATATGGGGCTGAGCTGATTCCTGATTCATAGGAACCTGCAGAAAATGTCCATGAATCAGATAAAATCTGAGCCTTCCACCATGTTTACCCACACTCACCAGGGCCTAGGTTTCCCAGGGTCACAGAAGAGTCAGCAGTGTCAGGACCCTTGTCATTCAAACCCAGGTTGCCCTTGCTTACAGGCTGAGGCCTTGGCTACAGCACCACACAGCAGCTGACCGCACAGCGGTCTGAGACTAGAACAAGCCTTTCCCAAGGTGGACCAAGTGACCTGGGGGCAAAGGCATAACTGTGACAGTTATTATTACAGCTATCAGGGCATAAGAACATATATTATACATAACCCATACATATCTAAAGATTTATTTTCCAGAAGCTGGTAGAATCTTTGTTTGTACAGCATCTGATACAATGGAAAGTTGGTTCATGAGAAGGTACCTCTCACCTACCATACCAGAATAAAAATACCAGCCTTTTTTTTTTTTAGATAGTCAACCATGATGATAAATTGTAAAGCATGCACAACTTATTTTTGTTTTGAATGTTTAAAATTGTCATCAGTAATTAGCTTTTGTATGCTAGAGATTTGATCCTGAATTAATTCCTATGCTGAAGTTAATATCAAGTTCAAAAACTGCTTTTACTTATCTGTGCACTTTCAGAATATGACCAAGCAGAAGACAGGCAGAGTGTACATAATGAAAGGTTTTGACTTTATTGTGATTTTACACTTTTGAAAGCTGTGTGAAAATTATCAAAGGAAACTAAATATTATGAACATGCATCCAAATGACAGAGTAAAAATAACTAGGATGAAATAATGGCTGTAAAAAAGAACCTTGGAGATGCCTGGTGGTATATAAAAAAGAGAAACCATAGACTTTAGGTTTTCTACACCCGCTTAACCTAGGTAACACTGCTATCTTTGAGTGTACTTCTGAGTCATTGGGACTACTCAAGCAATGAGTTATTATCATACTATGTGTAAGTATAACAAAAACTGGATCCTATTGCATTCACAATACTTCTGAAGATTAAAATAGATTATGAGAATTTTTGTTACTGTGTCCAATGATGCAATTATTGTTTTTTTAATCAAAGGAAAAGAGTTCAAACAATTAAAATACATCCTCAAAACTTTGCACCTCTTATCTCTTCCATTGGATAGTATCAACTGTTACTATTTAATGCTATAATGATTTGCAACATTTGAGGATTTGCCTCTTTAGTATTTAAATTCTAAGTATCTAGAGATTGTAAATATACCTTTTTCTATGTTTCATAATAGGATGCAATACCTGAAAAAATGTTATGGAGTTTAGATTTCCTTAAATGAAAATACAAATACTTTAATGCAGTAGTACTCAACTCCTCTGACCCCTAGGCCACATGAGTGGCAAGGGGCTGCTCTATGGTCCCAATCTGATATGTAGGGCTATGTCATTCATTTTGTGGACCTTCCCCTGGTCTGAAAATCTGGTGGCAGGGAAGTGGCAGCACTGTTAATTGCTGTGGCTCCCCTACAACCAAATTTCTGAAGCCATTGGAAGCCCAGTGGTCTGGATGTCATGGCTCTGTGAGCTGACTTCAGACTGCAAGCTGTATCTTAGCCACCTTTGCTTTAGTGGGATTGAACATGTGAATAAATAAGCCCAAACTGCTCCTACATTTTAAAGGGGTTTTTTTTATTTGCTGTTTTCCTTCTTTCTGTACTCCTGTCTCTTAAGTAGGTGTTATTTTTTGCTTCAGTACCAAATTCTGGAAATAAAACTAATTATTTTATAGCTTGCAAAGCCTGCTGGGCAGAC
This sequence comes from Alligator mississippiensis, assembly GCF_030867095.1. Classification (NCBI taxonomy): domain Eukaryota; kingdom Metazoa; phylum Chordata; order Crocodylia; family Alligatoridae; genus Alligator; species Alligator mississippiensis. The sequence continues at coordinate 72,965,075 of NC_081828.1, forward strand.
ACCATGACTTGGATACCTGCCGTTGCTTTGTAGACATGTATTAACTTCAAATGTTTTCAACAAGCATGATAGCCTTCATGGTGTTGACTCAAATTTTAAGAAAAAGAAAAAGGATTGAGTTTCAGGGGAAAAAACCTTATTGAAAAATGCAATTCCATTTGGATATAAAATTACAGCACTCATTCTGACATTGCTCTAATGTGTTGTTATCATCTGTGAAGCTATGATGAGTCACTAGTAATGAAGTAAGTATCAATATACAAACTGTTATATAAATGAATCGTGGTCATTTCCAGGGGATAGTCAGGTTGAAAAATGTGGAGCAAAAAATTGTACTACAGCTTTTGCAGTTATTCATTGTTGTGTCATTCTAATAGTCATTGCAGCCATATTGTAAAACTTTTCTGTACTTTCCTCTTCACTTCATACTGCTTCAAAGTTAAATAGGCACAGGATTTTTGTTTAGGCCATTATGGATATAAAGTTTGGATTTGGATTTGGATTTTTTTATCAGATAAAAAAGCTGTTTGAATCAATGGGTGCTTACACAAGTGATGAGAAGTCCCTTCTGATCATGCTGTAACATTTGTGCTTTACAAAAAACGCTTAAAGTTACAGTGTGATTGAACTTAACATATTTCTGTGTTGGGTGGGGGGTGCTCAGAGCCTCTATGTACTGGCTGAGGCCAGGAGACAGGAGGTTGGACCTAGCTAAACCTGTGTCCAACCAGTGGCCAGGATGTATGACAGTGGCATGCCCAAGGAAGCTGGCCAGGGGACCCCCAGTCCCCCACAGTACAATTTTGCAAGCTGCCTATTGGTTCTGCAGCAGCCCACTGGGAGCCAGAAAAATCAAGCAACAGAGGGGCAAGGCAGCCCTGCCTGGCTGCCTCACTGGTTCTGGCTGGAAGTCTCCCTGGACTTCCTCTAGATGGGGAGGACTCTCTCTAGGATTTGGCAAATTCAAGCTATGGCAAATCAGGCTACAGCAAAATCAAACTAGCCCATCTCTAGTTTTATTTTAGAACCTTGTGGTAGGTACTAAGCTATTATTCTTACCCAATTGTAACATATTAATATAGGCAGATTATACAATTTAAGGAAAGCATGGCTCTCATTAAATACCTATTCCTTAAAGATGAATTTCAGTTTTGTAACTGTACTTACAAAGCATAAGTGCACAAGCCCCATGAGGGAAATTATGAAGGGACTGTGGCATGACAAAACCTGTGTCCAGCCAGGGGGCAGGATGTGTGACAGTTCTGCAGTTTTAGGGTAGTTTCTGTGTCAACCAGGAGTCACCTTCCACAAGGTGCTTTGCACCTCATATCCCATTGGGTTCCTGGGAGTAGGCCCAGTACCCTCACTAGGATTTATGCAATGGAGGCTGTTTCACATAATAAAAGGCCACAGTGAGACCAAGCAAAGGTTTCAAGATGGCACCAAAACAAAATAGAAGCTTTGTCATGCCTTAGCTTTAAGGCTACATACAGGACTAATTCAACCACTTTGATCAGAAAAAAAAAGATTTTGCTGTGGTAAACATAAACAGGTCTGTTAAAAATAATACCTATATTTACTAGTATACCACACTTACCTTATTCACAGATAACAGCTTTCCAAAAGTGTGATGTGTCTTAAGTGGGGAAGCAGATCTTTTGCCTAGAATAGAAGAATGGAGATTCTCTAAAATGGCTGCTATTTCTTTTTATTCTCTTCCTTCTGTAAACTGTATGAAGTAAGGGGCAGAGTCCAGCAGGAGCAGGTTTAGGGTGGGTGGAATGGTGTGGTAGCACGCTACCTTGATTCCTGCTTCACATAAAGTTTGAAACCAACTGCTGTTCAGCAGCAGAAGTGGCATTTCTATTCAGGCAGTACTAAGAAAGTCAATTGACTTCATGGTTCATTATAATGTATTTATTCCTACTAATCTCTTTACTACACAGATGTTAATGACCCTCTCTCCTTTTTAGTGGTCTTGATGTTCCACTAATCAAGCTATCCTGTCTTAATTAATTTTGCTGTCTGGTCTCTCTCAACTTATTTCACAGCCATGAAGACTGGCTCTCTTCAAAATCTCTTCAAGCTCTCTTCAAAATCTTAGATCCATCCAGTCTTCAGCAGCAGCTACGGTTTCAGCTTTTGGCTGAGGAGCTATAAGCTGTTGACAATTCAGCTTTGAAAGAATGGTTTGGGGCCATGTGCATAGTGATAGAAAGCTGGTTCAGACAATCTGTTACAGAGTTTGAGGTATGCTGCTAGAAGTCCTACAAATACATGCATACAGCAGTTAGTTCCAGGAACTCTTTTTTGTCAAGCTCCCACACTGTTTGTTTTATTAGTTATGGTTTAGAACTGTTTGATGTATTAGTTACCATTTTACAGTTGTCACTTTTCCTGGCTATATTACTATCCAATGGTCTTAATAGCTTTAATGTAGTGTTCCTTTCTTGCAACAACATCCATTAAAAAAAAAAAAAAAAACAACAGAAAAACAAAAAACAAACAAAAGAAGAACAGAGAAATATTAATTTTCCAAACATTTTAGGGGCCCCACAGGCTGGATAGAATGGCCTTATGGGCCAGATCCAGCCCGCAGGCCGTATTTTGCCCACCCCTGCCTTAGGATCACCAGGTACTTGTTGCTGAGTCAATAATCCAATAGTTCTTTTTAATTGTCTAATTAGCTGGGGCCCTAACATTGTGTGTTTCCTGAAGTGATCTAACGAATATTGCAGAGAACTTTGTGGGAAGGGGGTTTAAATTTATCACACAACCCTTTAGTCATATGTAAGTTTTTGAAAGGTACTAACACTTAAATCTGAAACTCAGGTCATTTCTCCTTGATCTCAAGTGGAGCATGACTGGGTCTTTGTATTGCACTATTTACTTTATAAGGCATATCTCTAGCCTCCCTTGTTTTGTCTCCTTGAAATGAATTAGAGAAATTGTCTGAGATGGGGAAAATCACTTCTCCAGCTAGGTAATCATTAAAAACAGTTAGAAGTATGCAAAAATTCTACAGTTTGGGCAAGGGGAGAGAGAGAAGAGTACATTCAGGGCTCAATTAAGCCAACTAAGCCTTATCAGGTGAAGCTGCTGAGCTGTAAAGAAAATAAGAAAAACAGCCAGTTATGTGTGTGGGTGTAAATTAGGAAGCACAATCTTGTCTGAAATATTTAAATAGCACTCCACTTTCTTACTCTGTCTGAAGGATTTTGTGTGGGGGGGAAATAACCAAAAAGTAAACTGTATTTCTTGTTTTTGGTATCTACAGTCCATAGTATCTATTCTTTCCATCTGGCATTCTCCAAAGTGATTTCAGATGCATCTGATGCAGTAGGCAGCTGCTTACACTCAGACGTACTTTGTAATGCAAACAGTGTCTTATTTGAACCAAGTTTGTGCTTGCCTGAGACTTAGGGTAGTTCTCAACTCTGAACCAAAAACTCTCTGGACTTGCCGAGTTCATTCAAAAATCACTTTCATGTACAGAAGGGATAAAGCCTTAAATATGACATTTCAATTTAGGTGCCTCGGGGACTGCATTAGAGTCTTGGATCTGAACCTGGCATATGGTTTTGATTCCAATACTAGAATGGAATAGTGTCTCTTCTTGAAGGGTTACAGCTCCATATGATGGAAAGTAATGAGAGGAGATGATTTCAGCTTATCTATGTCTCAGCGCTCTTCTGTAATCTTCTTCCTTTTAAAATCATACACTTCTCCATATGGCATTTGCCACCACAAGTCAGCCCAACTTTCACATTTCTCATGTTTTCTAAAATACATATCCAGATGGGGTATTTTTAATTTTGAAATTAATTTGTAATAATGCAAAACAACCACTTGACAATGTGGTACCTTATGACTCCTCATTTGTGATATCTATATTTATATTGAAATCTCCTCAAAACAGGGACTTTATACAGCGCCAGTTAAGGGATGGGGAAAGAAAAGGTCAAAGTGAAAAAATGAAATCTAATACAATTTGGCAAGTACTAGTTGGAGTTGAAATTCATAGCATCTCACTAATAGAAACCTCTAAACTAAGGACCAAGGACCCTTGCATTTTACATCTCCCTGGGTGGGAGATGTAGATTTGCCAGAATCACAGGGTATCACTGAAAGCCCCTAGATAATTTGAGATTCTGGAGGTGACCTGAGCAATTGAGCCCAGGTGAAACATGAGTAGGGGCCCCATGCCTCTAAAGTGAGAGTGAGAACAACACACTGGAAACTGCAGCCTTGCACTTCTGCTAGTACATCCAGCCAGCCTTCCACCCACCCCCTAGCAGCCAGACCATCACTTACCCATGGACAACTAAGACCCCATGGGCACCACTGTGGACCATGGGTGAATCCAGCCCTTCTGTCCTCAGCAGCTGAATGTGGGGATGCAAGTGGCATTTTGGGGAAATAAAGGATCTCATCACCATCTGGGGTGAGGCCATCCAGTGTTAGCTCCAGATAGGGCATCAAGTCAAATGTCTTCAAGCACATTGCCCAGGAGACACGCACTGGGAACAGTGTCTCACCATGACCATGTTGAGGAGGCAATATTACTGTGGGCTTGACACTTGAAAGCAACCTGTGGGCCAGGGACAGAGTGTGCCATTCTAGAAGGACCTGTCCAGTTTCTTCACTAAGAAGAGGGCAGATGCCCCCCCCCCAAACACCCCCTCACACACACACCCATACCCACATTCATAGGAGGAGTCACCCACAGGGACCCCACCAGAGCAGAAGGAGGTGGAGGGAAGCCCTGCAACCCTGTTTCCTACATAGGGGTCATGGCTGTTCTGGGCCAAGTCCTATCACATGTCTCTGGACTCATCCCAGGGACATGGAGTATAAACCAGCCCCTCTCCCCCCCTCCAGTGCCAGTGCAGTGGGCACTGCACTGGCATGAGCCACAGAACCTATAGCCAGTTCTCTCAACACTTCTGGTGAATAGGCCACACACAAGGACACCTGCAACCCATGATGGTAAGGTTGCCCCCCAAGCTCTGTGTGACCTTGATGGGGACTCAGGTCCCAGGGGAAATGCAGAGCCCCAGGGGAGGAGGGGAAATGGAAGGAGCAGTGGGGGGAGCTAAAGCCACCACAAGCTACCCCCTGCAGTCATAGCCCTCTCTCAGGCTATTGTGGCCAAGAAGCCCACAAAGAGGTTAGGACTGGAGGGTGGGTGGGGGTGGGGGGCTAGGAATTCTGAGGCATGGGGGAAGGGTGAATCACTTGCTTTCTCCCCTAGCCCTCACCCTCTCCAACTGAAGCATGAAGCCCAGCCAAGGCGCCAGATGTCTCCCTGTCCCCCCCCCCCCACCCCCCCCCACACACACACTCTTGGGCATTTACAAGACCATGTCCCATTCACTGGGATCATAAATCTGCATAACTGACAAGTCCTTGCCATTTCTGTCAGAGCCATGCTGCACTCCATGGGAGAGTTGAGCCTGATACCTGAAGAGCCTAACTGTAAACAGCTTCCTCTGCCCCAAAGCACTTACAGACAGGCATCAATACCATTTATTGAGTTCAGCAGGCAAAAGGGTAAACAATTTTTTTTGCAGGGTATACCCCCAGGTCATGGACAGGAGTTACAATGTAGCTAGTCTGACAACTGCTATAATCACAGTACAACAGGAACAAGAAAAAAATATCCCTTTTCCAACCTCTCCCCTCTCCACCCAGTCCTCCCTCCCTGCTTCCCTCTGGGTCTTGGAAAGGGACACATGTGATGGAAGGATTCCTGTGTGGGAACCATTATCTCAGCCAGTCAACACTTGCTGCCAGGGTGACTCCCAGATTCTGTACCTGGAGAGACTGGCAAGCTGCCCAACAGCACTTTTTCCCCTCCCCTCTGATCCAATCTGTGAGTGAGGTCCAAAGGGCACTAGCTGATTCTGATTCTAATGGCATAGGCACTGATCGTATTGACCCCCTCCAGGACAACCCCCAGCCCCTCTCCCACAATCATGGACCCATCCTGACCCTGGACCTTCTCCTGTGCCTTATCCAACTCCTACAAGCTAAGCAACCCCTCCCTGTTGTCTGTAGGCTCCACACCTGTGTGGAAGGTCAGCTCAGGGTGGCTGGCATGGTTGAGTCCAGGATGGGCAGCCAAACACTTGTTAAGCAAATGAAAGATGTGTGTACAAGGTGCTGGTGAAATGAAGAAGAGACGTTAGAAGCTCTGGTCACAGTCTCTGAGCTCAGGCTGTGCACTGCAGATTCCTGTTTCCAGGGGATGTAAGACCACCAGGGGAAATTAATCAAGATTTGTATAGGTGAAATGGACAGACCATGAGGTGCTTACATCCAGGTTTCTGAATTGCATGACCAGGGGCCCTGGATGGCCACCCATGGCCCAGGTCCTGCTATGGCGGAGCAGTACAGCCTTGTTGGGATAAGCATCCCCCCACCTCAGGCTAGCTGCCTGACATGAGCCCCAGGTGTCAGCAGCGGCCATGGGTCTGTGGTCTTTGAAGGGGGAACATGGCCCCGGGTCCTAGGGGCCAGGAATCACCTGTGGGAGGGCCAGCAGTCTTCAGTGCCTGCTGCGGTGATGCCATCCATCCTGTAGCTCTCTCAGACAGACATTGGGTCTGGGATCACACAGCTGTCCATCTCCTACACAGAGAAGTCCCTGGTCTTGACTCTGGACCCCTGAAAGTAGGGTGTCAGATGAAAAGCCCCCTACCCTGTGCCTCCCTTCCAAGGTTTCATGTTTGTTAAGTTCAGCCCCTGTGGCATTCCCATGACCTCAAAACCCTTCCAGGTTATGTTGTCTTGTTCTCGGCCTGCACCCCTCCCTCCCCAATCCCACCACCACCACCACCAAAGGGGAAGAGGATGAGCCTGCCGCCAGTGTTGGTGTTCTTGGCCCTGCCCTGTGACAGGCTGCCCAGATTCGCAAAGCCCTGACCGACTGCCTCCTCACCAGTGTGGACTGGTAGCCCTCCCTGGATGAGTAGGACCGGAGGGTTTCAAGTGGCCACATCCTGGCACTGGGCCATGGGTCTCTTGCTATGGGCTTCTCTGGCCCTGCATCATGGGCTCCACTGCCTAGGCACGTGCACATGCATGTGTTCCCCAGATGCCTGGGTTTGTGTGTATGTGTGGGGCACATGCACACAAGCACAGAATTCAGGCTCCCAGGACATGCACACACACACACACACACACAGAATTCAGGCATGCGATACACACACATACACAGACACTTGATGGGCACAGGGTGCACTGGGTAAGCATGTATGGGACAGTTAACTGATAGCTCATGGCCATGACAGCCAGGGAGTCCACATGGCATGCTCGGATGCATGCCAGAGCCCCCTACCTGCTGTGTTTGGGCTGTGCAGGCAGGCTCCGAGACTCCCTCCTCCCAAAAGGACTAATGTCTGTTCTGCTTCCTCTCAACCTAAATGGGGGTTCTTAGAGTAAAGCTTGAAAGTTAGAGCGCTTCTACCACAAGCTTCTTGAATGCCTGTACTTAGCCTTAGGTATGGGAAATAGATTTTTTTTTCTCTATACCTCAGTTCACACCCTCTCATAAAACGTGTATAAAACTAAATTTTGTTACCCACTGTCTGGGCAAAAATAGGAGTGTAAAAGCAGAAGTAATGAAGGAAATCCCACCTGTTAATATAATGATAATCACAGTTTCTGAAGACAGTTGCTGATTTATCTAATCTTTCCATTGCCAGTCTTACCATCCTGCTTATGTCTAAGTTAGCACTCAGAAAATTTTCAGAGGCACAGATCAGAACAGCTTGGTTCTGAGGGTAGGCTGCTGTTCCGGCCTGGCCTCTGCTGCCACAGCTCTTCCCTGTCACCCCTTCTCTCCATCCCGTACTTCTGATCGTGGTGCAGGGGCAACTCCCAGCTACCATGCTCCAGCACAGCTCCTTGCTACTGTAATCCCCATAGATCCATGGACTGGGTCTGAGCCATGGTTGTATATTGCCAACTCCTTGTTTAAGCCATTTGACTGCAAAAGAAAGTGTGTGCAAATCAATGAAGGGAGCAATAACAGAAGCAATTAAAAACTCTGAATGGGAAATATGCGATTGTCATGTTGGAAGTCGAGTACAGACATCTAATTAGAGCCTTTTTATTGAGGTTGTTGGATAGCTTTAGAACTGGCAGTCAAAACATAGATTCTTAACAGTTCTGGCACCTAACAGCAGCATATTACACATACTAGACGGAAACCAAAAAAATAATCCCTTCTTCAAATCTGGGTGTCTCGCTTTGCTGTACTCTTAAATGAGGAGAGTTCTGGCATCCCTAAGAGGTCATGTTTTAGGAGACATATTACACTAATGGACTATGTAAATTGTCTGCTTTTAAATTAAGTAAAATCATGGTTCCAAAAAGTTGTTTCATCTGAGTTCCTCAAACACAAGGCAAAGAGCCTAGTTTTGATTTTTTTTTTTTAATCACTGCAGAGAAGCATGTAAATTAATAAAAAATGGTGGGGTCCTGTATCAATCATGTTACATTATAAAGTAATATTTGGGGGAACTTCAAAGAATTAGGAAGTTAGGCTGAGGTAAGCACCCATATAGCTAGGCTATGTGAAACTGTGCTAACATCTTTGATTTCTGATACTTTCTGTTGCTGATAAACATGAAGATATTGTGATAATGCATACTTCCTATTATTTTGGCAATTATTTTGGCCACTTGGATAGGTCCAAGAAGTTCAAATGGGTCACAAGCCCAGGTATCTCCTGCCACGCCAGCGTATATAGACAACAGCATTTTTTTTTACTTTTCAGAGGCCCTATAGGCCGTGGTTATCTTGGTTAGCATGCACATGATGGCTCATTCCTCTCTCACTATGCTGGAAGTAGCATCAGGAAAGCCCAAACCATACAGTGCTAATAGTGTCTATGGCAGGGCACCTTTGGGTTCCTGCCACTTTAAGGGCAGAGTCAGGCAGCTACCAGATGCCTGATGATGGCAGCCATTTTGAGAGCAAGGGATATAAAAGCTGCAGTTTGCTGTTGCCAGCCCAGGCAGAAACGCTGTTTGGCTGAGCTGCAGTAGGAACATCTTGAAGATAAGAGCAGGAGGCTCTTGGTCCTGGGCATTACCTAAAACTGCACCCTGCCAGGGAAGGGTGGCCTGGTGGGGCTCCTGGTGGCATGAAAGCCCCCAGGAAATGCCAGGCTAGTTACCTCCCCAGTGAAGAGCAAGGAGGGTTGCCTAACCCCAGCCCCCATCTTTGGGTGGATTTTGGAGGCAGTTATGGGGCCAGGCATGGCAGGTGGAGTGCCACCTGAGCCTAGGAGGGTGGTTGACCCCGAGGCCCTGATGGAGGTTTGGAGTAGTAAGGCCCTAGGGAAGAGGTCACAGTTGTGTAGCCCTGCACAGAGTAGGGCTGAAGGGAGTAAGCCTGAAGGACTGTTCATGAAGGGGGCTGAGAAGGGCTGAACAGGTAGTAGGCCTGAAGGGCAGTCCGAGGGACATGTTGAGTAGAGCCAAACTGGGAGTAGGCCTGAAGAGCAGTGCAAGGGCCAGTTCCTTGAGTAGTTGAGTGTAAGGAGGTAGTTGAGTACAAGGAGGATAAGAAGACCCCAGGATGGGGCATGGTGTAGAGGCCATAGAAGGGGCATAGTAGGAACCCCATGTGTGGGGAAGAAACCAAGGCATGGTCGTGGATGCCTGAGGCTGTAGTTGGGCCAGAGGCTGAGTAGGGGGCTCAGCCAGAGTTAGGGGTGAGTCCTGATCCCAGTAAGTCCTCTGCTGCAAGGAGGCCAAGAGGGGGCCAAAAGAAAGACCTAAAGGGTAAGCACAATGACCTGCTGCTCCAAAGGGGGAGGGGAGAGTCCTTGTGAGACCAGTTGTGATATAGGTTATGATTACATCATGTGGATGCTATCCGCAAGGCCCAGACTGCAGTGTAGGGGAGGTTCAGAGCCACAGATAGTGCCTCCTGGCATTGGGGCTTGGAACAGACAGCTTCCTGCATTATACCACCAGTTTATGGGAACAGCAAAGTCGTGGTGGGGGAGACTGGGCAAACTGCCCCCAGAGAGACAGGTGGGCGAGCTGGCATGAGACACAGGCCTGAGCGTGCCCCCTGTCACAGTGTGCAATACTGATTTGTAGGGCTATGTGAAGCTTCAGTAGCCTATTCAATTCACAGGACGTTCACTCCAATTAGTGGCCAAATCTGAATTGAATCGGGAGACTCATTAAAAGGTCTGAAATGAATTGGAACCCTCTGAATCAATATGGAGAGATACAGCCATTGACTAAACAGGCAGCAGTCCTCAACCATGCTGGACACAGCTGCCTCCAGTTGGTAAGACTAGCTGGTGGAGGGGATAGGGGTGTACAGGAGGTGGGACATCTGTTGTGGTTGGTGGAGGCGGGGGTAAGGAGCGTTGGGGGGGCAGATCAATGACCCCACAGTGAGGGAGGGATTAGGGCTGGGAGAAGCTGTTCAGCTGGGATGGGGTGGGGCACAGGATTCTGAGGGGGGCTTCTGACACTGCAAGCCACCAGTCTGGGAGGGCATGGGAACGGGCATGTGCCCTCCCATCTCTACAGGGCAGGATGGGGTCCAGGAGTCTAGCACCAGCTGCCCACTGCCAGGCTGTGCTCCATGGGGTGGTGGAGCCAGGGCTGCGTTCCGGGTGGCTACCCCTGGCTCTACCTGCCCCACAGAGTGTAGTGGAGTGGGGGCTATGGGGGGCTGCAGCCAACCTAAAATTCTCCATAGCCGCTGCTGCTGGCCCACCCCTATCGAGGTGCAGGCTTCCACCCCCATGACCTGCTGCTGCTTGCCCAACCAGGGTGAAGCTGCGGCTCATCCAGGAGGCACAGGGAGACTGGAGCAGCTTCTGCCACCGTACACCACTTGTCTGAGGCACCGTCCCATGCCTCCCTGCCCTGGCTGGGCAAGCAGCAGGAGGGCATAGCCTCTGCCCCCAGCACCTTCCACCCAGAGCGAGCTGCACCTGCATTGCGCTTCCTCCCTCCACCCTGGCTGGGTAAGTGGCAGCAGGGTATAGGCTCTACTCCCAGTACTGCCACACCCACATCCTTCATCTCCCCTCACACCCTGACTGGACAAGCAGTGGCAGGGCAGAGACCCTGCTCCCAGTGCCTTCCACTACCTGTCCAGAGCTCAGCATAGCCTGGCCCAGCCCACCCTGTGCAGATCCAGGGTCACATACCCACTCCCATGCCCTCCTGGACCAGCAACATGCAGTGGTGGGACTCCCCCTCCCTGAGTCCTGTGCTCCCCCCTCCTCCCCCTGGCTCCGGCTGGGCAGCTTGTCCTAGCCCCAATCCCTCCCTTGCTATGGGGGTGTTGATCTGCCCCCCACCATGCCCCTTCTGTCCCCTCTCCTCCCACCTCTAAAGACTTACCAGATGGAGGCAGCTGTGTCCAGTGTGGTCAAGGACTGCTGCCTGTTTAGTTTATGGCTGAATCTCCAAACTGGGGCTGAATCTTCAAATCCAATTTGGACGAATTGAATTGGGACAGTGACTCAAATCGCCAAATCGAATCGTTGTCCCTGCAAATTGGCTGAATCCAGATTGAATACTTGCCACTTCGCACAGGCCTAATGATCTGCAAGGCCTAAAGTCCCTAATGCAAATTATACTATCTACAACATGCACTAGCGCTGGACATGGATTTTGTTCCTTCTCAATGAAGCAGCAACATGTGCCATCCTGTATTACAGTGCAGCCAGCCCAGTATTCTACAGCAAAATATTCATTTTAATTACTATGCACTAATATAATTGATATATAACTTGGCTCCCACAATCGGAAAAAGGCTATCTGACCAATTTAAGCCTGGGTTTCACCCATACGGAAAGGAGGACCACTGAAGAAGAAATATGAAATATATATCGTTCTCTTCACACTTTGGAATTAAATTTCACAGAAAATCGGCAAATGTGGAATGCAACTCTTCAAAAACACCAGATCTTATCACAAGGAACTTGCAGGGCACAGACCAAACCCTGTGAGGCCTGAATCAAACACTTGAAAGGATAATGTTTAAGAAAATCTTGCATTCCCTTACAGCAGCAACCTTTGTAATGCAGTGCTTAAGTTGTTTCCTTACTTAACCACCCTGACTGTACATGGGTTACAGTACATGCATTCAAACACTATGGGACAAAAATTATGGATAAAGAATTAGGAGAAATAACAAGGTTAATTCTTCATTTCTTCAGTAAAACAGAATATTATTAATGGAAGCTCCCTGAATAGTGTGGGTTTTTTTTGGTTTTTGGCTTGTTTTTGTGTTTTAAAATGTTATTAGAAAAAAAAAAAACAGTTGATGAAGGAAATGTGCCCTGAATAGAAATGACCTTTTTATTGAAGAAGTGAGTTAGTGGCAGTGCTGGTGCCATCATAAATGGATGCTAGTCTTGCTCTAGAATCTTTTGCTTTTTTGCTTTGATTGAAAATATGTTTATAAATTAATGCTAATTCTGTGACATGGACTGTCCTCCCTCAGGGACTTTATTGAAACCACCACCTCATTTATATAAAGCTCCACACAATCTTAAGACTTATGGATCACTGGTGTGAGCTGACCATGCTGCCAGAGCCTCTCGGGCCTTTTTAAATTTCCCAAAGCATGTAAGAGTCTGCCCTCCCCCTTCCCATCATGCTCAAAAGCATGTCCGTTCCACTTTCTTTCCCCTTTGCTCCCACCTACTGCTGCTGCATTCCCTTCTGTCCTGGGGGTGGGGGAAACTTGGAAGCTGCTTCTGCCTGTTCCAGCTGGGTTGTACTGGGGCTGGACTCAGCTAGGAACAGCAGCAGTGGCAGTGATGATGGGTGGGGATTCCCACTCCCCACACTTGCTCCTGGTGATTGGGAAGGGAAAAAAGAGGAGATTCTTACATACACTGAAGACTTTAAGAAAGTACCCAGAGGCTCTAGTCCAAAAGGAGAGGGAGGGTGCAGCTGTGCCACTGCACCCACTCCAGATCTGCCCCTGCTCATTTATTCTAAACTGAAGAAAAACACAAGAATTAAATTAAAGAAGAAAATGGAAACTGACAAAGGCTGGCCCTTTAATCCATAGACACTTCTCTTATAATATTTGCTTTTCATGGTATGATGAGTAACTGGGTCAGGTTTTAGTACAGACCCATATTAATGTAATATTAGACATAAAGTAATGCTGGTGACTCTATACCACCTCAATGTGCACATAAAAAAGAGCCTTGATGTGATGGTATGACAGACTGACAAACAACCTCACAGCCCTCAGTGCTGTATTTCTTTAGGGTCTGTAGGCTGAGGAATGTGAAACTGCCACTTTCTTATGTGGTTTGTGGGCTAGGTTAGGCTAAGGAAACACATTTTCTTTTCAGTACTCCCTTGTCCCCTAGCTCCCAGAATTCCACAATGATTCATCTGTGCACATAAAAGAGATCAACTCCTAATATTTAAACATGAACTAACCTGCCATCGTTGATATACCAGGGACAGCATGATTGTCACAGTGCTTAACTATTTCTTTCTCTATAATTCTCTCTCTCTTCTCTCTCTCTCTCTCTGTAGGTACCATATCCAAACAGGACATGGGTGACCATGGTCTTCCACAGATCTCTTCTCTCTGAGGCATACATAATTTCTAGTGTTGATACATTCATCCATTTAGATAGAAGTTGACTTATGTCAAGAGTCTGTCTTCCACGATCTCTCCTTCCTTCAATCTTTCCAGTTACAACCAGAGTTTCAATTTCCTCTCTCCTCATAATATGTCCAAGAAACTCCAACTGTCTCTATAATACTAACTGAAGTGTAATAATGCTGGGGTTTTCAACCCCCTGCCTATGTGCCACATCTGGCCCTGGTGCTGGGTCACTCAGACCACAGAGCTCCCCATGGGTCTGAAAATTTGGTGGTGGGAAAGTACTGGCACCACTCCTCTGCTGCCAAATGTCTGGACCTGGGCAGAGCCTTGTGGGCTGGAAAGTATGGCCCTGACTGCTGGATCAGGTGTGTAGGATAGTGCAGGGTCCAATCCCAGCATGTGGGGGCAGCATCAGGCCCAATTCTGACATGTTGGAGCTTGTGGAGCCCAAGGGCCCAAGCCTGGTACATGAAGGTGGTATGGAGCCCAATCCAGGTCTGCAGGGCTGGGCAGAGGCAGCACAGAGTCCAATCTGGCCCCCCACTTCTCATCTGGCTCCTGGGACCAGAAGATTGAGCACTGCTCTAATAAGGGATGAACAAGTCAACAAAGAGGACAACCCAATATTCAGAGTAACCTTTACATCAACAGTTGTTTAAAAAAACCCAACCATATTAAGTCATTTGTCATGAAGTTACTAACTCGAGAAACCTCACTTTTTAATTTCCTTTTTCAATTCAGAATTAATATGTTCACTCCACCATTAACATCTCAGTGGTGGAATCTCATACCAAAATATTTACAAGAATTGTATTATGAATAATTTAACTTGGCTATTATCTGCAATTAGTTTATTCTCCGTTTTTTTAGTGTAAACATATTTGAGTTGTCTTCACATGTCAATACTGAGGCGTGGGGGGGAATACTACAGTTGTGTTAAACTTTTCAGATGTATCTTGAATTACCATATGTGACTTGACTGGATAATTGCTGGTAATTCTGTTTAAATGTACAAAGATAATATATTAGAATTACAGCCTTTTAACTGCTGCTATTAGCCATGTGGGTAAACACTGCAGATAGGACCCAAAATAAAGCAGAAAGAGCAACAGAAGATCTTTCTAGTCAAAATTTACTCCCAGAAGCAGTCTCTTGACATTTTGCTCCTTTAGCAAATATTGTTCCTTTCTTCTAGTTGGCCAAAGGAGCAGGGTTTTTTTGTTGTCATTTTATTTTTCTGCTTAGAGATCTAGGAGAAGAAAAGACTGAGAGGGAATTTGCTAACGGTTTTCAAATACTTGAAGAGTGGTTATAAAGAGGACGATGACAGATTATTTTCTGCGCCAGAGGGGACAGCACAAGAAGTAACTATTTTAAATTTGGAGATGGAAAAACTTGGCTGGATATTGGAAAAATGTTCACTGTGAAAGTGGTTAAGAACTAGAACAGATTATCTAGAGAAGCTTATAGACAACATTTGGACAAACATTTGTTTGCTATCGTTTAGACAGAAGCTCTTCTCTTGTGCAGGGGGGTTGTATTGGATAATGTCTTGAGATCTCTTCCAGCCCATTTTTTTCTAAGATTCCCTAATGCTATAAGGACAATGGTGACTGTGTGAGGAAATTCAACCTCATCTTACCCATAGGGAACGCCCCTCCCCCGCAAAATGCCATTTCAGATGGAAGAAAAGCATGTGAGAAGTGACTATCTCCAGCTCCCTTCTACTGACTGAAAAAGGACACTATCTGATAGGTATTTCTTACTGAGTAAGAAACCATTTTCTATTGAAATTAAAGAAAATGTTATGTCTTTTATTTAAATATTCTTAAAAAAATGATTTATTAAAATATATATTTGCTGTAGATTATTCTTAGTGCAAATAATTTGCTATTTATGTTTTCCTCCCTTTCTCCTTTTGTTGGAAAGATCTTTGTAAAACTCTGATTTATTCTAAGAAACCTGGTAAATTACATTTCAACAGTTTACATAATTCCTCTGAGACTGGGGTCAAAGGGTAAAATCATAGAAAATTAAGGTTGAAAGGGACCTCAGGAGGTCAGCTAGTCCAATCCATCGCTCAAAGCAGGGCCATCCCCAACCATATTATCCCATCCAAGGCTTTGTCTAGCAGGGTCTTAAAAACCTTCAAAGATGGACATTCCACAACCTCTCTGGGTAACTTGATCCAGGGCTTTACAATTCTACCGGTGAGAGAGTATTTTCTAATACCAAAGTTAAACGTCCCTTGCTGCAATTTGACACCATTGTTCCTCAATTTGTATACAGTATACTGGGCTGCATTAGTAGAGGCTCTGCCAGCAGACTGAAAAGTAATTCTTCTCCTCTATTCAGCACTGGTGAGACACCTGGAATGCTGTGTCCAGCACTAGCGATGCATAGGGGGTGCATGCGGGTGCACGTGCACCCCCTGAGCATGGTGGTGCACCCCCTGGTTGCCACTCGCCCCCCCCCCCCTAGCCTCTGGGGGCACACAGTGTTCATGGTGTCCAGTTTTGCCCACCTCCCCCCACAACAGAAAGGATGTAGACACATTGGAAAAAGTCCAGTGGTGGGCAATGAAAATGGTTAGGGGGCTGGGACACATGACTTATGAGGAGAGGCTGAGGGAACTGGACTGATTTAGTCTGGAGAAGAGAAGAATGAGAGGGGATTTTAATAGCAGCCTTCAACTATCTAAAGGATGGTTACAAAGAGGATGGAGCTAGACTGTTCTCAGTGGTGGCAGGTGACAGAACAAGGAGCAGTGGTGTCAAGTTGCAGCAAGGGAGGTTTAGGTTGATATTAGAAAGAACTTTCTCACTCAGAAGGTAGTAAAGCACAGGATCTGGCTACCCAGAGAGGTTGTGGACTCTCCATCCTTGAAGGGTTTTTAAGACCCAGTGAGACAAAGTCTTGGCTGGGATGATATTTTTGAGGATGGTCCTGCTTTGAGTAGGGGGTTGGACTAGATGACCTCCTGAGGTCCCTTTCCACCCTATTTTTCTGACTCTGATTGCTGTGCCATCAGCATTCTTCTTTAGTTTTCTGAAGCAACCACAGATTTTTCAGGGATTTCAGCTTTTTCAGACATTGTGAATACCAGCTTTCTACTAGGCTGTGGCAGTTTGAGGCAGCTAGTTCAAGCCTTTGTCATAGGTTCAGGAACTAAGAAGCACTTTCTCTTTGAGGAGTTAACAAGCCACAAGACCCTCTATCGAGCAACATAGTTATTATTGTTGTTCTGGAGTTTAATAACAGTCACATTCACTTTCCAATTAAATTCCTTCAGCCAATTAAACACTAGACCTAAAATCCTGTAATTCTACCCACATATATTGTAGTATCCATTACTTATCAGTTTACCTCAGCAGTCATCTATGCATAACTTTTGTCTGGAGTCTTTCCTGCTCTCCACACACGCACACACCAACTTTGTGCTGGAACTGAGGGCCACTCCAGTGTAAATCTCTGCACAGCTCATAGTGAGTACTGACCCCTTCCTGACCTTTGCATAACTTTCCATTAGCAACATTTGCGTGTCTACAAACTTAACAATTTTGGGAGGGAGGGCTCGTAGACACATAGTTTTTATCCTGCTGCCCTTTACAACTACAGACGTTATCAACAAACAGTAAAACAGGTCTACAAACAGTAAAAATAGGTGTGAGTAGCCCCCAAACCTCTGACCTTGCATGCTAAAAAGGGTCTACAGAGAGAAAATAAACAAAGGTACCATAATGGACCATTAAACATAGCTGCCACACACATAAGAGACTTACAGGTATGAATTGCATTTAGGGAATTTGACCAAAAGCAATTAAATCTATCATTTGTGTTACTAAGATCCTTAATAGTGAAATCAAATGGTTAACAAATGCCAGAACCCCAAACTCAAGAGAAAATTTGTTAGATTTCACTTTTTGTTTGCTCTTTCCTTCTCCAAGGTAGATCAATTATAATAAATATTTTAACAGATAAATCTTGATTACAGAAGTTTAAGAGCCTGTGTTCATCAGAAAGCACAGATGACAAAGTGATGATGTCTCGACCAGGCAATATTGAAGTCTGTTTAAAATTTAGGCTTTTTTTCTTCCTAGAACCTCCTCTCTTGCGTGGGTCTTGTGGGAATTTACACACATATTATGCACACTGCCCCACTTTTACTTTCACCAAAGGAAACAGAACAAAAAGACCGGGATGTCTCCAGGCTACTAAAAATGAAAGACAAACAATACACAGAGGAAAAACATAATGTTTAAAATAACAGGGGATTCACAAACTCTCCAGCTCTTGATGTCTTCAGGGATTTCTATAGAGGAAGAGTTGGGTTTGCAGACAAGAAACCAGATGGTGATGCTTTGCTGGCACTACTGGGCCTCCTCTGGGTACAGGGTGGTCAGTGGCTGGCCTTATCCTTATGGTCAAGAATTTTGCTGATACTGGTTTGAAGTACCTCCCTTCAAGTATTTGGACAAATCAGATACTAGCCTTACATTAAAGTTAGGTAACAGGGCAATCTTGTTTGAACTGTGTTTTACATTTAAACTTGAAGAACTTTTTTATGCCACCGGTTACAGCACGTCGGAGCAGAATTTGATTAATCAAGCCTGCTGGATTGTGGCAATTACCGCACTCCGTCAGGCTCCAGCATCTCATGTATCAGCATCCCCTCACTGAAAAATCGGGGGGGGGGGGGGGGAGCAGGAACAGGGGAGGAGGAGGTGCTTAAAATCTCCTTCAATGAGCTTTAGTTAAGGTGCCCCCATTGCCATTTTGAAGCACCAGGACATTGATACATGAGATGCTCCAGTAGTTTTAATTACAGTGGCTCTCAGTAAAGTACCCCTCCCCACACTTCTGGAGCACTTATGTAAATGCCCTGGGAGCCTAACAAATATCAAAGTCACAGATGCACAAGACCACTTTTGAGGAAACTTCCATGAGCCTATCTGGCTCAGACATCATAAAATATATTATACTACCTACACTAGATAAATAAATAGGGCTTCAAGTAGATTACCTTATGAGGTCCCTTCCAGCCCTAGCTTCTTATGATCCAAGTAAATAGAAAATAGAACATATGTCTGAATGGAAAGGATAATGATACTGTAGGAAACTACAGGTATAAAAGGAGAAGCGAAGAGGATTTAGAAGAAGAAAAAGTTTAGCTGGAGCTATTTTCACTTATTCCCTGATTAGGTGTGTTCAGTTTATTAGGGTTAGACTGAAATGTGAGTATAGATGCAGGAGAAATGATGGCAGATTTTTTTGTGATTATTTTAAACATAAACATGATACTTTGAGTCATAACTGGATGAAGTCACTCAAAAATAGACACAAAGTGAGAGGAGTAAAGGGTAACTAGTAAAGTTCTTTGTAAGTATTTTAGAACTTTTTTTTTAAGCTAAGCATTAATTATCAGTGTTCACAAGGCTTTTCCTCCATCTTTTGACTTCAGATGGGTGCCATGAAGATGCAACAGTTTATCTGTGTACTACATTTTGATGGACTAGGTTCGAAAATAGACAAATCCAGAACAGATACATTCTATTGTTTGCTCAGATGTTTTAAGCCTAATGGTTTTCTCATTGTCCATAGTATTTTTAGGGGGGAAAAAAAGTCAGGAATTCCTACCCTCCCATTCCAACTTAAATAAAATAGCTGTCTTTCTTTATTCCTTAGAGCAGGGGTGTCAAACTTGCACTGTCCCCTCTCCAGAGGGATCCAGAGCACAGGGGGCTCATCACAGGCCAGAACTGGATATGGTGGTACAGTAAGCAGCAGCAGTGGCTGGGTGAGTAGTGACTGTGGGAATTTTACATAACCATCACTCACCATGCTGCCAATACATGTTGCCAATGGGGCTCCATGGCCTGGCTTTCTGTGATGGACCCTGTCCCCACTTGCCCTGCCCCTAAATTCTGTCCCCAGCTCTGACAGACCTACTGAGTTAGGGCAGGATGATACCTTAGGGTTAGTAGGCGCTAATTCTAAGGAGTATTTGTCTGTGTTAAGGTTAACTCCTGCTAGTAATCTATATGTGCACCAATCAGACCTGCAGCTAGGGGGCTGGCAAGCAGGGGCATGGTTAGGGGCTGCAAGTCTGATGCATACCTTCCCTGCTTGCTATCTCTCTAGCCATAGTATAAGATGGGTTGTGGAGGGGAGGGCCTTTCCATGCTGCTTGGCTTTTCCCCTCTGACCCCTAAATCAGCCTACTGCTCCCCATCAGCTCCAAGATTCCCCCTTCACTCTTCAATAGGCCCTTCCACCCCTCAGTTGCCTCCCTCCCCATCCCTCAGTTGGCCACCTGCACCCTTGGATTGCTGCCCTGCCATCCTAATCAGTCTGAGAGCAACAGCAGCAGCAAGGGAGGAAGGGAGAGAAGTCTCCCTACTTGTCTGCTCCCTGCAGCTTGTGCCTTCCCCTTGCATCCAGATCCAGCCCCCACCAGGACCTTGCAGCCCCTTGCCCTCCCCTGCAGCCCCCCACCCTTCAGTTGCAAGGCCTGTCAGAGGCTGGATGTGGGCATGCAGGTGCAGGATGGTCTGTAAGGACTGCAGAAGCAAGCAGGAATTGGGCCGCCCCCTAACCCCACTAGCACCTCCACCACTCAGGCTGATCAGGGCAGCATGGCAGTGATGGTATGGGGGGAGGGGAGGAGCTAATGGTAGAGAAGGGGGCAATTGGGCTGTCAAGGTAGTGATCTGAGAGGAAGCAATTTAGGAGCCAAGGGGGAAATTTGAAAGGCAGAGGGGACAGCAGCCTGGTAGCTCCCTACTTACCCACTCCCCCATCCCTCTTCTCCCTTACAATCCTGCCCCCCACCCCTTCCCTGTACTCCTCTTGCTCTCCTACCCACCTTCATCCCTTTTCCTTCCCTCCCTACGTACCCCGTCCCCATCCGCTTGTTGCCCTGTTGTTTCCAGCTGTCAGTTCAGGGCTGTAATATCATATAGATGGTAGCTAGTTCACCTGAAAACAGTGCCTCCTGGGATGCTGGAGGACTGCAAATTGGTATTTATCTCAGGTGAACACCCAGAAGTGAATTTAATTTCAGCTAGGTAGCCCAGCTCCAAAATAATCCTGGTATAACTTTAAAACACCTAAAGTGTACTTAACACTAGTTAACAACCCTTAATATGTGACCTTTCAAGTTTTAAGTGTATTTAACATCATCTAATTGTAAAGGGTCGTCTCACCTTTACTTTTGGTAAATCACTACATTTGTAATTTGGTAAATTACTACTAAATTTGCTCTGTGCCTCACCTTCTACATCTGCATGTATGATACTTAATGGTATGAAATATACAGATGAAAAGGACTAAGTAGTATTAGTAAGCTCCAATAACCTATTAAATGATATTGCAAAGGGTAAAGGGCTAACCATAGATCTTGAAAGTCATAACGTTTTCTGCTGAATTTGCTGCTTCTTTTCTTAACAATATAACCAATTTTTTTCTTTTTTTGCAAAATCATTATTACGCAGTTGATCAAATATGCATTACTTAATGTAAGTTCATTTTTTCCCCTGAAGCACAGACATGGATACCCATGAGACCAACTTTAACAACCCAGTAGATATTTGAAAACCCAATTGGCTGGAGCTAGGAAGGAGGCAGCCAATGAACCATAACACTGATAGAGTGATCTTCCCTGAGGCTCTTCAAAGTTGGGAACATGGGGTAGTTTCTCTAAAGTCGGCTCAGCTTCAGGGAGAGCTGTGGCAGCCCCCCGCCCATGCAGGAGTGTGTGCAATGAAGAGTGCAAAGCAGGGGTTGATCCTACAGAGACTGCAGACTCTGCCAGCAGTTCCCCGGGTCTCGTGCCCTCAGACCATGTTTCAGGGATGTATTTGGTAGCCGTATTGGTCTGAGACAAAAAGAAATTCAAAAACTCGAAAAGTCTTGGTTCAGAGATTTTGTGATTTCTTAGTTGGTCTAATAAAAGGTATAATCTCTGAACCAAGCATTCTAGAGTTTTTGCATGCCCTCCAACCTGCACTTAGGTGAAGAAGGGATTTTTTTTTTTTTTCCCCATCTTTGCATAGGCTGTGCATTCTGGCAGCCAGCAAGGAGCTTGTTCAAATACCAACTTTTCTGAAGGACAGAAGGGAGAAACTTGTGTCTGGATCAGCTGTTAACAGGCAACTTCTGTCAGCTCCTCTGCTCTGGGGAGGGGTTCAGGTGCAAGGCTGGAGGCTAGATGAAGCAGTACCGCTCAGTGCAAACAAGGCAGGCAAAGTTCTTTGAGTAGATGAGATACCTTTTATTAGACCAACTGAGTAGTTGGAAAAAAGTTCTTAGCAAGCTTTGGAGTGGAGTCACCCTTCAGGCATAGGGAGTCTCTGCTGTTCTGAAACTCCAAGGAATGAGAGGGGCTAAAAGTGGGGCAGGATGTCAGTGAGAATGTAAATAGGTAGAAATTACAAAGAAAAGGTAAAGCAGAGAGGGGAGAGGGAAAAAGAGCAGGGCAGGGGGAGAAGGGCTAAAGGGAGACATCACAGTGATAGAATACAAGGTAGAAAAGAGGCTGTCACTGAAAAAAAAAATAGTTGGAGACAAGGAATCCAGGGATGAGAGAAGCTCCAAGTGTGAGAGGATATTGTAGCCGTGGTGGTCTAAGGGCCTAGGCAGGCAAGGTTCTTTGAGTAAATCTGACCTCTTTTATTAGACCAAATTAAATAGGTGGGGGGGGGGAGGGGGACTAGCTTTATGTTTAATCTTGAAGAACTCAGCCTGATGAAGGGTTTTTAAACCCAAAAGCTCACTACTTCCCCATCCCCCCAACTATTTAAGTGGGTGTAATATACCAGATTCCCCCAAAGAACCTTGTCTGCCGGAGGATGCAATGAACATAAATAGGAAGAAAGGAGACACAAAAGATAAAAAGCAGGGGAGGAGAGGCCAAAGATGAGCAAGGGAGACACGACAACGGTGCCTCCCTCAAACAGTGCACTCTCCCTGGAAGAGTCGGTGCCCCCCACGGATCCTTTTACCCCGCTTTGTCCCCATCCCCTCCGTTTGTCCCCGTGGCCTCTCCTCGCAGGCTGCCCCGCCGCCCCTCCCCGTGGTGTTTGGTGCAGCCCAGCTCCCCCCAGCCCCGAACCCTTCCCGCGGGCGAGCGTGGCCCCGGCGCCGGGGAGCAGGCGGGAGGCTCCCGGGGAAGCGGCGCAGGCTCGCGCTCTCCTCCATTCCTTTCATTCCCCGAGTGCTTTCGAAATGCCCCTCGCCCTTCTCCGGGCTGGGGGCGGCTCCGGGGGGCTGGTCCAGTCCGGAGCTGCCTCGACCAAGGGAGGGCGGGCTGCGGGCTGCGGGAGGAGGCGGCCGATTGGCTTCCGACCGCCGGCTGGCTTGTCAGTTTCAGCTCTTGGGGGGGAAGGGGGGCGGCTGAGTGCCTCTCGCCCAGCCCTCTGACGGGGTGAAGCCTTTAGGGGGATGCCGTGCTCTTTGCATTTTGATTAAAGCCCCTCATCTCCCTTCAGTGTGAAGGCAGGGCGCCGGAGCGGAGGGGCCTGCACAGGGGCTGTGCAAAGAGGAGAGAGAGAGAGACCCCCCCCCTCCCCCCCGCAAAAAAGCAACCCCCCCAACCTCCCTCTGGTTGTCACTGATGGCTCTATAAGAGGAATCATCTCTGGGAATATTGTGGAGGGGACGGAGCCGGTCCGCAGCGAAGGCGCCCGGGTTTCACGCACGCTCCAGGGCGCCCAGCATGGAGATGCAGAGGTGGTCCACAAGGTGGAAAACGAAAAGGTGGCGCTGGGACTCCTCTCTAACCCTAGTCCTCACGTTTACTGTCCTTCTCCAGGCTGCAGAGGTCAGAGGAGGTAAGGGAAAAAAATGGGTGAGAAGGGAGAGCCGGGCACTGCAATCGCCCCTCGTCCCAGCCGGGCAGGAGGATCCAGGGCAAGGCTCCTACAGTTGTCCTGAGACCTGTCAGCGCAGATCTCAGCCGAGGGGGGCCGGCAGGGAGCGGGGACCGGGGACCGGGAACCCTGCCCAGGCTTGGCTCAGGGCACGCTCAGCCTTGTTGGGACCGCTCTGCAGAACTCCTTCGGGGGAGCTTTTCCAAGGTGCTGATGATTTAAAGTCCCACTTGAAAGCATCACTCCTTTTTTAATCTTTTTTTAAGACCAGGAAGCAAGATACTGCTTTTGGGGCTGGGGGGGGGGGGGGGGCGCTGGGGAGGGGGGAGGAAAAAGGCAGCTGCTGAGCAAAACTTTTCTCTCTCTCCCTAGCTCTGAAATCCAGCTTTAAAACCCCGTTTTAGAAAGTGTGTCAGTTTCAGCTCTTCCGCTTGAAACTTACACGCTCCGTTGAGTGGACATGGGCATGAGGCTGATCAGGTTCCTCAAGTCTTGGCTATGATTAAAAAAAAGCTATGATTATAAAAAAAGCTAGTTTTTTTCTTTGAGGGACGAGTGGGGGAGGAAGGAGAGAGGTCTCTCGGCTCTTGGCGTGATTTTTTTTTTTTGATTTTTTTTTTTATCCCTTTACTTTGAAAAGCTCCGTGATTGGCAGCTTAGAGCTGAGTTGAAATGCATTTCAAAGGGCCCCTTCCTAGACAAACAGGAGAGTCAGTCTCCTCGAATAGCATCTCCCTGTGGCCCTGCTAGACCTGCAGGTGGTGTATAGAGCTGCGGGGACAGGCGATCGGCTTGAGGGGGGGAGCTCTTACGTGGCAAGCGGGCAGGTCAGTGGGAGCTGTGCCAATGCACCGAGAAGAGACTCCCCCTCCCTTTCCCCACCTCCCCGCGTTGCTGCATCCTCGGGGAAAAGCGCGTGGTCCGCTAGGTGTCTGTGGATACGGTTAGCAGGGTGCAGATCCCGGGAGCGTGCAAAGCAGACAGGGACCACGATCCTCGCCCTCCAGGGTTAAGGGAGGGGTGGGGGCAAGGATCAGGTGACGGCTGCCCTGCTCTCTGGCCTCTGGGGGTGGGTGGGAAGGGGAGGGACGCGTAGGGGCTCGACTCGGGAAAGCTGAGCTTCTGCACTGACGCCTGGTAGCTTTAGCAGCGGGGACCCAGCCCTTCCAGCACTCTCTGTGTGTGGGTGGGAGTGGCGAGTGGGGGTGTCCCAGCTGACAAGCAATGGAGCTGAAACTAGGATTTGAAACGATCTGCTTGGAGCTTCACCGTGCATTTGCCAGTGCTTTACACTCCCTCGCTGCGTGGAAGGAAGGGCTTCTTCTTGCCACCCCAATAATTAGGTTCTTCTTGTGTCAACCTTACCTAGTTTTTCTGCGTCTGATGCTCCCGGAGTACACTTTTGATTTACATTTTTTTTTGGATGATTTTTGCCAGTAATTTGAAGACGGCAGTTTTGCCTGTGCCCATATTTTCGGTCCACACTAGTTATGCCGGGAGCACAGAAAGGTGATCACAGTTTCTATGCCATTGCTGGTACCTGATCACCACTTTGGTGAACCATCAGCAGTTCTGCCCCCTGCCGGTCCTGTTTGTAAGAAAGGCAGGAGACAGCCAAGTCTATCCTTGCTGCAATGCATTTTAGTTAAACAAAGTTCCACCAAGGATGAATAACCCCTGTGCACATAAAAGGATTTGGCTTTTCATGACTCTGTTGAAACTAAAGTTACTGAAGGAAGGAGACTTCAGGCAAAGACATTTTTTTTCCTAAATTCAATATTCCACTCTGACCTGGAGGCAGTTCTTTGCAGCATTTCCATCATAACAGCATTTATGAAGACAGACAAACTTTGAGTTGTGGTTGAATTCAATTAAAATCTGAACCTAAGCAGCACTGATAACAATTCAGCTCAGGCTACCTGGTATTTACTGGAATATTTTAACTCATAATGGATTTAGGTCTATGAGCATGACATATGTAGTAATAAAAATCCCTTGTGAAGAGTTGCTTTAAAAAAAAGTGTCGTGTTCCCCCCCCCCCCCCCATTGGTTTCATGGAATTTGAGAAACAACAGATTACAAGTTTGGTTTATGCTGTTTGACTTCTGTTAAAAACTCTTTGCAAACCAATAGGTTGTTTTGGCTTCCCTGAAATAGGGTATACTATCAATCTGTTACTAAAGTCAATGGGAGTCTTTCCATTGACTTCAGTAAGCTGGAGTGCTGGATCTGACCTAATTTCCTAGATGGAGCACTGAATAGATATCTCTGAGTTGTCTTTTATATACTCCAATACTAGTTGAAATATTTAGAAGCTTAAAATCAACAGAGTGACTGATTGACAATTAAAAGCAGGGGGTGGGGGGACATAAGTAATATTATACTGAACAAGTCACGGTAAATGCTGGGAGTATATCAAAATATTACAATGTTTCATCAGAATTAAATGTAAATTGACTTTGGAATTGTATTTAGGTTAGGGATTTTTTTAAATTTTATTTGGATTTCCATAAATGGTTACCGTACAAAGAAACTTAGTGTCTGTACTGGAGTGTTAAACTTTTCAGCAATTATTTATTTTTCATTTAAAACACAATTTTCTTGATTTAGAGAGAAGTCAACTAAATTCCTAAAATTCTTGACTGATAGGTAACTTTACTAGTATGAATAAAGAAGAACAAATTCCACATAGGCTCCTGAGGTTTCTCACATTTAGACAGAAAGAACCATAGGAATGAGAAGCGATTGAATTAGGAAAGTAGGGGCATACTTTGTCACTTCAGTGCCCATCACACCCACAGCAGCTCTTGTTAGAAAATACTCTTGCTTTATGACCTGGTACAAGTAAACAAAATTCACGTTTTAAAAGACACTCTTTGATTTCCTTCTCCCCCTTCACCTTTTAATACCAAATCTGTTGGTAATGTTTGGAATGAATAAACTCATTTAGTCTAAATGGCATAGCCTCAACACTATAAATTTTTTGTAAGGGCTTGGCATCAATGCCCTATTGTGATGCTGATTTAAATTTCATGAGCAAGAAATGAAAAAAATAAAGCAACTTTTTTAGCTCTTCAAGCAAATGGAAACCCTGCTATTATTCAGAATACAGAGTGGTATAAAGAATTCTGGTTGAAAATATGAATGTGCAGCTATCTGAAGAATATAACTTTTGGACCTTCTGTTGAAGTAAATTCATGGATGACAGTATTTGCTCTAAAATGTTTTAAGCACTTAACTTCAGTTACCTTACTAGGAAATGCAAAGATTATTGTGTTCCCCAAACTCCCTTGAAAACTAGTAGGAGCTCCGGGTTCAGAAGGACTGCAATTGGGCCCATTAATAATGAGAGGCAGAATATTCTATAGGATCCATACACACTTAAAACAACGTATGTAATTCAATTCTGAATGCTTACCAAGTCTCATTGGAAATATAGCTATTCCGGATTCGTTTATCAGAGGAAACTTGTTTAACATCTGAACATTGCTAATCTGCACAAATTTGCTGGTTTCAAATAGAAAACATATCTATCTTTACTCAGAACTGATTATCAGTAATGTATGCTATTTTTCGTGTCTCACATTCTATGTGTGTCAGTGATGAATGAAGAAATCAGAGTATTTTCATGGATCCTTTAATATAATATTTACTATACTCAAAAAATAGTGTCATGACCCTCAGTAAGGTAAAGAGATCACACATTTCAATGGTTGATAATAATCAAATGAATTGAGGTGATAAAATCATAGGAGGAATTGATAAGATTTTGAATAACTGTTGGTGGTCCAGCTGAAAAGTTTGAGTCCCAGGGATCAGCAGGTGAAATGGTCCTGTCTTCCCAGTACATAGTGACTGATCCAGCAAAAGGAAGCTGCAGCTGCATGAAGATGTTTGTTTTTCTACTTAACTTAGAATCTCTGCAATATTTTAAATGCAAAACAACTGTTTTGTTTCAGGCAGCTGATAAAGAAATATGACTAGTTTTTTAAAGAATATACACACATAGCTCGTGATTTATCTCAAAATTTATATATCTCACAGCTATCATTTGAAGCTGTTTTTTCCAATTTAAAGAAAATCTTCCTTAATATAAATCCTTTCTTGATTGTGTCATGTTTTCTGATAAATGTCTGGAAAAATTGCTGGTACAGTTTGCATCCATGGCAGCTGTAGATTGTAGTAAAGGAAATGTCTGAGTCAGAATGGTAATTTTCTTACCATTTCAGATATATTTGATCTACTGTAAATAGGGACCTTCATTCTAACAAAGTTGCCATATAAGAAAAGAACTATGACATGAGTACTGAAGTGGTGTTATACCTAAAACACACTGGAACAATTATGCCTCATACAGATGTGTTTTGTACAGTGTTGAATAGTAGGTCTCCATCTGTTAGTAAGATTAAGAAGTTGCTTTTTTTTCAGTAGGGCATTCTTTTCATAAGAAGTCCTCCTAACATTTGCTCATTTATTGTTGTTCTGACTGTTTGTTGATAATAGGTAAATAAATGGAACTTGGGAGAATTCTCCTGTACTTTAAGAATGTAGACTCTCACTAAGTAATAGAGTTTTACCCTTTGGATGAACAAAGCAGAAATAGGAAAATTACATTTATTGAAACTAGTCTAACTTGTATGCATATTGCCAGGGATTGACAAATTTTAAATACAAAATTTACCAACTGCAAAAGTAGCACGTTAATGGTGGAGCTTGCTACTAAATACTAGGAGGAGTTGGCAGTATTTGAGTTCCTTCAGCACATTATCACACACAAGGGGTTGTAAAAACCTTTATAAATTCCAGGTTTGGGATTTCACTGTATGTCAAAGTGTTAATGCATTCAACATGTGAAATAGAAGTTAGTTTGGCAGAACTGTTATTATGAGTACACAGTGTTTGTTACCAAGTAAAAACAAAAAAAACAGAGACATGCCTTATAAAAATATGGGTCTTGAACCTGCTTTGGCCATCCAGTTACGTTCAGGATGATAATGAAGGTATGATATGAGCTAAATCCTGGTCACCTGTCCCAAGTGAGAAGTACTATTCCAGTCTGAAGCTTATTGAAATTTTCCTTTGAGCTAAAGGTGAAAAGGATTTGGCTCAATAGATGTACTTAAAAGAGTCTAGGAATCTGAATATTTATATGATAATTTTGGATCAAGATGAAAGTTCAAGGTCTCGCACCTTCACTTCAGCAGAGTTCTCTAGAATGGAAAACTGGGGCCTGATTGCTGACCTTTTTATCAAGGGAATGTATCTCACTGACTTCACTGGATATAGGATCAGGTTTTCAAGCTGTAAAGACAGATCAAATTGATGTGTCTAGACTGAATTCAATGAAGTTACTGTGAATCATAGCTAACACTCTCACCCTTAGATGCTTATAATTCTTCTAAACACTTTCTATTTATGTAGCTGAAAAATGTACACATATTCCACCTTGAAGATTGGAATCAATAATGAGGATATTTTTGAAAGTTAGAAGTTTCTAAATAAATACCTCCTTTGTATATCTATAACCATGTGGGTTAAGAAGTCTTGGTCTACCTTCCCCATGTTTAGCTAGTAGCCACATTTCTTATTAGTGGCAGGGACAAAATGTTTCCTGCTGTGGTGATCATCATCTTTTGGTTACCATCTTTTTTGCTTTGATAACAGGGACACGGTATTCCAGGAATTTCATATCTGTTCTGCTGGCCTCAAAATATCACTTTTGAAAATACTGTCTCCAAGACCTACTATCTCTACAAAGGAAGTGTTTAGCTCATCTGGTAAAGAGAGCTCATCACTCTAAAATATCTTCCATTACTATGGTACAAACCTGGAATAACTCAACAGAAGTCAGCACAGAGCCAGATCCTGATATGCTGGCAATCATCATATAACTTCAATGGAACTGTTCACATTTATATCAGGGTAGATCTGACCTGATGTTAAAGTGGTGTAAAACTAGGGAAAGCAACCCAAAATCACTCGCAATCAATGCAGGCTCAATTTTAATGAAGGCTGCAAAGCAGGTAATATTATTACGAAATAATACATATTACATGTAAAAGAAGTTCATATTGCATTAATGAAGAAGTCAGATTATTTGGGGTTTCACTACCCAATCTCAAAATTTAGGCTACATGTTCATTAATGTGCAGTGGTTACTGCACAATTAATTTAGTACTTGCATAATCAAGTACTAAATACATGCACAATAACTGGAGTTACTGTGCAGTAGCATCAACGAATGGCTTTTTAGCAATGCTCCTACACAGTAGCCTAATAATACTGTGCAGTAGTGTATGAGCACTGTTTGTGCCATGATGTGCTATTGCACAATATTATTACACTAACTGTGCAGTAGCCTTTATGGATGTGGATTAATAATGAAAACTTAAAAGGTAGCCCTCAGTTTCACAATTTTTGCAGAAATAACCAGGCTTCAGGTAAACTCCACTAAGGATCTGATCTTGTAATACACAGGCAAGTCTCTCACTGACCACACTATGCCCATTGAGTTGTGCATTGTTTCTTGCTTTCTGTCTTTTTTTTTTTAAACTGAAGGGGCATTACAGACTTAGAGAAAAGAGATACAAATATATATTGATGGCCATCTAAAATGAGTCAAACACTAGGTGAAGTGTTTTAATTGTCTTTAAAGTATCACTTGAACCTGATGTAGGATTATCAGGTGATCTGTGTTGGCCTAACTGCTACTAATGAAATCAAAGGTCAAATTCCCAATAGCAGACATAGAGGTTGCCTAATTTTGAGTGCATTTAGAAAAATGGAGTTGTTAGCAAAATAATCAGTTCTTCATAAATAATTTAAAGCATTCCGGTATGCATCTAGATCACTGTAGTTTGGTTTATACCAATCAAATATCAGCAATCTACAATATTGGTTTACCCATGCCTTGAAACCCCATCAGCCCTTATCTTTGCTATCTATGTTCTTTTAAAGGAAACATGCATGACAAAACATTTGAGTGATTATATCTCGCCTCTATAAATAGATACCACCAGCAAAATTTTCAAACCCAGGTGCCAAAATATAATCTCCTAACTTCATATTTAGGCACCAAGATGTAGAGGCCAGTTATCAGAGATGATGTGTGCTCATTTCAGTTAGATAGTTTAGATGTCAGTTCTAAATCTTGCAAATGAACTTCTCTATGGCTCATTTCCCCATTCTGTGAAATGGGGTTAACTATATGTATCTATTTTTACATTTATAATGCATTTAAGCTATATTTAATAAAGGACTTGGATAACTTCAAGTACCACAGTGCCTATCTTTTAGGTTTCTGGCCTCCAGAGGGGAATCCAAATTTCTGTTAGCTGTTTAGGCTCCCTACACAGCTTATGGGCAAAGTGTATAAGTAGCAAACTGAGCTAGGAGCTAGGCCAAGGGTACGGTTAAGGGAAGAAATGTGTCTCACCCTTTCCATTGCTTTGGTATGTAAGGCAGCGCTACAGACATGGCCACATAGGATCCAGACTCTAGAATGGTTTCCTGGGGTAGAAGACTACATTCACTGTTTCAAAGAACAGTGGGATTGCTTTCAATTGCAATTTTGAATAAAGGTGCCTAAATCCTTTATTGGTGATAATCATCAGTACATAGATTAATAGGAATTACTATTTATATATGTAAATTTTTCAATTTATAAAATGTGAATAATTAGAACTATCCTTGAGTGCATACATAATTTAAAAAATACTAAGTTTATCTCATTACCAGGAATCCAGGTTTCTTCTTGCCACAGAAAATAGCAGATATTCTTCTTTAATGGAGAAAATGCAGATTTTCTCATGTAAAGGAGAAAAACATGGGAAAGCAAGTTCTAGCCTGCAAAGGGCTGCTTGGGGTTGTGGGGAGTGGGAGGAGGGCAATCAGAGGTGAGGGGAGCCACATGCATGTACACGTGGCAGCCAGGCAGCGGTGAACAGTTCCCACAGCTCTCTCCAGGTAAGTCTATGGGAGGGACTGGGGAGGGGGTACAGGCCACGTGTTAGGAAGAGGGAGGGGGCACAAGCAGGGGGTGCATGTGTCCCCCATGATGTCTGCACCCACAGAAGTGCACAGGGCTGGAACTGGGCAGGACCAGCTGCAGGCAGGTGCCACCTCCATGGCTATCACCACCAAGGCAAGCCACCCCCTACCTGGCCAGCAACGGGGGGGGATGGGGGGGGCACTACTCTGTGCCACTGCAGCTTCTGCACCTCACCATTATGGCGCGGCACTCCCTCATGCACCAGGTCCTGCCTGCTGGGTCATGGAGCTCCTCTGGAGCTGGTCTAGCCTGACTGCAGCCCTGCACCCCTCTGCGGGTGCAGAAAACTCAGGGGGCATGTGAGCTCCACCATTGTGTCACCTGTGACCCCTGCCTTCCCCATACACCCACTCCCTTCCTTACACACTGGGGGCCTGGGAGCGGGGGCCGGTGGGTCTATGGGTCAGGAGTGAAGGGTACCGGCATGGGCAGGGAACCAGCCTATCAGGGCTGCTTAGCACCATAAAGCAGTGGTAGGGACAGCCACAGTTGGACCTGCATCCTGGTGAACTAAGAGGGGAGGGGGAGCTTTGATTTTCCATGATAAAAAACCCAAAATGAAACACCAAAATTCATAGGTATTTAGAATGTATTTTATTATAGTGATTGAGGCATTGGTAGGCTTCCAAATTGCTTTAAACTTGTAAATATATCAATCAAACATTGTGTTCAATTGATACATACATATATATATATATATATATGTAGTATATATGTAGTAATGATAGATTTCCTGTTGTGGACACCTGCTTATTAGGAGGTGGTCAAAGACCATACACATGCAACTAAAAAGCCATTAGGTTAAAATCAATATGTACAGCTAAAGCTGGATGCTACAATGAAGTATTTAGTCTACAATGAGCAAATCCCCAGTTATTGTAAATTGCATTGTGAGTTAATCTTTTGTGTACTGCAGGGATAAATCAAATTCATGAGTTACTGAGTCTGAATTTTAAACCGTATTTAGAAATGGGCATCTCTTATTAATTTGTACTTTTTCAATGGCTGTAAAAATACTGTTGCTGAATAACAGTATAGTAGGAGGAAAATCAAAATAGCTTTTCCATTTGTACATCAAGTGCAAACAGGTATTGAAAAACTTGTCCTTCAGCTTCTATTGATCTTTACACATCTGTAAAGTATATGCTTTTTTTCTTTTTTAATCTTCCTATTCCATCTCGGAGGAAAGGCAGCAAGAGCGCACAGCAGCCCCCCTGGCTCTCCAGGGACCTAGCAGACCTCCTGAGGCTAAAAAGAAAGGCCTACAAAGGATGGAGGATGGGAGTCACCTCCAAGGAGGATTATTCTGCACTGGTCCGGTCCTGTAGGGAGCAGACCAGGAAAGCCAAGGCTGCAACTGAACTCCAGCTAGCTTTGAGCATCAAGGACAATAAAAAGTCCTTTTTCAGATACGTGGGGAGCCAGAGGAAAAGCAGGGGCAATGTTGGACCCCTGCTGAACCAGATGGGGCAACTGACAACTGACGCCCAGGAAAAAGCCAACCTATTAAATAGGTACTTTGCGTCGGTCTTTCATCAGCCCCATGGGATGCCTGTGCCTGCTACAGGGCCGGGAAGTCCGGGTGAGGGTGATCCCGTGCCCTCCATTAATGCTGACTTTGTGAAGGAACATCTTGAGAAGCTGGATACCTTCAAGTCAGCCGGCCCTGACAATCTTCACCCCAGGGTACTCAAGGAGCTGGCGAGCATCATAGCCCAGCCTCTAGCGCGGATCTTTGAAAACTCTTGGCGCTCTGGTGTAGTGCCCGAAGACTGGAAGAAGGCCAACGTGGTGCCTATCTTCAAGAAAGGGAGGAAAGTGGATCCGGCTAACTATAGGCCCATCAGCCTGACTTCTATCCCGGGGAAGATCTTAGAAAAGTTTATTAAGGAGGCCATCCTTAATGGACTGGCCGACGCCAACATCTTAAGGGATAGCCAGCACGGGTTTGTTGCGGGTAGGTCTTGCTTGACCAATCTCATTTCCTTCTACGACCAGGTGACCTATCACCTGGACAAGGGAGATGAGATTGATGTCATATATCTTGACTTCAAAAAAGCCTTCGATCTGGTGTCCCATGATCGTCTCTTGGAGAAACTGGCCAATTGTCGCCTTGGGTCCCCCACGATCCACTGGCTGGAAAATTGGCTCCAGGGTCGGACCCAGAGGGTAGTAATTGATGGAAGTCACTCATCGTGGTGTCCTGTGACCAGTGGGGTCCCCCAGGGCTCTGTCCTTGGACCCATACTGTTCAACATCTTCATTAACGATGTGGACACTGGAGTCAGAAGCGGACTGGCCAAGTTCGCCGATGACACCAAACTTTGGGGCAAAGCATCCACGCCAGAAGACAGGCGGGTGATCCAGGCTGACCTGGACAGGCTCAGCAAGTGGGCGGATGAGAATCTGATGGTGTTCAATGCCGATAAATGCAA
This sequence comes from Alligator mississippiensis, assembly GCF_030867095.1. Classification (NCBI taxonomy): domain Eukaryota; kingdom Metazoa; phylum Chordata; order Crocodylia; family Alligatoridae; genus Alligator; species Alligator mississippiensis. Next base: position 72,999,061 of record NC_081828.1, read on the forward strand.
GGTTCTCCACCTTGGGAAGAAAAACCCGCAGCATCCTTATAGGCTCGGCAGTGCTATGTTGGTTAGCACTATGGAAGAAAGAGACTTGGGGGTCATCATTGACCACAAGATGAACATGAGCCTGCAATGTGATGCTGCGGCTAGTAAAGCGACCAAAACGCTGGCTTGCATCCATAGATGCTTCTCAAGCAAATCCCGGGACGTCATTCTCCCCCTGTACTCGGCCTTAGTGAGGCCGCAGCTGGAGTACTGCGTCCAGTTTTGGGCTCCACAATTCAAAAAGGATGTGGAGAAGCTTGAGAGAGTCCAGAGAAGAGCCACGCGCATGATCAGGGGTCAGGGAAGCAGACCCTACGATGACAGGCTGAGAGCCCTGGGGCTCTTTAGCCTGGAAAAGCGCAGGCTCAGGGGTGATCTGATGGCCACCTACAAGTTTATCAGGGGTGATCACCAGTATCTGGGGGAACGTTTGTTCACCAGAGCGCCCCAAGGGATGACGAGGACGAATGGTCACAAACTACTACAAGATCGTTTCAGGCTGGACATAAGGAAGAATTTCTTTATTGTCCGAGCCCCCAAGGTCTGGAACAGCCTGCCGCCGGAGGTTGTTCAAGCGCCTTCATTGAACACCTTCAAGATGAAACTGGATGCTTATCTTGCTGGGATCCTATGACCCCAGCTGACGTCCTGCCCTTTGGGTGGGGGGCTGGACTCGATGATCTTCTGAGGTCCCTTCCAGCCCTAATGTCTATGAAATCTATGAAATCTATGAAATCTTCATTTAAAAGATACTTTTCATCAGGGCGTCTGAGTCTTGTGCACAGTTTAGATTAAGATAATTTTCCACTTCTCCCTAAATAGGAACTATATTGTCTCAAGTTTTCTTACAGAACTGGAGGAGCCCAAAGGATAACCTACATTTTATTAGGTACTTAACGAGATTAATTTTTTTTTTAAATGGTTCAGTCTCAGAGCAATTTCTGACAGAAATGAATTCAGGAATGAATTCCAGAGCCTGCATTTTGCAACCACAATCATTTTATTGTCAGCCCTGGAAAATTCTACCTTGAGGACTGATGTCTGAAGTCTTCCTTCTGAATGCAGATAAGGTGACGGGCAGAGAAGTGATCTCTGAAATAATTCTGTCGTAGAATATTTAGTACTACTGTCTTTGAAATGGTTGATTTAAACGATTTGATATGCCATGGTGGAAGAAAAAATAAATGTAATATGCAATGTTGATCCAAAATGGGAACAGCCATATCTTGCTCTCATTGGCCTTGTCTACACGTGCTTTTATGCATGCCTAAACTGTATGTGCATTTTTCTAATGCACATTAAGGTCTACAGGTGCACACACTAAGGCGCATTAACGCTGTGTGCAGACCAACTTGGGACTAAAGTTAGTCCCAATTCAATTGACATACACAGCGTTAATGCGCCTTAGTGCATCTACACATGTGTTAAGGCACTTAAGCTATTTGTGCCTAAATTTGATACCTGTAGATATCAGATTTAGGTGCAAATAGCCTAAAATTGCCATTTTTAAGGTGCATTAAGGGTGCACACATGTAGACCCATGTCCTTAATGCACCTTAAAAATGGCTAATGCACCTTAAATTGACCCATTGAAGCTTTTCAAGGTGTCTTCAGATATTGCAAAATCCACAAAGGAGAAAAACGAACTCAAGATTGTGGGGCCTAAGAATAATTACCTCTCACTACCACCTTCAATGAACAATCAAAGCTGCCTCACAGCTTTGTTTGGTCCACTCAGAATTATCAGTTGAATGAGCAGTGCCTCCGTCCAGATATACTGAGGGTCAATGGTGGAATTAATAGGATTAATGTGAACATCTGACCTTTTGTCCATTGGCCTTAGGTCAGTACCGGTCATGAAGACTAAATGCCAAATCTAGATCTGAAACATAGTTGCCTGGGAACCAGATTACTGGAGAATATTAGCTGCTAATGGAGCACTGTAAGCAGCTTCTCATTGAGCTTCCTGGGGAAAGGATGGTTAGAGACTGATTGATAACTGAGAAAAAAGGCATTTTTGAACAGGGACTGGACAACTGCACACTATGCTCAAGTGAAAGGCAGTTTTTTTTCCCCGAGGTATAAAGTGTGTGATAAACACACATCACCTGATTAGAACAATGAGCCCTAGAACTTCAACTGATGTAAATCAGTGTGGCATAGTTTGCTTGGTAAAAATCAAACCCCATTAATGAATATAGATAAATGGTAGAATAATGAATTTCTGTTTTAAGCAAACCTTACCCGGTTGCTATTTTGACATCAGTTTCTTTTGATACTATTCCCACAAAGGGGTGTGAAAATACTGTTGAAACTAATGACTGGTATTCTTCTGTCAGTCAGAGTGTGGGTAAATGTATTTCCTCCTATGATGGAAACCCCCCTGGAAGCTGCATCCTTATTCTATGGTGGTTCAACCACCTGCACAGAGGAAATGAGCTTCTGCATAGCTCTGTGTGTTTATTAGGAACGAGGGGGGGACCTTTTGGAACAGGCGGAGCCTGTACAGGAGAGGTGATCTCCACCTGAACTGAAACGGTACCGAACTGCTGGCTTGTAACATTAAAAAGGTGCTAGAACAACTTTTCAACTAAAAAGTGGCATAAATCCAACAGGTGTGGAATGGCACACAGTTCAGACTGACACACCCTATAGTGGTAAAACCATAAACAGTGGGAATAAGAAATATGGATGGAGTACTAGGGTGAAACATAGAGAGAAGACCAGTATGAACAAATAGATTTATTGATTAAAAGGTCTCACACAAGTATCCAATCTGGCAACAATAAAAAGTGTAAGTGATTTTATACTAATGCCAGAAGTTTAAGATCCAAGATGGGAAAAATTGAATGCTTAGCAGTAAATAATGATATTGATATAATAGGTATCTCAGAAACATGGTGGAATAAGGAAAATTAATGATATGCTGCAATACCTGGATACTAATTGTACAGGAATGACAGAACAGGTCCTACCAGTGGGGAAGTGGGACTCTACATCAAAGACTGCATCAAATTAAATAGGGTGGATTTTTGAACTGACAAGATAGGCACCATAGAATCTCTGTGAATAGAAATTTCTGTGTTTTAATCAACAAGTACATCTGAGGATATACTGTCAACCCTCAGACCAGGTTGGCATCAGTGAACAAAAAATACAAAGGGAGTTGAGAGAGACTGCAAAAACTGAAAATACCGTAATAATGGGTGACTTCAAATATCCACAATTAAACTGGGGCAATCTTATGTAAGGCTAGGATACAGAGACCACATTTATTGATGTTATAAAAGACTGCTTTCTGGAGCAGTTAGTACTGAAAAACTTAAAGGGCAAAGGTCATTTTGACTTAGCCGTTCAGGCCCTATTTTGCCCACCCCTGAGGTAGAGGGTAACTGAGTCACTCTGCAATAGCGGATCCAATGCAATTGGGTTTGTCATCCATGTAGGAAGAGAGATGAGAAAAAAAATCTACCACAGTTGCCTTTTTAAAAGGGAGACTACACCAGAATGAGGAAGCATATTACCCAGAAGTTAAAAGGGTACAGTAAAAAGGTAAAGAACCTATAAGCAGGATTGGAGCTGCTTAAGAATACCATATTGGAGTCACAGAGCAAATGCATACCACAAATAAAAAGAAAATTAAAAAAAGAAAGAAAATGGAACCAAAAGAAAGCTAGCCTGGTTTAATGGCAAAGTTATGGAGGGCATGTTCCCTTCCTTCCCCCAAAAGCTGTGTTGACAGTATGACAGCTTAGGAGGAATGAGCTACTTTAGTTAACACTGGGCACATCTACACGAGACACATTGCTCAAGATTAGAGCTAATTACTGCATTGTGTTGCCATCTACACATGCAGATGCTTACTGCACAGTAATTGGCTCTAATTGTGAGTAAATTTGCTACCTGAAAATAAAAGTAGCAAATTAACTCTCAATTACTTACTGTGCAGTAGTACACATGCAGATACCTGACCAGGAGCACATTTGCTCCTGGTTAGCCGGGCAGCAAGGGGTGAGAGATTGCTCCCTGCCTACAAGAGCTGCCTGCTGCTGGGGTGAGCTCTGCCATCAGAGCCCGAGTAGAGACAATATCCCCCTGCCCCAGCAGCAGGCTATTAGAGCAAGAGGGGGCTCCCAGCCTCCACTCTGTGATTGTGTGGCCAGGGCTGGGAGATCCTTATCTCCCAAGCGCTACAGTTGCAGGCCTAGCCTAGGAGATCCTTCTCTCCTAGCACCAGCTCTGTGGTCGTGGGGCCAGCACTGGGAGATTCTTCTTCAGCACTGGGAGAGAGGCTACCATGGAAGTCAGGCAGGGAAATGATCTCCTAACCCGGGCCCCATGACTGAAGAGATCAGGCTGGGGGATAAAGATCTTCCATCCCTGGCCATGCCATTGTGATTTTAAATGTGGGGAGGGGGCCTGGGAGCTTCCTGCTACCCAGGCAGAGTAACATTGTTCCTGCCCAGGCTGTGATGGAGGAGTTCACCTCGGCAGCACCCAGCTCCTGAGGGCTGTCTGCTGGCTCTGTGTTCCCTGCCAACCCCTGTGCTACCACCTAGGGGGAGCCTAGAGTTCCCCCTGGCTGCTGCAGGAGGTTGGTGTAGGGTCAGTGGGGGTGGGAGCAGATTGCTGCCATTAGCAGCAAATCTGCTCTTGCATATTTTCACATGTAGACATGTGCGTGGGAAAGTTTACTCTAGACTAATTTACTCTAGAGTAAACTGCTCCCAGATTAGTTGCACATGTAGACACCCTAACTGACTCTAGGCTTTATATTAAGCAGGAAAGAGGTGAGGGAATGGACTCTTGGATTTGCATCAAAAGAATGTTGCATATTTATGGTGATATCAAACAATACCTATTATGAGCTATAATGTTCCACCCTTACCACACTGATTACTCAATTCAAGGGAGACTCCCACTTCAATCACTGTTACTGCTTACAGAGTAAGGTACTATGCAATCTATATCACAATATAAGAACCTGCTTCTAAATGAGAATGGCATTGGTAGTGTTGTAGTATTAATGATATAATACAAGCCACATACTTAAAGAAGTTGATGAAGGCAATGTGTCTTTCACTTGTGAATAAAGGGATCAAAGTGTGGTCCAAGACTGGAATCATGATTCCTTTCTTTAGTCACTTTTCAAAAATAATTACATTTAATTTCTAAATAAAATGTACTGGTTATTAATCTACAAGATCTAATAAGTCACTGTAGTATTTTGGGAAAAAAGGGTGTCTGTACACTCACTATAATTACAGTGCATCAGAGCAGTCTGCTGGAGCATGGTAATTACTGCACTCCAGCAACCTCTCACATCCCATGTATCAACCTCCCATGTCAAATGAGCTTTAATTCAGGTGTCCCTACCACCATTTTGAAGTGTGGGGATGCTGATATTTGAGACGATGTGGCGCTTTTATTAGAGCTGCTCTAGGAACTGCTCTAATTAAAGCATGCCTCCACCCTCACTCATAGAGCACATGTAAAAGTGCCCCAAAAGTCTAGGGCTGAAAATAAAACACTTTTACTAAATCCTTTTGTGCCATTGTTTTTTTCAGTTTTCGGTCTATAGGTGTTTGTTTCTCTAGTGTAGGACAAGCCTAAAAAGCAAGAGATAATCAAACATGCTTCAAATATTAAATTCAGTATGGACTACTGTGGACCAAATTCTGTTCTTACTTACACTGGTGTAAATTTGAAGAGCTTCACCAAAATAAGTGGGGTTATTTCAAAATTCTGTTAATACCCAAGAGCAGTTTTTAACCCTGTAAATTTAAATATTTGAAATATAAAAAAACTTTTTACTATAAAGATACTATTCTTTAAGAACATTTTGTTCCTTAGCTTCTCTTTTTGGGACATTGAACATCTATATTATGCCTAACATCATCACTTTGAAGCAAATCAAGAGGCAGTTTGATTTTCATGTACATTTCAAAACTGTTTTTGACTCTCTCCTTAAAAAGAAGCCCTTAAGCTTCCATGTCATCCCAGAAAACTCCAAAGCACAAAACTCTTTTTCTAGTTTCAGCTGTGCAACACTTACTAGCATACACAGAGGACGAGAACTAGGGTCTCTCAGCAATATCCTGCTCCTGAGAGGTGCAGATGTGCAGCAGAGATCTTAACAATGATGTTTAGTGGGATGAAGAATCCCTGTGTATAGGTTCTCCATTGCCGAGCACCCAGCAAATGGAAACCTGCTTTTTCAATTCAGTTTAGGATTTAGGAGGATTCCACGTTGTAACAAAGGGTTGACCTTTGATCTAGTGGGGCATCTTTGGATTCTAATCTGATTCTCATCTGTTTGTCTGTGGTTCTTTAGTCCAAGTAGGGGTTCATTGTGGCCATAAAATTCTGTGTGAAATGGATCCATTTGCAGAATCTAAGACTTCTTCTGCCAATGCACTATGACAAACAAGCAACCACATTTTAAGACTTGCCATCTTAATTCTTGTGTGTACAATTAATTTTGTCTCAAAAGAGGGACATATGCCCATTCTATACATATGAAGAGTCATTTGTACATGTACGCTTAGTAGCTGCTTTCTCCCCCACCCCTTTCCATTCCCATCCCCAAGGACCAAATCCTGTATACTACTACTTCATGCACTCAGTGGCATGATGTGATTTAACAGCTATTTGTTTTGGGTTTTTTTTCCCCTAGGAGATGTTTCAAACACAACTCTACTATTGCAGTGAAACCTTTATCATTTCATTATTATCTAGGGCAGAAGTGCTTAACCCCTGACCCACAGCCAGATCTGACCCTAACACTATCATCCAGCCCATGGGGTTCCCTACGCATCCATGGAGAGCCCTGTGAGCTAGATCGGGTGCCCAGAGCAGCGTGGAGCCCCGTGCCCTGATCCCAGTTCCTGGGGCTGGGCAAGGGTGTTGTAGGGACCCAGAGGCTGATCTCAGTGCATGGGAGTGATGTGGGGCCCAGGAGACTGAATCTGATGCATAGAGGTGGTAGGGAGCCCCAGGACCTGATCCTAGCCTGATCTGGGCAAGCAGGGTTCAATCCAGACCAGTCCTGTGCCATTCATCTGGCCCATGGGGCTGAAATGTCAAGCACCACTGATCTAGGAAAATAGTACCTGAATACTACTGTGCTGAATAAAAGACCCTTTAAGAAAGGTTTTTGTAAGATAACCCTAGTAATGATGTAATAGAAAGCAACGTAACGATGGAATTAGTCGAAAGTGATCAGAGTGCCAACTTGGATGAGCATCAGGGTCTCTGACTTCACCATGAGGTCAAGGGCTGAATGGTAGTTTTGTGCCCACAAGAGAAAATGTCCTTAGAATGACACACTTCAAAGTTTAACACATTTCATTGTGGGTTGTGGAAAACTTCCTTTTTTCATTGTGGTGCATCACCTTCTCTTAAAGTTGCTTTTGTAATCAGTTGTTTTGTCATTTCCATGATGCCAATCAAAGTGATGGTCAACCAAAAATGTTTCACAGATCAGAGGAAGTTCCTTTGTTGTTTGGGGTCCTTTTTTTATACAAAACATGCATAATGATTGGAGATGCTCAGATACTTGTTTTGAATAAAATACCCTTTTCAATCTGAAATCATTGTGAACAAGCTTTACTAGATTTTTCTATGGAAATTATTTGACTAAGTGTCTGGAAACACATTTTAACCTGTGGGCTGCTTGCAAAGTATGAATTGTGTCTATTCATAGTTTGTAAATGACCATTTAGAACATTGTTATGTTTCTTTATTGGAACTTTGTAAGCAGCAGAACAATAAATTATGAATAACAAATTATCTTGTTTTGAGGGGAACATTATTAATATTTCAAGTGTCATAAGTGGATGGTTCAATGAATATATATCACCTATCACCTTCTTAAAGTACAGGCCAGCACTTGCAAAGTTTGGGCCTATACTTTTAGTCTCTGTGAATTTGATTATTCAATTCTGAAACAATTTTTTAGGAATGTTTAAATAAAATTATTAGAAACTTCCAGGTAGATGTAATCAGTTTATAGGAGGAGTATTTTGTAGGATTCTTTCAGAATGTACTTGCTTGTGATAAATATTCAGGACTTCATTTGATGCAGAATGGAAATATTAGTGGCTGAGTTAGTTAAAAAAAAAACATCTTGTAGAAGCTCACTTATAATGTTTGCTGAAAATACATTTCCAGATGGAAGCATAAATTCTATTAAGGAGACCTTGGAAAAGTTTTTGTTTAGAAAGTCCATTTTTGGAGTAATGCAAGGTTGGGTTTTACCACAGACTTCAATGCTTTTGATTATGTATCTGCATGCTGGCAGTGCAATAGACTGACTAGGTTGAAGGATTTCAGTTTAAGTTTGTTCACATGTGTTAGTGATAGAGAATATATAACAATGATTTATGAAATGCTAAGAAGTAGTAAAATGAGAACTGAAGACACACAATTGCTCTAGACATTTAAAAACAGTGGCTAGAGCTGTGCAAATAGTGGGAAAATCTATTTTGGTTATTCTAATGAGAATTTCATTCTGTCTGTGTTTTCAAACTTTTATTTTCTCTGGGCAATCATTCACTCAAATAGAAGAATATTTGCAAATAGTGATTTTCAGGCTTGTAATTACATAAATGACCTGAGGAAATGAATGGTCAATAGAGAGCAAATGAATAAAAATTGCCATCTGTTGACACTTCATGAACAGGAACATTTTCAGCAGTTACATTTCTGTTGAAATTTGGTTTGCTCAGCTTTTACAGTGGAAAGTCATTTAATCTGAAAACACAGTCTTTTAAAAAAGGAGGAATAGATTTGCTACTGCAAAGATTGGTCTCAGAGTTAAAATGATCATTAAAAAGATCTGTTTCCAGGACTTTTTTCAGTTGAGTGATTCAAGTCTCATGAAGAGTGCCAGATTCCCTGTCCTACTTTCACCTAGAAAGATTCAGCAGGGGCAGTGTAATGTAAGGGACTTCACCCCACTTCCTCTACTGCAGGAAAAATAGTTCATTCTTTGCCATTCAATACTTGGCCCTACTGTGATAGTAAGTGGGAGTGCCAAAGAGTGAAGATTGCAAGAGTGGTTTTTGTTATGTTGACACTTGCCTAGGATCTGGATTTAGATTCTAAAATAATTTCATGTGAGCCAGCTGTCACAGAACAATTACAACCTAGGTTTGATTTATGAATGTATTTAAGTTTTAAGACCAGGGTGTCAAACTAATTTGGCCTATGATCCAGATATGAATTTGGCCAGAAGACCTGTAAGCAGTAGTGAGAACATTTATCACTGGCTTTGGAGCCACTGTGTTGGTGCAGCTCTGGAAGCTGGGCAGTTAAATGCAACTGTCACATGCTCTCCCCTTTCCCGCTGCTGCTGATTTTAGTTGTGAGTGGAAGTTAAAAACTGTCAATTTAGCATCAGGCCAGAGCGGGAGGAGGCTGAATGGTAGCAGTGTTAACTGTTGGGGTTCAGGAGCTGCATTGACACAGTGGCTCCAGCAGCTCAAGCAACAAGACCTGTGGGCTGAATCCAGCCTGCAGGGGTGGGTTGGCCAGTCCACTAGAAGCCTCACTGGCCAGATGACTTGCCTCTATGGGCCAGATATGGCTGACAAATTTGCCTTCCTTATTTTAGATTATGTAGCATGTAAGGTCTTTGAGGCAGGTATTGTTGTCTTGCTCTGTGTACAGTGTGCGACACACTGGGCTCCTGGCCCCTTATAGGTCTCCTATGCACTTTTGCAACACAGTAATAAATGAGCATTCGGACCTTTACCTAGAAATGATTAAAGGCTTTACTTATGAAGTCCTTTTCCTGACCTATCTGGCATGGTTTCCACATGTTTGACAACAGCGAAGATGTTTTCCCTGTCATCTTGGAATGCCTGATACAAAATCTGAAATCAGTATTTCATCATTTTCATACCTGTGAAGTAATTATCAACAGCAATAGTTTCAGAAGGATTAATGACAGAATTTGAGGTGGTAGAGCAGGCTGTTGGAGCAAGAGGTCATGTACCTACCAGGTGCTGAATCAGCTCTAGAAGAGTAAAAAAGTTAACAAAGAAAGAATATCCTTGCTTTTTTAAGAGCCAGACACTTACCACAGGACATCTTTCAGCCAAAATCCCAAGTAAAGATCTGAAATATGGATCAGTCCAGCCAAATTCCAGGGGGAAAAAAATCTACTTAATCAGTTGACCGCCTCTAGCCTTCTTTCTGGAGGTAACTCCTCCTGATTCTTACTGTTGGACTAAAACCCCAGCACATCTCTTTTCTAGTGTGGTCAGGAGGACAATGGCTCCATCCATGTAAATCTATCCAGACAGCACAGACAGTTAGACAGATCTGGGGTGAAATTAACTCCTTCACTTCCGATCTCTGGATAGGAGTCTGCACATTTGGTCCCAGGTGGTCAGAACATGTTTCAGTGCTATAGGTCAGAGAAAATCATGTTTGGTAGCTGAGTATGGATGACATACATGAAAAGCTCTTTAAAACAATTCCATGTATGAAAATTAATTTCTTATGGGAATGTGTGTTGTGACTGCCACTCTCTTAGGTTTTGCTATATTGATGGAATAATAGATCTCAATAATGCATGATTGAGCTGATAAAAAATATGATCTTAACTATCCGACAAAGGAAATAATGAGTTCCTACTTATTTGATGAGAAAAAAAAAATTTCCTAGTCTAGGAACTGCCTGCAATAAATCAAAATATGATATCACTATTGCTATGCTTAAATGAAGTGCAGGCATTTTGCAATGAAATTAATTTGCTTTTTAAAGACTGCTGAATTAAAGTGGAAATGTGAATAACTTTCTGTTGTACTTTTCCCCTACTTTTTCAGCTGAACCAGTTGATGTGCTAAAAGCATTAGAATTTCACAATTCACCAGAAGGAGTATCGAGAACAGCAGGATTTTGCACAAATAGAAGGGATTCAAAAGGATCAGATGTCGCTTACAGAGTTTCAAAAAATGCACAACTCAGTGCCCCAACAAAGCAACTGTACCCAGGTGAGTTTATCGCTTGAGTTCCCTAATGTATTTTCTTATTGTCTGTGTTCTTCTGCTGGCTAAAGGACAAAATACAGCCCTTACCCATTTTCATTAATTACTGTAGCACCATAAGTTTCCTCTCCCTCCAACTCAAGCACAAAAGCAGGCAGCAGATAGTAAAAAAAATATATATATTAAATGTCCTGGACCTAGATCTCTTCTCATGCTGGTTTCATATCCCTATGACTTCACCAACTGCAGTGGAGTTACTGCTGTTTTATTCTGGTATTCAGACATTAATGGGAGCAACATGTATATTGTTCTCAGACCAACCCCTGACATAATTTTACCTGGTTTTCTCATAGTTCTGTCAAAGAGAATCTTAAAACATTTGGTGGTAGATCCAAAATCTAGAGGGCATTGGAAAGTTTCTTACTGCAGTCCCAGGACTGGTCCATTTAAAACGATACTTCTTGGAGTGATGTTGGCATGGTAGAAATGCAGATTGTGGTTAGATGTTGCAAAACCATTCCCAGAAACACCATCTGTTTGGCATTACTTTAGATTGTCTGGGCATTCTGGGGACTGTGCATGGTTAGTTGTGGGTAGCAGGTAATGTGATTCCATCCTGTCTGATTTTCTCTAAAATGAAATAAGCACACTTTGGGAAAAGATTCTTTGTAGGATGAAAAAAGTGACTTTCATGCTTCCATTTTCCTGACACTCTTTTTCACATGATTGAACAGGTTTAGTTAACACTAATAAAAATCTATGTACCCCACTCCCCAATCCAAAGCTCTCAAATTTTCATGTCTTGACATGCTGAGTAACTTTGCTTGTGACTACACAGATTAGACACAGGCAAAGAAAAAATACTCACCATTTGCCTGTTAAGGTAGCAGACACATAGTCAACATCTGGACATTTATAAAAAAAGACAAGCATTTGTTATTGTAAAGCAGGGGTGCTCAACCTCCAGCTCATGGGCCAGATCTGGTCCATGGAGATCCCCATGGGTTGTAAAAAAATTGGCAGCTGGGGAGTGGGGAAGGTCTGTGTGTCGCTATCCAGCCTTGTCCATACGGTTGCCAACTATGAACTCTGTTTCATCACATGACATAATGCCGTAGCATAGACTTTGTCCAGAAGGCAAATGCACATTACCATTACTTGTAAAAAATGACTGGACTATTGTATAGATTGGATTAAACATTTAACTTTTATGTTAATGAATTCCCTATCATTTATCTCCTGTGTGACTCTCAGCAGTCTCTAGGAGATTTATATCTAAGTCCTGTAAACTTCAGGGCAATCCTACAGGGCTGGCAACCCTGCTTGCCTGGACCATTGCTGCACAGTGGCATCAGGCCTGAGCTGCTCCCTGCCTGCTTCACACATCTAGATAGAGCTACTCCACCTTACTCACCCAACCCTGGGCTGCTCTCCACCACCCTCTAGCATGTCTGGATTAGGACCATTCCATCCCACTGCCCCCAATCCTCAACGGTCCAAATCAGGGTTGCTCTGTTCCACCTTGCCCTGCATGTCCAGATCAGAGCTGGGCTGCCGCCCCACCCTCTCCCTTCACATCAGGATTGGGGTTTCTCTACCCCATGCATCTGGGTTGGGACTGGGCTGCTCCCCATCCCTGCCACCCAGAAGATGCATCAGGGTTGGGCCACCTAGCAGATGGATCTGATATTCCCCATCCAGCCTTCAGGGCAAAAAGTTTGGGCACCACTATTTTTAAGTGATACTGTGCTCTGAGTAACAGGCTGATTTCTAAATAGGAACCCCCTAATAAGCCATTCATGCTTATCTTGAATTTTTCACTTAAAGTAAATCACTCAAATTCTACTAAATTTCTTTCTTTTGCTATATTCTCCTAGCTAAAATGAATAGTTACACTGAAGTCAATGGAGCTATGTCCAGCAGCCAATATAACCCACTGAGGGTATGGACAAACGTGATTTAAAAGGGGAGGGGGAACTGCTACTCAGAACAGTGCAGAAGCTGTTATTTTGTAACTGTGACAGTTGCATGATCATGTAGCAGTGCAAGTTAGCTAACTTGTGCTAACTTTTGACACCGAATGAAACAAAAATTGCACCTACAGAGGTGACTGATGCATCACAGCAGCTTACATGGGTGTCTTTTGATGTCTACAGTTGCCATGTCTGTGTACACCCTGAGTATCATACCCTGCAAATAGTCCTATTGAAAGCAGTAGGTCTAAACATAAATTGAAAAAAAAATCCATTATTATATTGAAAACACTGAACAATATAACTGATACAGCCACCATATTAATCAATGCCTTCTTTGTGTTGGTATTACAATGTCTTTCATAGATACAGAGTAGGAACTACAGGTACAGCAGAACTGCCATTCATCCTATTCATATAGTTGGATATTGGATTGTTGGCCTATAAATACTCTTTGCCCAGAACAAGCACCTTCTGCCAAAGCAGCCTGAAAGTCCAGACATTCCCTTAGGGAAGAAGTTCCTGTGTTAACTTGCAGTTATTTATGAATGACACTGCAAAATAACTAGGAGATTTGGCAACTAAAGTGGTAACTCCTCATTTTGGTCTTGAATGTCAGAGCAAATATGTTTATTATGTTACTTTTTGACACCTAAACTTTAAGTTGCCTTTGGCAGCTTTTATGTATGTTTTACTTTTTAACATCTGTATGTTAAAAAGCTTCTGAATTAGAACAGAGCTGGATTCAGCTATTGAATTTCCCATTTCAGGTATGCAAGAGAAAAATGTCCATAGAAAAAAAAAACCCATGACATTTTATATAGAAAAAATGTCATGAGGCCCATTTTTTTTTAAAGGACCTGGGAAGAAAGTTAATTTAAATCTTCAAGGGTCAGTGAGCCTTCTTATTCTGGAAGATTCAGGAGGTATCCAATAGATATAGAATCCTTTCCATCCCACAAAAAAGGAGAAGAAAAAAATCCCTCTTTGGCTTTTAAAGGAACTGTAGGCCTGATACTAAATGTATCAAGGCATCTAACTCCCATTTTCCATAACAGAAAAAAGTTTCAAGAAGATATTCCAAAAGGACTGAGACATGACTAGGCCACTAGGATACAGTTTAGCGAAGCAGGACAACATACCGCAGTATTGCTTCTATTCACTTTGACAACACTTTCACAAGTAATCAGGAAGCTAGAGCACTTTTATTTACTTTGGTTCCAAGAATGGCAACGAAGCTAAAATGTTTAAGATTACTGGAAAAGATCACTAGTGATCACTGAATGTTGTGGCAGAAGTGAAGTGACTTTTTCCAGTTTACCCACCTGTAAAGCTCAGTAAAATATTAACTTATTTCCTAAGTATATTAAAGCGTGCTTAACTAATTAATCAATGTTTGGAGAGATTCAAGTTCATTGTCTACAGGCCCTCATACAAACTTGGAGTTTCATTTACGTAAGTACTTCTATTCCTGTCATACCTCCTTGTGACAACCTACTAGCTGTCTTTTCTGACATTTGCAAAGAATGACAACCCGTTGGTTGTCATTTGCCTAATGACTTTTGCTTAATGACAATGATTTGCCTAATGACTTCGCTGTAAAAATTGTTGAACTCAGCAAGTCTATTTTTAATGTGCTTAAATAAAATAGGTTATAGGAAGAAATATAAAAATATTTTATACTTAGTTTCAGTTTTTAGCTAGAAAATGCTTAATTTGCATTTTCAAATTTTATAGATTGTAAGGCTGGAAAGGACCTTGGAAGATCATCAGGTCCAGCCCTGCCTGCACTAGGCAGGAAATACAGCTGGGGGTCAGATGACCCCAGCAAGATGACCATCCAGTCTTCTCTTGAAGATTTCCAGGGTAGGTGATTGCACCACCTCTGGAGGGAGCTTATTCCACAGTCTGGACACCCTAACTGTGAAGAAGTTTTTCCTAATGTTGAACCAGAAATGGTCTTTCAGGTATTTGTGGCCATTAATCCTGTTTTTCCCCAAGGGTGCACTGGTGAACAATTGTTTGCTGACCTATTGATGTATTCCCCTGATGTAACAGTAAGCTGCTGCCAAGTCCTGTCTCAGCCTTCTCTTTTTTTTTCAGGTTCATCCTTCAGCCTTTCCTCTTATGACTTGCTGTGCAAGTCTCTGATCATACGGGTGGCTCTTCTCTGGACTCTCTCAAGCTTTTTCATGTCCTTGTTAAAGTGTGGTGCCCAGAACTGGACGCAGTATTCCAGCTCTGGTCTCATCAATGCTGAGTAAAGTGGAAAAATCACTTCCTTGATTTTGCTGGAGATGCATTGATTGATGCATGCCAGAGCATTATTTTTCTCTGCTGGCTACAGCATCACACTGCCATCTCATACTCATACTGTGGTCTATTATTACCCCTAGGCGCCTTTCATTCATGGTGCTAGTCAATTTGTCACCGCAAAACCTGTAGGTGTGTAGGGGATTGTTCATCCCCAGGTGGAGCACTTTACATTTCTCAATGCTGAATTTTCTCTGATTCCGATCCACCCAACTTGGTGTCATCTACGTGTCATCTGCCCAACTTGGTGTCATCCGCCCAACTTGGTGTCATCTAAGAACTTGGCCAGTGAGCTCTTCATCCCCACATCCAAATCATTGATAAAGATGTTGAAAAGCAGTGAACCAAGCAGAACCCCTGAGGAATACCACTGGCCACTTCCCACCAGGATGATGCAGATCTGTTCATTAGAACTTTCTGGGTCCTACCCCGCATCCAGCTTCCTACCCACCTAACTGTCACACAGTTAAGCCTGCAATCCTCCAATTTTCTCATGAGGACATCATGGGATACCAGATAAAAGGCCTTTTGGTAGTTAAGGTGTACAGTGTCAACCTCCTCTCTCTTATCCAGGTGGTGAGTTACCTGGCCATAGAAGAAAATGAGGTTGGTAAGACAAGACCTGCCCATGACGAAGCCATGCTGGCTGTCATTCAGGATCCTACCTTCTGCAAGCTTATCGCACTTAGACTCCTTAATGATTTTTTTCCAGGATTTTCCCTGGGATAGAAGTTAGGTTAATTTTCTTACAGTTACCTAAGTCCTTTTTCCTCCCCTTCTTGGAGATGGGCACAACATTGGCCATCTTCCAGTCCTCAGGGATCTCTCCAGAGCACCACGAGTTTTGGAAAAGTTTAGCCAGAGGTTTCGCAATTACTTCAGCCAGCACCTTCAGCACTCTCAGATGAAGTCCATCCGGTCCTGCTAACTTATATATGACTATTTTTTTTTTTTAATTGATCATGCACCAGTTCTACAGCAATAGAAGGAAGGCAGTCATTCCTACTATGCCCATTCTGTACCCTACCTGGCATGATTTTCTCCTTGGCTCAGTGAAATACCGAAGCAAAGTAGTCATTCAGGAGTTCAGCTTTCTCCTGAAAACAGTTTGATAACATTGATATTTTTTCCCTTCTTTTCCATTTTAAATATGTTGGAGGCAATTTTCTTATCACTTGCAACTTACATATGAGAGCAAATACATGAGGATATCCTAATACAGATTTTTTTGTAAAAAATACAGATACCACAAAACTGCTGAACTGAAGGAAAAAATATTACTTACTTTTTGTGACCCCCGCATGAAGCATCCACTATTGATAAATGCACATGCCTCGACTACATGAATTAGTGCCACCTGCCTTAAGAATTTCCAACATATTTTTCAGATTAACAGTTCAGATAAGGCAGGTGTTCAGTTCCTTTCAAATTATCCATTTGGCCAGCCTTCATCCCAATCACCTTTCCTCTTTTGCTTTTTTTTCCTTTTGCCATCCTCTCTTTCTCTTAACATTATGAAAGTGTATTGTATATTGTAATTTAACCTGAAAACTAACAGTTTTATTTTATTCTTGAAAATAATTTGGGTTTGATCACAAATTATTTTTATACAAAGCTCACCAAATCCAGTGTAATGCTTTCTTTATTGACTTGAATGGCACTTTAAGAATAAGGTCCTAAATGAAAATCCAAACCATCCTGGATTCATATTATATTTTAGAAACCTTGCACTAACAAATTAAGGTGGTTTAATTTATACAGTGCCTAGTATTATCACAACCAGTATAATAAATGCAACGTGAAGCATTCCTGATGTTAGTATATAACACGGGAAGTACTTTCAAAACAGACTGTAAAGGAATATAAGGCTAAAACAAAGTAGCACCTACTCCATCCTTAAAGAACCTTTATGCTAGTATTATTAGTAACACCTTTTTAAGATCATGCAAACAGCTAGGCTTTTAAAAAGCTTGAAAATCCAGAATGTGAAAAGTCAAAAAACTCAAAGTTATAAATATCAGCCTAATGCCAGATTCTATATATTGTATATACTATCATTTGCCCTAATACCCAATGACAATATGGTAAGGTTTACATTTAACAAAGAAGAAAAGGTACAAAGTATTAAAAGCATGCAAAGTAGCTGAATTAATGTCACAAGAGCCCAGGTTCCTTAATTGTATAACTTATCATTATAAGACTTTATAATTTTTAACATTATAAATGGTAATGCTTTATACAATTTATAACTTTATATAATTTAAAATGATTATATACAATCATACCTGGTTGTTCCTCTTTTAGCTAAGTCCACGAGCCAGCCTTCCCCTTTTCTTACCTCAAACTAAACAGAATAACAAAACATCAACAAAATTCCCCTCTGCCTCATCTATCCATGGTAAGGGCTTCACCACAGTGCTGCACCATTGCCTTTCTTCTCATTTCCCTCCTCCCCAACATCAACTCTCTGGGAACTTTTAACTTGCTCTAGGGCCAGGCAATCATCCTTGTCAGCTGTCCTAGTGCTCTTAGGCAGGCAGGCAGGCTATGACCCTCTAACATCCTGCAGTTGGGCTCCAGCCCCTGAGCCATGCACCTTGTTACATACCGCCTCCGCCCCCCCCCAGGAATGGAGCCTATGATACATTCTTCCATGTTTTAATTCTCCCCCTCCCACCCCCCTCGCCCTTCCCTTGGAAGAAGAACTTTGCATTTGCATGTACAGTCTCAGGGTGGTGCTGTAATGAAAAATCAAAAGGCTGCAGGGACGAATACCATCTTGTCAAACTGGGGTTGGCCTTCCACATAGCATTAAGCCCCGTTAAAGGGGCATAGTCAGTGACCAGAAGAATTCAGGCTCCTAGAAGGTAATAATAGAGGGCCTAAACTGCCCATTTAATTGCTAGAGAATCCTTTTCTATCATAGTATATTTTTGCTCCCAGGGAGGAGCTCCCTGCTGAGATATAGGATGGTGTGTTCTCCATCTTTAAACTCCTGGGAGAGAACAGCCCCCAAGCCTTGCTCCAATGGATCCATCTGTAATATGAATTTCTTTGTTAAGTGCAGGCTGCATAGGACCAACACGCTCCCTAGTAGCCATTTTACTATACCAAATGCTACCTCACACTTAGATGACCACTGGATCCTTTGATGTGATCCCTTCAGTTAGTGGGGTCATGATGGCAGCAAATTGTGGAATGAATTACCAATAGTAGCTTGTTAACCCTAGACATAACTTCACCTATTTGGTTGCTGACACGAGATTCCATCAAGGCCTTTACTTTGTCCATTAGTGACCTGATCTTGCCATTGTTCAGTATATATCCTAGATATCTAGTTTCCATGCATCCCAGGTGATATTTAGTAGGGGTTGCCATGAAGTCAATTGCTTGTCTTGATCATAGCACTTTTCTCACCTGCTAGAGGTGTTCCACCCACATGTTGGTAAATATCCATTGCCCAGATAAAAATACATTGTCCAGATAGGCAGCCACATATACCTGGTGTGGGTGAAATATTTTATCTACTAGACTGGAAGGTTACAGGGGCTCTGTGGAGACCAAAAATTAGAGTTCAAAAGGGTAGAGTCCCCTGGGTGTTGCAAAGACTGTGATTTCTTGGAACACTGGGTCCAGAGATATTTGCCAATACCTTTTTGTTAAATCCAGTGTGCTTATGTAGTTTGCATTGCCTATTATTTCCATCATTTCATTTATTCTGGGCATAGGATATGCATCACACTTCAAAACTGCATTGACTTTATGGAAATCGATAGAAAACTGGACAGTGTTACTAGGTTTTGGCACCAAAAAAATTGGGCATCTCCATTCACTGGCAGATTTCTCAGTCACCCCTAGGTCCAGCTTCTTTTTAATCTCCTGTTTTACCATTTCCCTTAGCTGTGCTGGAATTCTTGAGTAACCCTTCTGAATTACAAAGCCCAGCTTGAATATTATCTGGTGTTCGATCAACATAGTTGGGGTCAAAGTCTCCCCCAGGATGAAGCCAGCCATAAGATCTGGTGAGGGATCTAGAATACCCAGACCAGCTCCAAGCAAACATGTACAGACCATACAGGCTTCTCAGGCCCTCCAGGACTTTAACAGGTTGATGTGATGTATCTGTGAACCCTACCATTTGCCTACTAGGCAGACTTCATAATTTAACTTGTCTACTTTCAGCAGGACCTCAAAAGGGCATTGCCACTTAGCAACTTACTCTTGGGGAGAGGGGAGAAGTAGTAACACTCTATCCCCTGACTGATAAATGTGGAGATGGGCAGTTTTATTACACCTTTGTTGCAGCCCTGAGGTTTTTTTTCCTTTTGCAAAGGGACCGACCTGGTCTAATCTTTTCTGTAGCTTCAGGACATATTGGACTATGTTCTGTGGTGTTCTTGACCCCTGGGCTTTATAGGATTCTTGTAAGAGATTTAGCATGCACCAGGGCTGCCTCCCATACAATAATTCAAAGGGTCAAAAGACTGTGGAGGATTGTGGAACCTTTCAATGGCAAGCAATATTTATAGTAATAACTGGTTGCAATTCTAAGGCTTTTCCAGGACAAATTAGACAAATTTTCTCAACATCCCCTTCAGTTTCCAGTTAAATCTTTCAACTAATCCATCTGTTTGGGGATGGTACACTGACGTTGTTTCCAAAATGGACCTTCAGTAAACACAAAACTTCTTACAGTAATTCGACATGAAGACCATTCCCTAATCAGTCAAAACCTCTGAGAGAATGTCCATCTGAGAAAATATCTGTATTGATTCAGAGGCCACAGTTATGCTAAAGCCAAGTGGATTGCCACAGCCTCGGGATAGTGGATGGCATAGTTGACAAAGATCAGGATGAACTTGAACCCTCTTGAGCTGAGTTCCAGTGGTCCCACCAAGTCCACTCTGATCTACTCAAAGGGTAAGCCAAGCAATAGAGTAGGTACCAGTGGGAGGCAGGGGATGACCAGCTGGCATTCAGGGCAGTATGCACAATAATCCTTGATTTCTTAGTATACACCAGGCCAGAAAACCCTTGTCAGCAATGTATCCTGGATCTTTTCCATAGTACATCATGGGCTAGTTTCAAAACCCGGTGCAGTACTGCTTCAGCACTAATAGTTGGAACTGCCAGGTCTCTGTGGCCTTGTCTTTGCTTATTCTCATCATGAGGACCCCCTGTAATGCAAAATGTGGGTCCTGGGCTGTTATGCTTTCATCTCCTATAACTCCATTGGTCTGATCCATTCAGCCATAAAGAGGGGCATATACTGGGTCCTCCATTTGATCACAAGTTAATTCTAGGCCTCTCCCCACCTGATCCAGTCCACCCAGAGCTTCTGGGGGATCTTGACTCCTTGAATTCCCTGGAGGGTAGTCCAGATTTCATTGAACCCCAATCCCTTTTCCTGAGCATTTCCTTTGGCTTGAGCGGGCATGCTGCCTGACCCACTGCTGCTCTCAGCATGATCTGGGTTGAGATCCAAACAGTTCAGGGTTTGAAAGTGGAAACATTTCCCCCAGCTCTGGCTCAGTGGAATTGGGGTCAGCCTGGCTTCTATCGACTTTTTAAGCTAATCGCATTAATTTGGCCATTGAGCCCCAGTCTCATCCCACTGCCACTGGGTAAGTGAAATGGCTGCCCATTGCAGCTGTCATGTTAACTTCCTGTGCCCTGATGGTCAAGCTCCGCTCTGTTATGGGTATGGTTAGGTATCTTCATGAATACATGACACATAAATATATTCATTTACTGGGATGTCTGCTGGATTCAGAAATCATTCATGGGCAAAGGTCTGGCTAGAGGCCAAGTTGATGACCCCTACAAAACAGAAATCCCCAACCTGAACCACATATCCCTTCTGGTCCGGGCTGTCCTGCCATGCCTCTGAGACAGAAGCAAGGGTATACCTAGAGTCCACCTGAGGGCAGTCCCATATTGATGGCTCTTCTCCCTGCACTGGACATGAGTCGCCAGAGCAACTGTTCCTCCTCCTGGGCTGTGGGGATGCCCCAGGTGGTTTTCTTTTCTGCAGGAACCACTCAAGGGTTCTACCTCCTCCTCCAAGACTCCAGCCAAGGGAAATGTCTCTACAAGAGGCCTTTCTAGAGATCCTGCCTGTTTCCTCCTTAGTCCTGGGACCTGCTGCTGGCTTTCCAAGGGATCCAGACAGTCTTGATCCACCCCCATAAAGTTCTCCACTTTCCAAGTGGCTTCTGTCAAGCTAGTCATCCATTGGCAATACACCCACCTCCAGGCTCCTGCTGGGAGGATGGTGAACTACTCTAGTGTTACTAGTTCCACTATTTCTGCAGCTGACTTGTGAGTCAGGGTTTAGTCAGTGGCTACATAAGACATTTAGTTTCTGAGCCATGGATTGAGGCCATGCCTTTGGGTCCCAAGTCTCCAGTCAAAACTTGCAGTGGTAAGCCTCCTCTGTGAGACCCAGCTAGTCTAGTATGACAGCTTTAAGAGTCTTATAATCCTGGGCTGCATCTGTTCCCAGGGCCCAGTAAACAACCTGTGGCTCTTCAGTTAACAGATGGGATACCCTCACAGCCCATGCTTCCTGTGGACACTTATAGGCTTCTACTGCCTGCTCAAAAGTTGTGAGAAAGGCCTCTGGATCATCTGCAGGTCTCGTCTTGGTTGAGTACTCCATTCTCTATTCTCTGCGAACCAGGTGACTCGCCAATTTGGGTGGGAGTCCATCTTGACTCCAAATGCTGCTTCAGGAACTCCTGCTGTTGCTGCTGCTGCTCCCCCTGGAATTGTTGCTGCTGGAGTTGGAGCTGCTGAAATAGCTGCTGTTGTTGCTGCTGCATCCCTGCCAGCCATTTTAGCAGGGATCCTGTCTCCATTGCTGGAGTTTAACTTAGAATGTCTGCATTCTCCACCACGTGTATCATACACCATGTGTATGATACACCTATGTGTATCATAGGTACTGGGGAAAACATGGCAACACTGGAAATCAGGTCACAATGGTATCACTAAATGTGGGGTGAATGATTTATTTGAATGTAAATTTATGTGCTCAAGCAGCAAGATGGTTCTCATACACTTGGGAAGGCTATCGATTAAGAATGAGGCATGAGAGTCAGTCAACTATTTTCATCTTTTACCTCCTCAGTTGGCTAACTGAGAGAAAGAGCAGCCCCTCTGTCAGGTGCACGTGCATACGCACACTCAAACACTTTGAGGCACAAGGAAGGCCTATTAGGAATAGCCCTATCATATCTGGCCCATCCTCATTCCACCTGCTGAAGAAGTGGCTATCCTCAGCTGGTCTAACCAAACTTCCCAACAGCTGAAAGGAAGTGTGGGGGGGGGGGAGGGGGAATTTATTAATTTCACTGGAATAGGAATAGGTCAACTGTGAGCATAGACCTCTAGAATGTTGGCACGAATTAATTCCTGAGTCATCTGCATTATACGGAGTGGAATAACTTGTTGAAATTCCAAAGATTAACATGTAGTACCATTTGCTATAACATGTCAATGGATAAGTCAAATTCGTGGATCACACTAAGATGTGTGGAGAAGTGAGCACAATAGAAGGGAGGGAAAGGCTACAACTAGATCTGGACAGGTTACAGGGGTGGGAGGATGAGAATAGGATGGGATTCAATATTAACAAGTGAAAAGTACTGCACCTAGGGAGGAAGAACCAGCATCATACCTACAGGCTGGGGAACTCCCTTCTCATCAGCACAGAGGCAGAAAAGGATCTTGGAGTCATTATTGATTCCAAGATGAACATGGGCCGCCAATGTGAGGACGCAGTCAGGAAAGCTAACCGCACCTGGTCATGCATCCACAGATGCATCATGAGCAGGTCCAAGGAGGTGATCCTCCCCCTCTATGTGACATAGGTTAGGCTGCAGTTGGAGTACTGCGTCCATTTCTGGGTGCCGCACTTCAGGAGGGATGTGGACAACATTGAGAGGGTCCAGAGGAGGGCCACTTGCATGGTCAGGGGGCAGCAGGGTAGGCCCTATGAGGGGAGGCTACGGGACCTGAACCTGTTCAGCCTCCACAAGAGAAGGCTGAGAAGGGATCTGATGGCCACCTATAAACTTACCAAGGGGGACCAGTAGGGAATGGGGGAGTCCCTGTTCCCCCAAGCACTACCAGGAGTAACTAGGAATAATGGTCACAAATTGACTGGGAGTAGGTTCAGGCTAGACATCAGGAAGCACTACTTCACAGTCAGGGAGGCTCGGATCTGGAACCAACTTCCAAGGGAAGTGGTGCTCTCTCCTAGCCTGAGGATCTTCAAAAGGAGGCTAGGTAATTACCTAGGTGGGGTCATTTGACCCCAGCATCCTTTCCTGCCCATAGCAGGGGGTCAGACTTGATGATCTGCTCAGGTCCCTTCCGACCCTACCTACTATGAAACTATGAAGTCCCAAGTTAACATATCTCAAAACCCTTCTTGGAATGAATTACAACATTCCTTGTTGTTTTCCACACTGACAATAATCAAATATTACTTTGGCGAGTTTCTTTTCCATGAAACAAATAAAAGATTAATATAATCAATGACCAGTAATTAGAACCTATACATGGAAAATTATAAATTTGTTATAATTTTCTGTATATAGAATTGAATTATTGGGGGGTTATCTTAGATTTCCCTCCATTGCTGCAGTTGGGAAAGCAGCAGCAGAGGGGCAAGCAACAGGGAAAGCAGCAGTGGGGTAGGTGGCTTGACCCCCTCCCCTCATTCCCTCAGCCTGCACACCCATCATTTGTGCCCCCTGCTGCCTGCACCCTCCAGCACCTGCCCTTTGGTGTGTGCACCCTGCCTGTCACTTGCCTTCCCCCACAGTGCCTGCAGTCTTTGGCATCTTCCTCCCTGCCATCTCTCCTGCCCCCCTCCAGTGCCTCTCCACCAGCCTCCCATTTTCCCTGCTACTTGTCTTTTTGATGTCTGACCCTCTGTCTCCTGTACCTCCCCCCCCCCCCACCTAGGACCTGGCTCTCCTACCACCAGCCCCCTTCTGCCATTTGCTGCACTTTCCCCTCTGCCCCCCACATTGCTGCTTACTTTATGTGGTGGCTCTGGCTCTAGCTCTTGCCCTAGCTAGGCAGCAGTGGACCCAGCTCTGGCTCCAAGTTTGGCACTGGCTCCTGGCCAGGTCAAGGCCAGAGTTAGATCTGGGGCCAGAACCACAGCAGCTGGCCTGCTATGTGCAGTCTCCCCTGCACTATTGTCTTCCTCCTCTACTATGTGGTCACTCCTATGCTCCCTCCTGCATTGTATGGTTCCCCTCATACTCTTTTATAGTACTGTAAAGTCTCTCCTGTGCTCCCCCACCAAGCACTCCCTACACTGTTTCACAAGCCAGGTTGAACCATCCTGGCTACAGGCAGGTGACTGTAGTAGTGGCAGCAGCTCTGGCCCCAGCCCTGGTATTTGAACCCAAGATAAGGCTCCCCCTGACCTTCCCCCGCCCCCCCCCCCCCAATGTTCAATGAGGAAAAATACATCAACTTAGATTTGAGTAAATACAGTATCTTAGGCACAATTCAGGATTTCCTATAGTGGAAGAAAGAATCCCCTTATTGTATTTGAGTGCCTTTTAATAACATTAGCAACATACTTTGGCTCTAAGCACGAAGTTTGTAGGGAACTTAATCCAAGTGAGGCCACATTGTGTCAACCGGGGCTTCCTATTGTGGGACTGGAATTTTACATTGCATTTGTTTTTATGCCTAATACTCATAGAATCATAGACAATTAGGGTAGGAAGGGACTGCAGGAGGTCATCTAGTCCAACCCCCTGCTCCAAGCAGGACCATCCCCAACTTGATCATTCCAGCCTGGGTTTTGTCAACTTGAGAGTCCACCACTTCTCTAGGTAACCGATTCCAGTGCTTCATCACCTCCTAGTGAGAATTTTTTTTCCTAGTATACAACCTAAACTTCCCTTGCTGCAACTTGAGACTATAGCTCCTTGTTCTGCCATCTGCCACCACTAAGAACAGTCTAGCTCCATCCTGTTTAGAGCCACCTTTCAGGTAGTTAAAGACTACTATCAAATCCCCCCTCAGTCTTCTCTTCTGCGGACTAAATAAGCCCAGTTCCTGCTGCCTTTCCTCATAAGTCATGCCACAGCCCCCTAACCATTTTTGCTGCCCTCCATTGGACTTTCCTCAACTTGTCTATATCCTTTCTATAGTTGCAAGGCCCAAAACTAGATACATTACTCGAGATGTGGCCTCACCATTACAGAATAGAAGGGAATAATCACTTCCCTCAATCTGCTGGCAACACTCCTACTAATGCAGCCCAGTATACTGTTAGCCTTCTTCTCAACAAGGGCACACTGTTTGTTTATATCCATCTTATTGTGCACTGTAACTTCCAGGTCCTTTTCTGCAGATCTTCTGCCTAGCCAGTGGTCCCAAGCCTATAGCGATGCATGGGATTGTTCCATCCTAAGTGCAGGACTTTGTACTTGTCCTTGTTGAACCTCAAGAGATTTCTTTTGACCCAATCTTCCAATTTGTCCAGGTCACTTTGAATTCTAGCCTTACCCTCCAGTGTTTCTACTGGACCCCCCAGCTTGGTGTCATCCATGAACTTGCTTAGGGTGCAATCCATCCCATCTTCCAGATCGTTAATGAAGATATTGAACAAAACGAGTCACAGGACCGACACCTGGGGCACTCTACTTGATACCAGCTGCCATTGATCACTACCCTCTGAGCTTGAAGCTCCAGCCAGCTTTCTATTCACCTTATAGTCTATTAATCCAACCCATACTTCCTTAGCTTGTTTGCAAGAATAATGTGAGAGACTGTATCAAAAGCCTTGCTAAAGTCAAGTTATATCATGTCTACTGCTTTCCCCACATCCACAGTCAGTCATCTAATCCGGTTAGTCCAACATGGCTAGCCCTTGGTGAATTTAACATGGTGACTAGCCCTTGGTGATAGCAATCCAGTTAGTCCAACATGACTAGCCCTTGGTAAATTCATGTTGACTGTTCCTGACCACTTCCTTCTCCTCCAAGTGCTTAGAAATGGATTCCTTGAGGCTCCAATCCATGATTTTTCTGGTGACTGAGGTGAGGTTGACTGGCCTGTAGTTCCCTGCATCCTCCTTCCTTTTCTTAAAGATGGGTACTATATTTGCCCTTCTCCAATTGTCCAGTACCTCTTCTGATTGCCACGAGTTTTCAAAGGTAATGGCCAGCAGCTCTGCAATCATACCAACTAACTCCCTCAGCACCCTCTGATGCATTGTGTCTGACCCCATGGACTTGCATACATCCAGCTTTTCTAAATAGCCCCTAAGGTGTTCTTTCACTACTGAAGGCTGTCCACCTTCTCCTGAAACTGTGCTGCCTGGTACAGTAGTTTGGGAGCTCACCTTGTCTGTGAAGACAGATAAAAAAGGCATTGAGTAATTCAGGAATTTCCTCATCATCTGTCACTAGGTTGCCTTCTCCATTCAGTAAGAGACCCACACATTCCCTGACCTTCCTCTTGTTGGTAACATACTTGTAGTAACCTTTTTGTTACCCTTCATATCCCTTGCTAGCTGCAACTCCAGTTGTGCTTTGCCCTTCCTGATTTCAGACTTGCATCCCCGAGTAATAATTTTATACTGCTCTGTAGTCATCAATCCAAGCTTACAGTTTTTGTAAGCTTCTTTTTTGTGTTTAAGATCACTGAAGGGTTCTCTGCTAAGTCAAACTGGTTGCCTGCCATATTTGCTATTCTTCTTGCACATTGGGTTTGTTTGTTCCTGTGCCCTCAGTAAGATTTCTTTAAAATACAGCCAGCCATCCTGGAATCCTTGCCTCCTCAGACTGGCCTACCAGGAAATCCTGCCCATCAGTTCTCTGAGGGAGTCAGTCTGCTTTTCTGAAGTTCAGGGTCTGTGCTCTACTGCTCTTCTTTCTTCCTGAACTTGATTATCTCATGGTCACTGCTGCCCAAGTTGCCATCCACTTCTACATCCCCTATCTATTCTTTGCTGTTTGTGAGCAGCAGGTCTAGAAAAGCATGGTCCCTAGTTTGTCTCTCCAATACTGGTACCAGGGAGTTGTCTCCATCACTCTCCAAAAACTTTCTGTATTGCCTGTGCATTTCTGTATTGCCCTCCCAGTAAATATCATGGTGCTCGAAGTCCCCCATGAAAACCAGGGCCTGTGTTTGGGAGACTTCCACTAGTTGTCTGAAGAAACTCTCATCTACCTCATCCTCCTAGTCTGGTGGCCAATAGAAGATACCCACTATGACATCACCCTTGTTGCTCCCCCCTGTAACCTTAACCCTAATATTCCAGTTGAAGTCAGTAGGAGATTTAGTGGGAACAGAATTTAGGATACTCCTCAATCCCTTATTTACCAGTTATATCCTATATAACATAGCTGTCTCTATAACTAGTGTAGTTAATTATAAGTGTTTTAATATCATTAGAACAGTAGAAGAAAGTGGTTTTCAACCTGTGGTCTGTGGATTTCTGGAGGTCTGCAGTCTATGTCTACAGGGTCTGTGTAAGAAGACTATGATCAATCAAAAGTTTTTGAATACCCACACTTACAACTCAAAGGGGTCTGCACTTCCATGGTCTGCAAGTGAAAAAAGGTTGAAAACCACTGTTATAGAAAAATAATAATATAAAATAAAATATAATTTCATTCATAAAAGTAGTAATTTGCCATAATAACATAATACATATAAAATATTATATTCCAAAACTTTCCACTTTTTATCTGTAATTGTGGCTATTCCAGTTTTGGCTACAAGAAAGCCATGTTTTTCCTATTATTACCCCCCAAAAAAACAAACACAAAAACCCGCCAGCAGTCCCAGTAGCCATAACTAGTCATATCTTTGTATAATTCTTATTGATATATTTGTTAAATTGTTGCTTCACTGTTTTTCCATAGACTGTGTTAAACTGAAGTTTTTAGAGAAATAATTGTATTTATTTTTATTGTGATTTTTTTTACTTATAAACAAGAATATTTTAGTTTTTAAAACTAAGTGCATATATGGAAGCTTCTTCAAGTGCCATGCTTAACTTGCATGCCTTTGGTATGCATGTTTAATTTATAAAATTTTTTGTGAAACAAGATTACACAGTATATTCAAATCTTTAAATAGTCCACAACTTAATTTCTTGTAGGTTTTCTTGCCAATTGAGTCTATTTTTTAGTCTTATAATGATGATGCTTCAGAGGTTAAACCCCAAAATGAGTAAAAGAGATCACAGAGAAGATCTTAGCTCATAATTTTGATCCCTTGCTATTATGTACAATGGCTGTTTTCTAATTGCTATATAAACGTTTAACTTTGATGAAAAAGATTGCTTTCCAAATGACATATGCTCAGACTATGACTTATGTTCATTCTACCCTATCAGATGGTTTGTTTGTTTTTCTGTGTACAAAAACATGGAAGAGAAAAGCAGGCTTTATTTATAGTGTTCCTTTCATAAGAGGAAAAAATACTCATACGCTTGCATGTTCCTTTCTGTCTTTAAATATGAGATTATATGTTAGCTGAGGAACCAGATACTCTATTCATTCATCTAACTTTAGCTAACTCTTAAATCTTTAAGAGTGAGTCTCTTCATCTAATATCTTAGAGGTATCATAATTTTCAGAGGATTTTTTTTTTTATTTTATACAATTTATCCCATACCATTATCCCATACCATTAAATGAGAAGCATTTTATAGTATGACTTAATTATATTTGCTGTGTTTTGTACCTGCTTCTTTTTTAGTTCAAACTACCAACACAATAGTGGTATACTCTTCATGCTTGTGGTGCCTCTGGCTGTGATTAAAAAAATATATTTTGCTTTTTAATTCAGTAAAAAATATTTTTAATTTCATACCAATTCTAACAAGTGCCAAATTTAGCAAATATCCAAAGAATCAAGTGTGAACCAACTAAGCCTAAATTGCCAAGATTTTTAAAAATGATTTTATAAACTTTGCATCCTTATGCATAAATTAATTAGGCCAGACATGGAATATGCCAGATATATTTTTTCTAGTTTTCTAGCCTGAAAACTTGGAAGATATGTGAGATTCTTACCTAAATGCCTAATTTTGAATTAATTATCACACATTTTAAATTTAGGGTAGATATGGACTGAGGAAGTAGAGTTAAGATCTGGATTTGGGTTCAGATTCTATAGCACTGAAATAAGGCAGTTGTTCATACATTTTTTTTCTGCTGGGTAGTGAAGGGGAAGCAAACTTCCAGAAATTTCAAAAGAACTGCAGGTATCACATTTCTTTCCTCTGTGTCCAAGGCTCCACAACCTGAATAATAATATAGACTTACTCACATTGGCTAAGTACATACAGTCAAAAACCCAAGGCTGTATTAATTCAGTCTTCACAGGCTAGTCTAAACTTCATGGATTAAACCTATAAGCAATTGAAGAGACATTCACTTTTGATTCCAGAAATGCAGCCACACACGCCTGCAATGGTCCAAGCCAGAAGCTGGGGGGACTAGAGCACATCTTCTTTCTTGGCTGGAGCAGATAGCTTGGACCGAGGCTAGCCCACTCACCCTGTGGGAGTGGTGGTTTGCAGGGAAGATGCAAAGCATACTGGGATGTGGGGGGACTGTGAGTGAACTTGGATCTGGAGAGGATATGGGACAGAAGTTCAATAAACTGATTTAACCTAAATCAGTTAAGTCAGATACTATATCCACCTAGGCTGATCTTAAACTGGTTTCAGCCATTTTGAAAGTGGTTTGCATGCACTGTATTTCAGTTGTGTTACAGATTTGAACTGGTTTATAATAATTTGTACTGGTTTATGTGTAATTTCTGTCCCTAGCCATTGAATCAGTTATGGATTCTCTTGCATGAGTTAGAGTTCCCAAGGAAGGGGAAAGGGGTATTGTCCTCGTTTCACCCTTCATTTTACCTGATCTCCTCACATTGTGGTGATCCACAGATCACATATTCTACATGGGAGTCACTATCCCACAATTGTCCACGGTAGTATCTGAAAAATGGCTACATGAATGATCTCTGCTCTTGGTTCCAGACTGGAGAGTTTTCTACCAATCAATTGCCATATTGATTTCTTGACAAAGTACACTTAATTGGACTTTGGACACTGGGCAAACTTTGTTCAGGGTGTTTTTTAGTAAAAGGAGTGTCAGAATAACCACTTAATACTTTGGAGCACTTTTTCCATCATACGCATCCATCTTTTGCAATTTCCTCACTTAAGCAATATATCCTGTCTTTATTCTCTGAGTTGCAAAAGTTAAAACAATGATTGACTTCTGGCCTGTACTTCAAAGAGAAATTGTCCAGGGAAAAAAATAAAATAAAGTGGCTTGAAGTTTCTATTACATATAAATAGGCATCTGCTTTGCTTTTCTTAAAATAAGTTACTCATGAAGTTGTCTCAGAAATAATGTCTGCATAATTTGTCACATGCAAGGTTATTGCTCTGTTTATCTGCATTCCTGTGAACAAGGCTTAATAGAGAACATCTACCCCAAACATCTACCCCAAATAAGCTTTGTGTTAAGGGAAGAAGTAATGCATGGAATAGAATGTGACTTCTCTGCATGCCACCCTTATTATGTATAGTAGGATACTTTCTCCAATTTTTAGAAAAGGAACAACAGAAAAGTAATGCATAAGGAACTGCTATCAAGCTGTTTTATGCACACATAAATATGCAATGCCTTAATGATTTAAGCTTCTGTAATGATTTAAGGTGTCAAGACATTTGGGAAGAAAAGTGGGAACTGGAAGACTAAAAAGCCTGTACAGTTTGAAAAAAAAAAAAGGAGTTTAATAACAACAACAACAACAAAAAATTAACATAGCTATTTGGACAGAAAAAAATCCAAGATTTAGAAAACTTCAATCTCTCCTTTAGTAGAAAAGCATAAATGTCCAAGAAATAGTTATATCTTTGTAACTCTGTCACTTTCTTCTTAGGTGGAAACTTCCCTGAAGATTTTTCAATATTATTGACCATGAAACCTAAGAAGGGGATCCAATCCTTCCTTTTATCTATCTACAATGAACAGGGTATTCAGCAAGTAGGTGTGGAAGTTGGTAGATCCCCTGTCTTCCTGTATGAAGATCAACATGGGAAACCTACCCCAGAAGATTATCCTCTTTTTAGGACAGTCAACATTGCAGATGGCAAGTAAGTGTAAAATAAACTGTATTTAATATGAAATGTAATAACTGCAGCAGAGCTACTGGACTGACTGTTATTCAGTTGTATATATTGCATTTATTATAAACATGTGCAACACTTCTTTTTCTTAATATGTGTGTGTGAGGTTTTGAAGTCTAATCAGTCTTATGTGCCTGAGGCTAGCGTGACAATTTGCTTTCACAATTAGAACAACTTATTTCCAGACAAAGGAAACAAAAAATTTAAATCCTGGCTAAGTAGCACTGGTTAGCGATCAGATTCCATTAACTTCATGGCATTCCTTTTGATATTTAAAAGCCTTTTGTAACCACAGTCCAAACGGTCTCCCTGCTTTGGACACCCTTTGTGCCTACAAATGCCAGCTGAAGTCATTTGTTTCTAGACGTCATCTTGCTTCTCACTAGTTCCACATATTTTCTGTGACATTCCTTGCCCATAGCAATCAGATATGTGGTCATATGTTCACTGTCTCATATATATAGTGTCCATGGCTTACAGTTGTTTAGTTGGTCATTAGAAATTTACTTATTAAACTGGTCCATGTCTTTTATCATGACAATAAATTAATAGTATAAATGACAGCTAGGAAAACCCTGCAAATATTCATAAATAACTTTCTAATAAAAATAAGTCAGTTTAACACTATTTACAACTTTTATTATGCATTTTTGTGAATGTTGTAGAAACAAATCTTTTTCAAAGAATACTCATAGAAAAAAATGCCCATGTTACTGTATATATGCATTTGCAAAACTCTTAATGCTGAAAATGCTTGTGCATTCATCTTTTAAAACATCTTGTAAGGTTTGCAATTAGTTCAAGTAGGCAGGAAAAATGATATTGTATTACATAGGTACCTAATCACAGAGGACACGGAACAAATTGCAAATAGCAAAGCCTTGAGCAGAGTGAAGTGTTCATAACCAACCCATACAAATCATTCATCAAATAATTTTAATGACTAACAAATTAATAAAAATTGAAGTCTGTTCACAGAACCTCCATAAATAATAAGACAGGAAGTTAATTCATCTAATAAAATATAGTGAAGAGTTCATTTATCTCTGTTGTGTGTGCATTGAATAAAGTTCTTATATTAGCAAAACATTCAGAGAAAGATAGCTCGATCTGAAGCCTATTAGAGTCAATTGGAGTCTTTTCACTGACTTCAGTGAGCTTTGGATCTTGCTCTAATGTACAGATTTAAAACAGCACATATATCTCTAGGTATCACATAAGATATCTGAGAGAGTGTGAAGGAATATTTCCTATTTCTTATGTCTCTTATAAAGCAAAATTTTATGTATACAGGTTTCCCTCGCTTTATTCTGCACAGGTGTTCCTGGAAAATAGTGCATAACTCAAATTCCCATATAGGGAACCCACTTTACAATGTAACAAATAGGGATATGTTCCAAGATCTTGACTGTACTGACCCCCAAACCCATTTCTACCATTTTTACAAGACAATTTTGGTACTCACCAACAGCAGACAGTACGCACAAGTAGAGGGTTGTGGTGAATGTTACCATAATGGGAATGGCAACTATAGAAGCACGTGTCGCAGACATTGAGCGAGGAGCACAGATCCATACAGGAGACTATATTTTGGTTTGTGCCACTCCCACAATATACCATACAAAGCAGCTGACTGTGGGCTTCCACCACACTGATTGTATAAGAATTAATTTACCTCGTATATAACAAATTTTTGGTATAAAAAGGATCATCGCATAAGAGTGAATTCGCACATACAGAACCCACATAAAGTGAGGGAAACCTGTACAGGACAGGAAAAAAAAATCTTAAATTGCTTCAATGCATAATTTTAGTATGACGAATTGTGCTTACATGTTGTAGGTATTGTGGATTGAATTTAACAAAAATACTACATTTGTAATTTTTAAAAAGCTGGGGTTTTGTTGCTTTTCAGTAAATGTAGGTATTCAATTATTTGCATTACAAAATGTGGTATTACCCTACTTATTAAAAATCTGTATTTTATACTTGACTTCTGCTGGAAGGCTTTGTCCATCAAAATACTTAAGGACTTCTTTGCAGCTAATTCTACTAGTCGCAGGTGTGACACATTCTCACTGACGTTTATTGGAATATTTTTACTGACTCCAATGGGAACTGAATTAGAACATAGGAACTTAAAGTACATGCTTAATCGTTTTACTGGATCAGGAGTAAATGCATCTCCATTCAGACATGTGTAAACACGTTTTATATTAGTTTTAAAATCAAATTTCATTTTTATTTTTTATGCTAGCTATAGAAAAACTTCTTGAAAGTACTTCCTATGGAAATATTAGTCCTTAAAAGGGAGGGTCAATTATGAAAAAAGGAAAGTAATTTAGTTCAGTATGCATTTTTTAATTGGATGACAGTTTGTCATGCACTTTTCTTGATATAGTGGTTTGGGTTTTTTTAAGGGGTTTACAGAAGTGTTGTTTTCCTTTGCTAGGTGGCATCGGGTAGCAATCAGTGTAGAGAAGAAAACTGTTACCATGATTGTTGACTGTAAAAAGAAAACCACAAAACCACTTGAGAGAAGTGACCAAGCAATTGTTGACACCAATGGCATCGCCGTCTTTGGAACCAGGATTCTTGATGAAGAAGTTTTTGAGGTAAACCATTATTGTTAAATGATTTGATGATGAGTAGGGCTAAAACAATAAATGCTCAAACAGAAGATTCATCAGGCAAAGCTGGTGCATTCAATGCTTCCCTGTTAAAGGACCTGTTACTCTGTGTCCCACTATTAGTTGGCTGGGAACCAGTTATCTAGAATACTTGAAAGAAATGTATAGTCTGGAGAGCAGAATGTTGTTTTTTAAACTTCCTTAGCGTATCATTGATTCTGGAAAGAGCTCTTATTTCCTTTTGCTGCCCAACATAAGGATACCTGCAATGTATAGGAGAGCTAATGTAGAAGTGATGGGACAGTCTGAGATGGAAGCATTTTATCCTCCTCTAAGTGGATGATCTATACTAAATATGAATTGTTACTTGCACCCCAGACTTCCTTCCTTTCTTCCTTCTTCCTTCCTTCCTTCAGGGCTATGAAAAGTTCTCTGCATACTGTGGATCACTATCTGTACGGAACAATACTTTGAAAAAAAAAAGAAGTATGCATTTGTTTCCATTGTTTATGGGAGGGGAAAGAGGGGATTGTGGAGAGGATGAAATGCACCCATGTGAGAAAAAATGCAACACAGTAATTAGTCCCCTATAGGAAACATTTCTACAGAAGATTATTTTAACAGGCTTAGAAGAAATGATGTCCCTAAATCTCTGTGCTTGGTTTTATTTTTTAATCCTATTATCTGCCAGACTAAACTGTCAGATATTAAAAGATGGACGATGAGAAGAGAGGAACAGATAACTCCTTTCATAAACAGGAATTGATTAGCATAGCACACATAGATACTAAGCCTGACTTTAAGAAACAGGTTCATCTGAAAAGCTAGAACTGGTAGAGGAAAGGTGGGGAGTCAGTGGAGCACTCTGATACTGCTTTGATGAATGCCTTCGGATTTCATACCCTACAAGAATTAAAGTGTTCTGGGGTAGGGTTAGTGGGTCATATGCTTAGCATTTACAACTGCTCTATCTGTAGTTCCCATGCACCTGTCTCCCTCTAGATTACTTATTGTTTTGCCAAGAATAATCTGCTTGCATAGCTATGTTGCAGTTGTGAAAGCACTTTTGGTTTCTGCTGCAGGTAGTCCTTTTTTGGTTTAATTGCCTTCAGTTTTATTTGAAATCCAAAGCCCAGAATTTGTCTCCATGAGAATAAATTGTCAAGTTATATGCAGTACTAAGGTGTGAAAGGAATTCAGAAAAAGAAAAAGGTATATATCAAGGCTGTTCAACTGGCAGGCCATAGGTCACATTTGTCCTATAAGGGATTAAAGTATATCACATAGGCTCTTGCCCAGCCACTATTTCTGCAATTGCTCCTGCTGCTGTAGTGGCCAGGGTCTCTGGGGCAGGACAGCATGGATAGAAGGGCCCAGTGAGCTTGCTGCCCAGAAAGAGCACTAGCAGGTGGGCTTGTTTTGTCCATGTGGCAGTGACAGGGGAGAGGGCTCAACCAGATCACATAGCAGTGTGGGGCTCACACTGCATACACAGCGCAGAGCTCAGGGAGCCTATGTGGTATGCATCCTCTGTGACATGCAACCTATGCAATAAGTAGCCTGGGGCTCATGACTGTTTTGAAGTTAGACAGCTCTGGTATTTATTATAAAAGATAGATCTATATGATCTTATTGTGATTTTATAAGTTAAATAATGCAATAGCTATTAGCATAATCTTTCATGAACATTTTACCATGATGTCCCTGCTTCACTGACAGTTTTATATTGTGTGATCCTTATTTTAATTCTTAAACTTTCTTGATACAGTAATGGACTAGTTAGTGTTATGAAGCCTCAAAAGAATCTATCAGCTGTCTCACACAGTTGTTTTAATACAAATACAGTGGTTGCTGCTACACTGTTGTATATGTTTTATGTTTGTTTCATACTTATATGTCAAAGCAGAAACCAGCCAAGGACCTATCATCTCTCGAACTGTTTGGTAATAATAATACCATCTCTAATATATGTTAAAATTCAATTGTAAACCTTCAAAAGCTTTTTGTGGCAAAAGGAAGGCCAAAATATTCCCAGGAAGAAGGGCAAAAAGTATAGTCTATTGCAGGGGAAAAAACAAACAAACATTATTTTACCATCCCTCACACATAAATATAGATGACTATTCAGAAAAAAAAGATATATACTTGACCAATTATAAACCTTTCAATTATGTCACAACTTAAGTATTTTATCTCAAACCTTAGTAATCTTTGTTTTATCAGTTTCTTTTTATTTAGAATCCTGCCCTTTCTATTTCAACATCATCGTTATAAGTAATATAACAATCGGTAAGCAAGCAGGAGGGCTGGAATGGATCTGAGGGCCTCACTCTGCTATTCCCCAGAGGACCCTTTAATTTCTCTGAATCGAATTGGAACCCTCCAAATTGATTTGGAGAGATTTGGAAAGATTTGGAAATTCAGGCATAGACACAGCTTTAATTTTTTTTTTACAAACCTCTACATAGGAGGTGGCTCATCAGTACTGCAATGCTGGGGCTCATGGGACACAGGAGCATGGAGGGCTCCCCAGCGTGCTTGGCAGCAGACCTGAAAGTGGACCAGAAGCATTTCTGGTCCACTTCTGGTCCACCGGGGAGTGAGCTGGGGCCCCCTCCCCCCCTGCCCCGGCTTGGTGACTGGTGCTTCCTGGGTCTGGGAGGAACACCTGGTGTCCCCCCGTGGCCGATCTATAGCACTCCCTGGTGGCCCCAGAAGTGGACTGGAAGTAGTTCCAGTCCACTTCTGAGTTCACTACCAAGCACATGGAGGGCCCTCCCGCACTCCTGTGGGATGCTCCATGTGCCCTAGCATTGCACCATTCACAAGCTGTGCTGGTACCTCGAGGTATGTAGAAAAAACTTTTAAAGCTGTGTCTATGTCCGAATTGCTGATTCTCCAAATGAGCATTGAATATTCATATTTGGCTGAATCAAACTGGGGACAGTGATCCAAATGAAGAAATCAAATCACTGTCCCTGATTCGGGCTGAATCCGAATCAAATAGGGCCTGCTTCACACATCCCTAGTTAGCAGCTGTAAGAGGAGATGTCGTCTCCTCTTTTTTTTGCACCTAAGAATGTGCGTTTAAATGCCTGCTTGACATGCATGTCAGTGACTAAAAAAAAAGAAAGTGACATTGTTGCATCCCTATGATGCTATAATGGCTCTTATACTAGACAAGAAGCCTAAGACACGGTTGTTCTAAACTAAAGCAAAGTTTATTGAACCGTAACAGGTACAACTCTAATTAGAATTGAAACAGTGTTAGCAATTAAATATTTTAGGTTTGCAGCTAGTCAAAGCAGATGTTTACCACCCTGTAATGTTGCAAATGCAACTTCACTGGTTGATCGAGTCATAAAGTCTTGACCGGGGCTCCTAGTTCCCATGTCTGATGGCAAGACAAGATCTTGGATTGGTGACAGGATCTCTTCAGGCTTTCATCAGGAGTGTTCCAGAGGGTATACTCTCTCACCTCTCTTTATATACTATATGGCTTGCATTTCTTAATACATAACATTAGCTTAAGTCTTCCTCCTAATGCATATTAATAATCTTGTTTCTGTTTGCCAGATATGGTTACCTTTAACTTTTCTATTTTGAGGTAATCTTTTCATTCTTAGGTGGGGGTAGATTTTTCTATGACTGTTTCTTTTTCACCCAGGTTATATTTATTCACTGTAGTTAGCCAATTTCCTAATTTGTTTTAAGGGACAGTATTTTTCCATCAGCTCCTTTCACTGGTTGAATGTTTCAATCACAATTCAAACTAAGCATGTAGCTTGAACTAAGCAGAAAGGTCAAACACAGGCTTGAAGGCCTCTGGGTCCCAAGACCTCCCCTCCTTTGATAACTCCTAAATGGAGGGATTATCACACCAGTGTCTTTGTGGGCTGTACACCCCTTCATTCCTCCAACATAGGACTCATTGTGGGGGTCTTGTAGAGGTTAACAAAAATTCTGTGCAACTGATAAACTTGGTGATATGTGCAGCCAGTTAAAGCAACAAAAAAGATGATGATAGCAATTTGGATGCCAATTATCACCACACTGGGGTGAAGCATTAAATTCCCAACCACATTTCCCCTTGCAACAGTGAATCTCCAGCCGTTACTCCTGCACTATGTGTTGCTACTGCTCAGGGTGCAGAACTGGCCTGTTTCATGTGACTGTTGCCATATACTGATGTTTCCTCATTCCTTTAAATAAAAGCAGGTTTTTCAAAGAAAGAAGAGACAAAACAAGGCTAAGATGGAAAGCAACCAGTTTGAATAGCTCTCAAACTCTCACCCCTTTACTGGCAACTAGACATATAGGAGACAGGGAGAAGGTTTGATTCTGAAGAGTAAAGCCAAAATTTATGTCAGAAATAAGCTGATCAGATATGGATCAGCACCATGACAGAGAGGCTATGACTCCTGTATCTCATAGAGAGGAAAACAGGGGCAAACTGTGCTCAGGCAGTCACAACTGGGACTAGCTATAAAAGAATAGGCAGCCAGAGCCCATAAATGGGAAGTGCATATTGCTGTGATAGTTGCACAGCAGTAGTACAATACTAGATTAATCTGTGTGAGCACCAAGAAGCCTCCTGCAGGGCTAGCAGTTTCCTGTGACCAAGACAAGAGTCTTGCATGTGAAATAAGGTAAGACAACAACTGTCTGCTGCTATAGGCTACCCTGAAGGCCAATAAGCAAAACCTGTTGGAGGACAACTGCAAATAGCCCAGGGACTCACCTGATTGAAAAGGAGTAGGGTTCGGCTGGCATATAAACTAGGGCTGGAGCATAAGCAGTCAGTGTGGCCCTGGAGGTTGGAGTGGAAGGAGCTCTGCTGTAAGATGCCTGCTGATGAGAGTCCAATAGAGAGCTTGGGATCCCTGAGAGTTGTCAGTAAGAAGATGAGGGATGCCAGGGGGATTAGATTTAGGATGGATGGGGATTCCAGAAGAGATCCAGTGTGCTTAGAGAATTACATTATAGCCGAAGTGCTTATGTTTTGATTGGAGCTTAACCAGATGATTGGGTTTGGGATTGTAGGGGTGGTCAGGAGGTCCCAATGGTGCCAGTAAGGCACATGAGGCTTGAGCCTGCTGGTGGTGAGGAAGGGGTAGGGCAAGTGGTAGTTTAGCCATCTAGGAGGGACAAACACAAGACTAGTGAGAGCCCAGAGCCTGGGGGTGAGGGAGTGGGGAGGAAGGAAGCAGGCAGAAAAGTGGCTACAGAGAGCCCAGTGCCCAAAGAAGGGCAGAGCCAGGGTGAGAGGCCCACAGCCCAGGAAGGGTGTGGGCAAGGATGGACTGGAGAAAGCTCCAGGAGGGGTGGGGATTGAGAAGAGACTGTAAAGGTGTAGAACTTTGGATGAAAGACTGGGGTGTAGGTACCACTGAATTGTTTGATCAGTATACCTGCAAGGCATGGGCTACAGGGCAGGTTGGAGGCCATAATTATCCCATAAGGCAATGGGTGCCCTTAATAAGTGCAAAGGGAGGGTACCTTAGAGATTGAGTGGTACAGGACCTGAGTCACCATGAGGGAGTGTGATGGCCACCATTGGTACGCCAGTTCTGTTACAGGCTTAAATAGATGTGGTAGTGTTTCAGTGATGTTGTAGTCTTGGTGGTCCAGGAAATATGAGAGAGGCAAGGAACATTATGGGTGATACCTCTTATTGGACCAACTTAATGTTTGGGATAGACTTAGACAAGCTTTTGAATGCAATGCATTCTTCTCCAGGTCATTTGAGTGATGTTGTAGCCGTTACGGTCCAGGCTTGAGTGATGTTGTAGCTGTTATGGTCCAGTTCATCCAATAAAAGATATCTATAAATCAGTGGTTCTCAACCACTGCCTTAAATCAGTGGTTCTCAACCTTTTTAGATTGAAGGCACCCCAGCATTCATTTTATGAATGTTATAGTCCCCTAATTGAGAACCACTGTTATACTGGTCTCAGATTATTTCCATAGTTTTCACCTGGGGAATGCTGCCGCCACTGCTATCAAGTAGAAGGGTCTTATGTACCTCTGTTTCTGGGAGGAGTGTGCAGGGCTGGACCAGGAAGGGCTGCAGCAAGAGTATGTGCTCCTGTCTGCATTAGGGGCTCTTGCTGCAGCCCTGCCCTCCTCTAGCTCCTTATGAGATATATGGATTGGTTTCATCAGGCTGCAGCAGTAGCACTTGTGCCAAAGGACCCTTAACAGGGCCTCCTGCCACCCTGCCTTAAATAGATAGACTTTTATGTAGGTTCTTTAAATGTATGCTCCAAAAAAAAATAAGCATGGAACTAGTGATGCATGAGTTTTAAACTTTTAAACAAAAGCTCTTACCCTGAACAGCAAACCAATGTTTCAATTACACTTCTAACCAATTTAAAAGGAAGATGGTTATGACTCATCAAAGAAATAGTGTAGCTGTGTAGGTTTTTGGGTTTTTTTTAACTGTAAATATTCAGCACTAAGAACAGCAACCTTTTTACAGCTTGCAATGATGCTGTGGGATTACATTTCTTTAATGATCTAGTTTTCCAGGGGTATCTGATGACATAGTACCCCTCTTTCCCTTGTTTCAGTCAAGGGAATCAGTTAGAACTGCATTCTATTGCACCTAATAAATGTCTGAGCTGATGTAGGCACCTAAATGCAATTCTATTCTACCCTGTTCAAATCCCTGAAAATCCACAAATATATCTACTTTTGTAATGCACAATCATTTTTCCTTTAAGATTGTCAAAAAAACCCCAAACAAACAAACCAAACCAAACAGCAAGGAGGAGGAGGAGGAGCAGGAGAAAGAAGACATTTTTACTTTTTGCATTAACAGTTTTTTCAGAGAATCAAGTAGTGGAATAGAATAGCATTTAGCTAACTGAGTTTGTAGTCATAAATACCTTTTTTCTGGGGTAACATTTTTTTTCACCCTTTCACCCTTTTGATTATCTCTATAAACAAAGCTTGACTCTTATGTAAGTGGAATGACATTGTGAAGATGCGGTCTGGAATCAGCGATAAGCCTTGGAAAATATAATCCCTGAAGGCACTGAAGGGTCCACTGAGTCATAATGTTTTCACTGTTGAGCTTGGACTTCTAAATACATATAGAAAGGATGAATCACTCTGGGGAAAAATAAGTCTTACTCTTCTTTTCCCAAAATAATTCCCCACATATTTTCAAAAAACAAATTTGAATGGAACCTTGTTTGAAGTTATGACTTGCTGTAATGCATGTTATTTCATTTTCTGTCTTTGCACTTTCAGTTGTGGCAGAAAGAAACTAGAAGTCCCCAAAATGCCATAAAATACTGAGGATTTTTGGTATTTCCTTTGGCTGTTAAAATGGAGTTGCCATACTGTCCCCACTATTTACTTGCATACCATACACATCTTTCCCCAAAAAATCAGCCACCCAAAAATGGGATGTGTGTCTTAAGTGGGAAAGCTGCTTTTCTCTCTAGAATAAAAGCACCCCACTTTAATTCCTGCTCCAGCATTGATTCTTGTTTGAAGCAGCAGTGGCATTTCTATTCAGTCAGCTGAGGGAATCAGCTGACTTAATCGCTCATTGTTTTTCACTCTACAAGTGTTAGTGATCATGTATCTATTTTAATAGCTTTGATATTCTAATCGACCTAACCTTTCTTTTGGCAATTTTACTGTCTTTTAGCTACTCTTGGTCTTTCTTCTATTTTATAGCCTTGAAGATTTTAGTTCTTTTCAAAATTGTAGATCCACCCTTGGAGATTAGTCTTCTGGAGCAGCTAGGGTTCCAGGAAAGGTAGAATGAATGAGCTGAAGAAGACTAGCTTCTGCCTCTGCTCTGTGCAACTATAACTCTGGAAAAATCTCTTTATCTGCATTTTGTTTCCCCCCAAACAAGATGTGTGCCTTATTTTGGGGTGCAAAGTATGTGAGAAAATATAGTAAAGCATACCACAGGAGATAATTATTTTGCCATTAAGTCATTGCATCATATGCACTATAGTATTTTTAATTCATCTGTTTTATTTTTAGATAGGGATTTGTTATTAAAAAAAAAAATCCTATTGAAATCTGTGAGTTCAATCAGTCCATCCACTTATGTCAAGATGTTCAGTCAATATATCCACATATGTCAAAAGTGCAGGCAAACTGATGTGTTGTGGATTGTTATAAGGGTATTTGATTTCTAGGTGCTTGACCAAATAGAGTGTAGGGATGCTGTTGGCGTTAAGTTCATGTTGATACCTTTTGTGCCCAGTGGGCAGCATTTTATTTGGTTTATCCCCACAGCTCTTGCTTCACATTCTAGCTACCTACTGCAGTTTCTGGCTGGAGTTGTCACTTGGAGTTTGTCTCAACTTTGAATTCTCCCAATGGTTCCTTTAGGATGAAAACAGATGTAATTTTGGAAGTGCTTCCAGTGCCTTTGAAATGCTAGTGAACAATCAGATAGATGTGCATGCCCTTTGAAGAATTTGGAAAATGGTGGAAGTGCTCCAAAAATAATTCTGAAGAAAAGCAGTACTATTTACAAATCCTTCAAAAAGAAGTGCTTCCTATTATGTGCGCACGCTTTATGGAGTGCACACAAGAGGACTTGGTCCTTCAGGACCCCACACTGTTCCATGCTCTCCCTGCCCCCTACCAAGGGAGGGGTGGAGAAGAGCATTGTAGACTGTCAGCAAGTGCTCCCTTGTGCATTCTGCCTCCCCTGTCTCAGAGGGCTCCCCATTTGAGAATCAGGAGACTGGAGGCCATATATATGCTCCCTGTACTTCTACCAGTTCTGGCAGGGAGATGCTCCAATCCACTGAACAACTGTACAAATCAGATTCAATGTTTAATATTTATTTTAATGAATGTCCTACCATTTATCTCATGGGTGACTCTCAGTAGTCTCCTGGAGATTTATAGCTATTTCTGGGAGACTCTGGGGCAATGCTACTCCTGAATCACCTCCTGTGCCTCTCCTGGTTCTGGCAGAAGGAGAGAGTGGCACTCCAGAAGAATAGAGGCAGAATGTACTGGAGAGTGCTCACCGACAGTCTGCTCTGTTCCCCTCCCTGACCTTCCCCATGTGCAGGCAGCCACAACAATTTTGAAGTAATTTTCTTAGGAGCAGAGTAGAGAGCTCTATGCCAGTTTTCAGTTGAAACACTCCATTTTTCACTACCATAATAGGTCGCAGAAGGCCTATTATAGAAGGTCACCATAATACATTAGAATGGCATTTAATGGGAGCTGGGGGTTAATTTTAGGCCCAATAACAACATTTTACATAGGGCATGTCTATACATCTACATAGGGCACATCTACATGTACATTAATGCTAGCACTCTAATTGGGCTTGAGTGAGCCTGCTGGATGCAAAAATGATTTTAATCAAGTTGCTCCATCAAGTTTATTTGGAGAATTCATTTGGAGTCCTAAGAAATTACTCCATTTGTGAAAATCTTCAGGTTTTTTTAAAGCATCTTTGTATCACTGTGAATGCATACTTAGAGTAAGGCAACTGATTGTTTTTTTCTCTAACAAGTATTTAAAAAATTGTGGTTCAAGGAAAGTTAACACTATTGGCTTCTTTGTTCACCCTGACAGTGC
Source organism: Alligator mississippiensis (assembly GCF_030867095.1). Lineage (NCBI taxonomy): Eukaryota > Metazoa > Chordata > Crocodylia > Alligatoridae > Alligator > Alligator mississippiensis. The sequence goes on from NC_081828.1 coordinate 73,042,796, forward strand.
TCATCCTCTTTCTGCTCCTTCTGTTTGCTGTGCTCTCCTCTTTTTTCCTTTCCAGTCACATTCTCTGTACTTTTCATCACAACATTCCGGTAAAGCACAATTAGACATTGATCTAATCAGTTGAAACTTCTAGCGTGTAGTTTGCCTGGAGATTGTCTTCTGATTCACCTGAAAATGATTCATAAAATGTTGAACCTAATTCTTCAAATGTAGCTCGTGAATAGTCTTTATACTCTCAAGAATTGAACCTATTTATTCACTTGCATTCGGGTCACCCACTCTTAGAAGTAAAACTTTCTTTTGTCAGTAATTACTGGGATCTGTCCTTTTTGTATTTTAATTATAGTCTTACCATGTGTGATCTCTTAGTGTAATTTTCTTTTGGTCCAACTAGATCAAAATAGTTCTATTTGGCCACCAGCAATGTGAATCTACTAAACATAAATACTTATGAAAAAAAATGCTAATGATATATAGATGGAGGTTTTACATTTTTAAAAATATATATTTGTTTTTGCTTTAAAAATACGTTAAGAGTGATTGTAGTTCTCTTTGTGTAAATCACAATAGTTTTAAGGAATATTCAACCTCATAAGTACACTGAAATAAATTATGTCAAGTATTTGCCTTCCTTTTTATCATAAGGGGCTTATTAGTAGGAGTTACTCTGTTACTGCTGCCCCTATTCCTCAACTGAAGTCCTAAACCAATATTTAGTGATACCACAGTTGATTATACAAACTGAAGTCACAAACAGGATACTGACTTCAATAAAGATTAAGCAACACAAGCAGAGAAGGATCCTTAAGAAGCAGGTAATTTATTGCTTAAATAATTTTTGAACTAGCAGTAGAGAGAAAATATGTCTAAATACCGTATTTTTCTACAGGGCAGATTATAGGGCTTATACTCATCCTGATAAGCACTTGCTTACTTAGGTAAACTTTTAGCTTCAGCTGGACTGTTTTGTAAAAGCTAAACCATAAAAAAATATAGCCTGACCTTTCTGTTGTGTTATTTAAAACTAAGCTTTTGTAGGGGTTTGCTTTATAAACCATAATCACATAAACTGTTCCCACACAGAGGGAATCCCTACATGTAATCTTAGACTATTGCAAAGAAAGAGGAAACAAAATCAGCTGCTGGTTCATGGCTTTGGTACAAAAATGTTGAAGTATGTCCATTGAAGTATGTCTGTAGCTTAAATATTTGATAAATAGCAGGGATCTTTTTATATTTTGCCAGCTTTAAGGATTTGTCACTCTTCATTTAGTATCAATGGTGTGAGTAATAAGAGAGGTATTTTATAATAAGTCATTAACTACCATTGAAATTATGCAAGGATTTGGTCCCAGCTGGCCGGAACGAGGTGCCATGCTGGACATGCAGCACTTTGGGAGTGCTGAGTGGGTGGCAGTGGCAGGGGGTGGGCAAAAGGACACGTGAGACTTGGGAGGCGTGGTAGGCCAAGGGGGTGCTATGAGCTTATCCATGCCACTACTGCAGGGTGAAACCATGCCATGTGCCTCAGTTTTTAGGAGGTATGTCAGAGCCAGACTAAAAAGTGGCTACAGCAGAAAGGTGAGCCTGCCTGCATTACATTATACATTATGCTTCTGCTGCAGATCTTCCCAGTTTGGCTATGACATACCTCCTGAAAACCATGGCACAGGTTTCTCTCCATGACACTGGTGCTGGCATTGCGATACTCAAGGCAGGTTTTCACAGCATCCTAGTTGAGAACCATTGATTTAGCCTGTGGAAGCTAAGACAGTATGAAAGTATGGAGTTCTGCGTTCACCTTTCTAATTCTGCTACTTGGCTATAGCATTTTGTCAATTCAGGTATGCTCAGTTTTGAGGTCTGCTAAGTCACTTGAATTGTCTTGCCAAACCATTTTCAAATGTTTGTAGCAATCAGTTGCAACTGCTTGTTATTGGACGGGTAGAAATGAAAGAAAAAAAAAAGGTCTAGAAGCGATCCTCATACCATCAAAAAGTGGTAACATTGCTAACTTACAGCTTAGGAAAGAAATCTTTAATTTCAAAGGTGCTTACCAAAAAGTGGCATTCTTTAAAAGTTTACAATTTGGCTCCTTCCTTCCTTCCTGTTTTAATATTTTTGCTATGTTTCCAAATTTCAACACTGTGGATGAAGGAAAAAAGTGCGTTTCTGGGGTTCAAATATTTTTTTTAGGAATCTCATCAGGAAGCCAAGAACTATAAATGTAACTAAACTGTAATTATAGTTAACAGTCTAGCATCAATAGTGTTACATCTTACAACAATTCAGCACATTTTACATATGGGATTTATTTTTAATTAGATTTTGTATGTCATGAATGGATTTTCTAAAAAATGAGGTTTCAGAGATAAATAGCAACAAGTATTTGCATGTGTTGGCTGTACAAGCACACCAAATTCCAATTCAGCTTCATGTGGCAGCAAGGATCATTGCAACAGTGCTCAATCAGATATGGCATTCTTTAGATACTGTTTCAGGAAGTATTGTTGTGCATCATTTAGCAATTTCTATGTTCCTTCTGGGGCTGGCTTCATTTCATGTGCATGTGTGTGTGTGTGCTTACAGGCACTTTTCAAGTGTAGGTATCAGAGATGGATCCCAGAATCAGAATTCAGATTCATTCTCTTCAGGTAGGCATTGCAACAGAATATGGTGGATCTATGGACAGCTTTGTCCCATGTTTTGAAGATAAAATCTTATATTCAGCCATATTAAATCTTTTCTTAACAAAGCTCAAAATATGGTAGGGTGAATATGGGCGTTCAGAGTCCAGAAGACATTGATTTCTGTGGAAATTTTGGCCTGTATAGAATTTTATGTCCATAATTTATTGCTTTTACATTGCTTCAAATTGGCAAGCTCTTAGTGAAATGTATTTCTGTAGCTTTATTATTCAGTGGACCTGGGTTATGGAATATTATATTTAAGACTGTTGGAACTCGTCAGTCCCTTGGGCTTTTGCAGGAAGATTAAATGAATTCTACAGTATTTTTTTTTCTAAATTCTATAGTAATAATAAACAGGCTGTCTAGACTGCTGTTATTCAAAGTCCATGGTTTTACTGTCAGATAACTAATTAGAGGAGGTTGGCACTTGCCCAGAGTATTAAGATTTCTATTGATTTAGTGAAGATTCCACCCTGGAATCCTGGCTTTGGTTAGTCTATGGAAATGGAAGATATCAATATATTTTTTCCAGAGTTCTGCTTATATGACATCTGGCACTTGGCTTTGTTATGCTCCACTCATCATCCACCTAGTCACCTTCCTCAGAAGCATTGGATGTTGGCCACAGATTTTGGCTGGAGATTTTGACTGGGGATTATGATTTTATGCTAAGCACAGTTCCAGTTGTTACATGAATAAAAGAAGTGCCCTTTGATTTAGGAAATCTAGAATGTATATACAAAAGTTGTCCCTAACATTTAAACTGCAGTTGAGAGAGGTTATTTCTAGTTCTTCAGTCTGTAAGATAGCTAAGTTATTTCTGTTTTATAGTGTATTAAAAATAAATTTTGGCCTGGTGAAAATAAAAGTAAATTAAATTTCCTATGACAGAGTCATTGTAGAATGCCTCACTTTTTTGCAGTTAAAAACTACTGCTTGGACCATGCTGTAATTTCATATTTTAATGCATTTTAAAAGAAACCTAGCTCCATAACAATGGGGCTTACCCACCTGAGATAGTTATTAGGATGTGTTTTGCTGTGGTTATGAAATTCACCTTGTGGCTAGGGTACTACCTAATCCCTCAAAAAGTGCTTAAATATAATTCTAGTTTTTCATAAACTATATTGGCCTTTTGCACATAAATCAGTGTCACCTTGTATGATTATTGATCTGTTGAGACAGTTATGGAAGGGATGTCTCAGAGACCCAACAGCACAATAGGGATGGTTGGCTACATTTGGAACCAGGGAACAATACTATGAATATTAGGAGAAACAGTAGTGCTATCTCTCTTGCTTCCCTAGGCTGGAATGACTGAAGTAATAATAACTTTGGAACTTCCCCTGTCACTTAAGCTAGGTACAGAAATTCAGAAAGCCTGAGGTGGAAATGATCTAAGTGATATGGTTTTTTATAAGCAGCATAATTTACATTGGTAGCGAACAGAACACACATTCACCCTTTGTTGGTGGGGGGTGAGGATCTTAGACTGGGTCCCATCATTTTTAAATGAGTCTGTATGCCAAACTTCTGCTCTGTTATGGGTATAGATTGGTTTTGTGTCATGAACTTCTGTTCTGTTATAGGTATAGATTGGTTTCCAATCATTTATACAAGTAAAAGTAAAATGTCTGTACCTGGTCATAGTTAGCTGTGACAGATGGTATTAAAGCAGGGGTGGGCAAAATGCGGCCTGCAGACCAGATGTGGCCCACCAGAACATTCTATCTGGCCCACAGGGCCCCTAAAAATATAGAAAATTAATATTAATCTGCCCCTGGCTGCCTGTCATGCGGCCCTCGATGGCCTGCCAAAACTCAGTAAGCAGCCCTCCGCCCAAAATAATTGCCCGGCCCTGTATTAAAGAGATGTTGTGTGTGTCAAGGTCAGAGAAATTAGGCTCATATACAAACAGAATATAGACGGCATGCCCATCTGAGAATGCTTATTTAGTGTACTACGATACATTAGTGATGTTATAAAATTAAATGGGAAGTAGCAAGAATTTGGGCCACTGTCTCTATAAAAGAAATAATATGTAAGACTGGTTTTGTGAAGACACAAATACTATCATCAGGATCCACCAAATACTAATTGCATACAATAATTAAATAATTAATTCCTTATATTTAAAGCCAGGTATATATTTCACATCATCAAAGAAGTTGCACACATTATTGGAATTTCCCTTGCCTCTCATTCTTGTTATGAATTCTCATTATGGATTTTAACAGAGGTTCAGAAAGGGTGATGTCGACATCAAATATAGAGATTAGTTCTGAAAAGCTGACCAAAGAAGTATATGCATTGGGATAAATTCAATACATAAAGACCAGAAAGAAAAGCTAGCAGTTTACTATTTTTTCTGTATATTGTATCTTTCTGTTCCATTTCAGATAAACAGCTTGTTTATTTTTCTAAATGCTGTGAGGGGTTTTGATCTCAACAGGCTAACTTTTCAGTACAGAGGGTTTTCCAGTGGACATCATTACTTTAATAAGGCCTACAACATGAACCTGAAAGCTTACACTTCCCGATGCTTTGGCTTTAAAAAAGTTTATAAACAAATTGTCAACATTTAAAAATTCACGGTATGCCTTCACTACTAATTCTCCCTGCAGAAAGATGAATTTGAGAACAACTCTTGCCACAAGCAGGAATGACTATGATCTCCCATCCATAGAGGTCCATAGTAAAGGAGCTTCCATATCATTTACAGCAGGAATCAGGTTCAGGGTGGGCTTTTGTCTGCACTCCTGTTTTGGTTCCTTCCTTTTTCACTATACAAATTAACCCACCATGATGGAGTTCCTTGTGGTTAACTTTGCACAATCAGGGAGAAGAACCTACTGAAGTCTGTGACCCAGTTAAATCCCAGTGTATTATTGATTGATTTTATTTGATTTCTATACCACCCACCCCCAAAACAGGCTCAAAGTGCTTTATGGTTTATCATAAAAAAACAAGATAAATTAAAAAAGAGGCATTATTAAAGTAAAATAGTAAATGATAAAGCAATTCCCCAAAACAGGACCAGAATTTAACGCCACCTACCCAAATAGGAAGGTTTTAAAATGCTTCTAAAAGATCTGCAGGCTCAGGCTTAAATTCCTCAAGGGGGAGGGAACTCCAAAGCCCAGGAACAAAACAGTGTCTGGAAACAGCTTCCCATGATTTTTGCTGAGTGAACTCAATACATCAATAGAATTTGCAGCTCCATTTGGACTTTGGAGGTTGTTCTTGGCTGACTTTAGGGATTGTGATGGAACATAAGGGAGGAGGCAGTCCCTTAGGTAAGTAGGGCCCAGGTCCTATACAAGTAACCAGGACTCATACTCCTTAGTTCCACACACCTTAGGGAGAAGAATGCTATAGAAAGTGCCCTTTTTTTCAACCACAATGTTTCTTTTCTATTTTCATCTAAGCCAAAGGAATTATGGTCCTAGAAAACAGGATTACCTACTACTTTCATATATTTTTTTCTGAACTGTTCAGCCTAGTGCTACTATGGATTGTTCCTTTACTACTGAACTATTGGCCACCTTCTCCATCACATGGTCGTGTGGATATTGTGAATATTGGCTAAACATATCTCATGTTTCTGAAATTATATTTAAAATTTTAGTGAAACCTCATTATTTAAACGTTCTAAAATAAAATAGAGAGCTATGTAAAATACAAATTATTTTATTTTTATAAGCATTTGGCTTTTTTGAACTTGCACATCTAGCATAAGATTAAGGGAATTAAAACATCAATGCTTCACTGAAGTTTTGTGCAAAATAACCCTAAATATATAGGTTTACAAAATACAAGTGAGAAAATCCCAACTCCACACAGACTATAGCATAGGGCTGGGAACCAGGCGCTTCTCTGTACCATTGGCAGGCAAGGTTCTTTGAATTGTTGTGATATCTTTTATTATGCCAACCAAGAAGTTGGAAAAAAGTTCTTAGCAAGCTTTCAGGCAGTCACCCTTCTTCGGCATAGGGAGTCTCTGCTGTTCTGAGACTCCAAGAAATGAGAGAAGCTAAAAGTGTGGCAGGATGTCAGTGAAAATAAATAGGTAGAAATTAGAAAGATGAAAGGTAAAGCAGAGAGGTAAAGCAGAGAGGGGAGGGGAAAGATAGCAGGAGGGGAAAAGGCTAAAGGGAGACATTACAGTGATAGAATACAAGGTAGAAAAGAGGCTGTGAATGAAAAAGAAAATAACTGAAAATCAGGAAAACAGGGATATGAGAAGCTCAAAGTGTGAGAGGATGCGGTGAAAATATAAATAGGTAGAAAGGAGAAACAAAAGGTAAAGCATGGGAGGGAAGGGGAAGAAAGCAGGGGGGAAAAGGCCAAAGGGAAACATCAGAGGTAATAATACAGGGTAAGAGAGAGGTTCTCAATGAAGGAGGAAACAGTAGGAAATCAGGTAGACAAAGCGCAGAAAAGTAGGGGAGGGGAGGGGAGAAAAGGTGGGGGAAAAGAATGTAAGATGTCAGGTCAGGCAGGTACCTGTTGAATCAGATGTCAGGCAAGTTGTAATGTGTCATAAAACCAATGTCTATATTGAGTCGATGTTTTGTATCCAGTAGATTTATTAAATGAAGTTTGTAGGCTCATCTACGGAAGGTGTTTTGTAAGTTCCCTTTGAGGATTACAACTGAGAGATCAGAGAGGGAGTGATTGTCCTGTGAGATGTGTGCCCCCACAGGTAGTTGGGTATTCTTGTCTTCAATAGATTTTTGGTGTACATTCTTTCTGGTATGCAGTTGTTGTGTGGTTTCTCCAACATATTTTCAAGCAGGACATTCAGTGAGATAGATATCATTTCTGGAGTTGCAGCTGTAAGATCCAGGAATGCTGATGGTTCTGTTGTGGGGTGTAGTTATAGTCGGGGTGCTGGAGATGTGTTGCAAGGTTTTGCATTTCTTGTCCTGGCATGGTCTGGATCCATTCAGTGTGGTTTGGGTCATAGGGAGTTTGCTTCTGGTGATGAGGTTAGCACGGTTCGGTACTTGTTTGAAGGGTAGTATGGGTGGTTCTGGAAAGATCTCCTTAAGAGAGGGGTCTTCTTCTAATGTGGCTTACAATTGTTTGAGGATTTCTGCATAGGTTCCAGGGAAGAGTGATATGTCATAACTAGTGGTGTGCGATTTGTGGGGATTTTCTTTTTGTACTGCAGCAAATATTCATGTGGTATCTGGGTGGCTCCTTCAAAAGTCCGGTCTATCTCTCTGGAAGAGTGTCCTTGCTGGCTGAAGGCCCTTTTGGGATTTGTGAGGCTGTGATCATGGGTATTTTCCTCGCTGTAAATTTGGTGGTATCGGAGAGCTTGGCTATGTATTACAGCTTCCTCGGTGTGTTTAGGGTGATTGCTGGTTCTCTGTAGATATGTATGTTGGTCCATGGGTTTCTTATATATGGTGGTTTGAATTTTACCATCTTGGATATTGATCATGGTGTCCAAAAAGGAAATGCTGGTGTTAGAGAATTCAGTCTGAGGGAGGGGTGATGATTGTTGAATTTTTGGTGGAAATCAATCAGAGACTGTAGGATTTCAGTCCAAACAATGAAGATGTCATTTATGTATCTCAGGTCTAGTAAGGGTTTGATGGTGCATTGATATCTTTATCAATAAGCAACTTTAATAATAAAATATACTTATTGATAACTGTATACATACTACTTTAGTAGGTGAATATCAATATCACTGTTTTGCATATGGAGATTACACAGCAAGTCAGTATCTTGTCAGACAGGTTCTTATAGCAACATCCCCCTCTCTACTGGAAAATACACAGAGAGGGCAGATGCAGGGAATACTTTCCCTGAGCAAAAGAAAATGGAATAACATGGAGCTGGTCTAGTGATTTTGCAGATCCATGAAAGCAGGACAGTTGCTCTTTAATGCTTTTTTTTTTTTTTTTTTTTGCCTTTGTCACATTGAGAGCAATACTGGTCATCTCTGTAGCTATTCAGTAGCAAGGAAGAGTATTCCATAAGAGTTTATGCTACTTCATGTGGAATTCTTGCCCAGTAAGATTTCTGCATAGAAACATGGACTAAGACGGGGTATGGCAGAATGGCTGCTCCAGTTTTTTACCTCATCCCATTGGTAGAGGATCCTTCTAAAAAAGAACATTTGGGAAAGGACTGACTACCCTATTTGCTAGTGAAGATGATCATCTTGATCATCATAAAATAGTAGAGAGAAAAAATGCCTCCACATATTCACATTTTAAATTTAAAAAACATAGTTTCTTGCATGCCTCATGCCCCCTCCCTCCCAAAAACCAAAACAAAACAAAAAAAATGCCTTGTTTGTGGGAAGAAAAAATATTTTTTTCCAGAATTATGATCACAGAGAAGGGACAGAGACTATTCTTCAGCTCGCTTATTCTCCCTTTCCTGCTTAGGCATAGTTGTCAGCAGCTTGTGGCTGTTCAGCCAAAAGCTGAAACTGTAGCTAGGACTGAAGACTGGTCTCCATGAGTGGATCTGTGATTTTGAAAAAAGCTTAGAACAGTTTGCAAGGCTGTGAAATGAGAAAGTAAGAGGCCAGGAATAGGTAGCAAAAAGCAAATTTGCTGAAGAAAGAATAGCTTGATTAGTGGAACATCAAGACCATTAAAAAAAGATGATTGTTAACACTTGCGGAATGAAGAACAATTAGAAAGAATCAGATAGGTTATATTGAGCTATTAATTCAGTTGAGTCCTTCAGAGCTGCCTGAATAAAGATGTCATTGCTGCTGCCAGATATTTTTTAGACTTTGAGGGAGCAGAAAACAGAGTGGGAAGTGACCATGCCACTGCTACCCACCCCCTGTCTCTGCCCTTGCCCTCAGAGGTGCTCTTGCTGGACTCTGTCCCTCTCTCCATGCACCTGCTGGAGGAAAGAGGAAGAAAAGAAGCAACAGCCATCTTGCAGAATCTCCATGCTCCTATTCTGGGAAGAAAATCAGCATCTCCACTTAAGATATGCACACTAATTGAGGAAGGCTAATTTTTGGCAAAAGGTGTGTGTGGTATTTGAGTAAACAGCAAGTTTTACAATGAGGAGAGTGATGCATAATCTTGGTATCTGAGTTATTGAGAACCTTTTCTGTGGTATGAAATAATTTTACTGTGCATCTTAAAAACAGTCACTTGTAACCCTTGCTCTGGGCTTCCACATAACTTTTTAGGTTATCTAGAAAGCCTTTGAACATAGATAGTGTCTTCTCCAGTCTAGATTCTGGCACCACTGTCCAGGAAAAGTTTTAAACAGTTGTGTTAAAATATTTCTCCATTTTTGTACATTTTCTCTATTCTCTTATGCTCTCTTTATCACTTCTTTTTATCTGATGAGACTCACTTTCATGATGCAATATTTATAGAAGGACAAGAGTTTATTCATGTCAATTATTTAAGTATGGATTTAAAGTTTGATTCCATTGGGTTATAGGAAAGTAGGTCTGGAAGGGCCTCACAAGGTCATCAAGTCCAGCTCCCTGCTCAAGGCAAGATCATTCTGGCCAAACCATCCCAGCCAAGTGTTTCTCTAACTTGCTCTTGAAAGTTTCCAAGCATAGAGAATCCACAGGCTTCTTAGGTAGCCAATTCCAGTTCAAAACTTCCTTCTGATCTCTTCTCCAGCAGCTTGAGGCTGTTGCTCCTAGTTCTGTCCCCAACAGCCACAGAGAAAAGCCCATCTCATCCTTTTTATAATCACTCTTCAGATATTTAAAGATTGTTATTAAATCTTCTCAAGAAATCAAATGTCTGAGGAAATTCTTAGAAACCAAACTTCCAAGAAACCAAATTTCTTACAAGTGCCTCTAACGTGCAACACACATTAACTTGAAACAGAATAATGGGTGTTCCTTATTTATGGATATGAAACAGCTGGTTTGAAACTTGAGGATTCTGGGCTTAAAATGTAGCCCCAAACTGAACTCTTACAGATTGTTCACAAGGCTCAAGGCTAAAATAAATGTTCATAAAGTTGAATAACTACAATGAACTGATTTTCATTTGTGAAAAGTGAAGGTTCTTTGTGGTTAATTCTCAAACAGAAAAAAAATTTGCTTTTTGGTTAACCTGCTATGACTACATCACCCAATTCTAATTACTATTTTAAGAAGGTACTTGGGTTGTAGCTGCCAGGTGGAATAGCATCTAAACTTAGTGGCTATAGCAGTATGGGTAAAATATGTCCATAACCAGTGTTCATGTCTAGTGGCATGTTCAAAGCTGGTTCCCACAGCCCCATGTGCAGTGCTGTGGACAAGTGGCTCTGCACATGCTGCACAGGGGCAAGCCAGTTGGCTCCCCCTTGCAAGGCATTCATCCCTTGCACCAGACCAGGGGGTGAGTGGAGCAAGGCTGCACCTCCTCTGGAATAGGGTGTCTCCAGTCTCAGGAAGGCTGGTGGGAACAGCAGCAGCAACTCTTCCATGGGAAGAGTTGAACTGTGGGGAAATGCCTCCCACCTTCCCCATACCAATCTCCCTGTCTCAGGAAGGCAGAAGGGAAGCTGTTGATTGACTCCTTCAGGTCATGGAGTCCTCCAGTAAAAACATACAGGCATACATTCTTGTGAGAGAAACTCTTGCGGGTGTCAACCTAGCAGATCTTTCTCCTGCAACAGGCATAAATTAATACTTTTAAACACCTAATTTCTACTGGGAGGGTAGTTATTCTTCTGGTAGAAATGTATTGCCTGTATGTAGCTTGTGCACATTTGATAACATTTTTGTGGGCTTTGTGGGCTTTCTTTTCATATGGACCTATGGCAGGCAGTCAGGCCTGGAAAGTAGTCAATGGACCAGGAGCAGATCTTTTACATTTTAAACAATTTTCAGGAATCTAAGCCAAATGGGAACAGCATGCTCAGTGCTTCTTGCAAATGCACAGTCCAACATAACAATTCTGTGCCATAATTATATGGCATGAAGGTCTGGAATAAATCATAATTAAAAAAAAAACCCCTATCTTGCCCCAACCGGATTTTTTTTTTAACTTAGCTATCAAACTAAATAAATTGTGACTTTCAGGGCATTCCCTGGGTCACACACAACTTCTGGCACACAGTAGCTGTCGATCTCTGTAAGCATCCCAGGAATGCATGCATGCATCCCAGGAACGCATGCATGCCAGTCAATACACTGCAGGCTGCCCAGCTTGGGGAGCGGGTTTTGGCAGGGGCTGAGCAGCATCCAAACACATTACTACACTTCAGTCTCTTTCTGTTGCTCTCTGCTTTCCTTCATTTGCTCACTCCCTCTAGCTTCCCCCTGTCCCAACTTCAATATTGATCTGGCTAAGGAAAAGGGTAAAGGCCACAGCTCAGAAGAACCATTGTTTCCACTTTCCAGAAACACTTTTGTGCCAGATTACAGGATTTAATATCTTAGACACTGAAGTTTCATCAAGATTACAAATCATAATGGTCATTTTTATTACATAGGGCTTTTTTTTGTATAGATCTCAAAGTAAAGTTGCAAAAGTCTGGAATCAAGGCTGGTGGTAGAGGTGATATCTTTTATTAGACTAACAAGATTTTTGCAAAAAAAAAAAATCTTTAATTGCAAGCTTTGGGGCACAAACACCCTTTATTAGGCATCAGAGAAAAGATTGTAAAAGTTCTCTTGGGGAGAAATGAAAGTTCATATTCCATAGCATTTCACAGAGGGGTCAATAAATGAAAAAACTCCACTGGGCAGGCAGTTCGTAGCTGGTAAGTAGTCTCTTAGCCCTCCTGTGAGGCTCTGTGATGATGCAAATTACCTTAGACAAAGGCAGGAGCAGGATCTCAGGTTTCTGGTGGTCAAATAAGGCTACAACCTGCATACCTGACAAAGGTTTAAAAGAACTTGTGGACCTGTTCCCCACCCAGGGGAAGTGAGTCATAGGGAAATTAAGTTAACTGTGTTCAAACAACAGCTGGTGACAGCGAAAGGGTGAATGAACAGGTACCTGTTAGCTAGACTGTTATATTCTTTACTCTGCTGGAAGGCTGACAAATCTACTTCTACATTTTTGAGTGAATTATTCTAACAACAGACCCATTTATGAAGTAAAATATGATACAAGTGAAAATATCGTTTACAGCTACAGTTTTGCTGAATAAAACTTCTTGCATGAGTTATTACAGACAGGTGAAGTGAATATTGTATACAGGTAGTCCTCGACTTACAACGTTTCAAGTTACAACAGCTCGCATTTATAACGTTTATAAATTGACACACTGTTTCAACTTTCTGACGTCAGTTTTGACTTTACAATGCTTGATTCGATGTGATGCCACGTCAGTGAACAAATTCGCTGCGTCGCTCATCTCCCTGGAGAATGTCTGTCCAAACTTCCTTGCACATTTTCTTTAAGAAAGCAGACAAGACTCCAGGAAAACCTGCAGCCAAGACTCCTGAGAAGACTCCAGCCAAGAACCCTTCAATAAGTCCAGTAACAAGCCTTTCAAGAAGTCCAGTAAAGTCACTTCAAAGAAGTCCTTCCAAATCAATATGATTGCTATTTACATTAATGTAGCTATGTTACTCATCTATAATTGATCGAGTACAAAATTCTGGGGTATTTTTGGTGAAAATAGATTATCAGGCCTTGGTTCAGGAATCAGTCCTCGATTTATAACATTGTTTCTTATGAAAAAATTGGTTCCAAGTTACATTTCGACTTAAGATGTGGTTTTCAGGACCCAATTGTATCATAAGTCCAAGGACTGCCTATACTTCAAAAAGTTAAACTCATGGATACATTAATTGATTTGGCAAATGTCACTGTAGAAAATTTAAAGTTTTTTTTCCCTGTTATTGCATGTTATTTTGGATTTTTTTATTTTCATAGAGAAAGATACATAGAATTATATTAAATTTCTCAAAATATTTACCTACTTTTTTTGATTCTGAAAAAAAATGACAAGAGATGCTATTGTTTTGATAAGCTTGCAATCATTTTGGAATGTGTGAGGTAACAAAATTTTCACAGCTGTTTTACAGATTTTATTAAGCATTTTTTAAATTAAATTTCCCTTATTTACTTCCTAAAATTGCACAGCTATTGGTAAGAAGGCTTTGCCAAAAATGTTTATAAAAAATAAAATATAATTATTGTTTTAGAATGTAAATACCTATACATTTCAAATAATAGAAGTGCCTGAATATCATTTCAGGAAAAAAAAAATACATGTAATGCACTTTGTCATATATATATGCCCAGTTTCAACAAGTTTAGTTTTATGGCAGAATAATAAGCCATAAAAAAGGGAATTTATAGTGGAAATGTTAGCTGATTTTTGTAAAGTTTTTTAAATCTTGTTACTATATTAAGAATAAATTGAAAAGCCAAAAAGCTTTTTGTAGAAAATGATCCACATACAAGATTCCTGGAGGGGTTCTTGTCAGAACCACTTTTTTAGCCGAGCCACTTTTTATTGTCTAGAATACTAGATCTTTACTGGTTACATGTTCTTTTTACATATTGTGCCCAGGGATAGATATGAAAATAGAATGTAATGTTAACTACAACCTGTATTTTGATACATTTTGTGTTGTGTTCTCACTTTTTACTCATTATAACTTGTGAAAGACTGCAATTTAGCTTGCCTTGAAGCACTGTATGTCTATTTGAGTCTTTTTGGCCTTTTGTTCTCTGTTTGTTTGCAAGCTCTCTGAATTGCAATGCTGATCACTTGTATGCTGAGTTGCGTGCTGGCAGTTAGAAATGCTTTGAATTAAATCCTAGAAATTTAGACTGGTTCCCAGTGAACAAAGATACAAATAGCATGGAAATTACAGACCAGTAATTATGGCTTTGCACCCTTCACACCCAAACAGATAATGTGTTCGTGAAGAGACTTGCAACAGCCCGTTGGCATAAAGTTATGGAGGTGTATAAGATAAACAATAATATGTGGCAAGTTATTATGTAAAATAACACAGGCAATGTATATAAATACATTGAATTAATTAAAATCTTAATAGTGGATAGCTAGTGTATGTTACCTCTGGGTGATTACTGGACTATGAAATGTCATAATGGGGGAAAGGTGGCAAAAACTACTCAGGAGTCAACTGTCAGCAATACAAGTAAAATGAGATTAACAGATTAAACAAGAGTTTATTTAGTCCTTTTTGTATGGCATTACAAGTATAACATTTCACAGTACATTGAGAATCTATATCCTAATTACCCTAGTGAGTTAATGTTTATCTTGCCTTTGTTGTGCACTGATAGGTCTTATTAAAATTTATGTGAGTTTGTGTTTTTGCTGACAGCAAACTAAACTTGAGTGATGTGCTATTAGCTTTGAAGTTAAAAATCCTTTGTTATATTGGCAATAAATTGCTTGGTATTGTAAGTGGATTACATGCAGACATATTTCAGTATATAGGTTATTCACAAATGATTTTCTTTGATTATTCACGATCTGTTTTTGTATGATGGACTGGATTTGCCCCCCAGGTGCATGGCTACAACATTAATAAACAGTAGGAGTAAATTAAAATATTTCAAAAGGCTGTTCAGAAGCTTCTAGGATGCAATTCTGGTCTCAGTGAAGTCAAAGATAAACTTCTGCTGACCTAAATGGAGTCATAATTTCACCTTTGTGGATAACTTTTTTGTGAACACACCTACTCACAGGAGTATCGTTTCCTATTAACATTCTTGTGACCAAAAAGTCACTCAACACAATGTTCACATAAAATGAAAGTTTAATTGATGTTATTTAAATATATCTGTAGATGGTTACTTCTGAAATTACTTTGTCCAGCTGTAATGCATACATATCCTTCAGCAGAAAAGGAGATATTTTGTGGCTGGGACACAAAAGCTTCCCATAAGTAGTGAAAGCTGTAGCAATGCCTTCAGAGCCACCAATTCAAATTTTGGAAGGAGTGAATTAAATCAAAGAAACAGAGTATCTCACAATTTGCTCTGTGAAAAAGGGGGTTAGAACTTTTCTACCAAAATTAAGTTTTCATAAATCTTCACACTTCCCCCTAGTTCCATTTTCCAGCCCGTTTTGGTTGCAACCTTAAAACAGAGGTCCTGTTTGTTTTCTGTTGCTACTGAAATTTGTATGGCATTTCCCCTAAAAAATATTGGAGAGAGTTACTTTTAGCTATAACAGTGTGATAAAAAATAACATATTTATTCATATACTGCACACACCTGTCCCTTAAAAATTAGCCTCCCAAAATTGGGTTGTATATTTTAGGTGGGGAAGCTGATTTTCTGCCTGAAATAGAAAGACTCTGCTTCTATTCCTTCTCCACCAAGCAGCAGCAATGACATTTCTAGTCAGGCAGCTACAGGAGTCAGTTTACTTCATGGCTCATTGTTCTTCACTCCATAGGTGTTAATGATGGTCTCTCCTTTTTAATGTTCTTGATGTTCCATTAATCAACCTAACCTTTCTTCTGGCAATTTTGCTGTCTACTCACTATTCCTCATCTCTCTTCTCCTATTTCACAGCCCTGTAAACTATTTTAGCTCTTTTCAGAATCAGTCTTCAGCAGCAGCTAAAGTTATAGCTTTTGTTTGACCAGGAAAGGAAGGAAGAATGAGCTTTGATTAAGCTCTGTCCCTAATCTTTTTTTTTCTGTGTTCTGTCTTCTGAAAAACAAGATGCATGTCATATTTAGGAGCATGTGGCAGGTAAGAAAATATGATAACTGAATCAATTCAGAAATGGACTAGGCTGCCCTTGTAGGTAGATTTTTAAACAATCAGTTTAATGTGCAGCTTACAGTCAGAAAAGTAAATCACATCTTAGGTTGTATAATGAATGGTATGGTTAATAATATAGAAATATTTTAATTCATTTACTTAAAATGAATGGTGCCTCATCTGTTGGGATGTTGTAGGCTGTACTGGTCACCCTGTTCAGACTAAGAACATAAAAGATTTTTAGAAGTATGAAAACTTGTAATCGCTTCTCATTGAACTTGCAATGTGTGCTGCTTATTTTTTAAAATGGAAAATTCTAATTTGGACTTCATTCTCTTAGCTCTTAAGAAGTCCTAAATAAAACCTTGAGATAAGGATCCCAATTTTGCAAGGTTCATCTGAATCAAAACTTTTTATATTAAGAACTTGATGACTAAATAACGTCTCATGTTTTGAGCCAAGTCCCAGAATTATTACTCATTTTTTCCTTTCACTCCATCCTTACTCAGGCAGTCTTTATAAAGGAACTTCCATTTGTCCTGAAATTGTTGAGCAGTCTAATATTAAAAACACTTGTATGTGATTAGACCATGCATAAATATTTTTAAATCTAAATTGAAATTGTCGTCTATGAATCAGAAAAGTTAGGTGAAGTTACAGATATTAATGTAATGTATGACATGCAGTTTCCTTTTTTGTTCTATGCATGACAATTACTCATTTTTAGTACTTCCCTTGATTTTTAATTGAAGATATTTGCTTTTGTTAATTTAATCTACCTTTGTTTTTCCTACAGGGTGATATCCAGCAGCTATTGATTATAGCTGATCCCAGAGCAGCATATGACTATTGTGAGCATTATAGCCCAGACTGTGATTCCCCTGTGCCCAATGCTGCTCAAGCTCAAGATCCTCAAGTTGATGAGGTGAGTATTCAGTCATGTATTACTACATTTATTGCACATTAGTGGTTGTGCTGGATATGGAGTACCAGGGGGGCATTTAATTACAGTTAAATGGCGTACATTGTTCTAGACGCACAGAAGGTAAGAAAAGATGAAGTTGCAGGTGTGCATTCTCTTCTCCTACTTACCCATTTTTCTCAGACATTTCTAAGACGCTTATCAATACGGTATTTAAACACCAGCATATTCAACAGGAGTTAAATTGCTTTTGTTACAATATGCAGCATTTTAAAGTTTTTATAAATATATTTAGACATTTGAACACTAAATCTCTGCTTACTTGATGGAGCCTCTTTGCTGCTGCTTATCCATTTATGACTTGATTTTTCAAAAGGAAGAATATCCTTTTCTGCCACAGAATCGCATTCTCTGAGTGCTCAGCACTTTTAAAGTCTGACCATAAGTTCAAAAGAAATATAGTCAATTGTTAATGTGTGGATTCATGCATGCTTGTATCTTTGGGTAAATCTTTGGGTAAATCTAATATCTTTTATTATTTGAGTTGGTCTAATAAAAGATATCAGATTTACCAAAAGAACCTTGTCTACCTATGTCCTTAGACCAACATAGTTATGACCTATGCCCCTGAAACATGGAAGATATCAAATTTTGCCATTTGAAATGGAAATTACACAATATTTG
Organism: Alligator mississippiensis; assembly: GCF_030867095.1. Lineage (NCBI taxonomy): Eukaryota > Metazoa > Chordata > Crocodylia > Alligatoridae > Alligator > Alligator mississippiensis. The sequence goes on from NC_081828.1 coordinate 73,060,756, forward strand.
AGTTTGCTTAATTAAAGATATCAGATTTATCCAAATAACCTTGTCTGCATGCCTGTATGCATATATGACAAAATAGGAAACATTCTGTAAAACTCAATTTTTACTTGTCACCAAGTTTTGCTAAACATAGCTTTTGACAAGATTAAAGCACACTGGGACTTTTTTTCTAGAGGAACTATAAATTTTTATATTCAAAGAAACAAGTAGTCACCCATGGGGCAGCCTCACTGATATAACTTAGTGAATTTTCTCTAAGTTTAAATTTGTCACTGATTTATACCAGCTTAGTATCTGGACTGGTATGTACTGTTATATACCTTATGGATATCTGTCTCAGAATTTGTCAAGTAATCTCTCCATTCTCACAGCAAATTGCAGAGACAAGCAGTTCTTCTTTGAAACAAATATTGTAGTGGATAAAGAAATTAGGAGTCCAAAGAGAAAAATAAGTTGTTACCTCTGATGATACCATCAGGACTGAAAAATGTGCATATGCTATGTTATTAAGAGATGTATATACATTTAATGCAACTCACCTGTGTCTAGTCAGGATGCACTCAATATATGATTAGATTTAATATTTTATACCACTAAGGAGGTAAAGATTAAAAGTATTCTGAGTCCTCATATGGTTGTTTTCAGGCAGTCATGAATTAGGAAGTTTATCATACATGTAATAAGCTCAGTTCATTTTATTAACAATAATAATAATTACATTGGAAGGTAAATATTTCCTATGTTCCTTGAAGGCAATGTGGTTTCTTTCTAGGGGATGGAAGACCTCAAAAAGCAAAAAATAAATAAAAAATATTCCCCCCTTCCCATCTAAATGATAAAGAAATATAAATATCAGCTCAGCACTTTCTAAGTATTCCTGCTAGCTGGCTAATATAAGTCTTTGTCAATTATCCTGCAATTAGCTATAAATATGTTCAGAAATATTAGAAATGTTACAGAAACTATGTACAGGTTTTAACTCTACTCCTTTAATCTATGAAGAATTAAAAAAAAAATTTTTGAAATAATGAAGTCAATTTGAACAAATTCTCTCAGTCATTTTCTGATCCAAGCAATGAGACCGTGCATTCAGGACAGATGGTTTCTGGGAGAGGTGTTGTGTAAATTCTGAGATTAAATTGTATGATGCTCGTATGAAAAAAAAGCAATTGAGAGGACAAACAACCTGCTTTCACATTCCCTCAGAATGTGTCCTTCAGCTTCCAAAACCAGATTCTCTTCGGCATTTGGAATTGGTATTTAAACATTTGCCAGATAAGTATAATACTACTCCTTTCTCTGTGCTGAGCATTAACCTGTTCCTGAGAAGCATGAACTGTAGGAGGTGAGATGACAGGGTGTTCTTTTACAAGACAATCTTCTCATAAGTAAACCTCATCCCTGCATCCTTCAGAGACAGATGTAGATATGTGATTTGGAAAGATGGCACATCCTGCCTGCTGCTGCTGCTGCCACTGCCTGTGGGGTCTGTGCATCCTGGAAAGAGTGTAGGGGGGAGGGTCCCATCAGCTCCCCACCCTCCCTCACAGTCTACAAATGCCACACACACATCCTGCCACTACAACCCCCAACATATATACCCCCCAACATACACTACTGCCCCCAGCACACACAGCCACACACCCTTACAGCTCCCCTCACACACACACACCCCACCATACACACACACACCCCAGTATTATACCCCCCACAGCCCACCATGCACATGTATCCCCCACCCCCCACGAAACACACACAGACATCCCCTCCCATACTCCACCATACACACACACAGTCCTACATACCCCCACACCCCACCATACACATGCGCACACTCCCTACCCCACCATATACACCCCCCCACCATACACCCCCCAAACCCCACCCTATACACCCACACACCCCTGGTGGCCTTCTATAACCAGGTCACCAAGTCCTTGGATGCAGGCGTCACAGTGGATATAGTCTTTCTGAACTTCAGGAAGGCCTTCAACACGGTCTCTCACCCCATTCTCAGTAGGAAACTAAGAGACAGTGGTGCTGATGCCTACACAGTCAGATGGGTCACTAACTGGCTGGTGGGCCACACTCAGAGGGTGGTGGTGGATGGGTCTTATTCGACCTGAAGGGATGTGGGCAGTGGGGTTCCTCAGGGTTCAGTCCTTGGGCCCGCACTGTTCAACATCTTCATCAGTGACTTGGGTGAGGGGGTAGAAATCACCATGTTCAAATTCACAGATGACACTAAGATGTGGGGTGAAGTGGGTACGCTAGTAGGAAGGAACAGGCTGAAAGTGGATCTAGACAGGTTACAGGGGTAGGCCGATGACAGCAGGATAGGGTTCAACACTGACAAGTGCAGGGTAATAATGCACCTGGGGAGGAAGAACCAGTGGCACACCTACACGGTCGTGCATCCACAGATGCATCTCAAGCAGGTCCAAGGAGGTGATCCTCCCCCTCTATGTGACACTGGTCAGGCTGCAGTTGGAGTACTGTGTCCAGTTCTGGGCACCACACTTCAACTGTCAAAAGGCAGGGCTACCCATGCGGCCTGTGAAAGCTCACCAAACCTCATTAAGCAGCCCTCCAGCTGAAATAATTGCCCACCCCTGATTTACCCCTTAACTAGTGCTAGTGTGCTAATTGCCTTTTTCCTCCTGGCTAAGGCTACTGCACGTGACAGTGAGGGCTCACATCCTTCAGTCTGGTGCAGGACAGGGTTCTATGGCAAAGTCACATTGTAGGATAAAGGCCTCTATCTAGAGAGGTTAGCCCTGAATACCTACTAGCTATGACTGTCGCTGCACTATTAGATTATAATGCATCATTTATGACTGATATGAAACATGTGAAGATGAAGCAGTGCCCTGGATAATGTGTACATGCTCTCCATAATGAAGAAATAGAAAATGAATATTTCAATTCCTCCTTGTTTATACTATGACAAAGCTGAGAGTTTGAGACTGCTGGCAATACTTGCTTGTGGATAAAAAAGAGATATAAAGCCTTTTATTATAAGTATAAAAATTATGTGTGTGCAGCCTTATAGTTAAACACTTAGTTACATACAGATTAAATACATCCTCTGACTGCCAAGCACTTTTTTTTTAAATGGAGACCTTTAAACTAATTTAACACTTAGCATTTATGGGCTGATCCAGAGTCAACAGGAGACCTTTTAGTAACAACCATGAATAAGTCTCTCAGAGTTTGTGACTTATTTTTTAGGTGTTGTTAAGGTATTTCATTTCAACTCCTGTCACTTAAAAATAAAGATAAATGTGACTTGGGCAGGTGGAGCTGCCTAAAGGTAAACATTTAATGTACCTGAAATAAACTTATAGGATGAAATTTATAGAAAAAACAAAAGAGGAAAGTTTTTATTTCTAGCTAACCTATTTATTGTTGAAATTCCATTTGTGACTGAAAATAACCAAGATGACCAAGGACTTTGATTTGTAAGTCTTATGTGAAAAGACCCAGTGAAGTCAAATGGCTCCTTTTAAATTATCCTGAAGAAGCTAACAAGAGTATCCACAACAATTTCAGAAGTCAGCAATACTCTGCCCCTTGACAGGTGCCCTGCACCCTGGTCACCATCTTGGGACCAGAAGTCCCACCCCAAACCCTAACCTTTGCTACCAGAAGTCCCTCCCTTTGGCCCCTGGAAATAATCCTTTTGGGAGGGGAGGGTTGCCATCTTGGAACCCCCAAAAAACCAAATCATACACTAGAAGTCAAATGCCTACTATAGTATATGTTAATTTTATTACAAAAAATATTTTGGTCATGATTTGTGTTTATGTAGTATATAGAGACGATTGCCTAATAACTCAAAAAATAAAGTCTTAGTCTTGTATATTGTGTGTGTGTATGTATGTGTGTGTGTGTATGTGTATGGTGGGGTATGTCTGTGTCTGGGGGTGTGTGGGGGATGTGTCTGTATGTATGATGGGGTGTGGGGTATGTGTGAGGGCAATAGGGTACATTGTGGGGTGTGTATATGTGGGGGGTTGTGGGGGGCAGTGTGTGAGTGTGTGGCTTTTGTGGTATGTGAGGGATCATGGCCAAACAACCTCCCTGCATGGTGCACGCAGACCCTGTTGGTGGCAGTAGGAGCACCAGCAGGCAGTGGCTGCTCATGCCTGGCATAGATGCTGGTGCCTGGTGGTGCACAACTCCAGACAGTTCTGCATGCAGGGGTGAGGAGCTCAGCTTCGCTGGGCCACCTGCATTGCTGGGGCTTCCTGCATGCCTTGTAGCTCTTGCACTCGCACAGCACGGGAGGGAAACTCTACATGTTGGAGCTGGCTGCCTTCCCCTCCCCCTGCTATGCAGGCCCTAGGACTCCACTGGAAGTAGAGGGGAGTCCCAGCCCATGCTTCCCTGCAGAGTCCCAGGAACTGTTCAGTAGTGGGTGGGGAACACAGGCGGCTCCAGCATGTGGAACTTCCCGCCTTTGCCATGTGAGCGCAAGAACTGCACATGCACATGGGATATATATATATATAATGACTGAATCCTGAAATCTACTTCCCAGTAGCGTAATCCCCAAAAAATTATTTGTGTCTTCTGAAAGTCCATAACTTGGATTAGGATGGTCAATTTCTGAAAATATATATGTGCTAGGACTAAAACTGTGTTAGCCTGTAATGCACCATGTAGACTATCTACATTCCTTATCTGAGGCATGGTCAAAATAAAGCCAGTAGGCTGGATCTGGCCTGCCAGGCACTTTCATCTGGCCCACAAGCACCTGCTAACTAATTGTATCCAGTTATCAATACAAATAAATATATTTGTATCAATAAATAAATAAAATAAATTAATAACACCAATAGTAATAAAACAATACTATAATAAATAATAATGCATGAATAATATACTAAATAATAATGCATAGTCATAAATAAATAAATCAAATACATAAATGAATAAAAAGAAAGCAATATAATTGATGTTAGTCAACATAAGGAAAATAAGACCTGTCAAACAATATGACTTTATGGTGGTTACAAGTTTGTTTGATAAAAGTAACTGGGTAGATTTAACAGATTTTTGTAAGTTTTTTATGTACTACCAATTTAAAAAAACAGCATGCGATATGAATAAAATACTTCGTGAACAGATTAAAAATTAACTGACAGATCTCAAAAAATAGTCATCAGCAGTGAATCATTACTAAATGGAAGACTTGATAATATGATTCCATAAGGTTTAGTATGAGGGGCCTGGAAGTAAAAGTATAATACTACTACTAAAATTTTCATGTGGCACAAGACTGATGAAATATAAGAGTGACTTAGCAGTCATACAGACTGTTAGTTAGCTACCTGTCAAAATGAAGACAAACATTTAAAAACAAGGCAAGTAGGCCAAACCCATAGAATAAGGGTTTTAACCTGGAAATTATAGACTCTGAAAAGCTGCTAAGAACCAGAGCACCTATACAGATGTGCTCCAACTTCTGCTAATTAAGCGCTTAATCAAGTTTGTGGAGCATACTAATTAGCATGCTCCAGGAGCCTCCGCATCATGCATCGACTGAGCTTTAGTTAAAGTGCCCCATTGCTATTTTGAAGTGCAGCACGCTGAATACACATGACACAGCAGGTGCTTTAATTAAAGCGGCTTTGAGACCACCATCAGAGCAAGTGTAAAGATGCCTGGCATGGTGGACAACTGAATATAAGTGCCCATTGTGAGGTTATGAGGTCCTTAGCTACATAAATGGAGTGGTGAGCAGTAATAAGAAGGTAATTTTACCTCTCTGAAATTAGTGAGACTGATATTGGAACTTCTCATATAGTTCTGGTATTCACTTACTAAAAAAAAGTGTTAAAGAATTGGATGGGAGGCACAAAAGCCACAAAACCAATTTCTGGCCTGGAGATAATGCCTACAGTGAGAGACTTACATGTTTAACTTATTAAAACAAAAGAAAAAACGTGGAAGTTGTCTTTATTAGACTGTAAATTCTTAGACAGAAAGAAAATACCAGCTGTGGGAAAATGCATAAAAAAACCCATGGACAGAAGCTGAAGTCAGAAAAATAGAAATTAGATTTAAGACATATATATTTAATGGCTAAAGTGGTTTAACCAATGGATGTTACGGTCCACTGAAGTGATAGATTCTCCATTTCTGTGCTTTCGTATTCAGGCAGATTGCCGTCTTTGGTAAACACGCATGATTTAACAAGTACCAGTTATACTTTAGTCAAACACAAGTTATTGAGCTCTGAACTGGGAAAACTCAGCAAAATTTAAATATCTATGAATATACAGATGTCCCCGTCAAACTATGCTGAGAACTTGACTATGAGTCTCCTTTGTTGTGTAGATGTATCGAAACAACATTCCAAATCAGACTTTTTTAATACTGTTTATAAAAAATAAGTTAAAAGAAGAGCGAGAAACAGAGCAAATGATCAAAGCAACAGAAAACTGGCAGTTTTTTACCTTTCTAGAATCTTTATGGACAGGCTTTGTATAAGGTTTTTTGTGCTGGAGAAAAGATATTTGAAATTCCCAAAACATTTTCTTTCCAACTTGTAAAGAGGTTTTTTTTCAAATTCTTCTAGTAATATGTCTCCTCCTGCAGTGGTCACCATTAAAACAACAGTACTTACACACCAAAAAACGGACTGAAGCATGTAATGTTGAGACTTGCAAGGCCAGCTTTTCACTGCCTGGTTCTTAGAGTACAATCCACAACTTTGAATTAAGAAAAGCGGGTCAAACCAAACTAAAACACCATCCCCACCAGCGAGGCTGACTTTTGTTTTAAAACACATAAAAAGGAAGAAGGGGTGCTGTCCCCCTTTATGCAAGAGGGGCTAGGGATCTTTTACAGTCAGTGGGGTGACGGGCTGCATGTTGGTATAAAGTCAATAAAATGTCAATGGAAACTCATTTATGTAATTGCTCAATATTCCGTTACTTTCTGTCCAAGAAAAAGCTCTTTAATTTGTAAAATGAGGAAGGCTAAACAGCTGGAAGAATTGCAGACCTCTAGCTTTGGTCCTTTGCAAGTTAAAGCAAGTTAGTGCTTGGAGACTTCATACATAATGTCCATTTACTGAGAGCATCTGTTTCATTCTGTGTCTATACTTCAGTAGAAACTGATTCAGTATCAAGATCAAATTATGTCAAAGATCCAGACAAAGTCTCTGGCTGGACTTTTCAAGGAGTATTCAGGAAGATAGGCATGTGATTCCCCTGAAAGTTCAGTGGGCATCTGAAGCTCCCATGATTACTTTGAATATCTGGCTCTGCCTAACTTTTCCATAGTCATCTCTAAATTGTAAATGAAATCACATTAAATTCTGCCAAATCAGAAGCATAGCCAGTTCACAAAAATGAGGGGGAGAGACTTATTTATCCACCTTCTTTCATGATGTTGGATTGTACCCTGTAATATATTTTCTAGTATGTTTTCCAGTTTAATTTTTAGTGGCCTCAGCTATGAGGCTTTCCCATCTTCTCTTGGAAGATTATTTCACAGCCTAATAAATCTTAGTGTCTGACTTTGCCTGGAGAAATTGCTCCCAAAAGGGAACTATGTTTCATTTGTTTTGGACCAGTCCCAGATTCATGGATTACTTGTAAAAAAAAATGAAATGTATGTCTTTTAATGATATGTACTTCAGAATAGAGATGCAAATGTCACCTCTGCCTGCTGCCTGAGAGGCTTGAACAGTCTTTTTTGACCATATTAATTTGATCTCCCTTTCGGTTGTTTTGCTGATTAGAAATTTAGGTTTTCCATTGACTAGTGTGACAGAACTATTTTCATGTTCAGCATAAAGTAGTCAGGTACATTTTCTAACTTCAGTCAAGCCAATTAGCAGGCTGTAGAAGTAACATATTTTCTAACAATTAAGGAAAGTATTCTTTCGAGCAATTGATTTAATGAAAAATCATGAACTTTTTGATTACCATTTATCTTTATATGATCTTTCTTTGGGAGCTATTCTTCCCCTTAAGGATTTACAACACAGTCATCTCTTTAGGCATGACATTTCCTTCACCTCCATTCACAATTCATCGACAGCGTGATATAAGGACTGTTTTTTTGGTACTTTACTGTTTAGAACTTTCTTATCTCTTCTAGCTGTGACAACTGTGACGACCTGTTAATATTATTGTTTTGACTTTTAACTATACTCATTTTTTCTCGGCACCTTTTCTTTATTCTGTTACAGTTTATAATGGTGTTAATAGTCCATACTCTATTGAGGGGAATCTTAACTTCTTTTTTAGCTAATCAAACTGATTTAATGATATCTTTCAGGGTATGGAAATTTGACTTTACTATAAAACTACAGTATGGAATCCTAGAACTCATTTTTCAATCACCTTCTGATATACTTGCAATTGTTTTATCATCATACCCAGTTACTTGTTGTAGCCATTGTATGAGTATAAACAGCTAACATTCATTGTTTATAGAAACAAAAAAAGTTAAACTTTCAAGTAATTTCTGTAGCAGCAGCAGCATCCATTTTCCAAGCAAGCCTCCCCTAGGAAAATTTAAGCCAGTCCTACAGTTGGAATCGCTCTTATATGTCTCTGACCTGTTGCTTCTGAAATTCATGTGATGAAGAAAACAGTACATCTCTTTAATTGAAACTGTATGATGATCTGGTAGTGTAATATAATCACACTGTTCACTCTGCTAAAGAAAGCATGAGATCATACTGGAAATATTTTATCCCATCAAGGAAACCCAAGTTTTATTCTTCCTCTGACTTTTATGAAAACAACCATATGCAATAGTCATTACAAGGGAAGCTGAAATGCAAATTACTGGTGGCTTTACACTAGGAGAGAAAAAAAGACAGAACATTGTGTTACCCTTGGAATGTTAATTCCTTCGCACATTTCACTTGCTGTCCCATTTGGAAGTACTAACTGCAGTGTAGACACCATTTACCACCTTCTTCCCTCCAGCATCCATGTAAAAGATGGCCCCCTGTGTCTTGTTGTTATTAGTAAATCCATCATTACTGGTACTCGAATGAAACTCAGTTCTGCTTTCTTTTCATTCAACTCATTTTCAGCCCTTGCTAAACCTTCACATTATCTGCCACAGTTTGGGATCTGGATAAAAGTCAGCTGAGAACCAGAAGAGAGAGATGCAGTGCTACTCAATGATGTTGTTACTCTTGGGAAATCTAAAACCACACCATAAGCTGAGGACATCTTATTGAAGACTACCATTTTCATTTAGTGTCTTTTCATATATAGTCTGTCTTTCTTTGTCATCCATGCCTTTCATGTCTTCTGAGATGACTTTTGTAATAGCAGCATGGTCTCAGAGCTGCTGCTGCTGCAGGAATGGGCAGCCAAGTCCCTGAGCTCCAGAGGGGCTTCTATGCACATCATGGCCCCAGAGTAGCATGTAGTCACTCTAAGGCTGTGCTGCTTGCAGCTGCTCTGGGGTGCAATCTGGGATTGGGGCCTCATGCAGTGCATGTGGTCATCTGATGCACCCTGCTTGCTGCCTGTTGGTCACTCCAAGACCCATGGGCAACAGCAGGGGCTAAATAATATGGTTCTGTGGGCCAAATCTGGCCCGCAGGCTGTATGTTTGACACCCCTGCCCCATAATTCTCATCAGCTCACCAACTTTCCAGTCTGAGAGTCTGCATCTGAATGACAGCCTAAATGATCAGTTTTTTTGAGACACATTGTATATTTAAAGCCAGTTTCATTTGCATTAAGTATAAAGGAGTAAAGCATCATCCCAGGAAAATTATATTTTCCACTTGCTTATGCATGCTGCAATAGATGCTTCCACACATCCATGCTTTTGTATGCGTATTTTATAGTTCTCATTCATAAGTGTCTGGTTTTTCAAACTGTGCCTCTGGCATAAGTTAGCATAAATATCAATTTATGCACCATGTTCCCTTTTCATACTAACATACTTGGCACAACTGTTTTTTCCAGTAAACATTTTTGTTTGGTTGTGGCCTTTGAAGAACTTTTCTTAACCGCTGTTGTAATTTTATTAGCCACATATTTGGCACTGTCCAACAAAGCCATTAATTATTGAATGTACTGAATGAATGCTGATGTTTATAGCTTCTCAGTTTGTGGATGGCTCTGTGATGCTTGTCAGTATATATAGTATAATTTGGATCTATTTAAAAACAAAGTAAATTCCAGTAGCATATATTTCTTGAAATTTCCTCTAATGAAATAGTTTTGTAATATTTTTCTCCATTTATCCCCTGGAATTTTGGATATTCTATTTTAGTGCGATTCATATCTAGTATAATGTATTAACTTCAATGGAAATTACATTGAGGTGAATTTGACACAATTTTTGCCACAGAACTATTTGCATATATGCGATTCATCTCCCTGGTCAGTCAGTCTGGCATAAAATTCACAGAATCTTTTTTCCCCCCATATTAAAACACTTCACAGACTCTGCGACAGAAGAGAAACAAACCACTGGTGTGGGTTTATACATGTTATAGCACCTCCAAGCAAGTCATGTACCTTGCTATTTTAAAAGGAATCTTTTAATAGTTATTTTACACTGTTGCTAATGGTGTTATAGAAGTTTGTCAATATGTTTTGCTTTCATATTGTCAGTGTTACTCTTCATTAGGAACCAATCATGTTTAGCTCAGTTTCCAGGCATGAGAACTCTTTCCTTTCTTTATTTCCTTCTCTATATGAAAATGGTAATGTTGTCTTTATACAGCTCTGGCAATATGAGTTGCAACTTAAAGTTTTTCCATTGACTTTACTGGGAATAACCAAACAGAAAGGGGATGCGAAATAATCACACATTATTTTAGTCTAAAACGGTGCCTGATTTGTACCATAAACGCAGTGCCATTGATTGTCTGATTGTCAAGTGAATACTCCTAATGATATCCATGGGCATGTCTACATATGCATTAATGCACTGTGGTGCATTAATGCGCTGTGGTTACTGCATATTATGTTTAGTACCTGTAATAACAGGTACTAACTATATAAGCAGGAACTGGTGCTACTGCTCGTAGCACCAGCACATACCTTTCAAGTGATGCTAATGCTTAGTAGACTAATTCTGCTGTGCATTAGCACAATAGCATGGCTTTCATCATGACACACTAATGTGCAGTTAGAATTAGTCAACTATTCATTTAGCATCTATTGTAGATCCGTCCAGTGTCAGAGCCTGGTTTGACCCATATGCAGTAAGTAGTTCATGACAAATAGGTAGATTTAAAAAACAAACATTCTGTAGGAAGGATATTCTTGACCAGATTATAACAATTTTAAGTTGCATTCTAGGCCTAAATAAATCAAAGCTCTGCGTTTAAAGTTTTATCCACAAATATCCTATTTAATTTTGGAGAATATATTTTAAAATTCAAATACTTCCTTTTTTTCTTGTCAGTATATCATGTAACAGTTTTATCTATGAAAATAACCATATGTAACATCAACATAAAAAGCATTACTAAAATTATATATTTTCTTTTTTATAAAAACAGGATCAATACAATAATTGCACACAATGAAAAAGCAAGATTTCAAAGTGATTTGAGGTCAAATTCTTTTGATATTGGTATGAAAATGGGTGCACAGAGTAGAAATTAATACATTTTGTGTAAGAGGTGATTGACTAGTTAGAGGTGCAAAAGCAATAAAATAGCAAAAAGTTAGTCAATTCAGTGGTTTAGCATCAGGTCTTTGCTACTTTTTCTCTAAACACTTTTTCCTCACAAACTTGTCTTCAAGGCAAAGATAGACCTGACCACTGTAAGCTGGTAAACTACCATCTTTGGCAAGATTATGTAAATTATTTTGGGGGAGCAAAGACTAATTTTAATACTTCCTCCAATATTGCTAATACTTTTTATGACAATGACATTTAGTATTCTTGTAAATACTTAAATCACATCATAATCATTTCCCTGTTGGGAGAAAGAGAGGTGTGGCTGCAGCATGTTCTATGTTGGCATGACTATGCGATGTAAGAGTTCCTTGAAGGTTAGTATGTTATTACTAACATACAGAGTGTATAGCAACATTGAGACTGCTTGCATTTGCACGAAGTGGGCAAAACAGTTCCTGCAGCTCCAGGCATCAGGACTGGCATGAAGGTATTTTAAAGATGCTTTCACTTGTTCTGAGTGGAGTTCCAGTGCATCTGATGACCTAGCCCAGTCAGTCAGTAGTAAAGCCCAGACCAAAAGTCTTAATTCATGGCTCAGAGTTTCATGCTATTACACAAACAATTCTATATCTAATTAATCTTTTAAAAGTCTTTCAAAAGACTAAATCCTCAGAGGTGTAAATTTTTGTAGTTGCAGTGAATGCAGTGAAACTTACAATCATTTATACCAGATGAGAATTTGCATATTTTAATTTAATCATACATGGTCTCCTAGGCTAGGGACACACATTCAAAAAGCCTGAATTGATTCAATCTTTGCAGGTTAGTCTAACCTAGCTAGGCTAAACCAGTTTGTAATCGTCAAGACATCCCCTCTGAACTGACAAAATTCAGGCACTTGTGTGTAGTGGCTTTCCTTCCCTTCTACAGTGCTGAGCTGAGGGGGGTGTGGCCAAGTCCTAGCAGGACACTCTGATTAAGTAGGGGTTCCCTCTCCTTCTGACCAGCCCAGCGGGGAATGGGTAACAATGTTTATCACCCCTAACTCAATGTTTATTACCCTGTTAAGAAAACAACAGGGGGACATTACCAGCTACCTGTTGATTCTGCCTTTGTCCCATCTGCCACAGCACAGACCATAGTCAGCATGTGGTCTGCTAGCTAATGCTGTGTGTCTGTGTAAGGCAGAGGGGACGGTGGAATCCCTGCTTAGAGGGGAGGGTGGGGGAGCGAAAGCCAGGCAAATGCCTGCAGTCTCTGCTGAAACTGGAGCCAGGGGACAGAGGAGAGGGGCCTGCCCAGCCCAGAGAGCATGTTGGGGGAGTCTGATTTAACTTAAACAAGTAAAGGGTCTGGGACAGACATTCCATAAACTTGTTTGACCTAAATTAGCTAAGTCTGATACTATATTCAACCAGGCTTATCTCAAACTGGCTTCAGCCATTTTCAAACTGGTTTATGTGCACTGAACATTTGTTCTGCTACAGGTTTAAACCAGTTTCTGATCACTGAAACTGGTTTATGTGTAATGTTTGTTCCTAGGCATAATGTATACAGTCTGAAGCTCCCTAGCATAGAGAAAGTGACAAGTGTTATTTAATTCACTTTCCCCTTCCGCCTAGTCCCATAGGGCATCTTTACATGTGCTCTGGGGTCAAGGGGGGGACTTTAATTAAAGTAGCTCTCTGGAGCTTCCAAGAATTATTTTATAGACATTAGGGGCTGGACCCAATGATCTCGCGAGGTCTCTTCCAGACCTAATGTCTATGAAATCTATGAAAAAATGCTCTAAATAAAGCACCTGCAGCATCTTACGTATTCAGTGTACCATACTTCAAAATGGCAGTGGGAGGTGCTTTAACTAAAGTTTGTTCAAAGACCTTTAGCTAAAGTGCCCCTACTACCATTTTGCAGTATGGGAATGCTGAATACAAGAGAAGCCGAGGCTGCTGGAGCATGCTAATGAACTGATATCTATTTATTTGGGAGTAGTATCCTGAATTTCATTAGAAGTTAGTTGTTTTCCTATTAAGTCCATCTATGTATATGGGAATACCATCACCTCTCCAGCTGTTCTGGCTAGAAATTCAGGAAATCCAGCCTTTTCAGATTTATTTTTTCAAGATGTAAGAGTTTACTGGTGGAAATTTAATTCTACTTCTAGAAATCACACTCTTCTTGCAGGCAGTATGTAAGTAGGTAGAGACCAAGTTGAGAGAGGCAGAAAGAGACTTTATTATCAAATTATTGGTACCTAAAATAATCTAAAAATATGTGATTTTGCAAATGCCAGTAGGATCTCCCCATAATCTAAATTATAGCTGACTATTCTGTGCAACCAATAAAAGATTTTTTTTTCTTCTGCCTCTATTACTTGCTTTTTCATGACTTCTGTATTGCATTTTAAAAAAGGAAATAAAAATCATGATATTGAGTGTTTTTCTCAATGAATGAACATGTCAAATTATTCATGTTTCATCACACTAACATTAAACTTTACTCCCAAGTAAAGGTTAAGATGCTTTCCAATTTTCTAATGTAGTTTGCTGCCACTAACATAGGCATGCCTGATATTTTTCCATTTGCAATGTAGTACCTACCAGAAGATCTAATCGAATATGACTATGAGTATGGGGAAGCAGATTATAAAGAGACTGACACTGTTACAGAGGGACCCCCACTATTTGAGGAGACAGTTGCACAAACTGAGGTAACAAAATCTGGTCCATTTGTCATGTAGTGTCTGGCTGTCTCTTACTGTGTAGTTTGTTATTTTGTGTCATCTTATCTAACTCATTAAATTCCTTTTACTCACTCCTTTCATATATATATATCACTTGTTTTTACTCAGCAGTGGAAAGCCTGACGACTGACAGCATTCATTTTGTCTGTGCTGAGCCTCCTTTCATTCATGCTTCCTCCTTTTCTTTCTTATTTTATTTATGTTTTTCCATTCCATCTTTCACCACATTTGCAGAAAAAGAAAGCCAAAGCCAAAGGGAAGATGACGACAATGGCTGCTTACTCAAAGGACAAACCTAAAAAGATCACAACAAAAATATCTGAAAAATTTGTATCCAAGAAGAAGAAAAGTTACCAAGAAGCAGCTAAAGGCAAACTAGGGGTAAAGGTAGCAAAGAAATAATCAAGATCTTTCTCCGGCCAAGACCGGAAGATCTCTGATCATGAGACATAACTAGCCCTAACCCCACTAGATGAATACATCTCTGCCTAATGCTATAATGTGATTAAACAGTGATTCCTGCTGGATCTTTCCCATCTACTACCTTTTAACAATGTACTTTCTCTTTAACATCAGGCCAACGTTGTTGATGAATTTCAAGAGTATAGTGTAACTGAAACTGACTACAGTTCCCAAACAGAAGCTCCCACCCAGACTACTGAACCAAATGAGGTAATGAGAGCAGGGCACAAGGGTGTGTGGGAGGGGGGTTGTAAAATGCAAATGAAGATGCTTATCAGTGCAATGTTAATGGTTAATGAATTACAATTGCTTTTTTTAAAGGAAGGGGGGGGGATCTCTAAGGTGCCCCTCCTCCCCTCCCCATCTTCTTTTATAACAGAAGCACATGAAAGGGACAACTCCTCTCAGTATATGTATCTGGATAATTCTGATCAATGGGATTTTATGCATGAATAGTGAATGTCAAAACTTTTCCTGAACATACTTCTCTGATGGCTCTATAGGAGGTTTGTTCAAGTAAAAATGGTAAAGTCCTTGCTCCTGCAAGTCCTTCCTTGTTTCATATAGCACATGGAGTGCAAGGTTGCTGCATCCAATGCAGGTGTGAGTAGGACTACACTTTGTGAAAGTAGGAATACGTGCTAGGTATAGCCCTCTGCACTGGTGGGAAGCAAAACTTTCATGCTCCTCCCCTTTACTCTAAGAGTTACTGAGTAAAGAAGAGGACTGACAACAGAGAATGAGGGTCTCTGAGGAGATATGGTTTTAATGTATTCAGGAGTAGTTAATCATTCCTCTCTCTACTGCCTGAACAAGTTCCCCTTCTCCATCTTACTTACCACTTTCTACCTGGCAGACAAACATGCATTCAAATCTCTGCCCCTCAGCTATCATAGATCAGATAGATTTAAAACATACATCTCCCAATCCCTGAGAATTTTCTTTTTTAACTGTAATACCAAAACCATAGCTAAGGGAGAAACTAACTTGTTTGCTATTTTTGTTGTATTTTAGCCAATTGGATTTTTTAACTTCGATGTTTTACTTCACATAATTCATAGCATATTGAAATGAGTTGAATGCCATCACTTTAGCAGTTGTTGTTTTTTTAGCCAAAAAGAACAACAAAAGCCTTTGCTTGTTGTTAAGGTTACATTCATACTAAACATTATTGGTTTGGTTTTGTCAGTAAGTATTTATTTGAGCGGCACATCTGAAAAAAAAAATCATATAGTGACTTCAAATCATGCTAAAATTATTATTGTTTGATAACAACAATAAAGCGCCTAAGCATTATTTTTAAGGAAACATTAATATAAATGTTTTACTTATGTGTGTATATATATGTCTGCATTTATATAAATATGTATATGTGTGTATATTACATATATATGCATATACACACATTACATATACTATATATATATAATATATATATAATATATATTGTATATTATATATATATTATATATATATAAATTACAATAAAAAGGTTTTTCAATTTCCTTTTACATAACGCTTTCAAAATGAACATATATTGCTTAAAAGATGTACAAAACTGAACTATCCTGCTAAAGCAACAATCATAACTCATTCAAGCCAAATATGAAAAATAGTACTGAAATTGCTCAGCATACTTATTTTACGCTTTGAACTGTGGAGCAGATGCCAAAAAGTTCATACAATTTAGATAATATGATGAAATACATGAAGAGAAGTAAGTTGATTTTATCATTTCCTCCATATGCATTTTAGAAGTTAAAATGTAAATGTCAAATCTTTATAGCTATTGAGAACTGAGTTTTAGATTTTGCAATTATCTGGCAGCTGTTGACGAGGAAGGGTTCTGTAGGTATACTCCTTGCATTTTTTACATTGTGTTAGGCAGTCAGGCAATATCTTTACTGTAGTGAGACCGAAATCACAATGCTAAGTTTTTTCTTCAGTGGGAGCCATATGAAGCAATTTTGCATAAAGGAAAAAGAAATCAGATCTTTAAAGATAAGTAAAAAAGGGGTTGATATTGATTTGATTTCTGAATGTATTTGGCTTCATTCTGATGTACACAATGTACATTAGAAATAACAAATTTGTAATTTTTGGAATTGCACTGTCCCTAAATTAAAGTAAAATCAGAATTAGATCATCTGTTTTAACTCTTATATTTCACCATGATTGGACCCATACACCATTAATGATTTTGGATAGCAAAGTCTCCTTGTACACTATTTAAAGATACATTAACTCATTCTAAATAATACTCTAGGGTACACATATAATGTTGAATATTTGGCTTCTTATTTTTTCAAAATGTTCTTTTCCCAAAGACTTAAAGAAATGCAGTTACTTTCTAAAAATAAAAGTTTTGTACATCTTCTCAGATAAAATGCTTTTAAAATATGTTTGGAGTTATATGAAGATTGCTTGGTTTTACACTGTTTGTGTTATTAAGGATAGAAGTTGCAAACAAGATTTAGGACCTTGTTACACTTCTATTTTAGGCAGCTCCTAGAGCTCTTAACACCCAAAACTAGTCTTAAGCACACTTTAGGTAGCTTAAAGTTACATCACTCCAGGGCAGGTTTATCTCTGATTTATGTTACATGGCTCTTGTTCCATTAATGTGTGGCCACTCCCCACAGATAAACTGCCCAAGTTGGAGTCTTCCAACATCCTAGGATACAGTGTCCCCCTACCCTACCCTCTTGTTCTGTGTGGACAAACTTTCCACACCCTGAACTCTACTGCCCAAGGGATGGTCCTGGCACCAAGCTAACCTTTCCATCCCTAGGGCTGTGACCTTCCCATCCCCAGTGGTACAACCCCATGCAAACAGCCTGCAAAGCACATACCATTTAGCCAGGTCACAGGGCATAGACAGGTCCAGGAATGGTGTCTAGAGGTGATGGCAGGGGAATAAGGTGGGTGCCAGATTGGGTCCCCACGAGCTGGGACTTCCTTCCCAGGAAAGGGGCAGTAGCTCCCCAAAAAGCACTGCTTATCTCCCAGCCACCCCAGGAAGCATGATCAGCACTCTCATGCCCCAATCCCAAATTAATTATGTAATTTATTAAAACATGAGACTTGCTTTAATTTACTTTATTTCTTTTGAATTGTTAACTTCTTTTATGTTATCTTTCCTGACTTCCTTCATTTCACCACCCTTCCACTACCCCATTTCCTCCACCTCCTGTTTCACTACCTACCCCCATTCCATTAATTCTCTGTCTCCCAGCTTTATGTCCCTGCCCTCCCCCACCAACCCATCTCTCCCACTCCCCTATCTAGAACAGGACATAGAAGCCTATCCTGGCCTACCAGCCCTGCAGTGGTACCTCACCCCTATAGCTCCTAGTCAGGCACCTGCTCACCAGCCCCCTAGTGGCAAGCAACAGCTGTGAAGGTTAGGATAGTCAGAGAAGTTTTTTAGCCTTAAGGTGTAAGTACTCCAAACATGAGCTAGCACTAACACTGATCAACATTTGAGGAGCTCAAAGTGCAATGTGTAACAAGGCTCTTAGCTTTCACCAAAGTTTCAACTTCATCTTCTACGAGTTTTTCAGGTGGCATTTAGACTGATCCAAAAATATATATAAATTGCTATTAAAGAAATGAACCATGATGTGTATGTATGATGCGTATACTGCAACATCATTGGAAGAAAAATGTTGAAACATTCAGTGTGGCATTGTTATTCATTGATGGATAAGAATGCTGGATCCAGAAATAACAGTAAACTAGCAACTGCACATAGCATATGCATGAACAATTAGAGTTAATGTTTCAGAAAAAAAGATGTATGAAAACATAAGTTCTTTGTACAAACTTGTGTACATAGAATGATCTTTTAATCACTCTGAAATGCTAGCTTTCTAGTCTTTCAGAATCTAATTAAAAGAAAATATGCCATTGTTTACTATTCTGACTTCTTTTTGACATCATCATGGTCAATCACCAATTGCTTATATTGCTTTACTAACAGTAATACACATCTTCCTCCTATTCCCAAATCTTTGCTGCTTACATGAATAGCAAAATCCCGTTGAAGAAGTATTTACTGAAGAATACGTAACTGGAGAGGATTATGATTCAGAAAATAAAAAAACTGAGGAAACTGAATATGAAAACAGAAGAGTAGACCTCAGTGAATCTGACCTTCTGGTAGATGGAGATTTAGGCGAATATGATTTTTATGAATATAAAGAATACGAAGAAAAACCCACCGATCACACTAATGAGGAGTTTGGTCCAGGTGTTCCAGCAGAGACTGATATCACAGAAACAAGCGTAAGTTGCTTAAAGGCAAATATGATAGAATTAGATCAATTTAAATTTAGCAATTCTTCTTTAGTTGTCTGGATTGCTTGTTATAGTTTTTGGAGCATATAGGACTTGATCCAATGCCCACTGAAGATGGTGGAAATGCTGCCATTGCCTTTGAAACAAACTCAGTGCCTTTTCTTGATGTTCCTTTATTTTTATTTATATTAATAATTCTCTTTTTCATACCTTTTGGGGAGTTCTAAGGAAAACTTGTGAACTGAATGAAATAATTTATCTTTCTAAATTTTTCTTAAAGTAGAAAAATAATGGAAATCTTCTTTATTAGATAAAAATGCATGACTTTTAATTGGTTTCAATATCTTTGTATAATGATAGGAGATTTATGAGCTCATAAACTTTGTTATGCTAAAAATCAACTGAAATATATAGGACAGACTAAACAGTTTGAGGTCCTGTAATATCCTCTGTAAGAAAATTATTTGGAGTGGAAACTGAAGGCCATAAATGAATGGTGTAGAATTCTCAGTATCCCTCTCTGATGCTCTTTTCAAGGGTGAAAGCTTTGTGCCCTCACAGATTTTTGCTGGCACCAAGACAACAGGACAATTTTTGTATTTGGAAATAATATTCAGTATTGACTTTCTTGTCATTGATGAGGGATAGTGTTCCTCTTCCCATGATAAAGTCTTTGCCTAGTAGAGAGATTTCACATTTTGCTTCAGTGTTAAATACCCCCCATTTCTCTATAAAGGGCACAACCTGCCAGAGAATGTTGCTAATATGGGAAGCAGCATAACTTCCCCTGTGGATTGAAAAATGCCTGTGTGTTGTAGAAAAGGAAGATTTTGTGTAATATGCCCTACCCATCCTAAAAAATGTCCTACCCATCCTAGTTCTCTCTTGCACACACAGTTTGGGATGATTGATTGGGCTTGCTTTGAAGTGCTACCCTTGAGCTTCAGTTCTATATGTTCAATTTACTGTTTATTTTCCCTCTCTCAATCATGTGGTACAGTTGTATTTGTGACTTAATCTTATCGGTGCCCTGTGACATGGGTTTGGATTTATACTCCTGACATAGACGGTAACAACAGGTAGGATCAAATTCACTCCAGAGGAAAGAGCCTGTACAGGCCTTGTGAATTAGCTGTGTGCTGCATTAAGAAAACTGTAGAGGAATTGGTTCTTATGTGGACACTCAGCCCTGACATTAGTTCTTTTGCATTGTTTTACCTGCAAACACATTCCTTGACTGTGTTTCTTTCATAATTTGTCTCATCCCTATGGAAACTCTTACATTCAAATCATACAAATTTATTTTGATCCATTTACTTATTTCAGTGGACTGAATTGATTTTTTCTTTTGATTCTGAAGAGTAACTACTGCACATTGAAAACCACCATGATTGAGATTTAACTTTACATTTCTCCACAAAGCATCCAAAAGTATTAGGTCACAACAGAGACAAAATGGTAAATTCTGTTAAGGAGTCTGACTACAGAACTTTTAACAGTAATTGAAATCATGAAACTAGATCTCTGCTCTATCCTGAAAACATTATATTTCAGAGTCTTCAGCTCTTCAGGATTTATAATAAATATTTTCTTAGTTATATTCAGTATATATAGTCAATAGAGAATGGAAAGCTTAACCACAAGTCTGGCTAGACAAAGCCTTGGCTGGAATGATATAGTTGGGAATGGTCCTACTTTGAGCTGGGGGTTGGACTAGATGATCTCCTGAGCAGCCAGGGACAGAAATTACCCATAAACTGGTCTAAGTGATTGGAAACCAGTTCAAATCTGTAACACAAGAGACAGGGCCAGCCCACAATTTTGGGGGGCCCCCTGCGGGATATCATTTTGGGGCCCCCTGATGTGAAGAAGTTGTAATTGGTAGCAGGGAGAGTGGCTAATGGCTGGGCATGAAGCTGGCGGTGGCCCCTACTATCCACCTCCCTTCCTAGAGCACTGATTTGGAGTGTTCATGGCTGCAGGTGGCCCCTTAGCTGCAGGGCCCCCTGTGGCTGCAGGTTCTTCAGGATAGGTTGGGCTGGCCCTGACAACAGAAGTTCAGCACACTTAAACTGCTTTCAAAATGGCCAAAACTGGTTTAAGCTAAACCTGGATGGATAGAGTAACAGACTGAACTATTTTAGGTTAAATCAGTTATTGAAATTCTGTCCCAGATCCCCTCCAGATTGAAGTGAACTCCCAGTCCCCCAACATCCCAGGATGCTTTGCACCTCCCCCACAAACCCCCTCCCCCCCGCAGGGTGAGAGCGCTAGCCTTGCCCAAGTTGTCTACTCCAGCCGAGCAGGGAGGTTTGCTATAGCACCCCCTGGTTTCTGGTCTGGGCCACTGTAGGCATGTGGCTGCATTTCCAGAATCAGAAGTGAACATCTGTTCACTGGCTTATCAGTTCAATCTGTGCAGTTTAAACTAACCTGAAAAAAATTGAATTGATTTAGCCTCGGGGTTTTTGACTGTCTGTACTTAGCCCTGAAGTCCCTTCCAACTCTCATTTTCTATGATTCTATGAAGTCCCTTAATGTGACATTTTAACAGCTATAAAGATATCTCTTCATTTATTTTTTAAACACACAGGCTTTTATCTTGCATGGTTCATTTTAACTGGGAGAAAATTAAACAGAGTGAAAAAAAGATTTGTTATGGCAGTACTAGTATATGCAGTGCAGTACCCTGACCAACATGTTATTTTGTGGTGCTGCCATTTTACAAGACTACATGAAAACAAAACATCTTTTGGATTAAACTTTCATTGACTTCAATGAAAGCAGAATCAACCTGTTTATGTGGTTTCATATATTTGGGCCCTCATTCTACCACCCTTATTTGTGCACTTGTTACAGGTTTAGGAAATACAATTTTGATCACATGGAGAACATACTATCTACACGATATCAGCCATGCCTTAATCCTGATGTTTGGTGTGTAAATCCTCATACTTAGTGGGTGAAGCTGAAATATTCTAGTTTATACTGAAAACCTTTACCAATAAATAAGTTCTATAGTTTGAACACATGTTCCTCTCCTTATGTCAAAGGGGATAACACTAAAACTATAACACCTTTCCACTTCATTAATACCATACTTTTGATTTAGCAAAGCTGAGCATCTCTTCTTGGATGCTGAACAAGTAAGTAGCTTTGAATCATGGACAAAAAATGCTAACAGATGTATTACAGCTGGGACTAATGTCTGGCCAAAGACGTGTCCATGTGTGCCTTTCTTTCCTATGGAAGGGGGAAAAGAAGTTATAGACAGAAATGGGAGTCCTTCATTTTCAATGTTACTCAGTAGCCACTTCTACATGAGACACTGCGCAATAGCCTGAGACAATTGTGCAGTAGCGTTGCATGGCAGAAACTGTAACATGATGCTACTGCTCAGTCAGCATCACAACAACCCCATTCATTGCTACTACTGTTCAGTAACATGAGTTACTGTGTAGTCATTTAGTACCACCCAACCATCTGTTTATACAAGTACTAAATGACTGAGCAGTAACAACTGCATGGTCAGTGTCTCATGTAGATGTGCTCGGTGTTAAACAGTTCTCTACAGATTCAAAATTTAATTTTTATTATTACATATGTTTTTAGACTGTTGTTCTGCTCTGCCATATCATATTTAAAAATATATATTATTTCAGAGTGTGGCACAACTATTAAAATATCTTCTTAGAAGAAAAGAAATGTATCGACTGGGAGCTTGATTATGAAACTTTACCTTATAATCCAATTTTTTATGCTGATAATCCCATTACTGTCAGTGGAAATAAATCACAAGCCAGTGCTACTTAACATGAGACAGATTTTCAGAATCAAGGAATTAAAGAACTAAATCATTTCTGTATATTTTTTGAAAAAGAAAAATTTGCAACTTTTTCTAAACTGTGTACCATCATGCAGTATGGCTCTGCTTTTAGATGCATGAGTTATTACTTCATACGTTGGCTCATATGCACACACACACGTATATGTATATGTACAGGAAACCCTCACTATTCGCGGGTTCAGAATTCGCAGTTTCAGGTATTCATGAGTGCCAAACCTGCATTTTAAATACACTTTATATACTTACAGGAGCTCCTCGGGAGCTCCGTGCTTGCAACTGCTACTGCCAGAGCCGTACCCACCTCCCACCCCCAACTGCCAGGGGCACTGCATTCATGAACACAGTGCCTTTTTCACAGATTTTGCCATTTTTGGAGGATACGTGAACGTATTAAGACATGTACCTCAATTTTGGAGGGCTTTTTATGGGAAGGGAAGGTGTAAATGTGGTAATTGCTGGAAGAAGCTGGAGTGATGAAAACTGATATTTTAACTGGTACCTAAAGTACTAGCCCAAGAAGAAACTGCTTTTAAGAAATAAACAGACATTTTAAAGCCAGTGCTCTATGTCCTGGCTTCTTTCTGCATCAGTGACAGTTCTCTGCAAGAATCAGTGACAGGACATGAGATTGTGAGTAATGTTTCCCTGTAATGTTCAATTTATTAAAAAAAAAAAAAAAAAAGAATGACTGAGCCAATGTACTTGTTCATAGTTTTGAAAGGTTCAGTTGCTAACCTTTCTGGAAAAGCTAACCTAAATCCTAAACCCAGCTCTACCATATCAATAACAAATACTATTTTGGGGGAACATTAGAAAATCTAATCTTGATCACATCACATCTTGGAGCTGTGGACTCTGTTACTCTAAGCAGATGCCACATTTTTCCCAGGAGAAAGCATTATGTCCCATGAACCTACAAACATACAAGTCCACTGTCCTGCTTCAATTCCCACTGAAGTGTGCTGGATAAAATGTGCTATCACCTTTTCCTGGGACATTGTGGTGTGCATCTGTAAAGTTATTGTGGGACCTTCCTGGGCCAAGCTGGCTAGGATGTGTGCTTTTGCTGGCTAGCTGCTGGCAGAGGAGCAGAAATGCAGCTAGGAAGGGTGATGTGTAAATAATTGTGCTGCTTTCATTTTGATCCAGGTCAAGTCCAGGGACAGTCAAGCCCATGTCAAATCTAACCTCTGTTTATAGCCTGAAAGAGCTAAATGATTGAGTTTAAGCTAACTTGTGTTCATGATGGGGAAGATCTAGCTAACTTTGACATGGCAGCTCATTTTTATTCATTTTTAGGTTATGGAGTTGCAGATTGTTTCTCGGCTGACTACTCCTTATATAACCGTTAGACAGTGACAATGAAGTTAGGGGCATGAAAAATAAAATCCCAGTGGAGAGCAAGGCAGATTCCTTTTTGGCTTAATAATAAGGGAGAACAAAGGACGTGGGAAAACTTATACATTCTTCTTTTCTTCAACTTCACCCCATATCTTAGCTTCAGTATTCTTTAGGAAAATAAGACAGCTGTTCTAGTCCAAGGGAACAGCTGTCTTTTACTTCTTTTGTTACCCCTATATGAGGCAAAGAGAGCAATAGAGAAGCAGATGGGGTTGCTTGGAAGGTCAAGAGGCAAAATCTCTTTCCTCTTACTCCTCCTTCCCTTTCCTTAAGTTATAGACTCTCCGTTCAGAGTGCACAGGATTCTTATGCTTTATTTTATGATCTGACAGGTGACTGGACATGGTATTTATGGAGAAAAAGGACAGAAGGGGGAACCAGCTGTGATTGAACCTGTAAGTACTTCAGTGGATATTTTTTCTTAAGTTCCCTATGTTTTTCACTGGTACTTTACTTCAGCATTAAACCACATAATTTAAAAACAGGAAGACAATATATTAATTATGAGGTCCTCCAAGCCTATCAACAGTATTATTACATGGACTGGCAGCATAAATGATATAGAAAAGCACCACTAACAGCTTCTTGTACCATTCAGGTTAAGGACAGAAATTACACATAAACCAGTATAAGTGATCAGAAACTAGTTCAAATCTGTAACGCACCAGAAGTTCAGTGCATGGAAACTGCTTTCAAAATGACTGAAACTGGTTTAAGAGAAACCTGGGTAGATGTAATATCAGACTTAACTGATTTAGGTTAAATTGGTTTATTAAAATTCTGCCCCAGATCCCCTCTAGGTTCAAGTTAACTCACAGCCCCTCACCATCCCAGGATGCTTTGCAGCTTCCCTGCAACCACCCCCTTTCCCACCTCCCTATGGGGCAGATGGCTAGCCTTGGCCCAATTTGTCTGCTCTAGCCAAGTAGGGAGGCATGCTCTAGCACCCCTGCCCTACTTTTGACCTGGGCCATTGCAGGCATGTGGCTGCATTTCCAGAATCAAAAGTGAATGTATGTTCACTTGATTATCAGTTCAATCTATGTAGCTTAGATAAACCTGTGAAGACTGAATCAATTCAGCCTCAGGCACTGTTTGTACTTAGCCTCAAAGAGACAGCTATGATGCCCGTTAAAATATAGAAAAGCTTCTTACATATAAGAGGTGCACCTCTATCTATGCTGTAGTCACTGCAGTGAATGCAGTTCATGTAGACATACCCAAGCTAATTATATACCTGGTGTCTTGAGTATTGCTAACAGTGTAGCTGCGGTGAGAGAGGCTCAGTGAGAGCATCAAACTTGCCTCAAAAGCTGGGCAAATGCTCAGGTGATGAGCTCACCTTGAGCTTTGTGTTGCTGTGACTACCTTACAAATGCTAAGACCTTTTTATTGGGTCAGACTTTTAGCAGGTATCTTTAAGCTTTGGGTAGTCTTTCAGGATCTGTGTTGTTATCATTTCATTATTTTATTTGCTTATGTGAGTGTGTTATTGTAACCTGCCTTGGGCAATTTTGGAGAGGGAAGCATAGACATCAAATAAATAAGAAAAATAAAGAGTGGTACCCCTGTTAATTAGTTTTAAATGAATTTAGGTAAATCTATACAAATTGGACTCAATGCAATGTGTGCCTACCCATATCTTAAAAGAATTGGCTCTGCCTTTTTTTTTTTTAACTTTCCACACCACTCATTGTGTGTATTTTGGTCAATTAAATACTTACTTCTGAAGTGGTAATATGGTTACATAAAAGCATTGCAACATCATGTTACACCAGCACTATGGAACTTTCTATTGTTATGGTTTATAAGCTTGAATTCAAATGTGTGGAAATTAGCAATGCTAAGGGAGCATGTGGCCTAAAAAACCTTCTCAAGCTGTAAATAATGAGGTGATAGGGAAATTGCTTGTATGAAAAAGTATAGTTATGTTGTTGTATTTTAGTTTAGAGGACTATAATAAACCTGAATTAAAAGAAAAATAGGTTATATTACAAAATATTTTTCTACATTTGTGTAGTGGTTGAATAACTGTTAAAATATGTACTGGAGCCATGTGGTGGTTTACCTGCAGCACAGAACTGTAACAGGGATTAGTGCGTGCAAAAACAAAATAATTTTAAGAGGAAGCTTAAGAAAATGGGATTAAATGGAATGGTTGCCTGCAATATTAGGTGATTGAACTTTATTTCCTAGGACACCATTCTAGTTTTAATACTCCCATCATTAGGTTTAGTATATCCAGAAGTCGTTGGTCACAGAAAATAAATGAGCGGAAGTTGAGACTGTAGTGCAGTGTCAAATGATGTGTGGTGAACTTCAGACTACATTAGCCCACAAAATGACTGTATCTTTAAAACCTTTCATTCCCTTCTTGTTAAACATAACCAAATGCCTTGCAATATTATTTTAAAAAAATTGTCATCATGAATCAAGTAATGTTAGATCCATTGTGACCTACATTTTTAAAGTCACTGAACTCCTAGGCACAGTTTAGTATTTTCATAATAACACTAAATGACCTGGATACATTTCAATACACCGGCACTCTTATAGAATAGGGCCAATATAGGATTGAATCAGCGTATGTGAGTTGAGTTTGAGTTATGATTGTCTTTATTTTGCAAAAGATTTTCTTTAAAAATTGGTAGTGCAGAAAAGGTGACATCATTGCCCAGAGTAATTCAGGAAAATTCAGTACAGTTAGCTTACCTATATGCTCCAGTGGGTGCACTGGTAAGTGAAGCATGGTCCTTAAGAGAAAATGTTAACCTTGGCTGCTTTGGAGAGTTGTATTTCTGTGTTTCAGTGAAAACAGGAGTATATGGAATAAGAAAAAGGTCCCCATTCAAACATAAGACTTAAATTATTTTTCCTGTAATTATTTCTTTTTGACTTTTAAATGTGTTTCTGTTTGGTTTTTTCCTGTAGGGAATGCTTGTTGAAGGACCACCAGGAGCAAGAGGACCTCCTGTATGTGGCTTGTTTTTATTTGTTTGTACTAGTCATTTTATTTGTTTTTTCTCATCTATTTATACCTCCCCCTTTGTGCATTTGATTTGTCTCTTGTGCTTTGGTACATCTGAATTAACATAATTAAAATTGAGACATCATAATTTCTCATAGGTAACTATACTATTACACAGTACAGTACAAAAGGGCTTGGTTCTAGTGTGAAAATGAGACAATGCTGGTTGACGATCACTTGTAAAAATTTAACCCTGACTTATTGGTCACAACTTTTAAAAACTTGACTATACTTTTTTTTATAGGAAAAAAAAACAAATCTGCCTTAATATTTGGAGATAATTATTTATGGGTCTTGAATGCAACCTTTTTGCAAAACAATAAGCACTTATAAACACTGCTCCAGTTTGTCATGCAGCATAATTACATATGGGCTGTTTTTTCACAGGGTCTTACAGGTCCTCCAGGTTTACAGGGTGCTGTTGGTCCTCCAGGTGATCCTGGTGAGAGGGTAAGTTAATATGTAGATTTTTCAGTAGATTATAGGTAGATCTTAAACCAATTGTTAGTGAAGTTAATGGATGAGATCCTGAACTGGTGCATATTGACACAACTCAAGAGACATTGATGGGGCTGTACTGATTTACACCCCCGAGAATCTGGGCAAATATCGCTTTCAAAATAGCAATACACAGAGCAAACATAGGGGGGAAAAGAGGTTAATTGTGTCTCAGTGGTTCTCTCAAGCTAGTAAAATTCAAAGAACACCTGAGAAAATGCCAGCTCTTAGCTTTCACTTGTGTTTTGACTATGGGAAAATAATAGACCATTTCTTCTGCTGCAAAGAACTGAGAAAAACCTGGAAATATGAAATAGGAATCTGTAGTGTCAAAACCATTTTGACCTGTTGTAGTCTATCTTGTGAATTGTGTAGGTGTTTGAACACCTAGCAGTACTAATATTGTGTGGCACCGTTCAAAATCTCTGACACAGCATGTGAGGGTGGTGCGACATCCTGGTTGAAAATTACTGCTCTAGCTCTTACTTCATTGTGTTATTTTGCTACAAACAATTTTAAAATGAAATAAAATAATTGTATCAATCCAATTACATATTCCTTACATAAAGTTGAATGAGATTTAAACAAAAATGTTTGAACTATAAATCATTCAAAGATAAGGGCAGACATACTGAAATGCAGTACCAAACTCCATATTAAAATGCTGGAAATAGTGTCTGTTCTCCAGTTGAACTATATTGGACATGCTCCAATCTTTACTGGTGCAGCAAAGGACAAATGCATGTTAGCCACATTAAATGACATGGCGTTTGAAAAGTTCAGCTCTGACCATACATAATATTAAAATTGTAGTTTTAAAATAGCCTTTTTCAACTTGTATATTTAACCCTGCTATTATTTAAAGACTCTTGCGTCTTCACAAGTCCTTTGCTAGGTCTATAACTTGTGTAATGTAAAGAAAGTTTCAATGCATTTAGTTTGAAAAACTTTCTGCTTCAACTGACATGAAGTGAATTTCACTCAGCTTTAGGAGTGACAATTTACTGAGGAGTCTAGCATGTACATGATATATTTGTGTGCAGGAGACACTGAGAGTACTTCAACAATTCACTGTGTAATTTGTTGTAAAAATAGGACATACTTAGATATGCACATTTGTATTCAATATTTGGTCTTAGAGATTTAATACATCCATAGAAATGTATCCTTTTATACTGATAAAACAACACAGAAACTTCAAAGCAGCATAATGAAATCACTTAAGATGATATTCCTTTTGCCTGTTAAGTGGCAAGTGTGCAATAATGTTTTTCTTGAGGCAGACCTCAGACTAGACGTACCAAGTCTCCAATTCTGACTTGGGCTTCAGTCTTAAAGAGTCCTAATAAGGTCACAGGAACCCCAAGAAGTAGGTCATTATGCAGGGTCAATGCATAATAATACTTTAATATTAAGGTAAAAGGCCACTTAGAAATTCAGTTTATGCCTGCAAGATAGACTTCTTTTCTTTTGTTGGGGTTTTATTTGTTTTATTTTTCATACATAGCACTTGGAGCATAGCTATTGATATAATTGTTTTAATGGTATCTTAAATTTTTCACTTAAATGAAACTTTTATGAAAAAAATTTCTAACAAAAATCTCATTCAAGCAAAGGGCATTGTTCAATTAAACATGTAGAACAGCAAAATCATATCTTCTGATTCTGGAAAGATATACTCCAGTTTTGCCACAAGGTCCACAATTTATACAGCCATCAGTGATGGTGGAATTCAAATTTTGGTGTTAAGTAGAAATGTTGCATCCTGATAGTTATAGAGAGTTGCCTCAAACTGCCTCAAATTTATTTATTGCCTCAAATTTAAGAGCGCTCATGTTTTATATATGCCCTTAAGAAGAGGACAAGTTTATGCAAAAGTTCCCCTTATGTGTATCACGGCGGTGAAGTTTTCCCCTAAAAATGTGCCATGAGGGAAGAAAGTGAAAAACTAATTTAACTGAAGCTTTGTTTGGGATCACAACCACTAACTAATGTCTTGATTACAATCACATGGCCTGATTTAGCTTTAGGTCATTTACCATTCTCTGGGGCCAAGTACAGACATTATACTTTTACCGGTATAAATGGTTAGAGAGTGGCATATACCCATAACAGAATAGAAGTTCGGCACATATAGGCTGGTTAAAAAATGGCAGAACCTGGTCTATGATTTGCCCTCCTCCCCTCCCCACTCAGGCCAAATATGTGTTTTGTTTGCTACCAAGCTCAACCACACCATTTACAGAAAACCACATAATTTAAATCAATTCTGCCTCAGGCTTTTGTATGTCTGTACCTAGCCCTGGTATTCTTATCCGTAGCTTTGCAGAGTTTTATATTCTTTAGTATTTTTTAAGTTACATCTTAGCTTCACTTTCCTAGATGATGTGTAGTGCTTGTTTTTAAAATGACATCATGTTTGTAATATTCAACAATTAAATTAATGATGCAGACTTGTCAAACCTCACCTCAGTTTATACTGGGTTCATAATTGGTGCCTCCAAAATTAATTATGTCTTGGGTTCCCACATTGGCCTTCTGAATGACAAAACTTATGAATACAGGTGTGGACACTGGTAGTCCTGTAACTAGCAAGATGTGCTTAGTGCATATAGATGAATCTTCTATAACTTTTTCCATTTTCTTTTGTTCTCACAGGGCCCACCAGGACGTGCTGGCCTTCCAGGAGCTGATGGTTTAGCTGGTCCCCCTGGTACCATGTTAATGTTGCCAGTAAGTCCTATTGTCATTACATGGTAGTCAATTTTTGTTACAGAATACTTTTGCTTCCAGAAAAGGGAAATTAATCAAGATGAGAAAACAGATGTCCTATCCTGCAGGTGGTTCTGCCTTTGGCATGCAACATAAAACAGAGATACTCACTTGTAATCTTTTGAAGGTCATTTAGTATGTTTATAAAAGAGAAAATATGTAAGAACTTTGCATGGATTGGACATTTCTGATTTCATTCAAGAGACTGCAGTCTTTCTTGCTTGAAGTTTTGTAAGCATATTTATCACAGTACTGCTTTCATTAGTCAGCAGGAGGAGGAATATTCCCAAAGCTATTAAAGCTATCATACCACAGGTGGCAAAACACAATATATTACTGAGTGCAAATGAAAAGATTTCTCCTGTAGAATATTGCTTAGGAATTAATAGAGTGCAAATTACAATGGAGCATGTTTAGGGAGATAGACTAGGTATAGGTGCTTATTGGTTACTGTTACTATACTTCCACTGAATGCTTAGACTTCCCCATACACCAATTGTATGAGTGAAGAAAGGAGGCAGTCGGAAAGTTTATTTTCTGTTTAAAAGAGAATCAATGAATGATTATTAAAATGTGTTATATTTTTGAGCTGGTACTTTCTCGAAAGTTCTCTTAGATAATGTACAGGCATTCATTTATAGAGCTACAAAATGCTGAGCCCTTGGGGATGCTAAGTAATATTACAAAATTATAGTGCTATAGGGGCACACAGAAGTTATAGCTAAAAAGTTGCCTCAAAAAGGAGCTCTATAGTAAGGGAATAAGAAGGCTTGATCCTTGGGTTTCCCTGCCCCAGGAAAGCCCAATCACTGACAGACTACCTTAGGCATTTTTCTGCTAGTAACTAAAATTACTTTGACTTTCGTTACAGAAGAATGATTTTGGTGCATGTTTTTGTTAGTGCTACTTTGCAGACATTAAAAATTGATTCTTCTCTTTCATTTGCATTTTAATGGCATGTTACATAAATAATAAGAGAAAAAAAAACAGATTTCCTGTTTTTACAAAATGTTTCAATGGAATATTTATATGAGATTAGGCTTGTTTTCAAATTCTGTTATCAGTTGCTTAATATCCACATTAAAACCAATGTTACTGCTTCTCCATCTTTTGGAAATGGAATAAGTAACACCAGAGTAAAACTAAAGGAAAAAAACCAGGCACAGTGTCTTAAGCAGCAGTTTGTACAATTACAATGAATACCTTGTTTATTTTGAATTCTTTTTTTCCTTTTGATGTTTGTAGTTCCGCTTTGGTGGTGATGGGGAGAAAGGTCCAACAATCTCAGCTCAGGAAGCTCAAGCCCAAGCAATTCTTCAGCAGGCTAGGGTAAGACTGTTGTTCTTCCTAATGGTCAAGTAAAACTGCCATAAAAATATATCTGTATATACAGTGGTGAATTTTATAAAGGTCCCTGATACTATATATATACACTATATATATATACTATATATTTATTATTTTATAAAGCTCCCTGTTTTTAGATATATATAGATAGATAGATAGATATTTATATATATATATATATATATATATATATATATATATATATATCTAAAACAGGGAGCTTTATAAAATAATAAATATATAGTAACAGGAACCTTTATGATATATAGATGTAGAGGGGAGGGGAGGCAATCTTCAGTCACACGTAAGAACCCTGAATGTAAGGGCGGCATATTTAATAGGTTTGCTAATTCAGTATGACCAACACAGCATCTAAGCAGAACACTGCAGGAGATTGGGCTGATCGTTTGCTGAGATATCCAAATCAATTTACTTGAATGTTTACTTGCATGTTGATTCTGGAAAGTGTGATATAACCTCGAGAAAACATATTTAAGGTGAAACCATTATGCTTCATCCTTTCTGTGTTATCTAGACTTCCAAATGGCTTAACTGGGGGACAAGTCATCATCAATGTGGCTTAGCTACATGAGTGTGTCTTGAAAATATTAGGGCTTCTTGTTTAGCCAATAGTAGAACAGTTTTCAACTATAGTGACAGAGTTCCAGTTCCTAGTATTACCACTTCCTTGTTAAAATATAATCATTTTTGTATAACTCTTCCTACTGAGAGGACAAACGCTACTGTGCAAATATAGGCACATTCTATTACAGTCTCAATAAATAGTAAATAACACAGATATAGGGTTACGTATTGTCTGTACACTTGTGATAGCTCAATATTCGCTATCTTTCCCTTATGCTTTTTAACATCAGTTGAAAAGCTGAGCAACATAAACATTTATCTATGACCTAAACAGCTACTAGCATCATCAGTGAATGAATGAATGAATATGCTATTATACAATTCTCATATCTGGTTTTGTAGCTTTCTTGCTTTCTCTTGGAGTATTTTATTGGTTTTTTTTTTTCTTCATTCACAGATTGCTATGAGAGGGCCACCTGGCCCCATGGGACTCACTGGAAGACCAGGTCCTGTGGTAAGTTACATAAAATGAGGATAACGATTTAAGTATAGATATCAAAAGTCCATGAAAGTAAGCATGCCAAAGAGCTTTTAGATTACTACTCAGTTTGGCAGTGTGATCCTGAGCCAACATTTTAAAAGTACAGCACATGTAAAAAGAGTAGAAAACCGGGTAGGAAGCTGGGCAGTTTCTAAAGTACATGATAAGTCTACTTGTAATTGCAATATTCTCTCTTAGGAAATTGGTACTTTGCAGACTCAAATAATCCACTAAATGTCATAATTTAGCACTTAACATCATTCAGAAAACCATTAACCTGTACCTACAACAAGACAAAATAACAACTGCTACAACAAAGATCATAGGCTTTGTAGAAAAGTAGTCTTTTCTAAATTTATCCCAGGTTATTATATTTATTTTCTGATATATGATGTAGCCATTTGAATTTAGAAATCAGTAGATTTGCTTTCTTGGAAGGATTAATTGACAGATATTCCTCTTCCCCTGCCTAATCCGTTCCTCTGCTTTCTGCTCCCTGCTTTATCTGCTGTTGTGTTCCCTGCCCCCTCCCTGATCATCCATGTGCCACACACAGAGGCTGCCGATGCCATTGTGTCATGTGCCACAGATTGGCCACACCTGATTTAGATGATCTTTGCTACATCCTATTATGCAAAGCATCATTAAAATATTGTCCAATTTTACCACAGTTATTCCCCCTTCCTACCTTCTATTTTTCTTCTTGTCATCCTCACTTCCTTAATATATAGTATATTGAATCCACTATTAGTTAGCAAGGAAGAAGACAGATTAACAAATATGCAAATTGCATTTTGTGTAGAAAATTTTTGTCTTAACAGGGGGGCAGAATTGTCCCTACTGGCCACACCACAGGCATTTACAGTTTGGGGTGCCACAAACCACTTTGTGGTGCCACAAACTGCATGTGTTGCACATTAAACCAGGCATGACACTGCTAATTTTGCAGCATGGGGGGAAAATTTGCTACTGGGATTTTCCCAAGCTGGGGCTCCTTGTACCCCAGCCAGCTGTGAACAGCTGGCTGGGACACAGTATTCCTCAAGACGGGGAAGCAGGCAGCCCTGGGCACAGTGCCCGCACCAAGGCATGTGGAAATGGGAGAGTTGCCTGCTTCCATCTCCCAGGGCTGCCCTTGTGCTGAGGCACATAGAGATAGGAGACCTGCTAATTTGTGGCATTACTAGTTGTACTGCTGCAAGTGCATGCCCCTGCTCATCTGGATGCAGCCATTGAGGACACCTTTTTTATGTAAGGGAAGATCCCAGGATGACAGAAAAGTTGGCAAAGTGTCTTTGTTCCATTGTACCCCCCAGCACAAAATGTGGAAGGCATATCTGTGGAGGGCAGGACTCAATCTGATGCCCTTATATTTCCACAACTTTTGACTGCTGGATGTTCCCTCAGAAATTATTGGCAGCTGTCATAATTGTGAAATTGCTGTAAATTTGTACCCTGTGTTGGTCTGGCAAGCTATGTCCCTAGCATCATGTAGCTTCAAAGAACTCCTTTCTTGCCAAGTTACAATGAGCTCCTGAAAGACCAGTCCCAAGGATTTGGCACTTCTTATTTATATAGGTAAAATGTTGTGGCTTCAGCTGACTTCCAACTAAAAAAAAAAACAAAGTTTACTCTGTCTTCCAAATTGAAATTGCTGGGCTTTAACAGTAATTTTCAAGCTGATGTACTGAGACAAATTCTGTGTTGACATAACTTTCCTAAAACTAATTAAATTGTCCCTGATGCCCAGCAGAGAGTTTGGCCTACAGACTTTTGGTTGATCACAATAAATTTAACTATATTTATAATAAATCATTTCAATTGGTTTGTTTTTTTTTACACAAAAACAACCCTAATACCCTGTTTAAATGGTGTAAATCAAGGGACTTAGAATATCACGTTCAGCATATGCAGGCACAATAGATATTTAACTACAGTTCACACTTACTCCATTTGTAAAAAAAGCAGTAGATCCCATGGAAGGGTGTAGTTCAATTTATTGATAGTTTTGGCCATGCTCCAGTGCTGGGGCACATGTTAGAAGCATCAGTGATTCTTTGTATGCTGTTTAATGACTAGCTATTTTGCTGTTAAACCACCAGGAGGCTCTAGAAATCCAGCTCTACTGATCTTTAAGTCAAGATTCCCAAAAGTCACTAGTAATTGTTGGTGCCTCAGTTGCTTGTGTGCATAACTTGAGATGTCTCAAAAGAGGCTTAATTTTCAGAGGTTGTAGAATGCTTACCTTCCGAAAAGTCAAGTTCAGTCAAGAACTGGGGTGAACAAATTCACTTGTTACTTTTGGAAATCTCAACCTTAACCTGACATGTATTTGCTATTTTAACTGAGAGAATCCCTATTAAATATGTTAAGAAGCATATTAACTATGCTGTAAAAAAATCCCTTTCCTTAACCAAGAAAAGTTGCTGTTAACTTTTTAACTATACTGTGTCAAGAGTTCACACAGTTAATTTATATAATACATTTATATAAGATTTTTGTCTAAAGAGGTTTCTATTCATTGTGTAAATGTATCCTGGACAAAAACTATTTTATACAGATAAACTGTTGTGAACAGTCAACAGCTAACCATGGTGTCTGTTCCATGTTCAGAAATAACTCAGGATAGGATTGTCACTTTAGAAAAAATGCTCAATCAAACTGATGTTGAAATCCTGTGAGAGAGAATACCTTCTTTCATCCTTTTATTAATGCTGGGATTTTGTATTTTTATATCTCAGATAACATAAAAAAATAGAACAATATATTTATGCAGATTCAGCATATATTTAGAGGCCAGTATGATTATGAATTTGATCCAAAGAACACTAGTAAATGAAATAAATGGATAGGAGTCTTTCCATTCGCTACACTGATATAAAAGTAAATAAATAAAAGCCTTCAGATCGTGCTGGATTTTGATAGCTATACAAGACCAGAGAAATCTGGTTTCAAGTCTTGTTGGCTTCTACCTGGTACAGGAACCAACCATGATTTTTAAAAACCTACATCCCTACTGTTCTGGTATTTATCTTGCAAACACTAATATAGAATGGTTAAATCTGATCCTGTTTAATTCGGTTGGTTTCAACCCTTATTTTAGGGTTAAATATGTTTTGAAACATAGTTTGTCAAACCACAAAGAAATACAATTTTCTGTTCTACAGACTAAAGTACTGGTTTCATAATAATTAATTCAAAGGTGCTTCTATTTTTAATTAATTTATAAAAAATATTTGTTTGTGTAGCATGTTTGTGTTTCCTTAAATTTACAGTGTATTTTGTGTATTTTATAAAGGGTGGACCAGGTTCATCTGGTGCTAAAGGTGAAAGTGGTGAACCAGGTCCTCAGGTACAGTAAAAATTACTGGAATATTTTACCTTTTTATGCTTTCCAATACATGGAAATACATTTAGATAATTTACTATAGATCAACTAATTGTATCTTTTTTACAAGTAACTAAAAGACAAGTTTGCTTGGATAGTGCTGTAGGAAATTGAGTAGTTCTCCATGAAATTCATTTTGAAATGTGAAAGTAACAAGCTGCCTTTATGTTAAAAAAGGTCAATTATCACACACTGTCATTTCTTGAAAACCGTTTTTTTGAAATAACATTACAGGCTCTTTTCTCCACTCAGTACCTTATATGCTTATAGCTGCCATTAATGTCAGTGTCTCCAGTCTTATGACTAGAGGATGTGGTCTTATCAGATCTCATAAACTGAACAAGGTTGAACTCAGAGAGTAATTAAACAGGACATTTCCAAGAAAACTTAAATGGTACCAGAGTGGCATGTGTGGCTCAGTAGCTGCTACTCTTCTTTTTTGTTTGTATTGTATCTGTCCCTCTTTACTGGTATTAGAAACCACTAGACTGTGGGATACAGTAGACTTTCAGCTAAACCTATAGCAAAGTTCATCACCACTTGTGTACTTTGGGCATTACTTAAACTTTTTTATGACTATAGTTCATGTTTGTATGAGAATTTGGAACATGAAAAGAAAGTGTTTGTTAAAATAATTATTTGCATGACTGACTTTCATTTTAATGTTGCTAGAAAAAGTTTTTGCAAACCAATGGCTTGAAATTTCCATAGCCATCCAATCAAGATACTGCACCCAAAATCTTTTATGTAGTTCTGAAAAATCACAGTTTGGGTATTTAAGAGACTAACTCCTTATGCTTTCCTTCAGTTGACTTGTTTAGCTAGCTGTTTGAGCCTTGTGCTACCATATTTAATATGATTTTAAGAACTGTGTTGTTTAAATTTAGGGTCCTCGAGGTATTCAAGGTGCTATTGGTCCAAGTGGAAAACGGGGTAAAAGGGTAAGTAATGCAGAAGCCCAATCTATATTTGGTTTAAAAAACCTGAAATCCCCATGAAAAGCAATTTTTCCTGGTTGTGTTGTATATCACGAGTTGGCCTCTTCATGTGTTTGCATTTGTTTACAGGGTCGCCCAGGTGCTGACGGTGCTAGAGGGATGCCAGGAGAACCAGGATCGAAGGTATGTAATGATCAGGGATCCAGGCTTTCCGTTTGTAATGGAAAAATGCAGCAAAACCCAGATTTTCTCTTTTTAAGAAGAAAAACCCAGTTTTTATCCTTTAAAGCAGAAAAACATGTGAAACGTTAGGCTTCCCCTTGCAGGATGGCAGAGTTCTGGGCTGGGAGAGTAGGAGGAAGGCAGTCAGGCAGGAGGCACCATGTGCATGTGCACATGTACACATGCACATGGCCACCAGGCAGCCTGGAAAGCAGCTCCCTGCAGGTAAGTCTGGCATGGGGGTGGTGGGGATTGAGGCTCCCATAGTGAGGGAGAGAGGGAGCTGGGCAAAGCTGGGGTGCTGCCAGCCTGGGTGGTGCATGTGGTTTGGAATGCATGGCCATAGGGTCCAGGTGGGGAGTGGGATGGGACCACAGGCAACTTGTCCAGGGGTTTGGGGTGGGGGTAGATCCCCACCACTGTGTGCACTCCTAGGGGGGTATGTGCCCCCCAGT
The DNA here is from genome assembly GCF_030867095.1 of Alligator mississippiensis. Taxonomy (NCBI): domain Eukaryota; kingdom Metazoa; phylum Chordata; order Crocodylia; family Alligatoridae; genus Alligator; species Alligator mississippiensis. The sequence goes on from NC_081828.1 coordinate 73,098,913, forward strand.
TTTGTGCTCAGGGTGGGGGTGATGTGGGCTGGCAGCTGCAGGCTTGGGCTTCCTGCCCTGCTGCCCTCCCCCCAGGACCTCTGCGGCTCAGTGGGTGGGACCCACAGCTGCAGGGCACAGTGGGACAGGGAAGCTCAGTGCCACTTCCAGGAGTCCGTGCCACCCTGGTAAAACACCCCCTGCCTGCCCAGAAGCAGCAAGGGGCACAACTTTGTGCCTCCAGCCCTGCTGCTGCTGAGCGAGCAGGGTGTACTCTGCCATGATGATGCAGGGCTCATGGTGGCAGCACCAAGTTCCCTTATCCATGTCTGCTCTGCCACACTCTGGCCTGCTGTGCCAGGTCCTGTCCACTGGGTTGGAGAGGCCCCAGGGGAGGGCAGCAGGGTGGAGAGTCCAAGCCCACAACAGGCAGCCCAGACCTGCCCCTCCCCCCAAACCATGGGCTCTGCTAAGGCCATGCTGCCTGTGCGGGAGGGGGAGCTGGGCTCCATGCTCTGCTCTACCACAGCAGCTGCTCCCTCCCACATGTGGCAGGCAGGTCTTGGGCACTGCTGCAGGGGGGCAGGGGGTTGCGGACCCAGGTCCCTGGTCCTATAGGCCTGGGAGTTTGGGGCTCCCTCTGGCAGGTCTCAGGGGTAAGGGGCTTTGGGTGGGGAATGAGGGGAGCCACCAGGGGTAGCAGGGGTGATAGGAGAGGAGTGAGGGATACCAGCAGAGCCAGGGGGATGTGAGTGGGGAGTGAGGGGCACTGGCAGGTCCAAGGGAATGTGGGTCGGGAGTGACTGGCAGTGGCATGAGCAGGGCACCGGCATATCAGGGCTGCTCAGTGCCACAAAGCAATAAGGAGGCACAGCTGAAGCTGGACCCACATCCTGGTGAATGAAGGGAGCAGGTGGACCTATGATTTTCCATAATAAAAAACTGAAAATCATCCTCCAAAATTTATAGGTATTTAGAATTTATTTTATTAAGTGATTGAGGCACTGGTAGGCTTCCAAATTGCTTTAAAAGTGTAAATATAGCAATAAAACACTGTGTTCAAGTGATACGTATATATATATATATAGAGAGAGAGGCATTTCATTTTAATCACAGAAAAATGTGGATTGGGGGGCTTCAATCAGAATTTGGACTTTTTTTTTTTTTTAATCATAGAGTTTACAACTTTTAAACAGAGAATACCAGGATCCCTGGTAATTATGAACCGTGTGATTATATTTCAGTCACAGAATGAATTATGCATATTTTAAATCAGGACCAAACTTTTAACATGCCAACCCAAATGTAAAAACAATGTAGGAATCTACTGTGCAAGGAAAATATTGAGGTTTCAAACAGTTGGGTTAGACGTAAGAAACACCATTTAAAAATATGTGAATTAATGGTAATAGGTGTGTAACCTTTAAGCAAGTTGATTCTTTGGACCGTATCCTGACCTCACTAGAACTCTTTTAAGTATTACTGGAATTGCCTCTGCAACTCTAGGGCAGGAGTTAAGGCTTTTGTCTTGCTATAGTTCATAAAAGACATAGTTTTTAGTTTCATAAAAGAAATAATGACATAAATTTTAGTTTAGTTTTTAGTTTCATAAAAGACATAATGACAACAGATTGTAAAATATGATGCATAACAGCTTCCTCTGCTTTGAACCAAAGACATAGGAATACAAAGAACCAAATTCTGTATGTTTGGCTATATGTGCTAGACTTCAATAACTTACTCAATTGGTGTACGCATGCATCTGTGGGCAGAACTTAGCTCACAGGGATAAGGTGTAATTTTACTAAGAATATTACAAAATACAATAGCTGTTTACTAAGGCTGTAATTTCTTCTTTCCTAGGGTGATAGAGGGTTTGATGGTCTTCCTGGTCTGCCTGGTGAAAAAGGTCACAGGGTAAGATAAACATGAATGTTTATATAACAACTTATGAAAACGGTGGTAACATTATATCAACTTAAAACAAAAAAAACTATGAACAGTTTACCGGCAGAGAATGTAAGAATTTTATGTTAAAACATACTGTCAAGTTATAAATGTAACAAAAGTTTCAGAAAAGGAAACCATTAACATGGAACATAGTTAACAATCCACATCAAAATTTTTTGGTTTAAATATAGTTCCAGAGATTGGGCCATATTTTCAACTGGTGTACTTTCTTTAATTTGTTTCAGATCAAAGATGTTGCCATATGGTTTTAAACTGATTGTTCAAAACAAGTTGTAATATCCCAGAAAATTAATGCATATTATTTATACTGTGGGTACATAGAAATGAACAGAGGAGTACAGAGTTTTACAGGAGTTTGGAAATGTTAAATGTTGCAGCTGTCTTAAAAATATCACCTCTGACTTCATTCTTTTTAGCATTGTTTAAAATGTTTCCTAATTCTATAAATTAAGAGAAGTTAAATGGTTAAGCTTTATGTCTAATTCATGGGAATTGCCTCAGTCTGGGAACCTCAGACACAAGCTCCAGAGAACTTTGGGAAAGACCAGATCTGAAAGCTATTTTTGTTGTCTTTCACTTGTATGAATTTAGTCAACTTTATAGTCTTCCTTAGACAAACGATGTAAGATTATTTGCCTGTTACACCATAAAAATCAGTACAGCTAGATTTCACCTAGCCCTTCATGCGTGTATAGGGATACCGGTGGAAATAGCAATTCTGTTTTGAATTGCATTGTTTCTCCAGGGTTTAGCCTCTTTGCTTTCCATAATGCAGTTACCCTGTTAGTACCCTGTTATGCTAGGCACCATAAAAGGAGTACAGAGAAAGCTAGACTGTGATTTTCTTCTGCCCCATATTGGAGCTAGCTTGCAGTAGATGGGAGAAAAACCTTTACTTGCCAAGAGTTCTAAGAGATACTTAGTATCTCAAGCCCTTTGTTTGAATGCAGCTCACAATTCTCTTCATCCTATTTCCTCAATCTTCTTCACAGATCAAACTGAACCCTAATTTGATGCAGTGACCAGCAGAGGGTTATAGCAAGATCTGGTCACCATTTATCCTCGCATGTTATGTGAAGGCTAAATAATCCTTTCAGACTGGCTCAGGGCCATTGGATCCATGTCATTCTTCTAATCTGGCATAGCTGAGCTAGCAGTTTTTGGGTGCATCTACACGAGACACTTTATTGTGCAGTAGATTAGCTGCTGCACGTGGTTACATAATGATGCTTTACTGCACAGTAGATTTGTCTACTTCACAGTAAAGCATCACTATGTAATAATGTGCAGCAGCTACTGCATATTAAAATAGCTTAATGCACAGTTTTCTATTACCTGTAAATACAGGTAGTAACTTTACTGCACATTAGGTAATGCACAGTAGTGCATGGGTACATAGTTGCCCAGGCAGCAGAGTGCTGTCCCCTCCTTGGGCAGCTGCCTGCTTTCTAGCCCCTGTTTCAATTGGCCAATTGGAGACAGGACTGGGTCATTATCCCCTGCCCCAGCAACTGCCTGCTGCCGGGGCAGGGAATAATATTCTAACCGCCCCCCCTCACCCCCCTCCCACTCCAAGATCAGAGCAGTGGTTGGGCAGCAGAGAGCTGTCCAGGGCAAGGGTGTGGGGTGGGAGGCAGCTGCCCTGGAAGTGGGATAGCTCCCCCCCTCCATTCCCTGGAGCCCAGGCCTGACCCTGGTGCCCCCTGCCAGCCCAGGGAAGACACCTGGGGGAGCCTAGAGCTCCTCCTGGCTGCTGAATGAGAGCAGAGCAGGAGTAGCCCTGGCTGAACTGCTCCTGTTGAGAGCAAATTTGTTCCTGATGGGGATATATGTAGATGCACTACCAGGGATAGCTTACTGCGTAGTATTTTACTGTGCAGTAACCTTTCCGCACATTAATTGCATATGTAGACATGCTCTTTGTGACCTTCAGTGTACAGAATAAACTTTTTTTCATACTTTAAATATGGATGAATACTTTCAATGAACAAAACAAATGCAAATCATACATTTGCAGGGGTTAATAAAAAGAATAATCTTTCCCAAATTCTCTATCCCATTACTTGAGAAATACAAAATACTAACATTAAAATGAGAGTGTGGTAAATCTGAAACAAATCAATTCAAAATGAAATCAGATGGATGCAACCCTTTAGATTTATTGCGGTCTATCACCAATAATAAAAAGCACAGAAAAGAATGAAGAGATAAAACTGTTTCTCCTGTTGTTAAATGTCAGCCATGAGAGAATTGATGTTTAAAAAACAAAACAAAATCCTTAGAGTATTCTTTTAACAAATCTTGTCAGATCTAGTCATTTTAAGCTGGCAGCAAATACTGTAATTTCCAGGCTGGAGGGCCATCTGAATGATAAACTTTACCCAAATACAAGTTGTTGGGTTAAGTGTAGGAGAAACTGGATGAAATTTTAAACCATGGTTTTACAGAAGGTCAGACCACACTGCTTACTTCTTACTTCTAATTGGTGACTCTATGAATTTTCATTTCATTTTTGTTACTTATATTTATTGGAAGCATACACATCTACATCTGTCAAACATAATTATAGAATCAACAGAACAATAAAGTGACTTATGTCTAAATCACTTCGAGAGATCCTCCAAAGAAAAGATGTTATGTCTCTTCTATCCACTTGTATGAGGTTCCAGGAAAACAAAAACACCCCCCCCCCCCCAAAAAAAAAATAGAAAAAATTATATGAATCATTCAGACTTCAGCATTACCGTGGAAGAAGAACATTTTAAATAAAAGGACCTCATTAATGATGCTCTTCTGTAGGCCTCATGATGAAACCAGAGCACTGTTGTTAGCTCAAGCTCCCCGGATGATCTCAATTGTCATGATACTGCGAGAAGAGAGAGCTTCTGCAGGAATGCACCAATTCAGAGCTTCACAGATTTAAACTTTCATTACAAATTGTACCCATGTCTTACACATTCATAACATAGAAGCCATGTTCTGTTCCAGTGGATGCTATTGGGGCAGTCTTGGGACTAGCTCCTTATAGAACTCACTGAAGTGGCAAAAGCACTGTCCATACAAATTTACTTTCTTAATGATCTCAAAATCACATTGAATAGAAAGGCAGTAGATTAAAACCCATCATGCTTTATAGCTCTATCTCATGTCCCTGACAACACACCAAAAATAGAAAAGAAAGGAGCCACTCAAGAATGGCTCCATATATCTGTCGGTGTCCAGAACTGTAGTCAAGGTCCTTGGAGGCACTAATAAAGCTAAAATCAACATCAACGTTTTATCTTTATTCAATGCCAAAAGGAGATCATGGACTAAGAATCTGACCCCAAAAAGAGGTCAGTCTGCAGTGTTTGACTGTGCAATACTCTAGCCCTTTTTAAAAAATGAGAAAAGGAAAATAAATCCCAAATACTAGTCCAGAAAAGGCTGGGGCTCTGAGTATATGTGCTGGAAAAGCCCTGGCCTGTGATGGAAATGTAGAAGTCTGTCTCCCTTTCAAGCCCTCAACAAGTCAGTCTAAAGGCTCTCTTTGACTGGAGCCATAGGGCGTAGTTCTGGAATAAAGTCTGGGCAATATAGGCCACGCATTTCACTTTATGCATCTGAGGATTCAGCAAATAGCTGTAATTATCTCTGACCTGGTGCAGATTGTTCATTTCACCATCAGTGACACTTTGTGTTTGGGGTCTGTTGATACAGCTAACTACCAGCTGGACACTCATGTTTTTTTCTTCAGCCATATGTGCCTGTTCTGAAGCTAAAAACACAGTTTTATAGACACTGATAATAACAATATTACTATACCACATCTCTGAATTTTAATTCTTTCTCAGATGAATCTGCATAATACAACTGCAGATAACTGCATACTGTAACTCGTATATTTGTATCTGTTTGACAATGAAGCAACATTTTATATTGAAATACAATATGCAGCCAACACGTTCATTTTCATTTCACTCTCCCATCCTTTATTGTTTCCAACCCTCCAGAGTTGCGTTGCTTTAATAAGACTTTCTTTATCCTGCAGGGAGATCGTGGCTCACAAGGACCTCCTGGTTTACCCGGTGAAGATGGATCAAGAGTATGTTACTAACCATTTTAGATTCATTATATTGGCGGTAAAATCTAAAATGAGTTCTTATGCAACAGAAATACTTTGGTGGCATATACTCTTCACATTGAAACTTCTATTTTGTATTTAATGATAGGGAGAAGATGGGGAAGTTGGACCAAGAGGTCTTCCAGGTGAAGCTGTAAGCAAAACTTTCCTTCTGTTCTGTTTCTGGCTTATGCACTGACCATTTAACAAAGCCAAATCAGTCTAAGATTTGTATCAATTTCTTTTCAGCTTTTCTGAGCTTCTAATATGAAAAAAGGCAGTCCTGTATGAAAAGTAAACAGTGGGACATTTTTTCTGAGTGAGGGAGAACTCCAGCAAAGTGACTAGAATTATGTCAGGGATGAATTTAGCTCATTATAAGCAACTTCCATAATTCTTAGGTTTGATTTTCATTTTTTACAGCTGTTTAACCTCACCAGGATTTAATGGAATTGTTTCTAATTCGCACCAGTTTAAGTGAAGGCACAGTCAAATCATTGAAACTTCTAGAAATTATCACTCTTCATGTAATTACAGTGCGTCGGAGCAGCCTCACTGCTTGTGTATAGGCACCCTTCCCTTTTGCCCATGCCGCTGTTCTCCATTGTATACTTTTGCTTGTTTCTTGCACAAATATTCCACTGATGCATGTTCAAATTCTGCAGATGCTGTCACTGCAGAGTAGCAATTTGTAATACAGACAAAAATCACAGGTTTAAAAAGGAGAATTTTATCTTAAAAATCCAATCTATACACTTTGTAATCACAAAATAGCCCAAAAAGCTACTGAGTCAGAGCGGTGGTGATATACATCCACTCAACACGTGATGAAATAGGAGTCAGACCTTCCTACTTCGGCAGCTGTGTATAATGACATAAAAAATAAAAAGCAGAAACCACTTAACATTGTGTCAAATCAAAGATGATATTATAGAGCAAATCTGACTCAAGAGAACAATTTCATTGACATTAATGGAATTACTTGTATGAGTAAGTTGAGGAAGTCTGGTCTTTTTTGTGTGGAAATATTTGCATTTGTTGTTGTTGATAGTAATAACAACAATCATAATAGTACCCCAAAAGAATCATTTTCAGCTGTTGAACAGTGATCCTTATCATTCAGAACAGCAGCATTTTCCATTTGGTGTAGCAGTACAGAGGATGATAATAATAATATTATTTTAATTAAATACATACTGTTTTATGGGTCAAATCCTCCATTCAGCACTCAACCAAAATGTTTGTAGTGGACGCTGTGCCAATGTTGAGGCCAGCTGTTAGAAAAAATACCCACCCACCTCATAGCTTCCTTCTCTAGCATGGCAACCATGAATCTCAACAGGAGGCTGCTTCTACCCATACTCTAGTCCTGATGTAGAACGTAGGGAAATAAGAATTGGCAAACTTGGTAAAAGCAGTGCTTCACCCAGCCCTGTATTCTGTCTCCAGCAGTGACAATAGTAGATGCTTTAGAGGGAGAACATATGAACAGGGTATATTTGAAGCAGTGATTCCCAGCTGCAGTGATGCATCTCCATGGGGTTCCACGAGATCCTTTCAAGGTTTACACGGGGTGCTGTACAATATTAGTACTGTTAGGGGTGCAAGCACCTACATGTGATTCACAAGACACTCCCAGACAGTTCCAATAGGAATCCATAGTGTCAAAAGTATTCTGACCTATTGTGCTCTTTCTGAGGGAGTTTTTTGCAACAGAAGAATTGCTCCATTATTCTGGCATAGTCAAGAAACAATTCCCACTCCCTACCTGCTACCTCCCTCCCTATGCAGTCCTGATCCCCACCTTCTTTGTAAAGAAAACGTGCACCTACATTTTTAACAAGAAGTGTTTCTTTTCTTCAGGGCCCACGTGGATTATTAGGCCCAAGAGGCACACCTGGTCCCCACGGACAACCTGTACGTATGGCATAAAGTGAGACATTTTACAAGTGCAGTTTCCAGCTTGAAATAATTCCACTGAATGTTTGCTTCAACTTCTCTTCTTTGCTGCAGGGTGTTGCAGGTGTTGATGGCCCCCCAGGCTCAAAAGGAAATATGGTAAGTGGATAATCTGGGAACTAAAAACAAACTCTGGGAATCAAAAAATCATTTTTTTTCTCCCTCTCCCTACTGTTTAATTAACTGTTCAATCTGAAATTAAGATTCCCCATGAGGTTACAGTAAAGATAATGGCTTTGTCACATTAAAGCCTAAAGAGCCAAATTCTGGTCTCATTTAACTTACAGTAGCCCCATAGAGCTCAGGGTAAAAGTGTGGGCAGAATTTTCCTCATTTTAATAAAACATTAGTAATAATTATTTAAATTGAAAATCACTCAAAAGAGAAAGGTAGAAGGCTGTAAAAAGGAGAAACAGTGATATGCTTCTTTTCCTCTAGGCCAGACAATGAAGATTTGTAATCCAGAAGCCCGAATCTAATGCTTCTGTTTCCTTTTTCCTGGTAGGGTCCTCAAGGGGAACCAGGGCCTCCTGGTCAACAAGGAATCCCAGGGCCTCAAGTAAGTGTAAAAATAACCCATAAGCTATACCATATTTACTAAACAAATACTTAATGAATACAGAGTAGGTCAGGGTGAGCAGTTCAAATAAGGAACTGATAAAGCCTGAAGGATTTTATAAATAATGCTGAAAATGTGGATCGTGCAGTGGGAGCAGACTTTTAAAGCAAGCTTGCAGAGGGCTTTTTTCATTCAAGAGAAAAATGACTCATTCAGTGTTCCTGGAATGCCAGCAGGAATGGCCACACCTGTAGGAGGGTTGTGAATAGGATCTTGTTACAGACTTCATGCCAGAATAGTAGCTTGTGCAAAAGTCACACACAAAATTCTTGAACTAACCAGGTAAAAAAAATGGAAACCACTGATATTTGCCAACCTGTTTAAACAAATTAATGTGGGACTTTTTAATAGGGAAGATGCATATTGTTATTCCTTATTTTTATCATACTGACTTCTTTTTTAATAGGGGCTTCCTGGTCCACAAGGTCCTATTGGGCCTCCTGGTGAAAAAGTAAGTTATAACATTAACTCCTTGTTTCATAGTGCAGCTAGTTCACAAATCATGTTTGTGTGGCTAGGGGGTTTGCTCAGTTTTAGGTAATGGTTACCTATGATCTTAAATGCATTACTCAAAACCACCAAATACGTGAATGAACAATGTGGGTCTGATTCTTCTTTCATTTCTACTAATGTAACTTCCACTCTGGACTTACTCTCTTGGTACTAGGTTCAGAATCTAGTCAAAACTATGAAGCAGTACCTAATGAAATACAGGGACCCAACTCCAGGGTTGTGAAAATGACTTTTATTTTAATTACTTTTATTCTTGGATCAGAATAAAGCCCCATGTGTTTATTCTTGTCCTTCTTTGGGGTTCTTTTGTAACATGTAATGATGTCAGCATCAAGGATGAAATTCATTTTAATTATTTCCTTTCTCCAGTTGAGCTCCCTAATTGATTCTGCTCGGTTTTCCTCCTCGTACACTGTTTAATATTCTCTTATTGTTCCAGTATCTTAGTATCAGGTAGGAGGGATGGAAAGGGAGTTCAGGAAACAGTACATACACTTTCTCCCTGCCTGTCTTCCCTTGGCTATTATTTTAGAAAGGTGACTGAATCCACAATATGCTTTCTACAGTCTTTCACAGAGGTATATCAGGACTTCCAGCTGTCAGAGATATGGGGGTGTAAGCAGGGGTAGATCCAGAGATGATGCAATGATACAGTCCCTGTTTTAGCTATGTTTCACCATAAACTCTCAGCATGGGATCAGCCCAGAGTCAAGAGAGTGAGCGGTACTGTGACTGCCTATCCACTTCTTTCTCCTGCTGCTGAATTCAGTGGGGAGAGGGAAGGAGGGGAAGGGCAAACAGCAGGGATATCCCCCCCTGGGCTCTGGAACTATTCCATCTAGACCCTGCCCTGATCAGCTGGTGAGTTCAGAGCTTACTATGAACTCCTGAGGGAAGCAGAGTTGAAAGGGTACCAAGTGTAGGCCCTTCTAAAAGGAGAGATATTTTTTCTTCACTCCTAGGTGTCACAGGCACCCATGTGCAAAAGCCAGTTTGAGATCCTGAGACCACACTTCCCTTCTCCATTGCTCCTTTCTGTATAATGCTTCCATATTTACCAAGGATTGAGGGTCATTTTAAAAACACCACATACATTCTGTGATTTTTCCTGAACTAGTGCTAATTAACTTACATAGAGACCATTCACCTGAAAGCTTTCCTGTGAACACACTTCCTTGGGTGCCTTGTTCACACGTCAGTGGCAAAAGAAACATTGGTAATTAAAGAATTAAGAGAAGGATTTCTCAACAAAATCTGTTCATATAGGCCAGGGGTTGGAAACCTTGTACCACTACTTGATACCCAGCTCCTGCTGGGGTCACAAATGTTTGCACCCTCTGGTGATCAGCAGGATCTGTGTAGAGAATAGATGGAAAAAGGCTGCTCTGGCCACACTGTCTCTTCATGGGCCATATCTGGCTCTGCGCCATAGGTTGCTGACCCGATTGTAGACAGATTTCCCCTTCAAGATTCACTTCTAACTTTTTTCTTGGGGAAACCCAGCAAAATGGGGAAAAAATATCTTTTCATTTAAATGAACTCACTATGTTATAAATAGTATCTTTGATTGGAAATGAGCTGTGAAATTTTAAAATATTAATAAAAATTCCTATCTTCTGACTCTGAAAGCTTCCCTACGGCCCATTCCTGTCATTAGTGTGTATTAAAACTTTTTTGCTGTCTAAATGTGCTGATATAGAAAAGGGTTCTTCACAATAGTGTATGTGTCAAAATTTTAAATGTCACAAATTTGTCATCTCTCAGGATCAGTGTTCCTAGTCATATACAGACTGTATCTTTAAAAAATCAGTCTTGCTTTGGTGTGATAGATTTAGGACAGTTAATATATTCTGAGTACACATGCTGAAGGCCTCACCCTGAAAACTAGCTAATGGGTAGCTCAGCTCTTACAATCAACCCAAGCAAAATCTATGCAAGAAAAGCTGTACAAGTGTTTGAGGGATGTGAAGTTTTGTATGGAATTCTTTAAAAAACCCACCACTTTCCTGATGTTATTTTTCCGTATTCCCTCATTTTGTCACCACAGTTTAGCTGAAAAACATTTTTTTTTCTTGTTCAGGCATCTTTTCTTTCAGTTAATTTCCTTCCCAAGTGCCTTGTTTTTGCTTTGCTTTTCTCTTTCATGCCATAGCAGCTGCCTAATGTTCTCAAGATATTATCTAACTTTACACAATCCAATTTTGATGATTAACAAAATATAGCCATCTCTTACTTTTGGGATAAAAGGCAGGTCAGCTTTACATTTCAAACAGATCTCTCTGATGTAGCTGCAAGTACTTAACTGAAATAAGAATTGCAGTATCCATCTTCTTCTAATTCTGATATATAGAGAGATATCTTTTCACATAATTCATCACAGTCATGTGGAACTCAGTGCCACAGAAAGTCACTGAGGCTAAGGATTTATCAAAATTCAAATTTACATGGATAATAAGAATATTAGCATTTTAGTAGTGCAGAAATGTTGGAAGGGACAAGCAATCTCAAATTTCAAATCTTAAGCCAGTCTGAGCATATGTTATTCTGCATTTTCCTATTGTATTTTGCATCTTCCTTCCTTAGAGGAAGGATACTGGACAGGAAAAACCATGGATCCAATCCAATATGGCAATTTCTCTGTTCTTTGCATGTTTGCAGTGGCATGAATTTAAAATAAAAATGTTTGAAATCAGTTAAATAGTTATGAATTTACACTGGTGTAATAGTAGACTCGAAGTCTCTGGGTCTAACATTTAGAGCAACTTTTTGTCCTCCCCTCACTTTTTATATTTCTCTCTATTTCTGCTTTGTCATTGTTATTTACAACCAAAGTTTGCTTCAACAACCTATTGGTTTAAAATTGTTCCTAAATTTATCTTTATTGTTGTGTTTAGGGACCACAGGGTAAGCCTGGCCTTCCTGGACTTTCTGGTGCTGATGGGCCTCCCGTAAGTAGTAGAATGTCACCTTTGAATGTCTACATGTTGTTAGGAAATATAGTATATTTTGAAGGGGGTAATCAGATACATGTTTTCACCTTTTAATGCACTCAGGTGAACAGCGATATTCACATGAATAAAATTCTTAACTTTATTGCTCAAAAGCAGATCCTAATTTTAAAATGGACATTCCCAATAAATAGAAAAAACCATTTGCCTCAGAATTCCATCTTTATGCTTCCACCAAAGGCCATTTAACTTCTTATACTGTCCTTTCTCAGCCATGCTCCACTGATAAACATATTTCCCTCTCTCTTATAAACTGAAGTCCTTTGCAATTTAATCAAACAAAACTCTCAACAGCGTCACCGATTTTGTTTGGTTAAGAACCAAAGAATTTATCCCAAAAGATGTTACTGCACAGATAAGCGTATTACAGATACATAATTGTATCTTAGGCTCTAACAATCTTTCTTTCATGCCCAGATGGTTAGGGCCCCTCTAGATGCTCAGGTAAAGGCCTGATAGGATCTAATGTGTGATCCAGACAATCACATCTCCTGCCATGCCACAGGAGCATAGCAAGAGGTGTGACTGTGGGATCTAGCATCAAATCCTATCACGCCTTATTGTCAGTCATGATCCTGGGCTTCCCCTGCACCAGCTCCAAGCCCCGCAGATGAAGAGACTTCTAGCTACAGCAGCACCTCACGGGCTTCTGTGGATAGGAGTCTTGTTAGCTGATGAGACTCAGAGCCACCACAGCCCACGGGATGATGCTGTGGCTGGAAGTTCTCTCAGCTGTGGGACTCCCGGCTGCTGCAGCACATGGTGCACCATTACAATTGGGAGCCTTGTCAGCTGATGGGGCTCCCAGCTGTGGGGTGTTGCTTTCCTACACATACACATTGAAGCTGGATAGAAACCAACTATAAAGTTAGTATGCATTTTCCAGCTCTGACTTTATAGCTGAATGCACCTTGTTATGGCATTATAGTAAATTTGCATGTGCAGCCTGTCTAAATTCACTGTGCAATTAATCATGTAATTGCATAATGTGTATAATGTGTAGAGGGGTCTGTCAGGAACATACGTGATTGAAGATGTGATCTCGATGTGATCTCTTGCTTTCTCTCTGGTAAACTCACATCCACAAAATTAGCATGAAATAGGAATATGGCCATATGAACAGCAAGGTTCCTGAGCTCTGAAATCCTTGCTGCCACAGGAGAATGGGTCAGTCCAGAGGCTGCACGGAGCACAGGCTATTTTGTAGTAGGAACTGGGAGATAATTGGCAAGATGATATTTTCCTATGGCTGTCTGTGGCATCTGCTGCTTTTCAGCAGCTGCCAACTGCCTATTGACAGCTTGTCCTCTTCCCAGGCAGGGCAGAGGGCAGGCTGTCAAATAATAGGCTCTCTCAAAGGCAGATGTGACCCAAGAAGAAGCCCTCTAGTGCCCCTTCCTACCTAGCTCACCTTTGCAGCTCTCCATCTAGGGGCCTGGAACACATGCACGGTCCAACTCTTGGGCTGGTCTTGTGTCAGGAATTTCACAGACATTTTTACTGCTCAAAATGAATGCCTGGCCATGGCCTGTGTATTCTCTTACTTGTCAGCATAAACTTTCATTTTATTTGGAGGGATAAACAGTGTTAAAATTTACATATTATCCCAAAGTTAACTGGAAACCAGAGATGGGGCAGGACAGGCAGGATAAATTGAAGTCCCTGCTCAGTATCAAGTTAGCATTTTAGAATTATAGGGAATGTCCACACATGCAGAGGTGTGTGCTTGCAGTGGCAAAACATTTTTGCCACTGTGCATACCCCTGAGCATGAATTTTGGTGTGGGGCAAATTGCCATGCTTCAGAGAAACTGCCCTTTCCCTGCTTGTCCCAACTCCTGGCTGGAGGAGCTAGGGGACAGTTAAAGGAGTGGAGACACTACAGCCGGCAGCCAGAGCATTTCTTGGGAAGACCAAGCCTCTGTGTCTGCCAGCTTCTCTCACATGTGCTGTGCTGAGATTTTTTGTGCCTTTTTTAATTTTTTTTTTTTGCCACCAGGATTTCCCAGTAGCAAAATTTGCCCCTGTGCTGCAAATCTGTAGTGTGGGACACGTTTTAACATTCCAGGTGTGCAGGTTTTTTTGGTTCCACGAAAAAGTTTGCGGAGCCACAAACCACACATGCCTTCATGTCTGGATGTGAGCATAGTGACTATTAAAGTCAATGAGCAGTCTCCTTCAGCAGACTTTATGTCCCTCCCAAAGACCCAAATGAATCTCAGACTAAAGTTCATGGGTATTTCAGTGAATCAGACAATTTCCACCATCTTTTATTTGTCTACATAAAATTTCATTTTATTTGGAAGGATAACCAGTGTTAAAAATACATGTTACCCCTGAGTTAACTGGAAACCAGAGAGACAAGTATGATATATAATCATTTTATATCATGATGCCTTGTAATACAGGATAGAAAGGTATAACCTTGTGCATTGAAAAGTATCTGCTTAAAGACTAGTTTTCTGATTTTTCAGGTCAAGGTGGGTTTGTTTCAGAAAAATGGGGGGGGGGGGGGGAAAGGTTCTAATACCATATTTATCCAAATCCAGGATAACTTTGAATTTAAGATGACCCTCCCCACAATTACATGAAAAAATTATAATTTTGTTATAATTTTCTATGCATAGAATTGGAGGGTTGGCCGAAATTCTGGCCCTCCACTGCTGCAGTGGGAAAAGCAGTGTAAGGAGGGAGGTGAGAGGGGCAGACGGTGTGGGGGGAGCAGATGGTCTGACCCCTGTCCCCTGGTCCTCCCCAACACTTTATCCCCTGCCACCTGTCCCCTGCATCCTCTGGTGCCCCCCTGCCTCCCCCCCCCCCCCAGTGCCTGTTCTCCCTGCTGCTTGCCCCTTTCTGCTGCTGATCCCCTCCCTGACACTTTCCCCACTGCCTCCCCGCCCCTCTATGCCTATTGTCCGTATGGCTGCCCCCCTGCAACTTAGTCCCACCCCACCTCCATACTTGGCTTTCTCTGCTGCTTCTTACCGCTCCCCATTTCTGCCACGTCTCCTTAGTTGGGGCTCTAACTCCAGCTCTGGCCCCTGCCCAGCCAAGGAACTGTAATTGCAGTGGGAGCATTTCCATCCCTGAGGCTGGGGCTGCCACCACTGCTGTGGCTGCCAGGCCAGAGTGGGGTCAGACCTGCAACTGAAGGTAAATGTGGGGTGAGGGACAGAGCTAGGGGGAGGCAGGCAGAAAAACAAAGGCACTGTAGGAGAGCAGCAGTGGTACAGGGCAGAAGCTATGAGCAGAGGTGGTGGTGGGGAGGCAGTGCAGAAGGGTAGGTGAGGGGCAGAGGTGGTATAGTGCGTAGACAGAAGAGATCAGGAGGTTGAGGGCTAGGAAGAGGTGATACGGGACAGAGGTTGGGGCCAGAGTTATAGCCACAGCAGCTGCGTGCCCCCCTGTCTTGTATTCAAATCCAAGGTTAGAGTGTTTTTTCCTCACTTGAATGGGGCAGAAATTCATCTTTGATTCAAGTAAATATGGTATTGTTGTCTGAAGGAACAACTTTGTTGTTTATAAGGTATCAGATAGCTTTCATTTTAATCAATAGTCTAGCATGCATAGGTAGATAGGTGCTGCATAATTATAATTAATAATAGTATATTTTTAGTTTTATCTCCTAGCAAACAGTAGGCATAGGCATAAACAGTAAGGGTTTATGATTTAAAGATGATCAGTAGCAGCCACTTTCAAATTTGTTAGTTGATGACATAATAAAAACATTTAGCGTAGTTTTAAAAAGCTACATGCAAAGCAAAGCTGAAGATTTCAAACAAGACTAATCTACAACAACTAAAAAATGTTGCTTAGTCATTCCTACTTGCTATACTTTTTTATTAACATGTATTTACCTATGTCATACATTTTTGTGCCATTTTACTGTAATTTTTAGTGAGAAATAAAAAGAATCAATCCTGCTTGATAATTAGACTGCCCTTTTTTTTTTTTACATTAGCAATATAGAGCTAAAACAATTGCTGCAAAAAGTAATATTTTCGAGAAAAGGCATGAAAGTAAAGTTATAAATGAAATAAGATCAATGACTTTACAGTTTCTCTGAAAAATTCTGTAGCTATATAAAAATGCTTTAGGGATTTTAGTATTCAGTTGTATCATGTAGATTCACGTTTCAAAGTCAAATCTGAATGTGCATTAGATTAAAAGTGCCTCACTGTTGAAGTATTAACTGAAGAGTAGAAGTGATAAGGCTAGTTTAAAGTACATTCACATCAACAGAGGTACTGCCTGGATTTTTCTTTGTTATGTAAATTAGTTCTTACTAAGAAAAGAGAAATCTCTCTTCAAAATCAAAATGTATTTTTTTATGTAGTAATCTAAAAGGGGCCTAGGTTTGTGGTCAGGATGTAATTCAAGCATCTGAAACAAGTTGATTCTTTACAAAGAAATTTAATATCCAAAAACACATACATTGAACCTACATATGATAGACACACATACAACATATATATTTTGGTTTTGTTTTGTTTTTTTAAATCAGGGTCATCCTGGAAAGGAGGGTCAGTCTGGAGAGAAAGGTGCTCTGGTAAGTTTCAAAGCTTTGCCTTAAACATACATGTCTTTCTTTATCTGTTGAGAAAACTTGTGCAAGTCTATCAACCATATAATGCATCTGTATAATGCACTCAGAGTTATTTAGGGACATAAAGGGCATTTTTATACATGCGGTTTGGGGGGGGGGGGGCAGTGCGCTTTAATTAGAGTGGCTCCGAGATCCATTCTAATTAAAGTGCCCACAGCATCTCATGTATCAGTGTCCTTGTGCTTCAGAATGGCAGTGGGGGTGCTTTAACTAAAGCTTGTCAAATGAGTTTTAATTAAAGCACCCTGCCACTATTCTGAAGCCTGGGATGCTGATACACAAAATATGGAGGCTGCTGGAGCACACTAATTACCTTGTTCCAGTAGACTCATTTAATCGAATCTGCACCAATATGCTATAATTACCAATGTGCTATAATTACAGTGTGTTGAAGCAGACTCGCCACATGCCAACAGGCACCCATAAATAATAGAAGACAAATCATACATTCATAGATCATGAGTGTGAACAGACAAACATATTTACTGATTGCCTTTCTGTCAACTCCACAGGCAGCTTTATTTTAACAGGGCTTTTGGCATGTTTATATTTATTCAAATCTCCTTGGAATAAACTAACTACATATACAAACTTGTAACTTCCATGAATTTGCCTTTTTATACTTAACAGTACCTGTCTGGACTGTTGAAAAACCAACTACTGGAAGATTTACCAAAGCACAGACTTGCCTTAGATTTTTCAGTCACCTTCAGCAAGTCAGTGGCAGCGAAAGGCAATTTATTTATTGTAATGAAGCATTTAAGGAGTATGGGCTTTATAAAACTCTCTGCCAGGGCTAGATTCTGAGACCCATACTTACATTGAATAATGCCCTATCTAACATGTACTCCCACTGAATTCACGGCAGAAGTGGGCTGCACAGCAGCTCCTTTTATCTTGCAGATTCCCTTATGCACCCCTCAGATGCCAATTGGTGGAGGGCCTACCCCTCACTCCCGATCAGCAAGGAGGTGAAAACCATGGTCTGAAATATGGTGCCATTTAAGCCTTCTGGCCTGTCAGCAGGGCCACTGGAGTCCCATAGCCAATCAGCAATGGGGGCTGGGGGGCGGTGCAAGGGAACATGCAAGATTAAAGGAGATGCTGTGCAGCCCACTTCTGCCGTGAATTTGGTAGGTCTCTAGTCATGGGACTATTTATAGTGGAAAATACTATTAATTATAAATAAGGGTGTGAAACACTGGCTCATTTGCTCTACCTTTACAGGGTTTTTTTCTTAATCTGTTGCTGAGGAATATGTATTATAGAATTAAAACAGTTTATCCATACCTAATTCTATATTTGCAAATGTGCAGTGAATTGAGCTGTAAAAGTCCTCAGGAAACAGTGTAAAAAACACCAGGCAGTATAAACAAAATGTTGTGAGTGCTGTGAGTTTTTTACTCAAATTTTAAAGATAATCTTTACTTAATAAAATCAAATTTTGCCATCTTCTTAGCTAATATATAATTTATATCCTTTGGAGTCACCATTAAGTAATTGTGTTGTTCTTCTGATATTTCAGATGATCATAAAGTTCATCCCTTTAGATTCTCTGTATCATGAGTTCATGGTTATGCATCCTATTTTCATCTGGAATTCCTCAAACAATAGATAGATACACAGCAAATTTCCAAATCTATAAAGAGATTCCAAAACAAATTTGAAAGGTGTTTTTCTTTCCCTAGTGGCTGCCAGCCAAAAAAAGGCTGTGAAGCCCAGGATTATTCTGACGTCTCATGCAAGACCCACTTGCAGCACAATTAAAAAACAATAATCACATTCAATATGTTAACTGACTAAACATACAAACAGAGTTTTTCTACTCCAATGTATTTCAGGGTCCTCCAGGTCCTCAGGGTCCAATTGGTTATCCTGGTCCTCGTGGTGTTAAGGTATAACTATTTAAAATTCCATTAATTTTTGGAGTATTTTAATTTTATTATTTAATATTCATGTCTTAATAGTTTAATTCTCCTGGTTGAAAACAACTGGACATTTTTTCTTTCTTTCTTTCTTTTTATTATTATAATTTTTTTTTTCACAGGGAGCTGATGGTGTCCGTGGCCTGAAAGGCTCCAAAGGGGAAAAGGTAAACCTAGAATTTGACTAGGCCCTTTCAAAAAAAAAAATATATGTGTGTGTGTGTATATATATATGTTATTTCTGTAAGCAAAAGGAATTCTTTACTCTAGTATATATTACCTTACTCCTGCCTCCTCCCCTTTACCTAAGTGATGTCAACATACAAACATATAGGGAGTATATGTATGAAACATGACTAAAGTTCACATTTGCATTTCCCTGATACTTCTGTTGTTACATACAAAATAGGGTCAGTCACCCTGCATGCAACCTCCACTTATTTCTAATAATTCCCACAGGCCAAAATTACATTTGTGTTTTGGTATAACATGCATACTCTTCCCAGTAATCTGACAGGAAATGGTGTGTAGCACAAGAGTCTCTATTCCAGCTCTCTCCTAGTGGAGAATTGTCCGTGACCTGGGGAGACCCTGATCGAACTGGATGCCTGTTGTTTAGGTTCATTTCAGTCTAGCACTGTATTGCAAACTACCACACCACACATGAAAATCTCGTCTTATGGCTCTATTTTCACAATATGGTGGTGGTTTTTTGGGCCAAAGATTTTTTGGGCCAATACTCATACGTGATTCTGGATTTATGTGCAGGGTGAGGGCAGGCTGGGGTCAGGGCCAGTGCTGGGCTCTTTGCAGTGATGAGGGGGCTGGGCCAGGGCTGTGCTTGGGGCAGGTGGTGGCAGTGCGTGGGTGGGGCTGTCTATGAAGGGGCTACAGCCACCCTAGAATTTGCCATAGCTTCCCCATAGCCCCCCCCCCCAGTGCCACTGCCTGCCCTAAGTGCAGCCCCTGCCCAACCCCCAGCTGGAAAGAGCCTGGCACCTCCCCCTGCCCCAGCCTGCAGCAGTAGCCCACCCTCACCCTGTGCACAGATCAAGGGGCACATGCCCCCCATGGCTCCCCCAAGGGTGTGCGTAGCAGCAGGATCCCTACTCCCCCCATGCTTCCCAGATGAGCTATGCAGCTCCATCTCATACCCCACTCACACCTTCATCCCCTGCTCCTATCCCAGTCCAACTTCCTTCCTCACTACAGGGACCTCAATCTGCCCCACCACGTCACTTCCCTCCCCCACACCCCTTCTCCCCCAACACACTTATCAGCCAGACACTGCTGTCCAAGCTGCTTGGCTAGCCACATGCATGTTGCAGCTGCATGCATGCATGCAGCATTTATCGGAGACAATGACAGCCACATTAGCCAAAAAAAGCTGATAATGTCAAGTTTCTTTTTTTTGGTGCTGATATTATATGGATTGATGTATTGGTGCACCTCTATTTTTTTCATTTGTTTTGTTTTTTTTTTTTATTAAGGGCTCATTATTACAAAAGCACTGCTATAAGACCTGTCTTTCAGAATCAAATCCTTGGAGCTGTTGCACGCATTCATGCTTTTATAGATTTTATTTGAATTAATCAACTTTGTTGTTTCAGGGCTATTTGTTAAATGTAAGGGTGCAAAAAAGATGGTTCTGTTTGCTCTTCTGGAGTGATAGCACATTTTGACTGAGCAGCCTTCTCCTTTTTATGACCAAGCCACAAGCACAAGTTATGATTCAAAATACAGGAAATGTAATGGAGATAAACATACACTGTTATATAGTTCCATATCATTAAGTAATGTACCTACATTTACAAAAATAAATACATTTATAGATAGAATGTACTCTGCAGTTAGGTGGGTCTTTTGAAGAACAGTTTAATAACTAACCTTTTCTTGCTAAGTTTGAACATTAAAATCCTCTAGTGCTACCTATGATTCTAATATTTGAGAGAAGCTGCTCAAAAAAAAAAAAAAAATCATTGGACCCTTCAGTGTAGATATATATAGTGTAGACCATATATATATATATATATATATATATATATATATATATATATATAGAAACCCCTTTGACTCTAAGATAATTACTACTGTAAAGTATAAATACATGTGACATATAGGCAGTACTGGTCCAGATCATTCAGATGATATTGTGACATTATTATGAAGTAAATTGATCTGTCTGGCACAGTATCGTTGACCTCTGTCATGGGATAGGAGCCTCAAGGGTGGCCGTGTTCTCCTAAAGCCCCTTGACTGTGCCAGTTTGGCCTGCTGGGCACCCTCAGTTCTCACCTGCCACAGCTTTGATGGAAATATAAAAATAGGGAGGCTGCCTTTAAGTCCTCTTGGACACAGTTTGTTGGACTCTCTGAACCCCATGGGTTCCTGGACTCTTTGTGGGTCCTGTTTCACTATGGGTGTTTCGGGGGGGAGGGGGCACCCTAGCCTTACGGGCTATATGCATGGCTCCAACCACCCCTTTACCATGCCCCAAGCCTTGCAGATGGTACCAGCGTTGTATTGCCTAGGCCTCATTATAATTTGGCCCCTTGTCCTCACTAAGCTCTCTGCAGCCCTTATTGCTGCACCCCTCAGTGCTGGGCTCTCCTCAGCCCTTGTCACTGTGCCCCTCAGCACTGAGCTCTCTGCCCCCAAATGCCATGCCTGCTCTGGTGCCGGGGTCCCCATGCTGCAGTGGGCCCCCAATGAGGCCACCTCCTTCCCCAAATAGCTTCACCCAAACCACCAGTGTTATGGAACAACAAACAAAACACAAGCCCCTGGGCTATAACATAATACAAAAGACAAGGGTGTGCTCAGTCCCTTTAAAAGCATTGAACTGCATCCCTGGCACTAAGTATCTAGTGAGCAAGGGTACCTGTGGAGCTCATGGAGCCCCATTAACCCCGGGTGCAGCACATTAAGCCATTGCTGCATCACTGGGCACTTCCTCCCTTGAGGCTCCTTCCCCTCTGACTGCCAGCAGGGAACTGAACTGCCAGGCCCCAGCCCTAGGGTTTATATGGGCTTAGGGCCCTGCCTTTTCTGGCCAGCTAACCAGGTGCAGATGTGGCCAATTCCCTCATTAACCAGTTGTCATGGCAACCTGCACCTGGGCTCTTATCTGGCCCTTCATGTTCCCTCCCTGGACAATCTCTGCTCTAATAGGAGCAGGCACCTTAGTGCCCTGTGACAACCTCAAATGATGCCAAAGATATCTGGGCTTTTTTTCTCAGTATTGGCCAGTGGACTATCACTAGAACATTTGGATTGTTTCTTTTTGGTTACCAGCAGAAAAGGAACTGAGATCATTAATTTATAATCAGCTTTCCTCTGAGATGGCCTATAGTCTAGTTCTTTTAGCTGTTACTACCTGAAACTTCAGTGCTACAGGTGAAGAAGAGTTTCAGTTCACTTTCCAACCATTTGATCTGACTGGCACAAATTCAGTCCTTACTGGTTTGTAATAAGTTCTTAGTTTTTTGGATACCAATATTGCCCCCTTGTAAAACTGAACAGCTCATACTTAAAGCTTTTATCTTGCATTCCAAGCTCTACTTTATCAGCACATCTCTTTAAATGTTAACACATTTGTCCTCTTGAAATTTTAATTTATGGGTTATAAACTGACCTCTGTCACCTGAAATACTGACAATTGTGGTATACCTAAATGTTTTCCTAGTGTGTCTTTCCATCAAGTCATTATTTTTTACAGTATCTCATGCATTGGAAGTGTTTACCTAAACACAAGATATTGAGAAAGGAGATTTGTCTATCCTTAGATGTTTTGAATGTGAATAAGTACAAAGTCTCACGTTGGTGCCTTTCTTGAACCATTTATGTCTGGAATCACTTTACTCCCAGGGCTATAGCATGTGAGAAGTCCTCTTTCATATATTAGATGGAGTAAAAGAACCACATGGTTTTAGCCTTGAGAATTATTATAATTGGCTCTGATAGGGGAATAGAGAATGCTTATCTTGATATAGGAGTCTCTTTCAAAGTGAATAAAACACAGTGAAGTAAAGCACAAAGCCCATTCTGTTTCACTGGAAGCAACTGGAGATCATCATCACTCATTCCTGGTCTACTGCATTGACTGATAGCACCAATAATACCAGTGCATACTGCACGCACATTTTCCCCAAAGATTAACCGTCCAAAATTGGGGTGCACGTCTTAAGCAGGGAAGCTGATTTTCTGCCCAAAATGGAAGCATGTAGATGCTATAAGATGGCTACTTTTTAATGGTGTTGATAATCAAGCTATCCTTTCTTCAGTATTTTTTTCTCTTTGTTAGCTAGTAGTTTCTCTCCTACTTCACCACCCTGCAAACTATTTTAGCTTTTTTCAAAATCTTAGACCCACCTGTGGTGTCTAGTCTTCAGCAACAGCTACTGTTTCAACTTTTGGCTAAGTACTCATTAGGTGCTGACAGTACAGCTGTGGAAGGGTTAAACCTGTAGCTTTTTAATTTGTCTGAACAGGTAAAGGAGAGTGAGTGAGCTGAAGATTAGGCCCTGTCCCTGCTCTATGTAGCCATAACTCTGCAATTTGTCTTTCTTCATTTTGTCTTCCCAAATACAATGTGTGTTTTATTTGGAAGCATGTGGTATGTGAGAAACTTTAAACTTCTTAAAATTCTCTGAAATGTAAGAGCATCATAGAGAAGTGCTTAACTATGTGCTTATTCAGCACAAACACTTCCTTCTTAGTATGCCAATGAGCAAGGATCCAGCTTTTCAGTTTGCTGCATAAAAACACATATTTTCTTATTGAAAGGAGAAAATCTATGGGGGGCAGGGGTTGGAGGGCCAGGGCTTGGGGACTGTCCAGACGGCTGTGTGGGGCATGTGTTTGTGTGTGTGGGAGCCAGGGGTGTGTGGAGGGGATGTGCGTGTGAAGGTAGGGGGAAGGTGTCCTGCTGCTGGGGTTGTGGTGGGGCAGGGGATCTGAGGCAGAACTTGGTGCCACTGGCAAGCCCAGCTGTTTGATGATACCAGTGAGGCCCAACCAGAGGTGCCTGCCCCTCCAGAGCAGGAAGGAGATGGGGGGGGGGGGGAGTCAGGCATCTGGAGGCTTCCTCTGGCAGGGCTGGGGGGGCAGGGGGCTGCAGGTCAGGAGTGAGGGCAGGGGTGGGGGCTGCAAGTTGGGAGTGAGGGGCACCAGCGAGGTGAGAGGGGGCAAGGAACTGTGAGTTGGGAGTGAAAGGCATTGGCAGGGCTGGAGCACCTGTGGCTTGGGAATGAGGGACCCCAGTTGGGGGTGGGGGACTGTGGTTTGGGAGTAAGGGGCACTGGCAGGGTCAGGGGAGCTGCAGGTCAAGAGTAAGGGGCACTGGCAGGGATTGGGGGCTGCAGGTTGGGAGTGAGGGGCACCAGGTGGGACAGAGGACTGTGGGTCAGGAGTGAGGGGCAAGGGCAGGGGGCTGTAGGTTGAGAGTGAGGGACACCAGCAGGGACGGGGGGGCTACAGGTTCAGAGTGAGGAGCACCGACATGGCTGGGAGTGGCAGGGGACTGTGGCTTGTGAGTGAGGGTCAATGGCATAAGCAGGGGCACGGCAACGGCATATCAGGGCTGCTCTGCACAACAAAGCAGTGGAGGGACAGCAGCAGCTGGAACCATGTCCTGGTGAGTGAAGTAGGCAGAGGGACCTCTGATTTTACATGATAAAAAAACAAACAAAATCAAACACCAAAATATATAGGTATTTAGAATGTATTTCATTAGGATGATTTGAGGCAATGGCAGGCTTCCAAATTGCTCTAAAATTGTAAATATATCAATAAAACGTTGTGTTCAACTGATATATATATATATATATATATATATATATATATATATATATATAGCAGCGTTTCATTTTAACCATGGAAAAACACATTTTGAGAGATTCAGTCAGACAATCTGGGAATTTTTATCAGTATATTTGCAGTTTTTAAACAGAGAAAACTAGGGTCACTGCTGATGAGCAAATGAAAACTGTATTTACAATAATCTTTTGTGGCCTTGATATTGAAGCAATCGTTGTGTGAAGAGTTAAGAGTAAAAACTACTGGGCCAAAAGCCACCTTCTGTAACACTAATACTAATCTGGAATAACACAGTGATTTCAGTTATCATCATTTAGATCAATACATTCACTATACATTAACTTTTATGTAACTAAGAATAGACTGTTCCCTGGTGTTATCTGTTGGCATTATAGAAAGTCTTGGAGGAGATTTAACTGTTAAAGTCAAGTAATTATATATAAATTAATGCTTAATATAGACAGTTCATTTATCTTTGCCATTTTCTTTTCATTACCTGTAGAAGGCATGTTGGTATCAGCAAATGAACCATTTGGTCATCAACCAGTGGACCATTTGGTTCCTATAATATTGCAGATTCGACCACTCTGAGGATATTACTCTTTCTTTTGTTTGTCCCCAAATTTTGTGACTACAGGTAGATGCAGTCTTATATGAATAAACATTAGTTTTTAAAGGTTCAACTTGAACGCTTTGAGTCAGTTATGGCAAGTGGAAGGGGCTAGCTGAACTTTCTTACATTATCTTTAAAAAGTTGGTAATGCCATTTCTAAGTCTATTCCTGGAATGCTATTTTTTTCTTTGATGTTAGTATTGGATCACTGGTAAGACAATGGGTCTGCCAGTGAACAGAACCAACAAAGAAGTGCAATCACTTCAGGTGGCCAATTGTATGGGAGCAGGAAAATGTTAAGAACTTAATTGAACAAACAATAAGAAAAATAATATATAAGGGTGAAAATGTATGTCTCCATCCTTAAGCTACTCCTCCCTTTTTAAGAACTTTCGGGTGAAGCAGTAAGTGTAGCTGCACAAATATAATTTTTCTACTGTAGTAATTGCCATATTTAAATAATTTGGCATGTCAAGTTCTAACTTTAGCATTATAAATTACATTAGTTTGTAGTGTATGAATTGCTATGCCTGTACATTTATTACAGTGAAGCACTACAATTTCCTGATGTTCTTAACTTTATTAATAACAAAAAAAAATACTCCCTTTTAACAAAAGGCTTTTTTATACAATATTTCTTTCTTTAGGGTGAAGATGGCTTTCCAGGATTTAAAGGTGATATGGGCCTTAAAGGTGACAGAGTAAGTATTTATATAGAAAAACACAGTGCTTAGAAAGAATAACTATTGTTATCATGAGAAGATTACGTCAAACTCATTTATAGTTAGTTTAAAAAATGCAGCAATCATTTTTACTCCTGGGTATGGACAAATTTAGGGCCAGAGTCTCAACTACTGTGAATCACTGCTAACAGTGGAACTATGCCAATGTTCTGGCCTTGGGCTTCAAATGATATTAACTCAGCAGTGCCACCAACAATGTAATTGTTTATCAACTCTGATTCATATTTTCCCAACTAAGCCAGGTAGCTCACGTTACACCAGATTAATCCTCCTTGGCCAGTTTCTGATTGGTATAAATCAACCAGTGTAATACTAGTTCCTATACTTCTTCCCAATCCCTATCCAGGGAAGCCTGCTGACAGTAGCCCCCGAATAACTGGTTTATCCAATTGACTCAAATAACTGCTGTGGAAAGGTATGCCACATAAGTACTGTCCTTCCATTGGACTACCATATCATGTTTATCAGAGTTTTAGGGGGGCAGGCAAATACAGATGGACAGCTTCCAACCAAGAATTGCCTTAAGATTCAAGGTGTCAAGCTGGAATCTATGTACAAAACTTCTGAAAATACTAATTCTGGATAATGTAAATACATTATGTCCCTAAACATTAGTATTTTGTTTTATTTTCTTAATTTTCTTCTATGTTTGCTGAAATCTTGTGTTTTAATTTAATGTTTATTTTGTCAAGTTGGTGATGGGCAGTCCAGTTGTTTCATACAGTGCATATTGGCTAGAGCACTGTCAGTATCTCAGTACTGTATTTCTTCACATGCAATACACATCTTTTTTTCCAAAATTCAGCTACAGAAAATTGACATGATTGTTATAAGAGAGGAAATACAGTTCATAACAGTTTCTGCCTCTGCAGGGAGAAAGCAAAAGTAACTCTGCTTAAGAAGCACAATAAGTATGTAGGTCTTCCTAGCTGGTTACTATGGATAATTTCTCTTCCCCCAAAGCAGAGACTCATGCTGCCAAAACTGTTACTCAGTTACTTATTGCTTATCACCAATATTTTCAAAGAATGTTTTTTATTAGTTTATTCTGCCTTTCACAGATAATGTGTATCTTATTTCAGAGTGAGTTCTATGCAAGAAAATATGGTATTTACATGTTATTAATTTTAGGGAGAAGTAGGTCAGTTGGGTCCACGAGGAGAAGATGGCCCAGAAGGTCCTAAAGGTCGAGCAGGTCCATCAGGAGACGCAGGTTCAGCTGGTCCAGCTGGTGAAAAGGTCAGTAGTTGTCAGCATATGTAAGGAATCTTTGTGTCCTAAGAGGGTTTGAACCTAAGACCATCAGCTTCTTTAAATAAATGTCTTTAGTTATCAAAGAGCAGGAAGTTAGTATACCTGCTGAGGTGAGCCACTAGAGCATTTACACTAAACACATGTTAGAAATGATTATTAGTAAGTCTACACAAAAGTGTTACAGTATACTACAATGTAGTACTATTGCTTTGCTGGTAAATAATATAGCTAAACTCCTGTCCCTAGGCATTTACATTGCACTCTATTTAAGAAAAAATATGAAGCAAAGAAAATAAATGGACACAAAATTGGACTGTGGCAGTGCTGGAGAGCCTGTTGACATTCAAAGACTATGCAGAATAACTGGAGGAGGTGAAATATGTTGGTGTATGGCAAATGGGAAGAGGAAGGTTGTTTTAACTATAAGTGAATGAAAAGAAAGTAGTTGTGGAAGAGAGAGAAAAGGGGCTGCTAAAATGCAGGAGGGACATTCAACAGAGGAGAAAGCAAGGACTGTGATATTTGCAAGGTATAATAAAGTAGAAACTTGAAAGGGAAGGTGAAGATCCTGAGCCTGCTGAGAGAAACAAGTCAGGCCAGCATTTTAGAGTTGCGCAAAAGATAGTAAGCCTATTTCATGGAGGATTTTGAGATTTTCAAATTCGGCTCATTCTGAATTGGAACACAAATCTGAACAGTTCAGAATTCTTCAGGAAAGAAAATTCTGGGGGGAAATACCATTTTGAATTGAGCAAAACTAGAGCTGGTCAGAATATCCTCAATAAAGCTGAAAATGCTGTTTTTGGTATTTTCTATTGGAAAATATTGGTCTGTCAAAATGTCTCAAAAATGTTTATTTTACCAAATTTTTATTTTGGATGAAAAATAGAACCATGAAAAAAAATTCTGGAAAAAAAATTGACAGACATTTTGTTCATGATTTTACTTATTTATTTAAATAAAAATAAGAAATTAAAATTAATTTTGAGCAAAAAAATCCAAATATTTTATCCAAAAATTATTGACAGTAATAATTGCCCTCCCTCCTCCCCCCATACATGCTTTCTCATAAATTAAACTTGGCCAATCAACACAATTTAACAAATTACTCAATTGTAACAACATGACATCTTAGAAAAAAAAATTCAGGCATCTCTACTTTTTAATCCAGGTTCAACCTCAGTATGATCTAAGGAAGTAATTTCACCTTTTTATCTGTTTCTCCCTCTTTAAGATAGGGCTAAAAGTATTTATTCTGCAATTCTGCACATGTAATATGGAAATTAATTTGTGTGCGCAAAGTATTTGAATATATATAGGTCTGTGAATACCCTTTATATTAATAATAGAATTGATTTTTCCTTTGATTTGGAAAAAGGAACAAAGAGAAAGGAGAATATTTTATAAGGAAGTCCTGTTTCATTATAAACTGCTGCTTGTCATAAATATAACATTACTGTTCATAAAGATTTATTTATGTGGTGTACTACAAGTTCAAGAAGAGGTTGTGTTTATGACTTGATACTGAAGTCATTCATAAGCTGTCATGAAAGAACATATCCTAAAAGTCAGTTCACTCATTTCAAAAAGAGGTTTATTTCAGCTTTGCTTAACTATTGGGAGCTATTTAGGAATTAATGTTCCCAAATATGTTGCAAAGTATCTTGCCAGCTGCTAACAAGGTCATGAATCAAGAACATTTTTTTAAAAAAAGGATGTCCAGAGCTATTTTCCTGCATAGTTGAGATCAGAATATCACTTTTTATTCAGTTGTAACAGGATCAGTGAATCAATCCCTTTATAACAGGATAGGAAATTAGGGCGTTTATACACGTGCTCTGAAAGTGGGGGCAGGGATGCTT
The DNA here is from genome assembly GCF_030867095.1 of Alligator mississippiensis. Taxonomy (NCBI): domain Eukaryota; kingdom Metazoa; phylum Chordata; order Crocodylia; family Alligatoridae; genus Alligator; species Alligator mississippiensis. The sequence continues at coordinate 73,127,883 of NC_081828.1, forward strand.
TAAGTACAGCAGCTCCAAGAGCTGCTGTAATTAAAGTGCCGAGAGTATCACATGTATCATCACCCCCGCACTGAAAAATGGCGATGGGGCAATTTTAACTGAAGCTCGTTGAACAAGCTTTGGTTAAAGCACCCCCGTCGCCATTTTTCAGCAAGGGGACACTGATGCACATGACACTGGAGTCTGCTAGGGCACAGTAATTACCATGCTTCAGCAGACTTGATTAACTGAGTCTCTGTGACATGCTGTACTTACAGTGCATCAGAGCAGCCTCACTGCTTGTGTATAGATGCCCCAAGTTTCTACTATAGCATGTTCGAATCTTCCTGTATTTTCTGCCTTCAACCAGTTCTGATAGCACTGAAATGCAGTACCAAGACAAGCTAGTCTCAATATACCTGACCTGGCAAAAATATGAAAATCTTAGGATTCTTGCTGGAAGGCATATTGTTCTTATTAGATTTCTAGATGATTACACAGTCCAAAGATACTTGCAGTATAGCCCCTCCACAGCTTTCTAAAGTTACATTAAAATCTTCATATTGTAAGAAGTATGAAATTTGGGACATTTTATCTCCTTTTTGCTTTGGAGCCTTGTCAGTATTTCAAGTTTTCGAGTTGTAATCCTGAACTATGAAGTCTAGAAAGAATTTATTGAAATCTGAGGTTCTCACAGAATCTCATGACTCTGGGGACTGAGATTTCAAAACTTTAAGGAAAGCAGCAGATACCAGGAGAGTTTTGGCAAAATTGTTGGAGTTGGCAATCCTGTTAGCTTAGTTTAAATAAGCCTCTGAACTTTGTATTCCATTTGTATAGATATTATACCATATGGTGCAGATCCCAAATCAAACACCAGTTTGGGGGTGGGGGAGTAATGAGAGTGGGTATCAGGGACTTGCCTAGTGTTCAGTGAATGAAGGGAAAATCCTTACTCTTCATAGCAGGGAGTGGCTGCAGAAGACCTCTGAGGGTGGTGCTACAGCCCAGTGACTCGAATAATTGACATGAGCTCTGTATACTTCTCTAGAGCTGTTGGGGGATACAGAAACTATCCCATGCCTCATTCCTGCCATGCACTGGAAGCTTCATAGCATGTAGAGGGTGCATAATTTGAACAACTCCCAAGGTGGTCCTTCTGTCTTCCCAGCTTTCACATGGTTCTATTTCACTGGAACCCTCTTCCAGGTGGTAGAATTGCTCATATAATGAAATGCTGCAGATACTGAAGAAAGGATGAGAAGCAAGTATACAGGAGTTTGGATAAAGAACAAAATACAGTTGTTTGGTCTTAATGGGAGCATCTATGTAAGACACTGATTGTGCAGTAGCCTAATAACAGTAGTGTGTCACCACACAGACAGTGCTAATAAGCTACTGCACAGTATTATTATTAGACTACTGCATAGTGCCATCACTCAAAAGGCATTCATCAGCACTACCTTGCAGTAACTCCAGTTACTGTTAACTTATTTAGTGCATGCTAATACAAGTACTAAATAAATGCACAGTAACCACTATGTAGTAGCGTCTCATGTAGACACACCCACTGTCATTGAATGTGGTGGCAACAGTCTTAGTGACCTTAGCAGGGTTTGATAAAAAAATGTATTCTGTGAAACTTTTCAAATCATTTATTGCATGCAGCTAGATTTAATGTGACATTAAAATCTAACTAGTAGTGTGACAACTATCATAGAATCATAGAAGTAGGGTCAGAAGGGACCTTGTAGATCTTCAAGTCCGACCCCCTGCCGGGGCAGGAGGAAAACTGGGCTCAATTGACCCCAGTCAGGTAGGCATCAAGCCGCTTCTTAAAGACCCCCGGGGTTGGAGCCAGCCCCACTTCCCTTGAAAGTTGGTTCCAGATCCTAGCTGCCCTGACTGTGAAGTAGTTCTTATGAATGTCTAATCTAAACCTACTCTCCAACAACTTTGTGGGCGTTATTTCTTGTTATCCTGGGGGGTGCTAGGGGAAACAAGGTCTCCCCCAAACCCTTCTGGTCCCCCCTAGTGAGTTTATAGATGGTCACCAGGTCCCCCCTCAGCCTTCTCTTGTGAAGGCTGAACAGGTTCAGGTCCTGTAGCCTTTCATTGTAGGGTCTGCCCTGCTGTCCCCGGATCATTCAGGTGGCCCTCCTTGGGACCCTCTCAATATTGTCCACATCCCTCTTGAAGTGGGGTGCCCAGGACTGGACACAGTTCTCCAGCTGTGGCCTGACCAGTGTGACATAGAGGGGGAGGATCACCTCCTTGGACCTACTTGAGATGCAGCTGTGGATGCATGATAAGGTCCAGTTAGCCCTGTCGACCGTGACCTCACATTGTCAGCCCATGTTCATCTTGGAGTCAGTGATGACTCCAAGATCCCTTTCTGCCTCCGTGCTCTCAAGAAGGGAGTTTCCCATCTTATAAGTGTGCTGCCGGTTACTACTGCCCAAGTGCAGCACCCTGCATTTGTCAGTATTGAAATGCATCCTGTTTTTGTTAGCCCACCCCTGCAACCTATCCAGGTCTTTCTGCAGTCTTTCCCTCCCTGTTAACGTGCCCACCTCACCCCAAACTTTGGTATCATCAGCAAATTTGAGCAGGTTGCTTTTCACTCCATCGTCCAAATTGCTGATAAAGAAATTGAACAGTGAGAGCCCAAGGACCAAACCCTGGGGGACTCCGCTGCCCACTTCTCCCCAGGTCGAATATGACCTGTCCACCACCACCCTCTGAGTATGACCCTTCAGCCAATTAGCAGTCCATCTGACTGTGCAGGCATCGATGCCACAGTTGCCTAGTTTTTTAATGAGGATGGGGTGGTCAACAGTGTCAAAGGCCTTGCTGAAGCCCAGAAAGACTACACCCACGGTGACACCTGCATCCAATGCTTTTGTGACCTGATCGTAAAAGGCAATCAGGTTGGTCTGACATGACCTGCCCCTAATGAAGTCCTGCTGGTTGCCCTTGAGCATCATCCCCGATGCCAGCCCATCACAGATGTGCTCCTTGATGATCTTCTCAAAGACCCCAGGATTGAGGTAAGACTGATGGGCCTATAGTTGCCCGGGTCCTCCCTCCTCCCTTTTTTAAAGATGGGGACCACATTGGCTATCTTCCATTCATCTGGCACCTGGCCCGAGCACCACAAGTGCTCGTAAAGCCGTGCCAAGGGCCCAGCAATAACCCCTGCTAACTCCCTCAACACCCTGGCGTGGAGAGCAACTGGACCTGCTGATTTGAACACGTCTAGCCCCTCCAGGAGCACTCTAACCCGGTCCTCCTCAACCTTAGGTCTTGAGGCATTCCCCTCAAGTCCGTCTTGAATCGCGGTGGGGGAGTCCCGGTCCCTGCACAAGAAAATGGAGGTGTTTATTATCTTTATAAACAAATGATCTCTTCTTTTAAAAGCGTCTCTCAGCAAGCATCTATAAGCCTCCTTGAATACAATTATATACATTTATAGTTACATAAAAAAGTCTTTATTTCATCAGGAATAAACAATTTTAGTTTCCATGTAGAAACTCCCATCTTTTCCAGCATCCCAGATCATTGCTGGAGTATAACATTATGTTTCATTCCTATGAATTATTATTGAGGAATGATGTGTCATCTTATGGTTTAGACCTTTGAAAGGCCAACCTTCTTCTTCAATCTTCTTTTATTTCAGTAATATATAAAAAAAGAAGAAAACAAAACAAAACAACCCCCTCCTCCCCAAGCAACACTGATGGCCATGTTATCGTGATAACACTGTTAAAAGATGTGCAGTATCTTAATCCTCTGTTTCCAATGTCAGTAGGTTAAAGTCTAGGAAGAACCCTGGGATGATGCCTTGACATCACTGAAATCACCAGAGAACTCCATCTACTTCAATAGTATTAGGATTTTATCCTTGATATTGAGGTTTTGGGAGCAAAGCGAGAATATTTGAGGCAGGGTGATAAAACTCATAAACTAGTAAATAATATAAGTTGTAGAAGACAACAATTATATCTAAAGCAATGAGTAAACTACTTCAAACTATATTTTTTTACAGGGTAAACTTGGTGTTCCAGGATTGCCAGGTTATCCAGGAAGACAAGGTCCAAAGGTAAGTAAGTTATTTGAAAAATATACATTAACTGGTCCGTTATCTAAATTCTTTATAAGGACTTAATAACAGTAAAATATATACTACAAAGGGTTATTTTAGTATAGGTTTGAGAAAAGAACCAACTTGGACTAAGCTAATTAAATTAAATATCTTTCAGAAAATTTTCTTTTCAAAATTAATAAGGAATAAGAAAGAAAAAAATTCAAGAACGTTTCTGGGGGCAGGAGGAGGAGAACAGGGGGGTGGAAGGAGAGAGGGGAGAGACAGAGGCTGAACACAGATATCCTATCTTTGAATTGTTTCTCAGATGTGACACAGTATAGTTAAGGATTCCCTTAGCCCTTTTAGCTGAACTGAATGGTCCCTCAGTAAAATATTCAGCTTTGCTTTAGTCTAAGTTCTTGGATGTGTTTTAGCTTCCAGATTTTAACTGATAATACCTCCAGGCTGGCTAAGTAAAATATTTTTTATGTCTATGGCCTACATTTTGGCCCTTTCATTTTACCTAAATGAACTCTCTGAAGAATATTTGTTCACTGAATGCTCTGTTAATGAAAAAGACTCTACAGTCTAAGGGAAGTATTCATGAAGAATATTCACCTTGATAAACAGATCTTTCCTTTCTTTTGCCTTTTAACCCAAATGTCTGAGATTTGAGTCTTTCTTTTTGTTCTCCTTTACATCAGAACTCTCTTTTGAAAAGTCTTAAGATGAAAGAGGTTTTACATTATTCAGTTCTAAGAATAAAACAAAAAAAAAAAGAATAAAATGTACACTTCAAAGAAAATTGACAGATTTTTCTCAATACAGACGTCATCAGGAATTTCATTATATTAAATCTTCCCCATGTTAAAACCTGATTAGATTGCAAGCTACATTCACTGTTCACTATTCTAAGAAGTTTAAGCAAGCAGATTTTAAAAAACCGGTAATAACAGCTACTAAGCATTAAGTGTCTGGGGGCTATTTTGGGCTTCATAATATATAGTCTTCACCTATAGTCAAGTTCAAATCAGCATTAGGAATAATGTCAGCATAAAGCCCACATGAAAGCCAGAATAGTTGCTTAAAGAAAATAAGAAGTCTTGTCCCAATATTCACTACTTGTTCATGGTGATTATTTTCTGTCACTTTTTGCTTTTCATTACTTTACTACTTTGTTCAGTTCTTAGACTCCTGCCATTTATAAGATCATTTTAACTTTATTTTTTTCTCCAGTGTAGTCCTTCCTCATTAGCTTGATTGCAGGAAGTTCTTAGTGTACTGCACATATGAAATATTTATAACTAAGCCTCTGATGCCAATGTTGGAACAGTTTATGAGTGTGTCTATTTTTCTCCCTTATAATTATAAAAGATTTTAAGGGCACATTGGGTCTTGAGACAAAGTTAGACATTGTTCAGATTTTACATCCCCTGAAGTCTCATCTAATGAAAATAATTTAAAACACAAAAAGTTCCTTCTTGCTTTGTTCATTAAAAGCACCACCTCTAGGGCTATCTGACTCCAAAGACAATCCAGTTAGTGGGTAGCTGGAATGATTTGTTGGAAATGAAATTTATTGAAAGTGAACCCTGAAAATCTTATAAAAGAAGTGACAGAAAATGATATTAAGTAAAACTGAAAAGAGAAGTAGTAATTCTTATATTCTGGAAACCAGTGTTTTAGATTGCTTTTAACATATTGCTAAGGTGATTTTTAAAAATTGTAACTGGTTATACACACAAAGATGAGATATCGCAGGAAGAAGCCTGAGCAGAATGTGTCTCATACTTTTGCAGCCAGAATGCACCAATATACCCATGACTTTTAATTTTAATATCTTGAAAGTAAATTTTATCAGGCCATAATGAACTGGCATGGTAACAGCTGACAACGAAATGCTCCAGAATTGTAGGGCAGAAGTAAAAAATGGACAAGGATTATTTGGAAAGCAGAGGAAAACACAAAAGAGGAAAGGGTAGAAATATCCTTAAAAGCAGCTGTACATATTAATTCATGTCATTTCTTCTCTCTGTAACCATATTGAGGTGGTGGAAGGAATGGTTGCAGTTATAGAAAAAGGATATCAAATATTCCCTTGATATTCACTAAATGTTATCTGTTAAAACACACAAAAAAAGTATTTTTGCCGTCAGAGCCAAAACGACCTATGACCAATTATCTAAGTTGCACCGTGTACAATTAATTATCTAAGTTGCACCTTGTACAAGTTTGTATAATCAGTGTGCAAATGTCATAGATAAATTTCATAAGAGTATCCAGTGGCCCAATTTTGATTGGAACACAGGAATAGAAACGAGCAATTTTCCACTCATATACCAGCATGAGATAATACATTGTCATCCTGAAATAAGATCAGATTTACAAACTGGAATGCTGGGAATATGGGACACAGTGGAAAGGTAGTTAACATATCTTGTTGAAGATTAATAGATCTGAGTTTCAGTCCCACTTTGGAGGCTGCCCTAAATCAACTCTGCTGTAAATGATCCCTAACCATTCATGCTATGGAGTTAAAGGTAAGCAGACAGGATGCTAGTCACATCATTCTCTTAGGTAAAATTGGCTCCAAAAAGCATTGTGACTTAAACACATACCAGGTGTATGGGCTAACAAGCTCAGGAAAGCATTTGACCTTGGTCCTGGGTACAAAAATAAAATACCAAACGCTGATGAACCAATTTGGAATATCACCAACTGATGGTAGTGAATGATCCAAAAGGAATCCAACAGTTTCAGGCTGTTGTTTAATTAGAGAAGCAGAAATATCATCTTCAGTGTAAAGAAAAATCTGTTTCCTGATTCTCCACCCCTTTGAAATCTGAAACGTCACTTACTGTGCAAAGTGACTACTATGATTACATTTTGATGTGTTTTTTAACAACTTTATTGCACTCTAGTTAAAAAAGTATAAGTTATTACACAGGTGTGAAGCAGCAGAAAATGGATCATTTTTCTTTCTTATGAGATGATGAAGTTATTTCTAGCGATGATTGATGCTTCTTTCCTAATATTAACAACAAAAAATGCAGATTTATTAAACCCTTTCTTATTTATTATTATGAAATATAATAGCTATTGTTTATGTTGATGTTTTTAATGCATTCAGGACTTGAGGCATCATGGTAAGTTAATTTATAGATATAAATCAGAGATGGTACCATTAAAAGAGATTTTCATTGAACTAGATGTACATTGTGTATCAATTTAGTAATCAGCCCTAGATCCAGAATGAATACCAAATGTACTGTAGTGTTCCCTTAGATATTTTATAATATTTGTATTCCCTTTCCATATAGGGATCCACTGGTTTCCCTGGATTCCCAGGTGCCAATGGAGAGAAAGGTGCAAGGGTATGATACGCTGACTTTTTTAATGCTTTATTAACTATTTAAATGCTTTATTAACCACTAAATGATATCATAGTGTGACAGAACTGAACCAAGCAAAACGTGTTTCTTTAGATAAAACAGACTTTATAGCTACATGAAATATTATCAAAATCTGTAAGATTCCTCATACTTCAAAGCATCAACCCAACTACTCTAAAACTTGCACAGAAAGATTTTTTGGTAGGTTATTCCATAATTATACTTGGGGGGCGGGTAGAGATTTTGTCTCTTTTGAAGCATCTATTATCAGAGAGAGAAGAGTGGACTGGATGAACCAATGGCAAAGATTATTTTCCCTTAGCTGTGGATTATCAAGTTATGATGTAGTGTACACTCCAGGGAACTTAACTTTAATTTTCTATGCATTGATTTACTAAAAGTAAAACATGTCATAACCTGGGCTTTGAAAATATAAAATATAGCAAGCAGCATGAAGAGCATTTATTAACAAATAAATGCAAAATGTCAGCTTTTGCTGCTTTGTTTATTTGAAGCAGGTGGGGGGAAATCTATTTTTCAGGGTCTCCAACTACTGTAAAAATGAGATGTAGGCTAGAAAGATCACTGCACTGCTATGTGTAAAGTTCAACTGGATGTAGCCGATCAGGTTGTTAGAAAACTGATGAAATTATCAGAAATGAAAGGATGACTTGGAATTCATAGGTCATGACAGCGCAGTGTGGCATTAAGCCAAACTGAAGTAATGTATGTCATTACTGTGACTACCAATCCATTTTATTTAGCAGTATAAAAACACAAGTGCAGATTTACCACTTTAAATATATCATTTATGAGAGGCAGTTGAATTTTCCATTTGCTTCTGGAGTTTTTTTTAATTGTTTTCATTGACACAAAAGCATATTATTATTGTGACCAGCCACAAGGAATGGAGAACAATGTTCAAACCATCCTTTTAGGATAAAGCAGCATTAAAACACTCTCCTAATCAGCAAGTTAGCTTAATAAAGTTGAAGCTGTAACTTCAAAGCAAGACTTTAAAATATGAAATCTAAGAATGTTAAACATTCATCAGGTGTTCATAAAGCTTTCAGTTCAGCTAAGCATTGAATCATGTATTAAACACATTTAAGTTAGTAAAGTTTTTGAGTGCTTTACTGAATAGGGACAAACTTCTAAGTTGGAATACAATTAGTTAGCTTTTGTATGTAACAGTTATATATGGTAGAATTGTCTTAAGGTCATAATCATAGGTCAGGACTGCATTATGCTATGCCCACATATACTGAAAAGACAATCCTTGTCTCTAAGAGCCTTCAGCCCCAGTAGTACTATAGTAGTAAAATCTTCATTGTTTAAAGTGCTGTGAGATAAGAATAAATAAAACAATTGAAGTAAGCATTTAACTGTTTTAAAATGAAAGAGAATTTCATACTAAGACAGCAGTTTTGGGTTGTCATTGCTGCTGCTGTTTGTTTTTTAGTTTGCAATTTAGGTTTTAACAAATAGCAGTTACAAACCTTCTTCTTCAATCGGGGGAAACAGTTTCTTGAATGTAAAGCTTCTTCATATGTAAATCCACTGCAAATTTAATATAAAGCCTAGCTTAAGGAAAGTGTTTCCCATAGTATTATATTTATGAAAGATATATTGGAACTACAAGTGAAGATCCAGTTTTTGGTGTAATTTTGTGCTTCTGATGCAAATGATGTGATTGTTATAAGCAGGGATAATAGTCCTTGCTCCCTACTTTGAAGGGGTGACATCTGCCCTTTCCTCTTTGCCAGTGGAGCAGCTCCGGGGTAGTAAGGTTGGCACAGTGGGCATGTTCCCAGGGAGCTCTAAGGAGGAATTCTGGCTGTTCCAGAATTCTCCTCAGAGGCGACTTGAGCAGGGTACGGGACCTGGGGCAAATCATCCTGTGTGGTGCCTCGCCCCCAGATGCAAGGAAGCCAGTGGTGGTTTCAGTGGTGGGAAGGAGGGGAATGGCGAGCGGCCAGAGGAGCCAGATTTGGTGGTGGTTTCAGCTTGGGGGGTTGGTGCTGAGTGGCTTTACGTGTAGCCAGTGGCAGCGTGGAGTCGCTGCAGCTGCTCCACCTTCCTCCGTGGGGCTCCCCAAAGCATGGGCCCCAGGGCGGTCACCCCGATTCACCGCCCTCCAGGGACGGCCCTGGGCTTAGTCCGTCATACCTTCCTTAGCATGGTCTAGTACTTAAGGCAGAATTTAACATGGAGACAAAGGAAAATATCCTAAGAAATTGGTAAATGATTGGTTTTATTAAGAACCTGTTTATTTCAATTAAAATGCAGAATGGATAGTTAAAAGATAAAATAGCATGTCATCCTATTATGATGATGAGTTTGGGCTTTCTTTGGCAGGGTTTACATGGCAAGCCCGGTCCGAGGGGACAACGTGGACCAACAGTAAGTATTTTATGTTGTGTTTTCAAAGGAATTCTGATATTTGCATATAAATTGTCACCTCTGCAGCCCTGTGAAGAATGATGCAACTCACATGTGCTCTCATACCTGAAAACTCTTCGTGTTTGCTGTGTCAAATATATAGGGTCCACGAGGCTCAAGAGGCCCAAGAGGTCCCACTGGAAAACCAGGCCCTAAGGTAATTGTAAGACACTATCAACTGATTTGCTGCAAGTGCTTTTTCATAAGGAAAATGTAAGATTTACCTTTGAAAAAATTATTCTTTGATTTCCTAGGGCACTGCAGGCAATGATGGCCCCCCAGGACCACCAGGCGAAAGGGTATGTCACTTAGATAACTGTTGCTCAGATAATTCTTTCCAGCCACTTATCTTTGAAGGTTTGGTTTTTTTTTCCCCTTTTCTTTTGTTTTAATATTTTTCTTATGGCTTTGTATTTCTTTGGCTTAGACTGGAAGCATTTGGGCCACCACACTATGACACAAGAAAGGTTTTCTTAACGATGCTGTCGTTCCTGCAAAGCTAGAAACTTGTTCTTTTGCTCTTAGTTTTGTATCCCCAAGAAGCTAAAAGAACCGTGTGGACTTTTGGTTGTATATCCCTGATAATTTTGAGATTTGATCTCTGTTACCATCCTCAACACAGCTCCAGTAGATTCATGGGTTTTCAAAAGAACTCACCCCTTCCCTTTCCATTAGAAACTTATTTTTTTATCCTAATTAGTTAAGAATTCCCTTTAACATATTTTCTGTATACTTGTTGCTTCTTATTACATTACACTCAATACAGAGTGAAATATGCTAAGTTTATTTCTTCAACAGCATATATGGAAAATATTTATAAAATTGGTTTCTAACTTCAGGACAAGAAATATAATTCTAACAGCTAAATGAAAATGCTCTTTGAGGTATTTTAAAGTGGCTTAAGCCAAATGACTTCTTCCTTTCCCAATTTCCAAATGAACATTCTGGTGGCTTGTTTCCATATTGCTTTAGGAAGCACTTAAATGTTTGCCTTTTAATTTAAAAGAAAAAAATCTTTGCCATATACATTTCAGCTAGGCATTTAAGCATGTATTAAATACTTAAAATCAAACATATGTTTGAGTGCTGTATTGAATAAGGACAAAATTCTGAGTTGGAACACAATTAGCTAGCTTTTCTGTTCTCCCTATGACCTCCAGAATCTTGAATTCCAAGGTGATCAAGGGCCGTGTCTACATGTGACACTACTGTACAGTGGTTACTGCATATTTATTTAGTACCTGTATAAACAGGTACTAAATAAATGGGCAGTAACCTGAGTTACTGTGCAGTAGTGCCAACAAATGCCTTTTTTGTGATGGTAGCATTTCATCATGGTTTTTGCCATGTGACACTACTGCTACTGCGCAGTAGTATCAGGCTATTGTGCAGTCAGTATCTCATGTAGACATGATCAAGACGTTGTTTTTTTAAGCAGTGTAGAATCTTGCTTAAGGCTATCTTATCTGCTATACTATTTGGGAGGGATGTCTGGATTAATAACATTTGCTGATCAACAGTAAACAATCTTCCCTGGGGATGTGTGAACAGTTAGTAAGAGCAGTGCCTGAAATAAATGTCTTAGTTACCAGAAAAAGTGAGTGTAGGTAAGGATGGCTTCTGGGATGAGGGCTGCAGATCAAGAGTGTATGATAAATCTGAAATCAGGAGAATGTGCAATAAGTGGAAATGCTTTTTTAGAAGCTGCTTTTTAGAAATTTTGAATTTCCACTGCCTACGTGTCTGCAAGAACTGAAACAACCACAGGGAATTTTCCACTGTGTCTGTTTGTCTCATCTCTACTAACTGCAGACAGTGTGCGTCAGCTTCTAAGAAACATCTACTTCTATTATGAAATATGCATGACTGTATGCAAAAGGAAAGGTAGATGTCCAATTTCTTCTCTCAAAAAAGGATGGCAAACTTTTTGGTTGAAAACCATTAAATATATAAAGAAAAATGAATAATAAATATATGTGAACGACGGTTTCTGTTAAATGAGTCTTTATCTGTCTTGTAACTCAAATCGAAGTTCCTTGGAGTAGATGCTTACCTAAAAGCTTAACAGAGTGACTGATGAACTAGGAGAATAACTGGAACAGAGGGAAGCAGTAAGATGGAGCTGGGGGTTAAGGCAAAGGTTAGAATGATAGATGGGAGCCAGTACAAAAGGGAGGGCTATATGTAACAAGTGAGTGTCCCTGGGCCAGTCTAACTGTAGGCCCACCCACTTGCTTTAGGGCAAACTGCCTGCCTACTTTTCCTGCCACACTTTTGATGATTTTAACGATGACAATAAGGTGGGAGGCTATCCATTTACTTGCCCCGATGCCAAGGGTTTATATACATGGCTCTGACCTCTCCTGTGCCATGTCCCATACCTCACAGATGGCATCCATGTTACCCCAGTGCCTCACACTGGGACCACACTCCAGAGTCTCACATGAGACTCTCACTCTCCACTGAAGCTCTCAGTCACTGTGCCCTAACACTGGGGTCTCATTCAGTCCATTGCCCAGGGCTCCCAGTCTCTACCCATTCAGGGCTCCAAGTGCCCTCTCAACTCAGGGCTTCAAGCCCCATCCCCTGCCCTACACTATACTAGGCAGTGGAGGAAATAGGGAGGAACTGGTTTTCAGGTCATGGTCCAGAGCTGAGTGTAAAGATTAGTGAAATGAGAAATATCTAGAAGTTAGAATGAAAGACAGTTGGAGATCACAATGGAGGGAGTAATGAGTGGAGCAGGAGACTTAATGATGATGATTATGAGTATGAGGAAGAATAAGGCCAGGCAAAGAGCTATAGAGTCCTCTGTATGGAGCTGGTAAGCAAAGATCTAGGAACTGAATCAAGGAGGAGTGAATAGTGAAGAAGGGAAAGATAGACAGATATGAGACACAGCAGAAGAGACATCCATGAGAGGAACTAACTAGTTACAGCCAAAGGAGAAATGTAACAGGCGTACCCTTTCATCTGAGAGTGACCCTTATAGATCATTCATTCAGAGTGTCCGTACGTTCCAAAATGGGGCACAGAATGAAAAGGGAGGAAAGATGAAACTAATATTCCAACTACTAGCTGGTAGGTGTTAACTGTCTTTCCTCTATGGATAACTTAAAGAAAATCTAATGACAAAAAAGGAAATGTAAATTTAACAAGATAGTAGTATTCAAGTAGTTCCTATTCATATGAACCATAAGCCCAGCAACTTGAAATCTGAAGTCCATATTAGGAGTTAAAAAAATGCAAACTTTTTTCATTAGAAAACCTCAGGATTTGAGGATAAAAGTATTGGAGGGATTTATGGGCAAGAAATGGCAACTAGCCTTTGAGTTCATAGATTTCATAGGCTTCATAGTCATTAGGGCTGGAAGGGACCTCAAAAGATTGTCAAATTCAGCCCCCTACCCCAGGGGCAGGAAGTCAGCAGGGATCATAGGATCCCAGCAAGATAAACATCCAACTGTCTCTTGAAGGCATTCAAAGTAGGTGCTTGAACCACCTCTGGCAGCAGTCTATTCCAAACCTTGGGGGCTTGGACAGTAAAGGAGGTCTTCCTTATGTCCAGCCTGAAACAGTCATGGAGGAGTTTGTGACTGTTTGACCTTGTCATCCCTCGGGGTGCTCTGGTGAACAGACATTCCCCCAGATCCTGGTGAGCACCCCTGATAAACGTATAGTTGGCCACCAGATCACCCCAGAGCCTGCACTGTTCCAGTCTGAAGAGTTCCATGGCTCAGCCTCCCATCATAAGGTCTGTTTTCTTGACCTTTGATCATGCATGTCGCTCTCCTCTGCACTCTCTCAAGCTTTTCCACATCCTTTTTTAAATTGTGGAGCCCAAAACTGGTTGCAATACTCTATCTGCAGCCTCACCAAGGCCGAGTACAACAAGTTCTCTGCTTTTAACCCAATACCAGAGAGGGATCAATTAATTTCCTATTTAGGTGAACCAGGTTTACTATTTTTCTTCTTACACTGCCCCACTTTTAAGAGCTTCTGATTTGTAAGCAACTAAAATCTCCTCTGCTGTTTCTGAATATGATACAGGAAAGTGAATCAAGTAATATGCAGTATGGAGTATAGTTAAAGAGGGAGAGGTTTGAAGGTTCAACCTATGGATAACTGTGTATAAAGAGACTTTGGAGATGTACTAGAAAATGTGGATAGTGTTACAGAATCAAGGAAAATGTATATTAGCTCTGGTGTGGAACATTTTCTGGGTAACCAAACCACATGGTTGAGTTTTATTTGCTAATAAATAGTAATTAAATCCTGCCCAGGAACTGGATTCAGTTAAGACCAAATTCTGTCTGCTCCTAAACAAAGAGCCTTTTTCCTTACACAGAGACACACAACACTTTCCTACTGCAAGGGGGAGCCATACTTTTGGCTTTAAGCCAGCATTTCCTTATGTTTCAGGTTGTAATTAATGAGGTTTAAAGGGAATCTAAGACAGTTAGTGCCTTACCACAAGAGCAGAAAGCTGTCATAATTCACAGGAGATGGTGGACTCTGCAGGATTTTTACTTGACATTTTAAGCAGAAATTTCTAGCATATTTTGAAGCTGATCTAGTAAAACCATACAGCAGCATGATATGTAGAGCAGGACCAGTGAATGACTTAGATACACATTTTTGCTGTGTAGCCACACAGAATAAGACAAGGATTCTCTGCTTGCTTTCTTAAAGATGCTTTATTACCTTATGCATGTCTTCTAACAGGTAAAGGTCTTTAAAATTGTGAGACTGGGCCCCATTCAGAATATTAACAGCAAATCCCAGCAGTGATCAAATGGAAAAGGTGTAGTTACTTTTTAGTGAGCGCTTCTAAAATTGACCATCATATAAGCTAGTTCTTTGTCTTATTTTTTCAAACTTTCCAAAAGTATGCAACAAAGTATCATCTTTTTTGGAGATGTGCCCTCTGTGTTGCTAACTTTCTTTCAAAAGCGTAGGGTGCAGACAGAAGTCCAGCATTCTGAATTATAATAATCCCCTGGACCAAACAGAAGTTCACTCTTGGTTCTGGGTGGGGTGGGTGGGGATCTAGCTGCTGGCAGCCAGTGTACACCTGGTTTCCTCTAGCAACAGCCCCTTATCCCTGAGAGCCTGTCCCTGTTTTCAGAAGGGGAGTGGGGGAAAGGAGCACAGTTAGCTCATTCTAGGGGTTTCCCAGCCAGCACTGGAGGGCAGGGTGGGTAAATTGGTGACCCACCTCAGGGAACCTTCCATATACCCACCCCACCCTCCAGCAGGAGGACTGAAAAAACACCAGACTGAACTCCCTCCACTCCCTTTCCCCTCTCCCATTCTGAAAACAGTGACAGGCTAGGAGACAGTGCAGACAGAAGTTACAGAAGACACTGATTTGAAACATCTTCATCTGAACCCTCATGCAATAAGGTTTCAGATTTTCACCAGATCAGCCATTTTTGAAGTGGTGTGCAGCCATGCACTTGTGTTTGGCCACAGCTATAGATTGCTTTCTGTGGTCAGATCCAGGAAAAATTGTCACTTCTGTCTGCACCCATAGTTTTTTAGTGCTACAAAATTAGAATTCTTCTCATTCAACAGATATTGCTAGATGTTGGAAAAATTGTCCAAACATTTGGCAAAGCACAACTGTATTTGATGTGATAAAGGACTGCATATCATGCAGTATGTCATACAGGAAATACCATCAACCTGTGTGTATTTGAATTGCCGGTAGCAATATGTATGTGAAATTCATAGTTGGCTTTATCTTTGCGTCCAAATGTTATCTATAAAACTCATGAGCTAACATAATTGAAGTAAGCTCTTTGGTCTGATGAGACAGCCTCTGGAATAATACTTTACCTTTTGGTTTTTCTTCATGTTAGGGACCACAAGGGCCTCAAGGACCTGTTGGATTCCCAGGACCAAAGGGACCTCCTGTGAGTATCTTTTAAAAGTTACATAATTATTATGCAGATAATTTGCCATAGAAGATTATTAAAGTTGATATTTGAACTATGTTACATTTTGTCGCAAACATCTTAGACTTGATTAATTATAATGTATCTGGGGGAGAATATGTAGATTGCAAACAAGCAAATCTCTTTTAAGATTAAGTACCATTAAGGCTGTGGTAAAACCCTACAGAAATTAGATATTCAAAGCACTGAATGAGATTGTCCAGTTTCTAACTGTTGCAGCTCGTAAGAGATGCAGTATTTGTGTACTGAACTGGGAGTGGGAGTCCTACAAGACCTTTGCACTTCAAAATCAGGGGAAGATGAAATTTTAGCAGGAACTCTGAATTCCCTTTATGTTTTCATATATATATATATATATATATATATTTTTCAGCACATATTTTGTTAGAAGGAAAGGGAAGAATAAAGGACTCCTATTATAGACAGAAGTATCTGAGAAACATGGACCATTAAGGGTTACCATATAAATATTTTAGTTTATATTTAGGGTTTTTTTATATTGCATTTAATATAAATTAGTCCTGAGTATGACTGTAAACTTCATTTGACTGGAGAGCCTGGTGGTAATGTGGCGGGTCTGTGTGGTGGGGTAATTCCTATAAAATACTACATTGCAAACTCCAAAGTAATAAGAGTGTAGGGAGTCTCAAAATCCTAGGCCCACTGCCTTGTGGGTACTCCTTAGCTGAAGAAAGACTAGGTGGCATCACCCTAACAGAAATGTACCCTAGCTGAGGGATTAGGCAGTCAGCAGCAATTCTTACCTACTGCTTTGTGGCAGAAGTTGCAACCATGGAAGCACTAATGTCTGGACTAAATTTGGCCTTGAGATTCTGTTTCAGTCGTCTAAAGTGGGGATGGTAGGTCATAGGTAGCCTCCACTCCTGCGTACTGTTGCCTAGCCATACGAGTCAAAGGTCTTGGTGTGATGGTCTCAGGACTTTGTATAAGCAGATTCATCAGGCACCTAACTAGACCTTATTCATGCACCATGATCCAGAGAATCAACATTTTCTGCTACTAATGTAAATATATACTCAGGGTACATTAAAATGTAAATTATCAACTTGTTTATCAGAGAGAGTCTCCCCCGCCCCCCGCAAGCTGCTGGAGTCTGTCATGTATATCCATCCACACTTTACATACTTCTTTTTAAAATGCAGATTACCAATCTATTAGAATGCAGTGCTCATTTTGTTGTGACTTGTCATTTAAGTCTTTCCAGGTTCTTGTAGAGGGCAGATTTGTTTGGTTATGTTTATAAAAAGTGAAAAAAGGACCTTATCTAGTTGCATGCCCTCTAACCACCACGTAATAATACAAGATGTTTGCTGCATTGGATTCATCCTTAAAGCTCATCTGATTGAACATTTTTTTAAAACTACTGCATGTAAGGAAGACAAATGAAATGCTAGAAACAGCACCAGTATGATCTTGAGAACTCATTTACATGAAATCATTTCCCATAATTAGCTCTTCAAAACCCATTCTGAATGCATATGCACCAAGGAGGCATACACGCTTGGCAGTATTGTGTTCCTCCTATTAGGTGCATGAGTGTACTTGGCTGCCTAAGTGCAATTCTATTCCACCCTGCTCAAGTCCCTAAAAATTTGTTAATGCACCCAGTTTTGTCATACAGCATCATTTTACCCTTAAGTTTACAAAAAAGCAGTAAGGGAGAGGAAGACCTACATATATTTTGTATTGACAGTTTTTTAGGAATCTGAGCAAGGTGGAGCAGAATCAGCCATATGTTCTCTCTCCTTCTGTTACATTTCACCTAATAAATGTCTACATTAATTTAAAACTTTGTACTTGCTGGATACAATATTATTTTAGGAGCCTATTCCTCATGGAAAGTAAGTCTACTGATCTGGATTATTTTTTATTGTTTCAAAACGTAGTGCCTGCTTTGTCATGGTATTATACATATGGTCCATAGTAATTTACTCTGTTTTTAGTTCCACTGAAACCAGAAGTAGGTTGTCCTCTTCTAATACTCCTGGGAGGGAACAAAGGATGGGTGGATTTCTACTTTATGTGACTGGAAAGAATTTTTCCCACCTGTTCTGTGGAACAAGATCGCAGTCCAAAGTCCCAACAACCTGTACACCAACTCTGGCATCTCAGCCTTGCCTGCTATCTTAACATAATAACTTCCTTAGGTTTTTTGCTGTGAAAAATGTTATGTCAGAAAGGTTGCACACCCCCACTCAAGTTATCTTCCCTAGGTAGTAGTTGCAAGGGCAGTGGAATCTTACACACATTTTTTCTTTATCCTTTCCATCGCACATGCATAGGGTTGCCATACGTCTGGGTTTTCCTGAACATGTCTTTTTTTGGATCCTCCGATCTGCATCTGGGGAAGTGGGGAGGTTAAATATGGTCAAATGTCCAGAATTTTGGTCAGCTCAGCTGTGTGATGGGGGTGGGTGCCCACTGGTGCTGGGAGAAGCTGTCCAGGTGCTGGAGGTGCAGCAGTGAACTGCAAGGCTGCCAGGCTGCAGATGAGATGTCTCCAGGGTCCTAGCAACTAACAAGTTCAGTTTAGTTTCTCTGCCTCCACAGAGAAAGCACCCCCAGGATCCTAGCACCTGCCTTTTTCTATCTATTCCTCTTGCAGCAGCATCTGATCACCATGGGGTCTGGGACTGCAACTTGTGGAGGAGGCTGGGTTGTAGGCAGCAGCCCATTGTGGGAAAAAGTTTGAGGGGGGGGGGAGGGGGGATGGCAGCCAGGAGATGAAAGGAGCAGGGGGCTATGGCTTGGAAGTGAGCAGCTGGGGTCTGTGGGTCCAGAGTGCAGGGCAAGGGGCTGCAAGTCAGGAGTGAGGGGCACCAGTAAAGATGGGGGGCTGTGGGTTAGGAGTGAGCATCACTGGCAGAGCCAGGGGTCCCTGGGTCAGAAGTGAGGGACAGGAGCAGGGCTGTGGGGTGGGGGGGCTTTGGTTTGGGATTGAGGGTGAAATGGAATGGGCAGGGGCAGGGCACCAACGTATCACTGCCCCTCACAGTCATATACTTCCCTGCCTCACGTGCAACCGGTGTCTTCTTTTTTGGAACTGGAAATATGGTAACCCTACACAAGCACAGTATAATGTTTGCCCAGGAGAGACCAAAAACTAATTTAATCCCTACACCTTGTCCAGGGCAGGTAAATTAATAGGAAAAGGATGCATTTCCCTCTGTGCTTGGATCTTGGAGGGATAGTGTAGAGACTAATGATGCTGATCCTAGAGTTTGGTTCTGCTTAGAAAGAATAAGAGTTAAAGGAAAAAAATCTTTGATTTCTTTATCACAATATTTGTGCATTTAAAATCATTTTGCCATTTTTGATTCTCCCTATGCTGAACTCTGCCATAGCAAAAACTTCTCAGTAAATCTTATCTTTAAAACAGCTTGCTTTAACTTATGGTTTAGGAACAGGAAACAAATGGCAAATATAGGGACTTGGTGTGAATTTAGAAATGTTAAACATCTGCACAAGCACACACACACGCCACAATTACATAAATAATTTTCCTCCAAATTACAGAGTGAACAGAAAAGTAAAATCTTGAAAAAACATATCAAATAGCTATCAAATGAGTAAAGCTGTCCTGAATGCTGTCCTGAAAGCGTATTTTAAAAAGTCAGAGATATTATTTGGCTCAAATGGTGCACTCTTTCCAGAACCAGAAATAACTAAGAAATCTATTTTTTTTTCTTTTTTTCTTTTTTTTTTATTTCAGGGGCCACCTGGAAAAGATGGCTTGCCCGGGCACCCAGGGCAGCGGGGTGAAACTGTAAGTAACTTGATTTTACTGTTCTAAGCTGTTGTCCATCTGCTTAGTTAATTGTGATTTTTAAAAAGAAAAAGGCAGGAAAGAGAAAATGGATGGCTGCTTTCTGGCTAAAATCATAAGAAAGGGAAAGATGATGTTTGTGGTACATACCTGCATTTGTTTGTGGAACACTAAAAATCCACATCTGACAACATGATTTATCTCTATAATTAAGGGTAAAATGATTTCTGCTTTTGCCCTATTATTAGCTTCACACCGAGCATAAGAATACGATACGGTTAGAGGCAACACAATACTTTGAAGAAGATCTGTCAGAAACAACATAGCATTTCCCTTTGTCATCAAGTGCCATGTAACAAGGCAGAATAAAACTTGCAACCTAACAATTTAGCAAAATAGAATCAAGACTGATAGGACCAGGAAAGCAGAATTGTTTGGGATTTCTTGCTGGAAGGACATCCATTTAGGCAAGTGATACTTTCCAGAAGGGCATTGCGTTTAAGTTGCAAAACTCCTGAAGACTAATGGAATAAAACGTGGAGATTTAGTTGAAAATAAAAAAAAATATATCATTTAGACTGGAATTGTTTAAGGAATCTCTACCATTGTAGCTTCTAAGGACCTAATCCAAGCCAGAGAGATTTGTATATAATTCTTAGGATATGGATAAAGATTTGAATGAACCAGTACAGTAAAGTGTAGTAATTGTCAATGTGTAGAAGGCCTTTTAGACTCCAGCTTCAGAATTGTGGAAGCCATTGTGAGGCTGCTGAAGGCAAATTATTAGTCTGGGGAATCCTCTTTGACAAATTACAAGGACAAGTTCTGCTCTTCCCTTAAAAACAGAGGAGTGTAATATCAAGCAGTGCAACGATTCCACCTGTGTAACCAGTTATAGTCACCAACACTATGGCCTCATTTTACAATCCTTACTGTATCTGGGAAGTGCTTTTATGCCAGTTTTGAAAGGAAATACTAACCAGAAATGTTCTTCTGGCTGTTGTTGTTACTCACTGAAAAAAAAATCCATCTTCTTGAAAAGCCATTGTCTACTGAAGGAAACATATCTTTATAATGGTGAATCAGGCCCTAAGAAGCAAAAGTTATGATCCTTCCTTAGGCATCTTTTAATTTTGGTGGGAGCTATGTTCAAATCCATAGTATGGAATTAGGCTGAGGGTGGGATCCACATTTTAATGAGAAATATTTTAGACTCTTTTTATCATTTATAATGGATTCCTAAAGTTTTCAATTTTTCCTGTTAAACTAATATTCTAAATAAATGACAAATCTAGAGTCAAGAAACAAATAATATTTATCTCCTTGGAAGTGACTTCTAAGTTTCGCTGAAGTCATCTGATGCTAATAAAGAGGCATCAGCTCCATAAGTAGCCGGCACCTCTCCAGTTTAGTTAGTATTTTCCATTTTCTGTAGAAATTAACCATTTTGTCTTGCTGTTTTCAACTAGTTTTTTCTTCTTCTCTACAATTTATTCAGCTTTAAGGAATTGTTGCAAAAATCAGATGAGAATATGCCTTATTTGCTTATATTCATGCTTGATGGAATAGTTAAATGCTAGTGAGCACGCTATTCTTAAAGCTGTGAATAGTAGAGGTTTTCAAGGGATTTTCAGAGACTATGGCTCGAGTTCAGCACTCCTTTCTCTTCTTACCCAAGCAGCACTTCTATATAAGGCCCAAAAGCCACAACTAGTATAGCATCAGATTGTATCTGGATTTCTTATGGATACATAAGAGAGAGGGATGAAGGACACAGAGTCCTGATGGAACCTCTGCATGGTAAGGCAAAGACTGCATTGTCCTTAGGTTGTGTAACTATGAATCTCTTCCAATGCTGAGTTGTTTCTAAGTCTACAAACAGACATCAAATTTGTCCCAGGATATACCATGTTATTCAAGGTCCAAGTGCTCATTCAGATGTTCATATCCATTGGCCTGGCATATGTCCTAAAAAGATTTATGGGTAAGAAGTACTGACAGTTTACCCCAGGACATTTCAAAGCATGTCTGAATGGTCACCCTATGATTTCATCCTGGAATCAATAGCAGAAATGTGGCAGTGCATTCAGCTTGCTCACCAAACCCTGATTAAAAGGGTGATGTTTGTCCATGCCAGGCCCAGGATAGTTATATTCTGGGACAAATGGAAGCTCAGCTTGTCCAGGGATGAATGGAACATCTATTCTGAGCCTAAACGGCACCAATAAACATGCAGACAAATAAAGTGAAGATACCAGAGAATTTTTTAACTAGTTATACAGCTCTTGAGAAGGAACTGGAAATGCAGGAAAATTTGGAACTTTCTGAAAAACTGTCCCAACTACATTAACATTAATGTACATTCTCTCCTTTTGATTTCTATCATTTCAAGTTCTCACACACTCCTTTTATCACATTCATCCTTTACTTCCAAGCTCTATTGAAAAATACATATATGCAGCACTTCTGAATCTCTATTTCATTAAATTTTTTTTTTTCTTTTCTCCCCAATCCCATCTGTGCCTTTCTTCATATAACCATTTGTCAGGTTTGGCTTTGTGATTCATGATGAATATGTGTAAAAATATATATTTCAGCTGAGTCTCAGCAGTATCACTTACGCATTCAGAATCACCTAATCAATTTAACTGACAGAGATCTGTGAAACAAAATGGAATTCCTTCACAACCATAGACGCAGACTTCAGAATGATTGGAAATGATACTGTTTGGGAAGATTTATCTATCACTATTTCACATTGAAGTATACACAGGAATAATAGACACCTCAGTATTAATTCTTGAAGAGGATGATCCCCTACAAAGATCTCATATCTCACCTCCTCATTAGAATGATTTTGCTTCCTCTGTGCCTCAGTGTGTCTTTCTATAAATATATTATGTTTCATTTTCAGGGTTTTCAAGGAAAAACTGGACCTCCGGGCCCAGGTGGTGTTGTTGGCCCCCAGGTATAGATTCTAATATATATCTAATTATATAATAATGCTTACAGATTGTTTTATGTCTAGTGTTAATTATTGCCCTTTACATAGTGTTATATAGAACCTTTTTTTCCATCATCTTGTTAATTGTAGCACTACCAGTTTACGTATAGCAAATTTAGCAATTGCCAAACAACCCTATAAAAAATAAAACATTAGGACTGGCTCTTCACCATATATTAGTTTGTCATTTACATAAGTGAGAAGTGGGAGTTTGCAGGAGTTAAGAATGCATAACAAGACCCTATATTTCAACCAGTTTTAGAAAGAAAAAATGTACTATCTGGCCTTCTCTTAAGAGATGAAAATAAAGGTTTCCCTCGATTTATGCTGTACATACATTCCTGGAGAATGGTGCATAATCAAATTTGCATAAAACAAATCCACTTTGCAACATAACAAATAGCAATAGGTTCCCATGGTGGTAAGGGAGGGAGAGAGGGAGGCTGGGACTAGGGAAGGGGCGGGGAGAGGGGTGCCACTTCCAGGGCTGCACAAGGCAGAAAAGCAGAGGGAACAGAGCGGCACTCACCCCAGCCCCAGCTTCAGCAGCTCCGGGAGTGGCCAGTGCCAGCTGCCTGCAGCCTCTGTGCTGCACCATGCTCCACTTGTCCCCACTCATCTCTGCTCCTGGGCTGCACTGTGCCCTGGTGCAGGCAGCTGGTGTCAGCTGCTCCTGAGGCTGCCTTAGCCAGGGCTGGGGTGAGTGGGGCCATGGCCCTTTCTCCTCCCCCAACAGACTTACCTGCTGGGGTGGGGGGCGGGGGGCGGACATCTATGCTGATTACATAAGAGTGAATTTACCTCGCATATAACACATTATGGGTCTAAATATGCTTATTGCATAAGAACGAATTCACATATAAAGAACCCGCATAAATTGAGGGAAACCTGTATGTTGATCGGTTGTTTTTTTTGGTGAGATTTATTGGTGAGATTTATTGGTTAATTAAAAACTAACAAGGTTTTATTTGTATTTCTTATTTTCGGTTACTCATTTGAGTTGCTTCCAATGGCATATTACTTTGTCAGGCTTCCATTTTCTTTCTGTAAGCTGTCCCCATATCTGAGCAATGCTGAGTTTGGGGCCTTCAGTAACTGTGAAGCAGGGTCAGGATTTTACTTTGTGGAAGATGCACAAATATATCCACAGAAAGGATATGTTCTGAGATTTATGTTATAAGGCAGGAATATTTCACAAGACAACTTTGCCTGCAGGTGAAGATGAGGAATGCATGCTATCTAATGGCAATGGTGCTCCATAACACATACTGAGAACCCCTTGAAAAAAAATTGTTGTGGGAGAAGATTGGGGATTAACCAATACAAAAAAAAGTATTGAATTGCTCAAGATGACTGAGGTGTTATTATTGTGCTTAGGGTCCTACTGGTGAGACTGGCCCAATTGGTGAAAGAGGTCACCCAGGTCCTCCAGGCCCACCGGGGGAACAAGGCCTTCCAGGTGCTGCAGGGAAGGAAGGCGCTAAGGTATTATATTGCTTTT
This sequence comes from Alligator mississippiensis, assembly GCF_030867095.1. Classification (NCBI taxonomy): domain Eukaryota; kingdom Metazoa; phylum Chordata; order Crocodylia; family Alligatoridae; genus Alligator; species Alligator mississippiensis. The sequence goes on from NC_081828.1 coordinate 73,152,035, forward strand.
TGAAAGTGAGTTGCAGAGGTGATAAATGGGCTTGCAAAGATATACTTTTTATATCCCTACCAAATATAGAATAGAACAAGATTTCTCCCAAATGAGCACATCTTAGCAGCTTACCAAAATTAAAGGCCCTCATTTAGCACTGCTCCTGCTCCCAGTGAAGAAGGGAAGATTTGCTGTTGGCTTCACTGAGAGTAGGGTTGAGTCAATAGTTGGGGATAAGAGTTGTTTGCATATGGCCACAAATTTATTATTGTACTATGGGGCCACAGGTACATTTGTACTCAAGTCAAGTTAATGTAACTTAGGTATAAATTTAAGGTACTCGTAAATTAAGTTTAGGGGACTGTGGAGTACCTGGATGGAAGCATTGATGAATTAGGTGGATGGATATTATTTGTCATTCATTTAACCAGAATTTGGCATATTATTACACATGGGTTAATACATTTTTATTTTTAAACTTCTGCATTTATTACCATGTAATATGCTTTCACAGGGTGATCCAGGTCCTCAAGGCATCTCTGGAAAAGATGGGCCAGCAGGTCTTCGTGGTTTTCCAGGAGAAAGAGGCCTTCCAGGAGCTCAGGTACTGTATAGACAAAGATGAGAACTGTGGCAAACAGTATTTGCATAGCATTCAAGAGGACAATGTAGTAAGCCTTTCTTTACAGCAAGTTTTTCACTCTGGCCAGAAAATAAAGTCCATGGAGAACACCGTAAGGGCCAAATTTCAACTGCTGTTCATCCAATGGTGCTAATGTATTAAGTCATTTCCCCTTAGGTTTTTAAAATCTTTCCTATTAAATATGTTATGAAGTAAAGCTTCTTCATTTTTCTCTGTGTAATATGCTTCTTTCCTTTTTTTAGGGCCCAGCTGGTTTAAAAGGAGGAGAAGGCCCACAAGGCCCACCTGGACCAATTGTAAGAAACTAAAATAAATATTAAACTCCATTTTCCTTTTTTCATATAGTTTTGTTTCCATCAACAGAGCCTGTTGAAAACAGCAAGCTAGCCTAAGCTATTCAAATCAATAAGTATTTTCTGTTAATGAACCTATACATGTAAGGAATGTGAAGGTACTGAAATAACTGAAACTGGTACTAATGGCAAGTAAAACAGTGAATTATTTCTGAGCATTGCCAAACATCTTTAAAAGAAGGGGAGAAGTAAGATACTATGGAGTGAAATACTGGAGGACTGTGCTGTACTGTGGCTTCTTTCAGAAGAGAATATGTACAAACACTTGTTCTCCCAGGAGTAAGTCTCCTGGGAGAGGTCTAACCCTGGTTGTTCCCAGGTTTTTTTCTCCTGGAACAGCCTTTTTTTTTGTCTGAGGGGAGTGGCAGAGAAAAATCCTGAACCTCTGTACACTTGTGGTTTCTCCTGGGAGAGTAGAAAACTAAAATGTCTGTCCATAGCCTAAATCCTTTTTGTGCCACTGCTGTGTATTCATATTATTGACCTGTATAACCATAGCAGAGATGATTGTGGTTTTTAAATTGAAGTTTGCTTCATCTTTCTGAATGTTTAGCCTGGTCAGTTAAGCAGTCGTACCAGTATATGTCTAAACTTCTCTTCATTTCACATACTAAAATATATAGCCACCAGAAAAAATACAGTGATTAAAGAGAAAAAATGGTTAATATTTTCCCCCAGATTTCTGACAATCTGTTGTGAGGGGCCATACAATTGTTGTTTGTTTTTAAATCTTGTACTACTACTTACATACCAATCATGTAAAAAACCAAAACAAAACCCAAAAACCAACAAATATTGTGGTGTTAACTTTGAGAAAATGTTTTACAATTTTCAATTTAAGTCAGTGCAGTTCAAAATACAATTAACTTTATATAACAAACATCAGTAATAAACTACACTTTAATCTCATTTTCAGAAGTATTTTAAATAAGCATAGTGAGTGATATTGTGGCAGAAATACCAAGGCATAGATTTGACAATATTAAAGAAACTGAGCTTTCAGTGAAAAATTAAACTTTTCTTTAGTGATAGCTTTGATTCTGTGGGAAACAAAGAACATTTTAGAAAGTCCCTGAAAAAAACTTCAGATAGCATGATAGTGAATAACATGAACATTCCAACAAGTATAATAGTTCCTGTTTGAGAACTCAGTCAAGCTTCGTTTGTGTCTCCAAAGTTCCCACTCAATTCGTAGAAGTTTGGGTTACACAAAAACAAAGATTTATTAAGCCATAAGCTACACTATCTCCTGCTGTTTAACATTAAATTGTTTAATGTTTTTTATTATCAAATCACCATTTTGCATCAGTTGTTCATAAACAGGGGCTGCACTCACAGCCCCAGCTGCTGTCACTGGTTAGGAACCAGTGAATCACAGTGACCCAGGTGCTGAGCAAGAGGAATTCTCCTCCACCCGTGCAGAGACCTGGGGTGATCAGCTGATCAGCATTAGAGGGGGTCATTAGCCTTGCATTTGACCCCTCCCATGGACACCTCTGTAGGTGGGGCTGCAGGCAGTCATCTTTAAAATTCTAAGCACCTGCAGCCCAGAAGTGAGGGCCAAAAGTGCTCTGGGATCATGGGATGGAGGTGCACCAGGATCTTTAAAGAGGCCACCTGCAACCCCAGATCCCCAGGCAATGGTATTTCTAGATCCCAAGCAGCAAGCACTCCTGGAACTTTAAAGGGCCTAAACGTCTCTGACTGAGCCTCTCAGGGCTCTCCTGGGATGGGGTGAGGTATGGAGAACCCACAGCAGGGGGTTCTGAACAAGTTGCTGCCCATAGCACTTCATTTCTTTGTTATGCTACAATAGTTCAATAATAAATAACATCAGCCAGGGGACCATAAAAAGAACAAGTTATTCCCTAGTGGGCAGGTAGAATTTTGGTCTGAATCAAGCATTATTTAAATCCCTAAATATTTTTTTGTGTGTAGGACTCAACCCTAATTGATCTTCCTATTTCATCCCTAACTATAGTTACAAGGATTTATCAAATGAAAGGAATTAAAAATAGAATACACACTTTAAAAAAGTATCTAATCTCTACTGTCATATTTATGCAAAAATACTCTACAGGGAGACACTGAGATTGAAAAGCAGGTACATTTATTCCCAAATGTGCATTGTGCAATTTTAGACAACCATCAACTTAACTCTTTTCTCTTTCTTGCTGAGCCCATTTGGACAAAAAATCAACAGAAGCTATGTAACAGAGAAACTGAAAGTATATGCATTTTGATAATATAGACAATAGAGGCTTGTAACGTATAAAAACAGAACATATTTAGAAAACCCTAATAGAAAAACTGTTGGGTCTAGAATTTCTGGGTGTTTGGAAAAATTAGCAGTACAATTTTTTAATTCATTCTTGGCTGCTGTGTCATCAGGAAGCAAAGTGTTGGTATATTACTGGTAATTTTCAGCTTCCTTTGCTAGGTCTTGGATTGTAATTTTATTGAGGCAGAGAAGTATTAATCATGGTGTAGCTGCACAATACATCTTATGATCTTATGACCAAATAAAATATATATTTTGAACAAAATAATAGGAACTCACTGGGAGAGTGCTTATACGTATATAGGCACTGTGGAGTGATATATTATATATATATATATATATATATATATATATATATATATATATATAGGCACTCTCCCAGTTAGTGTTCAAAATATATATTTTATTTGTTCATAAGATCAGGCATGTGTGGTCCAGATACTAATGTTGCCTGCTTGGTGTTTTTTGTTTACTGAAATGTTTCTTGCATCTCATGTTAATTGTGCTTTTACTATTATGGTACTAAAGAACAGCAGAAAATTGGACCGTATATATATATATTCCAGTAAACACAAAACACCAAGTAGGCAACATTACTGCTTTTTCTTGCAGCCTTTCAATGGTAACCTTCCCCCCCCCCCCTTAAGATACATAAACGTTGTACTTACCTAAACAATTGTCTTTATTTATTTATTTATAGTTTCATAATTTCATAGTGCTTAGAGTCAGAAGGGACCTAAACAGATAATCAGGTCCGACCCACCTGTCCCAGGCAGGAACAGGTGCTGGGGTCATATCACCCCAGCCAAATATCTGTCCAGCCTTCTCTTGAAGACCCCCAAGGTAGGAGAGAGTACTACCTCACTTGGGAGCCCATTCCAGAGCCTGGCAGCCCTAAACTGTAAAGTAATATCTCCTGATGTCCAGCCTGAACCTTCTTTCTAACAGTTTGTGGCCGTTATTCCTAGTAACCCCCGGTGGTGCCTGGGGGAACAGAGTCTCACGCAATTTCTGCTGGCCCCCCCGGTGAGTTTGTAAACGGCCACCAGATCCCCTCTCAGCCTTCTCTTGTAGAGGCTGAATAGGATCGAGCCCTTTAACCTCTCCTCATAGGACCTGCCCCACTACCCCTTAACCATGCGAGTGGCCCTCCTCTGGACCCCTATATAAATATTATATATATTTGGTGGCAGGATCAGGGAGAGACCCTGACCCCTTCCCCCAAAAAATAACTGTTAAAGCCAAGCCAAGCCATGTTTGACAGGCAAACAGATTGAAATGACCTCTCTGATCTCAAGAATCTGAACACAAGGATTGTGTCTTCTTCAGCATAGAAGACACACTATAATCTTACAGTATTTAGCTCTTCTAGTCTAAATGAATACAGGAGACCCTCAGCATCTGCAGGGGATACATTCTCGTATCCCCTGTGAATAGCGAAATCCGCAAATAAGGCACTGCATTCATGAACGCAGTGCCCCTGGCATCTGGGGGAGAGCATGGTTGCACTGGTGGTGGCGGCAGCAGTGGGAGCATGGCGGCAGCATGTGCAGAGCTCCTGAGGAGTTCCTTTAAGTGTATAAAAGTGCAGGTTCAGCATTCACGAATATTTGAAACTGCAAATCCCGAACCTGCGAATAGCGAGGGTTTCCTGTACTTGAAACAAATGTTAATCACTCACTTGATATCCACCTGCAACTTCTACTATGTATACTGTTTGTAAAGGTGACCAGCAATTAATGTTAATTGATTAAGTGTAATTAATTATCCATGTTATGATAAGCAGATCTGAGAAATATTGAATGCTAGAATGCCGTACCCTTTTTCAAAGTACCTGCCTCTTTTAGGTAAAGATAATAAAGGAACTCAAAATTTTAACATTTAAAATAACCAGATCATTGAATTCCCAGATATTGTAAATAATTAATAGAGGTGAGGAATTTGGAGAAACAAGGCAGGCTGAAATAAGGCTGTCCTGCAAACTTCTATTTCTGGGAGAAGCATGCAGGGTTGGACCAGGAAGTTCTGTGGGAGGACTGTGAGCTTCTGCCTGCTTTATCAGGAAACCATAATATAAGCAGAGGTGTGTGTTCTTGTTACAGCCCTTTCCAGTGTGGTTCCACGTGAGACACAAGCATAGAATGTTAGATAGTCATTCTCCATAAACTTGAAAGAAATCAGGTTACAAGCTATTCATTTTACCTCATTGCCAGAACTAGCTAGCACAAGCTGCCTTCACCTGATAATGCAGACTGTTATGAAGTTGTTCAGTATGTTACTTTAAAATATTGTTATTCCTCCAAAACATACACAAGTGCTATAAATACATAATAGTTACAAGAAGAAGTTACAAGGAATACAGTCAGTAATGAGTTTATACTCCTATATAAAAAGAGATAAGAAAACTTAGGACTTATTTTCCATTAGGCAAGAGTGAACAAATCATAAGGAAAGGAAAGATCAAGGACATGGGTTTCAAAGAGGGATTTTAAGATAGCTAAAAAGTGATATGTAGGATTAAGGAAACTATTTTATACAGAGGTCTTCAGAGTTAGAGAAGATGATGAGAGGAATGGAAAGGCTATAGGTACCTGGATTTCATACATTTAAATACCCAAAGAGACCTGTGTGATCATCTGACCTTCTAAGCTGAGTTGCTGCAGAAACAATATGATACATTGGATCATACCATAGGAGAATGGGACAGGAAGCAGCCTCATATCATAGAACAGAGCAATATGGGGGACCCTGTATTGCTAGACAAATATTAATACAGAAGGTGAATGGTCACCACAAAATCATCTACTCAAGCTAATCACACATACCACACTAAAAAAAAACCCCTTAAAATATACAGTAGGCAAAGAGCAAGAGAGACGAGGAGGCTATCTTTGGCCATTTCAACAGCAAGAGATTTCTTAGATTACAATATTGTTAGAATAATCCTAGGAAGAGGGCCATACCTTATGTTATATGGGAAATCCAAAACCCCCATACAGGCCTTGCCAGAAGAAAAACTCTATTTTTGGCCCCCAAACTGGCAAACAGTTTGACCCCAGGGTCCCAGTGCTCTCGCTCTTTCTCCTGATGGGGTCAAAATACTCAGTCTTGCTTAGGTCAGAGCAGGGAGGTACAATGACAGAAAGCCTGCAAAAACATATTTACATGAATGCACTGGCCCTTACATTCCAAACAGTGGTTCAGAGGGGGTCCTATTTCACCTGATAAAGTGAAATGTCAGAGAGAAAAAGTTGGTAGCAATCTTGTACTGGGATCTAGGGAGTCCATGCCCTCAACCCACATTTACAGGGTGCATAGGTGTAATGAATTCCATCTTTTGCTGTTGTCTCAAAATAAAAGTGTTTCCAGAACCTACAGCTAAAATCTTTTACAGCAAGAAGCCTACAGTTAGGCTCCTAAATACTTATTTTGACATCAATATCTTTCAGACCTTCAAAAAGAACTGATCACTAACAACTCTCATTAAGATAAATATGAACTGCAGGGCATTTAGCAGCAGCAGTAGCTGGTTAGCCTCACTCCCCAAGTCTGGCTGGTCATTTGTAATTGCAACTGAATTGGGACTTATTGATTTGTGCTCAAAGGTATCTAGTAATAGCATGAAGAATAGCAGAAGCTAACTTTTGTGACCAGAAAGATTCTTTTTGTTCCTGCAAATCTCTTCCTTGAAAGTGCATTAAAATGAGACAATTGATAGAAATTTCATCAGTCAGGAAGCTTGTACCTCACTTGAAACACATTCATGGAAAATAAGCTTCAGGCTGAAGTTTGTAAATGACAAATTATTGACTGGATGTATATAGACTTACTGAAAACCCCAAAGTTATAGAATCTTACCACTGCCTCTAAATGTTTATATCTCTACACTTCTACAACATCTTTATGCCCACTCTCTCTAATGTCATTTAGATCCTTCACTTTTGTTGAATACTGCTGAAGGGTTTTGTGTTTTTTTTTCTTCCTGCAATGCCTCTTCTTATCTTTTCAATTTGGCACCTCTGCAATGGCTTAAAACACTTTCACGTTAATGATAATCTCACCTCCCATATGTAATATACAGTAAGTGCTGTGGTATGTCATAGAACGTTAAGGAATGGAAATTGTAGCTGGAGAATGTTTTCCTACTCTGAATATTCATATTTTTCTATATTATTAATATTAAGGGAGAATTAATCTAGCTACTACTTGGATTGTTCTCCTGAGATTCTAAGATGTTTTCTTCTATATGGGTCCAGTTTGCCACTGTTAGCCACGCTGAGTAACCTGTTCCTTCAGGAGTAACACCACTGTGACACTACCTCCAAAGTCACCTGGATAAGGATGGCAGAATAAAGCACAGAATTGGGTCACTTCACACCTGTTCACCCCTTAATTTGCAAGGTTGTCCATCATAGTACTAGAGGCCTGAAAAAGGGGCCAGACAAGATTTTGTTTTACACTGGCTATCGGTGTACAAAATTTGTAACTTGATGTGACTAAATAATTCGTTCCTTTGGGAATGGAGTCTCTCCCCCATTGGTTTGAGACTATTGCAGCCTGCAGAAAGGAAATAGACTCATAGTCATATAGAACTGTGAAGAATTTCACAAGAGCAGTTATTCTACCCCTGGTCAAAGTAGGATTACTTTGCTTATTTTTTTAAGTGACCTAAGCTAACTCTGAAATTAAGTCAACTTCCCTAAAAAACAGATTCTTTTCCCCTCCGGCTATTTGCCTCGCAATGCCGGCATCCCCTGGCACCTGCCTTCATCCTAGTGCCTCCACCCCCTGCCACCTCTGCCCCACATCTGCTCTTGCCCAGCTCCAGCCTGGCTGCTTTGGCCTGAGCCCGCCTTGGCACCACCAGTAGTGGTGGCAGCTCTGGATGACAAACTGCCGTCCTTCCCATTGGAGTGTTCTGCTTCAATATACGAGATAATGCATGACCAAGGCCTTCATTAGTAATGGTAGGCTGATTTCAGAAATCTGTAGACTTCATGATATAATGCAATAATGTTGTACATATTCTTTTATCTATACAATAAGCTTCCATACATAAGAAAAATAAACAACTTTCCCTACCCCAAGATTGTGAACCATATGGTGAAACAGGGTCCTTTTTTGGCAAACCCATCATAAGCAAAATGCAATAAGGGCTGTTAATGGAAGGGGTATAAAATGAAAAATTGGGACTTTAGGATTAGGCCTTTCAACACAGCTTTACTGAAAGCACTCTGAGTCTACTGCTTGGAATCTAACTGACTAGGAACATATATCCATCCTGTTGGGCAAAGTCTTAGGAATGAAGTACATACCATGGATTGAATCTTGCATTTAAACAGACTATCTACAGCATTACCTGATTTTTGGAGGAACAAAAAAACAACATTCGGTCTTTGAGTCTGCACTTCTTTCCAGTTACCATGAAAAACATTACCATTTTTTTATTCTTAAATTTATTTTAGTAATTTGTAAAGCAAATGGTAAACTAGAATCATCCCTTGGATAAGAACTGTGGGGCTAGTCTAATAGATTCCATTTTTCCACTAAATTTTTAGAGAACTATTTAAAAAGCAAGTACATAGGGGAACAGATCTATATACATTCTGGGATTTAGGATTTGAATTACTGCATAAAAAACAAGTAAAAAAAAAAGCAGTCATTCTCATTTTAAAGAAAAGTGCGTGAAAATGCTGATGATATCACATTTAGACAGTCTTCTACTACTTCTGACTCAGACAGAATACTTCAGAATGATTGTCAGTTTTTCTCTTTAGTAGGCACTCCCCTCCCCTCTGCTTCCTGGCTGCAGCTCCATCAGAGACTGCAGGAACAGGGTGTCTGCCTGGCTTCCTCCTGCTTCCCTTCTCCCCCTCACCACTCCCTGCTTCAGCAGGGATTCCCCCCTCCCCTCTGCCTTACATAGACACCTCTCAGCATGAGTTAGCATACCACATGCTGGCTACGGTCCATGCTGTGGGAGACAGGACAAAGGCAGACAGGGCAGAGTTAGCACAGGGCTCTTTGGAGCTAATCAACAGGTAGCTGGTAATGTCCCACCTTGGAAAAAGTTGTTCAAGAAGAGCTTCAACTAATAAGAAATCTTTTTGTTTTGATGATGGGCTGATAAATGCTCCCTGTGTAACTTCCTGGTGTGTAAGTAAATGTTGTGTAAATCCCGGCTGGCCCTTGCTGACTAGCAAGGGCTGGAGGGGGGGGGGGAGACACCCCTCCCTATTCAGAGTATCCCGCCAGGGCCTGGCCATGCCCCTCTCAGCTCAGCATTGTGAAAGGGAAGGGAGGGCTGTTCTAGTGGCCCCTGGCTTCTGGTCTGAGCCACTGCAGACATGTGCCTGCATTTTTTCAATCCATAGGAGATGTCTGTACAGTTACAGACTGATTCAGCTTATCCAGGTTAGATTAACCTGAAAAGATTGAATCAATTCAGGCTCAGGTTTTTTTAATATATGTCCCTAACCTAAGGCTTACTTTAAAATCATGATCTTTCGGTACTGTGTATTAGGCTGCCCTCACATTGGAGGTAATAAATTTAATGCTTATTAGGAAAAGCGTATGAATGCATTTGTAGACATGCCCAATTATAGTCAAACCTTTAGGCCCATATGGAATTGAGTTATGCCCAGTGAACTCTGCTTGGTACTATTGCACACTCAAATCAGTTAAAAACAACAACAACAAAAAGGTCTAAAAACTTGGACTATGAAGCAGTCTGACCAGAAACTATGAAATCCCATTACTGGTGGGAGTTTAACTTTAAAAGAATCCATCAGCACAGAGTCCCATTGAAGTCTGAACTTGGAATGTGAAGAACACAATAACATTTAAATGAGTTACATAAGAATTCTCATCTAACTACAATTTTCTTTTTTCCCAGGGTTCACCGGGTGAACGTGGAACAGCAGGTACTGCTGGTCCAATTGGTCTGCCAGGTCGCCCAGGTCCCCAGGGTCCCCCAGGTCCAGCAGGAGAAAAGGGTGCTCCTGTAAGTAACTGCAAGGCAACCACATATAGGATTGCTATAGTACAGAAGCGATTATTTCTTATTCAAGAATATTATTTTTCACACTTCAGTACATTCCTATTGAATATGTGTCCAATGTACTTGCCTCACTCCCTTTTTATTTACAATATTGTAAAACTGAAAAATTAATTAAACCAAATGACATTTTTCTACATTTTATGAAGCCACAACACATAAGACTAAACAAGACATAACATTATTAAACACAATGTGGGTAAATCTGCTTTGAAACATTTCGTCAAATTTTAGTTTTGATTAAATCTTCATATCCAGCTGCATTGTTTTGGAATGCAAATTTATTTACCATTTTATTGCCAAATTTTAATAATGGTTACTACCTGGAAAAGTAGGGCTAGAATGGGCTTCTGGAGGTCAACTTGTCCAATCTCCTGCCTGAGGCAAGATTGTCCGTATCCAAACCATCCAAAGCAAATCTGTGTCTGATCTGTTTCTAAAACTACACATGCAACCCTGTTGCACAACCACAAAACATAGTATCCTAAGCTGCCTGAAGTAAAGCAGGGGGAGTTGGCCAGTGTCCTGCTGCTGCAAGGTTTTTAAAAATATGTTTAAGAGATCCAAGGAAAAGGGCCATGCCCCCCACTGCAGAGGAAGGCAGAACCCCTATAGTCCATACCAATCTGACCATAGAGTAAAATTCCTTCCTTACCCATTGTTATAAATTAATTTGATTGTTCATTTTTTTTAACTCATGCTATTTTTATTTTAAGATCTGAACTAATACCTGTTCAATAGTTTTCTTTTTTCCCCCTCTTTTGGCATTATTTTTTTTCTTTCACCTGAACACCTCAAGAACATTTTGAAAATGTGAAAGAGAAGATAATGAGATGGTTTACATACACAAATGTCAGACATCTATACAAGTGCTACTGGGTGGAGGGGGGGTTGGTGCTTTAATTAGAGTGGCTCGCAAGCAGCCATAGAGTCATGTGTATTCAGCATCCCACACTTCAAAATGGCTGCAGAGGTCCTTTAACTAAAGCTTGTTCAATGAGCTTTAATTAAAGTGTCCCCACCGCCATTTTGAAACATGGGAATGCTGAATACACATGATTCAGCTGCTCGAGCTAACTTTGGCAGACATGCAGAAGACTCAGTTAATCAAGTCTGCTGTAATGTGTGCTAATTAGCATGCATCAGAGCAGAGGTTTGTCACATGTATAAGTGTCCATCATCTGCATTCAGTGTTGTTATAATATGCCATGAACTCGAGGCACCTACATACCCGGTAAAAACTTGCTACAATACAAAAAGAGCACCTCTGCCCCATATCTGCACACCTACCACCCCACACTTTAACTGATGACAAGCCTTATCAATTATAACCTATACTTAAGAAAGACAAGCCCCACCACTCCTGGCTTTCAAACAACCCATTAGGCTTACCCAGCTCACCATCAGAAACAAACTCCCAGATGTTCAACCAACATCCAGTGGGATACAGCTTGGCCTTAACAGTAGATGCTTGAACTGGAGATGCATTAACAATAGATGCATCTCCACTGCTACAACAATCAACGTTGCCCACAAGAATCCAATCAGAATCCATGAATCCTACACGTGTCTATCCCAAAATGTGGTATATTTCATCCAGTGCATCAAATGCCTTCATGCAAACTATGTGGGTGAAAGTAGATTAAAACTATGTACTAGCATGAATGATCACAGGAAAAAGATTATAAACAGACACACCAACACATGTAGGAGAATGAACCACTACTTGCTTTCTGACCTCACTATCCTCGTGCTCAAGGGAAATTTACAAAACACCGTTAAAAGGCAAGCTCAGGAACAAAATTTCTAGACACTAAGGGTCAAGGACTGAACACTGATATTGACTTCATGGCATATTATAATCCACCTGACTTTGAATAATCTCTTTTCTCACAATCTGTCTTCATTCTACAGGTGATAACAATCCTCCTTGCTTTTGAAAGGTCTTGATCTTCCACTAATCAAGCTATCTTTTCATCTGTGATTTGCATGCCTATTACCCCTGGGAACTATTTTGTCTTTCAGTTCCACATCCCTGTAAACTGTTTTAAAAATTTCACGGTGCCTGCTTTTATCTCAGAACTCAAGAAGAATAAATTATATTTGAAAGCTTGTCCAAGGGTATGGATAGACATATCATGTAAACTGTTCCAAAAATGTCACTTACTGGAAACCATTTCACAACTGGCCCCAGGTCAGAGGTGTCTGCATGTATGCTGCTAAGAGTTCAATTAGGTATTGTAGTGCTGTGAAACCACCAGAAGGCAGGGGCAGTAAGTACTTAGCCAAATTGCAAATTTCTGTTCCCGCTCTGCACTGCCATTGAGTACATTAAAGGCCCACTTCTGTACTTTACTGAAATGTGTGTGCTGATACCCTGACTGGGAATACTTAGGTGCGTGCGTAGGATGCAGGAGCTGCCTGGAACCCTGCTTCTGGGTTCCTAGGGGGCTGGGTACTTCAGAGCTTCCAAAATTTTCATGGCTTTTAAAGAACTCTTTTCCTCAAGCCACTCATCAGTTTATATCTGCCTAGGGTTCAGTGTATTCCAGAGTTATTTGGACTAGGGTGGCTAGGTGCAGGATTGGTTGCCTAGACCCCTGTTTCTATGTGCCTGTGGGCTAGGAGTAGCTCCCTGCGACTTCTAGAGAGCTGTTACATTTTCCTTCCAGTGGTGGCAGTAGAGTCCTTGGGTAGTCCCCCAAGAGCCCTTAGCCCTTAGGCATAGAGAATCCAGGTAGCCCTCTTCTTTCCTCCCACACAAATCTAGCCACTTCCCACCCCAAATAAGCTTGGGATGCACCAATCTCTGGTCAGTTGTCACCAGTAGAAGAAAATTGATCAGCTTTTTAAAAGCAGTAGGGAGCTACTCCCAGAGCCAGGGACACTGCAATCAAAGGCAGGCAATAGAGGTAGGAGCAGTAGAGTTCTGGTTGGTTTCCAAAGAAGTAAGTTGCCATGTGGTGGCTGAAGTAAGGAATGGGAGGGTAAAAAGCAGTGCAGTGTGCAATGCCTGGAGGACTGACAGGATACTTTTTACTATCTTGGGGTCTGCACATAACACTGAATTGGTTCACAGAGAACAAATTCAAAATAACACAATCATCCTGGGAAACTTTTGAAAAGGTTCAGGAGGTTTAAACTATTGTAAACTAGCTTGTACACCTGGATCCTTGCATTTTAAACTACATTTAAACAGGTCTAAGTGATATGTTTGTCTGTACCCGCTCTATTGCAAATATGCAGTTAGTCCAATAGAAGATAACAGCCACAAAAATCCCTGCCTTTTCTAAAGAAACCTCTTGTATTTCATGCTGAATCTCAGCATCAGTAATTTATTTACAAGTTTTATTGCAAGACAGTTCACTGAGGAATTTAGGAACCATATTTGCTGCTGTATCTAACTTCTACCTGGGTGTATCTACACATGCAGTTATAGCAACTGAATAAACTGTTAATTTTATTAACTGTTAATAACTCCAGAGTTAATTTTTCCCAGGTGCTCTGTTCAAATGGTGTGCCCAAGAGCAATAAGCTCCGCAGTTATTCAGGTGCAGCGTGTGGAGCCAGGACAGAGTATCCCTTGCTGGCAGGGGACCCAAGGGCATTGGTGACACATAGGGGATGCATGAGAGTGCACGTGCACCCCCTGAGAGCACCAGTGCACCCCCTCATCTGTTGCACTTGCCACTTAGGCAATGGGCAGGAGGGGCAGGTGGGAGTGCCAGTGCACCCTCCCCCCCCCCCCCCCCCCAGCCCAGCAAGCACCAGCTGATTGCTGCAGCTGCTCCCAGAAGTGGCTGCAGCAGCTACAGCAATCAACCGGCAGTGATCTCAGGTGCAGAGTAAAACAGTTTCGAAACTGGTCTAACATGCACCATCTGCCAGCTAGGAATCGCTACTAGATGCTGGACATTCTTTCTTCCAGCATGCCCATTCTTTGCACTAAAAATGATGGACAAGGCAGACTGCCAGCTACAAGCCTACTAAGGATTTCTTCCGTGCCAGGAAAAATAGCCAGGGGTTGTTCTCTGTGCTGTTCTTGTGCTGTGAAACTAGGAAAGCCAAAATGTTGCCTATACATGAACACTTGGTTGGGGCAGCACTTAAATGGTTAATAGCACACAGTATAAAGACAATTAACTATAATTCATTTAAATGAGTTATGTGGAACATAAACAATTAGACACAAAGGCTAAGTTAACTTCTAGTATTAACTCTTGTGCAATCACAAAGGGTACAAATTGACACGTAGTGGCAATAAAATGTCATTGTCAAGTTTTCATTTGATCTTTCTGTTTTGTGATTTACTGAAATTCTTTTCTTATTATTTTATAGCCCTTACAACATATATGTAAATATCTCTGCATGTTGTTATATGGCAATGTATATACTATTTGTTGAAGTTCAATCCCATAATATCAAATAATTAATTATTCTCCTTTGATCAGACTGGTAATATTTCTTTTTTCAACACCAGGGTGAAAAGGGTCCTCAAGGTCCAGCTGGACGTGATGGAGTACAAGGTCCTGTAGGTCTGCCAGGTCCTGCAGGGCCTGCTGGTTCTCCTGGAGAAGATGGTGACAAAGTCAGTCCATATAGTTTGGTTTTATGGGTCTGCATAGTGATTTGTGTACAAAAATGAACTTGCTGTAGATTTCTACAGGCTAACTGCTATGGCTACACAACCTTTTAAAAAAGCCCGATGTATGAGAGATAGATATTACAGGAAACCAAGATTTCTGTCTAAGAAATAATAGACTAGGATTTATACTGACAGAAAAGAGAGGATGAAAATGTAGCAAAACAATCTAGGATATTTGATATTAAAATTGATATTTGGCTATTTAAAAAAAAATCCTCAGTGAATAAGCAAGATAAAACTTTTCTAATAATATGTAGTCATTTAGTCCTGCTGCTGGTGAGATAAGGTGCTGGAACTGAATGTTTACAGCGTAAACCCTAAAGTCTAATTATGCAAGGTTTTCTTGACTTCAGAAAGAGTTGAAGGCAACATAAGCATCTCTCAGTATTGAGTTGCAAGCTTGGGCTTGGTTTAATATTTTCCTTTTAAACAAGCTTTCAAGTTTTTAACTAATGTCACTAATACAAAAATCAGAACTTTGTTTGTAATACATGATTGTGTTGTTATGTAAGCCAGAGAAACGAATTACGTTAAATCACACAAACTGTCTTTTATTATTGTACTAAATAAGAATATCTCCAGACATGGCATCTTGGGTAATATGACTTAAGCTGAGGTTTTCAAAAAGTATGCACAACAATGAGAAGCAATTGTTTCTCAGTCATGTGCAGTTAGATTAGCTATATATTAGAGTACAGTCATAATCAGTTCATAATTAGGTTGCCTTTAAAACAGGACAAAACAAAACAAAAACAGTTTCCTGTATTTAAAGCCACTTGCAGTATACTTCAAAGCCAGGCCATGGTACAGTTTGTACTATAAAAATCAATACCTTAATCCGTCTTACTAACATGACTGATGGAATAATGTTGTAACTAAAGTATAAAACTTGTAGTATATTCACATTAAAAGTGGCATTTAAAGATGCTATGATATTGACTGCAGTTAAATAGGAGATAAGCTATTCTAACGCATCAGCTTAGCTTCTGGCTTTCAATTACAGGGAGAAATTGGTGAACCAGGTCAGAAAGGCAGTAAAGGTGACAAGGGAGAAAACGTGAGTATCTTAACTGTTTTGTCCCATGTATTGACTTCTTCTTTCTACTGAATTTGAATTAATTGCTTTACATCTCAATCTAACAAAAAGTTTTGATGCATCACACAGGGGTGTGTCTCATGTACTTCCACAAATTGAAACAGAAACAAATTTCAATAACACCATGTTACTTAATTACATCTATGAAGTATATTATATATAATTTTTTTAAATGTCTACGTTTATTTATATAATAAGTATTCTCTTATATTTTGTTAACTTAGATCATAATTTATAGATGGGTAAACTAGAAGGCAGAAAAATATCAAAATGTTTTTGTACAAATATACATTACTATTAATATATAATGGATGCTTGAGTAGTAAACTTTAGGAGTCAGCATGGAAGTGTATTCCATAATACAGCTTTATTGCATATCCTTAACAAGCTTTAAATTGTTTTACTGGTAAGACAACTTCATTGATTTTGGAGTTTTAGTTCAGGTAGACACTCATAAAGTGAGCTGTTTTATATAAACTTTCAGATGTCTTGCGTTCATTCCGGGCTCACTGAAATCAAAAGAAAGATTCCTCCCCTCCCACCTATTGATTTTGATAAAGCTGGTTCAGATTGTAATATTTTGCAGATTTATGCAGGAGTTTAAGCATTTTCTTCTTTCAATCACCCACAAATATCTCAGGAATAACTTTCCCCATATTATCTCAATAATTTCCATCATTCTGATAAATATACGCCAGCTACTGTGGAGGATCAGACCAAAGGTTCATCTAGTCTAGTATCCAGTCTCCAACACTGGCAAGTAGCAACTTCATTAGAGGAAGAACATAAGAAATAGATCTTTCTTAACATGCTCGATCTTCTGTCTCATCCTCTCAGTCACAATCCATAGGTTACATTTCTACCTGCTTTTAATAGACAAAGGGACCTATCTTCCATAAATTCATCTAATTCCTTCTTGAACTGGGCTATACTATTGGCTTCCATAGCATCCTGTGATAATAAGTTGTGCATGGTGTTATGTGTCGTGTAAAAAAAAAAAAAAGTATTTCCTTTTGTTTATTTTAGAACGACTGCCTGGAAATTTTGTTGATCCCTCTAGTTCTTGGGTGGTGAGGCATAGTAAATAGCACTGTCCCAAAACCATTCACAATTTTATAGAACTCTATCACATCCCCACTCCCAAGTCATCCTAAGCTGAAGAGACCTAGCCATTTAATTTTCTCCTTGTATAGCATCCCATGCCCTTGGTCATCCCTTTTGCCTTTCTCTGTCTTTTTCAATCTCTATTATATCCCTTTTGAGACAGGGTGAGCAGAACTGCCCACAGTATTAAAGACGTTGGGATATATAATGGCATAATATTTTCTCTTTTGTTTCCACTTGTTTTTCCTAATGATTCTTAACATTTTATTTGCCTTTTTGATCACCAGTGCATAATGGGCCAATGTCTTTAGAGGACTCTCCACAATGACTCCCAAGTTCTCTTTCTTGAGTGACAGCAACTAATTCAGAGCCCACCACTGAGTATGTATGTATAGTTAGGATTATTTTTATATACTCATTGGCAGGTTCCATTATTTTAAAGTTACTGATTAGTGGTGGAAGAAAATAAACAGACAAACCCCAGTATTTTCACTTCTATTCAAGTTCAGTAAATTTTTAGGTCCGTTTTGTGTGAACAAGTTCCTTAATTAATGAAGGGAAAGTCATTTCAGAGAAATTCTTGATTCCATTATACTTTGAGTAGGAGAGTTAGGTAAACTCAGGGTAAGTGTAGCCTATTCAGTCATTTGAAGCATATTTATAATCCTTGTCATAAGGAAAGGTAGGCGTTTATTATGATTAATAGTGTATTTAGTACCACAGAAATAGATTGTTTCTAGCAGCTGCCAAATGCATGATTGGCTGTATCTTCACATGAAGCATCATCTTGTTTGAATACTATCCATACAGTAATTAGTGCTTTTTATAATAATTTCATAGAAACATATATAGAAAGCAAAAAAAAGGAAAATGGCTATTTTTTAAAATAAGCTTGTCCTTTTGCTATTAATTCACTTGAAAGAACTTGAAAACACACTTGTGAGATCTAAGGAAGTAGACCATGACCCCTGCTACATAGGAAGGCAGAAAAAAACACACAGACCATGCTAGTCTGAATTTGGGGTAAAATTATTTCCTGATGCCAGATGTGGTGATCAGTTTAACCCTAAATGGAAGAGCATGACCCTCTAATCAAGAACCTCAAGGTTTTCCTCCCAGTATGAGCATTGCCAAACCACAGTCAAAATCCCTATCTATGGCTGAAGCCAACAGCAAATGCTTCTGAGAAAGTAGAAAAAACCCTGACACTGTAGCAAAGGGCAATGGAAAAAATTGCTTCCCAGACCCATATGTGAACCAGCAATACCCAGAAGCATGAGAAAAACCAAACAGCTTTCACTGTCCTGCAACCTGAAAAGAGCAAACACAATTCCACACATTATATCATCTACCTGGAGAGTTGGAACTCCCCTTTCTGTGATTAAACCCCCTCCATAAACTTTCCCAAGCTCCTTTAATCTTTTTTTATTACTAAGCCAGCTATGGAGCTCTACTTCATTCTCCTGCTGCTGAGCATGGTCCTCTCCAATAGTCACCTGCTCTGGGCTGCAGAGCTCTTTTCATGATCCCTTCATATGTGTGTGTGGGAAGAGGGAAGGGGCAATGTAGAGTTCCTGGGCAACTTCTTTAGGCCAGCGGTCAGCAACCTACATCCCACTGACCAAATATAGCCTACGGCACCTAAGAAAATTGGTGGCATGCTCCAATCCCAGCAGCAAAGGTGGTGCCCCTAGAGTCCTACCACTTGCCCAGTTTAGCGTATTCTCTATGCTGCAGTAGAGGCAGTATCCCCAGGTCCTAGCGCCTGCCTTTTTCTATCTACTGACCTTACAGTATCTGCTGATGGATGGAGGAAGTGGCGCTACAGTCCATGGCAGGGGCTGGGTTGTAAGCAGCGGCCTATTGTGCCAAAAAGGTGGCCACCCCCTGCCTTAGACAATTAGTTCCACTGTCTCATTGTTCTAACAATGAGAGAGGTTTTCCTGATATCCAGTCTAAGTTTACTTTGCTGCAACTTCAAGCCATTAGTACATGTCCTACTCTCTGCAGCAGTGGAAAAGAGGTATTTCCCCTCATCGTATTGATGGTCCTTCAGATGTTTGAAGTTTGCAATCATGCCCCCTCTTAATCACCTTTTCTGCATTCTGCAGATGCATATTTCTTTCAACCTGTCCTCATGTGGCTTGGCTTCTAAGCTCTCTCTTATTTTTGTTTCCCATTTTGAACCCTCCCTATTGTCTCCGTGCCTTTTAAAAAAATTGGAGCACAAAGCCACTTTTGGTGTTATGCTTATTCTCAATCTAATGGTAAATATTTGAATGAGCCTGAAAAAAAATCCATTTGGTAATTTTTCAGTTCACAAGTGAAAACATTTATTAAAACCACTCATTTTTAGGCACAAGTTTTGCTTCGTTGTTAATTGATGTGGTTAGTATGTTAGTGATGGATCCAGCCTGAACAGGCAAAGATGCCTCCAACCCACCAGGCTGGAAATAAGTATAACTCTCAGATAACCAGCATATTTGATTAACCGGGACCCCCCCCCCCATCCCCCATGGATGCCGGATAACAGAGCTTTTACCATAACTGCAGAATAATTGCTGGAAAATTATATTGTATTCATGGTTATAGCAAGGGGTGAGGCTTTCATGAGTATGTGAAGTATTTTGCCCATTGAAATTCTTAGTTTAGTCTGGCTGGGTTGTATTGTATTCATTTAAAGGTGTTGGATGCTAGAGATACAATTTATCTTAACCATTGAATTAGGTTTTGCCTGCAACAATGCCCATTCAGGTCCGATGACTTAAGAAGACATACTTATTTGAAACCCATCTCCACCCCCACCCCCAAACTAAGATGAAGGCATAAGGGAAGTAATAAGTAGAATGTGTTCACTGGCCTCCTTACTGAAAGCATCTGAAGGAGATAGGACAAATGCTTGTACTGAAAGTCTTTGGATATAGCAAGGTAAAAGACATCAGGTCCCTGAAGTTATCGAGAGCTTAGGTGGGGAAGATGGGGCCTTTGGGAGTAGGGAGTCTTAAGTAATAAAGCATAAGGCCCACATTTTCTTTCTACATCTTTTTTTTTAGAAGCAATTAGATAAAGTCTTTCATACTTCCACTAAACTCATAGAACAAGGATGGAAGAAATGATTTATAGTTTGCAACTATAAATATTTGGATGATATTCAACAAGAAGTCTGTATTGATGACTGTCAAGAGATCTCTGTCTGCCAAGTATAGCTATTCTTTACATACATCCCCATTTCCAGTGCAAGAAGTTCTACAGACTTCAGGACTGTGAGCAAATTGTTACAGGAGCCTACTCCTGTATACTTCTATATACAGGCTATACTCCTTTCTAGGGATTCAACCCTGCCACAAAAATACTCAGATAACTGTTATGACCTATCCCTGCTCTTTTTGTGTCCCAAGAGTGAAAGAGAGAATCTTTCAAGATGTGAATAATGGAGTGCAAACGTAAAAAATTATTAACAAGGGCTTAAATAGGACTTAAGAGATACAGAGGCACTGAACCAAGGTGAGTTCATCCTTAGAGTACAGAAGTAAAGTCTGGTATTTTCAGTGGAGTCTAATGCATTTGGATACATTTGCTGCATACTCTAATGTATCCAGATTACATCCATTAGCTGCAGCCTACCAGGCTCTTGGAAAATACATAATAATATCTATCTAAATGTTACTAAAGAGACAGAAAATTTTTGCCTTCCCCAGTGCCATCCTAGTATGCATGGACTAAATCTTAAACTCATCACTAAAACAGAGAAAAACTGGGCAGAAAAATATCATAGTTATTTAAACACATAAAAAGCTGTGATTTGTAATTCAAGACCCCATGGAAAGTAAGATGTTTTAAAATGCAAAAAAATCCCAATAAGAGCTAAAAAATGCCATGTTATAAACCTTCCTCTTAAGAATAGAAAGAGTAGAAAATGTTCTAATTATGGACCTTTCCAAAGTCTCATATCAGAATGAAAGCTTTGTGAAATCAAGCAAATCATTCCCAGCCCAAGACAGACATCGGCTTAAACTCAGCTCTTGAACTGGAATGTACTGCTCATAGCTGGAACAAACTTTATAATATTTTAGCCTGTCTGTGATGAACTACTTTATCACGTCACCTCTGCATATTTGAATGTCGTATTACTGGTAAGACAACTTCATTGATTTTGGAATTTTACAGTGCAACAGTAATGTTGTACGAGGCATAAAAGCCAACTGTAATGTAAGTCTTTTGCGAGAGGACTTTACAGATATTCCAACACTGTACTTGTCAGATGTATAACATTCCCCCTTCCCAACATATTGATGTTATACCCATTGTAAAAAGACAAAAAAAAAATGCATCTCATGCACACTATTTTACACGCAAACAAGTGATGCTTTATTTATTCACATACTATGCCCACCTTTTTCCTAAATATTAGCAATAAAAAACTTGGGCACACATCTTAGACAAGAAAACTGATTCTGAATAATTGTTTAAAAGGAAAAGAATATTTTTCTTTTGTTTTAGCTTCCCCAAATAAGGTGTATGTCTTATTTCGGCACATGGTATGGAAATAAATACAGTGTCCTGTTTACACGCTCTTCATCTAAAGCATCCACTAATGCCACTGGTGGAGATGGGTCTACTTTTCATGCAGACACAATAGCCCTAAGCCCACGAAGAAAATAAAAGCCCCCTTCAGTGGTCACTAACTGCATAGGAATCATAGGAAAATAGCCATACTGGTATTAGGTTCCAAGGGATGACACTGATCAGAGAAATCTAGCTAGTTCCAGTTGCCCCTCTAATATATCTAAGCAGCTTGTGGATGCCACCCAATGAAACATTGCCCAGAAGCATGCACAGATGAGTGAAAGAAAGACAGATCCACAGTATTCCAGGTTACTTTTAGTCAGAACCTCCTTCTTGGTCTGGTAGACAGAGGACTTGGCTTCAGCCAGGAGGAGATTGACCTAGAAGGTTGTGGGACTTGGTGGAATTGCATAAAATAAAAGGTGTAGAGAGAAGTACATTCAGAACCTCAATAAGAAGTTCCTGAATAGGTGGTAGAGGGGTTGCAGGTTGCCACACTCAAGGTGGGCATGCACCAGGGTCTCTTTCTGATTGCAAAAGGGGCAGGTGTCAGACATGTTCAAAAAGCATGCCAGGTACACACCTGTGCTGATGGCTCAGTGTGGGAGCCACCAGCCTAGATCCCCAGTAGCTTGTTGGATTCAGGGAGAATACAGGCTAGTCTACTGGGGAACCTCACCCACAGTGATAGTGCCCACTATTTGGTATCTGGGAAGAATGTGAGGTTGGGATGCTGAATGGTATGGAGTGCAAGCATGTAGAGCTGGCTGCACTAGGCTGTCTGGTAGCAGGCTGTTTTTTGTGGGGGGTTTTATCCCCCATGTGGGGATTGTGGGGGAGGGGAGATCTGGTGAAACAGGGGCCCCATGACAAGCTCTGGAGTCCTGGGGGATATGGGCAGATGGGGAATACCCTTGCACAGGACCCATTGTATATAGGGAAGGAATGTGGGTAATAGGACAGCCTTGACCTCCTGGAGTAAGTGGCAGGGAACAGTGTGGGAAGCACCATCCACCAGACCAATGCAGAATAATCTGCCCGCTGTCACCTGACAAAATCCAGGAGGTCCTACATATAGGTAATATTGCCACAGGTGATTCTGCAGGACATCTCCATCACCAGCCCCACCAGCTGTGGGTTTTTCAGCAGGGGCTTAGCTGGGAGATCTGCATCCTGGGTGACCACATCTGTGAATCAAGAAGAGGAGACCAACCTCCAAGTCACAATGAGGTCCTGGTAGAAATCTGGAAGCTCACTGTGGTCTCTTATATGAAGTCATCTTAGGTAGAAGAGCTGCCAGCCCTACCTGAACCCTTGGAAGTAGGAAGAAGGCATGCCCCATTAAGTGCTGTGCTGCCTCATTATAGGCACTGTAAAAGAGCCTCTGCAGGGCCTGAAGCTGGAAGATGTGCACCAAGCTGACGATGCAGACCGGGCCATGCCTTCCATCACACAAATGAAGGCACAGGATATCTGCAAAGATCCAGTGCTGTCCTAGTCAGATGAACCTCAGTGCCCATCCCTGGAAACTGGACAGGATGTTTGAAAAGTGTTGAAAAAGTGCTAAATCATGGTTATGATAAACTAGTTGATAACCATCACCCTTCCACAGAGGGAGAAACACTGGATGAGCCATGTCCCTGTGCACAGACAGTCAAACATCCTGACTTGATGTTGGTCTTAGTTTTCCAGTGGGAAGGGATGACTGAGGTACAGGTAAATCCCCACAAAAAACAGCAGGCCCATGCTCCACTAGATGACTTGGAGTGCATGTGTGAGTAAGCCCACCTGCCATCAGTCACCCACCACTAGGCCAAATCTTGACCCAGATGACCCAGGGAGTGGAGGCTATCAAGTAGATGAATTGGAAAACTTCCACGTGTACCAGGTCATCCAGGTCCTGGATGATGAGGTTATCGGCATATGCAGAGAGGACTGCTCTCATGGCAAGCTTCATTTGTGTAGGAGACCAGAGGAAGGGCTCAACAACAATTGCACAGAGCTGGTCAGACAACAGGCAGTCTTTATGCCCTCCCCATCCAAAGGGTCCAGCACAGGGTCCAGTTGAGTTTGACCATGCAGTCTATGGAGGCATACGGCATCTAGAGAAACTACAGGGGACCAAAGGAAAATGCCTTCAGAGTACATGTGAGGTACTCATGTTCCACCCTGTCAAATGCTGTCTTCTGCTTGAGGGAAAAGATGGTGAATGACAGTATCAGTGAGCAAGGTCAAAAAGCTTCCAGATCAGGTCAGACTGTTGAAGATGCCACATCCTGGACTGGTGTATGTCTGGTCATGGTGGCTAATGTTCACAAGCACAGACTTCAGCCACAACAACATAACTTTGGCTATGACCTTGCAGTCCATTTAGAGGAACAAGACTGGTTAACCATTTACTTAGGTCACAGGGGTCACCTTTTTTGAATAGCAGGGTCAGCATGACCATTCTGCATGACAGGGATCTGCTCCCCTTCCTTTTCAGACTTAACCCAGACTGCAGCAAGATCCAAGCCAAGGATGGCCCTAAATGCATAGTATAAACTACACTGTCAGCCTGCTATATTTTTGAGGAAATTTGCATATGCTGATGACCTGGCACTAACCACACAGGCAAGAACCTTCAGAGAGATTGAAGATACACTGATGTATCTATCAGTGTATACACTGATACACCTGTCAATAATGGAAAATATTTCTGCAGGTGGAGGCTGCGACCAAATCCAACTAAGGCCATCATCTAAGTGTTTCATCTCTACAACCACAAAGCACATATTCATCTCAATGTCACTTTTTGCAGAGAAAAATTACAACATGATCCAAATCCGCCCTACCTAGGTGTGACACTCAACTGCACCTTAACTTTTCCTAATCATCTTCAGAAAATAGCTGCGAAGATTGAATCAGATGAACATAGTGTGAAAATTCACCAAAACAAGCTGAGGTGCCACTGCAGGAGTACTCTGCACCTGTGCTACGGCACTGGTCTTCTTAATGGCCAAGTAATGTGCACCAGTCTGGGCTGTTAGCACTCATACCAAATGTGTGGATGTCCAGTTAAATTCTGCAATGTATGCTATCACTGGAATCTTGAAATCTACACCAATTCAATGGTTACTGGTGCTAGCCAATTTTGCTCCTGCAGACATTTGCCACGATGAAACTATATAATAAGGGGTCACCTGCATAAATAAAAAATGAGACCTTCCAAAGAGACCTTTCATAGAGGTTTAAAAAACCTCCCATCTCACTGTTTGGTCTCCCAGAAAGCTTTGTGGATCCATGTACAATCCCTTGTAGGAACAACAGTGCAGCAGCTTGGACGAAAGCGTGGAATGAAATCACCATTCAGAATAAACATCTAATTTCTCACCCAACAATAAAATCTCCTGCTTTTGACCTTCCATGGAAAACATAGAAGGCTCTAAATTGGATCCAAACCAGACATAGCTGCTGTGATCACTTGATGTACAAATGGCGTATTAGGAGTTCTGCAAAATGTGACTGTGGCCATCCTGATCAAACTATGGACCACATAACAACTTTTTTCCCTCTATACAAATTTGACAGTGACATTGCAGAGATACATTCCCTTTCCTTAAGCATTAGACTGGTTAACTAACCTTAACGTGGATTTATAATTGTTGCTCCAAGTTAGCTATATGAAAGAAAACCGTCAGCCTGTAGATGCCTGGAGACTAGTTGGTGGGCTTCAAGAAGACAGCTTCCAATAGCTCAGCCAATGAGAGAATCCTTCAATCAGTCTTAGTCATTTGTGCTAAGTTGAGGCAGGATCTTATCAGCCTTATGTATATTATTGCAAGAAAGTTGGATCCAGCAAGAAGAGTCTTACAAATAAGGTCCTCACTTTTTCTTTCAGCTCAATGGGATCCATGAGAGGAGAACATTCCTCTGATAGGAGGCAATTGATGTACTTCTTAGCACCCCTTCTCTTCTCTAAGGCATAGAAGAAGTAGGAGCCATGGTCCATCTCCTGATGAGCTGGATCTGGAATTGGAAATACATGCCACAGCCATGGCAGTCTTCCAGAGCTTGGAGCTCTTCCCATTTCTCCTGACATTCTCTACAGAGGGACGAGTTGTCTGAATTAGTGATAAGGTGCCTCTACAGTTTGCAAAGCTCCTTTGAGATTTATTCTATGGCTGCCTTCCCAAGCCTGGTGTGCCCTTCCGCCCAGGTGTAGTCTTCCACATACCATCATCTCTGCACCAAGGGAAAGATCCACTGCTGCTAACACCAGACTAGCCAGGACTCCTGGAAGGATTCTACAAAGGTCACATCTACCTATTAGTGATGACCACTTCTTTAGGATGTCTGCAGTGCCCTGGCTCCACTCGCTCCTTGGTCAGTCCTCTTCATGGGTGACATTGAAGCCCGTTTGTGAGGACCTGTCAGGGGCCCTAACAAGTAGTCCAGCCTGGGCCAATTGCCTAGGCAGCCACACATACCTTGAGTCTTTAACTAGTAAGCTGTGTCTCAGTTAAATAACTTGCTGGCTTCCCGATTGGCTGCTGGGAGTGCAACCTATTCATTTAGTCCCAGCTGTGACAGCCAACAGTTCTGACTCAGATGTGCTTTAGTAAGCCTCCCAGTTCCTGTGCTCTATGGCTTTTCTGGTTCCTGACCCCAATTAGCTCTGTTCCTGGACTCTGGCTTTTGGATTTCTCTTTGGATCTGTTTCCTTGTTTTCTGATCATGACTGTTCATTGATCTCAACTTATTCACTGTCTTTTGGATTTGTTAACTCAGCATCCAATTTCTGAACCCTGCCTCTGGCCTGTGTTTTGGATTCTGCCCTTGGATTTACCTCTGGATCTGGTAATTCAGCTCACAAATCCTGACTGAGCCCTAGCTCACCCCGCCTGGCTTCCCTCAGTGGTGTAAGCACTAGGCCAGACCACTTTACAGGACCAGGCACTTAGAGTGTCAAGGTAATTAGCTGTCTACGGATAGAATCATGTCCTCTCTGAGTTGTGAATAGGGACACAAATCCAGGTTCAGGATGAACCCCTGTATTGGACCACAGAGATGGAGAAGGAGGCTGGCACCACCTCAGCTATCTGCAGGATCTCTGGCTGAAGACCTGGGAAGAACAGGGTTGCAGCCTCACATCATGACTCTGAAGTAGCTGAAGTAGATCCTGTTTTCCCACACCAGGCGCCAGCTTGCTTCAGCAGCTGGTGTTTCATGGGCCTCCTGCACAAATAGCACAGAGTACTCTGCTGCTGGTAAGTGAGTATCTGGCATGTGCAGAGATTCATCCTGCAGCCATGGATGTTGAGGCTAATAATGGCAGGGATCTTCATTGCTTGTAGGGGGAGGGTAGAGGAAGGCTCAGTGGGTGCCTCATGAGTCAGCGCTAGTTGTTCAACCCAGCAGAAATCCCATGTTCCTCATGTAGACATAAAGAGCATTGTAGAAGCTGTGGGCCAAATAATTTCTGGCATTCTACCTCATGAGCCCTCACAGTATTGAGGATCTGGTGGTAATCCCCCTAGTCATCCAGAGCAAGCTGCACCCTGTTTCTGGAGGATACCATGCTCTCTAGGAACTGAAGCAGCTGTTCTCTGGGCATAGCTGGAGCCAAGGGATCTGCAAGCTCCACTGAGTCCATAGAGCCTCAGTCATTGATTTTCCAGTTCCTGGGTTAAGCAGGGGCTCCTCCTGATTCCCTGTAGGGGGTATGTGTGTCCCTTTCCTCTGCCCCAGTGGTGGAAGAGGCCTGGTGGAGTGCTGCCCAAACTACCCAGGCCACTATGACCCCAGTCACCAATGGTGGGAGGATAATCAAGGTGAGTGGCAAGGCAGGAGACACAGGGGGTTCTGTGCAGGGTCCTTCTCAGGGTTTGGATGAGTACAGTCACATTGCCCTGCACCCTCTCTGCACTCTTGCCAATCCCCAGGAGAGCCTAATCATCTGCGAGTCAATGGCAGAGGCTGATAGAGGACCATGCCCTCTTCAACCACTGCTGCTGGTACTTTCTCAGAGTCCCATCACCAGATCTCAGGACTGACCAAGCCCCATCAGCCACACAGCAAAGATGATGGGGCTCTGTGTGTTCTCCCTGCATCATACATCCCTACTGACAAGGCTTTCTGTAAGCACCTGCAATGCTTACATATGCTTCTCTGTATGCTTTTTGTAGTGGCAGGGACTGGTCTGAAGGTCTGAACCTAGTAGTCAGTCTTGTCCCTGCTGGTTGCGGAGCCCATCACCCATACTGTCTGGAAGCAAGGGTGATGGGACTCCCTGCAACACGCCCCCCCACCCTCCTCCCCCCAGGAGACCACTTATAAGGTTCTTTTGTCACAGCTTGTTGGTATGCTTGAAATACATCACTAAGTCTCCTTGACAGCTCACCTTGAAGGAGGAAAGGGAGAGTAGAGTACTGGCAGATACTGGCAGATAGAAATACCACTACTAGTATGTTTTAAATTTGTAATAGAAAGTCCTCCTACAACAAATAAATTACTGTTTTCACAACACTTTTTATTGCTGTTGATCCACTATTTTGGGGCCAGATTGAGATTGGCTATTTTTTTTATATGGGGGCAAAAAGCCTGAATGTTTGACCCGATGTGTTTTGTCCTGCTCCAATGTGACAAAAGTAATGTCTGGTAGGGCTTTAAAAGTCTACCTGAACCTGCTTTTGTCTCATTCATTGGAGCCAGTGAACTCCTGGAAGCATTCTGCCTTTCTACTGTATACATGTTTTTTTTGTATAAACCAGTAATTCTAAATTAGTGTGCTGTGGCACCCCAGGGACCCATGAATTCTTTTAAAGGTGTTGTGTAATATTAGCATTGGGTGCAAACACCAACACATGATTTACAAGATACAGCTAGAGATTTCAAATAGGAATCCATAGTGTCAAAAACATTCGGACCTGTTGCAGTCTTTCTGAGTTCCTTGCAATAGAAGAATTGCTCCATTATAGTCAAAAAAATGAATGAAAGCTAAGAGCTAGTATTTTCTTTGAGCCTAAAAAAGACCAAGAACAACTGGTCTGACCAATTCCGTTTTTCTATTAATGTGACCAGATACCAGTAAAATAGAAGCAGTAAGTCTTGTGAATGTATAATAAAATTTAGATTAGCATTTTACATGTCTCCACTTAACTAAATATCTTATCCCTGTACAGCATGATTTATCAATTAATCAATGTCTCTTCATTCTGCAATATAAATTAGATATCCTATTATCTCTCATCTAGAATCCTATCACTTATTGCTTCCTAAACATATCCTGTATAAATGACCAAGTTTACACATGCAGGGCCCTTAGCATTACTGTTTAGTATTTATCCATGTAAGAAGTCCAGTTGGCCTCAGTAAATCTTATCAACATGAGTAAGGAATCCACAGTCAGGACAATAGCATATACACTAAGGTAGATAGATGATATACATAGGTATGCATAGCATGTGTGTTTCATATGTAGCTAGTTTCTTAGTCACACTAAGTCCCTTTAAATTACTCTGGCAATAATGTGATTTACTTCCACTGAGGGCCCTTTACAATGGCAAAATACTGTGAAATAGGTTTTCTCAAAAGAAGCATCTTGTACACAGTGCTGAGAAGCTGAGTACTCAGGCACTTTGCATATTCTCAGTTACGTTATGTCAGAATAGCAAGTTTTCTACAATCACAAGAAGCATTTAAAGTTTTATGAAAACTGTGATTCAGATCCTAAGCCTTCCGTTTATAGACAGATAGGAAGAATACACCTTAAGGGTTGACTTTTCTCTCTGCAAATCTCATTAAAAGGTCTGCTATTTTTAGTTTCGGAAAACCCAGTTTTCATCTTTGATTCATGTTTGCATGGAAATCCATTTTTAAATATCCTGAAACATTACAAATGTAAGTGCCTTCAATAAATGTCAGTTAAATTTATTATAGACATGCAATTCTGAGTCTTTGAGAGCTAAACAAATAATGCTTGACTGCACTGAATGTAAAAGATTTGTGAGTAATATTGCATTCTCCCTGGAGGAATGTAAAAATGCTTAATAGACCTTGCTGATGCAAATACTTGCTCTTTGTAGCTGCTGTTTATCTCATTCCAGACATGAAAATGACTCTTTTTTTTTTTTTTTTTTTTTTGCAGGGTCCTCCTGGGCCACCAGGTCTTCAAGGTCCTGTTGGTGCCCCTGGTATAGCTGTAAGTAGCTGATTGTATGCATAGTTAAATTAGACCTTTTCATTAACTCTAAAACCCTGGAATATTTTTTTTGCTGCTTAACGTGAAGAGAATTCAACATGGTTAACATGGAATGATAACATGTCCCTAGACTCAAGGCCATGTTATATGATAATGTTGGGTGCCTCCTGGAGCTCTTAACATGTGGGTTGTCTGCACATTAATACTTTAAATTAATCTTAAGCACTCGTTATGCAGCTCAAAGTTATGCCACTCCATGGCAGGATTATGTCTAATCCTTGTTACCCAGTTTGTGTTACACTAAGGTGCAGCCACTCTAGGCTATACCTTAGTGAAAACATCTCACTTATCCCCCCTCCCTTGCTGGCCTAGATTGGCCCACTGCCTCTCCTGCCCTACCCAGCACCCCAGATCCATGCACACTGCCTCCCTGCCTTCCCCACTTAATTGTGGCTGCCTGTGCTGTCTGTCCCAGGGGAGCAGTCATGGAAGGATTAACCTGCCTGCCCTGCTGCCACAACTCAGCCTACTCAGCAGGGAGAAGAAGAGCACCCTGTGGTGGCTGGTCAGACAGGTTAACACTTCCCTGCCTGCTCCCCTGAAACAGACAGCACGGGCAGCCATAAGTAAGCAGGGGGGAGCCCCAAAAGGTGGCGGGGCAGGGGAGGGGGGAGAAACACAGGTAGCAGGGGTGAAGCCTGGAATGGGAGGGGGGAGATTCTTACCTTTCAGTCCCACAGACCTCTGCTGGCTTGAAATGTGACTGCTCCAAACTTGAGCTAGCACTAACACCAAATCAACACTTGTGCAGTGCTCAGTGTAAGGTGTAAAAAGCCATTCATGTACTTGTCACTGATTCTGCATTACTATACTCACTATTTTGCTGCAATTTTATGCCAGAGTAAGAAATTCAAAGGAATGGAACTACCATAAAATTGAAATAGGGCATCTGCTGAATTGGATTTAATTCTTGGAGCAATTTTTGGCATGCTATTTATAACGATCCGATAGAACAGGGGTGCTTGGAATCCAGCCTGTAGGGCTCCCCATAGGTCAGGAAATTTGCTGGTAGGGAAGCAGTGGACATTAGTATGGCCACCCTCCCTCCTGCCAAATTTCCAAACTCCAAGCCCCTTGCACCCTGTTGGAGCCAAGCCACATCCTCTACCCCTGTGGGGCAGGTTTAGGGTCAGGCCACATCCCCTTTTCCCTCAAGCGGCCTTTTTGGCACCGGGTCAGGCCTCCTTACCCCTACTGAGCTGGATTATGCCCCCGCATACCCCTACATGGGGCCAAGCCACGCCCCAGTCATACCCCACCCCTGGCTGGGTCACGCTTCCCCATAGGGATGGGTGAAATCCCCTTCCTTCCCTTCATGGGGGGCTACCCCCCATACTTCCCCATGGGGACGGGTGAAACCCCTTTCCCTCCCTTCAGGGGTTGGGCTGCCCCCCTCACTTCCCTCTATGTGTCCAGATGGGGCCCTTATCCACACCTCCCCTTAGGTCACCACTGAAGGGCAAAGCTAGAGATCACCCTTAAGGGTTCCCCTTCAGTGGTTCCACAAGGCAGCACCCACCCAAAGAGGTCTGCTGGTTTTGTAGAGCTTGCAGGCTGGCCAGGTCTTTCTACTTCCTTTGGTGGCCAAGAGGGTGCCTGGGCTGGGAACCAGCCCTCTCCCAGAGAAGCACAGGATGGGAGGAGGGAGTAATTACAAATGTTCTTCAGCCCAGAAAGTACTGCTGGCTTTTTCAAGCCTTTGTTTGAGCCATTCAATGATCAAGTGTCTAAGTAGAAATGAAAGACATAATTACCTAGTGAAAATTAAGCTGAGATGTGCAGCACTGTTCTTTCTTCTTTTGTTTAGGCCATATACCTTTATTTCATTTGGACGAAATGATATTGACTAAAGTTTAATTGCTGCTTTAAGTACATTTGTAGACACAGTGGTTCTGATTCTGATCTCTTACACTGGTCTTATGACAGCATAGGACCAATAATTTCAGCAGAGCCTCTTCTGATAGGGCCTAGCCTGACATGTTTATGCTTTTTGCTTATGATGTTATATATTATTGTCTAATAGGGAGGTGATGGAGAGCCAGGTCCCCGAGGTCAACAAGGCATGTTTGGGCAGAAAGGTGATGAAGGTTCTCGAGGTTTCCCTGGTCCTCCAGGCCCTATTGGTCTTCAGGTAAGAAAATAATTTTTCCCCTACAGCTGTAGGTCATTTTATTTGCATGTCAGTGCAGATCAAAACAATAAAGATTTGCTTTTCACTAGCTACATTTAACATCAACCAATAACATGATAAGAGATCTTGTGTTTGTAGGATTCATAAACAGATTTATAGATTGTAATATTGAGGTGAATCATGATGGGTGCTTGTAGATGTGTTGGATGCTGCTCTGTTGCATTGTAATTACAGCGTGTCAGAGCTAATCAAGTCTGTTGGAGCATGGTAATTATTGTGCTCCAGCAGTCTCCCATGTCTTGTGTATCAGGATCCCCACACTTCAAAATAGGGGTCTTAGATCAAGAAAAAATATCTATGTGTATATGTTGCCTTTGTTGACAATTTTGTCTGGTTTAGTTTAGCCTTTCCTTCCTTTCAAAGTATAGTCAGTGCATGAGGTAATCAGGAACATAAAGAAATGCAGGTGTTATTTCTGTTATGTCTGAGTGTTATTATTTCAGCCATACAAATGCAAGCTAAAAATCTTGTTTGTGAGAATTTTTTATTTGATTCTATATAATAACATAAAGAACAAAATATTTAGGATTTTTTACTCTTCCATGAAACAAATGATAAAGTACAGAGTATTTATCCAT
Source organism: Alligator mississippiensis (assembly GCF_030867095.1). Lineage (NCBI taxonomy): Eukaryota > Metazoa > Chordata > Crocodylia > Alligatoridae > Alligator > Alligator mississippiensis. Next base: position 73,184,773 of record NC_081828.1, read on the forward strand.
GTAAGAAGTCCAGTTGGCCTCAAGAAGTATTTTGTTCAGTTAGTATAAATCTTCAGTTATTCAGTTTCTAGTTATTCAGATATAATATGAAAGTTATACCGTTTCTTTTTTTTTTCTTTTTTTTCAATTTGAAACCATAAATTCAAAATTTGTGGAATAAACTAAATCACTTTTTCCATTTGTTGTCTGATATGCTTCCGGTGCACTGGGTTTTTTACTGAACATAATGTGTGTGCGTGAGAGACTGAAACAATGTCTTTTTTAAAATACTTCAAGATTGAAAGTACTGTTTAAAAAAGAAATGTTTTGAAGAGGATCAATTTTCCTGTACTTTACCTCCATGGCTTCAATGTAATGAAACTATACAAAGAAACAAGAAATCAGCCAGGTTGAGATTTAAACAAATGAATAATTTCAAAAGCAGAATTAGGTTTCCCTGAATCTCATTTTTCTTTGAGTGTACTGGTCCATGGACCCAGATCTCATATACACTAATGGTAATGAAGTACCACTGAGAAATCAAGAGCTCCTTTTATTCATTAATATGGTTCTCATGGTAACTGCAAATCCTTAGAGAGTAACATCTTTATCTTTCTTGTTTATCATATTTCATAGTAATCACATTTTACTAGCTGAAATTGAATTCTACTGAGGTACTTATATTGGGTATTAAATCTTTAAAAGTATTTTTGTTCATGCAGGAAAAATACAGGAAAAAAATTTAAAGTCTAGCATAAGTTTCTTTTTAAAGGTAGTCTTCATTGTTGTGTCTTTTAAGCTTTAATATTCTTTAAAATCCTCAGAAAACTCCATTAAAAACAAATGATGTTGGAGCAAACTTTTAAAATGTGCATTTCCTGTCTGAATTGTTTTAGAATCAATTAATAGAGTCTGAATCTAAAACACAAATACCATGGATGGGCCCTCAAACTGCAATGTTTAAGGGTGAAAACCCAAACCACTGATGTCAATGGGAGGTTTTTCTCATTGATTTTGTCAGGGTTAGCATTTCACCATAAAAATGTGAACTTTCAGGGGAAATTTTCAAAAGCACAATGGGTAGTATATTCCTGTTTTGTACCTACTTGCTTTTTCACCCTTTGAAAATCTGCCTTACAGACAGTTACCAAAATGCTTTGATTTAAGTATGTGCATAAGTGTTGGCACTACTGTTGCCTCAGGTTGTATTTAAAAACTAATGATAAAAAAATCTTTATAACAGTGCTGTATGAGCTATTTGCCTCATACAGACAGAAATCACAGTGCTCTCCCAGGAAAACCACAAGTGTACAGATTCAGGCTTTTTCTTCCAGAGTAAAAATAGCTGCTGTAGAAGAAAAATAACCTAGGAACAACCAGGGTTAAATCACTCCCAGGAGAGTTTTTTTCCCAGGAAAGGGCATGTCTGTGCATGCTGTGGGACTTTTCTCAGAAGAGAATATAGTCCTCCAGCATCTCTCCCTCTTCCCTCTGGGGGAGATGATCTGCTCCTCACTGGACTTTGCTACTCCAGCAGGGAGCAGAACACCTCCCACCCCCCCACCCCAATGCCCACCATGGTCAGTCTAGGTGAGCTAATCAGGGGTGCCCTATGCCCCTGATTCCACTTATTGCCTGCCAGACTAAGGGAGCCTGTGGAGCGTGCTAGGATGTGCGCATCGGCACCTCATCTTGGCTACACAATGTCAACACTGCAAGCTCTCCATTCCAGTGAAAAAGTGAAAGAGAGTGGAAGGAAGAAAAGGTAGAAAAAGAGAAACATATCCAAAGAGGGGAGAGCAAATGCAGGCAAGAGGAAAAGGGGGCTTTCTGCTACAGGTAGGCTTTTTCTACCAGGAGAACAAAGCTGGAAAAATTCTCCCATATAATTGGAACGTGTGCACTCAAAGACTGTCTGTCTTGCCAATGTCATTATTTGAATTCTTCCCACCTGGAATTAGGTTCAATATAGGGGCCTTGCACTTTCCATGCCAAATTTTCATTGGGGGAGAAGGGTGGAATTTTTAACACAGGACATTCATGTAGAGATTATTTTTAAAGTATAAAATAGCTGTATTTCCCCTTTGTTAATCTTGGTCAGACTGAATGGATAATGGCAAAGTAACTTATAAGGAACTCAACAATAAAAGCTGAATCATCTTTATTCAAGGATCCTCACTTTAAGGGAAGTTATACTGATATTAATAGATCACTGAATAGCTGAAATGAAAGTCAAATCAAATATCATTTGCCAATGTATAACAAAGTTATTCAGTAGAATGCCATTAAGGAAGTTAAAAATTATCAAAAAACCTAGAAAGTAATCATAACCTGATCACTGCTTTCCATGTCTTATGTAAAAAGTAAATCATAACCTTTATATAACCCAAAGGCTCCATGCATTTCCCACACTGGGCACTCCCATCTGTTGACTAGGGCTCCAGTCACAGAAGTACATGGTGCACTCCCCCAGCTGCCTTTCAGCTGATCAGGGCTAGGGGCTGGGGGAACGCAGGGAGCCAGACTTGCTATTTGCCAGTCCAGGGAGAGCCCAGGATTGTGATCCTGCTCCCCCTACACCAGCAACATGGTGTAATGGGTTTTGATCACAATCCCCACAATTATGCTTCCTGCCATATGTAAGTGGCATGGCAGGAAGCGTGATTGTTGAGATTGTGAATCAGAGCCCATTGCACCTTTAATTTACCATCTGTCAGGGGCGTCAGTGACATTAAATTTCCTTTTAGACACTATTCATCCAAATTAGCTAGATGTACTACTTTCATGAGACAGCTAGCTAGCAAAAGAACAAAAGTTACATATATTTTCAGATTTAGAAAAAGGATTGCTTGTTATTGTCTAAACATTGAAGAATTTTCTGCAATATTAGTGTTATTCCACATCCTCTGTTTACCAGCTTTTTTCCAGAATTACCTGAAATTATTTAGAATTTTATTTTGCAAATTTGAAAGATATGATTTTCTATTTTGTCTGGAATTAAGTGAGGCTTTGAAATGGTAATGACTCATCATTTTGTAATAGTATGTTTAGAAGGCATAGTGGAACATGAATTCTGATTAATGTGTAATAACATTGCTACAACAAACATTTTGGAGGAATAGTAAAACTGCGTAGTAAGTAAAATGCATATTTAAAAATGGGGACAGACCTCTTCTTCAGTATGATCAAATATAGTTTATCAGTGTTCTTCAGAGTGTGTCAAAGCTTCAAAATATGAAGATTTGTTATGGTATATCCAGTAGTAAATATGCATTTAGTAAGTTTCTAAATAAAGCATCTTTCATTATAACCAGCATCATAAGCCAGTAACAAGACAAATATTCACTGACAGTACTGTAATCAATAAACACATTTTAGTACACCTATTATTATTAGTTACAGTTTTCCATTTTAGTGCAGCACAAACTATTATCTTTAAAAATAAAAAGGGAATGAAATACAGAAATCAATTGCATCATAAGATGAGTTAAAATTGTCTCTCTCATCCTGATTAGATGGTAATAAATAGGCCTTTGTAACAACCACATTATGCCCAGAACTATAGATCAGCAGTGTCTTCAGTTAGAGACAGAACTTACTGATGCCATTATGTACAGGAAGCATATTAAATATATCTGAATTTTATCTCCCCTTGAATTCTGTACTATACAGTTGTACTGTCAATGCAGTATCCACCACTACAATTAAAGTTGGTATTCAATACCACGTTATAGTAGATTAACCTCACAGTCATAATACCAATAGATAGATGATGTTTATTCTTATTTTGATGTATAATTTTGAGAATATGATTACCTTTGTATTTTTTCAGCCAAATTTTGTGATCATTCTGGTGATGTAGAGGGGCCAGAAACTGGCCAGAACTAGCCAGCAAAGAACTGCCCAGTGAAAGATGAACTCCTTTTTGGTACAAGTGTTCTTCTTCCCATCTCAGAAGCTATAAGGTTTCTACACTAGTTGTAAGGAAAGTATTGAGCTCAGACAGACGTTGAGGATTGGATGTACTTGAGCCTAAAGTTATGCTCGAAAGTTCTTTGATAGAGCACTGCAGAAGGTTTGGAGTGAAGGTTGTGCGTTGCATTCTGATTATCAGTTTTTTTGTATGTATGTTGAATGTTATACTACCATTGAAGTAAAATTGAAACTGAGTAGATCTTAAGATGGAGTAAGTGGAGCCACGTTAATTTAGGCCACCTGAGGATTTGGTCTTGAGTGTAATTGTGACAGAATATAGTGATGGCAATGAGTTTAAGCTTGAATTAGTCATATTGCGTAAGGAATGTTTATTGTCAAGAGTCACAATTTATTTCCCTTAATGTTTTTGAGGAGGTATAGTCTAAGTTGTTCAAAGGCAAGCCAATAAATGATTTTTTTTAATGTAGGGGACTATACAGTATGTAATCCAATGAACAAAATCATGCCAATCTTGTTTAAATCAAGCCTATCAACACTTAAGTTTTTATCATAAACTTTCTACCTCACCAGTTATAAAATGTCTGCATTTTTAATATTTTTGACACATGAAAGTAATTAAAAAATTAAAAAATTAAAAAACATTTCCATTTTCAAATAATTTCTGACGACTTCCTTAACAGGTGAAATGTGGTTTACATTTTCTCAACATTTCAAGTAGTTTCTTGATTTTTTTTCTTTTCTGTTCCTATTGTTAGGGTCTACCTGGCCCACCAGGTGAAAAGGGAGAAAATGGTGATGTTGGCCCAATGGTAAGGGTTTCTTTTCTTGTTCATTATAAATGCCATAAAAAAATTGTTTGCTATCGATTTACTTATGTCTTATAATTCAGTATTACATTCATAGTCTCCAGGTATGCTTATAGACCTGAGAGCCTGAACTAAATCCTGGGTCTGTCAACAACCCCCTCTGTAATCCTACAAAAAATTCTGTACATCCATTTTCTCATCTTTAAAATGAGTGTTTGCTCACTTTAATAGAGAGGAAGAGAAATACTACAGCACTGGAGGCAGCAGTGCATTGCAGCCCCTGCTTGGGAGACTTAGGGCACTATGTAAAAACATAAATAAACAATAGAAGTAATCTACAGGTGTAGTAGATTACCAAGGATGTAGGTGTCCTAATACAGGGAAACAAGGATGTACAACTCTTTGAGCCCTTAGCCCTTGTCAACTTTTTTTATTGGGTAGCACAATCTGGCCAACACAGTGTATGTTGCACTTCGAAGATTAACAGCTTTCTACACATCAAACACCTTGTTACTAAACGGCAATGAACCATCTATCCCAACTATGCAGTTGGTCCATTAAAAGGTAATACCAAAAAAATCCTTGCCTTGTCTGTATTCTTATGATTGTAAGCTCCTGAATTCACATATTGCATTTTCTCTCTATTGCAGGGTCCACCCGGTCCGCCAGGTCCAAGAGGTCCTCAGGGTCCTAATGGAGCTGATGTAAGAAACACGCTTGCGTACTGCTTACTTCATTCCTGTTTTAAGCTACAACAATGAGAAATATATGTTGGATAACTTGTATGGTTTTGTGTTGTTTTTTTATTGTAGGGTCCTCAAGGTCCCCCAGGCTCAATTGGCTCTGTTGGAGGTGTTGGTGAGAAGGTAAGAAAGCTGAAAACATTGACATAAAAATGGAAACATCTCTTGGATGGGAAAGAAAGCACTTTTGTTTTCTCTTCTTTTTTAGACATAATAGAGAACCAAATACCAGGCATTGCCTTGTTAAGTGATAAGAGCCACCTGGATACATAATTGATGCATGGTTTGTGAAATAGCAATAA